>NC_044391.1:56947584-58147584 GCF_006542625.1 Nomascus leucogenys
CTTAGCTTTGCATGGAGAACAGAATGCTGTGTGTGAGTGCGTGGGTGAGTGAGGGTTTGACACACACACCAGCCACACTCCCACCCCCATCTATGGGGGCACACACCACACCCCACACCCCGGCACCCCATTTCTCATGCTTTAAGTGGAAGCATCTTCGCAGCACGAACCATAGGTCCCTTGGAAGGAGAGTCTGAGGTCTTTGCCCTTTTTGCAGGCGCGTTGCATTTATACTCAGGGAGGAAAAAAATATATATCACCAGGCACAAAGGGAGGAGGGGCGGGGAAAGGAAGGAGGGGGAAGGGAGGAGGAGAGGCCGCGCGCTCAGGTGAAATTAAAATTGGAGGTCAGTTCCCGGATCCGATTCTCTCGGTTCATTTTCTTGAGTTTCATTCTGCGATTTTGAAACCAGATTTTGACTTGTCTGTCTGTAAGGTTAATGGTCTTGCTAATCTCCAGGCGGCGCTCTCGCGTCAAATACATATTGAACAGAAATTCTTTCTCCAATTCCAGCGTCTGGTGTTTAGTATAGGGGCACCTCTTCTTCCTTCCGCTCTTTGCTGTCAGCCAATTTCCTGTGGTGTTTTCTGCCTTTATCTCCTCTGTTAAAAATAACATTATTTACATAAGTATCCCTCGAAGTCGAAAACTCTCTCAGCGCTGCAGCCTTTGCCAGCCTGCTGTGGGGTGGCTGAGGGAGCACAGGGGAGCTGCTCTTGCCCCAGGGGCCTGGCCGGTGGGCTCCTCTTAGGCTCAGGGTTCTTACAATTTCTTTGGGGTTTGGACTTAGGGAGATAAAGGGAGGAAGTTCTTGCCTCCTAGCGTTTATTAAATTTAAATTACCCAAGTCCATCTTAATCTAAAAGATCCTGAGTACCCTGGCTTTCCCCCAGCTGGCTGACCCTGGCAGATTCCCTAAACCTTGCCAGGTCCCCCCTTCTCTCTGTTCCATTCCAGCTCTGGAAAAATCCAACCAGACAGAAAAGCATTTTCCAGGCCCCAGATCAGAGCAGAGTCCACCCACAGACCAGAGAAATTCCCAGAGAGCTTTGACCTGTTTCAACTCAGTGGAGGGACTTTGTTCCAGGATCTGTGGCCAGAGGCCACTGCAGTGGTCCCCGTACTGGGCCCCCAGCTCTTACCCCAACCTGAGCTGCCACAGAGTGACTCTGCTCCCTTAGGTCTCCCATTGCCATCTCTTGCTCTCTTAATCATTTCTCCTAAGTATATGTAGCTGAGGGGAGCTTGTAAGAGCAGCAGAGGTCAGGGGCAACAGAGCTGGGGCATCCTAAGGTGTCCTCAAACAAGTTTCCTGGCCAAAGGACCTAAGGTCAAGGGAGAGACATATCCTGAGGAAATGCAGCCTCCCAGAAACCCCCTGCCCAGTCTGTGCATACGTAGATGTGTATGCCTGCAAGTACACATGTATACCTGCAGAGATACACACACCTATACACATAAGTTCACACACATAGATATGTACATAAGTCTTTTTTTTGTAATGAGATACTATAGAATACTGTGTATTTCCCATGATCTTATTGACAGCCTCTATCCCTGACACACATTCTTGCTGAAATTGACCAGCCTTGTTTCTCAAGTAGCAGAAGGGAACCTGGACATCTTTTTAAGGGCAAAAAACAGAGTCCAAAGACCTGAGAGGACACCCAGCAAAGGACTCTGCTGATGGCTCTGAGCTCTCTCTCCTCCCTATTCCAAATGAGGCTGCCAGGTTCCTGGATCTTATCTTGGTGGAGGTGGGGTGGGGTGAGGGCCTAAGAGGAACCAGAAAACACACAAAAAAGGCAAACTTGAGGCTGCAGTCTAAAAAATCTGAATGTCCCGAATTTTCTCTCCTGTCTCTGCACCTGCAGCTTCTTGCCAGATTGTTTACAGGCTCTCCACATCTAACTATGTCCTGTTTATTTTATTACTGGGGTTGTTAGGTTTGGTGGGGTGGGGGACAAGACAAATTATAAATGGAGAAGTTTAGCCAAAAGCTCTCTTGCCTCTGGCCTGGTGGAGACATCAAAACAGGAGGAGGGGAAAGAAGGGCACAGACAGGGTACAGGGTAAGAGAGATTCTTTGGGGTGGGAGGGATTAGGTTGCTGTGGGGACAGCTAGAGAAAAGGGAGAGCCTATGGGAATGGGTGCAGGTCGAGTTAAGAGGTGAACTTGTTAACCTTGACTTTGCTTTTGGTGGGGCTAGAATGCAGCTTTTCCTGCCCCAAATCTGCTCCCTAACCAAGCTCAGGGTCTGTAGAGAGGGTATAAGATTAAACCTTCACACTGCACACGTGCCACAAGAAAGGCTTCGAGGCTGTAGGCGCCTCACCCTCTCCCTTATGCTCATGAACACACCAGTGCTCATATTCCAGTCAGTGTCTCTATGGGGATGATTTACCAAGGCCACCTTTGCACACCCAAGAGGATGAGGCTCTGCCCTTGCCCGCCAAAAGAGTGCCTGTGCATGTGTGAGCGGGCATGCGTGAGTGTGCAAGGATCATGCAATATGGATGTGTGTGAGTGTGGCACAGGTCGCCCGTAGACATGCGTGTGCGTCGCGTCCATATACAAAGCACCAGGAGATCCAGGCCGCCCCCAGCCTGCTCCGCTCTCAGTATTTCATCTTCCTCTACACCCAATGAGCCCCTTATATACTGTCACCAGTAGCCGGTGTTGTGGGGAGCAGGTTTATTCTTCCCCGTTGGCTGGGCCTTTTTCTGAGGCTCTTTGCTACAACTTTTCAGGAAAAGTCATTCCCCTCAGCTTCCCTCCCCTGCTCCCGTTTCCTCCACATTCTTTCCCCAGGTATTAGAGAAAGATCCCGAAGGCCCCCAGCTCCTACAGCAGAAATGAATCTTGAACCCTGAGCTTGAACTCTGGCTGGGCTTTCTCTCAACCAAAATTACAATGAAATCCAACCAAAGCCACATTCCCTTTCAGGAGAAAATCTCTTGCCACGCACACAGAAATTTCCCAACCACTCATTTGTAAGCTGCTTTTGGAAACCAATGAAAAAAGATAATTTAACTAGAAAAAAATGGAAAAGAAAAAATTAAAAGAGGAAACAGAAAACTTACAACATTCCAAATGCCCTGTTCCAACGTCATCCAAGCCAGGCATCTGGAGGAGGGAGGGACGTGGCGGGCAGCCCTTCACCTCCACCTCTTCCGGCCCCAGCCTCGCTGCCCAAGGCCCCCGGCCAAGCCAAAAGCCGCAGGAGCCCAAGCTGCACGCACAAATCAGACCCACAAACAACAAATCGCGTTTCGCAGGAAACAATTTTCAACTGGGAAAACGCAGTAAAGAGAACCCCCCCATCTCCCCAGTCTTCCCTAGTCCCTGGCCCAAGATCGCCATTTTAGGCTTTTTGCAAGCCCCTGACCTGAGCTGGGGGACGTCAGCTCCCCAGGACACCAGCATTGAGAAAGCAAACCACAGCCAGCACGCGCCTGGGAGCAGCCACCAGTCCGGTGCAGCACACTGCGCCTGCAGGCTGCCCGCGGTGCGCACCGCCCCCGCCTTAGCACCCATGGCCGGGCCGGGCCGACACCTCCACGTCGCCGCTTACCTTCCCCAGCTAAGTGACGCGCCACCAGCCTGGAGCTCAGCGGACACTAGTCGAAAGCCAGGGTCGCATTCCCGAAATGGTCTGGGGCCTCCTGGGCCCAACCCTCTCCCCTGCCCCCCTCCCCGGCCGCGAAGACCAAGTGCCGGAACTTCCCAGTGGCGCCCGCGGCCCAGGCGGCCTTACCTTTCGCTTCGTTATCCGAGGTGTCTGGGCTGGAGTCGGCAGTTTTGGCCCTCTCCTTTTCGCTCTCCGAGGGGCTGCCTTTAGGGCCCGCCAGGCTCTGCTCCGTCTTGATCTCATTGGGGCTGGGGGTCTGGCTGTCGGACTTGGGGGTCTCAGGGAAACTCACTTTGCCCCCCAGCTGAGGCGATTCCAGATGTTCGGCGCGCGGGTTGAGACTGGCCCGCTGCTCGAAAGGGGCTTCGAAGTCGTTGGCCCCAGAACAGTGGGGCGTCTTGTCCAGCGCGGAGTAGCTCGGGCTGGCGCGGTAGTAGCTGGGCACGGGTACCTCGTGCTCCCCAAGGCAGGACTCCGGTAGGGGGTGGGAGTAGAGAGCTGCCTCGGGGCCACTTTTCGCTCGCTTCTCTGCGCTGTACATGCAGCAGACATTCTCCTCCTTGACACTAGGTGGGTAGGAGCAGGAGGACAGCGGCCTGCCAACAGGTTGTTCCAGGCGATAGGCGGCTTTGGGGTCGCCCCAGGAGTCCAGCTGCGAGAGGTAGGACGGATAGGTGTTGAGGGCGAGGCTGGGGCTGCCGCCCTCGTCCCTCTTGGAGAGCGAGGGCGCGAGCCCGCAGCCCCTCATCACCCCGCAGTTGAAGTCACTCCCAGACTGCATATACATGCCTGCGCTCCGGCTATAGCGCTCTCCTCCGCCGGGCGCAGCCAAGGGCTCCGCGTACGAGTTCGGAGTTACATTGCGAGGGCATGTCATTTTCAGAGAGAGGGGTTTTTAAGGAGCAATACTACAGCGGAGGAGCTGACATCTTTTTTTTTTCCCCATCCGGGAGGGGGGGCGCGGTTGGAGGGGAGGGAGGAAAAAGAAGGGGAGGGGGGAAATATCAGCTCCATAATTATCCGCGCATTCGGTTCTCACCATGTGACGGCTAGACCAATGGGATTTGAAAATGGCCTTGATGATTCAGACGGCCGTGACGTCAGCGGGGTCAAGTTGTCGGCAGGCGGAGCGCGCAGAGTGGAGTAACAGCGCCACCTAGCAGCTGCCTCGGGGTAGGGGCACTGGAGCCCTTCCCCGCGAACAAAGGAAGCGCCCCCCGGGCCGCAGGGGCGGTAGCGGGGTGGAGGGGGGTGGGGGTGAGGGTTCTAGGAAGAGTGGGGTTTGTTTATCCAGTAACCAGCCTGTAACTCCTGGGGAGAAGGGGGCGGAGAGGGGGAAAATGCGGGAGAGAGGGAGAGAGCGAGGCAACCCGGGGCTCAAAACAGTCAAATTCAAATTAAAAGGTCCGAGACACGAATCAGGTACTTCTCCCCACTCTTCATCTCCCCTTTTCATCTCCCCGGACCCGACTCCTGCTTCTTACCTTGGGGATGGGAGTGGGGTGAGGTTTTTTTTTGGGAGGGGTTGGGGGTATCTGATGAGCAGAAAAAGCGGAAAAAAAGTTAAGGAATCCCAAACAGGACTAAAGTTTCTGCTCTCCCGCCTCCTCTTTTCCCCGGGCTTGGCCCTCGGGGCTGGAAGCTTAGGGGCCGCGGCGCTGGAGGTTGGTGGAGTTGCAAGTTCCCTGTGGGGGTTGACTGGGAATCTCCAGCCTCTAGGGTGGGCCAGGGAGGGGGTCACGGTCGCTTCATGGCTGCTCGGAAAAGGAGGTTTGGAATGGACGCGGGTTAGGGAAAGAGGAAGCCAGAGACTAGAGGCACCCGATCCCCGACCCGAGAGCTGTGGCCTGGGCCTGGCAGGCTGGGCGGCTCCTGGGTCACCAGCTCAGGGGCCCACAAGGCTTTGGCCTTGGAGCCGGTTCTGCTGCTTTACTTCAGGCCCTGCCGTCCTCGCTTTCCGCGTGACCTTGCCCCCACTAAAACAGGGAATATTCCGGGAAAGAAAGAGGGAACCTGCGGAGCGTCGGTCAGTTTGGAGGAGTCACCTATCACACGGGAAACCAGCACACAAGACGCAACAAAACCCGACCCAGAGAAGCGTCCTTTACAGAGCGCATGGGCTGGGGAGCATGTTTGAAAGAAGACAGACCAGTCTATTTTTGTGGTTGTTTTTAAATAAAAGGAAGAAATAAGGGGAACCGTATGTTTCAAACAGTTATTTCCGTTTCTCCATCGCCTTCTTCCAAAGCGAACTAAACTCTCCACCCCTTCCTCAGGAAACGGAATTTGGAGAACAACTTGTCTTTCCGGTCGCCCCACATTTTTCCTTGGACAGAGCCTAGGGTTCAGACTTTCCGAAGGGCTGGAGTTTGGCGGGGAAAGGACTGGAGCCCAGCGCCCTGGCGTGGAGGAGTGAGGAGGCTAGACCGCTTCTAAGGAGGCCCAAGCCCGCTGCGCTAGAAGACCGCGGAAAGAAATCCGCCGAATTTCCCCATCCAGGGGTGGAGAGAGAAGACGCAGGGGTTCCTAAACCTCCGGAAAACTGGAAGGAAATGTGGAGTGTATGATTTGCTTGCAGGACCGGCCAGGGGAGATTTGAAATGGTTTCGTGTTTTCATTTGCAGGGTCACCGTGGCCTCAGCATGGGGGTTATCCAGGGCAAGGTTAGGCTGTTTAGGCCCCACACTTGGGACAGTCCGGGCAGCAGTCAATCCAGGGAGCCATTTGTCCCACCGCCCATCCCGCGGGAAACGGGCGAGACTTTATGGCCACTCTGTTTGTATTATCTGCATTAGTCTTTCCCCACAAGTTTGATCGAAACCGTTCCCTTTTACGAGGACCCAACGAAAATTTCCCGTCATATTTATCAGCCAGGGATAAAAATTTAGTATGGGAACTGATATTTCCTCATTTATGGGAGGATGAAATTAAATACCAAAGCAATTGAGAATTATATGGCTTTGGGGGTTCCCTCCCCCCTCTTCCACGTCTCCTTTATTTTCCTGCCTGGTGTGCTTTTCCCAGGAATTTAGCGTCCCTGTTCCCTACCCTTACCACCCCCTTTGGAGTCTGGTGGGTCCTTTTCCCCACGGCCAAGTGGCCCTTGGCCACCTCAGCCTTTTCTTTTTTTTTTTTTTCTCTAGGTGTTAGTAGCTGGGGGCCAGGACAGCGCTACCCGAGCCTCTGCCCAGGCCAGCCAGGACAGGCTGGGATCAGAGAAAGGTTTCCGGGGAAGAGCCGCAAAGGGTTTGAGCCCAGCCTGGGAGGGGGTGAAGGAGTCGGCAGCAAAGGGTGAAGGAGATAAACTTCAGACAAGCCCCAAGGCGTAGCCTGGGGAACCAGCACACAGGGGGCAGAGCCATCGGCCTCAGGAGCCCCACCACCCAACCTCTTTCCAAGCCCACCTCTCACCTTAGCCAAGGGAGAGGACAGAGTCGCTTCGGAATTCTCGCCATCAATAATGAAAATAATACTCCAGGGAGGAGCCTCCCGCCTCCTCACAAGAACTCCCACCTCCTCACAAGAACGAATAGTGTTTAAAGTTGAAATAATTAGAAGTATGATAAACACGGCCCATTAATGAAAAAAGAAATCAAATTCATCAGCCTAAGTGGGACCCCCGGTGGGACAAATGTTTGCCTCTAATTACGCAAGATAAACGAAAACCCGGAGCTGTTAAACTAGAGCCCGCTCGGAGGCAGACCTGAATAACTTGTTGGGTTTTCACAGACTTTGAGATTCTGCTTCAGTGGAGGTAAAAGGAAGGAAAAAGTGAGTGTTTTATCCTGGCGAAGGGAGCATTCGTGCGGGCCTGGGTCCCAGCCCTGCCCCCTTGGGCTCGGTCTTTCCCGAGGCCACGAGCAAAGGCTGTTTCGGTCCTATTGTCCGGGCCTGGCGTTCAAAGGCATGCGGGCCGCCACAGCCACCCCGCCTGCCGCCACCGCCAGGCACCCACCGCCCTGCCCCACAGGGCCAAGACCCTTCAGCCTGTGCCCTTGGCAACTGGATTAGGATCCAGGGGAGGCCTGTGTTGCTAGAATCACCCACATATGGACTCTTATTAATCCATTTCCCCAACTTTCCGAGGGTGCCGAGACACCTATACCTAAGCCTAAGTGTGGGGCTCCCCCTTCTTACCTCAACTTGGGAACATGAAAATCCAGGGGCTGCAGGCCACAGTGGGGCTCAGGCTGTGCATACGACCTGACAAATCCCACCCAGGGCCAATGCCCTGGCCCCTTTCTCCCCTCCCGGGTACCCGGACCCTGGAAAGGCAGCAAGGTTGGGGCTGGGCCTCCTTCTGCCTGTGGGGCTGCGAGCAATGCAGGGGAGGAGGGTTCAGGAGCTCCGTGAATACTCTGGGAGGATCCAGCGGGTTCCACAGGGCAGCCCAAAGGCTGGGGCGCTAGGCGTCCCCACGTGAAAGCAGAAGAAGGAAAATATGCTCAATGAACAAAAAAGGACCTTGGTTGCTTTCCTGGCTGTAGCCCTCAACACACCCCAGAAGCACCCTGGTTTCTCCAGCAAAAAATTGGAGTTTCCCCAACAGGTTAAGAAAGTCAACTGGGAAATTCTGAAGATGAAGTGAAAAAGGAAGAATGTCTTTCCCTTTTGGGTTAAATAATAAAATAAAAATAAAGTGTGTGTATTGAAATCTTTTTAAGCAAAGAGAAAACAGAATCACACCAGAGATTGCAGGTTTTTTCCCCTTGCTTTGGAGGCCGAGATAAATCCTTCCCTTCTCAAAACTTGAAGAAAAGATTCGCTTTTCTTCTTCACTAGCACCAGGCTCTGCCCCAGCTGAATTGGGAGCAGGGAAATTCCAGGCAAAATTCGGAATGCCCAGAGACCCAGAAAAGAAAAAGATTTTCAAACAGGTATTAGAGGGAGGTAGGAGGCTGAGGACACTTAGTAGGGCCTCTGGTCTACTCTGGACCTCACAGCCCCCCGCAGCTCGGCCAGCAGAATCTCTCACGTCTTGACATTGTACACACTTGCACACAGATGCTACGGAGTTCAGCATCTATACACTTGTCTAACTTGCACTTAAATATGTGTACACAGCCACAGATATTCACTTTTACCCAAAGTGCTGTCTGAGATCTCCGAATCCCGAATTCTGATAACCCGCGCCAGTCTGACTGCTTCCTGGCCCTGCCAAAGCTGGCCAGTTATTTAATTTTTTCCCCTGAATTGAAACCAGACCGAAGACACCTCGGAGAGAAGCTTTGGGAGGAGGGTGGGAGGATGTCTTAGGGGCAGGCCCTGCTCCCCACTTTAGTGGTTTGCTTCTAAGTTGCCCCCAGTAAGTCAGGTTTCTAGCTAGAGTTGGGGCTGTGGTTCAGCTGGCTTGCTCCGGAGAAAAACACCGAACCTTTCTTACCGGTTAAATTCCTTTTCAAAGATCTCTGTTTGCCTTCATTTCCTTTCTTATTTTTCTTTTTTTTCTTCTCTTCTTTCTTTCCTTCTTGTTTCATCCTCCTCTTTTCTCTTTATTTGCTTCTTTCTGTTTTTCTTTTTCTTCCTTTCTCCCTGTAATTTATTTTTTCCTTCTTTATCCAATCCTTTCTCTTTCTTAATTGTCTTCCTTATTTCTCCCATTTCCTTGTTTCCTTCTTTCTTTATTATGCAATTCATTCTTTGCTCTTTTCTCTCTCCAATTATTTCCTTCCTCCTGACTTTCTTTCCTAGCCTTTCTTATTTTTCTCTGATGTGCTGGGCTTAGTGAGGGGGACAGCACCAGGCTCAGTCGCATGCCTCCCTAGCCCAGCTGCTAAGGCTTGGAGTTGACCTTCTCCCGCCTAGAGCCTTAGCTCAGCTCCTCCTCATAAGGCGAAGTGTAGGGCTGCCAGTTTTCAGCAGCCAGGCCCCAGCAGTCGCCATTAGAGGGAGGAAAAATAGGATTCTGGGGCACATCCATACAATGCTGCTGGCTACTTGAAGTGCCAGGATTCAGGGGTCATGTATTTTCACTTCCATCACCCCAAAGGAGGCTTGTCTACCAGGCCTACCTTTTGAGAAGTCCGTCCCATCTTTGTCCTGACCTCCGGAGCTGAAACATTAAAATGGCTCAAAGTTGAGCCCAGTTGGTGCTCCCAAGGCTGGAGTCAGGGGAAATGAGCAAGTGGGATTCTGTCAGTCCCAGGTTGGGGGGCAGGTCCAGGGGTCATCTGTGGGCAAGGCCATCTCCCACATGGCCGCCTTTGTTCTCTGCTCCTGGACTGCAGCTCTGCTGGCCCTCTGTCTCCTTTGGTCCTGCAACCACTGCAGTCTTTGGGCAGGAGTTTCCTAGTGATTCGGATTCTTTCTTCAAACCCATTGTTGACTTCAAAGGCGGCAGGCAGGGATGCAGGGCTGTGTGTGCAGAGACCCTCCCAAATCAGCAGTCTGAGTCAAGGTTATGGGTCTTTGCTTTGTGCAGTGGGTTGGAGGGGGGCTGTGCAGAGAGATGTGTGTGTGTGTGTGTGTGTGTGTGTGTAGAGAGAGAGAGGGAGAGAGAGAGAGTAGTGCCTACAGGAGAACAAGAGGGTGTGATGGGGGAAGGTCTTATCATGCTGATATTGTCCAAACTTCTAGAGTTTGTAAAGGTGCAAGGGCAGAGTAGACAGGACTCTGTCCAAAGAGGCTCCAAAGCTGAGTCCAAGATGGGCTTCAGGAAGGATTGACTCAGACCTTCAAGACTTTTTGCCTTAGACAGAGAAAGGCAGCTCCATACACTCCCTGCCCTGCACTGCCACCCCTCAGAGCCCCTCTCTCCCCTGCCTTTCAAAGACCTGTGATTTCATCCTATGGTAAGACCAAAACTTACTTTTTTTTTTTTTTTTAAGGGATGGGGAATCTTGTAAAATTTTTATGCCAAACAAAGTTATAAAAACTTCCCGGGCATTGCCTTTTGCAAAGGTTTATATGAATAATAAAGAGTGCAGTCGCGTGCACTGGTTCTGGCGGGCTTTCAGCAGGGAGGGGTTAGCAAACAGCATTATCCAACCCTGGGGCACCAGAAAACCCCAGTAGCTCCCCCCTTCAGGGAATACTGGCCCAGAAACAATTGCCCTACGGATTCCTGAGAGAGGCGGGGAAAGCGAAGGGGTGGTGCCCTTGACTCCCTTGAAGTTCAAAGTTCTTCTTTGCCCTTAAGAGAAGAGCCCTCTCTGCTCTCAGCCCACTCGAGAAATTAGCCCAAGGTAGTTTCTCCCCTTCTGGTTGAGAACTGGCTCTAGGTATTTCCAACTCTGTTCACCTTTCAGACACCTGGTTTGCACCTTTTGCTCCCCCAGAACAGGGCTCCCCAATCTTTCCATCTGGGACACCTAGAGCCAGGGGGCTTTCTCTCAGAGGTGCTTGGCAGGGGTTTTGAGTCTTCTTACAAGGGGCCGTTGCATCGCCATTCCTCAGCCACCTAAGAGTCTAAGTGACAAAGAAACCCCAAACTCAAGGCTACTCCCAAACCCATTTCTCATTTTGAGTGCCCTTGATTCCTCCTGCACCCCCAAAACCCATGGTGGGAGGGGGAGGGGCCCAGAGTGCTCTCTCAGCCCACACCACTTAATACCCTTGTAAACTCCCACGTGCGCTATAAACTTGGATTTTTACAACCAGCATTCCTCCTTAGCTCCGGGAAACTTTGAACTCGGCCTCAGGTTTATTTACTGTGGGGGGCGGGGCGGGGAGGAAAGGGGCTGGGGAGCTGGGAGCTGAGAAAGGCTGAAGAGAAGAGGAAAAATGTGGGGCAACGGGCTGAGGAGGTGGGGGTCTGGGGTGTGTTGGGAGAGCCAAGACCCTCCACTACACTTTTGTTTACTATTTAGGGCGGAAGTAGTTTCTAATACAGGCCAGACTGGGTCGTTAAGGTCGAAATGAAACTGGGTTTAGAGACGTGGGGGGGTGCTTTATGGCAGCGTCTAGACGAGGATCTTTTGTTCCCGGGCAGTGCTGCGGCTGGAGGGGATTACCCCAAGAGGTCGAGCCCAGAGTGCCCCTGACCTGCAAGGGGGGTTGGACACCTTGGGAGACCGAAGGTGGGTTTGTTTGGGGGCCAAAAAACCCTTTTTCCTCCTTTTTAGAGGGTCACCAAGGACTGGCAGTTTCCTGGCTTGGGTCACAGAAGCCTTTGTTTTTCTTTCATGATGACTTTCTCCTCTCATCCACCAGAACTCTCTTTTGGAGCTAAGGACATTTCTGGGCTCCACATTGCAGAGAAAGTGGTACCTGCGGGTTTTAAATATTTTTATCCAAAATCAGGCATTTGGAGGCTAATATTTTGCTTTATAAATAAGTTCATCTTATAGAGTTTCCTCTATCCTAATTTTACAGGAAACATGACCAGCAGGCTAATATTTCCTAATGTGGCTAGTGGGTAAACATCATACCTAGAGAAGTGTCACACACACACACACAAATGTACAGAGGCCCCTCAGTTGCATTCCTGCTCACACTCAACAAACACTGCCAATGGTTACACACCACAGAGACACAAGCTCTAGATGTGTATGTGGTCAGGTTTACTCCATACAACAGACAAAAGCATACAAACAATATTCCTTCTTATGTGCACCCATAGGCACATTGAGTTAAATGAAAAGTTTGTGTGTGGGCACATGAGGGAATTGTGGGCTGCATATACACCCTAATTTGCAAATCTTGTCTCACGACCCAACCTATGTTTACAAATTAGAAATTTAGATACCTAAGCTGCAGGGATTCCTACCATCAAAAATGACAGAACCTAGATTTGATAGTCATGATGCTTTCCCTTTCATCCAACAGAATTGTATTGACAAAAACATTTTCTTTGAATTATACAAAGACAGAAAGAGGAGGGAAAGATGAGATAAGTGGTCCTGAACCTCTGCCCCCAAATAACGAATTTGAAACAGAGACCAACGAAGTGCCTTCACTGAAAGGACTGCAAAGGCCATGATTATCTTTATACAGAAGAAACATGCAGCAAATATAGATGGGTATGGTGACTGTCCCCGCAGGTCATCTCCATCCCCAGTGCCAACTCTACAAAACAAACCTCTGGGGCTTTCTACTGTGGGACACCCAATGTATAAACATCAGGGTGGCCCCAGTATAGGCGTCTTGTTGTGTTTGGAAGAGCCTGGCCATTTGTGCCAGAGGGAAAGCAGCCAGGCCCCACCTTCCCACCCCCAGGAGCTGTGAAGAGGAGAGGGAGGGGGCTGGTTTCTCCTTTTGTCCCCTCCTTCCTTAAAAACAGTGTATAAAAATTCCAATACAGATTTCTCATAGAGAAAAAAAAAAAAAGCCCTACCCTCCACACTACACATTTAACTGCGACAGACGGAGACATCTGGCAGAAGGGCGGTGGAGCCAAAAAAATTCCTATAAATTTAAATTCGATGATGGTTACAATTAACTCCACAACAAACGTGTACTTAAACAGAAAGCCGTTGCTGGGCGTTTGGACACAGCTCGAGCTGCACGTGAGAAAGGAGAGCTTCAGAGTAGCTATGGAATGTCCTCAGCTTGAGAATGTGAGGAAACTACGGCCACACTCTTGGCCCTGCCAGCGGAGAGGAGCTCCAGGCCGGCCAGCACTGGCCTGTCTCACCTCCGCCTGCCTGTCCTCACCCGCTGGGCTCTGCCCGCCTGCCTCCTCCTCCTCCTCCGCCGCCGCCATGGGAGCATGGAGGATTTTAAGAGGAGAGGGGTTAATAAAAGGGTCAAATAAAATCATAATATTGAACAGAATGAAATTTATCTTTATTTGCCACCAAAAAAATTTCACAGCAATCCCTCTGGGAAGGGAGCAGGGTGGGGAGTGCACATGTACACACGCACTCACGCATAGGAGGAGAGATGGGTGATTTGAGTCTCACTGAGGGCGTCCCCCCCTTCCCCTCCAGGTGGAAAGAAACGCTTGGGAAATTTATTTACAAAAATCCAGGCCTCAGCACCGGGGAGGTGCCCAATCCCATCTCCCTACTGCCTCCACCATCCCAATCTTCAATTTTCTTAAAAAAAAACAACAACAAGAAAAAAAGAGGTAACGACTGCATAGACTATAGCTATAAATCCATGAAGTGGGGCACTGCTTGGAAAAAGGTTTGGAAACCTCAATGCACCGATTAAGAAATTTCAAAGGAAGGTTCTACACATTCAGGGGGAGAACAAGTAGGCTCGGGCGGGGCCTTGGCGAAGACGGAGGTAGGACACGGACTTTGCACACCTAACACCAGGTTGAAGGTACAGAAATTTCACAGCAAGGCAGGATCACATTTAGCTGCCCCCTAAAGTAGTGGGGCAAGGTGGGGCGGGGTAGAGGGGGGAGCCCGAGAAGTTTCCGCTGGCAGACATGCTGTCTTAGCGGATCTTTTCACTTGGGCAAGGGAGGGCTTTTAGTTCAAGGATTGTTCGACTCAGGCGCTCACTACTGTCGCCCCTCCCCCACCCAATCCGAGCAGCAAGACATTGTCGCCGAGGTGTATTTTCTTTTAAATGAAAGTCTTGGCCTCGGCGCCAACGGTGTTCACACGCCGTGCATCAGACTCTTCCCTTCACCCCCTTTCCAGGCCCGGTCCCTGTCCCACAGCGAGAGTCAGATCGAGGGTCCAGGAGGTTCCGGAATGGAGTGCCGGCCACGGCGGTGGGGGCCAGCCCTGGCCACAGTCCAGTTTTCCACCGGCGGAAAGAAGACGAGTTAGAAAATAAAAAATAAAAATAAAATAAAATAATTTTCCCCACCCCCCGCCCCCCAAAGAGCCCGGTCTGCAGGTTACAGCAGCGGATTTCCCGAGAAATACTGCAGCCGGTCTCTGCTCAGTTTTTTTTCTTTCATCCTTCTGTTCTGAAACCAAATTTTCACTTGTCGGTCCGTCAGGTTCAGCATCCGGGACAGCTGCAGCCGCTTCTCTTTGTTGATATACACGTTGAAGAAAAACTCTCGCTCCAGTTCCCGGATCTGGAATTTCGAATAAGGGCAGCGCTTCTTGCGGGTGCGGGGGGCGTCTGGAGGGAGGGGAGGGGGCAAGTGCGAGGAGAGGGGGGAGAGAGACACGTGAGACCCGGGCGACCCCAGCCCGCTGAGTGCTCAGCGGCCCTTGTCCTAGCCCACCGCGGGCAGCCCTCCCGCCAGGCGGCTGGCTCTCCTGCAGCCGCAGCGCCCGGGCAAGCCTCGACCCCCTGCCAGGTCTAGCGGGTCCCCACCCCCTGCCACTGCGAGACCCCATCCCCAGTCCTCAGGCGAGAGCCGCGGCTGACAGGGTCTGAGACAGAAGGAAAGCCCTCCGGGGACACGTGCGTCCCCTCGGGCCCCTGTCTGCTCCCCCTCCGCCCTCGGGCCCTTCCTGCGCCGCCCTCCTAGTGGTTCGGAAAGCCCACCCCCTCCCCCAGAAATCTGGGGGGAAAGCTGAGAACAGGCGCGAAGCAGTGAGATCTGGCAAGAGCAGTCGGGAGGCGGGGAGGAAGCCGGCCAGCAGGCACCGAGACACCAGAGAGCCGCTTCCGGGCCCTGGCGCCCCGGGACGCCCGCGGGGCCTCGCCTTCCACACCGCAGTTCTAGGCCAGCACGGAGGCCGCGGACCCAGGAGAAACGCCCAGACCCCCGCCTGGAACGCAATGGAGTCCTGCGCCGCCTCGCCCCATTCCCCTGTCGCCGCTGACCCCAGAGTTGCTTGGGTTTCTGCTCGAGGACCCGCGAACACATAGTTTGAACATTTTCAAAACTAGTTTTAAAAACGATCATAGCGGCCCTGGCTTGTCTCTCCCTGTCTCAGGTTCTGCTCCATTGCTCCTCTCCCCCACTCTCCCCCTCTCTGGATCTCTCCCTGTCTTTCCCTCGCCCTCCCCTTTCTCCCCCTCCACCCCTCCCCTCCTCCCCACTCCTCAGCAGCCCGGCTCCCCATCCTTCCTTAAATGCTCCTCTAAGTTCACGATCAAAGTTAATATCGCCCGCAATGGTGGCGCTTTTAAAAATTTCACAGACCGAGGGAGATAACGGGGGAGGGGGGTTCACCCGGCTTTTCCAAAGAGCCCTTTTCCCTCCCTCCCCACCCCTTCTCCATCGTAAAAAGTCGAGTCGTTGGGAGAGAGGGCTTTGTAGGTTATAATAAAATCCTTTGAATGCTTATAAAACTCCACATAAAATCGGACTGACCCAAAACACGAGGCCGTCCCCGCTCCCCTTGCCTCCCCCCTTCTCTCGCCCTCCCTCTCTCACTCCCTCCCTAGCTGCCCGCCCGTTCCCCGGCCGCTGCTACCTACTGGGGGCGGCTCCTTTGGCCGGCTCCTTGGCCGCGGAGTGGGCTGAACCGGACGAGCTGGGATTTGTGTTCTCCTCCTCAGCCTCCGCCTCGGCACCCGCCTCAGCCCGGGACGCCAGTCCCGATGCCGGGGGCGCCTCGGGCTCCCCCTTGGCCTCCCCCTTGCCGGAGCAGGGGGGCTCGGCGGGCGCGTCGCCGCCACCGCAGTAGGCGTTGTCGAAGAAACGGTCGAAGGCTTGAGGCAGGACGCTGTTCTTGTTGACTGAGGAGTAGAAGCCGGCGGGGGCTGCGTGCGGGGCGCTGGGGTGGTGGTGGCCGCCGTAGGAGCCTTCGTTTTTCATGAGGATCTCGGTGACGGTGGAAGGAGGCAGGCACTCCCGGTGCATAAGCTCGTCGGCCGCCGCATAGCAGGAGGAGTAGCTGTTCCGATGGTGCCACTTGCCGGATGGCTCCAGGCCGTAGGAGACCTCCCGGACCGGGGGCACTTGGGCCGAGTAGGGGTAGGAGATCTGACGAGAGGGGGCCTGGGGCAGGAAGGAGGAGACCGTGGAGAACTCGGGCATGTAGTAAGTGCAACTGGGCAGATAGAGGTTGGAGGCGCAGCTCCCTCGCTCGCCGAAATCTGCGCCCCTGTCCTTGCGCGACGGCGAGCAGAAGTTGCCCAGGTTGACCGAGTTAAACATCGTTCTCCTCTCCTGCCGGCTCCGGATGGAGGTTTTGGACCCGGTCTAGCGAGGGGGGAAAATTTGGGAAGGCGAGATGACGCGTTATCCGTCTTAGTCTCTCTCTCTCTGAGCACGTGATCCAAAGTAGATATTGTCATATATCAGTTCGGAGCACTTCGCAGACGTAGGAGGGGTTCTCTCTTAGGTAAGATCGGGGACGTTCAGGCGATTGGTTTGCAAACACCGCAGAAACATTATGAAAATCAATTGCAGATTTGTATTCGTTTTTCTCTCGTCACTCCCCTTCTCTCCATACCACAGCACGAGCGAAGGAGGAGAGAGAGGGTTGGGGTGGGGTGGGCGGTGGGATGGGCGAGGGTGGTGGCTGGGAGGGGGTAATTGTATTTTTTTCTAGCTGCTGCTCTTTTTTCCCCCAGGATTGGGGGAAGGAGGAGGGCTCTCACTTATGGGGGTCTTGCCTCCTCTCTGTGATCAGCACCAGGAGGGTGGGAGTGAGGACTTCTTTCCCCACTGCCTGATTTCCCCAGAGAAGTGAATCCTTTCCCTTAAATCTCAGGGACTCTTACCCTTCCAACCCGCAGAGACACCGCCTGTTCACAAGAGTTTGAAGAAGTCCACTCTTTTCCTGGCCAGAGCTGGGTGTCAAGACTACCTTTCTGGAGTCCTTAGAGAGACTCCCGGAAGAGTATCTGAAGTTTCCCAAAGGTGAGGCAGCCCAGCTGCAAGCCAGTGTCCCAACTTTGTCTGGCTTGCTGTGCTGCCGCTGGCTAGGGAGTCAGATTAGTCATAAACGAGTGGTGAGCAGTGCGCCAGCCGCCCAGCCGGTGCCTGGCGAAGTCTGGGAAAAACCTTCTCTAATGTTGTGTTAAATATTTAGTATGAGAGAGTGGCCCTGGGTGAATATTTCATGCCTGCCTTTATTGTCAATCAATGTGAAGAAAGCTACATCCACTGTGGATTTTCAAATCCCAAACCCCAAAGAAAAGGACTGGAATGAGAGCCATGTATCTTCTACGTCAGGGCCCTTTGGCTTAGTGGCTCAGCCTCAGCTAGTGGGTTGAAAAGAAGCCTAGTGTAGGGGTCCAGGAAGAATGTGGTGGGGGGGACTAGGTTTGGGGTTCTTATTCTTGGATGATTTTGGGGACTGTAAGGTGGGTGGTGGGGCCAGGTATGGGTCTCCAGAAGAGACTAGCCAGACAGTGGAAAGGAGCGGTGGATGCTGTGGCATCAGGGGAGGCCCAGTGGCCACTCCCTAGTCAAAGCCCCCAGCCTCTGTCCCTGGGGCTGTGACCAGATCTTAGTGCCTCCTTCCTATCTCTCAGCCCTGTCCTGCTTCCTACATGTCTGTCAGCCTCCTGGATAGCCGTAGCCCAAGAAGTAGGCTCAGTCATTCTGCATCCCCAACCCCTTGCCTTCCATCCCTCTGAGCACCGCAGGACACATCTGCGCATCTGAAAATCACTTTATTGAAAGGTTCTGGACTGGGTCCAAGGGGCCAAAAGCAACCGGCATGAGCTGAAAGCAACCTTGGATCCAAAGAGGAGCTGCCAGGGCACAATTTGTTTGGGAAGGAGGGGAAGAACCGAAGCCCCCAAGGGCTCAGCCCAATGCACACTCAGGGGAAACCAAAAAATAGCCCAAACTCTCTTTACACCCATAACCCTCAGTTAAAATTAGTTTCCACTTAAAGAAATTAGATTGGATTTGTCTTGACGAAACATGATGAAGTGCTGCGGCTCCCAAACCAGATAAGGAGGACACAAAAAATTGTAGCTTGTCTCCGTATGTAACCCCTAAAATCCATTCCTCCTCAATGCTCCTGCCTCCTCAAACTTGCTCAGCATTTAGAGTGACACCTGAGTGGAGTCTGCCTCTACCATGGGTCCCATTCTCAGGGTGGTTCTGGAATACTCAGGGATAGGTCTGAGGTGCCCTCCTACCCACTCAATGCTGGGCGCTATTCCTTTAGTTGTGGTCAGATCTTAAACTGAAGCAAAGAAGAACTAGATTGGGGCTTTGCTGAAGTGTGAGACTTCTGTTGGTTAAGGGGCCACGAAAAGAAAAATCTGCTGTGTTTCCTTTTTCCTCTAGCCCTTTTTATAGAGTGAGCTGGGGCCAGCATTTTTAATTATAGTGGTGGGGAACTATGGACTATGGCTTTTAATGGGGTTCACACTGACCTCATTAAACTCAAGTTTATTGAAGGCAAAATGCTGCCCAAACAGTGATAGGAACAAGCAAGAGGGAAGTGAGAGGTACCCCTATCCTTGCAGAGGTGTGGATGAGGGCTCAAGTCTCAGATTCCGCTTTCTCCACTTCCACCCAAGGCTCTGCTTCCTTCCCCGTCCTGGCCCTCCAGGGTGATGTGGGGCCCAATCCCTCAAGGCAGACTCAGCATAGCTAGGGCTGAGATGGGGGTAGGGGCTGCTTCCTGTGAGGAGACAGCTGCTGGACTGAGCACTTGAATTTGACCACCAAAGTTTATTCCCGGGCCACCATAAAAGTGAGCCAGGCAGCAACAAGGAGCTGCTGGCAGCCCTATTTCCTTGAAACAAAAAAGAAATGGAAGAAAGAATGTCAAAGAATTGATGTCTAGGAAACGCTGGGGTCTCCCAACAGAGACTTCTGGAAAGTAATATTCCTCCCCTTAAAAGTAAGGCATGAAGTTTAAAATGTTCTCTAGTGTTGATATGGCTTAGTTTTTCAACAAATCAAAAAACCTCTAGCAACTGTCAGTTGCTGCTAGGGTCAAGGAAAGAAGGCACTGGCCACTGAGGTCAGCTAGACATTTACTAGCAAAAATGCCCATGGTCTGGAGTAGGCTCCCTGCCCAGCCCTGGGTCCAGGCTACCTGGACGCTTCAGCTGAAATGCTTGCCCTAGGCTGCACCCTCTCAGCCTGTGGATTCTGTCCACAGCATCAATACCTCCCTATACAGGACCCATCCCTGGCCCCCAGTCCCTTCCTTGTCAAGCCCGCTCCAGGTGGCTTATTTGTATCTTATGTGGTGGGTGCCTGTGGCCCCTCCATCTGCTTTGAGTCCTGGCCTTCACCCGAAATTCTCTGCAGCAGGGCCATCTGGCCCTCCCCACTGGCTCTTGGTGTCCTCAGTCAGCGCCATCAGCCAGCCTGGCCGCTAGCAGGCGGCTGCGGTCTGGGCAAGTGTCCCGGTGGCCTGACCAAAGTTAAGGCAGACTCCAGCACCCTTCCCTCCCACACACAGACAACAGGGGCAGCTTCAGAAGGGGACAGTGTCTCCTAAATTCTACCCTGGGCGGCTGCCAGAGCAAACTCCCGCACACAGCATTGCGGCCTCCTGTTAACTTGTCTACCTCCTCCTCTGCTCTGGGTTCTAGAGAGCAGATCGTGGTAGGGAAAGGAGCCCATCCCACAGACCATGAACTGTGGAGGAAAATGCTGAAAGGAGAAATGGGGCCCACATGTGCTCCAGTGGGCTTGGATTGTAAATTAAGCCTGTGTGGAGTCAATAAAAAGATAAGCGGAGAGAGTCCCACACATGGACACTCTCATTTGTTCACAGGCTGGGCCAGCAAGGAGACTTCATTAGAAATTGGCTTTCACCTTCTTGCCTATATTTCTCTCCCTTACAGCAATATCACTGCCTGCAATAATCCCTTTAGTATGCTTTGGGATTTTCAGGTCAGTGGTTTATCTTGCACCTGGGACACCCCAGCCCCAGCCAGGGAACAAGAAGCGGGTGGGACTGCTAGTTCCTGGCTTCCACCTCTTCTCAGACTTGGCCATTGCCCCAAGCCTGAGTCCCCAAGTCAAGCCACCTAAGCTGGTGGACCCTGCTCAGAGGTTCCTGGGACCTATGGAGGAGGTAGTGGGGAGGGAGAAGGACAGACAGCTCCTTTGCCCACACAGGCCCCACCTTCCTCTGTGGAGAGATTGTCCCAGGAGGCCAGCAACCCGACCCTATTTCTTCCCATAAAAGCCCTATTTTACGAGCCAGTTTCACTGGCCCCCTCACCAAATGCTCCAAAATGAAGGAAATATCTTAAAAGCAGGCTGGAAATGGAGCCACTGCTATTGGGCTTTAGTTTCCTAAGCCAGTTGCAGTGGCACAGAAAATACCTTTTCTGGGCGGGATTGCCCTGTTGGGCCACCCAGATCTCCCGCCTCACCGCAGAGCAGAGGCGGGTTGGCCGGAGCCCTGATTCTCTGGCTTTAGCTCCTACATTAAGGCTCGGACCTAGTTCTCCTGATCAAAGTGAGCTCGCGGCATTTTTATGAGATCAACTTCGGTGACTCTTTATTAGCGATCAGATGCCTGGGTCGAAAATGCAAAAGGGAACAAACAGCTAATCAATCCAAAAGGAAAAAGAAAAGAGAGGGGTGGGAAGGCATGGGGTGAAAAAATTCAGGTGACACAAAGCAAAAAGATTCCAGTCACCAAAAACAAAAACAAAAAAAGATCTTTTGCCCCCAGCAAGAATCATTTGTTTGGGATCTGTTCCAGCCTCCAGGCCCTGCCTTCTGCCTGCACATTCTGCCCTGATTTCCGGAACCTGGAAGCCTAGGCAGGCAGTGGGGAACTCTGACTCTCCTGTGCTCTGAAGCTTGATCTGAAAGCTTCCACAGTGAGGACTGCTCCGTGGGGTGAGTGTGGTGGCCTATGCCTCCTTGCCCCAGCAGGGAAGGTGCCTTCTGCTCAGGATTTACAAGTCTCCCCCATTTTGCTGCTTTGCTTTCTGCGGGCTCAGTGGTTTTCTCCTCACTACAGTCAGAAGTTGAGTTACAGGAAGATTCGCCAGAGATTTATCGCCTGGCCCCAAACTTGGAGAGCCTCGTTGTCATAAACAGCCGTCTATTGTCTAGACTTTTATCTCCGGGTATGGATCGAGCATTAGCGAGGCTCAGGAGACATCGGGCTGGCTCTGTGGGGTGTTTGTGCAGCCGGTGCCTGCCCCCAGGCCCCAGGGGTTTCTTTGGGTCATTTTATGAGAGTGCACACATTTGTGTATGCTCTTGGAGCTGGGCAGGTACGAGTGGAGGCCCAACTTAGGGAAGTCTCTTTTTCTCTGTGTTGGGGAACATTCCGGTGCGTGTACTTGTGTGTTGGGTGAGAATTTGTCATGGTATGCTTTGTTTCTGGGGCATTTTAAGTGTTCCTGCCTGGGCTTTTTCAGGTTTTATTAACTTGCATCCGCTTGGCCTGTTTACGTCCCTTCCAAGCAGATCATCTGGTATTTTTCAATATTGGAGTGCATTGTGTGTATTTGGCTTCTCTCAGGAAATGGTTTTGGATGATATCTTCCCAGGCTTACTCCCTCAGATACCCCCACCCACCCTGAATCACACCTCAGCCTCTGCCTTCTCCAGGTTGTCTGGCCCTGCCCCACTCTCTGCAAGTCCCTAAATCTCCAAAGTGCCTGCCAATTTTATGTCACAGACATGAAGTGCATTTTTGCAGGGTGAGGTCTGGCTATCTCTATCTTTCCCACACTAGGGGGAAGCGTCCAGCTCATAAACCACCTCACTAACTGGAGCTCCCCTTCCCAGACTGAGGGGACATAAGAAAGGGCCTCCCCAGTCCATTTCAACTGTTTAAAATACTATCCACGGAACTCTAGATACTGCCAAAGAGAGCCTGCTGTTCCCTCCCTGGGGCTTCCCGGCTACCCCTCCAGCCCCTTGAGCCCAGGCATTTTGTAACATAAGTGGCACTTTGCCCAGATTAAACGTCTATGGCAGAGACACTTATCACCTTAGATCTTGGGGTCAGAGCTGCTTTGAAAGCCAGGATCATTTAACATCACCAGAAATAATCAAATCCTCTCCCTTTGTTTTTTATGATGAAAACACAGGGTAAGAGAGCACCAGGGACTGAGGCCTGGGAGCTCCACAGACCAACGCCCCTGCTCCTGGCGGCTCCCACCGGGGACTTAGACCCTCAGGTCCCTAATATCCCGGAGGTGCTCTCAATCAGAAAGGTAAAGTGGGGGGTGGGGGCAGATCCCAGAGGCCATTTTTCCAGTTGAGGAGGGTGGAGGTGACAACAATTAGAGGCTTTTGGAGCATCAGATTGAACCAGAATTCCCCATCATTGTTTTCTGTGCATCCTTCCCTTCCCTTGCCATTAGAATTTCAATTTAAAAAGCAATGATTAGGCCTTAAAATGGCTCCATGAGCCCAGAGGAGGCGAAAACGAGCTGTGAGGTCCAGGAAAAAGGTAAGTCCTCCGCAGATATCCCCACACAAATTAATTTTCTCTCCTTCTTTCTCTCTGTTCATCCCCAGCGCTACCCTGGAGGAAAAGGATCAAGGATCTCAGTTCGGGATCCTTCCTTCCTGAGCCTTGGAGCTGAGCCTGCCCACTGCCCACCGCCAAAGGCCGCCGCGGCGGATCCGGGTCTCTTTTGGTCTTGCCGGCCGGCTGCGGCGCCGCCTTACGCTCCGGGTCTCCCTGTCTCCCTCCATTCTTGCCTCACCCCTCCCCTAGACCAACAAATATCCAATATATTTATTTCTCCGCACCCCAGGCCTCCGCGCAGCCAGCTCAGCCCTCGGGGATCGCTGCCCCCGCTCTGGGTCCTTACGCGCCTTGCTTCTAGTCCCACCGACTGCAGCCTCTTTCTTTGCTAGCTGCCGGGTGAAACGCTTCTGTCGCACTTTCCTGCTTCTCCCCCCTTCTTTCCGCCTCTGGATCTGAGAAAGAAATAAAACCAAGTCTCCTACCGCACCAGCCCTCCCCACCCCTACTGCCTCACTTCTCCTTACCGAGTGTACCGCCTTGCTTTCTGAAGGAAACCGTAACATTCAGACATTTAAGCTGTAAATGAACTTTTCTTTATGACGTTTAATTTTCTCTCCAATTCTTAGGTCCTGCTCCGCTTCGCAGTGGAATGGAACGGATTTAGAAGCCTGCAGTAGGGGAGTGGGGAGTGGAGAGAGGGAGCCCAGAGTTACAGACAGCGGCGAGAGATACGGAAGACCGGGAGATAGAGAAAAAGAGAGGCGGGGGGAGGGAGGGGGAGGAAGGAGGGAGGGAAGGGTCCCCAGCTGGCGGGGAGCGGAGCCAGAGAGAGAAAAAGAGAGAAAAGTTTCCCGCAGTCTTCATTAGCTGATTTCCCTCTCTGCCGCTTTCCCCGGCCGGCTCACCCCCGGTAAAGGAAGGAGGGGCGTCTTTATTTTTTTAAGGCCCCAAAGAGTCCGATGTTTACAAGACCAGAAATGCCACGGCCGCGTCCTGGCAGAGAAAAGGCTGAAATGGAGGACCGGCGCCTTCCTTATAAGGTACGATGCTAACTTGACCTTCACTTTGTCATGGCGCCCCCGCCCACCCAGACTGCTGCAGGCGGCCGGGCGAGGGAGAGCAACCGCCGACCCTTGCTTCTGCCTCCCTCCCGCCTCTTTTTATCTTTCAATCTTTCTCTCTTGTCTTTCTTATTTTCATTTCCCTCCTTCTGTCTTTTTCTTCCTCTTTTTCTGTCTTTTCCTTTTCATTTCCTTCCTTCCTTCTTTTTCTCCTGCTGTTCTTCCTACCCCCTTTCTTTCACTCATTCTTTTTACCCTTGCCGGCTGGTTTCACAGCTTCCCTGAGTTCTCTCTTGCCTTGTTCTCAGGCACTTCCTTGATCTCTTTCTCTCTCTTCCCAGCCTTCTGGTCCCTTCCGGTCTCAAATCCCGGAAACAACAACAGCAAAAATATTTTCAGTCCTTCCTGCATCCCTACTCTGAACTGGCCTTCACAGCCCCAGCCTGGCTTTTGCCCCACCCAGGTGTTCCTGGGGGAGAGGGGGAAGGCCAATTTAGGATTAAAAGAGGCTTCACTTTGAGACCAGTGCCCACTCGGTGATGAGAATGAAATTGGTTTGGATAAGACCCTGTCTTCCTCGCATTGGCCCCACCTGCAAAGTCTCTGTGATCCTAGTGGCCTTGGACTGAGAGCAAAGCCCCAGGCTGTGGGGGCATGGGGGAAAGCAGACCCCACAGCTCCTGAAACTATGGGGAGGGGAGCAGAGTTCAAGTACCAAATTGTGGTTCACCCTTCTCTGGCTTTCAGCCCCTAAAATCTTAGAGCTTTCCCTTAAGACATCTGAGGAGGAGATTTAGAGAACTAGGGATTTATAGAGATTAACGCATATGTAAAAATAGGATAGAGAAAGACTATAAGGGCCTCTCCGCCTTGTCTATTGCTGCCTCCCAGGCTCCAGCAGAGCCTCTGACATTAACTCTAATCATATCTTGTGTGGCTATAAAATAATATTATTGACACCCCTGTAATTATCTATTATCCCCTTACTTGTAATGACTACAATACTAGAGGAGGCAGGTCTATGCTGACAAAGTAAAGCCAAGCAAATATCCTGGAAAACGAAACCAGATCAGGGGCATTCATACTCGATCTCTTGTGCGTTCTTGAGTATGTTCCAAAATCTATAAGCTCCTGCCTAGGGCCTCCTTGATTTAGGAGTAGCCATTTTGTAGGGCTTAGGGTGATGTTGGGAGACCCTACTATCTCCTTTTCCTCTACATCCCATACACCCCTGGCCCCTCCTCCTCTGCACAGACATCAGAGAGGGTCAGACAATAAAAGAGAAATGCTTTCTCTCTCTCCCACTACAATTATCCGAATAATTGCATGAATTCTTCCTGAAATACCACTGTGTAGTCAGGGTCAGGATTTCAGCAGGAAGTGCAGGGGACAGAATTCCAAATGGGGGAAGCGGAGAGAGTCCTGCGTTCTTACATTCCCAGACTTTATAGTTCTGTCTAGTGTTACATTGTTTCTTCAGGCAAAGATCTTTGTTCCCCTTCAGTCATATTTCTCCCTTCCCCCTCCCTTTCTTTCTCTTTCCCTTCCCCCTTTTTTGAGTCCCTTTAAAGGAGACTCAGATCATCTTCTGCTCTTAATAGATGACTATAAAAGTAAAATTAATTCCCCCCTGCCCTTTAATATCAATATCTCTCCATTAAGTATGCACATTGGCGAGAATAAACAGAATTAAGTGCTGCAACCCAAACCAGCAATTACACCCAAGGTTTTTTTTTTTTAATTTTATTTTCATTGGGTCTGGCTTATCTGGGGGTGTTCACTCTGGCAAGAGATAACCAGGGGGCATTTGTATTTTTTTTTTACAAGCTCGTTGGGGCCTGAGCCAGCACCGACCTGGTAGAAAAAGCAACCACGAAACTAGAAAGAGAGCCAGAGGAGGGAAGAGAGCGCCAGACGAAGGTGAAAGCGAACCACGCAGAGAAATGCAGGCAAGGGAGCAAGGCGGCAGTTCCCGGAACAAACGTGGCAGAGGGCAAGACAGGCACTCACAGACAGAGGTTTATGTATTTTTATTTTTTTTAAATCTGATTTGGTGTTCCATGAGGAAAAGGGAAAATCTGGGGAACGGGAGTACAGAGAGAATAATCCGGGTCTAGATCGCGACATGAACGCCCAGCAGGAGAGAACTCTGGAAAAACCTGAGCCGGGTGCTGCCCCGGCCAGCCACTGGCCCACACCGGGCCCACCAAGCCCACCCCCTCCCCCGCGGCCACCCGGGCTTCCTTGCTCTTCTTATCATCTCCATCTTTATGACGAGGCTTGTTAACAAGACCAGAGAGCTGGCCACGCACATCTATCTCAGCCGCCCCCGCTCAGCCGAGCAGGGGCCGGGCCGGCGGGGGGACTGGGAGGCACTAATTAATTGATTCCTTTGGACTGTAAAATATGGCGGCGTCTACACGGAACCCACGGACTCATAAACAATATCTCTGTTGGGCGTGAGTGCACTGTCTCTCAAATAATTTTTCCATAGGCATATGTCAGAGGGTTCTGGATTTTTAGTTGCTAAGGAAAGACCCAAATGGGACTAATTTTAGGAGGCCCAGAGTTCAGTGTCAGAAAATGCTTCCCCAAAGGGGTTGGGAGTGTGTTTTGTTGGAAAAAAGCTTGGGTTATAGGAAAGCCTTTCCCTGCTACTTGTGTAGACCCAGCCCAATTTAAGAATTACAAGGAAGCGAAGGGGTTGTGTAGGCCGGAAGCCTCTCTGTCCTGGCTGGATGCAGGGGACTTGAGCTGCTCCGGGATTTGAGAGGAACATAGAAGCAGAGGTCCAGCCTTTGCTTCATGCTGATTCCTAGACTTAAGATTCAAAAACAAATTTTTAAAAGTGAAACCAGCCCTAGCCTTTGGAAGCTCTTGAAGGCTCAGCACCCACCCAGGAATCCACCTGCCTGTTACACGCCTCTCCAAGCCACAGTGGCACCGCTTTTCTAACTGGCAGCACAGAGCAACTCTATAATATGCTTATATTAGATCTAGAAGAATGCATCTTGAGACACATGGGTAACCTAATTATATAATGCTTATTCCATACAGGAGTGATTATGCAGTGGGACCCTGCTGCAAACGGGACTTTGCACTCTAAATATAGACCCCAGCTTGGGACAAAAGTTGCAGTAGAAACATAGACATAGGAGAACACTTAAATAAGTGATGCATGTAGACATAGAAGGGGTATTTAAAAGAGAAATAATAGAAGTACAGAAGAACAGAAAAAAGACTCAGCAGATGGAGATTACCATTCCCAATGCCTGAACTTCCTCCTGCTATTAAGATTGCTAGAGAATTGTGTCTTAAACAGTTCATGAACCCAGAAGAATGCAATTTCAATGTATTTAGTACACACACAGTATGTATATAAACACAACTCACAGAATATATTTTCCATACATTGGGTAGGTATGCACTTTGTGTATATATAATAATGTATTTTCCATGCAGTTTTAAAATGTAGATATATTAATATCTGGATGCATTTTCTATGCACTGGTTTTATATGCCTTATGTAGTATATACTCACATGTATCTAAATAGACTCAGGACTGCACATTCCTTGTGCAGGATGTGTGTGTGTGGTGGTTTTATGCATAAATAAAGTTTTACATGTGGTGAATACACGTGCTGTATGTAATCTTTCCCCAGTAGGTTGCTTTCACATATAGTAGATAAAAGTGCCTCTGTGTGTATATTTTATAAAGAAATATATTTTATATGCCAACAATGTACCCATAATAGAGATATCTGTGCATTTTAGACTGTGTTTCAATTTATTGGCAGCACTATGACCAGGTGTGTGCTTTATGGAACATCTTTTCCATGCTCTGCATGTGGACTATGCACCTTTTACAGAGAGCTTCCCAAGCAAGGGCTGCTGGGGGGGTTCCATCCTCACAGACCTGTCTTTGAAGGAAGCTCTCCACTCTGGGCCAGGTAAACTGACAAAGTGAAGACTTGCCTCCTAAGCGGCTCTGGCTGGAAGAAGAGAAATCACCTGCTGGCAACCCCACTTCCTCCAGCCTGGTTTAGATTGGCTAAAGGTCCAGCTGTGTTTGGTCCTGTCGAGGCCCAGTTTCTTGGCTCCTATGCCAGGCTCTAGCGGGCGGCACAGGTCTTAGGAGCCTCCAGGGCAGAGCCTCTAGCGATGAGAAGCCGGGCAGGAGAACGGGCAGCTGCTGTGGGGACACCGAGTGCCCGGCAGAGGGAAGGAGCTTATGATAAAGGTCTAATTCACGCAGCCCGGCCAGTGCCTCAGACTCCTCCGGCCGCTCTTGGAGGTCTCTCACACTCACAGGGCGTCCCCCCAGGCCTAGGGTGCTCAGGGACGAGCGACTGGACAGATCCGGGTCTCGGCGAGGCCGCCTCCACAGCTCCGGCCAGCAGGGGTCATCTCGTCCTTCGCGGGGGCACAGCAGCCCTCCGGAGGAGACCAGAGCTGCTGGCGCTGTCGGGCGCGGGAGCTGCTCAGGTCAGCCGGGGCTGTGGGCGCGCCGGGTTTCCTCACCCTGAACCCTGGAGAGGACCGCAACCGGGACCACGACGGTCGGGGAATTGGACCAAGGTCTCACACCCTTCGCCACAGGGCCGGGATGCTGAGCACTCCAGGCACGAGTCAGGGAGTGTCCCAGGCGCCCGCGTCGTCCACCAGTGCCCGGCGCGTCTTTGTCTCGGGGCCTCGGCTAGAGGGGGAACCGCGAGCACCGCGCAGGGCTGCAGCGCGGAGCGGAGGGCGAAGCTGGGGAGTCCCGCAGCGGCGGACGCGGGCCACGGCCTCTCCGCGGAAAACCGGCAGGGCCGTCTCGACCGAGGCACACTCAGAAGGGCGGCCGCTCGGACCAAAGGCTGAGCATAGGCGCGCTGTGGGATCGGGGCCCGCCTTCCACCTCCCGCTGAATTACACCGGAACGTTCCGGGCCTCCAGGTGCCATGCAGAGAGGATTGGCGGCTCCCGAGTGGGTTTCTCGCGCGGCCTGGGGCCGAAAAACCGCTTCTGCTTTCCTGGATATAGCAGGGAGGGTGGGCAGGGGCTCTGGCCTGGCCGGAACCCCAAGTCCCCGGAGTTTGCTTTGTTCGTGGACCGGGGCCAGCGGTCCCTGCTCAGCTCTGGGTCTCAGCCATCGATCGCGCCGGATTTCCGGCTACATTAGCATCCACAGAACCCAGACGGCCAGACCCATCACCTGCCGGCTCCATAGCGGCTTAGTGGCTTTAAATACTCAGTTTCGTCTGTGCACGTCAGAGTGGAGCAGAATAACTGCAACAATAACCAGGTCCAAATACAGAACTCACTCGGGCGCCGTAAGTTTATACACGCACAACAGCAGAATTATTGTCTACCTAAATTATCTGGATATTTATTCCCTTTTCTTGCCCCTCAAAACCCGGCGAGAGACACGGAGTGCTTTGTCTTAAAGTTAGTGGAATACATTATAATTTGGGGGCTTAAACTGGACAAATAGTTGCAATAGAGAGGAAATCCTCACCCAGATGGAGAGCTCAGCTGCGACCTAAGTATTGGGATCGCGGTTCCAACCGTGACCTCCTCTTTGGCCGGAAGACCCAACGATTTGTTTTTCAGTCATAGAGAGGAGGCAACATCCTTCTCTGGCAACATCCCCAGTGTTTGCGTTGAGTCTCTGGACCTGCAGAGACACCACCCAACTAGATGCCTTCTCTCTCAAATTGGGAGTATCTCTGGGAATAAATTAAAGGCCAGTTATTTGCGGCCTTCCTAAATCCTCCTTTGTCTTTTGCCAGAGATGTCCCTATTGTTGATCCTTCCGGTGTAGACACGTCATAAGAGTCAGATATTCTTTTGCCTGGATTTCCTGGGATTCTGACTCCTCCTACCCTCCTCTATTCAGACCCAGGCTCAAAAACCAGGCCCCTCCCCCAGCTCATGGCTGCCCAAGCTGCCGGTCTTCGGTCGATGCTTCACTCTGTGGGGCATTTATATGAGCACCCTAAGGCTTTGGGTCTCCTTCCTGTCCATACTCCTCAGCTTCGCAAAGCAATTGGGGATTAGGGGTAAAAAAGAGAACGGTATTTGATCTAAATTCGCTAGTTTCTCTAATTATAGGAATAAAGAAAGGGAAGGAAAGAGAGAAAGATTTCAGAGCAGGAGGTGTGGCTCAGAGGCTGGACTTGGTGGGGTCCCCAAGGATTCTGGTACAGGCTCAAGAGCGTGGAAGAGGAATTTGGAGGAGACTCCTTTGATAAGAGCTTTACAGTTAGAAAAGGTAACTGGAGAGAGGGGAGGGAAGAGGCAAAAGGGTAAGAAAGAGAGAGGGCATTTCTCACCGAAGGAAGGGGTAGGTGGAGGTGCAGAGGGTTCATGGGCACATCTGGACTCTACCACTGGCCTGGGCCTGGGCTTACCTCTGGCATGGCCTAGAGGGAGTCTCTGGCTTCAAAAGGCGGAGCCTATTTTGCCAGTTCCAAGGAGTCTTTAGCCCCCTCTCAACATCTTGCAATACACAAGCGTCATCTCAGAGTGAAGCCACAGGATTAAGACCACACGATTGAAGCTCTAGGCCCAACAACCCTGCTCCGTCTCAGCCCCTGGATTATGAATTACTCTTACTGCCCCAGTATCCAGCTCAGATCACCAGTGCCCCTATCCCGGCTTCTATTTGTCAAGTTCCTGAAGCACAGACCTCCTTTTCTGAAGCTGGTTTCAACCTCCTTTAGGCTGTCCACATTATTTTTATGGCCCCATGACCTCTCACAGCTCCCTCTCCTGCCCCAAGTCTACCACCCCCCAATTTTCTCTCTGCTCTAATTGCTTGGGACTCGAGATGGTAGCTCATCAACAGATCTTGGTTGCTTATATATTTTTGTTGCCCCTGCAACCACTCTTCCTTTATTATTATTATACATTTATTATTTTTATTATTCACCTGAGCTGGAGAATATAAAGTGAAGAACAGCTAGGAGGCTGGGACTCCCATTATTTTGGGGTAGAACTTTTGTTTTCAAAAAATCACATAATCATAATTCATGTTTAATTATTATTATCAATATTAATATGATGAAGCAACTCTGTACAAGGACTACATAAAGGGAAAACGTGCTAAAGACAGATGTTTGAATAGGAGAATTACACTACAGAGAGCTGGGGAGGCAGCTAGGGGAAGGGCAACTATCCACGGGGACTACACTAGGTACCAGCGACAGACACAGAGAACAAGACACAGATTGACAGAGAAGCTCACAAAAGTCAAGTTTAAAGCAAATGGAAAGAGAATATTGCATATCTTTGTCCCCTCACCCCTTTTAGAGTGTTCTGGTCTCTCTTCATTATTAGATTGGGAATCAGGTTAGTTTGGAGTGGTAGAGCTCAAATCCAGCACCCTAGAGCCCAGAGGTCACAGGAAGGGCGGCATAAAGTGGGTACAGTGGGTGACCAGGCAAGGTGGGGAGTGCTTCATGCCCAGGGGAAGCCCACAGGAGACTGCAGACAGCTGGAATGGTGGTAATTTGGGGGAACTTGCACATGGGTGAAACAAGTATGTGTGGATGGGGAATTGCCAGGTGTCAGATATCCAGCGGGGGATGGAGGCATGTGATTGTATCTCCACTCTTCTGGGCCATGTGGGGATTATGAGGCTGCCTGCTTGCAAGTGCACTAGGGAGAGTAGGGTGGGCCCAGCGCTGTGCTAGGCTCAGCTGTGTGTGTGTGTTTGCCTTTGCCTCTGCCTGTACAGAAGCTGTGTGCTGGTGGGAGAGTAAAAAGCTCCGTGGATTGCCCTTGGAGAGTTTGTTAGGGGAGACTCTCCCCATATGGGAAACACTCCAAGCCAGCAGGCCAGTTTCACACTGTCCAGGCTGCAGTTAACCCCCATCAGTGCCCTGCTTCTCACCCCTCTTGCTCCTGGAAAGGGCCAGACAGCAGATGGGAGGCTGGGGGACTCTTGGGGAGAAGGATAAAAATGAAGTGCAGAAAGGTTGATGGTTCTCTCACTGCTCCTCTCTTCCAAGCCAGCCCAGCATCTACTGGGCTGGGGCTGGGGTCTGAAGGAGTCTGGATGAAAGGCCTTCCCACTCAGAGAAGCCATTCTCAGACCTCCAATGGGTTCTAGGGCTGTGCCCCTCCCTCTGCTCTGGTCCATGTGCTAGGCTGTGGAGGTTTGCAGGCCAGGAGGTGAAGGCAGCCCTTCTGAAGACAAAGGGCAATGTGGGGGGGCGGGTGGGGAAGAGAGAAGGGAGTTGGGTGAGGGGCTGCAGCGCCCCCCTCCTTCATTGTCACCAGCCTGGGAAACTGGAACTAAGTGGGGCCTCAATGGCTGGTAGCCCCTTTAAGGGTGAATTCTCCTCCCGCCTCGTAAATTACGGCTGGTCCAGCCTCTGGCCGGCCGTGACCATGAACGCCAGCAGGGAAGGGAGAATCAGAGGCCTCGGCTGTGGCTGCCAGAAATTCTCCCGGCCAATCAGTGTGGTTCTCCGTAGCCCCATCTACAGCCTCTTGCACTTTCTGTCTGGAGAGCCAGCTGGGGACCTCTGGGGTGGCTAATGAACCTGAGGCTGTGTCCGCTGGGATCTCAGGTCCCTGCTTGCTGCATCAGGCCCACAGCCGCCGCAGGCGACGGAGGAGTGGATGGCAGCACACCTGTGAACAGACATTCAACCGGTGCGGGCAGGGGGCTCGGGAGAGGGCTGGGGATCAGGATACTGTTCTGGTCCTAGAGGGAACACGAGGCTGATAGTCCTTGTCCACAGCCTGGCCAGCCAAATGCCCAAGCTTCTGCCCACTGGGTGTCCTGGGGGACCCAGACCCAAGCAGACTCTGGTTCTTGCTGATCATTTTCTCACAAACCACATTTCCTCCTTGGTTCCCCACTTCCTCCAGCCCTACCAGAGCCACCTGACCCCCTCAGCTCTCTCCGCTGACCCTCCACCCTCCTCTCTCCTCCCAGTCTCTTCTAACCCAGGAACTGTGAGGTTGAGGTGCCTTGGTTCCACTGGCCCTGCTCTCTGTTCCTGCCGGCAAAGAGAATTAAGACCACGGAAGGGAAATAGAGGAAGGGGACATCTGGGCCGCTGCTTCTCCAGATCCTCAGCGGAGGTGCAGCGCCCCAGTCCCGCCTCAAATAAACCAGCCCGCAGCACCTCAGCCTTCCTGTCCCTGCCAACCGCAGGCAGCTGCCGGCTTCCACTCTCCCTGGCTAGGTTTTTTCCCTTCTTTCTGGGACCTGGCAGGGCGTTTTGGGTGTGTATGGGAGGGAACCACGAACAAAACAGACAAGAGGATGTCCAGGGAGGGCCTGCCAGAGACGCCTGGCGTTCTAAGCGGGGGCTGTGTTCTAGGCGGCGCCCTCTTTTGCTCTCTGCCAGGGACAGGCTCAGTCTGGGGCTGGCGCCCGTGTCCTGCCCCTTAAAAGAAGGAGAGAGCTTGCTCCCTCAACAGAAGTCTTTTCTTTTTCATTCTCCGGTTTTGAAACCAGATCTTGACCTGCTGATCACTAAGATTCAAGCGGTCTGAGAGTTCCCTCCGGCGCTGGCGTGTGATGAACTCGTTGACCAGAAACTCGCCCTCCAGCTCTGCCAATTGCAACTTCGAATAGGGCTTGCGCTTCTTCCGAGAGCGGCTGTGGATCGGGTACCAGGGCGCGCCTGGGTGGAGATAAATGGCAGTGGTTGGCCAAAGGATCTAACGGTGACCAATCCAGTGCCCTTGGCCCTTCCCCAGACCCTTTCACCTTGGCCTCACGGCTGGACTCCAGGCCCTTTCTCTCCCTTCTCCTTGCCGCCAGTCATCTGAATCTCCTTTTCTACCCAGACCCCCATCCCCACCAACTCCCCCACCTTCTTTACTCTTTTTTTCCTTTCATTCTTTGCTCTTACCTCCTCAACCCTACCTCCTGCTGCAGTATTCATGACCCTTCTAAGTCCCTGTCCCCTCCTTTCTCCCCAAACCTCTCCCCAATTTTCTTCTTCCCTATTTCCTGGTCCCTTCCTCTCACATCCTTCAGGACTGGATCCCGGATCAGTTAGAACAGACATGGGCGAATGGCAGAGTAAACGCATCCACTGGCGTTTCTTTTGAAATGGAAGTAATGGTGTCTGTGGGAAGGTGGAGGGAGAGGCGCCTGGGAGAACTAGGGCCGGGCTTTCTGTCCCCCCCACCTCCTCACCCTCAGGCCTGGGGAGTCCCCGTCAGGATCCCCCAACTCCAGAATCCCTGCCGCCTCCAGCCGCAGGCGGACGAAAAAGGAACACTCTCCAGTTCTTTTATGGGGATATTCACATGTTTATAGGCTCCCCCCACCCGCACTTCATTTTAAAAATAAGCTTTTTCTGGCCACACATTCTGTCACCCTGGGCGTCCCTAGCTCAGTCCTGTTCTGCCCGCCCTGGTAAGATGTCGGGTTTGAATCCGCCGCGTGAGTGGCCGGGGTCCTTACCGCTGGCCGAGAGCCCGCTGCCGGGGTTCAACGGCGATACCAAGCTGCCGGGGTCGCCTGCGCCGGCGCCCTTGTTGCCCTCGTTGAGCAGGGACGAACTGGAGTCGGATTCCAGCGACTGGCAGGAGGGCGGGTCGTGCGGAGGTCCTGCGCCGCCGTCGCCACCGCCGCCGCCCGCCGCGTAGTCGTACTTGAAGCCGAGCGCAGGCGGCCCCGACGGCTCCAGCGGGAGCAGCGCTGCCCCAGGCCCGGCTCCCGGGTCGCGCCCGCGCTCCTCACGCTTCAGGACCCCGCCGCCACCCTCGGCGCACGGCTCGCGGTAGTAACCCTTGCTGTCCTCCACGCGCGCCAGCTCGCACGTGCGGCCGAAGGGAGGGTTGAGAGACACTGGGCTGCCGAGGTAGGGCTGCGGGTAGCCATTGCACGGCTCCGCCGACGGCCAGGGCAGGGAGCACACGTTGTCGCGGCGTGGGTAGGACAGCGAAGGCAGCCCAGGAAGCTGCGCCCCGGACGCGCGGAAGTTGGGGAAGTAGAAGGTGTCTCCCGTGTGGATGTTTACCAGCGGCCCCACAAACCCGGGATTCAGGAGATTATGCTCGCCCATTTCCGCGGGGCCCGACCGGCAGCTTCTACTTTATTGCTATCTGACATTAAACATAGTTAAACCTGCGCCGGCCACCCATTGGCCGCCCCACTCACGTGGGCACCGCCGCCAGGGGGAGGGGTGGGGACAACCGATCCCCCCCATCATCCCGCACCAATTCCAACTTCCCCCTTCTTCAATCCTGGGGGTGAGTGGGGGAACAAAGGGCGGGGGCAGGTTTATTTGCTGAATTCTGATTTTTTAAAAAAAATGTATATAACCTAACGCAGAGAGTAAAGCAATTGCCCAACACGGGGCAAGAGGGAAAAAAACACACACCAAAAAATGCCCGCATATATACACCCCTATAACCTGCACCCCCCCATATATTATCTTATCGCCAACAGCTGGCCAAGCTCAGCCCGTCCCTCTTTAATTAGCTTCTTTATTAACTAAAACCGTTGGAATTTACAATATCTCCCCCAATAAATGACTATTAGATATTGTGTCATATAAAGTTTACTGGCTGTTTAAGGAGACGGATGAGCCCTTTGGCTCGGGGTTTATTTACAATGGAGGCGAAGTGGGGATAAGGACAGGTTTCCCTGCCGTTATCTCTCCCCGCCCCAGCTGCTACTGCACGCTTCTTTATCAGCTCTTTATCCTCAGAAATTTGGAGACACATTTGGAGTCCTCTTCCCCAATACTCAAGGATAATTGATAATGCCGGGTTTTCCGCTGGAGCCGGGAACCACCCAGCCTCACACCTCCACTCACAGCTAGAGGAAGGATGCGGAAGGGAGGTAGAGAATGCAGCAAAAGGAGGTGCCTAGCTCCGCATGGACCTGCCTGCCTGCTCCTGAAAATCTGGGGGCTCGAACTACTCTTCCGTTGTCATTTCCGGGCGACTGAGGAGCTTCTGGGGGCCTCCTGGAGTCTTTGCAGCGAGAAGCTTTGGACCCCTAACACGGCTTGACTGGTCTGAGAGGGGCCTAATTCTCACTGCAGAGGAGACAGCCACACCCCAGAACCGGCCCAGCCTGCCCCTGGGACCATCAGATAGCAGTGCAGAGGCCCGCAGTAGGTTGCCTCCTGAGGGGGCTGGGATTGAGGGAAAAAACCCTTGAAGAATTATCTTATTGGGGGGTGAAATTATATTTATGGTGCAAACTCAGAAGCTCCCTCCAGAGAAGGCCGAGAAGCAATGATGGCCATTGGTGAGATAATCAACATCTGCAAAACCACAATCCGATCTCAAATAGGTCCACAGAACGCAGCCAAGCGGATTAAAAAGAAAGACAAAATAAAACTCCCTCAAACCAGATGTATCCTTTTGGGGTCTAATAGAGAAAACTCGAATTTCCATGTGATCATTTCGAGCTTCTAACCAATGCACGGCTTAAGTAATACAGGTTGGATAAATAGTTCAGTAAACGTCTAAACACGAAAAAATACCAGAAGACTGAAAGAAAATTGGAGACAGAGAGTCGGAGAGAAGGCGAAAGAAATCCATTTAGGTGAAAGTTAAATATCAGAGAAAGCCTGAGAATAAGCCAAAGCTACAAAAGCGATCGAAGCAGAGAAGATTCTCCCTTTTTTTCCTCTCCCTCCCCTCTCTCCTCTGCAGGACGCGGCAGAGAGAAACGCAGATTCTTTGAATTCCACCGCTCCCCGAGCGATTTCATATCCCAAACCGTAGCTGCTCACTCCGACAGAAATGTGTCCCCGCGGGCGCCGCCCTGCCCGGAGCAGTTCGAAGCTCGCAGCTCGGTGCCTGCCCCTCGCCCTGCTTGGCCGGTTCCCCTTCCCCGCCCCTGCTCGCCTAGCTGTCCGGCCTGGCCCGGCCCCTCTCGCCCCCAGGAGCCGGCCCCGCGTTAGGCCCACTTGTCGGAACTTAGGGCAAGCCATGGGCTGAAAACGCGAAGCGGTCACCTTCAGTTAGAGCAGGTGGCGCCATGGAATGAGCAGGAGACTCAGCCTGGATTGGCCTTTTTGTGCCTAATTGATAAGGGGCTGGGAGGCTGCGGAGAGGGGCAACCCTCAGCTGCAAATTCCAGGTCACAGCATCTGTAACATCTTATTTCCCCTTCTCAAGCTGCATTGATGAGCGCCATTGAAATTTTAGTTTTTAAAAAACATTTTATTTGAGGGTTAATTTGGTCATAAAGATAAACAGGGTGTGACTTTAATATTGCTGCTGATTTCAATCAGAACATCGTGCGGGCAGCTAGGTCTCCGCCCAGGCTCTCCAGGCCTCTGCGCTCAGCCGCTATTGCTGGTGTGAGGGATGCCGAGCTGGGCTTTGCCAAATAATCACTAGCCTTTGTGGGGAGGAGTATTCTCCTCATTCTCTTTTCCCTTCCCAGATAATTCCAAACTCCTAGAAGAGGGACCCCAAGAGGAAGGTCTCAGCCTCTCCCCATTCCCTCCACCCCAGCAGGCAAATCCCAGGCCGGTAGCTCTGCTCGCTGCCCTCCCAGGCCAGGCCGCTGAGCGTGAGGAGCAGCGGCCACAGGGCGGCGGATGCAACGCAGGAGAAATGAAGATTGGTTGAAGGCTTCCTTCTTCCAGGCACGCATTTCTTCTAGCCTGATGTAGCCTCATCAAAGCGGGCCGTTTCCCCCAGGTTTTGGATTCGGCGGGCAAAGAAGCACGCACAAACCCCTCTTTCTTCTTTGCAGCTGACCCTGATTCCTCTCAGGGAGAGCTGTCGACAACCACTAGCAAAATTCGCATCCCCGGTGTCCTGCTTCCCGAGACCCACTGGGAACCTAGGGGTTTTCAGGACTCTGGCAAGGACCCAGGTAATCTAAGCGTCCAGCCTTCCGGTGCACCACCGAGGCTCCGTTTGCGGTTAAGGAACCCCGCGACACACGCAACTCAGGCACCCGTTTTTTAACCGGGCTCGGACAAAAATGCCGCTCCCAACCTGGGTCCCCGGGGCCGGCGGGAGGCTCGGGTGAGACGCTTGAAATCTAAAATCCAGCCTCGGCGAGAGATGCTTGCCAGGAGCAGGCCGGGGCTGGGTGAGGAGACTGGGAGGGACTCGCAGCCCAAGGAGTTGGGGCAGCCGTGTCTAGCCGGGCTTAACCCGCTGGCACTTCGCTGACCACGCGCAAAACTATAGGTGGTCGGGCCGAGGCACCCGAACCGTGGAGCGATTGGTGCGAACTCTCCCGCACATTTATCAAATCACAAGGCTAGAGCGGTGGCCTGCCTGCTGGCCCCTGGGCCACTGGCTCCCGCCGCAGCTGGCCAGGCTCGACTAAGCCTCGCTCATTAACTCGGTGTTAATTAAAGCTGAAAGCAAGGATGCGGTCCAAGCCTTTCCTTGAAGACCAAGGCAGCCTGCCTCCCTCAGCTCGTCCTCCAGCTGGATGCCCCGCCGCCTCTCTCACACCTTCTCTGTGCCTCCATCCCTCCTGCATCCTAGCAGCCTCCACTGCGGCTGAGCCCAGCGAAAGGAGTTAATTAGAAAATCTACGCTGATTCTGGTGGGAGACGCAACGTGGCTCCTGGCGGCTTAGGCCGCGGGGAATCGGCTGTGAGTGACCGCGTTCTGGCTCCCTCGCCGACCGTGGTCGGGAGTGATTCCGCGCAGTGCTGCCTTACCCCTGGTCTGTCCAGAGGCCGCAGCGGCCCAGTTCAAGGTCACTGTCTAGTTTGCAGAAAGCGGTTCTGCCTCGTATGCAAATTAGGCCGGGACTCAGCACCAGAAGGGGTTTGGCCGGCGGAGAGAAGGGAAGATGAAAAGGGGGCTGAGTGGGAGGGCCTGCCCCCTTCCCTGCCCCCCGCCCAACCCTGCAGCCCTGTCTACCTTGCCCCTTCGGGGCAACTTGGGCTTGGGACCTGACTTTTGTCCGGTTCAAACAAGGCTGGGGGGTAGAGTAGGGAGCTCAGTCTCCTATTTCGTGGCTTCCAGGCTCCTTCAGGGGTTGGAGCCCACCTGGCTCCCAGCCCTCCGTGCCGGTGCCGGGGAGGTAAGGAGCAGATTGGGAAATCCCTTCCCCAGGTGCTGCTTTCTAGGGATTTGCAGCCTGGAGGAGGGAGGCTTGTAGGAACGCTCAGTGACGGAGCCCAGTAAGGCTTTTAGGCTCAGGCAAGTAGCCTGGGGCCAACGGAGCCCCTACCTCCTCCAGTTCTCCCGCGGCTTTCTCTAGTCCTCTGTCACCAAAAGATTCCAGTCAGATTGCCTCTCAGAAAATGCGGGGTAGGTGAGAGCCCCCTGGCAAGGACATCTGGGAGGCCATCTCTCCACCCCAACCTGAGCATCCCTAAATGGACCACTTTCCCTCGTTTCGTGTTTCCTTCGGTGGCGCTAACAGTTAAACAGGGCCGCAGCTCTGACATTTTCCCCCTCCACCAGCAGAGGATCTCCTCCACCTAGTGAATTACTGAGTGTCAGGTAAGGTGTGGGAACCGAGTTAAAAAAAAATCACATCAAATGCCACACCCATAGCCGCCTGCAATGCAACAGTGAAACGTCTCCACCGACCTCTAAACTGGGTGGGGGTGAGGACCACCCGGTGTGCCCTCGCCCCCTCGGCCTCCTTTTCTGGCTTTGACCCTGTCCACTGGCCCGGCCCAGCTCTGGGGAGGAGCTGAGATCTGCTTAGGGTCTGCTCAGCACTGCTACACAACTGCTTTCCAAACCTGGGGCCCCAGTTCCGGGCAGAGGAGGGGAGCTTGGGCAGATTGGGGTGGGAGCAACGGGCCCAGGAGGCGGGGGGGGGTGGGGAATGGACTACCAACCCCGGGGTTCCCTGGACTGGGAGAGCGCGGACGGGAACGAGGGTCCCCTTACCTTTGGAGACAGAAGAGGTTCATGAGGGTGAGGGATAGGAGTTCTCAGCCTCTAGAAGCCTTCTGGATTCCCCCTCCCCAAGGCCGTGCGCCGGCCTCGCCAAGGTATCAGAGGAGGGCGGGGCAGGGGGAGGTGGAGAAAGCGTCCAGCGGCAGGCGCGCGGGAGCGGAGTTGCCAGAGCATCTCTGGAGAGGCCGCCTTTTATGGGCGTTATTAGCGCCCTTGTCTAGACTGGAGACGACACCTCCTCTGTGTGTAAACAGAGGCGGCGGGCTCTGGCAGGAAGGGGGATGGCGCGTCAAGAGGGCAAGCAGCCCTCCCCTTCGCTGGCCACCGGAAGATCAAGGCCTTTTCCACCCTTCCCCCCCCCTTCCCTGTGCTCCCTGTGATGTCAAGGTCAGAAAGACCTAGTCACGGTCAAGGCTAAAAGAGGAAGAGCCTGGTTGGTTGTGAAAAGGCTCTGGCCCCCTCCTCCTCCTCCCAGAAGGCCCTAGCTCCCCAGGGCCCCTCAATTCTCCACCAGTGCAGGTCTAGATACACATCTGCCTGAACCACTCTTGGAGTTTTCTTGGGGGTGGGCTCCAATACCACCCAAGACAGATCCCGGCAGATCCTAGGGTGGGGAGTTCTCTTTTGAACAGATGGAGCCGCTGAAGGGGCTGCCTGCCGCTTGAACCCCACCTCCAATGGGAGGGCTGTTCAGAGAGATAGCGGCTGCCCCAGGGGCCTGCCCCTGCCTTGCACCCAGACTGGCCTACAGTCCCCACACTGCTGACCCAGCCGCCTGTGGATCAACCCCAGGAGCAGATGGTCTCAGGAGCAGACAGTCATGGAGGGATCTGCGGAAAGAACTGCTGCCCTTGTTCTCTCAGGTGGGTTCGGGCTGTGGTACTGCTGGCTGAAAGGCCCATTCTGCTGGGCCTCTGTCTGGAAACTAAGATGTGGGTAGGGAAGGGTTTTTCCCCCAAGCTCAGCAAAGAATCTCTTGAAGCCCTCTCTGGCAACCCCGGAGAGTGACCACTAGATGGAGAGTCCTGTGAGGCCCTTGGCTGCCTGGGCCTCCCAGCTCTGGCCTAGGGAGATAGGGGAAGTGGGGAGTGCCATCAGATTATGAGAAAGATAGCAGGAGTCTCAGTCCCTCTGTGTGTCTGCATTTCTACACAGAGGTTTCACCAGCTCTTCAGATCACCCTGTACCCCCTGGTACCCTCGTATTTGCCTTCACACTTAGTCTTACTTTTAACACAAACACTAGGAGACTGGCCTTGGAGAGAAAGACATATTAGAGACATGACTAAGAGATGAACTATCTCATAGAGTCCCCAAAGACAATGCCAATTCTTGGGAGAAGGAAAGGTAAGAGATCAACACAATCAGAGTTGTGTTGAAGAAGAAATCCTTATTCAGGGAAAGAATAATACATTTCACAATTGTGCCTCCCCAAAACACATGCTCACACACACTCACACAGTGTTTGCTTACTCTTATGGTAAAGTCATATCCAAATAAGTCCAGGCATGATACTCCTCCAAAATAAATCTGGGTATATTTAATGCACCGCACGAGGGCTCACAGGCACTCAGGAACTGCAGTCCTTGTTAGGTTTACCAGTGGCCCAATGCACCAGCAGCGAGCCTGCACAGGCTTTCCTCTTTTTCTTCTTCTTCTCCTCCTCCTCCTCCTCCTCTTTCTTCTTCTTCTTCTTTTTTTTTTTTTAAAAACAGTCTCGGTCTGTCACCCAGGCTGGAATGCAATGGTGAGATCTCAGCTCACTGCAACCTCCACCCCCCTGCCCCCCACGGGGGTTCAAGAGATCCCCCACCTCAGCCTCCACAGACATGCACCACCACGCCAGGTTAAGTTTTTCTATTTTTGGTAGAGACTGGGTTTCACCATGTTGTCCAGGCTGGTCTCAAATTCCTGAGCTCAAGCTATCCATCCGCCTCAGCCTCCCAAAGTGTTGGGATTACAGGCGTGAGCCATCGCGCCTGGCTCCTCTTCTTTTTTTTTTTTTTTTCATTATTCCCTTCTAGAGCCTTGGGGTGGCTCCCTCAATATGGGATGACTACCTCATATGATTATGTATGGGTTTGTGTGCAGAAGCAGAGGGATTCCTCGGAGAACTCTAGACTTCTCTTTAATCAGAGTCCCCAATTTCCAGTTTGCCTACAGCTGTGCTTGGGACTACCCAAAGCAGTCAGGAAGGGTGGGGTCATAGTAACAGAGCCCCAGGCTTCTTGTCCACTTAATTTCTTTTTCTGACCAAACACACACACTCAGTCTCCAACTCCTTTCATCTCAGGGGAAACCCAGGGATTTTGGGAGAGAGGCTGGGATGGTGGGTGGGGAGAAAAAGGAGAGATGGAATTAAGACCCTTATTCCTGGAAATTCATCTATTCTCCCTCAAATCTCCACTGCACAGCGTGTGGCTCTCTAGTAGTTAACCCAGAGTTGAGACCCAGAAGAACAACACTGGCAGCCACGTCAGTAGCAGAGCCTCCACAGAGGGCAAATTCTTCAGGTTTTCTCTCAGACTCGGGATGTGTGTGTGTGTGTGTGTGTGTGTGCACGCGCGCGCAAAATGTGCATGTGTTTATTCCCCAGGAACATTTATTTAAATGAAATTGTTAAATCTTCAGCCCCATCAGGCAAAGGGAGAATGGAGAACTCTGATTTCCAGCCTGACATCTGCAGTGTTTCTGTGTCTCAGGAGAGGAAAAATATTATATATAAATAAAAATTGCTGCAGTAAAGATTTAATCTGAGATAACATTGTTATAGGCTATATTGCTTTTAAAAAGTCTCTTAACCTGACAACTTAATGATCTCATTAACTCTGCCAGATAGGGAGATAGGCACTGACGCGACCAGGAAAACACATTAGTGGTAGCATCTACATAGGCTCCTCATTGCCTAGAAGACTGGGGTTCCCAGGAATACAGAGAGTAAAAGTGGGATTGGTTTGGCAAACTGGGGGCCAAAGGGGTCCTAGCAGCTCAGTCTCTCTACATAGATTAAGTGGGAGGAAGAAAAGAGTGCAGCCAGGAAAAGCCGAGCTTGAAGCTGCCCCTGGCAGGCTGTGCTGACCCCATCCCAGCCCCAACTCCAGTCCTGAACTGGCTGAAGGTATTTGGGGCCCTCTGGGGCAATAGGGCACCAGGAGCCTAAGGTTAGTTCCTCACTGCCGCCGGCTCCCACCACATTTACCTCATCCAGTTCCCAGCTGGGATGCTACTTTCTCAGTACCCAGAACCAGATCTGAGCCCCAATTATTAACCGAAGTGACCATCAATGTATTTTTGTCACTGCCTCCAGGGCTTTCAGTCACCAGTTACATCTTTACTTCCTCAGCAAACACTCATCTAAGTTGGGCATCAGGATGGGAAGTTTTCTCCTATATAGATGGTATAGATAACTCAAAAACTTAAGTGGAGCAAAACAAGGGTTTGGAATCTACCCAGCTGGGAGTGATCTCTATACTCCTCCCCCTGATCATTCTGGCTGAGTCAGGGCATAGTAGACTGTCCTGAAGAGCCAGTGGACAGAATAGACTTCAGAAAGAATCTGAGCAATAAAATCAAGGCAAAAAAAGATTTTATTTTAAAAACATGTTTGTGGGTTTTTTTCCTTTTTGCATTCAGTACATTGTCATTCAGACATCACAATACTATATACAGATACACAACATTTAAAAAAAAAAAGCCTATTCCTGATGAACATTTCAAAAGAACACTGTTTTGTAATGCACCAGTGGGAAGGGAAGAGGCAAGGCGCCCCCACAGCACCAAGGTGGCCTTTGAGGAGGGAACTGTTAGGCAGCATCTACATTTAGCTAATTGAGGGCCAGATCTTCTTGCCTCTTGAACTAGATCCTCTAGCTTTCCTCTGGAAATCAGTAAAAGTGAAAGTGTGAGGAGTCCCTCCTGGGCTAGTGCCTTGATGGAAAGGTAACTGGAAAGGGACTTTGTTGAGGGACCCACTCTCCATCCCTTTGAAAGAGATGTTTATCCTTCGAAAAAAGTTCTGCTTCTGTGCCTGGCCTAATCCCCAACCTTACCACCTGGAGAGAGAAAGAGAGGAGAGAGAAGCCCTATTTAGCAGCGTGGCTGGAGTCTTTGTCCTCCTTGGATTTCCACATGTTGACTGACAGAGCAGAACAGGGGAGGCAGTGGGGCAAAGGCAGCTCCCACCTGGCCCCCAAAAATGCAGTTTCTTTGTTGCGATGGAGTGTAGGGGCTGTGTCAACGCTTTTACGGAATTCCAGCTTTTACGGAAACATCCATACTCCAATCACGCTGCCAGATCCCTAATAATTATCATGAGTATTAACACGACTTTTAAAATATGCACAGAAAATCTTTACTGGGAAATCTTGCCTAAGGAGTGCGGGAGGGACAGCGAAGCAAAGTATGAGCCGGACAGATCCTGCCCGGAAGCTGCGCCCTTAGAGAAGGTCCTCTACCAGCCTGGTCATAGGATGAGGCAAGAATTGGAGCCATTCGGGATTCCCCAACCCTGCTGTGGCTGGAATGATTGGGGTCTGCGCTGCCACCGGACTTTCCGGCAAGGTGAGCTCAAGGAGGAGTAGAGGTCGACAGCCTTCCTCGCAGGGCCCACCCGGGACCCATTTCCAAAGCTGTTTAAGCCAGGTGAGTCCCATCTGGATGGGGGTGGAGGCTGGGGATGGGATAGGGAGTTGGGGATGGCCCAGCAGCACGGCCATGGAGCCTCTCTGCCTCCAGGCGGCGGGATTCCTCTCTCTCCTTAACATTAAATACTCTTCTGCACCTGCGCAGCGTCTTTTCCTGGGTTCGGTTATGGTACAAAGCGGTGACATAAATAGATGGGGCAAGCAGCGGGTGGGTGGTCAGGTGGAGTGGAGATGAGGCGCTTTCGATTTGCTGACCACTTTCTTCTCTTTGACCCGCCGGTTCTGGAACCAGATGGTTACCTGGCGCTCAGAGAGGTTCGTGGTGGCGGAGATGCGCCGGCGCTTCTCTTTGGTGATGAACTTGCTAGCCGCGTATTCCTTCTCTAGCTCCTTCAGCTGCACCTTAGTGTAGGGCACGCGTTTCTTGCGCCCGCGCCGGTAGCTGCTCACCTCGGGCTGCAGGGGAACCACGTCTGCGGGGAGATAAGGCAAGCGGGAAGAAGTGAGGCACGCGGCTGGACTGGGATAGAGGACCCGAGGCTGCCTAGGCACAGAGTTCTGGCAGGGGCTCAACGGGGCCAGAGGATTGCACTGCATAGTGAAGTTCTCTAATGCTTTTCATTTCTGTTATTTAGCAAGACCACAACTATGGTGAGGCCACTGGGCTCGAAGTTTAAGGGAGGGGGCACCAAAAACTCGGTAATCAAGACGACATTTTAATGCAATGTTTAAAAAAGCAAAACGAATACAAAAACATCCGTGATGAACAAAATATCAATTAAAAAACTAAACATGGGTTCGGTATTACTGATTTTCTCTTTTGTTTCAGGCCCCAATATGGCTCTTCACAGCACTCAATATTAGGATCCTTGTGAACTTAGAAGGGGCCCTCCAAATTCCAGCCTGGCCTGCCATATTTGCAGAATTTCAGATATTCAGAAAAATCCCTCCTTCCTGCAGTTAGATTGCTTGGGTGCTTATTAGTTTATATTCTGCCCCGTTGTCAGAGGAAGACATTCTGTTATATGTTTCAGGGAGGGCACGGCAGGCAGGGGGTCAGCTTCAGTGGGCCCAGACCACCAGATGGGTCTTCACGCCTTTGGACACTGGCCCTACTTTAGGGATGTGAGGCACAGATAGAAGATAAATGTCCAGGTGAAGCCAGCCTGCTTGGAGGTCCACACTCTAGGAATGGGGGTCCAATGTTGTGAACCACCTAACAACACCCAAGGTGGGGGGTCCTGAACCTGAGATATAGGGAATCAGGTGTCCCTGGAAGTAGAGGGTCCACACCGCAGTCCCACCAAAACAGAACAAATTCCGGTCCAACCCCCTTCCCTCTCCATTCCTTCACGGCTGAAGGAAACTGTCTACATCCTTTGCACCAACCATAACCCTAAACCCTAGATACCTGTCATCCAAACCAATACTACCAGTTCTGTTTCTTTAGGCTCTGAGAATTTCACAGAAACTAAAACCAATATATATCACTTCTAACTCCATTTTCTACTCCACCCTCATCCCTGTCAATAAAGGTCACAGCAACACTTTCAAGGGGAAGTGGGGGAACTAGGGAGATTATCTGGATATCTCAGCCCTCAATTTTTTCCATGTAATTATTAGACTTTAGGTGAAAGCTAATGAGGAGGGCTGAATATTTGGGGTTTCCCCTTCATTCTTACCACCTTTTGAAACTATAGACACAGCCCAGAGGGAAGACACAAAGTTCTTTCTGAAATGTTTGTTCCCAACCCACCCTCACAGAACACTTTCCCTGTGCCCATCCCCATTGGGTCTGCTTTCTCTCAGGGACTCTATACACAATGGGAAGAGTAGTGTCACAGTGAGACACAGGGGAAAACAAAATGCTCAGGAAGAAAATGGGAGACATGGGGTCCAATGGCCTCATTTGACTGTCCTGGTGACAATTTCTCAGGAAAACTGTTGGACCTGGCATTTTTCTCTGCCTCTGTGAGAATAGACCATGATTTAAAAAAAAATCTAAGAAACAAAATAACTTTATTTAAACAGTATGGATCCTTTAGGTTAAAAAGTATTTGTTTTTGAACAAGACCTTTGCCTTTAAATCTCTCAGTTCTCAAATTTGTTTTACTCTTACAGAGGTAACCATGATTTGGGAAATTGATGATTTGTTGACAAGAATAAAATGAAGAGGATAAGTAGTGATACCATGAGTTTGTTGTTTTTGTTGTTGTTATTGTTGTTTTTAATCCTCAGAACATTTTTTCAGGATTATTTTGTTAAACTCATTTTACAAGATCAGGAATCTGAGGCTCAGAGTGGGTAAAATAACTTAAGTGGCAGAACCAGATTTTAAAGCCAGACTTTCTGACTCTTAAAATGATACAGTAAGTTTTCAAATGGAAATAGGCCAGCTAATACAATCCAGCTTTAAGACACTTCCTTTTCCCTGGAGAAGAATAAAGTAGGGTAAAGGTGGGTTTTTGTTTCTGAATTAGCCAGATAATTGTCCCTAATTTTTTACTTTACTTTCTTTAAACTCTCACAATTACCTATCCAATTTTGGTTTCCTAAATTCTAGCTCTAAATTTCCAATGAGATTTAATCAACCCTAAAAAAAATTCAGTTTAAAAAGTAGGCAACTGGTTTAAACTGGTTATTTTTCTCTATAGGATGCCAAGGATTGATTTAGCCAATTTGTCCTGGATCAGACCAACTGCAGGTTGGTTTGGCCTCCTGGGGAAATAACTCCAGTCTTGCCTTCTCAAAGAAGCCCCCTTTCTTTGTCTGCTGCCTTATCTGGAAAGGAAGTGGTATGTAGAGGTGAAGAAACATCTGGTAGCTTAGACTTGGAGATGTGTGTACACTGCCTAAAGTGAGTGGGGGCTTAGTTATTAGTCTTACAATCACCCCTTCCCTAGTCTCCCTCCAGATCACACACACAAATGACTTCAAGCCTGGAAACCTGATAGACACTTTTGAGGAGTAAATAAAAATCATCTCAGTGCTCAGCCATGGCTTTCTTTTTGGTCTTGGGGGCCCCTGTGTTCAGCTCCCCACAGCCCACCCACTCTTGACCACCCGCCCCCCACAAGCGAGCTCTGGGCTCTGAAGAGTGCCTTGTCCAGCTAGAAATCCGGCTTGCTACTCTTCCCAACCCAAATCCAAAGGCTTGTCAGTAAAGACTTCCAGTATGGTCCAAAGAGCCCACTGTTTCTTTCTCCCTCTTTCTCTCTCCTGAACCCCATCTCTCTTTTTTCTCCCTTTCTGATTCTCTCCTGGAATTTCTGCCTCTCTGTCTCTCAAAAAAAAATAAAAAAATAAAAAAATAAAATAGTCTACACTCACCATAGGGAGAGAAAAAAAAAACCGAGCAATAAAGCAAGAGTTTGTATAATTGGGAGAAGGAAGAAGCCACGACATATCTCGGCCCTAATTATCTGGATCTTGCTGAACAATTGCCTCCATCTCCCACACCAGCCCAGACTACCACAGATGAGGTTTCTCAGAGCCAGAGGCACTGTAGAGAGACAGCAGTGTTTATGCCTACATGTTGCCGAACAAACCACAATTGCATAGACAGAGTTATCTTGAAATCTCACTACTTCTAAAAGATCTCTGAGTGGGTAGAAAGATGGAGGGTGTCTGAAGATAATTTCTTATTCGTCTGCCTCTTGCCTGTACCTCTGCACTCACTGAGATACATCAGCCCAATTCTATTTCCACACGGGGATTGTGGGAGCACATAGCTGCTGAGGCATGCTAGGTTTTATATATATTTCCATGCCATAATTTGCAAGTGTATTAAATCTCAATTGGGCTATACTTTTTTATTTCAAAGATATTTTTCTCTAGGAGGCTGTGATCAAAAAAGTATTTATTTTTAGTGGAGGTTTTTTTTGTTTTGCTTTGTTTTGTTTTCCTGGGAATCTTTGAGATGTTTATTTTGCTCAAAGATATTTCTCAGCTTTCCTCCTATCCTTCACCCCTACTCCACACCACATTCATACATGGAAGAGCTCCTTCTCTTCTACCTCTTCACTCTAAACCCATTGCACATTGCTCTGGGCCTGTGCCCCCATCCACAGTGGGTTTGGTGGGCACCTGCTCCCTTACCCCTTAGCCCCTCGGCATAGCCCATTGGCTTCCCTGCCCCAGGAATTCCTGCTGGACCCCAATCTCCTAAGAAGCTTTGTGTTTTGGTGAGATAGAGAATTAAAGGGCCATCTCTCTAAAATACATTGCTGTATTATGAACATGTGACGTGTCTTTCTAGAAATGTATTATTGTATATTTAATATTAGTTAATAAAAGAAATAATATTATATAAAAATATTATACCCAATACAGGGTAGGTGATGCATAATACCATGTACTAAAATTGTACTATCCTTAATTCTGGCAATCAGATGTCAGGGTGCCTAGTGTAAGTCATACCCTGGTATTGAGTTGTGTTATACTAAGTAATTTCATAATATTCACAAGAATGTTATTTGCTACACTCTCTAATATCATTCAGTATTTTTTTTTAAACCACCTACCTCTGCCTCCAATTCCGTATGCAGAGGAATTTCAGGCCCACCCTTAGGAGGTCTTTGGGTCTATGCTTTCCAAGGAAAACATCCCTGAGCTTGGCATGTGGAGCTGGTCGGGGAGCTGGGCACTGTCGGGAGACATCTGTGGCTGCCCTGGGCCCCCCACCCCCAAAGACCTCTGTAGGCATCAGAAGGGAGAACGCTCTCCCACTGAGCTCTGCTTACAGGGAGAACAGACTCAAATGCTGGGCTCCCTAGACTGGAATCCTGATTTCTCAGCACAAGGCAGGATCCAAATCTCTTGGTGTGATTTTGGGAAACCTGGGACTGGTCTTGTCCGCAAGGAGAGCGGTGGGATTTACAGGATCCTTTTTCTCTTCAACTGGAGACGGAACAAGAGGGGAATGAATTCTCCCTTCCCATCCTTAGCCAGACAAGACCAAGGGGTCCCCAGCCTGGGTCTGGACTCCAGAAGCCCCTGAACAGGTCTTCCTCTCTCATTTCTCATCCCCACGCCCTTCTTTCTGTGTTTGGGGCACCAATAACTAACTCCTTTTCTCGACCACATATGGGGGAGTTGGCAGTGGAAATGTCTACAGGTTTGAGCTCAATATACCAAGGAGGCAAGGAAAACTTTACAACGCTGGGGAGGGATTCTAGCCTCCTCTCCACTCCCTCTCCAGAGATTTTGGATCTTCTGTTCCCTCAACAATCAGGAAATTCGTGGCCAGATTTTTAAAATAAGTCAAGAAAGGAAAAAAAGAAATCCTACATTTCTGTAGACCCCAGCAAATTAGTCCCCTATTTAAAAAATACTGTTTAATGCCTGAACGATCCTGCAAATTCTGTCAAAGAAAGTGGGGGTTCTTATTCTCCTCCTTCCCCAGTTATTCTGTGGGTTGGTGGTTTTGTCCTGGATTCCAAGGCACTATAGGCCCACCCCGCCCCCATCCCTGGCTGGGAGCGGGTTTAGGGGCCAAGAGCCCGGCGGGAGGCTGGAGCCTGCAAGGGGAGGCGGAGGCGAGCTACTGGACGGAGGAGAGCCGGCGGCCCGGCTTTCGGGCGCCTGTGATTGCTTCATTCTCGGCCGGGCAGCTACAGAGAACGTGTCGGAGCAGATTTCTTCCCCGGCGCATTCCTCAGTGCAGCTCGCCCGGCCGGCTCCATAGGCAGCCCAGCCGAGCGGGCGCGCCGGGGCCAGACGGCGGGGGTGGCTGGGGCGCGGAGCCCCGGGGCAGGCAGGGCGGGGAGGGGTCCCCGGCGGCGGCGGCGCTCGGGTCCCTTCCTTACCTGGGAAGGGAGACTTCCAGAGGTGGGCGGACTGCGACTGCTCCTTGGAGCAGTACACCTGACTGTCCCAGCCATTGGAGAGAGCCCAGTGCTGGTAGCCTTCGACGGGGATGAGCGCGTCGTGACGCGGCTCCGGGTGCCCGCTGATCCCGGGCACCACCGACACGTCCAGGTAGCCGGGCATCGCCTGGTAGGAGCTGGCGAAGCTGGGGTAGAAGGCGAACTCCTTGGCCCTGGAGGACAGGTCGTCACCGGGCAGGGCGCCCGACGGCTCCGGGTATTTATCGCCCGGGTGGTAGGCGCAAGGCTTCTGCTGCAGGTTCACGTTGTGCGACAGGCGGCAGCCGTAGTAGCTGCCCCCGAAGGGGTAGCCGTAGCCCAGGGTGGCGCTGGACGAGGTGGGGGGTGCGGGCGGCGGGGCACACTGGCGCGCCGCCTCCGGGGCCGGGATGTCCGTATAGACGGCGCCCTGAGGGGCGCCCAGGGGAGCCGGCGGGCGGCCCAGCACGGGGTGCGGAAGCAGGTCGCGGCAGTGGCTGGCCGGGCAGCTGCTGCCCAGACCATCCATGCTCGGGGCTTTGCCGGGGCTCGCTCCGCTGCAGCCGCCCCCCGCTCCGCCCGCGCCGCCGCCTCCTCCTCCGCAGCCGCCGATGCTGCTCTCCGCCGCGCTGTCCTCATAGACGTACATAAGGCTCTCCGGCCAGCGTGGATGCAGGAGCAGCGAAGTCGTCATGACATGATCTGCTGGAGCTTTTTAAAAACTCCACTTGCCAGAGGCAGCGAGCTGGGGAGACACCTCGCTCCTGTTTCCCCTCCCCCATCCCTCCCCTCTTCTCTCCACCCCTCCCCTCCTCCTAGTGCTTCCACCTCCCTCCCTACATTCCCTCTACGCATGCGGAGACACTTTATTAAGAAATCCGCCAGCTCCCGCTCTCCGCCTCTCAGCACCCCTCCCGCGCCCACGTGACCCACTCTGCGCACGTGATGCCCCGGCCAGGTCTCCTGGGGTTCCCGCCCCTCGAGGTGGGGCGGGGCGAAAGGAAAAAGGTCTCTGCTGATTGGATCTCAGGTGGGCCAAAGGAGGCGGGAACTGGGAGATTTAAAGGGACAGGGAGACGCCCCTGGCGGGCCCCAGAGAGGGAGAGGGAGGGGGGGGAGGCTGAATTTGGCCGACGCAAAGGGATCTAGGGAGGAGAGGGCTGTAACTGGGAGCCTCCGCCTAGGCATAGGATGTGCACCGGGGAGACAGACCCCTACCCCCAAACCGATCACTGTGACTGCCCAAGTCTCTGGATTGGGGCTTGAAGCTAAGGGTGGGGAAGAAAGCAGATTTTAAAAAATAATAAATGAAGACAATAGAAAACAGGCAGGAGCGCTCCAGCCCTGGCAGCTCCCCTCCGCTCGCGGCTGGAAAGAACCCGATGCTGCGTAGCGAGCCTTTGACGCCGGGATTGTGTTTCCATTTCCTACCTTCAGCCACTTTCCCCAAAACCCCAGATGTCTGAAAAGGACACTCTCCTTTACCTCGCTGGATTTTTCTCAAGCGGAGAGGGGTGTGGCAACCCCCAAATACAGAATTCATCACCTGGGGCAGGGGATTGGGAGGCAATGGGATATACTCGGCAATAAATGGAGAAAGAATAAAACGAGGGAAATAAAAGCAATAGAATAGACTGATATTTCAATATGCAATAGAAATAAAAAATCTCACGGTGAGGTTTTTCAAAGAAATGCGGGTGGTGGGGCGCAAGATTCAGCCTGGGAAAGCTAAAAGCCCTGGATGCGAAGGAGAGCGCGCTTTCTATAGGTATACAAAAGAAAACGTGGAAAATGGGGGAGATTCAGTGCTACACCTTTGGAGGGACCTCTCTCTGGCGCCACTCTGGGGGACCCTGCAGAACCCACCTCTGCCCTCAGGGGCCTGGGTTAAGCCACATCGACAGAGTCCCCAGTTTGAATACCCGCACTGGAGCTCCCACGGCTTTCTTAGGTCACCCTCTTCTAGTGCGGAATAGTTTCATGATCTAAAACTGCCCCCTATTTCAAAGAAAAAATTAACACCAACTTACTGATTCTTCAAAAGCTCTCCCTTCTTTCCTCCCAATCTCCCAACTTGTCAGGAGCCTCAATAGAGTCAACTCTTTCTGAGGGAGCATCTCCGTGGAATTGAGTCAAGTTCCCTTTCAGCACAGGACCTCCCTGAGAAATCGTAATGAAGAGAGAAAAATAAGAGGGGAAAGAATATTAAATAAGAAAGAAAGCATTTCCTTCTTGCCTGCCTCTGCTACAGGTTTTAAATGCTGAGTGGTCGTGTGCAGCCAGCGCACAGGCCATGGCCACACAGCAGCGCCTCGCTCAGCCAGACCTACTGCACCCCTCAAATGGAGATCAAATGGACAGGTCTGCAGAGACCGCTTCGGGCCACCTCCCTCCTCTTTGTGGGGAGAAGGTGGTGTTTGACGGTTGAGAGCACCCGGACATTGGTGAGTTAGGATAGTAATTCTTATCTGGGTGATCTTCATCCAGAAGGGTCAGCTCAGAGTTCAGAAAGCAGGCTGCGGGCTGGGCTGGCATTAGGAGGAAAAATACAACAGAAAGAGAGTTAAGACATAAGGAGATCAGCTCCAGTGTGCATTGAGGGCAATGACGGAGGGGCGAGGAGAGATGAGCCCAGTGGAAGATAGGGTCTTGCTGGGAGCCAGTTCTGCTAGGAAACTGCTTATCCTGCTGCTGGAGTCCAAGGTCAAGGTAAAACGAGGAAAGCAAACAGGGCCTGGCCAAGTCTAGACTGGGTTGTATGACCTTGGCCCCCTTGCCTAAGGCCTGGCTGGTGGGGGTGGGTGGGTGGGGACGTCTGCCTTTTTCCAGCCGCGGGTAGTAGAGGTGGAACCCAGATCCTGGCCTCCCCTTCTGTGAAGTGCTGCTGCCAGGTGGAAGAACTGGGGCGCTGTGGACAGGGTTCTGCAGGGCTGCCAGGAGAAACAAAGGGCCTGAAACGCCCACCACATTCTTGGGGCTCCCTCCCCAGTCAGGCCCAACGCCGGACCCGTTTTCCGCGGGCCAGGACTCAAAGACACGTCCCCAGCCTTTGGGAGTAGGAACCAGAATGGCGGGAGTAGGAACCAGAACGGCGTGAAGGATCTGGGTGCAGGGCGGCCAAGCAATAAATAAAATTAATATTATGGTCTTTTCCAGGTTTATATAAGAGCATTAACTATTCCTATTGCAATGAGATATAGATTTAATTAACTCGGCAACTTTACAATTCTATTTACTAGGAGCACTATGCGGCCAAAATTTAGTGGCGAGAAGAAAGAAAGGGAACCATAGTCCTCTTCCTCAAGACCAGCCGAAGTTGTAGGCCCCCAAAGCGACTTGGAAGAGTGGGAAGGCTGGAGGGGAAAGTTTGGGCTAAGGGCGCTAAAGGCGGCTGGGGAAGTCCGCGTGCTCTGAACAATTCCCTCTTCTTTTGCTTGGTTCCCCAAGACCTTTCGCGCCTGCAAACGCAGTCTCCAAGTCGGGGGGCGGGGTGGGGGGGCGCCGGGATCGGGGAGGGAGGCGTCGAGGCAAGAGCCTGCAGGAGGGCGGTGGAAAGAAAAGCCTTGTTGGTTAATTAACTTTAAGCCTGGGATGGTTTCTTCCCCCTCCCCCGAAAAAAAAATGTGGATCTCGCTGAGACACAAATAAAATCAAATTAAACACTCCAGGAGAATATACACCACTAGAAACGTAGTAATTATATCTCCAAGGCGATCTCGCCCTAGAAAGCCTTTCCAGGGCCTGGCGCTGAAACCCTCGGCTGCGGTGCTCACCAGGGCTCGCCCCGCTGGCCTTCGGGGATGAGGCGGTGAGGTTTGACTGTGGATGAAGTTTAGAGAAAATCCAGCTCCTGGTATGCGGAGAAAGACGGAGCATTTAACTATACGGAAGGAAAATGGGAAACGGCTCCTCAGCCTCGTCAGGAAGCCCCGGCTCTGCTCCCGGCTGCTTTTTCAAAGGGACTTCTACAACCGCGGAGCGGCAGGAGCCACTTTGCCCTCAGCTGCAGCCCATGAACCGAGCTCTCGGCTAAGTTCAACTCTGAAATGTTTTCTTTTAAATGCTCCAACACAGAAAGGAGATACTTAATACGCTTTTTCACGGGAAGCGTCTGTGTATGTGTGTGTGCGCGAGCGCGCGCGTGCGTGCCTGTGAGTTTAGGGATGGGTGCAGGCTGCCTGCACTGTTTCAGCACACGGCCTTGTGGACACAGCCCAAATGTGTTCCTAAAGATACCCAGCTCTCTGCCTAAATCCTCTGTATGCAAATAAAGGTCTCTGCTTGTCTGTCTGTGTACACTTTTAATTTGCATGTTCTTCCTACTTACAAGACATCCCCCAGGAAAATATAGAAAAATGAAGAAGCAGATGTCTGTGTCTTTTTGAAGCTGAGGGGTGGAATTCATGCCCCACTGTATCTAAGACGAAGTCAGAGGTGTAACTTAGCAACATTTGCAAGCGGAGGGAGCAAGCCTGATGCACACATTTGAGGGCTGGGTGTGGCTTCAATGCTAGGCTAGGGAAAAGGATGAAAGAAATGGCATTGCTGTGTCCCTTATTCAATGCCCAGATTTCCTCCTCTGAAAATTAGGTGTCAGACGATTTCTCTCCCTGCAGCCCTTTTCTCTGTTTCCTCCATGTGGGCGCGGGGGGTGGGGGGAGCTTAAAGCGCTGAAGCTCCTGCTCCCTCAACCAGCTTTTTATGGGAGAAATTCCAGTTTTAAAAAAGGAGGGGGTGGGTTGAGGCTATAGGAGAACAAAGAGCCTCACCACTATGGGGTCTGGATTCTGGCCCAGACTTGGGGCCTTATAGGGCAGGCAAAGGGTTTGGGGGCTCTTTCCTGTCCAAGGTTCAGGCTGCCGATGGAGGAGGAGATTTGTGGAGGATAGAGGAGGACAGGGCCTGAGCCAGCCAAGAAAGGGATGTTTGAGAGAGGCCACTTATAGGAAGGGATTGGGGGTTCAGAAAGGGCATATGAGGGGGTATACCCTTGAGGGTGTGTCTGTGTGGGAAGACCCTCCCACATGCTTGGAGAAAATTCCTGATGGGCTGCAGAGGGTGATATTGGTAGAGAAGGAAAGAAAACTGGCTGATCCTGGAGCTGCCTGGACCTACCCAACCCCCTCCCCTCCTTTTTCCGTTCCCTCCACTTCTCTGGGCTCCAGGAGGTCCCTTTATCCCTGCAGCCATGGACCCTGCAGACATGGATGCCACCTCCCAGGCTCCTGGATCCCTCTGGAACCTGCTCTACTTTGATCTCTCTACTCCCACAGCCCAGCCTCTGAAAAGGGCCACTGGGCCTCTTCTACTAGCTTGGGAACTCACCTCCTGGACAGCAGCTGCCATCCTGGCATCTTCCACCTTTAGTGTTCTCCCTCCCTAGGCCCCCAGCTTGAGGGAAGATGGGACCAGGGTAGCTGAGGCATCACTTTGCTCCTTGTTTCAGAGTTTTCTGCTCTTAAACCCAAATTTGCCTTCCTCCAGGCCCCACTTATTTTCCTGTGGTAGATATCAGGGAAATCCATTCCTCTCTGCTGCCTAATTAGGACTTGCAGTGCTGGCTGAGGTTTGGGGTCACCCAGAAGACCTTTTCCTCTCTGGCTCTGCAGGGATCCATACAGGGGGTCCAAGTTTAGGCTATCACAAATCTTCTCCTGGCTTCTCCTCTAGCATGCCCCTAGCTGCAGACTCTGCTTGGTGGTGTACTGGGTTTGGTCGGGGGAAGTCAAGTGGCCCGTTCCATGGAGAACTGTCAGGAAGCCTCCTCCGATGGCTTCTGGAGTCCCCAACCCCAGTCCTGTTTCTTTCACAGCTTCCCCGCCCTCCTAGCCCTGCCAAGCTCATCACAGAGCCCCTTCCCCAACCCTCCTCATTCCCTCCTTCCTCAGCCCTTTTCTAGCCCTTACCCCACCCACCGCCTTTTCTTTTTGGGCAGTATCTCAGTCAGTCACTTGGCCCCCTCCCTACTCTTACCCTTCATTGACAAAAGAAGTTCAGGGAATAAACACAGAGTTAAGAAATTAACAAAGTATCTCCTCCCACCTTCTGGCTTCACCACAGCCCCTACCCCCACCCTGTCCTCTACTGGGGGAAAAGGGCTCCTGTCCCCTTCCTTTCCCACTAAACTCCCTTCCCCTTTTAGGAAGCCCTTCAGAAACAGACAAATAAAATCTCTCAGTTTTAGGGCCTGTCTGAGAGAGAAGTCCAAGTTCATTTTCAAGTTAGACAAGAGAGCTGAGCGGGGATGGGGAAGAGGTGGAGGAGTATTTGCTGGGGCCTGAGTTTGGCTTCCTCGTAGAGACCTAACAAAAGCCCCTTTTGGTCAGAAAGCCAACAAACGGAATGCCTGGAAAAGGTATTTATCACTTTCGATCATTTCCTTCATCTTTTAAAGTTTAGGTTTGAGGCTCCTAGAAGGGAGGCAGACCAGCCAATCTTTTTTTCCTTCTTTTAAAAGATTTCCAGTTACTTTAAAAACAGATATGGAAAATAACATTTTACTTAGGGCAGGGAGGGGATGGGCCTCAATTCAGCATTCTTCTGGGTCAAAGTGCACTGGTTAACCTGTCCCAAAGAATGACCAAATACAAAAGGCATAGCCGAAGGGGCCGAGCATTTCACCTCTTATGAGGTGAGGGGGGCCTCGAAGTGGGGTCCTAAAAGGGAGATAATGGGAGGAATATATATATATATTTCATCACAGGGAAGAGGAAAAATTATATCCTAGATGGATCACAGCCTAGTTCTCTCCATGACCAGACACCTCAGCAGTTGCAGCCAAAGCACATTCTAATATGAAAATCACTGAGCAGAACACAAGAAATTAAAGGACTTTCAGAAGATGCCTCATCAAAAGAAAGAAAATTTAACCCCTCCACTTCCAAAAGAGAGGGAAGACAGACCCAAGGCTCAACTAAAGGGGGAAAGAAACACCTTTTTGCTAAAATGACTAACCTTGACTGGGATCTATGGAACAAAAAGGTAGAAGGGAGCTTGTATATTTGGGTATCTGGGACAATATTCTTGCTGGTAGTAATTAATTAAATCATCCTAAACATATATAATTTGATACAGTTTTAGTGACTGGAGGGAAACTATCACTCTGATATCCTTGGAGTTGGGGACTGTTAAACTTTCCCACCCTCACTGCCTCCTCCCTCTCATCCAAATTTCCCCCTCTTCAGGGAGTATTTAGAGGCAGTTTTTAAATCTTAGCCTTGGTGTTGCCTTGTATATGCAGCAAAGCTGATGAAATCTAAGGAACTAGAAAGGAGAATGGGGGCATTCATTTTTCTTTTCCCAAATATTGAAATTATGCATTCACCTGCATAGTCAGAAAAAATTTAACTCAGATCAGAGGAAATATCTTTCAAGGCAAAGAGACCACCCCAGACACCTCGAATTTGATAGTCTTTAGCATTTCTGGGGAACATGATTGTTAAGTCCTGGTTTTTGGACAGTGCACATGCTGGGGAACATGTGTTAAAACAAGTATGCATTGTGCTTGTGTAGTATGGAGACATTTGTGGGTGTTGGAACAGTGGTGCTGGTTGGGGCAGGCTGATGAGGTGGACATGAAAAGGAAGAAAACATGGTTAGATTGTGAGCTTGGGAAAGACCCAACTGCTTTATTCAAAGACAGTCGTCTCTCCTTAGGCTTAACCACTATAAGCAAATAGATGGGAAAGAAGAACATCCTCAAGTTTGCAGAGCAGCATTTCTTAAAGCCCAAAAACAGGGTACCTTGTGCAATTCTTCTCCTACTCCGAGGCCTTGGGAGAATAGTCTGCTATAGCCTGTATTTGTGATTTAAAGCACTTGTAGCTCTCTTTTCAGTGCTTGGCTTATTAATGAATTTCCCTCCAAAGAAGAAATATAGATTTATTCCTCTCATCTGTTATAGACTTATTTCTACAAGAAAGTATGTAGTATATGTTTTTCTTGGTGTTATGGGAACTTCAGATAAATATTAACATAAGAAATATGTCCTCAGATACCCATATCCATATAATTAGGATTACCTTATTATCCATACAATAATCTTACAATTTTTAAAAAATAATATATTCTTTGAATATGACAACATAGTTATGTTTAATTAAAAAGTTTAAAGGCTTTAATTGTGTTTATGCTCACACTGAGATGGGGGAGGCTTGACCAACATATAGTTCTGTGGGTAAAGACATAAGACGTGTATTAGTACAGATGCTTTGTTAAAATGCATTTCCATTCATGTTGTTTTCTAATGCAGTCAGCCATTAAACAGAAATGGAATTTAGGTATATGTAAGTGCAGAGATGCTTTTTAGAGTTGTATTTTTAATAGATAATAAAAACACCATGTCTAAGAGAATAAAAACACCACGTCTTTGCTGTTGCTCCCAGACAATTCTCTGGGAGGATTTTTCTCTTAGGCATCATTTAGCGGCATTGTGCTCCTGAAACCAACTTGCCATCTCGCCAAACTTGGCAGGACGCTGGCGTTGGCTCTGTTCTTTCAGCGCAATTTTCTTCCACGGATTTTGGGATTCGGGTCGCTTGCGGAGCCTGGATGGCGATTCCGCTCAGCCTGAGGAGTCACCGCCGCCTGGCTCCGCCAGGAACTCACCGCCAGCATCTAACTCCTTCTCTTCCTTTTCCTGTGGATTTCTCCCAAGACAGAGAGTTCCTTAGTTTATTTTAATATGCTGGTTTTAAAAATTTACATACAGTAATTGTTTAGTATTTTATTTCACTAACCCAGACCAAGCTTCTTGGCGAAAGCCCTTCCCCACAAGACAATAAATGGCCGACTGGAGAGCGGCAGGATGAGTGCCCGCACTAGGAAGCGCCCGCTCCACTGCCCGGCGCTAGAGCAGGTCCAGTGGGGCAGGCATAGTCACACACGCAATCCTGATTGATGCCCTGTGTGTACGTTATGTGCACCTATTGCTGAGCACACAGGTGGGTACATTTATTTGTGGGGGTAGGAGAGACTCAAGTAAGCTCGTGGAGAGCTCTGAGTGTGTGGGTAGACAGCGGACTCACCCTAGGGCCTGGGCATTCATGAGCATGCCTGTATGAACAGACGCGGAGGATCGGGAGCTAGGTCCCTGTGCCTCCAGAGGGACACAGCCTGACTGCCAATTTCTCTTCACGACATCCACTGCCAAGACCAAGAATCAGCCTTCCCTTTCTTCTCCCTTCACAGGTCCCTGTGGAAAGGGGTCCTCCCAAATGGGGAAACAAATGAATAAAAAGACTATTTTCTGTTGTTTAAGCCCAATTTTGGGGTAGGGAAGTGTGACAAAGATAATCATACACCTATAAAGATTTGTCAAAGAAGGTTGAGTGAATCTCGGGCTCAAAAAGAAATGTGGGGAAGTAGGAGGTGGTGGGCAAGGGCTGGGAACCAAAGGGAGAGAAACCGTGATAATAGACTTCTGAAAAGCTGGTTAATCTTAGCTGGAATAATGGCAAAGGAAGAAAGCAAATTATTCAGCCCTCAGGAATCTTATTATTAATTTTGATGTGGCTCTGTATTTGTTGTCATTTGCTGAATACAATACATATGAAACGGCATGGTTATGTCTTATACAGAAGCCTACAATGACAATATGCACTTACAGTTGGTCATGTTTCAAATCTACTTTTAAGCTTGGTGCACTGTGGTCTACAAAGTTCCTATTTTAAGTCTTATCTTTAAAATGCTTTGTACTTAAATAGTAGGGGCAAGTTCATAAACAGTGGTGAATTTTTCCTTCCAAATGTTACCAGTAAGAAAAGCGGATTCGCTACCTTTCAAAGTTTAGCCTCACCCTCACCCTTGAAAAAAGTTTCCCAAATGTGGTTAATCCTGGGAAGAAGAAAGCCCAACCAACCCTCTCCCAGTCAAACATGACTGCTCCTTGATCCTTGATGACTTGATCCTTCAGGGTGTCTGGCTCTCTGAGTTCAGCCTTTAGGAAAGTGAGTTCTTTGCAAGGTCCAGAAACACCCACTGCAGTCTCCTGGCTTCTCCGGGCTCACTCCTCAGGCTGTGAAGCCAACAGGGGATCTCAGATGCTCTGCCCAGTACACCTGGAAGACAAATCTGAATTTGCAGTTTCAAGTCGAGTTTCCACCTGAAGGCTATGTGGGTGATGCCCCAACTTCGCTTTGCAAGTACATATTCAGCTTAAAAACTATGTGGAGGAGTCTGGTCCTATCAAGCTACGATCTTCTTGGAAAAAAAAAAAAAGAACAAACAAACAAAATGGAGCCCAAATATTCTTTCTGCCAAGAAATAAAATTTTTCATAGACACAAGTAGAAACCCATGTTTGTTCCCTCTTCTCTCTCTCTCTCTCTCGTATATACACACATATATACACACACACATATACACGCATACATGCATTTTGGTGACTTGATCTAACTCTATACATTTTATCACAACAGATACAATATCCTCCAGGAAATAATGCCCAGGAAGGCGACTCTGTCTTTCCATACAAGGAAAAATGCACAGAAGGCCAATTTCACCGTCTTGGAGCGCTGTTCTCTATTAGATTTTCTTTGTTTCTCTCTCTTTTTACTGTCCAGCGATGATGAGTCTCCACAAACAATCAGAATTTGCATTTTTCCTGAATTATTCAAATAATCGAAAGGTGAGTGACGAGAGGAGGACTTATCTGAATTATTCGATAATTAAGCTTTCAGGATTTTTATTTTATTTTTATTTTTTTATTTTAGAATGCAGGATTAGCGTTGTTCCCTATCCCCAACCTCAGGGGGAACCTTGAGGCTGTAAACCCGCCTCACACAGTGGAGCCTGGAGAATGGGGTCCATGCTATTTGAACAGGGAACATGTAATAACTCCAAAATCTACCTTGGTTACAAATACCTAGGACAGTGAGGAACATCCCCACCCCCCGCACCTTCCTCTCCACCTTTTCTTCAGCCTTTTCTTGGTAGCTTCAGCATCAAGGATCAAAAGCTGTGGGGGAGAGTACCCTTTCTCCAGGTCGAAAAGGCACCTCTTCTTGCACTCCCTGACCTAGCCAGCTCTAATGTGTGGGCTTATTCTGGGGGAGCTTCAGAGGAAAAGCCGGGGATGAGGGTCTTAATCTCGCTCTAGATCTTTACTTGCAGAGAGATGAGTTACATTGTTTAATTTTCTTCTCTACCTGGGCCGTTCAAAGAGCTCAGAAATATTGTCTTGTCTAATTCCCCGGAGGCTTCGTATTCTGCCCCTGCAAACTGACGACCTCCTCCAGCAGAAATCAGGCGGAGTGAATGGCAGGAGCTGCGTGGGGGAGTTCTTGGCGGAGATCTTGTCGTCTCCTTCCCACCCCACAGCTGCGTACGCTCGACTGGCGCGTGGGGGCTCCCGACTTGGAGGGGTGTGGGCAGTGGTATTCAGGACTCTTTCTCCGTCCCGCCCTGCAGGGATCTGGAGCCCAGTGCCTCCAGGGAAACTTCCCAAGGTTTCAGGCGGCGGGGAGAGCATGCCAGTCTGGGAGGCAGCCCCAGACGGTTTGCATAGTCCAGAGACGGAAGTCCCCACGCTCCCAGCCTGGGACCGGGCAACCCTTATTTTCTCAACTTGAACCAAACGAAATCTGCAGCAGTCACGAACCTCAGCTCCCAGACCGGGTGGCGCCTGCCTGTCCACGTCTTTGTTCTTTTTGAAGGGGATACATTTAAAGGAAAAAAAAATCAATCCGAGAGAAACTTGAATTTTCAAACATTCATAGCGGAACTTGTATGTGCTGGCGCCGCACTAGGGCCAGGCATCCGCCCAGCGATCCCCGCCTTCCCCAGGAGTTGGGTCCCGCACCAAAGTCTCTACTCGAAGCCGAGGCAAGTCACTTTCCCCCAATCGCCCTCCCGAGACCTACCGCCCCCAAAAGCCATTTTTCAAGAGGCACAGGCCCCTCTCCAGGCTTCTCCGGAGGCCAGAGCAGCGGGCAGGCGGGCGGTGGCTAGGGGACGCGGCCCCGCCAGCTGAGCCCGCTCGTTTCCCGCCACTGATGCGCAGCTCGGGTCCCCCAGATCTTCGAAGCCCTCGGACCTGGCTTTTGCGCAGACTGGGGAGAAGGAACGGCGAGAGTGAATTGAGGGGTTACTGACTCCCGCAGCCTCCAAAGACCGCACTTTGCATCGTTGTAACGCTCAGAGCTGCACACGCCAAAGGCGATTATAGGGGTCCTTCTCCATCATGGCATTGGAACGACAGGGCAGAAATTTCAACTTAAGTGTCTACACTGAAGGGTTATGTCTTCTCCAAGTCCTTTTCATTTACTTAGGAAGCCTTGGTTGTGTTCTGCTTTGGACTCTGAGGGACCTTCCCCCCTCTCCCGTTTTGTTTTCCCTGCATGCGGTCCAGCTGGTCTCAAGAAATGGGGCAGGGGAAGGGTGCATAAAATAAAACTCCAGTGAAACTAGAAGAACAGAAAAATGCTCACTGCACACAGACATGGATAGTGTAGTGAGTGTGGCTGTAGAACGGTACCTCTGGGGGAGAATGGAGACGCCCTTTTATTTTAAATAGAGACCTAGAGGCCGGGAATATAGTTAACAGGGGGAATTGTGTTGCCGGAATCTTTGCTTTCCTTGGTGGGTCCTGCAAAGCTCTTCGCTCCCCACCCCGAGTGAGAATCCAAGGGCGGCGGGTGTTTTATTATTATTATTACAAATAGTCAAACTCTTCTTGTAATGACCTCATTCTTGCCAAATGTGTCTTCTGATCTCACCAGAATGCAGCACTTTAAAAAATTGAATCCAGTTTTGGAATTAATAAGATGTAAAATAAGTTTATTTTACTTGGGGTTGAAGGGCCAGGCAATTCTTCTGCCTTCATGGATTTTACTGGCTTCTGTGTCCAGTGGCACATTTTACCAGATTGTTTTCGGTAGCGAGGATTTTTTAGGGTCATGTTCACTTCTAGGCTCTCTGAGACCTAGGAGTTTCAGGTGCATATTCATTACACAAGAGATGAGAAGTTCCACTGGGGGAAGGAACAAATCTCCTGCAAGTAGGTCTCAGTAGTCAAGCTACAGGAGCCTTCCTTATCTTCAAGAGGCAGCTGAGCATGGCTACCTTTGCTCTACTTTTTCTCTGCCAGTCCCTTTTTTCGCCCCGCCATCCATCAACCTGCACCGTTCGGAGAAAAGTCCCTTTGGGGAGTGATGACCTTCCTTTTGGAGAAAGAAGTACTCTCATAAGGTTGCTGCCTATGATGGTTGAACCTCTGGTACCCCATGAGGATCTTCTATATCCAAATTTGCCACTGGACACAGAAGCCAGTAAAATTTCAACCATTATAAAGATATAGCAACTGCTCCCTCCAAATCCTGGGCCTGCAGCTGGACTACACCCCCAGAATTTTTTGCAGTTTCATATGGATGTGTGACTTAGTTCTAATTAATGGAATGCATGTGCCATTTCCTGGCCAAAGCTTTTAACAAGTGGGTGTGTTCCCATTCTCTTCCATGCTCTCTGTCCTCTTCCTCTGTGAGGATGTCCACGATGGCGCCCTAGGGAATAGTTCAGACACACGATAGGAAGAGCTTGGATCCCTGAAGCACATGGAGAGGGCAGCCACCCCATGGCAAGAATAATCTACCTAGGACTTTACCTGAGGGAGAAATAAGTTTCTATTGTGTTTAAGTGACTATATGTTTTGGGGTTTATTTACTATCATATCCCAGTCCATCCTTTACTCTTTAAAGGCAAAGTACAATTTCATTTTTGTGTTCTGTCACCCTTCATCAATGTCAATGGATGTTAGCTAACACTTCTTGGCTCTTGGATTAAAACTCCAGGGGGCCCCAGACTCTTCTGCCTGCTCTTATGTAATAGACAATCCTATAACAACTTCAAGTCATATACACAATTTCAAATCTTAGGGAGAATGTCCAGTGCAATGCAGCTTCAAGACTCTGAGCTCAGTTTAATGTGATATTTTCTTCCTTCCCTCACTCAGGGTTGCTTTAGCCTAGATGCGTGTAGAAGGAAAGAGGGGTAATTTTTTAACCTTGTGTTTCTCTTCTTCCCCACTCCCCCACCCTTATCTGTTGCTTCAGACTCACTAGGGTTTCAAGGGATGAAGAGAGTGAAGGATTGGCTCAAACCGTTTTCTAGTGGTTTGAATTGTAGAGATAAGCCAATTAGATCAGGGCTACTATAGTGGAAACTGCATAGCACCAAATAAAGCAGAGTTTCGGCAACTCACTACCAAAACTGTAGATTTCCTGAATTATTCAGTTTGATATATTTCCAGATCTAAGTAAAGAACTACCATTCATTTCACTAGATTGTATGATAATAGCCCCAGTTTGTCCCTTGGAAAAACAGCTGGCACAAAAGCATTTTTTTCCAGAGGTGATGAGAATACTTTCTTTTGCATTGGTTCACCCAAATTTCTCCCTCCTAGTCCCTGGATATGTAGGCTAGACCCAGTCACAAGAGATGAGGAAATGAGTTCCTGCTTTTTTGGCCCCTGCCAACACCAAGAACTGGGCAGCCTCCTTCTTGCAGTTTTGTTTTGCATTCTGCTTATTCTCTTATGGAAATCACAGCAGCTGCCTTATAGTTAGGCAGTCTGCCAGACTCTCTGGCACTTTTGAGACATTGGCATCTCTCTTTATAATGAGTGCCAAGCCACTCAGGCCAGTGTTGGGTCACCAGGTGGGGAGAAAGCCTGTCAGATATAGCATGCCAAGTGAAAAAAAGAAGAGTTTATGATGCAGTTAACTTTGTCTATGGACATTGCTTGACTACGAGATTTTAGGACTGTCTACATGCTGACAAAGGAAAACTTCAGTCATTCATTGGATTATTTCCAAATATCCAAATATATGTTAACAAGTGGATGGATTAGCCAGATAACATTTTTCTCTTGCTTACAACTTGTTGCTTGTCATTACACAGACCCTTATTATGTGTGGACACCATTGAGTGGCATCAGCACTCTCTCAGCCTGGGCTGGGGGAAGAGCCATAGAGTGGGACGTGGGCAGATAAAAAACATTTAAATCTAGGGATAAGACTAATCCAAACTTGGAAACCTACTTACCACTGTGAGCCAGGAAGGATTTTGGATGTTCATGGTTAACAGCTAAGTCAGTCTGGAAATTACTCTGGTCTTTGGAAAGAATGTAGATTGTGTTGAAGATTGAATTATCCATCATGGATGACCACTTTTTCCGGATTATTTCTAATCTAATTTTCTTTTTCAAGTATATAGTGGGTTATACTCATCATCATCAACTTCCTGGCAACAACAGAAGTGGAAAGGGCCTGGCATTCAAAGGAGAGGTTGTGGGTCCCTATAATGAAACACATTCTGACGGTGGGAATCGCTAGATAATGGAGTGGGATTGAAGAGTGGGACATCCATTTCCCTTGTGTAGCACTTTGAAACTAGGTCTTTTCTAATTCACCTGAGCAGAAACTAGACTGGAAACAGGGGCATATCCAAGATGACCTCTCAAGGCCTCTTTTTTTGCCTTTGGCTTCTGTAATTTTCTGACAACAGCTGTACCTGTAAAATGTGTTTGGATTCAGTAGCAGGGTCAGGGGCTGCTGTGACTTGGCGGATATCAACAACATGACCCTGGCAAAGACTTTGGAATAAAAACATCAGGAAAATAAACACTCAATGCTCCATAGCCAGAGGACCGGCTGGGAGCTGTCAGGTTGAAATACTAGTCTATCTGGGAAGGGAAGGAAAAGGAGCAAGGCCTCCGACACTCTTCTGCCTCCTAGAAAATACCCCTCCAGCAGCAGAGGTGATGCCAAACACATCAAATTAATTAAGAAAAGAGATGGGAGAAGTATTAAGGCTGAGCTTCAACTCCAGCCAGTCTGTCAGTCAACACTCTGTCAGGAACAAGGCATTGCCTGGGCTGGGGGAGGGGAGCACCAGGAAACAAGAGACAAAACCAATTCCTGAATGTGGGGAGTCACACCCCATCTGTGCAGGGAGATGGAGCATATACTCAGGACCCAGGCAGAAAGAAAGGTGAGAAGATTGAGTGACAAGAGAAATGAGGGACAACAATGCAGGCAGGAGGAGGAGCGGGAGCTGCAGCAGAAGCGAGATGAATCAGACAAGACAGTCATCCCTTCAGAAGGGAGAGACACTTGGGGAGGAGAACAGAAAAGGGGCCCAAGGGAGAAGTAGGAAAAGACTTGTGTCCCAGGTTGGGCAATGGCTTGTGCAGTTTAGAGCCTGGAGAGGACGAGGTATGTGCTGCTGGAGAGAAGGCACTCGTCTGGCTGAGCAGAAATTCTACATTAGGGAGTCAGGGAGAAGAGGCTGGGAAGCCGAGGAACTGTAAATCTGGCAGGATAGTATGAACCAAATAGGGATTTCTGGGAAAAGGTGTTTCTGACAAAAATGCTGATAGGAAGAAGCTTTTGTTCTGGCCGCCCTTTAGAAAAGAGGTAAAGTCTAAGCAGATGAGGGTGATGCAGTTATCTGTCATCAGCTGTACAGCATAAACAGAAAAAGCAGGCTGCTTCACTTGTTCCAGCCTGACGTGACAATAATGTCTGTCCAGCTATAGCAAGGGTATGCAAGGAAGATCTAGGGAATGTGTGATAGCACATGTCTATATATGTCTCCTTGTGTGCAAGTGTGTGTGTAAGGCTGCTTGCACATGTGTTTTTATGTTCTGATTGGGCTGCATCTGAAGCACTTTAGAAAAGTATGGAAATGATGTAACAGTAAACTAATACATTAAGTTAGTAGGCAGACTCATGAGAGGGTCTGAGTAATATACACCCATGGAGGAAAACATAATACAAAGCCTTCTATGCCGTATACATATACACACATGCAGATGTTGAATAACATTCATTTGAATATTAGAAGTGCACATATACAAAGATATATTTTAAATATGGAAAAGACACAAACTCTATTGAATAACTCCCATCTATTTCATAGGTATGCTGTAGGAAAGGCTAAGAGAAAAGTAGATTTGAAATGGCATTTAAATCGTCTCATCTAGTCTTTTGTCTATAAGAAAGAACGCCAGCTTACCAACTCCTTCAAGCAACATAATGCCTCATTTTCTGAAAGAACTATTGACTGGGACTATTAGTCCCAGTCTCTAGCCCCTACTAGCATGTGTACTGTATAGGAAAGTGCACTGAATCCTGCTGGAGTCAAAAGATAATGGATTATTAGTCCACATCTGTTTTCTAATAGCAAAATATTCTTAATAAGTCATCTGTCTGACTCTGATTCTTCCTCTATTAAGTGTGAAAGTTGTCTATAAAATCTAAAGCTTCTTCTAGCTATAGTCTGAGGATATATATACATACACACACACACACACACACATATGTAAGATCTCTCTCTGTCTCTCTCTTTCACACATATTATCCAAGGGCCTAGAAAATTAGAGGATGACCACAATTGTCTACAAAATGTCCAAACAATGTTTCAGTTCTGTTTTCTAATGACAAAACTCCAAATATGATTTTTGACATTGTAAGGACTAAGGAGTTAATGACAGAAAAGTTTATCTTTCAAAACCTGAGAATGAACAGGTCTGTAGTCACCTGTTTCACACAAATCTTGGAAATCAGTGCTTTGATTATGACACAATGTCACAACAATGAGATGATTTAGTTAAGTCAGTGAAAAAAAATTAAGTACGTTGGCCATTTGACATTGGGTAGTCAAAACATTTTTTTTTTTTCACATTTTAAGCAGATCCACTCTTTGTCTGTTATGGGTGTGCCCACTTCCACTATAAGAGATGCTTGGGCCCTTTTCTCTCTGGATCTTTCTCACCCCCACCGCCAATACCCAGCAAGAGAATTTGCTTAGGTCTCCTGGAATGGCCACATTCTGAAAGTCTATAGTATATACCAATATACCTTAATATTCTACATGTATATGTATATTGAATAACAGACGGACCATCAAATAATAGCATGCTTTCTTTTCTTTTTTTGTTATTTTATTTTATTTTACTTGAAGTATTGGGATACATGTGCAGAACATGCAGGTTTTTTACATAGGTATACATGTGCCATGGTGGTTGGTGGTTTGCAGTTTGCTGCACCTATCATCCCATCATCTAGGTTTCCAGCCCCACATACCTTTAGTATTTGTCCTAATGCTCTCCCTCCCACCCTCTGACAGGCCCGCGTGCTTTCTTTTCAAGGCCCCTGGTAGAGAATTAGCACTTGTCACAATATTCCATGGCAAAAAAAAAAAAAAAAAGGTTTGCAGCTGGTAAACTTCATCTTGAATGTCAACAGGGGGCTGATCTCATAACACAGCAGCCTGAGATAACCTGTATCACAAAGTCAAGCCTGGCTGTGATTACTTAGCATTTATATAGCACTTTATCTGGGTCCTGTATGTCAGCATCATTAATGGGAGATAACTCACCAGGAGTTATAGCCGAGGACAAAATTCATAACCAAAAAGGAGGAAAGAAGAGAAAGCTGAAAGGATTTGAATAATCCCATAGGGGTATGTGGTTACTCAGTAATGGGGAGGGGAAGATATGCTACGTAAAGAGGGCAAGGAAAGCTCTTTTGTCCCTCTCCCGTGGACAGAGTGGCTGGAGGTGAAGAAGGAGAGAATGAGTTCAGAATTAAGGAAGAAAAACCCTGCCAGTGAGACTCACTAAGGCCAAGAGTTTGATTTTTAAAATTTATAGTTTGTCTTCTATTGTACCTGAGATCCCAGGGAAATGATCATCTATCAAAGACTGTGAATAATGGCTGGAGGTTGGCTCTGTCTGAAGCAAGCGGATGGCAAGATGCTCCTTTAAAGTGGCTTCCAAACCCAGAAGTCTATTTAAAAAATATCACAGTCAGAAATTCATCAAAGTTTCATTGTGGCATTTTGGTAAGGTACAAATTAACTCAAGTCTGTTATAATAGATAGGAATGTAATCATTCGATTAGCTGGAAGTATGCAAATGATCAGTGTAGTATCAGAAAATTTAAAGCAAGGCTTCCTAGGTGTGTTTCAATGCTAACAGAATGAGTTTTAGACACAAAAGATCTCAGTTTGAATCTTGGTCCCACAACTTTTTATCTGTGTGAATTTGGAGAAATTATTTAACTTCTATGAGATTTAATTTTCTCATTTGTTAAATGGAAATGTTATAGTCCATAGTAATGAGATGGACTTGTGTTTCTAGCATTATAACAAACTAGAATATTTTACTGTAAAGCACCTAGAAACAGTGGCCAAAATACAAAATTTTCTTTTAAATGCACAGTTGAGTTTGATAGAAAAAAAAAAAGAAAAACCCTCCAAGGAACCAAAAATAAGAAGAGAACTAAAAACCTGGATGGCAAATGTGGGAGCTGATCCTGGAGCTTCCCTGGAGTGTGTTTAGAGGTAGTTGCTGATCTTGGTAACCAAAGGGCTTTAATGTTCATGTAGAAATAAGAATCAAAGTTCAGCCCAAATAAAGGGTAGGAAAAATATCTGTCCACTGGTAAAGGGAGAGATTATAAATTATAAATTATAAAACCTATGTCTAAAGTCTAAAATGACTCTTTAGGCTGGGCACAGTGGCTCATACCTGGCATCCCAGCACTTTGGGAGGCTGACATGGGAGGATTGCTGGAGCCCAGGAGTTCAAGCCTACAGTGAGCTATGATTGTGCCACTACACTCCAGCCGGGGTGGCCGAGCAAAATATGTCTCCAAATAAAATAAAATAAAGTAAAATAAAATAACTATTTAAATAGTTAGAGGAAAATTCTAAGTGTCAAGAAAGCACTTGTCATAGTTTAATTGCAACAATGGCTTTCTTCGTGTCAGTGAAATAATGGTGCTTCTTACCTTTGAGAGTATCTTAAATTATGTGAAGTACAATTGTCATTGTATCAGTCAGAGTCCAGATTGAAAAGAAGTTTCTCTACGTATTTTAAGCAGCAGGGAATTAGGTGCTTACAAATCATCGAATGGCCTGGAGGAGTGCAAGTCCAGGTCAACTTATTGTCATTATTACACCTGCCTTTCACATTAGCATCGATAGATGCAGCACCAAAAGTGATGCCTCAGAAAGGTGGCCCCCACCTTGCTTCTGCACTCTAAATTTTTCATGAGTACATCTTTCTGGTGGAAACTAATTTGTATCCAAAACCTGGGAAATGTACGTAGGTATTTGCTGGTTTTGCTTTCTAGATCCTCTTATATGAAAAGGTAAATAGATGAGAATGAGAAGGATGTTGAATGCCAATAGACCATATCTAGGAGAGTCGCTAAGAATAAAAATCAAGTGGATAGAAGTGTATCATTTAATTGTCGATTTATGAAATTACTCATTAGAAAGTAAAGCTACATAAGATACTGTTATGTACCCACCAGACTGGGTCAAATTAAACGATCAGATAAATAATAACACCAAGCATTGATAAGACTGTTGAGGAATGGGGTTGCTCATATACTGTTGACAGGAGTGTAATTTAGTACAACTTTGAAAAACAGTCTGGCATTATCTGATAAGATTGAAGGCATGCATACCTTGGGACCCAACAATTGTATTTCTAAGTATGTAAACTATAAAAATGCACACCTGTATGCACTAGTATACAGGTATTGCTATGGTGTGAATGTGTCATCCAAAGTTCATGTGTTGAAATGAACAATGCAACAGTGTTGAGAGGTGGGACATTTAAGAGATGACTAGGTCATGAGGGCTCTGCCCTCATGAGTGGATTAATGATATTATTGTGGGAGTGGGTTAGTTATCTCAGGAGCCAGTTTCTGATAAAGGGATGAGTTCAGTACCCCTGCTTTCTTGCGCTTCCATCTTCTGCCATGTGATAACTCAGCAAGAGGGCCCTCCCTAGATGTGGGCCCCTTGACCTTGGACTTCCCAGCCTCTAGAATTATAAGAAATAAATCTCTGTTATTTGTAATTACCCAGTCTCCTGGATTCCGTTATAGCAGCACAAAATGGACTAAGCAGATACCATAATGTTCATAGCAGCATTGTTCATAACAGCTCCAAACTGGAAACAAAAAATGTTTATAGCAGTAAAACAGCTAAATATTTAGTATATTAGACAGTAAAATATTTTATAAACACACAAAAATGAATGAGCATCTGCCAAACACAACAACAGAGGTGAATAATTAATATATAATATTTGTCAAAATATCAGGACACAAAAACTTACATACGGTTTTTATTATTTTTAAAAGTCCAGAAAAGAAGGCTGGATGCAGTGGCTCATACCTATAATCCCAGCACTTTGGGAGGCAGAAGCGGGCAGATTGCTTAAGCTCAGGAGTTCAGGACCAGCCTGGGCAACATGGCAAAACCTCATCTCTACAAAAAACACAAAAATTAGCTAGGAGTTGTGGAGTGTGTCTGTAATCCCAGCTACTTGGGAGGCTGAGGTGGGAGGATTGCTTGAGCCCAGGAGGACGAGGCTGCAGTGAGTCATGACTGCACCACTGCACTCCAGCCTGGGCAACAGAGCGAGACCCTGGCTCAAAAAACTAAAAAAGTTCAGAAAAGAAGAAAATAAACTATATTGCTTAAGAATGCATATTAATTGTTAGGAATGTGGTAGAACTTTTTTTTTTTTAAAGCAAGGACATGATTCCCATAAATGTCAGGGTTATGGTTACCTTTAGTGAAAAGGAAGAGAGTTGTGATCAGTAAGGGGTACGTGGAAGGCACTTGGAGTCTGGCAACATTTTATTTCTTGATCGGTAACTCAGCTACAGCAATTATTTCAATAATACATTTATGTTTTATGTGCTTTTATATATGTGTGTTATACTTCAAACTGTTTTTGTTTAAAAAGAAACTAAATAGAGTCCAAGACAGGCAGATCACCTGAGGCCAGGAGTTCGAGACCAGCCTGGCCAACATGGCGAAACCCCCATCTCTACTAAAAATACAAAAAATTAGCCAGGCATGGTGGCACACGCCTATAGCCCCAGCTACTGGGGAGGCTGAGGCACAAGAATCGCTTGAACAGAGGAGGCAGTGGTTGCAGTGAGCTGAGATCATGCCACTGTACTACAAACTGGGTAACACAGCAAGACTCTGTCTCAAAAACAACAACAACAACAACAACAAAACACTAAACGGATGACTAAAAAGACGTCTAGGCATAGGTAAACAGGAGAATTATGGTTGGAGGAGAGTTATGATGAAATTTTCCAGTAGATTGCACAAGCAGATAAAAAGGTAGGAAATATTAGAGGCTAAAAAAAAGACACTGGAGAATAAAAAGGTACAACATAGACATATTACAAGTTCTTGGGGGAGAAAACAAGGAAAACTGGGGGAGGCAACATTCAAAGAGACTATGGGTGGGAATTTACCAGAATTAATAGAAGACATGAATCCTCAGATTTAGATAATACAAGTCCTCAGCAGGATCAATTAAACTAAATTTATACCCATATATATTGCCAGGAATGAAAGAATTCTAAGGTCAGAGAGAAAAATACATTCAATATAACAACAATTATATTCACAATAGACTTTCCAAAATCAACAATACAGAACAGGTGACAATGAATAATTTATTCGAAGTGCAGAGTGAAAAACCCATCAAGAATTCTTCATTCAGCTATACTATTATTCAAGAGTAAAAATAAAATAAATAGATTTCCAGACAAACGAGACAGATTTCTTACCACAAGTAAACCTTTCACTGAAGGAATTTTCTTCAGGAAATTTGCTGATGAAAATTTCCACCCATAAGAAAGAAACGAGATAAAAATAGGAGCTTGGAAAATACTTACGGTGAGTAAAGAAATTGGAAAACATGTGAGTATACCTAAACAAGCATTGACTGTACAAATAATAATAACAGTGGTTAATTTGGGAACACAAAAATAAGATGGCATTATAATACTCAACAACAATAACATATATAATGAGAGATATATAATCAGAGTTAAAGTATTCCAAGGCTCTTGAATTATATTATAAGGGTAATATAAATATTGATTAAGCCATTATGATTATTTTTAATTTAAAATTAAGGCAAATCACGAAAGACATAGAAATAGAATATATATAACTTTCAAGTCAATAAAGGAGAAAATGAATTTTAAAAACTTTCATTTCAGTAGAAAGCAGGAAGAGAGATGCATGGAAAATATTAGCACAAAATAAGATGGTATATATAAAACAAAATTTGTCAGTAAACTCAACAAGTGTAAATGAACTAAACTCACCAGTTAAAAGATAGGAATTGTCAGACGGGATAAAAACTTTTAGTTATGTGCTGTTATAAGTCATACTGACACAGAATGGCTAAGAGTAAAAAAATGGAAAAAGATAACAAATCAGATAGTATTGCTATACTAATATGAGATGAAATTTACTTTAAGATATATAGAGGGCCAAGTGTGGTGGCTTACACCAGTAATCCCAGCACTTTGGGAGGCCAAGGCAGGAGGATCCCAGCACCTGAGGCCAGGAATTTGAGGACAGACTGGGTAACATAGTGAGACTCTATCTTTATCCCCAAAAATTTATTTTAAGACACATAGAATAGTGATTACAAGGGGCTGGGAGGAGAGTATAATGGGGAGTTTGTGTTTAATGGGTACAGAGTTTTAGTTTGAGATGAGAAAACATTCTGGAAGTGGATAGTGTGACGGCTGCACAACAATATGCCTGTGTGTAGTAATGTCACTGAACTGCACATTTAAACGTGGTAAAGTGGCAAATTACATTTTATGTATATTGTACCACAATAAAAAATAAGACTTTAAGATTTTAAAAATGTAGTTACTATGTAATCATAAAAGCAACAGTTCACCAGGAAGATATAGCAATTCTTTACCTTGATGTAACCACTTCAGATACATGAAACAAAACTACAAGAAGCAATTGCAGGCTGGGCGTGGTGGCTCACGCCTGTAATCCCAGAACTTTGAGAGGCCGAAGTGGGTGGATCACCTGAGGTCGGGAGTTCGAGACCAGCCTGACCAACATGGAGAAACCCCCATCTCTACTAAAAATACAAAATTAGCTGGGCATAGTGGTGCATGTCTGTAATCTCAGCTACTCAGGAGGCTGAGGCAGGAGAATCGCTTGAACCCGGGAGGCGGAGGTTGCGGTGAGCCGAGATCGCATGTGCCATTGCACTCCAGCTTGGGCAACAAGAGCAAAACTCCATCTCAAAAAAAAAAAAAAAAAGGAGCCATTGCGAAATTCACCATGATACTGAATATTTTAAAAGTCATAGCTCTCTAGTATATTGATAAATTGGCATACAAAAATTAGTAGAGACATGGGAGATTTGAATAACACAATCAGCATGTTCTGACATGTTCTGATAGATGTACATAGAATCTTTTATGCAGCAGTTAGAGAATATATAGTTGTCTAAAGAACATAGAGAACATTTCAAAAATTGACCATGCACTGGACCACAAAACAAATCTCAACAAATAAAAAGAATCAGTATTATACAGGCCACATGTCTCCGAACAACACAAACAATTGATTTAGATATCAATAACGGAAAGGTAAAATTCCCAAACCTTGGAAATTTAGGAACAGATTTCAAAACATAATTAATAATGGAAATTAGATAAAATGTAGACTGAACAATAAAGAAAATACACAATCAAAATGTGTGGAAATAGCACCAAGAGCAAACCCTAATGCGAACTATGGACTTTGGGTGATTATGATGTGTTGATGTAGGTTTACCAATTATAGCAAATCTACCGCTCTGGTGAGGGATTTTGATAATGGGGGAGCCTATGCGTGTGTGGGGCAGGGCGTATACGGGGAATCTCTCTACCTTCCTCTCAATTTTGCTGTGAACCTAAAACTGCTTTAAAAATTATCTTTAAAAAATGTGGAATACAGCTAAGGTAGCATTTAAAGTAGATTTATAGCCGTAATACGTTAGAAGAGAAGAAAGAAAAAACAGAGCTAAGATTCCAACTCAAGAAATTACAAAAATAATGTCACAGCAACCTCCCCTTGCCACCAAAAAAAGTGGAAAGAAATAATCAGTATAAGAGTGAAAATTAGGAAACAAAAATACACGAGGGAGAATCAACAAAACTACAAATTGGTGAATGTTCACTCACCAAAGGGCACTGGCAGGTCTTGGTAATTGGGTGGACGAGATGACCTGGTTCTGCAAATGTCAGTCAGCCTCTTTATCAAGCCACCCAGGAATTGCTAAGAGGACTCATTAGCACAGTAGCTGTGATGGCAAGTTGGAAATTATGCCTGGGCTCAACAAAACATATTTTCTCTCACCACGGCAGATCTTGCTACTATGTCTCCTAAGAGATAATCCGCCAACAGCAGAGACCAATAACGAGCCATATGGCATTCTAACCACAGGGACAAGCCAAGGCGAGTTGATTATAATGGTCCCCCTCCATCATGCAGAAGGCAGTGCCCTCACTGGAATAAATCTTTTTTTTTTTTTTTTGAGATGGAATCGCGCTCTGTTGCCCAGGCTGGAGTGCAGTGGTGCTCATCTCGGCTCACTGCAACCTCCACCTCCCGGGTTCAAGTGATTCTGCCACCTCAGCTTCCTGAGTAGCTGAGATTACAGGCGCGTGCCACCACACCCGGCTAATTTTTTTGTATCTTTAGTAGAGAGGGTTTCCCTATATAGGCCAGGCTGATCTTGAACTCCTGACCTCAGGTGATCCGCCCACCTCAGCCTCCCAAAGTGCTGGGATTACAGCCCTGAGCCACTGCACCTGGCCACAATAGATGCTATAATATGAAATAAAATTGACTTTAAGATACCTAGAGGGCCAAGTGCAGAGGCTCGTGCCTGTAATCCCAGCTGACATTATGGAATGGTAGAATGGCCTAACGAAGAGAGTTACACAGCCAGCTGGAAGACAACACCTTGTGAGGCTGGGGTGCCGTCTTACAAGACCGAGTGGGTGAGCCATATTTGACTCCTGCTCTTTTTAGCCTTTCCAACAACTCTGTAAGCATCAAATTCCCTGTAGTAAATTCCTTTCTGCTTGAAATATCTGGAGTTGTTCTTGTTCTTGCACTAAGCCCTGACTGAATCGTATAATGATTAAGACAGTGTAGTATTTGCACAGACCCTGCTCTAAGTTATCACTTCTCATTCAGACTATAGCAATAAACTCTTAACCAGTCTTCTTGCTTCCATTTTTGCCTCCTGGATATTATGATAGCCGTGATAATGAACCTTTGATAGTCAAATTGACCAACTTAAAAGAATAGAGAACCCAGAAAACAGATCTGTGCTGTTTAAATCTGATATCTGACATTTCAAACCAGTGGGGGAAAGGCTACTCATGGGCACAGGGAGAGGAGAGTTCAATCTTTTTCTCTCACTATATAAAAAAATTAATTCAAATGGATTAAAGACCTAAACATGAAAAAGCAAAAGCAGGCCAGGTGCAGTGGCTCACACCTGTAATCCCAGCACTTTGGGAGGCCCAGGTGGGTGGATCACCTGAGGTCTGCAGTTCGAGACCACCCTGGTCAACATGGTGAAACCCCATCTCTACTAAAAATACAAAAATTAGCTGGGCATGGTGGCAGGCACCTGTAATCCCAGCTACTAGGGAGGCTGAGGCAGGAGAATCGCTTATGCCCGGGAGGTGGAGGTTGCAGTTAGCTGAGATTGCATCATTGCACTCCAGTTTAGGCAACAAGAGTGAAACTCCATCAAAAAAAAAAAAAAAAAAAAAAAGAAAGAAAAAAGAAAGAAAGAAGGAAGGAAGGAAGGAAGAGCACAGAACCTTTAGAGGAAAACATATGAGAATTTAAGGCAAGAAACATTATGCTAGTGACTTTCAAATTTACATCTCTATCTATTCCCTAAACTCTACATTCATATATTCAACATTCATTTCAGAATTTCAACTTGGCTGGCTGGGAAAGGTGGCTCACACCTGTTAATCCCAGCACTTTGGGAGGCCAAGGCAGGGGGATCGCTTGAGGGCAGGAGTTCAAGACTAGCCTGGGTAACAAAGCAAAACCCCTTCTCTACAAAAAAAAAAAAAAGTTTCAAATTAGACCTCTAATAGGCATCTCAAAATTAGCATGTTCAAAAACAAAGTATTTATTTTCCCACCAAGACTTCTCCTCCTGCAATGTTCCCATTTAAGAAAATATTGCTAACATCCTCATCAAATCCACTGGAAAATCTTACTAGGTCTAACTTCAAAATATATGGTGCATTTTTTCATATCTATTGGCCATTTATATGTTTTCTTTTGAGAAATGTCTATTCATGTCCTTTGCTTTTTAAATAGAGTTTTTAATTTTCTTATTATTGAGTAGTTCGAGTAGTTTGTTTTCTTATTATTGAGTTCCTTATATATTTTGGATATAAGCCCCCATCTGATATATGATTGGCAAATACTGTCTCCCAATCTATGAGTTGTCTCTTCACTGTGTTAATTGGTTCCTTTATTGTACAGAAACTTTTAAGTTTGATGCAATCCCATTTGTCTGTTTTTGTTTTTGTTGCCTGTGCTTTTGGGGTCATGTTGTATAGTGTGAATCTGACCACTTCTCACAGTTTTCTCTGCTACTGCCCTGGTCTAAGTCACCATCGCCTTTCATTTAGACTACAGCAATAAACTCTTAACCTGTCTACATGCTTCCGTTTTTGCCTCCTGGATGTTATGGTAGTAGTCAAAATGAACACTTGAAAAGTAAATCAGTTCCCTGCTTAACATCCTCCAGTGTCTTCTCATCACAGAATAAAATCCCTGGTTACTTCTCTAAGTAAGCGCTTACCACTCTTCCCCTTATGTATGCCAGTTAGCCACACTAGCCATTTTCTCAACTGTTCTATAACCCATAAATCACTCCAACATCTTAGGGCCTTTGCACTTACTGTTTCCCCTGCCTGGAATGTTCTTCTCTTTAGATATTCCCATTTCTTGCTCCCTCATCATATTCTGTTTTCTGCTGAATGTTACCTTCTCAGGGAGGCCTTTCCTGACCACTCTAACATAGCAGCCCATTGGTTTCTCTTTATCTCTGTATCTTACTTTCTCTTCATGTTTTATTTTCTATTTATCCATTGTGTATTGTCTCTCTCCCACACTAGAATCTAAGTCATTAAGGTTGGGTCTTTTGTCTCACTCACAGTTGTTTCTGCCAAGCCTAGAACAGTACCTGGCACAAAGTACACATTCAGTATATTTGTCAAATAAATAAGTGAATGAGTGAGTAAATGAGAAACCTGTATGACCTTGGAATAGGAAATAATTGCCTAAACATGACACAGAAAACAAAATCATAAGGAAAAGTTTGAAAAAATTTGATAAAATTAAGATTAAATACTCTTCGTTCTTTTACAAACACCATTAACTATCACTGATATATAAGTTGCAGACTGACAGAAGGTATTTACAATGCAGATATTAGACAAAGTATTAATATTCAAGATATGTGAAGGACTTAAAAATCAATAAGAAAAAGACAATTCAATTTAAAAAAATAATGAGCAGGCCGGGTACGGTGGCTCATGCCTGTAATCCCAGCACTTTGGGAGGCCAAGGTGGGAGGACTGCTTGAGCCCAGGAGTTCAAGATAAGCCTAGGCAACATGGTGAAACCCCTTCTCTACAAAAAGTGCAAAAATTAGCTGGGCATGGTGGCACATGCCTGTGGTCCCAGCTACTGGGGAGGCTGAGGCAGAAGGATCACTTGAGCCTGGGAGTTTGAGGCTGCAGTGAGCTGAGACCACACCACCGCACTCCAGCAACAGTGAGATCCTGTTTCAAAAAAAAAGAGCGAAGGATATGAACAGGAAAGTCACAGAGGAGAGGAAACCTAAAAGGCTACTAAAATATGAAAAGATGTTCAGCTCTCAGAAAATCAGAAAAACACATGTTAAAAATGGGAATAATGCCAAGGCAGGCGGATGACCTGAGGTCGGGAGTTCAAGACCAGCCTGACCAACATGGAGAAACCCCATCTCCACTAAAAATACAAAATTAGCTGGGTGTGGTGGCACATGCCTGTAATCCCAGCTACTCAGGAAGCTGAGACAGGAGAATCGCTAGAACCCGGGAGGCAGAGGTTGCAGTGAGCCAAGATCACGCCATTGCACTCCAGCCTGGGCAACAAGAGTGAAATTCCGTCTAAAAAAACAAAAGGAATACTTTCACACCATCTTATCAGCAAAATAAAAAAGGCTGACAATACCAAGTGCTGACAAGGTTATGAAATAATTGGAACTTTCATACTTCTGGTGGTATTACAAATTGTTATAACCTCTTTCGAGAGCAATTTGGCTATATGAAGTATCTTTGAAGGTGTACATACTCTGCAACCCAGCAATTCCACTCCCCACTGTATACTCTGGGGAAGCACTTGCTCACGGGCACAAGGAGAAACAAACTGGAATATTCTCTGTAGCATTTCTCCAACCCTGAACCTTTTGCTAACATTCCCTCTGCCTAGAACTTCCCTCAGATACCCACATGGCTCACTCCCTCACCTTCTTCATGTCTTTGTCCAAATGTTACTTTTTCTTTTCTTTTCTTTTCTTCTTCCTTTTTTTTTTTTCAGTTTCACTCCTGTTGCCCAGGCTGGAGTGCAGTGGCACAATCTCAGCTCACTGCAACCTCCATCTCCCGGGTTCAAGCAATTCTCCTGCCCCAGCCTCCTGAGTAGCTGGGATTATAGCTGCCCATCACCATGCCCGGCTAATTTTTTTTTTTTTTTTGTATTTTTTAGTAGAAGCAGGGTTTCACCATGTTGGCCAGGCTGGTCTCAAACTCCTGACCTCAGGTGATCTGCCTGCCTTGGCCTCCCAAAGTGCTGGGATTACAGGCATGAGCCACTACGCCCAGCCCAGATGTTACTTTTTCAATGAGGCCTTTCTTGACCACCCTGTTAAATTTGCAAACCACCTTAGTACTCCTCTATCCCTTTATCTTGCTTTTTTTCCTCGTAGCACATCCAACAAATTACGTAGTTTACCTGTTTATTAAGTTTATAATTGTTTCCCCCCTCTACTCTGTAAACTCCATGAGGACACAGATTATGCCTTGTTTTCCCTGCTGAATTCCCAGTTGCTAAAAGAGTACCTGGATGTAGTAGGCACTCAATAAAAATTGGTTGACTAAATTAAATAGTTGGTAATAGCAAATATTTGAAAGCAATCTCAATATTCTCCCAAAGCAGAATAGCTAAGTAAACTATAACACATTCTGTACATTGGCATGCTACACGGCAGTTAAAACGAATACAATTAAAGCTTCATGCAGTCACATAGATAAGTATCAAAAACATAATATTACACAACAAAAGCAAGATGAAAAGGGATAAGTATGATATGACACCATTTATAAAAATTAAGAAACATATAAATAGTACTTCATCTGGCATATTTTACATACACATGTACTAAAATGGAGAAACGTCAATGGTAAGGTTAAGCACCAAATTCAGAACAGAGGTTATCTCCAAGAGTAAAGGGACAGTAATGTGAGAGGGAAAGAACACCCATTGGGTTTCCATTATATTTTTAATGTTTTATGTCTAAGCTGGGAGGTGGGCATACAGGTGTTAATTTTCTTACTATCTATATATTTGTGTATGCTTGGAATATTTAATAATAAAATTGACATGAGTGATTGGTGTATAATAATAATAGCCAATATTTATATAGAGCTTGCTTTGAGTTAGGCACTTTTCTAAGTGTTCCATATAACAGCTCATTTAAATTCTCACAACAACCCTGTGAGGTTAAGTCCTATTATTATCTTCATCCTAAGGAACAGGAAACAGAGACATAGAGAAGTTAAGTAACTTACTCAAAACTAGATGGTGGAGCTGAGCTGGAAGGAAGAAAAAAAGCAGTTTTTAACCATTACCAAATTGCCTCATAGTCTTATTGAGCACACATAGGTTCTTAATATTGTGCTGAAACTGGTGCAGTGGCTCACACCTGTAGTTCCAACACTTTAGGAGGCTGAGGTGAGAGGATCACTTGAGCCCAGGAATTGAAACCAGCCTGGGCAACATGGCGAAACTCCATCTATACAAAAAATAAACAAATTAGCCAGGCCTGGTGGCATGCACCTGTAGTCTCAGCTACTCAGGAGGCTGAGGTGGGAGGATTGCTTGAGCCCAGGAAGCGGAGGTTGCAATGAGCAGAGATGGTACCACTGCACTCCAGCATGGGTGACAGACCAAGACTCTGTCTGAAAAAGAGAGAAAGAAAGAAACTTATAGACTGTAATTTTTATAGGCTAAAGTGGTCAAATATGCCAGCAGTTATGTATGGTTCAACTTAATAAATGGCAAATAAAATAAAAATAAAACTTATTTTAAAAATAAAAACTTAATAAATGGCAAATAAAAACAAATGAGGTTCTATGATGACTCTGTAATTAATTTTAAACTTACTAAAGTCTTCTGCATGCATGTCCTAAATGTTGTTACCAATGAAGCACAAGGGAGTGAAGTTGAACACCAAAAGTAACTTCCCAGCCATTAACACTGAAATCAAGGAAAGAAGGCTTTTGAGGAAAGATTGGTGATGATCAGTGTGAGGTGACTTAAAAGCCCCAACAGTGGGCTAGAAGAGTTGCTCCCTCTGCAGCCCAAATCTTCCTTTCCTTTTCTCTCTCTTGGTTTGTCTAAGAGGCTGCTTCAAACCAGCCAGGACTTAGCCATGGGTTTGGCTCAGAAGTCCTTGTTTGCAGGCCTCCGAGAAAACTCTGGAGAGGTCCAGACAGGGCAGCAGCCTTCCTCATTAGAACACCCCACAACATGAGATCAAAGTTCTCTCTCCCTCAGCCCCGGCTGTACACCAACTCACATGAAATTGAAAATAGAGAGGAGACAGGAGACAGGAGACAGATACAAATTCCCCCAGTTTCCATCTGTCTGATCTTTGCAGTTGCAGTCCTGATTTCTTAGCTCAAGTTTCCAGGAGTCACCTTTTGCATCTGTTTCACAGCATAGTTCCCTTCCGAGTCTCCCTGTTTCTAGTGAATCAAAGCTAACTCTCTCTTGCATGTCGTTAACGCTAATTTCCTCATGTCCTTTCTCAAGAACAATCATTTACCACATTCAATCCAAAATCTTTAGTGCAGACTTCTGCAACTCCTCATCACTTTGACAGCATCACACCATGTCAACTTGAACAAAATCTACAAGAGTGGTGGGACCTAGCTTAGAGTCTGTGTGGAAACAGAAGAATGGACAGGGTTACTTCTGAAAAGTATAGTGAAATTGTGTGGCTCACTGTTGCATACACGCTGTTTCTATGGAGGTGAATGTTGCGTATTCACATAGAGTGGGGGGCGGTGTATGCGTGCGCACATGCACAAATCTGGTTGGTAAGTGTGCCTGAAGGCTATATGAGCATTTTCTAGAACCCTATGCTCTAAGTTTCACTCCATAAATCTCTTTTATTGGCAGTACTCAGAAAACCAAGGGCCATGTAATAATTTCCTCTCTTGCTCTCCTTCACTTGCATAGGATGAAAAACTAAAGATTGATGGTGATATCCTTTGAAGGAGCCAGGAGTGCCATCCATCCCACTCTGTCATCTATCCCTCTATAACTTTCCTCCACACTCCACTCCTCCTGCTCTGCTCCAGAGGACAGGCTTTCTCCTTTTCTCCCCCAGACCTCCTCCACTGACTCCTTCTGAAACTTCCTCTTTGGGGCAGCCACCCTAGGTTAAGAAGCACAAGAAGGATTTTTCAGCTGACCCAACCATAAGACTCAGAAAATATCCTCCACGGAGATCCAAATACAAGTCATCTCTAGAAGTCATCTTCTCTTTCTTCCACTCAATGCCGTCATAGTTCAACTTGGAAAGGCTCTAGGGAAAGTGAGTCTAGTCTGCTGTTGATCCTCAAGTAGAGTATTTGTAACTCTCTTTTATCCTTCCTATTGTGATTTTGGCCATATTCTGTTGAGATTATTTTGTTTCCACTAAATAGGAAGTTTCAGGTGAAGGATAAGGGAAGTAGGGAGGCAGGGACAGAGAATGCTGGATAGTGTAGTACACACTTGTTTTTTGTTGTTTTTGTTGTTTGTTTGTTTGTTTGTTTTGAAACAGATTCTCACTCTGTCACCCAGGCTGGAGTGCAGTGGCACAATCTCGGCTTGCTGCAACCTCCGCCTCCTGGGATCAAGTGATTCCCCTGCCTCATCCTCCTGAGTAGCTGGGACTATAGGGGTGTGCCACCAGGTCCGGCTAATTTTGGTATTTTTTGGTAGAGACAGGGTTTCTTCATGTTGGCCAGGCTGGCCTCGAACTCCTGGCCTCAAGCGATCCACCCACCTCAGCCTCCCAAGGTGCTGGGATTACAGAAAACCAGAGAGTCACTTTGTCTGTCCCTTGCCTCTTCACCTCTCCCCTCTTGGTTGAACTATAATCTCTCTAGTGTTAGTAACCTCTAAGAACCCAACTCCTGCCACCAAACAAAATTAAATGGATTCCATTGCTTCAGGGAGTCACTGAAACTTTGCAAACCCTCATGGACAGACAACTCTTCCTGAGGTTAAACCAACTTTCTCTCTGCAGCAGCTTCAGCTCTAATTCTATGCAGATAGACTACCTTTGGCATCTGCCTTCTGTGTAAAGAAGGAAAGCCTCTCTTGATTTCTATTCCCAGGTCTCATACCTCTTCAAAAATCAATTCTAGCACAACTTTAATGTTTTATGAGAAAACACAGAATGTCTTTATGATCTCAGGGTAGGGGAAGATTTCTTAGAGTAAGATATAAAAAGAGCAAATCATAATGGAAGAGATGAATAAATTCAACTACATTAAAAACTTGTTTTCCTTAAAGGCTCCATTTACAAAGCTACAAGTCGCAAACTGGAAGATATATACTACTCAACGACTTATAAAGAATTTGTACACAGAATATATAAAGAATTGATTTTTTAAATCAGTAATAAGAAGACAACTGGAACAATAGAATAATGTGCAAAAGACATGAATAGGCTATTCACTTAAGTGAAAATCCAAATAGCCAATAAATAGCCAAAAAGATTCTCAAACTCTAGTAATCAATAAAATGCAAATTAAAATAATCCATCAGATTAGTAAAATTTAAGAAGTGTATACCTGGCTGTCTAGTGTTTAGGAGGAAAAGAGTATGATAATACCAAATGCTGATGAGGATATGGAGCAACTGGAAACCTTATACACTGCCAGTGAGTGTCTACATTGGCACAGCCGCTTTGGAAACAATTTAGGTTTATCTTCTACAGCTGAAGATATGCATACCCCATCATCTGACAGTTCTTTTTTTTAAATTGTAATCAAAACCACATAACTTAAAATTTACCATTTTAACTTTATTTAAGTATATAGTACAGTAGTGTTAACTATATGTACATTGTTGTGCTACAGATCTCTAGACCTTTTTCAATTTGCAAAGCTGAAACTCTATACCCATTGAACAAGCAATCCTTTTCCCCCTCCCCACAGCCCTTGGCAACAATTCTACTTTCTGTTTCTAAGAGTTTGGCTATTTTAGATATCTTATAAAAGTGGAATTACACAGGATTTGTCTTTTTGTGACTGGCTTATTTCACTTAACATAGTATCTTCAAGGTTCATCCATATTGTAGCATATGACAAGATTTCCTTCTTTTTTTTTTTAAGGCTGGATAACACACCACATTTTTAAATCCATTTATCAGTTGGTGGATATTTAGGTTGCTTTTACCTCTAGACTATTGTGAGTAATACTGCAATGAACACAACTGCAAATATCTCTGAGACCCTATTTTCAATTCTTTTGGATAAATATCTAAAAGTGGGATTGCTAGATCATATGGTAATTATATTTTAATTTTTATCTTATTATTATTATTATTTTATGCAACATAGTCTCGCTCTGTTGCCCAGGCTGGAATGCAGTGGCACGATCTCGGCTCACTGCAAGCTCCGCCTCCAGGGTTCATGCCATTCTCTTGCCTCAACCTCCCAAGTAAGCTGGGACTACAGGTGCCCGGCCCCAGGCCCGGCTAATTTTTTTTTTTTTTTTTTTGTATTTTTAGTAGAGACAGGGTTTCACCATGTTAGCCAGGATGGTCTCGATCTCCTGAGCTCATGATCCGCCCATTTCGGCCTCCCAAAGTGCTGGAATTACAGGCGTGAGCCACCGCGCCTGGCCAATTGTTTTTTGTTTGTTTGTTTTTTTGTGAGATGGAGTTTCCCTCTTGTCGCCCAGGCTGGAGTGCAGTGGCACAATCTTAGCTCACTGCAACCTCTACCTTCCGAGTTCAAGCGATTCTCCTGCCTCAGCCTCCCAAGTAGCTCACTACCACACCCGGCTAATTTTTTGTATTTTTAATAGAGACAGGGTTTCACCATATTGGGCAGGCTAGTCTCAAACTCCTGAACTCAGGTGATCCGCCCACTTTGGCCTCCCAAAATATTGAAATTATAGACGTGAGCCACCACACCAGCGCTATATTTTTAATTTTTTGAGAAACCTCAATCCTGTTTTCCATGGCTGGTGCACCATTTTACACCCCTGCCAACAGTACACAGGAGTTACAGTTCTCCACATCCTAACCAACACTTGTTATTTTTTAATTTTTAAAATAATGACTATCCTAACAGATGTGAGGTGGCAAACAAAACAAAAAGAGGAGTAAACAAAACAGAAAGAAAAAAAGTTTCTGGAGTTTGAAGATGAAAGCAGGAAACACTTAAAATAAATATTTCACACAGGGAAAATTTTAGAAAACTCATACCAAGTTCTGTTAGGTATGACCCACAATTGTCCAGGATCTCCTTGTGGCTTTGATTTGCATTTCCCCAATGATTAGTGATGTAAAGCATCTCTTCATATACTTGTTGGCCACTTGTGTATCTTCTTTGAAGAAATATCTATTTAAGTCCTTTGTCCATTTTCTAATAAATTATATTCTGTGTTGTTTGTGAATTGTAGGACTTCTTTATATATTCTGGATATTAACCCCTTATCAGACATATGGCTTGCAAATATTTTCTCCTATTCCACAGGTTGCTTTTTCACTGTGTTGATTGTTTCCTTTGCTGTGCAGAAGTTTTTAAGTTTGATGTAGTTTCAATTGCCTATTTTTGCTTCTGTTGCCTGTACTTTTATGTCATGTCCAAGAAATCATGTCAGATCTAATGTCATGCAGCTTTTCTCCTGTTTTTTTTTAGGAGTCTTATAGTTTTCGGTCTTATGTTTGGGTCTCTAACATAATTTGAGTTAATTTTTCTACAGGGCCTTAGGTAATGGTCCAGTTTCATTCTTTCTCATTCAGTTTTCTCAACTCCATTTGTTGAAGAGATAATCCTTTCACCATTATGTGTCTTGGCACTTTTGTCAAAGATCATTTGACCTTTTATTTATTTATTTTTTTAGCTTGACTGCTCTGGCCAGGAATTCCAGTGTCATGTTGAATAGAAGTGGCAAGAGCAGGCATCCTTGCTTTGTTCCTGCTCTTAGAGAGAAAGCTTTCAATGTTTCACTACTGAGTATAAAGTTATCTGTGTCCAGAAGTTCTTAAATACGTATTCTAGAGAAAATTTTGTACATATATTTCTGGAGACATGTACAACAATATTTATAACAGCATCATTTGTAAGAAACAAAGACCTGAAAACAACTGGACTAACTATGGACAGGAGAATGGCCAAACAAATTGTGGTGTGTTTATTTAAGTATAATATAGCAGTAAAAATGAAATAAAGCTATATCCAGCAATAAGGATGAGTATCATAACATAATGTTGAGAGAAAAAAGCAGGTTGCCACATAATTCATATATTATGACAGAACTTTTACACACAGTAAAACACATCAGAAACTAAATAATATATTGTAAAGAATCTATATGTATCCAAAACGTAATGAAATGCGATGAATGATAAATGCAAAATCTGGAGTGGAGGTTTCATCCAAAGGGAATGAAAAGAGATATAATCAGATAGGGACACCAAACAGGCTTCACCAATATTAACAATAATCTATCTCTTAAGCTGTGTGGTAGGACATGGGTATATGTCCTAATTGTTTCATCTTATATTTAAGTTATATATATTCTTTTATATTTATGAAATATCTGAAGATAATAAAAATGCTTTCACTCATTCAAAAGCCATTTATCAAGTACCAACTATGTATCAGTCGCTGTTACAATTGCTTGAGATATAGGAGTGAACAAAACGGAAAGAAAAAGTTTCCAGAGTTTGAAGGTGAAAACAGCAAACACTTAGAATAAATATTTCAGCCAGGGAAAATTTTGGAGAACCCATACCAAGTTCTGTTATGTATGACCCACGATTGTCCAGGATATAGCAGCCAAATTGGTTATCCCAGAATGAGACGACAATTATAGGTAACTCCCAATTTTTTATGCTGGGCAAGGGGCACAATGGTGTGAGTAATCTAAGAGACGGACTTCTATTCTCAATTAGATCAATATTACAGGATGGAAGAAGAGACAGAGTTCACCCAAATAGTAATCTACAATATCAGTTGATCCAAATAATAAGAAAAAAGCAAATATCATTTGTACTTGTCTTTGGGGTATATTACCCTGCCAGTGTAGCCTATTCACTTAATGTACTTTCTCTTGCGTATTAAAAAAAAAAGTGTTGTTAGCTTCACACCCACTGCCTGGGACTGCTCAAGAGAAAACTGCTGCTGCCTCCGTCACTCACTCAATAAATGTCTCTACTACATGTCCATCACTGCCCTGGATATAGGGGATACAAAGACAAATAAAATTTGATTCCTGTCCTCAAGGAGCTTAGTTTGTAGAGTAGCGATAAAGAAAGAGAGATTTTTTTTTTCAAAAATCTTTAAACAACGTAAGTGTTAAAATGGAAATATAAACATAATGCTATTGGCACACAGAAGAGGTGGATCTAACTCTTCAGAGAGCAACACATCAATGTTGCCTTCTCAGAAGTGGTGCTGTTTAGGCAGCATTGAAGACCAGGTAGGAATTTCTCAGGAGGAGAATCAGAAAGGCATTCCAGACAGAAGAACCGACATATGAAGAGGCTTGTGGCATCACAGGGCATGGGACAGCAGGAAGCTCAATGTGGCAGCAGCCTAGGGTAAGCAATGCAGAGTAGGATTGATGGGCAGTTAGTGCCACACCCAAGAGCCTGGTCTCTATTTGATCAGCAAGGCAGAGCCAAAGTTTGAGCAGAGAAGTAAACCAATCAGACTCATTTTTTGAAAGATAATTCAGGTGGTGGTGGTGATGTAGAAGTTGACCTGGAAAAGAAAAGACATCTGGTAGAAAGAAGTATATGGTGGCTATTGCAATAGTTCAGGGCAATGGCTATCAAAATCTGAGCCAAAGCAAGGCAAAGAGGAGACAAAGAATAAATGTATTCAAGAGATATTTCTGAAATGCAATTCAATTGGCCTGAGTGATTAACTTGATAAGGAAGACAGGGAGTTGAGGATAATTGCGAAGTTTTTAGCCTGAGAGACTGGGCAAATGGTGAGTCTGAAACTGAGAGGAGGAATGCTCTGGAAAGATGAGGGGTTGAAGAGTAAAAGGGAATTGAAGTTTTAGGGAAAAGAGACTCAAGGAAAACTTATTTTGGGTGAGGAAATGAGAATATGGGCCAAAGACAGGAGAAAGAAGAATATGGTGTTTGAACAGAGATGGAGAGGTTGATCTACAAGTAAGGCTACGTCTTTCTCTAATTAGTAAAAGAGATGTGGAGGGAAGCCTGGGTGCTTATAATAAAGTTTAGGGGCCAAGGGAAGAGAAGTTAAGGGAGTTAGCATCAGATGGCTGTAATATGGGGGGAGATGTAAGAGAAAAGCTGACCTATTGAGGGTGAATAGGAGACTCGAGGTGTGAGAATACCCTAGTACATGTACTTTCTCATTTACATATATTAACAAGATTGCAATTTTAAGCCACACTTGCAATCTGTAACTGCTCATCTTAAAAACACTTTCTGTTCTCTAGATGTTCGTCTTATCTATCATCAGGTCTCTCAGAAACTCTTTCTTGCAAGTAGACCTGGAGACTCACAAAGTTGGTTGACAGCAAAACAACTCAATTTAGCAGATCAGTGTCGTTTCTTCCCATTTTTATGGTTACATGCAAAATTAGAACCCCTGAGTACTGAAACATCTACAAAAGCTTCTGGCCAGTTCAAGACATCTGCTTAATATTTAGTAAGCTGCTTAAACATTTGAGCTCTATGGAATCAGTGTAAACTCTCAAAGAAACATCTAGTTCAATTCAACATTTATTGAGAACCGATGTACTAGGCACTACACTAGATGCTAGGGACTTAAGGACAAGCAAAACACAACCTTTCCCCTTGGAAAGCTCACAGTCTAGGGGAGCAGCTTCCCTCTTGGTAGGTAGAAGGCAGTATGTTTATATACAGTGAGCTGCAGGGAAATCCGTGCTCTGTTTTTACTTTTAATGTAGCATTAGTTCTTCTGTGTGTAGATGACTAATATGCAGTCAGCTTTTGAAAGTTTTAATAAATTTTGACATAAGTGTACATTTGTAAAATCATCATTACATTCAAGATAATAAATATATCCATCATCCCCAGAAGTTTCTTTGCCATCTTCTCCTCCAGCCCTCACCCCTGCCCAGGCAACCAATGATCTGATTTCTGTCGCAATGGAATAGCTTGCATTTTCTAGAATCATATATTATGTTCTTTATTATCTGGCAACAGTCAGCCTTTTTTTTTTTTTTTTTTTTTTTTTTTGAGACATGGTCTCACTCTGTCACCCAGGCTGAAGTGCAGTGGCATGGTCATTGCTTGCTGCAGCCTTGAACTCCTAGACTCAAGAGATCTTCCAGCTTCAGCCTCTTGAGTAGCTGGGACTACAGGAACACACCACCACACCTAGCTAATTTTTATTTATATTTTGTAGGACGAGAGCTCAAACTCCTGGGCTCAAGTGATCCTCCCGTCTCAGCCTCCCAAAGTGTTGTCATTACAGGTGTGAGCCACTGCACCTGGTTCAACAGTCAGCTTTTGACAAACCATAGTAATGGAAGTAAATGTGGATAATTTTCCCTTCCTTCCTTCCTCCCCTCCCCCTTCCTTCCTCCCTCCCTTCCTCCTTCCCTTCCTTCTTCCCTTCCTTCTTCCCTTCCTTCCTTCATTCTCTCCCTCCTTCCTTCCTTCTTCCTTCCTTCCCTCCCTCTCTACCTCCCTCCCTCCCTTCCTTCCTTCCCTTCCTCCTTCCCTTTCTTCCTTCTTCCCTTCCCTCCCTTCCTTCCTTCATTCCCTCCCTCCTTCCTTCCTTTTTCCTTCCCTTTCTTTCTTTCTTTCTTTCTTTTCTTTCTTTCCTTCTTTCTTCTCTCACCCCTCACCCAGATTGGAATGTAGTGGTCATAGCCTCAACCTTCTGGGCTCAAGTAATCTTCTTGCCTCAGCCTCCTGAGTAGCTGGGACTACAGGCATGTGCCACCATGCTTGGCTAATTTTTAATGTTTTGTAGAGGCAGAGTCTCACTATGCTACCCAGGCTGGTCTTGAACTCCTGGCCTCAAGCAATGCTCCCACCTCAGTCTCCCAAAGTGCTGGGATTACAGGCATGAACCACCACAACCGGCTGCTAATTTCTTTTTTTTTTTTTTTAATCTTATGATAATCCTGCACATGGCAGATAATTTCTTAAAGTGAATATTTTTCACAAGGGGAAAGATTTTTAAACTAAATTAATACTCAAGATCATGTGAATTGACTGATAAAATTCTTCTGGAATTTGTGCGGGAAACTTAAATGCACATAGGCTGGCCATGGACAAAAGCAGAATATGCCTTTGAGCATGACGTAGTAGAAAATGGACAGGTTTGGGAGCCAGAGCTGCATTCAAACTTAGGCTCCACCATCTCTAGAAGAGTGATTTTGAGAGTATTAATTAACCTCTCTGAGTTTTGGTTGTTTAACATATAAAATGGGAATAATAAGATCTCTTTATTAGGTGATTGGGAGGATTCAATTAGACTTGGATATGGAAAGTGTCTCAAGCTCAAATATTAGTTTCCCTTCCCCTAACTGTGATTCTTCTTTCTATGAGTATATTACTCAGACTTGCAAATAAAGTCATTTAAAGATTACCCAATATAAAAATGGCCACTTAGGCAATTCCTCAAGGATCTGGAACTAGAAATACCATTTGACCCAGCCATCCCATTACTGGGCATATACCCAAAGGATTATAAATCATGCTGCTATAAAGACACAGGTACACGTATGTTTATTGCGGCACTATTCATAATAGCAAAGACTTGGAACCAACCCAAATGTCCATCAATGATAGACTGGATTAAGAAAATGTGGCACATATACACCATAGAATACTATGCAGCCATAAAAGGGATGAGTTCATGTCCTTTATAGGGACATGGATGAAGCTGGAAACCATCATTCTGAGCAAACTATCAGAAAAGGACAGAAAACCAAACACCGCATGTTCTCACTCAAAGGTGGGAATTGAACAATGAGAACACATGGACACAGGATGGGGAACATCACACACCAGGACCTGCCAGGGGGTGGGGGTGGGAGGGATAGCATTAGGAGATATACCTAATGTAAATGAAGAGTTAATGGGTGCAGCACACCAACATGGCACATGTATACATATGTAACAAACCTGCACGTTGTGCACATGTACCGTAGAACTTAAAGTAAAAAAAAAAAAAAATGGCCACTTAGGCATCTTGAGAACATATCTAATATGTAGAGCAGGGCTAATCTATGTAATGTTTTTTTACACCAGCAAGTTGACCTTCGTAATTCTGCTTTCTCCTAACTAACATGAAAAAGAATTTGGTATTAGTGTTCCTCAACTTCTCACTGATCATGGTGGGAGAAGATAGCCAAGGGGCCAGGGAGATCAAGACTTGACCAAAGAAATTCCTGGGGATAATCTCCAAAGTGGGTAACCCACACAGAGAAAAGAGTCAGTAGATAAAATGGATTAAGTGCTTACTACATATCAGGCTCCATTAAGGCTTTACCTGAATAATTGCATTTAACCTTTACAACAAACCTCTAAGTCAGGCACTATTATTAGGCCCATTTTATAGGTGAGAAAATCAAGGCTTAGAGAAGTTAAGAAACTTATCCAAATTGACACTGATGGAAGTGGCAAGGAAGGATTTTAATCTCAGTCTCCAACATCAGCACCCAAACTCTTAACCATGTCTTTTAGAGAAGCACAGAGCAATTCAGGTTCAAACCATGTCCCTCATTTGCAAACACCCACTTGTCTTGTGATAGGCCCCAGAGAGGTCTTCTGCTCTTACAAAGAGAGGAAGGGAAACTACTACAAAAATAGTGTCCTAAATTTTAAGAAAATGATCATCCACAGTGACTAATGGGAATCAGCTATTCTGTGATGATCTTGTCTGGGCTGTCTGGCAATGGGTCACCTGTTTAGGCCTTCCCAACCCCTACCCTTCACCCTCAGCACATTGTTGATTTCCCTCAGTGTCAGAACATTTCTCCTGTTGTTGAATCTCAGTTCATCCCATTGAAGTGGAGACCCTCCAATTCTGGCTAACATTCATTTCCCTCCAGGGCTATTTGTCGAGGAGGGGGTGAGTAGGGACTTAATGACATGCTTTCTTTAACAATCTTCCGAACCTATCATCTAGGACAGGGTTTATAAGCATTCATCAACAACACCCTAGCAAAGTAGGTTAGTAGGATGAGCCCACTACCTGTTTAGGAATCTGGAAGGCTAAGACACTTTTATCAAGACTCAGGGGTTTTAAACCCAGTTCCTCCTATCCACATGACCTTCAGTAAGTTGCACAACTGCTCTTGGTGTCCATCTTCTTCTTGCCTTCCTTCCACACCCACCACTGTCGTCTCTGTTGGCAGAATGAAGGCTGAGCTTTGCCTGACTTCCCACAGAACTAATTAAAGTCTACAAAGTACTTTGAGAACCTTCAGTGTGGTGTTCTTGCCAACACAGAATTACAGGTGGGAATGGCAAGGAATGGGATAGGTAAAACTGGGAGAATTGAGCTGCTCTGAGGAAGGCTCCAATTAGCCTGGCTCCACTGTGAATCTTCAAGCTTTTTCTCTCCTGTCTGCTCAGCTATTGTGCAGAAGAGTTCACTTACTTTCCCCTTTCGAAGAATCAGATATGAGACAACTTGGGAGCTGAGTTCTGCAATCCTTTTGTCTCAAAATCACACACAGACTCCTTCAGACAACACTTGTCTTACGAAAAGGTAATAGTGGATTAAATCTGAGTCTGGAACAAATCCCTCTGATGCAGGATGCTTCCAAGTGTGGTTGCTTAGGGATTGCTCTTGAGTTCCTTCTCTACTATGGCCTTGACGTGGGCACTTCTGGGGAGGGGGATTAAAAAATTCCTCTGAAGAGTCAGGTCCTGCCCTGGAGGAGTTTATCTGTGAGGGCAAAACACACACAATAAAAGCAACCTAAGAACAATTACAAAGCAACACATTAATATAGGCAAATAAAATAGCATTGGAGGGATTAAGGTTAGACTTCAGAAGAACTTCCCACCACAACAGATAGTGTGGATTCTCCTTTGCTTGGTAGGTTTAGGAATATCTCTGTTTGAAAACAGGAATCTTTTACCTTGAATACTCATCACTCATGTTACAAAAGCCTCAGTCTTTGGGGTATTTTAAGTATATTCTGCTTTTAAACAGGTCAGCTGTACTTTGGGTAGTTTTCCTTTTCTTCTCTCACTGTTCTGTAAACATTTTCTGGCTCCATTTCTCCCATTTCCATATTCTGAATAGCAAAGGCTTTCTGCTGCCCACTAGCCAAATCAACACATCCCCTTTTGGGACACATGGAATCAGCCAGCATTCTTCCAGGTGAAGATGCGCAGGATGGGTAGATATTCTTTAGCACATGTCTCAAATGTACCAATGGCAGGACATCATGAGGCCAGAGGAGGAGGGGTGGGAGAAGCATCTAAACTCTCAGGAATTCATCTCCACATCTTTTGAAACAAAGGCTTCTAAGGCTTTTCACCGTTTTGAGGAGAGTTCCCTGTGGTCTCAATTACCATGCTTCTGGTAGCAAACTATGACACTGATAGCCAAAACAGGAGATTTCAGATACAGCACAGGAAGGTGCTCCCTGAGGGGTCTGACTTAGCAAGAAGGGTTTCTGTAAGAGGAACAAATATTCAGAAGGTTTGTTTTATTCTAGCCCTCGCCAAATGATGAGTGAAGAGATGGCTGTGCTGAAGAATGCAGGATAACAGGAGCATGCTGGGCCATGATAAAACATTCACTGCAAATCATTCCAAAAATGAATAACACACCAAATAATGGTAAAAATGAACAGATAATATTGGGGAAATGGTCAACTCTTGCCAGGATTATATCCTCATCATCAGAAGAAAGAAGGGAAAAATAACTCTAATTTGGGGAAGGGAAGGAGATTATGGAGATAACTCCTAGTGCCAGGCTCATTCTGAAGCTGTGGTTTCAGGCCAAGAGTTTGTGTGCTCAAACTTGCAAAGCTCATGCCTGCAGCCTTGGAAGAGAAGACTCTATTCAATGCGTGGATTCAGTCAAGTCTAACAGGCCCAATTTTCTCACTCAGCCTTGAAGGTTCTCTCTACTCTTCTACCACCTTCAAGGTACACTGATGTTCCTGACCTTCTTTTTTCTTCAAACCACATATAAGGCTTTTTAGTCTCCACTGGATGCACTTAAGGAAAGTAGATAAACTGTAACTTAATACAGAGCAAGGTCCGCTGATGTAGAAGATCAAATAACACACTTCATGAACTTGAAATGGCAGATGGACCAATTATAATTATCTGATGCCTGAGCAGGGGTCCTGCCCTAAAGACTTCTGTGGAATTCAATAATATGAAAGAATATCAGAGCCTGGTAAGAGGTGCTTACAGCCTAAGTAGAGAAACAAAACAAAAACATGAGGAGCAATCGCAGAGCTCACGTAAACCTAGGCAGAATTATGCAGCACATACTGGAAAAGGACAGACTGAAGCTGAATTGAGCTCTATTCTCCTTAACTACCATTTTGAGCATTCACTGTGAGCCAGGCACAGTGCTAGGAGGAGCTCTGTATACCTTCTTTTCTTTTAATCCTCACAAACTCTGATAGGTATTGTTAGCACCATTTCAGACATAAGATTAAGTAATTTGTTTAAGTAAACAGGAGAATGCATTGAAACTGTTCTGGGTTAAAACCCAAATCTATGTGACTTGAAGTAGGTGTCCATAACCCCCACCCCATATTGACTCCTTTTTTAGAAGAACTTTCTACCTTGAAAGAAGTTATGAACTGTCTTTGCTTGAGAAGAGTTTGTACAACTTAGAGGCAGTGTTGTGAAAGTAAAGGAATGAATGATATGGATTGCTATCCTTCAGTTTCCTGACTGGGCCATCTAGTTCTAGGCTGAGGAAAACAATAAAAACCACAAGCTCAAAAGATGCTAATGTTGCACAAGCTCCCAGGGACCTTGGGCTGAAACACACTTGGAGAGATCATTCTGCTGCTTCCATATGTAAGACTTTTTTTTTTTTTTTTTGAGATGGAGTCTCGCTCTGTTGCCCAGGCTGAAGTGCAATGGCGTGATCTCGGCTCACTGCAACCTCCACCTCCCGGGTTCAAGCCATTCTTCTGCCTCAGCCTTCTAAGTAGCTGGGACTACAGGTGCACGCCACCAGGCCAGGCTAATTTTTTGTATTTTTAGTAGAGACAGGGTTTCACTATGTTGGCCAGGCTGGTCTCGAACTCCTGACCTCATGATCCACCCACCTCAGCCTCCCAAAGTGCTAGGATTACAGGCATGAACCACCGTGCCTGGCCACATGTAAGACTCTTTAGACTCCACAGGATTCATGTTAGGAAGGTGAATGAACTACATTTTCATGCAGAGCAAGCTCCCCTGACACAGATCATATAATGCATTTCAGAAAACTCCAGATTGATTAGTTTCCTCCCAATTTAGCTTTTACTATTTTACTGGACTCTAAAATTAATAGAAAAGGGTATTCTGGGGACCTTTGACATTGACTTTCTGGCATGGCAACTTTTCCAAATGTCTAGTTTCAATCCTTGCTGCTGCAAAATATACATTAGAGTTTTACACCCGACATATACTCTGTGGAATATAAAAGTATATAAAATGGTCATATCCCTCCAAGAACTTATGCTCTCATATATAGGAAATTACAACAAAGGCAAGCTTCAATATGCGAAGTGTGTGAAAAGAGCTTAAAGTCCTTAGTACCAAGATCCTCTTCAGTCAATCATATTTACCCAGACACTCATGGAGCCACAATCTTTTTGAGAATGTCTTAAGCAAGAAGGTGAGACATTTGGGTCTTAGGCTCAATGTGTACTTCTAACCCACCCTCTCCTGGAATTCATGGAACATTTATTGGGCACTTAAGATGTGCCAGGCACTGGGAATGCAGAGATGACTATGATGTAACCTTGCCAGCAAGGAACTCACATGCATACCTTTATCAGAGCTGGGAGCGATGTCCCACCCAACACATCCAACCAACTTCAGCAAGGTGTTTAACTGGAGAGTATGGGGGAGAGTGCAGGGAATAATGCTAATAGTGCTAAGTCAACAATTTATCCACCCTCCCCAACACTTCCTCAGAAAGCGAGAGAGTTGCAGGAAACCACATGAGTTTCACTAATCCCCCACCAATGGCACCCACTGCATTACTGGCCTCATTATTTCTTAATGGGGCTTTGTTGATTACAGACTGCTTAATTACAGTGACAGACTCCCTTTTGGTTGGGGGGCCGTGGGGCAAGAAAATGAGGGTAAGGAGGTTGGTGGGGGGGGATTATGACTGTAGGCAATCCCCTACCTCCCACCCACGGCCCTGCTATCCAGGGCAGGAGCTAGTGTGAGAAAGGGATCTCTGACCAGCTATATTGTTCCTCCTTTCCTGCCTCCCTCGCACCAATAAAAGCCTTCAGAGATCAGAAAAAAAAATCAACTTCATCTTATAACTGTTTTCCTAATACGGCTTTCTTCATTCAGCTTTGAAAATATTTGTTAATCAGAAACAGCAGTATCATGTCACTATTAAAACACAGGAATAGTATAATTCTTGGCACATAGTAGGCATATAACAGACATTTGTTGAATAGATGAATGATTGCAGACAGACAGAATAATAGGAACAAATGCATGCAGAGAACAAGCTGACGATATGTCTACGTAGGGCTACCTGATCAAGTGACCCCTTCATGGAAGCACTCTCCCACCCGACTCTCCACTAAAATGACCCATTGCATGACTGAGTTGACAACATCAGAAGGCACCTTTAGTACCATACATATGCATTTAGTAACCAAAAGAGAGGAAAAGAGGAAGGGAAGGAGGAAATGAGGTTTTTTGTTTGTTTGTTTTTGCTGTATGTGTATGTATGGCAGTCCTGAAAATGTACAGGTGGGAAAACCAGAGAATAGAAAAGGTGAAGTAAAAAAGATTGAACCTCGAGGTATGGGGCAGAATGGGCATTTCAGGCAGTAAATAGAGTAGGTGTAGAGATGATCCAGACAGCCACATCCACTTCAAGTAACACAATTAGTTTTTGTAATGTCTTGCATTGACCTCACCTTGCCACCTCTACCATACCTATCCCAGGCACTCAATAAATAGTCTTGGTTTAAACCCAGGCAACTATTGATCCTGGCCAATAAAATTAAAGTGGATAATAAAAAAATAGAGATCAACAGACTAGTTTTTAAATTTGTTTTTTGCCCAAGCAGTTGCCTTAGCAATATGTGATTTACATAAGCATTCACTGGAAAGTGTTTGGAGTGTCAACTTGGGAATGACTAGGGTAGGGAAGCCAAGGTGCATGCTGAAGGGCAAAGAATGGTCAAACCAGGATTTTAAATTTCCTGGAGGTAACATACATGCCCCAACATTTGGGGGTTGACTATTTGTACCTTCATTCTGAACTATACAAGTTAAGGAAAAATTTCTAATGTTCCCATTTTTCATTTGTCATATTCATCATCAGAGGTAGATATATCTCACGGTTCTTTATCTCTTCTTTTATATAAAATGGCTTATTCCTTATGCTGGGAGAGTATTAAACTGTCTATAAAATTACCTAAATTAATCACTGGATAGTTTAAACATAATAAACGTGTTAACAGTCTCAGTTAATGCCCAAGAAATTGTGTTCATCCACAGAGTCATACTTTTTCTTCTCTTACAATTTCTCTGTCATCCTGAGCTAATGCCATAAGCACGAAAAATTGTTCTTGACTAAAGCTGAATTCATATCCAAAATTAGAGCAAGGCCTTAAATAAGAATTTAAGAAATAACTCCAAAATAGGTAGAAGAGAGGGTTTTAGATGTTTTCACCACAAAGACTTGATAAATGTTTGAGGTGAAAGATCTGCTAATTACCCTGATTTGGTTATTACATGATGTATACATGTATGGAAACATCACACCGTACCCCATGAATATGTGCAATTATTATGTGACAATTAAAAACAAAATAAAACTTGTAAAAAAAATCCACTGACTTGGAGGATCATCACATCTTGTGTAGGTCAGTCACTTCTGAGATGGCCACCATGTGTTCAGGGAACAGGCAGAAAATTCAAAAGAAGGAGGAGATATAGTCCCTTCCCACTGGGAGAGTTCAGTACCATGGGGGAGATTGGAAAGCACTCGTGAAGCAGAGACCACAGCAAACAGAGACAAGGACAGAACCAGGAGGCAGTTTGCTGAGCTCCAGAGGTAAGTGCTAGAAAGATGTCAGGAAACTAAATAGAGAAAAACCAAGTCAGGGAGTAAAGGACCAAAATGATGGGCCATGGACAAGATTCCATGTGTGTGCCTCTGTGTGTGTACTTTACAAGGAGTGGCAGGAAAGAGTGGGGAAAAGGGGCAAACTTAGATCTGTGGAGAGAAGAAAGGAAAGGCTTGGGGAGAAGGCTAGGATGTGAAAGGCAGGGAGGCATGCTATAAAAGATACTGAAAACTGGGTCCCAAGCCTTCTGTCCTCCATGACTATTTATACAAATCCACACTCAACATTGGTGGGCAGGCCAGTAGATTTTTGCAAGGTTATCTGACCTGCGTGAAACATGTCTTTGGGTCAACATAATGAAAAAGAGGGGGTGCTCTTTACATTATGGCTTTGAGCCTCTACTGAAGAACACTTAATTATTAAGTCCACTCTAACATGAAGTGATGGGAACTGGGAGATACCTGTCTTCAACAGCATAACAGGCTTCAAATCTCTGAAGAGTTGGCCGGGCGCGGTGGCTCACGCTTGTAATCCCAGCACTTTGGGAGGCCGAGGCGGGCGGATCACGAGGTCAGGAGATCGAGACCACAGTGAAACCCCGTCTCTACTAAAAATACAAAAAATTAGCCGGGCGTGGTGGCGGGCGCCTGTAGTCCCAGCTACTCGGAGAGGCTGAGTCAGGAGAATGGCGTGAACCTGGGAGGCGGAGCTTGCAGTGAGCCGAGACTGCGCCACTGCACTCCAGCCTGGGCGACAGAGCAAGACTCCGTCTCAAAAATCTGAAGAGTTATTCAGAGGACAACTGGCAGCTGTGCTTCATTCTTTCTGAGAAAGTAAAAAACACAAGGAAATAGAATGAAGCTACAGAGGCTGGGACTGACTTAGAAGGAAAAAAAATCCTGATGGAAAAGACTCTCCTGTTTGGTACCCCTTAGGACAGCCCTTATAATAGCCATCCATCTGGGATGACTTAAATGCCAATTTGCTGAACTCGTGAGAAAATAGGGGTCCGTGCAATGTTTCATGATATAGTTCAAATGCTACCTCATCTGTAAGATGGGTAAAATGATATTTCACAGTGATGATATGTGCAAAAATGCATAGCCCCATGACCAGGCCCAGGTTTTGTGTGTGTGTGTGTGTGTGTGTGTGTGTGTGTGTGTGTGTATGCATGCGTGCATGCTGTAGTCATTTCTTCAGTAAATATCTTTCTCTTTCTCTCTCTTTTTTTTTTTTTTTGCTCATCCTCAGTTTCCTTAAATAGAAAATGGGCATAGACTGCCTTAGAGAATTTGGTAGGAAGATCAAAGGAGTTCAATGGATGGGAAAACATTTAGAAATTGCAAATCACCACACACAAAGAAATAAAAGTTATCATTAGGCCCTCTGTGAAAGTGTTTTACTAACTGCCACTATATGCACATGTGCATGTGTGTGTGGTCATGTTTGTTCTATGTGCATCTGCATGCACATGCATTAGAAAATGCATCCAGGCCAGGTGCAGTGGCTCACGCTTGTAATTCCAGTACTTTGCGAGGCCCAGGCAGGAGGATGGCTTGAGGCCAGGAGTTAGAGGCCAGCCTGAGCAAAATGGCCAGATCCTGTCTCTACAAAAATTTAAAAAATTAGCCAGGTGTGATGACACAAACCTGTGGTCCCAGCTACTCAGGAGGCTGCTGAAGTGGGAGGATCGCTTGAGCCCAGGAGGTGAGGCTGCAGTGAGCCATGTTTGTGCCACTGCACTGTAGTCTGGGCAACAGAGTGAAATGAACGAAAGAAAGAATGAAGGAAGGAAGGAAGGAAGGAAGGAAGGAAGGAAGGAAGGAAAAGGAAAGGAAGAAAGAAGGAAAGAAAGAAGGAAGGAAAGAAAGAAAAAGAAAGAAAGAAAGAAGAAAGAAAGGGAGATAAAGCAAGAGAAAGAAAGAAGAAAAAGAAAGAAAGAAAAAAAAAAAAAAAAAAAAAGAAAAAAAAAGAAAGAAGAAAGAAAGAAAGAAAGAAAAGAAAGAAGAAGAAAGAAAGGGAGAGAAAGAGAGAGAGAAGAAAGAAAGAAGAAAGAAAGGAAAGAAAGAAGAAGAAAGAAGAAAGAAAGGGAGAGAGTGAGAGAAGAAAGAAAGAAGAAAGAAAGAAAGAGAAAGAAAGAAAGAAAGAAGAGAGAGGGAGGGAGAGAGGAAGGAAGGAAGGAAGGAAGGAAGGAAGGAAGGAAGGAAGGAAGGAAGGAAATAAATGCATCAGAATGGGTATGTATTAGTGGAGGGGAAGGTGGCATACCTTATACCTTGGGAGGTTTGATATTTGGGTGAATGGTTGATCAGTGAGTGTATACATTGTATAGCTGTTGAGTGTGGTGTATATATGTATAGATGTAAGTGTCTACCTATAGCGTGGCATAGGTGCTAGGGACAAGTGTGGCCATGGAGTATGTTTTTTTTTTTCTGGGAAATATGACAACAGAAAGACACATGCAGATAGGACTCAATTACCAAACTCAAGTGGAAAAATGACGATTTATATAGATTTGAATTGAATTGATCAGACAATGTAGGCAAAAAGCTTTGTTTTCCATTTTTAATCTGTCCATCAGCTCACTCTCCAAACTAAACCATTAAAATATAAGCATCAGGAGGATGGGGACTTTGACTATCTTGTTAACCAGCATATCAACAGCATGTAAAACAAACTGCACCTGGCACAGGGTAGACATGAAATAAATATTGAGACAAATACTGGAATAAATATCTGATAAATGAATAAATGGTTTATTTAAACCACCTCAGGGCCCCATTCTGCCCCTGCCAATTAATGGAAGAGTTGGGATGACAGCAGGGATGGACTGGGACCAGCAGGACACTGGTTCTTGAGGCAGAGAAGGCATATGAAGAATGAAGCTGGAAGAATTCATCCTGGCAGGCTCCTTGGAGGGATGGGAATATAGAACAGAGAACTATCAACATTCCACACAAGAACTTATCCCCTGAATATTTATTCTCCAATATTTTATGAGTATCCATTGTGTGACAGCTGCAGTATTTGGTAATGTGGTTATAAAAATGAATAAGCTGTGGTCTTGAAGTATGCATTTTGGTGAAGACCAATGTGAAAACAAAACAAAATTATAAAATGGGCATGGGCCTCAGAAAATGTTTGTAAAAAGTATTCTGGGAGTAGATGAGATGAGTGAATATTTGCCTGGGAGAGGAGCTAGGTTTTCAACCCTCTGAGCTAGGGTTTGAAGCATGAGTTTCTTGCTGACTTCCCAAGTGCAGAAGGGGAAAGGGGTTTCCAAGCAGAGTAGGGCAATGTCCATGTTGTTATGTGGGAACAGGAAGGGGCTCAGCTTGTTGTGCATCATGGACAGTGACACAAAGTATGCACAAGGAATCCAGGCTTTTAGATGCAGAGTTGCTCGAGTTGTTGTCTTAAAGCAGATCATTGTAAAGCAGAAATCTAATAGCAGGTGTACTATATCTTGACTGCACATGCAGCATCGCTTTCATACTTTCACTCAACAGCAGAAGGAGGGCAAAGTGTAGATAAAGGTATTAAGAAGTTACATGGAGGTCTTTATGAGACAACATCAAATGAATAGAACTGTAAAATGCAAAAGAGAGGAAAGTGGGAAATGACTATTGAAGAGACTACATCAAAGAACATAAATCCACTTCAGAAAACATGGCACACATATAGAAAAAGGGCTTAAAAACATTTACAAAGCAGCATATAAATAAGTGCAAATATGTGGTACAGACAGTCCCCTGGTGCTATGTGAACATAGAATAAACAAGAAACTAACACTGGGTGAGGGTTACTTGGGAATGAATCGACCAAAGTTTAAAAAATAGACAGGATGAGGAAATAGTCAGACACCAACCAAAATTTACTCCCCTGACTTCCTCCCAGCCTGGGCTGATTTTCTACCTGTCACAATGAACACGTTACTCATTTGCCACTTTGAACAGTCGGTTTTCATTTCCTACTCTGCAGACACCCCCTCAGACACTCTATTTAGTTTCCCACAGGCAATTATGACTCTCAGATTTCCTGTGGCTCTAGGAGTATGGGGGGTCAGGTTGCCCTAGACCATAAGGAGGCAATTATCCAGATAATTTAGGTATCAAATCATTTATTTGAATAATCAAGCTCATGTATCCAATTTTCTGCTTCCCAAAGTTCTGGCAGCTGACTTTCCCAAAACTAGTATATGCAGTACCAAGCCATAGGAAGACTTAAGAATGTGCAATAAAATGTGTTTGTGTTGACATTATGTAGGGTCCTTTGGGTCCTCAACCACCTTTTATTTTATTTTATTTTAAGTTCTGGGATGCATGTGCAGAAGATGCAGGCTTGTTACATAGGTATACATGTGACATGGTGGTTTGCTGCACCTATCAACCCATCATCTAGGTTTTAAGCCCTGCATGCATTACGTATTTGTCCTAATGTTCTCCTTCCCCTTGCCCCTACCCCCCAAGAGGCCCCACCTTTTCCATCTGCCATTTGGTTTGACATGTACAACAATCTTTAGGAGTCCATGTCAATTTCCCATAGATGGAAGGGTGCAGACAAGTTCCTGATTTTGTTAGGTTTGAAAGTCATTGTATTTCACTCACTTAGAAAAGAAATTTGAGTCTAAAGAGATTCCTCCCCATAGATATCTAAGCTGGAATAACGTTAGCCTACACTGCTGTTTACACAGGCTGCCTCCCCTAGGGGCAGATTTAAAAAACATTTGGGTTAAGGCCGATAGTATTTGGTCATTTAAATAATGACAGAGAGGGAGGGGAAGGGAGAAGAAGGAGTCAAGAATGGTAACCAGGTTTCTGGCACAAGCAACTGGATGCCTCCAACTGAAATAGGAACTATAAAAGAAAGAGCAGGTGAATTCTATTTTGAGTACGTTAGATTTGAGCTACTTTGGGTGGATAGCAGCTGCATACTTCAGTCTGTACTGGACTTGATGGATCTGTGTAAATATCCTGATTTAGTTTATTCTCATGAGGCCTATACCTCCTACCACATTTCATGTTCTCTGAGAGTATGTCTGACGCCTAGGGTTTCTTTAGTATCCACCTGCAGAGAGCCTCATATGGGGTTCATTCACAATGGGGGATAATATCTATTGATTGGTAGGTTTGGAAATAAAGGTTTTCAAATGTTTTCCCAGAGAAACCTTCTCCTTCACACTCCAGTCCTTGCTTTTGTTTTTGTATCTGCTTTAGAAGCGTTCTTTGGTCCCATTACAGCCAATTTAGACAAATACCTTTGCTACTTTAGTCTTCTTTTTTTTTTTTTCCCTAAAAAAAAGTGGTAGTGTTATGTTTAGGTTTTTCTGTTGTTAAACCACATATTAAAATAAAGATTGGGAAAATGATTTCATAAGTCTGTCATCCTGACTGGATTCCTCTTTATTAAACCTTATGCCATAAAATAGTTAAGGGTCAAACTCAGATTGTCCCAACCTCATATTAAATGTAGACCTATCAAAGAGTGATAAGGGGATACAGGGCGAGGACTGTGACCCAGGAGAACCAGAGACTTTTAAACCATATATTTGGGATATAGACAAGCCCCTCTCATACCGTAAGGAGCACTCGGGCTGATTCTTAACTTCTCCCTTTCCTCACCACTATGAAAATTACCTTCACTCCACCTCCATCCCCAGGTCCCCAGGCTCACAAACTTGGAGTTAATCTTTAAACTTCCCCCTAATCTTTGTCATACACAGTTACACCACTACCAAGTCCTCATTCCTCCATCGTAGTATTTCTTAGAGTTTATTCTTCTTTCTTGGCCCAGTTTCCCTAAGAATTGAAGCCAGAAGTAAAAATTTATATGATAATACTTTATTGAGGAATGCAGTCCCAGAGAATCCGTGAAACCTGCTTTCATGGGATCCCATTGTTATGCAGTAGCTATTGTTGTTCATCATATCAAATTAAAGCTCTTCCACTTGGCCTTAATTCATCATTTGTACAGCTCCCTCTCCTCACCACTCCCACCCACCACCACACCTCCATCTAATGGCTTTCTAAATGGAATCTCTTCTCTGGTTTAAGTACTCTACTTCCTCTCTTTCATACATGACATCCTCATGCAAAACCTCAGGCCTTCAGGCCAAAAATGTTCACCTCCTCTGCAGTAAGTCAATTTTTCTCCTCATAAAAATAATAATAGCTGAGATTTCCTGAATACTTATTATGTGCCATGCATTGTGCTAAAGGTTTTGCATTTGTCATCTCAGTTAACTTAAAAAATCTCTTTGAGGCAGATACTATTTTATGACAGAGTTAACTGGTTTTTGGAAAGACCAGTCATTTTGCTCAAGATTATATAGCTAATAAATTGCCCAGCAATGACTTAAACTATCGTTTGTTTAAACTCCACGTAAAACTTCCTATTTGCAGGGAGACTTCCCTTAACCCAACAGTGACAATGCTCCTGCTCTGTGACTCCACAGCAGTTACAAATATAGTTTCGTTTTGCTACTTTGCCACTTTTTACACATTATTAAGTGTTCTTAAGTCTTTTATTGTTGTTGGTGATGGTGGTGGTAGTGTGCGTGTGTGTGTGTGTGTATATCAGAGGGAGAGAGAACTTTCCTAAACTAGACTTTAGAATGGGAGATTCCAGAAGGCAAGGAATGACTTTCATTGATTTATTTTCTAAATATCACTGTCATCTGTCATTGGAGGGCAGAGCTCTGCTCTTTGGCATTGGCAGCAAGGAATACTAGAATGCTCACAAACCAATATATTCAGGGGTGACTTTGTACAAAACAATGGTGTGGCCACACATAGGATAATGAACTCAGTTTTAGATTCTTCTCTTTAAGACACATAATAAAGTTAGAGATGGCCCATGGAAGAGGATGAGTGGCTGGCTTATGACAATAGTGATCTTTATGTAAAAAGATAAAATTTGGAGGGTAGGATATAGTGAAAATATTTAAATTCAAGATGGCTATCCTGTGGGTAAATATAGTATTTGCCAATCCTGAAATAATGGAACAAGAGAGGCACATTTTGAAACAAATGAATAAACTGTTTTACATTCAGTTAGCAGACTAATAGAACTCATTACCATGAAATAATTGCTACAAGCTGAAAATACAAGAATTTCTAAGATGGCTTAGACTTCCTGTTCGAAGACGGCAATGTGAAGATGGCAGTATAAAAATGACATATTCCTTTTCTCCTCTTGTAAGTCGCCAAAAATTAAAAAAATGACAAGGAGAATGAGAAATCTTCAATGAAGCTACAAGAAAGATGAACCAAGAGATAGATAGAAAGGCATGAAAAGGAGTAGCCATGAACAGGACTGGGGAGAAGAGAGGATGCACCCAGCTGCAGATGTAAAGAATCAGTATGTACGCTGCTTCTAGGAGCACACCTTCAATACAAAACCAAAATCTCTCACAGCAGGGTGTGTAGGCTGGCAGCAAGAGCTTTCCTAGACCTACTTTGCTTCAGAGAAACAAAAGAAGTGGGGCTGAAGGAATTACACAAACAAGCGTTATTTTCAGAAAGCAGTGTGATGGAGGGAGAAGATAAACCTTGCCTCTTGACTAGTCCTGCAGTAACCTATATCCATTGGCTGGGGAAATATAAAGGAACAAATTCATAAATAAACCTGGGATATAAGAAAAATTTCTCTTAGCCCGGAACTCTGAGCTCTCAACCACTCAGTCTTCCTATGAATAGTGATACAGGGAAAACTTACCTCATTCAAAGATGAGTAGTTATAAAGAACAGGCTTCCACAATAGGTAGCAGGAAAGAATAGAGTTTTTTTTTCTTTAATTTAAAGAAAATCCAAAGGCTATAAAAGTTAGAAATAGCAGGTCCAACAATCTAACAATAGAAGCCCCAGGAGAGAAAAGTGGACGAGAAAATATTTAAAGAAACAAAAAAGAAACACTCTCCAAAATTAAAGACGAAAGACCTTAGATTGGAAGGGCTCATACAGGGCCAAATAAAACAGATAGCAAAAATGCACAATTAAATACATTATACTGAATTTTAAGAATATCAAAGACAAATAGAGAATTTTAAAAGAGAAAGAGTAGATTACTAATTAAGGAATAAGTATCAAGCTGACATTAGATGTCAATAGAACATAGGATGAAAGAAACAATGGAGTAGAATCTTTAAAGAGTTAGAGGAAAAAGGCCGCACCTTGAGAGGAAAAAGGCTCACGCCTGTAATCCCAGAACTTTGGGAGGCCGAGGTGGGTGGATCACATAAGGTCAGTAGTTCAAGACCAGCCTGGCCAACATGGTGAAACCCTGCCTCTACTAAAAATACAAAAATTAGCAGGGCATGGTGGGTGCCTATAGTCCCAGCTACTCAGGAGGCTGAGGCAGGAGAATCACTTGAGTCCGGGGAGGCAGAGGTTGCAGTGAACCAAGATCGCGCCAATAAAAGTAACCCTGTAAGGAGACATGGAAAGGAAGGGTGATTACGTATTTTGATAAAGTTTATTGTTTTTTAAAAAGCTAGAATTAAACAAAATAAAAAAGGTATACCTGTGAAACTATAAACTAAAAATCCAGACAATATCAACATGATAGAGGAATGAGTTATGGAAAACAAGAGATCCGAGGGGTGGAGCCAAGATGGCCGAATAGGAACAGCTCCGGTCTCCGGCTCCCAGCCCCAGCGACACAGAAGACGGGTGATTTCTGCATTTCTGCTTGAGGTACCGGTTTCATCTCACTAGGGAGTGCCTAACAGTGGGTGCAGGACAGTCAGTGAAGCGCACTGTGCGCGAGCCGAAGCAGGGCGAGGCATTGCCTCACTCGGGAAGCGCAAGGGGTCAGGGAGTTCCCTTTCCTAGTCAAAGAAAGGGGAAGCAGACGGCACCTGGAATATCGGGTCAGTCCCATCCTAATACTGCACTTTTCCAACGGGCCTGGAAAACGGCACACTAGGAGATTGTGTCCCGCACCTGGCTCAGAGGGTCCTATGCCCATGGAGTCTCGCTAATTGCTAGCACAGCAGTCTGAGATCAAGCTGCAAGGCGGCAGCGAGGCTGGGGGAGGGGCGCCCGCCATTGCCCAGGCTTGCTTAGGTAAACAAAGCAGCCAGGAAGCTCGAACTGGGTGGAGCCCACCACAGCTCAAGGAGGCCTGCCTGCCTCTGTAGGCTCCACCTCTGGGGGCAGGGCACAGACAAACAAAAACTCTGCAAGAACTTCCACAGACTTAAATGTCCCTGTCTGACTGACAGCTTTGAAGAGAGTAGTGGTTCTCCCAGCACGCAGCTGGAGATCTGAGAACGGTCAGACTGCCTCCTAAAGTGGCTCCCTCACCCCTGAGCAGCCTAACTGGGAGGCACCCCCTCAGTAGGGACAGACTGACACCTCATTCAACCCGGTACTTCTCTGAGACAAAACTTTCAGAGGAACTATCAGACAGCTGAATTTGTGGTCTCACGAAAATCCGCTGTTCTGCAGCCACCGCTGCTGACACCCAGCCAAACAGGGTCTGGAGTGCACCTCTAGTAAACTCCAACAGACCTGCAGCTGAGGGTCCTGTCTGGTAGAAGGAAAACTAACAAACAGAAAGGACATCCACACCAAAAACCCATCTCTACATCACCATCATCAAAGACAAAAAGTAGATAAAACCACAAAGATGGGGAAAAAACAGACCAAAAAAACTGGAAACTCTAAAAAACAGAGCACCTCTCCTCCTCCAAAGGAACGCAGTTCCTCACCAGCAACGGAACAAAGCTGGATGGAGGATGACTTTGATGAGTTGAGAGAAGAAGGCTTCAGACGATCAAACTACTCTGAGCTACGAGAGGAAATTCAAAACAACAGCAAAGAAGTTAAAAACTTTGAAAAAAAATTAGAAGAATGGATAACTAGAATAACCAATGGAGAGAAGGGCTTCAAGGAGCTGATGGAGCTGAAAGCCAAGTTTCGAGAACTACGCGAAGATTGCAGAAGCCTCAGTAGCAGATGCGATCAACTGGAAGAAAGGGTATCGCTGATGGAAGATGAAATGAATGAAATGAAGAGAGAAGGGAAGTTTAGAGAAAAAAGGATAAAAAGAAATGAACAAAGCCTCCAAGAAATTTGGGACTATGTGAAAAGACCAAACCTACGTCTGATTGGTGTACCTGAAAATGATGGGGAGAATGGAACCAAGTTGGAAAACACTCTGCAAGATATTATCCAGGAGAACTTCCCCAATCTAGCAAGGCAGGCCAGCATTCAGATTCAGGAAATACAGAGAACGCCACAAAGATACTCCTCGAGAAGGGCAACTCCAAGACACATTATTGTCAGATTCACCAAAGTTGAAATGAAAGAAAAAATGTTAAGGGCAGCCAGAGAGAAAGGTCGGGTTACCCACAAAGGGAAGCCCATCAGACTAACAGCTGATCTCTCAGCAGAAACTCTACAAGCCAGAAGAGAGTGGGGGCCGATATTCAATATTCTTAAAGAAAAGAATTTTCAACCCAGAATCTCCTATCCCGCCAAACTAAGCTTCATAAGTGAAGGAGAAATAAAACACTTTACAGACAAGCAATCGCTGAGTGATTTTGTCACCACCAGGCCTGCCCTAAAAGAGCTCCTGAAGGAAGCACTAAACATGGAAAGGAACAACTGGTACCAGCCACTGCAAAAACATGCCAAATTGTAAAGACCATCGAGACTAGGAAGAAACTATAGCAACTAATGAGCAAAATAACCAACTAACATCATAATGACAGGATCAGATTCACACATAACAATATTAATGTTAAATGTAAATGGGCTAAATGCTCCAATCAAAAGACACAGACTGGCAAACTGGATAAGGAGTCAGGACCCATCAGTGTGCTGTATTCAGGAAACCCATCTCACGTGCAGAGACACACATAGACTCAAAATAAAGGGATGGAGGAAGATCTATCAAGCAACTGGAAAACAAAAAAAGGCAGGGGTTGCAATCCTAGTCTCTGATAAAATAGACTTTAAACCAACAAAGATCAAAAGAGACAAAGAAGGCCATTACATAATGGTAAAGGGATCAATTCAACAAGAAGAGCTAACTATCCTAAATATAGATGCACCCAACACAGGAGCACCCAGATTCATAAAGCAAGTCCTGAGTGACCTACAAAGGGACTTAAACTCCCACACAATAATAATGGGAGATTTTAACACCCCACTGTCAGCATTAGACAGATCAACGAGACAGAAAGTTAACAAGGATATCCAGGAATTGAACTCAGCTCTACATAAAGTGGACCTAATAGACATCTACAGAACTCTCCACCCCAAGTCAACAGAATATACATTTTTTTCAGCACCACACCACACCTATTCCAAAATTGACCACATAGTTGGAAGTAAAGCTCTCCTCAGCAAATGTAAAAGAACAGAAATTATAACAAACTGTCTCTCAGACCACAGTGCAATCAAACTAGAACTCAGGATTAAGAAACTCACTCAAAACCGCTCTACTACATGGAAACTGAACAACCTGCTCCTGAATGACTATTGGGTACATAATGAAATGAAGGCAGAAATAAAGATGTTCTTTGAAACCAATGAGAACAAAGACACAACATACCAGAATCTCTGGGACACATTCAAAGCAGTGTGTAGAGGGAAATTTATAGCACTAAATGCCCACAAGAGAAAGCAGGAAAGATCCAAAATTGACTCCCTAACATCACAATTAAAAGAACTAGAAAAGCAAGAGCAAACACATTCAAAAGCTAGCAGAAGGCTAGAAATAACTAAAATCAGAGCAGAACTGAAGGAAATAGAGACACAAAAAACCCTTCAAAAAATTAATGAATCCAGGAGCTGGTTTTTTGAAAAGATCAACAAAATTGATGGACCGCTAGCAAGACTAATAAAGAAGAAAAGAGAGAAGAATCAAATAGATGCAATAAAAAACGAAAAAGGGGATATCACCACCGATCCCACAGAAATACAATCTACCATCAGAGAATACTACAAACACCTCTATGCAAATAAACTAGAAAATCTAGAAGAAATGGATAAATTCCTCGACAAATACACCCTCCCAAGACTAAACCAGGAAGAAGTTGAATCTCTGAATAGACCAATAACAGGTTCTGAAATTGTGGCAATAATCAATAGCTTACCAACCAAAAAGAGTCCAGGACCTGATGGATTCACAGCTGAATTCTACCAGAGGTACAAGGAGGAACTGGTACCATTCCTTCTGAAACTATTCCAATCGATAGAAAAAGAGGGAATCCTCCCTAACACATTTTATGAAGCCAGCATCGTCCTGATACCAAAACCTGGCAGAGACATAACCAAAAAAGAGAATTTCAGACCAATATCCTTGATGAACATTGATGCAAAAATCCTCAATAAAATACTGGCAAACCGAATCCAGCAGCACATCAAAAAGCTTATCCACCATGATCAAGTGGGCTTCATCCCTGGGATGCAAGGCTGGTTCAACATACGCAAATCAATAAATGTAATCCAGCATATAAACAGAACCAAAGACAAAAACCACATGATTATCTCAATAGATGCAGAAAAGGCCTTTGACAAAATTCAACAACCCTTCATGCTAAAAACTCTCAATAAATTAGGTATTGATGGGACGTATCTCAAAATAATAAGAGCTATCTACGACAAACCCACAGCCAATATCATACTGAATGGGTAAAAACTGGAAGCATTCCCTCTGAAAACTGGCACAAGACAGGGATGCCCTCTCTCACCGCTCCTATTCAACATAGTGCTGGAAGTTCTGGCCAGAGCAATCAGGCAGGAGAAGGAAATAAAAGGTATTCAATTAGGAAAAGAGGAAGTCAAATTGTCCCTGTTTGCAGATGACATGATTGTATATCTAGAAAACCCCATTGTCTCAGCCCAAAATCTCCTTAAGCTGATTAGCAACTTCAGCGAAGTCTCAGGATACAAAATTAACGTACAAAAATCACAAGCATTCTTGTACACCAATAACAGACAAACAGAGAGCCAAATCATGAGTGAACTCCCATTCACAATTGCTTCAAAGAGAATAAAATACCTAGGAATCCAACTTACAAGGGATGTGAAGGACCTCTTCAAGGAGAACTACAAACCACTGCTCAATGAAATAAAAGAGGATACAAACAAATGGAAGAACATTCCATGCTCATGGGTTGGAAGAATCAATATAGTGAAAATGGCCATACTGCCCAAGGTAATTTATAGATTCAATGCCATCCCCATCAAGCTACCAATGACTTTCTTCACAGAATTGGAAAAAACTACTTTAAAGTTCATATGGAACCAAAAAAGAGCCCGCATCGCCAAGTCAATCCTAAGCCAAAAGAACAAAGCTGGAGGCATCACGCTACCTGACTTTAAACTATACTACAAGGCTACAGTAACCAAAACAGCATGGTACTGGTACCACAACAGAGACATAGATCAATGGAACAGAACAGAGCCCTCAGAAATGATGCCGCATAGCTACAACTATCTGATCTTTGACAAACCTGACAAAAACAAGAAATGGGGAAAGGATTCCCTATTTAATAAATGGTGCTGGGAAAACTGGCTAGCCATATGTAGAAAGCTGCAACTGGATCCCTTCCTTACACCTTATACAAAAATTAATTCAAGATGGATTAAAGACTTATATGTTAGACCTAAAACCATTAAAATCCTACAAGAAAACCTAGGCAATACCATTCAGGACATAGGTGTGGGCAAGGACTTCATGTCTAAAACACCAAAAGCAATGGCAACAAAAGCCAAAATCGACAAATGGGATCTCATTAAACTAAAGAGCTTCTGCACAGCAAAAGAAACTATCATCAGAATGAACAGGCAACCTACAGAATGGGAGAAAATTTTTGCAACCTACTCATCTGACAAAGGGCTAATATCCAGAATCTACAATGAACTCAAACAAATTTACAAGAAAAAAACAAACAACCCCATCAAAAAGTGGGCAGAGGACATGAACAGACACTTCTCAAAAGAAGACATTTATGCAGCCAGAAAACACATGAAGAAATGCTCATCATCACTGGCCATCAGAGAAATGCAAATCAAAACCACAGTGAGATACCATCTCACACCAGTTAGAATGGCCATCATTAAAAAATCAGGAAACAACAGGTGCTGGAGAGGATGTGGAGAAATAGGAACACTTTTACACTGTTGGTGGGACTGTAAACTAGTTCAACCATTGTGGAAGTCAGTGTGGCAATTCCTCAGAGGTCTCGAACTAGAAATACCATTTGACCCAGCCATCCCATTACTGGGTATATACCCAAAGGACTATAAATCATGCTGCTATAAAGACACATGCACACGTATGTTTATTGCGGCACTATTCACAATAGCAAAGAGTTGGAACCAGCCCAAATGTCCAACAACGATAGACTGGATTAAGAAAATGTGGCACATATACACCATGGAATACTATGCAGCCATAAAAAATGATGAGTTCGTGTCCTTTGTAGGGACATGGATGAAACTGGAAAACAGCATTCTCAGTAAACTATCGCAAGGACAAAAAACCAAACACCGCATGTTCTCTCTCATAGGTGGGAATTGAACAATGAGAACTCATGGACACAGGAAGGGGAACATCACACTCCGGGGACTGTTGTGGGGTGGGGGGAGGGGGGAGGGACAGCATTAGGAGATACACCTAATGCTAATTGACGAGTTAATGGGTGCAGGAAATCAACATGGCACATGGATACATACGTAACAAACCTGCACATTGTGCACATGTACCCTAAAACCCTAAAGTATAATAAAAAAAAATTAATAAAAAAAAAATAAATAAATAAATAAATAAATCTCATGAGATCTGATGGTGTTATAAAGGGGAGTTTCCATATAAAATCTCTCTTCGCTTATCTGTAACCATGTAAGATGTGCCTTTCACCTTCCGCTATAATTGTGAGGCCTCTTCAGCCATGTGGAACTTTAAGTCCAATAAACCTCTTTCTCTTGTAAAAAAAAAAAAAAAAAAAAAAAAAAAAAAAAGGAAAACAAGAGATCCAACAGAATGCTAGAGAACTTGTCCTGTTAGGATCTGAGATAATGCCATACTTAAGAAATAGTAAAGGAGTAAATAACAAGAATATGGCTATTAAGTCAAGGGAAAAACCATAGGAACTTCTAAAAACTCCATCTATCAAATAAGAAGCAGAAAAGGTGAAAAAATAAAAAAGTTTTGGTAAATATTATTTCATCAAATAAGAATTTTTTTCCAGTAAAGAACATGAAGAACGCATAAGTAAAATTAACAGAAAGATGGTAGATTGGAAAAAAAAAGTTGTAATATTTAAATTTCATAAAAGACTTTACCTAGACCAGTACTTTGCAAACTTTAGTCTGCATATGAAAAACCTGGGGATCTTGGCCGGGCGCAGTGGCTCACGCCTGTAATCCCAGCACTTTGGGAGGCCGAGGCGGGCGGATCACGAGGTCAGGAGATCGAGACCATCCTGGCTAACGAGGTGAAACCCCGTCTCTACTAAAAATACAAAAAATTAGCCGGGCGCAGTGGCGGGCACCTGTAGTCCCAGCTACTCGGGAGGCTGAGGCAGGAGAATGGCGTGAACCCGGGAGGCGGAGCTTACAGTGAGCCGAGATGGTGCCACTGCACTCCAGCCTGGGTGAAAGAGCGAGACTCCGTCTCAAAAGAAAAAAAAAAAAAGAAAAGAAAAACTTGGGGATCTTGTTTAAAAGTGGATCTTGAATCAGTAGGTCCAGGACAGGATCCAAGATTATGCATGTCTTATAAGCTCCAGGTACTGCCAATATTGCTGGTCATGAACCATTCTCTGAATAGAAAATACTCGTTTTCTATTATCCTATTACTTCTATTATCCTACTCTATTCTATTATTTCTATTTATTCTCATGTTAATAAATAAGAAAAGATAACAACCCTAATAGACTAACATATAAAGGATGTGAGGAAACTCAAATATGAATAAATGCTCTCCAGTATTCTAAAGTTGCATGTATTGGTAATTTTTATTATTTTTATTGCTCAAAAGTATTCCTTTATATGTACCTACCACCCTTTGTATAATCATTCACCAGCTGATGGATATATGGGTTGTCTCTAGTTTTTAACTACTATGAATAAAGTTGCTATGAACATCCTGTGTACAAGTCTTTGTGGGAACATATGTGTTCATTTATCTTGGGTAAAAACCTAGGAAGCCAATTGCTGGATTTTTACAATAAGTATATGTTTAACTTAACAAGAAACTGCTAAACTATTTTCCAAAGTGATTGTACCATTTTCCATTCCCATCAGAAGTGTATGAGAGTTTCAGTTGCTCCATATTTTCATCAACATGTGTTATTGTCAATCTTTTTATTTTGAGCCATTCTAGTGGTGTGTAGTGGTATCTTAGAGTGATTTTAATTTGCATTTCCCTGATGACTAAAGGTAGTAACTTTTTATGCATTTATTGAGCATTTGCATATCTTTTTTGTGAAGCCTGTTCACAGCCTCTGTCCATCTTTAAATTAGTTTGCCTTGTTATTGTTGACTTGTAAGAAGAGTTCTTTGTCTGTGCAAAGGACTACGCATGTCCCTTGTCAGAGACATAAGTATATATAGCTGGGTGTGGCAGGTGGCTGTAATTCCAGCTACTCGGGAGGCTGAACAGGAGAATGGCATATATATGTGTGTGTGTGTGTGTGTGTATACACACACATATATATACACATTTATATATCTACATATATATATGTAGATCTTTTCTCATGGTTTTGTGTTGTCTTTTCCTTTGCTTAAAAGTCTCTTTCAAAGAGCGGAAGTTCTTAATTTCAAAATCAAATTCATACTTTAAAAATTTCATGGATCCTGCTTTTAGTGTCCTATCTCAGAAATTTTTACCTATCCCAATATTGTGAAGATTCCTTCTATGTTTTATTCTAGAAAAGTCTTTTCCATCTCAAACTAATTTCTGTCTATGATGTGAGGTAAGGGTCAAAGTTGTTGTTGTGATGGATATCCAGTTGTTCTAGCATAATTTGTTACAATAGTATCCTTTCCTGCATTGAAATACCTTGGCATATTTATCCAAAACTGGCCAACAAAATAATAAAAACAGAGAGTAGAATGGTAGTTTCTAGGGGCTGGAGGAGAAGAAAAATAGAAAGTTATTGTTTAATGGGTATAGAGTTTCAGTTTTACAAGATGAAAGCAGTTACGGAGATGGATGATGGAGATCGTTGTAAAACAAACATTATGAATTTATCTAAAACCAATGAATTGTACATTTAAATAGTTATGATGGTAAATTCTATGTTATATGTATTTTACACAATAAAAAATTGGAAAACAATTTTGACTAAATGTATGGCTCTATATTTGGGCTCTCTATTCTATCCCATTATCTATCTTTATGTCAATATCACAGTGTTTTGATTACCACAGCTTTATAGTCAATCTTGAATTCAGGTAAGTCCTCCAACCATTCTTTTTCAAAATTGTTTTGGCTATTCTAGGTCATTTACATTTCCATATGAATTTTAGAACCAGTTTGTAGATATCTACAAAAAATGTCTGCTGGGATTTTTATTGAAATTGCACTGAATCTTTGTAAATTTAGTTTCTTTAATAACCAAATTAGGGAGAATTAACACTTTAACAATACTAAATCTTCCAATTTACAAACACGGTATATCTCTCTTTATGTCTTCTTTAATTTCTTCAGCAGTGTTTTGTTGTTTTCAGTGTTCAGGTCCTGCACATACTTTGTCAAATTAATCCTTAAATATTTCATGAATTTTTAGATGTTATTGTAGATAATAGTTTTAAACTTTTTATTTTCTAATTGTTCATAGCTAATATGAGAATACAATTGATTTTTTTCACACGTTGACCTTATATCCTGCAACATATCTAATTTTATTAGTTCTAACAGATTTTGTCTAGATTCCTTTGGATCTATATATATGCAATCATGTTACCTGCAAATAAAAACAGTTTTACTTTTTTCTTTTCAGTGTGTATGATTTTTATTTCTTTTTCTTGCCTTAGTTTACAGGCTAGGATCTCCAGCACAACACTGAACAGAACTCGTAGGAATGAGCATATTTGCCTTGTTTTTGATCTTAGGGGGAAATTGTTCACCATTAAATATGATATTAACTGTAGATTTTCTGTAGATGCTCCTTATCAGACTGAGAAAAGTTTTTTTCTATTTCTAGTCTGGAGAATTATTAGTGTTGAATTTTGTCAAGTACTTATTCTGAATCTGCTGAGGTGATCACATGGTGTCTCCATTTTCTTGTTTATATGGTGAAATATATTGATTGATAGTCAAATGTTAAACTGACTTTGCTGGATTCAATTTGTTAATATTTTATTAAGAATTCTTTTGGAAGTTCTGGCCAGGGCAATCAGGCAGGAGAAAGAAATAAAGGGTATTCAATTAGGAAAAGAGGAAGTCAAATTGTCCCTGTTTGCAGATGACATGACTGTATATCTAGAAAACCCCATTGTCTCAGCCCAAAATCTCCTTAAGCTGATAAGCAACTTCAGCAAAGTCTCAGGATACAAAACCAAAGTGCAAAAATCACAAGCATTCTTATACACCAATAACAGACAAACAGAGAGTCAAATCATGAGTGAACTCCCATTCACAATTGCTTCAAAGAGAATAAAATACCTAGGAATCCAACTTACAAGGGATGTGAAGGACCTCTTCAAGGAGAACTACAAACCACTGCTCAACAAAATAAAAGAGGACACAAACAAATGGAAGAACCTTCCATGCTCATGGATAGGAAGAATCAATATCGTGAAAATGGCCATACCGCCCAAGGTAATTTATAGATTCTATGCTATCCCCATCAAGCTACCAATGACTTTCTTCACAGAATTGGAAAAAACTACTTTAAAGTTCATATGGAACCAAAAAACAGCCCGCATTGCCAGGTCAATCCTAAGCCAAAAGAACAAAGCTGGAGGCATCACACTACCTGACTTCAAACTATACTACAAGGCTACAGTAACCAAAACAGCATGGTACTGGTACCAAAACAGAGATATAGACCAATGGAACAGAACAGAGCCCTCAGAAATAATACCACATATCTACAACTATCTGATCTTTGACAAACCTGACAAAAACAAGCAATGGGGAAAGGATTCCCTATTTAACAAATGGTGCTCAGAAAACTGGCTTGCCATATGTAGAAAGCTGAAACTGGATCCCTTCCTTACACCTTATACAAAAATTAATTCAAGATGGATTAAAGACTTAAATGTTAGACCTAAAACCATAAAAACCCTAGAAGAAAACCTAGGCAATACCATTCAGGACATAGGCACGGGCAAGGACTTCATGTCTAAAACACCAAAAGCAATGGCAACAAAAGCCAAAATTGACAAATGGGATCTAATTAAACTAAAGAGCTTCTGCACAGCAAAAGAAATTACCATCAGAGTGAATAGGCAACCTACAGAATGGGTTGCCTACTCATTTGACATCTACTCATCTGACAAAGGGCAATATCCAGAATCTACAAAGAACTCAAACAAATTTACAAGACAAAAACAACCCCATCAAAAAGTGGGTGAAGGATATGAACAGACACTTCTCAAAAGAAGACATTTATGCAGCCAACAGACACATGAAAAAATGCTCATCATCACTGGCCATCAGAGAAATGCAAATCAGAACCACAATGAGATATCATCTCCCACCAGTTAGAATGGCGATCATTAAAAAGTCAGGAAACAACAGGTGCTGGAGAGGATGTGGAGAAACAGGAACATTTTACACTGTTGGTGGGACTGTAAACAAGTTCAACCATTGTGGAAGACAGTGTGGCAATTCCTCAGTGATCTAGAACTAGAAATACCATCTGACCCAGCCATCCCATTACTGGGTATATACCCAAAGGAATATAAATCATGCTGCTATAAAGACACATGCACACATATGTTTATTGCAGCACTACTCACAATAGCAAAGACTTGGAACCAACCCAAATGTCCAACAATGATGGACTGGATTAAAAAAATGTGGCACATATACACCATGGAATACTACTATGCAGCCATAAAAAATGATGAGTTCATGTCCTTTGTAGGGACATGGATGAAGCTGGAACCATCATTCACAGCAAACTATTGCAAGGACAAAAAACCAAACACTGCATGTTCTCACTCACAGGTGGGAATTGAACAATGAGAACACTTGGACACAGGAAGGGGAACATTACACACTGGGGCCTGTTGTGGGGTGGGGGGAGGGGGGAGGGATAGCATTAGGAGATATACCTAATGTAAATGACGAGTTAATGGGTGCAGCACACCAACATGGCACATGTATACATATCTAACAAACCTGCATGTTGTGCACATGTACCCTAGAACTTAAAGTATAATAAATATATATAGATATAAAGAATTCTTATATCTGTGTTTGTGATAGATATTAAACTACATGTTTATTTTCTTATGATGTTTTTGTATGATTTTGATGTCAGGGTAATTTTAGCACCATAAAATGAGTTATAAAGTGTTTCCTCATCTCATATTTTCTGAAATTTGAAGGATTGGTATTATTTCTTCATTCAGTGTCTGATAGAATTCACCAGTAAAGCCATCTTGGTTTGGTGTTTTTCTTCAAGGGAAGGTTTTAAAATTATAAATTCAGTTTTTTCAATAGAGCTAGAGTTGTTCACATTTTTCAACTTACGTGTCAGTTTTGGCAACTTGTGTTTTTCAGAAATTTATCCATTTCATCTAAGTTGTCAAATTTATTAACATAAGGCTGTTCATAATATTTCCTTATTAGCCTTTAAAGTCTGTTGAATCGGCCAAGCACGGTGGCTCACGCTTGTAATCCCAGCACTTTGGGAGGCCAATGAGGGGGGATCACTTGAGGCCAGGAGTTCAAGACCAGCCTGGCCAACATAGTGAAACCCCATCACTACTAAAAATACAAAAACTTAACTGGGCATGGTGGTGTACACCTGCAACCCCAGTTGTTTGGGAGGCTGAGGCATAAGAATTGCTTGAACCTGGGAAGCAGAAGTTGCAGTAAGCAGAGATCGCACCACTGCACTCCAGCCTGGGCGACAGAGCAAGACTCTGTCTCAAAAAATAAATCAATAAATAAAAATAAAATAAAATAAAATAAAGCCTGTTGATCTATGGTATCTCCTTTTTTCACTCCTGATATTTGTAAGCTGTATCTTCTTTGTTTTTTATAATCTTTCTAGCTAGAGGTTTATCAATTTTATTAATTTATTCAATGATACTGCTTTTGATATCATTGACCTTATCTATTATTTTTCTGTTCCTTATTTCAATAATTTCCACTTTAATTTTTATTATTTCATTCTTCTACTTTTGTTTCATTTTGTGCTTCCTTTTATAAGTCTTTAAAATGGAATCTTAGATAATTGATTTGAGATCTTTCTTCTTTTCTAATAAAAACATTTACAGATATAGGTTTCCTTTTAGATACTTCTTTAGCTACATTCACGAATTTTAAAATATTGTGCTTCATTTTTTAAGAGTCAAAGTATTTTCTATTTTACCTTGTGATTTCTGTTTCATGGACTATTAAGAATATTATGTTTAATTTTCTAAAATATGGGAATTTTTCATATATACTTTTGGTTAGGTTTTTAATCTAATTCGGATGTGATCAGAGTATATTCTATATGATTTCAATTCTTTTAAATTTAGTAATGCTTGTTTTATGGTCCAGCAAAATGGTTTACCTTGGTGACTGTTCCATATATACTTGAAAATAACATGTATTCTGCAATCACCGCAGGTAATGTTCTATGAAGGACAACTCGGTCAGGTTGGTTAGTTATGTTGTTCAAGACTTCTAAATCTTTAGTGATATTATGACAACTTGTTCTATCAATTCCTGAGAGAACGGAGTTTAAAATCTATTCTAATTGTGGGTTTGTCTATTTCTGTTTATAGTTTTGGCACTTCTGCTCCATGTATTTTGATGTTCTGTAATTTGTCAACTATTTACTATTGTTATTGTTATTTCCTTTTGATCATCTGAACCTTTTATCATTATGAAATGTCCCTCTTTATCTGTCTTACTATTCCATGTACTGAAGTCTCCTTTGCCCGGGATTAATATAGCACCTTCGGCTTTCTTATTATTTATGTTTGCATGCTACCTGTTTTCCCACCCTTTACTTTTAATCTATCTGTCTCTATATTTAAAGTGCATTTCCCGTAGACAGCATATTGTTTAATCATGCTTATTTATTCTATTTGACAATTTCTAGCTTTTAATTGGAAGGTTTAAACCATTTATATTTAATGTAATTATAAATATAGTTGACATTAAGTCGAGTCATCCCTTGTTTCCTCTTTCCTCTTTTGGATTAGTTGAGTAAGTCTTAGGATTCCTCTCTTGGACTGAATAAGTTTTAGGATAGCTATACTTTTTCATTTGGTTATTTTATTGATTATTTTATGGGATTTATATTATGAAACTTTAACTATCAATGCCTATATTCAAATAATATACCCTTTCGCATACACAGTAGGGACAATAGTTTGCTTCCATTTCCTTTGTGCTATTATCGTCATACATTTTACTGCTATGTATGCTATAAACCCCAAAATACATTGTTTTCTCTTTTGTTTTAAATAACTTATCCTTTTTTAAAACTTTTTTTCATTTAAAATTTATTTATTTATTTATTTATTGAGACAGGGTCTCGCTCTGTCACCTAGGCTGGACTGCAGTGGCATAATCTCAGCTCATTGCAACCTTCACCTCCCAGGTTCAAGCAATTCTCCCATCTCAGCCTCCTGAGTAGCTGGGACTATAGGCATGTGCCACCATGTCTGGCTAATTTTTGTATTTTTTGCAGAAACAGGGTTTTGCCATGTTGCCCAGGCTGGTCTCGAACTCCTGGGCTCAAAGTGATCTGCCCACCTCCTAAATAGCCTGTTAACTTTTAAAGAAAATTTAAAAACAAGAAAAAGTCTTAATATTTACCCATATACTTACCATTTCTGAAACTCTTATAAGTCCAAGTTTCTATTCAATATCATTTTCATTCAACCTAAAAATATTCCTTTAGCATTCAGTATTCATTCGGATTCTGTTTGTGTGGAAACAAGTCTTTATTAACCTTTACGTTGAAAAACATTTTAACTGGACATAGAATTTCAGGTTGGCACATATTTTTCATTCAGTACTTTAAAAATGTTCTTCCAATGTCTCCTGGCTTACATTGATTCTGACAAACCATGTCTAATAATTCTTATATTTGTTCCCTTATATTTAATATATCTTCCCTAGCTACTTTAAAATTTTTCAGCAATTTGATTATGATGTGCCTTGGTGTAGTTGTCTTTATGTTTAGCCAGCTTAGGGTCACTGAGCTTCTTAAATTTATAGGTTTATAGTTTTTATTAAATTGAGGGGAAGCTATCCATTATTCCATCAAAATTTTCTTAATCCTATTACATAAATGTTAAACTACTTGATATTGTCCCTGTAGTCATTAATGCCTTCTTTTTGTTTTTCAGTATTTTTTCTATCTATTCCTCCGTTTGTATGGTTTCTGTGTCTTCAAGCCCATTTATCTTTTCTTCTGTAGTGTCAAATCTGTTATTAAACCCATTCAGTAAATATATATATATACACACCACATATATATTTGCATATATATAGCACTTGTTTAGGATGGAAGGACAAGTTTCATGTCAGTTACTTCTTTGTGACCAGAAGCAGAAGTTCCTTATCTCCTTATTTTTCTTATTTTTATCTTTTTTCTTATCTCCTTATTTTTCTCTTCATATTTCATGTTCTGTAGTTTCATATGTTAGGTCTGGATTTTTTATTTATTTATTTATTTATCTTGCTTGGAATTCACTGGGCTTCTTAGTGACTTTAATCAGTTTAAGAAAATCCTGTCATTATTTCTTCAAACATTGCCTCTGTTCTATTCTTTCTCTTGTTTAATTTTGGAGCCTTAATTATTGGTTGATATGGGTCTTCTCCCTCTATTTTCCATATATCTCAACTCTCTTTGATATTTTCATACTTTCAACACATTGTGCTTCATTCTGGATTTCTTTTGACCTGTCTTCTAATTTACTAATTATCTCTTCAATTGGGTCCAATTTGCCGTTAGAATCATTCTACTTGGTTCTGTTTTAAATCCATTAGATCACTTTTTACATTCCCTGAAACTATTTTCAGGCTTGTTTTTTAACATGTGCCTGACAGGTAGTTTCAATCTCTGGAGTCTTTGTGCATCTATTTCTGCTGCCTGTTGTTTTTGCTGATTCTCACTCATGGTGCCTTCTCTCCCTATGTGCTTATTTGCTCACCGCCTTTGAAGAACGACTTGTGGAGATTTTTGAGGCTTAGGATGAAGAGGTCTTCATTGAGGGAGGATTTGCCTTTGCTTTTGCTAGGTGCCCAAAGGAAATACTAATCTGGAATCATTTAAATTAAATTCAAGGTTTGAGGTTTTCTTTTACTACCTAGGTGATATAAATTTGGGCTGCAAATCGGGCTGGCTTGGACTTTTTCCTTCTGCTCTGCTCAGCACCAAGGAAACTTTCTTATAGTCCCTTGGAGATGTGGCAGAGGGGGTAGGTTTACTTTTTTTTTTCTTGGAGGCAGGGTCTCGTTCTGTCACCCAGGCTGGAGTGCAGTGGCACAATCATGGCTTACTGTAGCCTCAGCCTCCCAAGTACCTGGAACCATAAGTGTGTGCCACCACACCCAGCTGATTTTGTTATTTGTAGAGACTGGGTCTTCCTATGTTGCCCAGGCTGGTCTCGAACTCCTTGGCTCAAGAAATCCTCCTACCTTGGTCTCCCAAAATGCTGGGATTACAGACACGACCCACCATGCCCAGCCTAGGTTTACTTCTATTTCACCTTACACTAAGGGTATAACTCTTTGATTTTTCAGTTTTATATGGGGACAGTCTCCTATAGATTCCTAACTTCGGGCCAGCCATGAGTTCGAAGTTCTCAGACCAGCCATCAAAACCAGAGCACAAGTTTGCTTCTATCAGCAAATACCTTCTGGTTAAAAGTAGCCTTTTTGTTTCACTTATCACTTTGAGTTTTCACTTTCAACTGGATTTTGACCTGATATTTCCTTACTATTTTGTTGGCTCTGTCATGCTTTTAAGATGTCTTAACTATTTTATCCAGCATTTTAAAGCTATTTTCAGCAGGAAAGTTGATTCAAATAACCCAGCCCACGCCTTTCACATTCGCAGAAACTGAAGTCCACTTAAAAAAAAAAAAATCCCATCAAATGGCCTCTATAGGTAATCCAAACCCTCCTTGATTATTTTTTGTTTGTTTGGGGGTGAAGAGGTTGTTTGTTTTTTGCTTTTACAGACTCATGTGTCTTCCTTAAAAAGCAATTGAGAAAGTACCCTATAATATGAGACTTTGTAAGGATTCAAATATAAAATAACTTCCTCTTTTCTGAGAAAGTAGCTTGGGAAGATAAAATCTCACCTTATGTTGAGTATATATGGTATATAAAGTCTTTCACAATACCTAACATACAGTAGGTATTTAATAAATACCCTATACCTACTTTCCCTCCCCTCTCTCCTCTAGCTCTTCAGCTTTGAATAAAATCTAAGTTGTCCAGCTGCTTAAGATAATGTGATTCAAAATAAATAACATGTGAGTCTATCCCCGCTTAGAGTAAGTGGCGTGGTCAGTATGACATTTCTCTAAGACTCCTCTAGTCCACAGTGAAAATCACATGAGTTTCTGTCTCTCTCTATCTCATACACACACACACACACACACACACACACACACGAGACCACATAACCTTATAAATTACTTCTTTTACAGTCTTTATTTTCAGGGATTGTTATGAAGCATAATGACCAACATATCATAGAACAAACTTAAGTTCTATTTAGAAAATGAAGACTTCTGGACTCCAGATAGAAATGGTTTCTACTCACACAGGACTTGGGAATTTCCCAAGAAAGAAATGAGTAAGAACTTAATGTAGGATCTTCCTTCAGTGACTTGAATGAGGGTGGAGCAACCTTCTTACATTAGTACAAGCATATTGCTAGGATATGCCTGATGGCCACTGCACTGAGGACATAGAAATTAGGACAGAGCCACTTCCACTTCCTTACCTTTTTTTTTTTCTTTTGAGACGGAATCTGGCTCTGTTGCCCAGGCTGGAGTTCAGTGGCACAATCTTGGCTCACTGCAACCTCCGCCTCCTGGGTTCAAGCAATTCTCCTGTCTCAGCCTCCCAAGTAGCTGGGACCACAGGCGTGTGCCACTACGCCCAGCTAACTTTTGTACTTTTAGTAGAGATGAGGTTTTGCCAAGTTGGCCAGGCTGTTCTCGAACTCCTGACTTTAAGTGATCGGCCCACCTTGGCCTCCCATAGTGCTGGGATCACAGGCGTGAGCCACTGCGCCCAGCCTCCTTACTCTTTAAAACACATCACAGCAATGTTTGTAAGATTGCAAGAGGAGACCGGGCGCAGTGGCTCACACCTGTAATCCCAGCACTTTGGGAGGCCAAGGCAGGCAGATCACGAGGTCAGGAGATCAAGACCATCCTGGCTAACACGGTGAAACCCCGTCTCTATGAAAAATACAAAAAATTAGCCAGACGTGGTGGTGGGCGCCTGTAGTCCCAGCTACTCGGGAGGCTGAGGCAGGAGAATGGCGTGAACCCGGGAGGTGGAGCTTGCAGTGAGCAGAGATCACGCCACTGCACTCCAGCCTAGGTGACAGAGCGAGACTCTGTCTAAAAAAAAAAATTATCACTACAAATTTCCAATTATTATGACCAGCACTACCTCCATATTAAAATGAAGTTTTTTCCCTATCAACTATGCCTTTTAGTTCATGTGCTCCTATTCTGTGATTTCCCTGCTTGTAGAGTTCTGTCCACGATATTGAAAGAGACCAAGAAAGAGAGGAAAGCACAAATTCACAACATTTTTAAAGTTAAAGAATTCTTCGAGATGGCCTAATTCAATGGTTCCTTGTCCATACATAATTAAGTGGAAAGGCCAGAGAGGTTATGAGGTGCACAAGGTTATAGACCCACACTAGAACTCCCAAGTTCTTGACTTGCTATACACATCCCACTACACTGTGCTACTGGTTCCCTGCAAGCTCTCAGAACTCTTCTCATCCATGCTTCATACTTGGAGAGAGTGAGGCAAGGGCAGATCTTAAGGCCAGCTGAATGAAGTTTTTTACATTGCCGCTAGTAGAATTCAGAAGAATCAGGAATACAGAGAAAATGCAGAGTTAGGAAACATTGTCTAGAGAGGGAGAATGGAACAGGATTTGGAAGTAATGGAAGGTCAAGACTGATGAGAGAGGGAAAGGCATTCCAAGTAGATAAAACTGATATTTGAAGTCTCCATGCAAAGAAAGAATGAGATATGTTGGTGAGGAGCACAATAACAAAAGTGATAAAAATATGGAATGCTAGCTCAGGCCAACAATACTCAGATAATGGGGAGTATTTCATATAACACTAATTTTCCTCCTCTAGCACAAAGAAGATATGGGATCAAATTAATACCTGAGAAGCATTATAAAAGAACTGAGATAATTTTAGCTGGAAAGGTATAAGGGAGATGTGGATCTTCCTTTCCACAATGAAAAGAAATGAGCTAGAATTGCCATTAGGAAATTAAGATTAGGCATTGGGGCAATCAGCTGTGCGCTTTTACCTGAAAGAGGCCAAAGAGTCAGGAAATCTTGAAACAAGGTCTAAAGGAGACACCCTTCAGCCTGGGATGAGTTAAGTTCAGTCCTGCCTGGAGGCAGAGGGAGGGATGAAATGTCCTGTCATAGAGTCTAGAAGTCTGGATCAGGGCCAATTCATGGAAACAAAGCATCTCATTATGGAGAGAGGTGGAGAACAGCAGGAAAAATCTCCAGCCTATCTGTCTGGGACTTCAGAGCAGTGTAGAAGTTTTCTGGCTTTATCAATTTTAGACTCTGATGAATATAACAAAAACAGATTTCAGTTAAACCAAAATGAAAGAATTTCCCATGATACTGCCATGAATCTTGGATCTCACTCACTGGGGAGGTTAAAACACCTAAGAACAACCACCATGAACAACTTAGGCACTGCGGAGAATGAAAACAGAAAGGGATAAAAATTATTGCTAAGTTGGATGCAGCCATAAAAAAGAGTGAAATCATGTCCTTTGCAGCAACATGGATGTAGCTGGAGGCCATTATCCTAAGTGAACTAACACAGGAATAGAAAACGAAATATCGCATCTTCTCACTAATAAGTGAGAGCTAAACACTGAGCACACATGGACATAAAGATGGCAACAACAGACACTGGGGACTACTAGAGAGGGGAGGGCGGGAGAGGGGCAAGGAATGAAAAACTATCTACTGGGTACTATGCTCATTACCTGGGTGACAGGATCATCCGTACCCCAAGCCTCAGCATCATGCCATTTTTAAAAAATTATTGCTAAGTTGGAAATTTAGGATTCGACTCTGAGGCCTTGGAGCTTGTCAGGGAGGGTTGGTTAAGTGAGGGTCCTCCCAGCCTAGTGGCTATGCAAGAACTTGCTTCTGGGAACCCATGGTGAAGGCTGGGTGTGTCTGAGCGTGTGCTGAATTCCTGGCTTCAATTACAGACTACCAGGCGGCTGAAGAGTCTGTCATTGCCGATGTCATCATATTTACAAGATTCATAGGTCCCCTCTCCAGAATGAGGGCCTCTCTGCCCCTGCTGCCATCTCCCAACACTGTGTGCACTGTATGAAGAAGCAGAGCATCGTGGGAGGCAGAGTGAGGGTCTCCCGGGCGTGTCTGCCTGCTCCCACCCAAGCAATGAGGAAATGATTGCTTGGATAATTCGCACTGCACTTCCACTGTCCTGATCATGGCTTCCATGTTGCAGGCTAGATTCGGCTAGATTTAACAGTGGAATGCTCTCATAAGTGTGCTGTGGTGTAGTGGTTACCTCGGTCACCAAACAGTGGAATCCCCTCACTTCAGAAAATCTTCAAAGAGAGATTTTGTATTTATCTGGGATGGAGGCAGAAGTATGGATAAGAGGATATCTTAAATTTTCCTTTCTTTTCTTTTTTTTTGGTGTGTGTGTGTGTGTGTTTTGTTTCTTTTTTTGTTGAGACAGGGTCTCGCTATGTCACCCAGGCTGGAGTGCAGAGGCATGAACAGAGCTCACTGCAGCTTCAACATCCTGGGCTCAAGCAATCCTCTCACCTCAGTCTCCTGAATAGCTGGGACTACAGGCACGTGCTCCCACACCTGGCTTTTTATTTTTCATAGATATGGGGTCTTACTATACTGTTCTGGCTGGTCTTGAACTCCTGGGCTAAAGTGATCCTCCCACTTTGGCCTCCCAAAGTGCTGGGATTACATGCATGAGCCATTGTACCCAGCCTCAGATTTCTATTGAAATACTTTACAGTACTTTTCTGTCCTGTGCCTGTTAAAATCTATTTAAATTCTCTTCCTGCCAACATCCTAGGGGTTCAAAAGAGTGTGGGTGCTTCATCTGACTCCTTCAAGTAATTGTTTCTAGGCTCTGCCTCTAGAGATGCCATTAGAAAACTGATAGGCATGGGGAACCAGCTTCTCCCCAGAGAGTGAAACTCCCAAGCAACCAGTCCCACATTCCTCTCTGACTCATGCTCCCAACCCCCCACTGTGCCCTAAAGGTCAGTGGGCTGGGAAACAGGCCACATCTAGGACAACTGCAGCTGGAATAAGATGTCTATCCTGATAGCCAGGACTTACCTCCTCCCATCCTCAGCCCTGGGTAACTCCCTGGCCCGTGCCCCAAGTATTGTGATAAGATGCTGTCGGTGACAAGAAAAGGATAGTCAACAACGAATCTATCCTAGGGCTGAGAGCCTCACTGGGGAGATCAGAGCACAGGCTCCAGGGCTCATCTCTGATTCCTCCACTTGCCATAGCAGAGCATCCCCCTGGCCCCTGAGGAGGAGACACTTCTCATTATCTGAGTCAGTGGATGAGAGCAGAGGCCACATGATTTTGTCATTTGCTGAGTGTCTGCCATGTGCCAAGTCCTATGCTAATTGCTAAGTATTCAGTGGTGCACAAGCCTTGCATGTAGCTTACTGTTTAGTAGTAGAGGCCACCATTAAACAGGTTCACAAATGTAATTAGTGTTACAAAGAGAAAAGAGAAGTGGAATAAATCCTCATTGCTTTATCTTTGGATACCTGCACTCATACACATACATACAAACACACCCTTTGTGTCTATCCCTGATGCTTGCTCTGACTCAGTGTTTCTGTCAAACCCAAGGCAGTGGAAGTATGGAGTCTGCAAAAATCCACAAAGTGGATAGTGCACAAATCAGGAATAAAGAGTTGACCCTATGCCAGTATGAAAATTCCCCCCTGGCTATAAGTCTAGATATAAAAGTCATATCAAAATTGGTCACAAAATTCTATTTACACATCTAGGTTGAATAAATTTTATCTTCACTTCCTCAAAGCCACCCATCTCTGAAGCAGACGAGGCAAAAAAAATTTTTTTTTAGAAAGCAGAGGTGCACACAACCAGACGGAAGAGAGGCCTTAAAAGATGGGTTTGAGTCACCCTTTCTTCCTCTCTGTATGTCCCGTTCTGAAATCACTGAGTCTTACTTAAGCCTGCAGACAGAGCTTTGGGGAGTCTTCTCATTCATTTCACTGGCTTCAAAATCTGCAGACAAATGCTAATTGACCCCATTCTTCTAGATCCTCGGGTAGAGGGACTGCCCAGTTTCCTTCAGTAAACCACGCTGTTGGAAAGTTCTTCTTTGCTAATTCTATTCATTATTTCTCTACAAAATTAATTCCTTTCGTGATATTTTGTATTTTAAATCTAAATATGCCAAGGGGAAGAGGTAGACACATTATAATATTTCCCCCTCATAATCTGAAAAGTGTAAAAGCATAAACAATCTGAAAAGTGACCACCTCTTCTTTCTGCTTCAGAGGAAATTCCAGCAGAGGTTCAAGGTGAAAATATCATAAAAATTTGGGAAGCTAGGGCTGGGACTCTTCTCCTCTGCCATCAGTTAGCATAACCCAGGTTTGGAAGACCTTTGTGCAGCAGGCTGGGAAAAATCCAGGGGCAGTTTCTAGGTGATATTTCCTTCCTTCAAGTAAGGTCACTCCAGAAAGTTAAAGGTCAAGGGATAGATGCCAGGTGTAAAAGTTTCTTTGCTTTACTGTGAAACCTTTTCATACAGAAAAAATGGGTAGGCTGAATGAGGCAAGGAGCATGTGGCTGGTTAAGTTAAATTCCGCAGGCCATCCTATGATTCCAGAATAGAACGAGGCAAAACAGTGTGGAGTCCATTTGGACAGATAATTACAGCTGAAATTTAAACAATATTATAGAAAAATCTAGACATTAGGTTTACATTATACTTGGTCTTTATGCTTTACTTCATATGAGAGGAGCACCTTAGTCATATAAAGTCAGAGTCCCAGAAAACTTAGTCTCTTGTTCTCAAAAGCTAAGGGGAAGAATAAACATTTTAGCCCTCCTGAAATTATTTTATTTATGGCCCTGCCTTCAGCTAGGAAGACACATCCTAGGTTGGTCATTTAGGTCCTCTAGCAATTTCATCCTAATTTCTCACTAAACCCATTTCTTTGGACTTTTCCAACTTAGAGCTATGCTTCAGCCAAGATAACACTTTCACCAACCCCCACAGCCTGACTCTTCTCACATTTAAGCCTCAGACTGAACAATGAATGTCTCCCATCACCTAGAGTGTTGTCTTCACAGACTGCTTCCCACAATCTCCCATCAAAACCCAGCTCAAATCCTTTTCTTGCAGAGTCTTCCCTTATTAACTGCAACTAATTGAGATTACTTCTTTACTCCAGTTTAACTTAGCCATTTAGTTTCAACAACATGTAATTACATAAGCCTGCAGGTGAGTGCACATGTGTGTGTTTCTATGGGACAGTGGGAGATTAGACTATCTAGTTTCCCCACTCCACTCCTTGGGGTTCTTCAGTAAATGCTAAAATTATTTTTGAGATGGACTAACTGCTCATCACAGAATGAGACACAAAAACTCTTCTGTATCAAGTTCTGAGAGATGGGCCAATGATGAATAGCAATTTCAAGAATGGAGAGAATGGCTTACAGAGGAGAGATATCCTAATTCTGTACTCCATCAGAATTCAAACTTATGACATTGTTTGGGAGCATTTGATTAAGTGTTTCTAGTATCAGACCAATATTTAAACTCCCATTCAGAAGGAGCATCAAGTATAAGCTTTATACAGGGGAGAAGCATGGTAACCTAGAGCAGCGCCTAGCACATAACAGAGGCTCAGCCAGCATTTGTGGAAGGAAGGAAAGGTTGAAAGGGGGGCCTGAGAGGGGAAGGAAGGGATTGAGAGGGACAGTAGGTTCTAAATCTCTCTTTATTGTCACTTGCTAAAGTTGGTTGACTTTCCAAGCAAGAGAAAGCCAGTCAATTATTTCTCTGACTAGAGGAACTGGAAGCCATGGGGATGAATATGAACTCTGGTTAATAGGAAAAGGAATATCAGTATGGGGAAGTTTCCCGTACAATGGAAAACAAGATACAGATAAACAGAGAATTAATGCTGGAGTGCCGTCATCACTATCAATGCTGGGAGAATGAGGGGTAAGGACATTTATGGGAGATAGTTAAAGAAGACTTTCCAGAGGAGGAAGAGGAGATAATAGACCAGAGCTTGGCAAGAACGAAGCTACAGGATTGAGCACACAAGAATAGAACTGAACAGAACAGCCATGTAGACCATCAGAAATGACACAGGGTAACTACAGAAGGGGAAGCAGTTAAATGGTTTATCTTAGCATGAAAAGGCTTTGTTGAAAGTCAGGAGAACTGAAATGGTGGGAGAGTCAGTAGTTGATTGGAGTACTGAGGAATGAAGATGAGCTTGATAAAGCTATACAACTCTGCTGCCATGGACATAAAAATGGGAGACCAAGAAAGAGTGTAAACTCTCTTTACAGGTGGGAGGGGGTTAAGGACTGAAAAACTCCCTACTGGGTATTATGCTCACTTCCTGAGTGAAGGGTTCAATTGTACTCCAAACCACAGCATCACATAATATACCTTTGTAACAAACCTGCATGTGTAGCCCTGAAATCTAAAATAAAAGCTGAAAACAAGAAAAAAAAACCTGGCTCTATTAACCAAATTAATTTATATTTCTTTAGCATCTCCTATGCAAAGCATTGTGTTAAGCCCAGGAATGTAAAGGGATATACAGTTAAAAAATAAACAATCTTGGGGGAGTTAGTTTCAAATTGATACAAGATGGCAGAGAATAAGGAGAAAAAAAAGAAGAGAAAAAATATGTACAATTTCCACCTTCCCATAAACTACAGAATAGTAAAAGAGATAAATACATATGTAAATATTATTCTAGTACAAAACAGTAGTATAATAGAGACTCAAACAATGTGATACTATAGTTGCAGGAGGGTCAGAAATAATTCTCGCTAGAGAGATCCAGGACGTAATCTTGGAGAAGATTTTAAGCTAGGCTTTAAATGAAGGATCAGATCTTGGCAAGTTGATGAGGAAAGGATGGCATTCCAGACAGAAAGAACAGCATATGCAAAGGTCTGGAGGCATAGAACAAGTTGAAGAAACTCAAGTAGACCCATGAGACTGCAGTCTAAGCTTTGCGCAGTGGCAGTATCGTAGCCAACGAGGTCTATCCGAGGCGCGATTATTGCTAATTGAAATTGCAGTCTAGGTTATGTAAAGGAATGTTGATCCCAATATTATTGTCGCCATGGAAGGCTCTGAAGATCAAGCAACAGAATTCTAATTTTATTATCTGTATACTGGAAAACCAGGTAATTAAGATAGATGCACCATGTTTCTTTGAAATTTCCAGATAACCAACTCATTTTCTGAAGTTTGAGAATCAATAATGTCCTAGTTATTATAGGAAAATGAGATTTCACATGCACTCCATCATGGAAGCTGCTGTCTTTCTCAAGCTCATTTGCTCCTATACAACTCCACTGCCACGGACACCGAAGAAGAGTGTAAAGTCTCTCAGAAGAGAGAGGCCTTTAACAGAAGAGATTTTAATCCACTGAAGAAGGTGACAGTAATAGCTCTGCTCTCAGTCAGGAGGCTCATTGAGACAGATACACAACATTCCTCCATGGACACAGGCAGACAGTAGATCACAGAAATAAGTGCAAATAATACAATGTTGAGGAACTATAGAATAGTAGAGTCCTTGGAGCCAGGTAAGGCCAATTAAGAAAGTTTTCTGGTGGAAGTGAGCTCAGGTAGGACCGGGTATCTACAAAGAAAATGGACAAAGTTGGACAGGGAGGATGGAGAAACAGTATCTGGAGTAGGAGAGGAGGAAACTGGCCTGTATACATGTTTGGAGGCAAGTATGAACAAGCACATTCAATGAGCGTCATGTGTGAGAGACAGAAGAATGAACTCAGCTGGAATGGAGAGTCTGTAGCAAGAGCTAACACGGATCCAGTCTGCAGGTAGACCGGTTTCCAGCACAGCAGCCTGGGTTAACATTGAATACTACCCCTGGCCTCTCCAGAGGGAATGATAGGAATTTCAGTCTTTCTTTTCTCCTTATATTTTCATGAGACATGGGTTACATTTCTAGTTGTTCTGGAACACTGACTCATCCTTCTGTAATGAATGTGAGTGTCCTAGGGTATGATGCTGTCTATTGTACTGAGGGACAAAGTGAGGCCACAGCAAAGGAGACTATTAGGCCCAAACTCAAATTATAATTAAAAACTAAGCTCTGGCCAGGTGTGGTGGCTCACAACTGTAATCCCAGCACTTTGAGAGGCCAAGGTGGGAGGATTGCTTGAACCCAGGAGTTCAAGACCAGCCTGGGCAACATAGTGAGACTCTGTCTCCGCCAAAAAAACAATTAGCCAGGCATGGCAGCACACGCCTATAGTCCCAGCTACTCAGGAGGCTGAGATGGGAAGATTGCTTGAGCCTGGGAGGGCGAGACTTCAATGAGCTGAGACTGCGCCACTGCACTCTGCCCTGGGTGACAGAGTGAGACCCTGTCTCAAAAACCAAACAAAACCAAACCACTAAGTTCTGTTGGGCTTTGGTATTCTTTGGTATTCCTCTATTCCCCTGTACACAGGAATGTTGAATTCTACCTAAGCCAAGGGAGGAAGTGGTCAGATGTGGAGGTAGAGGTTATTACAGGATACTGCAGAAGGCCTGATATGCTGCCTCTCATAGCCCAGGCTCCCTAGGTTAATGCCCCATTCTCATTTCTAATCCCATCTAGAGTCACAGATACAAGTGGCCACAATGGAAATTTCCCCAAAAGTCTGAATGCTGGAGTAGAAACTGCCCATTGACCATTCTGAGCAACCAGTGAAGTCATGTTGACCCTATACCATGAAGGAAAAACTGAGTCTAAATTTTGTTGAGCAGAGCAGAACTTTCAGACAGCCCAACTGCAATTAGAAGCTGGGGACCAAGGCGTCCCTGAAACCCAGCTAGGGAATCTTTCCCTTATGTTCTCTCTAAGCTTCACATTCCACCATATAACACAGTAAAAAAGGAGATTGCCCCACACCCTTCTGTAGGAAAAAGGTACATTTTGGGATGGTTTGGAGGCATCAAAATGGTAAGCAATTTTAGGGTACAATTAAGACCTGGCTGCTCAACCCTACAATAAATTACCATCAAAGGCACTCACACGTCAACAGGGGAAAAAACACATGTGCTTGCAAGACAATGTGTGTTTGATGCTCATAAAAAAGATAAAAATATAGGTCATCATCATGTAACGAGCTTGTAGGTGTCAGAACGTGTGCTGTTGGGGGACGTAGGGGAGGGGAAATGGAGAAGGATCAGCAAACCAAGAAGGAGCTGAAGTCAGACTCCTATCCCCAAGTTCTTCCCTTCTGCTGAAGACAGTGGACTGGCAGTAAGGGGGTGAAGGACCTCTCCCCCATTTTCTTTTTCTTGGGACATCCCCTTTCCTGCTCCCCCCAGTTGGATTTCCGACATATTAATCATGTCTCTCATTTTGAAATCAGCCAGTCAGGCTATTATTCAAGCATTGTTAATGACACCATCGGCCAAGGTATCAATTAGGCAAGTTGGGATAAGAAGAGCAGAGAATAGGGCTGGCCAGAGAGCAGAACACAAATCTGTTTTGGTGTAGGTAACCCAAACGACAGCAAAGGCTCCTAATGTTCTTACTTCTACTCCTCTTAAAGGCAACCTCAAATGCGCTGAATTCTCCAGTCAAGACCCAAGCCAAACTGTTACTTCATAGTATCCCCTCACTTGCTCCCTCAGTTGACCCTTAACTGGACTTCAGCTAGTCACATCAAATCACTCAGGATATGCAGGAACAGGCTCACAGCTAACTAGCTCTGGGCAACGCTTATTCCTGTGGCTGAGGCCCAACATCATGGGAGAAAATGCTTCCTCCACCATGCTTACTCTGGCTGCCTTGGGTGGAGTTTCTTCTCCTTTGCCACAATATGCATTCTAAAGGTCCTTTAAAATGTAGCTCAACGTTTTTTTCATCAAGGAAGCTTTTGTTCTAATGAAGAAAGTCTTTATATTTGTTGATTCTTAGTTCTTAACTCTGATTATTGTTTTCCCCATCAGGCTGAGTTTCTCAATGACTACAGCTATTAATAATTCTTTTTTTTTCTTTTTTGCTAGATCTCCCTGCCTCCCACACCTACCAATACTCCCTTTCTCTGTCAAGAAAGGCTCTGTTCAAAGGGGCTATTCAGAACAAATAGGTGTGACAGGTACTCAGGTCACTGAAGTTTGGATCCTGGAGAAAGGACAAAAATAAAGATTAGAATAGAAACTGCAGCAAAATAGGAGTCCAAGCAGTCCTCAAGACCTCCAAGTTCCTTCCCATTATATACCTAGGCAAGTCTTCAGAGCACTGTGTTTCTAGACCCCAGTCTCCCTGAGTCACTCCCTGGTTTCCTGTCACCCTTTCATTCTCAAGACAGACACAAGGTTCTCCCTGGCTTTCTTCCACACCCACCAATTATCCAGATCTTCAGAAAGATGAAGGACACTAAGGACAAAAGGTCAATGTTCCACATTTTTAGTGTCTCTGGACCCAAAGAAGGTGGCTGGGTCAATTAAGTTTCAAACACCACAACCAAAACTAGAAATCTCAATAAAAAACCGTCACATTTGGAGTCTTGACATAAAACTTACCTAATTACATTGGCTAGGAAAGTGAACACGCTTCTCAGCTTTTCCCAAAAAACTCAGCAAATTGAATTCCCTTTCGTCCTTGTTCCACCTCTTGTTTCTCCTTTAAGATCCACCCTACTGGCCGGGCACATGGGCTCACACCTGTAATCCCAGCACTTTGGGAAGCTGAAGCGGGCAGATCACTTGAGCTCAGAAGTTTGAGACCAGCCTGGGCAACATGGCAAAACCCAGTCTCTACTAAAAATACAAAAATTAGCTGGGCATGATGGCACACGCCTGTAATCCCAGGTACTCAGGGAGGCTGAAGCAGGAGAATCGCTTGAACCCAGAAGGCAGAGGCTGCAGTGAGCTCAGATGGTGCCACTGCACTCCAGCCTGGGCCACAGAGTGAGAGCCTGTCTCAAAAAAAGAAAAGAAAAGAAAAATCTACCTACAATTTTCATTCTATGCTCCAAAGCACTGAGCTGATAGAAAAATGAAGAAATAGGCCAGGTGCAGTGGCTCACGCCTATAATTCCAGCACTTTGAGAGGCCAAGGCAGGCAGATTATGAGGTCAGGAGTTCGAGACCGACCAGCCTGACCAACATGGTGAAACCCCATCTCTACTAAAAATACAAAAATTAGCTGGGCGTGGTGGCAGGCTCCTGTAATCCCAGCTACTTGGGAGGCTGAGGCAGGAGAATCGCTTGAAACCGGGAGGCGGAAGTTGCAGTGAGCCGAGATCGTGCCACTACACTCCAGCCTGGGCAACAGAACTAGACTCCATCTCAAAAATATATATATATGTATACATATATATATATATTTCCACACCCCAAAGAGAAAATCTGTATCTGTTAGCAGTCACTCCCTATTCCCCACAACATCCCTAGCTTTAGGCAACCACTAACCTACTGTCTCTATGGCTTTACCTATACCCTGAACTTATACCCTGACTATAGCATATACCTATACCTTTACCTGTAACCTGAATACCTCTACCCCAAATATAGAGTATACCTATACACTGAATAATTCACATAAATGAAATTATACAATATGTAGTCTTTTATGACCGGCTACTTTCAGTTGGCATAATGTTTTTTGTTTTTTTTTTGAGATGGAGTCTCGCTCTGTCTCCCAGGCTGGAGTGCAGTGGTGCGATCTCGGCTCACTGCAAGCTCCGCCTCCCGGGTTCACGCCATTCTCCTGCCTCAGCCTCTCCGAGTAGCTGGGACTACAGGCGCCCGCCACCACGCCCGGCTACTTTTTTGTATTTTTAGTAGAGACGGGGTTTCACTGTGGTCTCGATCTCCTGACCTCGTGATCCACCCGCCTCGGCCTCCCAAAGTGCTGGGATTACAAGCGTGAGCCACCGCGCCCGGTGGCATAATGTTTTCAAAGTTCATCCATATCATAGCATATATCAATATTTCATTTCTTTTTTATTGCCAAATAATATTCCATTATATGGATGTCCCACATTTCATTTATCCATTATCAATTGATGGACATTTGGGTTTTCTGCTACTATTAACAATGCTGCCATGAACATTCATATACCAGTTTTTATGTAGAGACATGTTTTCATTTCTCTTAGGTATATACCTAGAAGTGGAACTACTGGGTCATGTGATAACTCTAGGTTTAACATTTTGAGGAAATGCTGTTTTCCAAGGTGGCCGCATCATTTTATATTCCCACCAGCAATGTATGAGGATTCCAATTTTTCCACATCCTCACCAACACTTATTATTACCTTGTTTTTATTATTGTTGTAACCATCCTAGTGGTATCACATAGTGGTTTTGATTTGTATTTTCTTGATAGCTAATAATGTTAGGAATATGTAGGAAATATTTTAATGTGCTTACTGGCCATTTGTATATCTTCTTTGAAGAAATTTCTATTCAGATTTTTTTTTTTTTTTTCTTTCTAAGATGGAGTCTCACTCTGTCACCCAGGCTGGAGAGCAGTGGCGGGATATCGGCTGACTGCAAGCTCCACCTCCCGGGTTCACGCCATTCTCCTGCCTCAGCCTCCCAAGTAGCTGGGACTACAGGCGCCCACCACTGCACCCAGCTAATTTTTTGTATTTTTAGTAGAGACGGGGTTTCACCGTGTTAGCCAGGATGATCTCGATCTCCTGACCTCGTGATCTGCCCGCCTTGGCCTCCCAAAGTGCTGGGATTACAGATGTCAGCCACCGCGCCCGGCCCCTTTGTCCATTTTTAAATTGGGCTACTTGTCTTTATCCTTTTGAGTTAGAGTTTTTTATATATTCTAGATACAAGTCTCTTATCAGATATATGAATTGCAAACATTTTCTCCCACTCTGTGAGTTGTCTTTTCACTTCCTCAATGGTGTGATTTGAAGCAAAAGTTTTTAATTTTGATGAAGTCCACTGGATCTATTTTTTAAATTGTGCCTTTATCTAAGGAATCACTGCATTATCCAAGGTCACAAAGACTTACACCTATGTTTCCTTCTAAGAGTTTTATAGTTTTAATTAACTCTTGGATTTAGGTCTTTGACTCATTTTGAGTTAATTTTTGTATGTAGTGTGAAATAGAAATCCAATTTAATTCTTTTGTATGTGGCTATGCAGTTGTCCTAGTACTACTTGAAAAGACTATTTTTCCCCTCTGAATTGTCTTGGCACTTATGTCAAAAAGCAATCGACTGAAAATGTGAGAGTTTATTCTTGGACTTTTAACCCTATTCCACTGGATAACTATATGTCTATCCTTATGCCAGTACCATGCTGTCTTGATTACAGTAGCTTTGTAGTAAGTTTTAAAATAAGGAATGTGAGTTCTCCAACTTGCTCCTCTTTTTTGAGATGGTTTTGGGTATTTTGGGTCCCTTGGGTTTCTATATAAATCCTGGGATCTGTTTGTCAATTTCTGCAAAGAAGCAAGTTGGGATTTGACAGTGATTGTGTTTAATCTTTTGATCAACTTGGAAAATATTGCCATGAACATGGGATGTTTTTACATTTACTTAGGTCTTCTCTAACTTCTTTCAACAGTGTTTTGTACTTTTCAGAGTATAAGTTTTGTGCTTCTTTGTTAAATTCATCTCTAAGGATTTTATTATTTTTGATGGTATTATAAATGGGATTTTTTTTCTTAAATTCATTTTCAGGTTGTTTGTTGCAAGTATTATGATGTTCTTTTAAACACTATAGTGATACGCATAATTATTTACAGAGTACCTACTAGGTGAAAATGCTAGATTGATGGGAAATAAAGAGTGTGGCCGGGCACAGTGGCTCACGCTTGTAATCCTAGCACTTTCGGAGGCCGAGGCGGGCGGATCACGAGGTCAGGAGATCGAGACCACGGTGAAACCCCATCTCTAATAAAAATACAAAAAAATTAGCCGGGCGTGGTGGCGGGCGCCTGTAGTCCCAGCTACTCTGAGAGGCTGAGGCAGGAGAATGGCATGAACCCGGGAGGCGGAGCTTGCAGTGAGCCGAGATTGCGCCACTGCACTCCAGCCCGGGTGACAGAGCGAGACTCCGTCTCAAAAAAAAAGAAAAAAAAAAGAGTGTAAGACTCAGTTCCTAAAATGAAGAAATTTACAATCTAGTCGAGAAGAAATAATGCTTTACATGTTTCTCCTTTATAATTTTTTGAAGTGATTTCAAATACTTCATAATATTTGACTTTGACAACACCATTCATTTATTTACTCAAAAGTATGTATGAGGCTGGGCACAGTGACTCAAAAGTATGTATGAGGCTGAGCACAGGCTGGGGCTGTAATCCCAGCACTTTTGGAGGCTGAGGCAGGAGAATCACTTGAGGCCGGGAGTTTAAGACCAGCCTGGGAAACATGGTGAGACACCTCCCATCTCTATAAAAAATAAAAAATTAGCCCAGCATGGTGGTGTACCCCTGTAGTCCCAGCTACATGGGAGGCTGAGGCGAGAGCATCACTTATCCCTAGGAGTTTGAGGTTACGGTGAGCTATGATCGTGCAACTGCACTCTAGCCTGGGTGACACAGCATGATCCTATGACTAAAAAAATAAAAAATAAAGTATTTATTGAGTGACTACTATCTGGAAACACCATACTAGATGCTGGGAATTAAATGGAGAAGAAAACAAATACAATCCCTGCATTCATGAATCTTACCACCTAGTTAGAAAGACATATTAATCAAATATAAATTATAAATTTTGGTAAGTACTATAAAAGAAACACACATTAAATAATAGGGCAGGAATTGTGAATAAAATAAAGTTCTATTGCTTGCCATCTGCTTCTCGAGAGGCCACCCTCTTCACAGCCCCCATATTACAGAAAAGAAGATGGAGGTAAACAAGAGTTTTAGTGTTCTGGAGGCAAAAAGCAAAGGATACTATGAGAAGGATCAGGCCCTCCAGCTTTAACACTGAGTTGTTTGATTAGCTGTACAACATTTGGGTTTTATTTCCCTTCCTTCAAGAAAAAGGAAGAGGAAGCATGATGACAAGGGATGCAAGCTCTCCTGTTGCAACCAGGTCAGCACACTTTGGCCACCAGCCTCGCTCTGTGCTGGGCTCAAGCAGAGAAGCAAACAGTTGTTCTATGGAGGACACGGTGCGGTCCCCACGGTCTGCTGCCCCACTGCCCTAAGAGCGGGCTGCGTTTAAACTGTTTTTCAGCACTGACAGAACTAAGCCAAATGGGCTTTTTAACATGATCTCACTTTCTCCCAGGTTCCAGCTTCCTTAGTACTAGTCAACCTGCCCTAACTTTTAAAAGTGTCACAGAAAACTAGAAAAGGGCAAGGTTATGGAGAGCTGACAACTACTTTATGAATGGATTATAGAAAGAAAACTTGGATTTTATTTCTTATACATTATAGACATACTGGAAGGAGGGGCACTATATTTTATTTAAATAGGGAAGTGGTGGCCTAGTATTGGTCCAGGATCTTCCTCTAATTTCATCTTGACAAGCAGTGACATGGCCCAGCCACAAACTGCAATAGCAGAGCCTAGGCCAGAATCGAGACCTCCTGACTCCTATTACAGTGCTTTTGCCACTGCATTTAAAGAGACTTAAATCCTTGGGCAATTCATGGAACAAACATGGCATCATCGTTAGGACTAGGAGATACAAAGGTGAATAAAATAAAGTTCCAGTGCTTGCCATCTGCTTCTCGAGAGGACACCCTCTGCGCAGCCCCCACCCCAAAGAGTGGATTAGATTCTGCTCCTTTGTGCATTCATAATAGCTTGTGCGTTCATAATACCTTGTGCATTATTTCTATCAGTACACTTAAAACACTACATTATAATTATCTGTTGATACGTTGATTTCTTCTGCTAATTCAGTGAGTACCTTGTAGGCAAAGATCTTGTTCTTTGCCATCCCAGAACCTAGCACAGCACCTGGTACATTGTAGATGGCTCAATAAACCTTCATTGAATGAATAAATGAGGAGCCGGTCCAATCCTCCTCACCCCACTTCATTCTGCTGGCGCAAACCCACATAATATGTGACCGTATATCTCCCAGGTGAAAACTGGAAAGCTGATATGTCCACACTGTAACTAGTGGATCACCAGTAGTGTGGGTGAAACAGCAACTCTATGAAATTCACAGAGCAGTTCTACTCCCTTTTCCTACACAGCCCTGCCAAAGGGGAGATTTGGATTCAAGAAAACAACAAAGTTGATTTCATGTCGTACATATTTAATGAAATGGGATAGCTAAGACTGAGTAATCCAGAAAACTCCCTTTTTAGTTCATCCATGGGTAGCCAATCTTGGCTTTGGACAGAGTTGTCTTTTCCCAAGGCCAGGTTTGTTTTTGTCTCCCCATATGCCTCATTTTGGTCTTGCCGACAAGTTAAGAGAAGCAGTTAGGAGAATGAGATGCATATTTAAAGCTAAGTTGTTGCAGAGCCAGCTCAGAGAGAGAAGAGTCTTATTAAAACTCATTTATATTCTTTTTCATAAAATATCACCATAAATGGACCTGTTAAGCAGAGTTTCGGGAGCCTCTGTAGTCGATTGAGCTCCAACTACCCATAGGGGACAGGAAGATGGTAGTGGATGGCTTCCTTCCTACCCTCCACTGTTCACCGTGTGACCCTGAGCCCCAGCTCTGGGAGGTGGTCTGGGGAAACACAATTCCAATATCTGTTCCATTTTGAATGCAGAATCAAACTATGTTACCAGATAAGCAGGAATGGCATAGAAATCAGATAAGGGTTTTATAGTGGTTTGTAGACAATTTCTTAAGGCCTTTGGGGACAAAAGCATATCTCTACATATGTTAGCACATATCGACATATATGGATAATGTGTGCTAGTCTATCGTTGTCTCTGGAGATCACTTAGGTTCACTTCCTCCCCTTCATGGGCCATCAAGATGCAGTCATTCAAGCCCAGAAAGATATTAGGGTCAGTTTGACAAAAGACCGAGTGTGTGTGTGTGTGTGTGTGTGTGTGTGTGTATTCACTTATTTGGCACCTGTATGTGAGAGGAGGCTAAAGAGAGAGACATTGAGATTCTGACCTCATTACAAAGCCAAATTAAAATTATTTTTCTTGGCTATTTCTTGGATAATTTTCTACTCCCTCCCTCCAAGAGTGCAGATAAGTAAAAGTTGACCCAAAGGTCCTACTAGCTATTCACACACATGCATCCTCAAAAGTGAAATGAAGTGCATTCATCTGGTTCAAATTACAGAGGCTATGTCTATATAGCACCAAATAAGTGAAGAGTTTAGAGTCAGATTCATATAATTAGTAAACTCAGATTATCTAAGCCCCAAAGTAGATTATTTGTGTCTGAATTGCCCACTTTGGCTATCTACACACAGATTCAGTACCGTCTCTTTGAAAAAGCTAAGATAGATAACAACGAACATCTGTATACAAAATAGAAAATGTATACATACTTAATAAATCTAAATAACACCAGGCGCAGTGGCTCACGCCTATAATCCCAGCACTTTGGGAGGCCGAGGTGGGCGGATCACAAGGTTAGGAGATAGAGACCATCTTGGCTAACACGGAGGAACCCCATCTCTACTAAAAATACAAAAAATTAGCTGGGCGTGGTGGCAGGCACCTGTAGTCCCAGCTACTCTGGAGGCTGGGGCAGGAGAATGGCGTGAACCCGGGAGGCTGAGCTTGCAGTGAGCAGAGATCGCGCCACTGCACTCCAGCCTGGGAGACAGAGCAAGACTCCGTCTCAATAAATAAATAAATAAATAAACAAACAAATAAATAAATCTAAATAACTTGGAAGCATCAGAATATTGATGAAATCTTCAGTCAAAATATTAAAATGGCTACAATTTTCAAAAAATATGCCTGAAATAGCTTCATAACTATTTCCGTGCCCCATAAGGCTATTGTCATTATATAAATAAATTTATATAGCAATCTATTTAAATCTACACACATGCATACACAATATGTAAGCTACTAATATATATAAACCTATATGTTTATAGGCTGAGATATATGGGGATTCATAGGCACATTTGTGTTATTTAGTTTATTAATTCATTTATTAGATTTCTATTAAACATGTCTATTTTAGTTTATTATATGGTAAGAATCTGGCCTCACACAGCCCTACCCACCCTCTTTCCATAGTTCTGGCTGCCAGGAGGGCTTGTGTCTGAAGCCTGGGGGGTGGTTCTATTTATTTTCTTTAAACTATGGGAGAGGTCAGCCATGGCTTAAGTGAACTCATAAATACATCCCCATGTCCTGGAATGTCTTAGGTGTGCCAGCCTGCCCATATAGCACCTGTCACCTATGGAAGGTCCACTGTCCTCCCTAAATAATCTTTATGTTCTTCTATATGTAAGCAGGGATAGAACTTCAATAGAACTGTCACCTCTCCTGGAAAGGGGAAAGAGGTGATAGGGGGAAAATTATGGAATCCTGTTCCCACCTAGGTCTAAATATAACTCAGAGTCAGGATAAACAGGTAACGCTCTGCCCCTATGCTTACATGACGTAAAATAACTATACAATGAGCCGAGCAATGCAGAGAGTCAAATTGAGCCTTATGATCCTGTTTGGGTGTCTCTACTAATCACCCAAATCTCACATCATTTGTGAGATCCAAACACAGCTACCATCTCTTCAGTATCTTCCCTGGCTGCACATTAGAATCACCCAAGGAGCTTTTTAAAAATATGGATGCCTGGGTCTCATGGCGCACCAGTTGACTCTATACATCTAGGAGTGGGACCCAGGCATCTCTATGGTTTAAAAGTTCCCCAGGTGATTCAGATCCACAGTGAAGATTGAGAGCCACTGATTTACACTGACCTAATTCAGTATAAGGCAGAGAAGTATCCCAGGAACTGGGGACTGGTAGACAATTGGGGTGATTCTAGCCAAAAATTAAGCCAACAAACAAAAATCAAAGTGAGCTTCCTTTTGCAGAAGATTTTTCACCATGTTAATATCTGCTCACCTAGATACAGCCAAAGAAATTGGGCTGAGAATGTGAAGATGATTGTCACATTTGAGAACCCATTCCCAGAATAGTTACAAGGAAAACTGGGGCACACACACGCACACGCACGCATGCACGCACACACACACATACATACCATGTGACTGCTAGCAACTTAAAACAAAAAAATTTTAATTGAATTTCGGGGCCTGGGGAAGATCTGAACCTATAATTATTTCTTAGCAAACTTGCTGAACACAGGGTTTTCCTCCTCTGGGACGAGATGAGACGGGTAGCATAATGAACCCTCTTTAATTAAAAAATAAAATGTTTTAGGATAATCATATTCTTCTAAGTTACATTTTTTTTTTAAAGGAAAGGACAGATCGTGAGAAAATGTCAATTTTCAAGTGCCCCGTGTTAGGCTGCCTCAAATGGACTAGTTTCTCATTCAACCCTGTAGATTCAAAATGAGATCCTTAGGGAGGCACTTGAGTCCTTGCATTATTCCTAACACGAAGCTAACTTTTTAAAAGCCCTATCTCTCCTCCCCCTTCTCTTAAATGCAATAGGCAGGTTCAATGTCAATTGATTCCAGCCAAGCAAAGCAGTGGGGAGGGAGCAAAAGTCAGGGTACTGAGAAACAGAGACTCCTGGTCCAGCAGCAATCTGACCTAATTTTGTGGGATTCTCTAATAGAGAAGTGGAATGTTCATGTTCTCCAGTAGAGAGCTCTTCCCCAGTTTCTTTGGAGATATTTGGGATGTGAGTAGATAGACAGGTGGGAAAACACTCATCTAGATTTTAAGTTGGAGGGAGGCACAAGCTCTGATGAACTGAAAATGTCTCTCTTCAGGCAGGAAAACTAGACTAAGACAGAAGTGGGGGAGAAGTTTTGCCTGAGTTCTACCTCTCAATGGGATCTGTGTGGGTTGGTGGCCTTGGGGGACAATGATCAACCACCAAGATAATATGAGAAATCCAATTCAGGAGGTTTCTTTTCAGTTTTGCCATTCTCATTTTCTTTGATTCCTATTTCCTCTTCTACTACTTCTGGGTGCAGCCCCTCTAAAGCAAAAATTTCTGAATCCTAATGAAGATATCTTTATTCAAGGGAAAAAGTAATATATTGGAAAATTTAAATGGGAATCTGTTTCCCCCTGCCAAGATTTTCCTACCCTACTTTTCTGAAAAGAAAGAGTAAAGATACAAAGCAGCCTAAAACCTATTACTATAGTTAACACCAAAAATGATCTCTGATAGAATCTACATATTAGGATGTGTCTATACCCCCCCCAGAGCAGGTATTGTGGCCTCTTGTAGGCAGCTTCTTTCACCTCTTAAGATACATTAAGCCTTCCCTAGGCAGTATAAATCTGTATTCTTATAGTTCTATGAGACTGTAGTGTCTAGCCACTTGGGGAAAGATCTACACTTCAAGCTACATTTAGACAAATACACATGCACACACCCACACACATCCCCTCCATATATCCATATCAGACACCTGTGGTGCATTCACTGGTTTCAGATGCACTTACACCAGCCACCTGGGATTCCTCTAAATTCCTACTAATGAATTTAGAAAAGGCAAAAATAATGTAGGCAAGCATTTGCTCCCAACAAGAGTGTAGACATGGATAAGTAAAGGCAGTAAGAGTGGGAAACCCATTTTATGAGATTTTATAAGACAAAATAGGGTAAGGACACACACATACACACACACCCACACTCCACATGCACCAGAAACACTCACCTGCTGTGGCTGAATGCACAACTGAAGAGGCCTGGAAATCTACTGGTGGGGAGGGGCCTCACAGTCAACAGCCCAGAGAGCTTCGCCCTGCCCAGGTCTACACCTGCCCAGAGAGAATTTTGGTAATTTTAATAAAACCAAATTAAGTCCTAAAGTAAGCCTAGTTGGTGATTCAGGAGGGATAGCCCCAGACCATTATAGGATAGCTATAAAATAAAAAATAATATATAGATGGATAAGAATAGGAGCAAAGCAAATAAAATCATTTTAATGGAGGAGAGAGGGAACATGGCAGAGAAGAGGGAAAACTGCCAAGTGTGAAGAGGGAGTTGCTTACAGGATTCTCCAGGGTAGGAGAAGCTCTCTGACCACCTTTTCTTTTTGTGGCTTTTGAGATGGGGGCCTGCAGAAGACAGAAAAGATTGACACAAATCCTGGGATTTGTGCATTTGTAAGGAAAGCGGAGCATGCTTCAGTAAAAAACGCCTCTCTACATAAAACAGAGAGGCAAAGAGGTCTGTGGTGCTGGAAAAAGTGGAGGGGTGTGGAGGGCAGCAAGCCATTGACATCCCTGCTGTCAAGAAATGTATCTTTTAATTAGAGGGACAAGTTTGGATGCAAGACACTTGATGGGTGTTGGCACTTTACGTAAGCATGTTTTACTTAGTTTTTCATGACATCCTATGAAATTTATAGTGTATTACTTAATTTAGATGAGGAAACTGAAGCTCAAGGGGTTAAGCAACTTGCCCAAGGTCAAAAAGCTAGAATGTTGAAGTTCTAGGATTTGAAGCCAGGTCTGGCTTGCTCAAAGCCTAAGCATATTCTTTCTATTGCCATGAAAGAGACCAAATGTAGTGCCAACGTTTTCCAAGTAGATACAGATCTGGAAGGATGGTCAGTGTGTCAGCTTGTCCAACTTACCGCTCTTTGGGCAAAATCCCTGCCCTACTCCCTGGAGCCCCTTCCCTCACCCGAGAACTATCATGGGCAGGGCCTCTTTGGCTGAGGTTGGCTTCTTTTTCCCTCACCACCCTTCACAAGAAGAAGGCATCAAAGATTGCACAGGGTCATAAAGAGAGGGAGGGTGTTAGAAGGGAGGAGCCACCCTGGGCTCATAAACTAGGCGGGGTTGGGGGGGACCCACCCATTTGTCAGGCAACGCTGCATCTCACTTTCCCCAAAAACTGACATCTCAGCTCTTGCTTCAGGGCAGGGTGCTTAAGCAAAGTGCGGGTGGTGGGAGTGAAAGGAGGCACACTGGAGCGATTGGAGCACCAGGTCATTCTGACAGAAATGGCGCCTCCTCTCCACCTGCACCCTGTGAGGCTGAGACATTTAGGTGGATTCGTTTGGTTCTTGTTTCAGTTCTGCTGCTCTGTGGCCTTGAGGAGCTTCTTCCTGTCCTCTCATCTCTTCACCTTGTTCTGGGGTAAATCATCTCTGGCCCGCCTTACCTGCTGAGCAGCTCACTGGAGACCACACCGTGGAGGCACACCACACAGAACAGCCAAACTCCCCAGGCCACAACCAGGCTACACCTCCTGAAAGACAACTGGAGAACCAACAGAGCATCAGTCTTTGCGGCCTCCCTGTACCAGCTCCTCCTACCACCAGAGCAAATCAGAGCCTCCAAACTCTCCTTGGGTAGTGTCAGAACCTGCAACAGTCATGTTAACTCAGTAAAAATGTCTGTGTCTTAGATCTGAGTGCAGTCACCTCCATTGACCTGTGAGCTCCCTGAGGACAGAAATCAGTCTCAGCCCTAGAGGATTCCTCCACTGAATGGAGAGCTCTGCACATAGGGGCTCTTGAAATGGCATCACCAAAGTCCATAAGAATCAAGAAGTTTGTTCTCCTAGGCAAATTGGATAGTTAAAATTAAGATTCCCCTTCCTCCTGATTATTTCGACCATAGAACTGTTCTTTTCTTCATCAACATAGTCATCAGCAAGCATTTATTGAGCATTACTAGAGGGCTATGGTTGGTGTTTGGTACAAGAGATGTCAGGTGCTGCCATCAGGAGACATGAAATATACATTTTAATATATACAGAGTTTCTCAGCTCCGCCACTTTCCGGTCATGAGATGCCAGACAAATTATTTAACTATTTTTTGTTCCTTATGTTAAAATGAAGAAAGCAAAAGCCCCTACCTCACAGGGTTGATGTAGCAATCTAATTAGATCGTGCGTATAAAGCACCAGTGCCTGACACATAGTAAGCACCCAGTAAGGTGGCTACGGGAAACCAGCAAAAGTTTCTAAGCAGAAAAGTGGCAGAGAGAGAGAGAGAAAGGTGGAGATTGGAAAGCTTTACTCTACTCCCACTAACACAGAACTAGTGGGATAACAGCAAAAGATATTTAGATTGGGTCTAAGATAAAGTTAATAATAGGTGAATCCAATACTACATGAGCTCTTGTTCCCCTGACATCTTTAAGAACTGGGCATCCCATTAAAAAAAATAATAATGAAATTATGTCCTTTGCAGCAACATGGATGCAGCTGGAGGCCATTATCCTAACCAAATTAACACAGAAGAAGAAAACCAAATACCACATGTTCTCACGTATAAGTGGGAGCTAAACACTGAATACATATGGACATAAAGATGGAAACAGTAGACATGAGGAATACTAAACAAGGAAGGAAGGCGGGGGTGAGGGTTGAAAAACTACCTATTGGGTACTATGCTCACTACCTGGGTGATGGGATCATTCCTACCCCAAAGCTCAGCATCACACAATTCCCCCATGCAATAAACTTTCACATGTACCTCCTGAACCTCAAATAAAAGTGGAAATTTTAAAAATTAAATAAATAAATAAATAAACAAATGAACAGGGCATCCAACCACATGTTAACAGTATGGCCTAGAGATGGGACCCTGCACAGATTAGCCTCTGGGGATTCCTTCTAAATAAGACTGCTTAGAATCTTCAAAACTTCAGCAATTAAATACTAACTGCATGTAAATGATGGCATCTTTTTCTCATTTTACTTAATATTTATCTGACCTTACAGTTAGATTTACTGGGTATTTTACACCTAATATCTTTTGGGCCCCAGGCCAAGGTCATCTTACCCTGATTCTATGAGTTAGGAACATTTCTGTGAATTAGAAATTCTGTATTCCCCATTCTGGAAAGTTCTTCAGAAAGGGCTCCCTAACTCCTTCTTCCATAGTTGGACAATAAAAAGACCTTCAGCCTCCTTGCAACAGTCACTACATTTTGATCAAATGCCAACTGGGTCACTTACTAGTTTTGTGACCTTGAGGAACTCACTAAACACTCTGTTCCTCAGTTTTCTCATCTGAAAATGTGGGCAAGAATTCCAAGCACACAGGTTTATCATCAAATGATGATAAACGAAAACACTTTGGAACTGGAAAATGCTCTTTAAATGTTAGTTATTATTATTACTCCAATGTTTCAGTATTATGGAGAGACAGAGAAAAGGAGGCAGTTGGCAGGAATTGTGACACCAAACCTCTTTTGATTTACATAGTTTGATTTATACATTTGGCTTTTTTCTAAATCAAACAGTATTTTTCAAATCCTCAACAAACTGAAACACTGGTGTCTGCCAAGTGGGTAGCACCTGGGAGTTTAGAAGACTTCGTTGAAGTGACTGTTGTGTGGCGTTCAAAGGATGAAGCACTGGGGGTCTCTCACAGCATACTGCAAGTTAGGTCCTGCAACTGTCAGTTCCTAGCTGGCTTTAAAGAACTTTTAACCTCCAAACCCGGCAAAGGATGCTGGGACAGGAGCTACATCTGTAATGGGAGGGGTGTGTAAATTCTGCTCCAGGGTGTGAAAATAAGGCCTAGAGGGAAGACATCAAGCAACCAGGCACCCTCCTTCCCCGAAGTCCTATTTATAGTATAAATAGCAATAGTAGGATTGGCAGATACGGGCTCAGGATAGAGAAACAAGGAGCAGAGCTTCTCTGAGCCCCAAAGACAGCAATTGCAATGAACTACATGTGTTTAGAGTCAGGCTGATGGCTGTCTTGCATCCTCAAGGAATAAACAATAATAACCCTAATCATCATCTCTCAGTGTCAGAAAATAGTCATTAGTGTACTGCTCCTTCTAAACCTTCCTCAAGAGTAAGGCTCAGAGTTGGTCCAATTTTGTAGATAGAAAACTGACGCATCATGACTGATGCTAGCTGGGATAGGTACCAAGGTCAGGAAAAAAGTCCAGGTGTTTCCAGTTGCTATTTTATCCACAAGCACAGGTTTACCCCCATAAAGATCTCTATCCAGCTGCAGTGGATGCCTATCTGAATTTTGGCAGTGACTGCAGTGGGAGGGTGGTGGAGTAGCATGGGCATTGCCATGAGAGGACACAGGGCAGAATGGGGCAACCTGGCGTCCCTCAGGGGGATGACACTTGGGAGAATAACGCTTAGGGGGCTGGACTAGGGCACCTCTCACATTTGGAAGCTTCAAGACTCTGCATTCTCAATGATTTCGTCTCTCCATAATTTCTTTGCAACCAGCAACAAAGAATTTCTAAGTTCCAAGTATTTCCTCTTGCTTTGACTGAGTCTTGTGAAATCTAAAAGGACAGAGGAAAGAAGGACCCTCAGGACAGAAGACTTTCTCCCTTCTCCCCCAAATTATGGAGAGGGGCGGTGGGGCACACCTTATTCTAAGCAAGCCTGTTTACCAGCTGCCAGCCCAGACACCCTCCAACAAAATGCCATGGAGAATGATGTTGTGACTCATGGCTTGGCAAGTACCAGGATTATGCCCCAGGCTCCCAGATACCACACTGGCTCCTCCAGGTCGCTCTGGCTGGATCTCCTCCTCCGTTTCCCCAGAGGCATTCCTCATCTTGCCCTCTCCTCCCCAACCCCTCCCACCCTCAAATCATTCTAGGTAGTGTCTGTGGGGGAGGGGAGAGGTAAGCAGGGTTAGAATTGGGATTTGGGTTAGGGTTAATTTCAGGATCAGGATTAAAGATAAGGTTAGGGATAGAGCTACTTTGTAGGATTTGGTTTAGTCAGTGGACTTTTAGCTGGTAGAAACAGTAGAACTCTACTAACCTACAAGTATTCAAGTCTTGGGTTAGCTGCCAAGATGTCTTGGTGACAGGTCCACTTTTCCTGGACTCAGATTAAAAGGGTTAGAATCTAATTTAGAAAATAGGAAATGTCAACACTTAAAGATGTAATCAAGAATCACCTCTAGGAATCTAAGCAGAGGCTTTCTGGAATCAACAACATTTCTAAGGTTTGTTGATACTATAGAACCATTAAATCCATTCCCCAGGCATTGTGCAGTATTTTGTGACTTTACCTTGACCTCAGTCTTAGACCTTTCTAGTATACTCAAGAGTCTTTCTTGGATTTCTTTCCCTAGTCCTTTCCTTGTCTTATTGAATGAATTGTTCCTTTATCCCATCAGCATTGAGAAATGACTGGGGGAGCAACTGAAGAACCAAGGCCCTGATATTTGGGTATCTTGGGCGCCACCTTGGCGGAGAGGTACCCAGCAAAGCATTCTGGGGCTTCCCAGACTGAGACATCTGTCAGCACAGCTCAAGAGGTTCTCCCTCAGGCAAAGGACAAGACATATAGCAAGTTCTGAGCTCAATTTCTGAGGGCAGGAAGAAAATAAAACTAGGAAAACTGCAAGGGCAGCAGGGAGGTATGGAGCAGGAGGCTTCCCAGGAAGTCATGGGAGGCATTCAGGAGAGGTTGGAAGATAAACCAGAGTGGTACTATGGGGTTGAATTCCTAGAAACTCATACTTAGCAACTGTTCACACACACACACACACACACACACGCACATGCACACATATCAACACCTCCTTACATGAGGAGCCCAACCCAGTAAGGTGAACTAGCTGGCAGCCCACCCACTACTGGGCAACCAAAATCTCTTCCATTTGAAATGGGGCCTCAGTGTCTCTTCCTTCTTTCCTCACTCTCCTTCCCCACATCTGGCTCCTTTAGTGCTTGGAGACCCTTCTGTGGAGGGACTAGGAGTGTACGAAGCTGGCTAAGCCCAACCTCAGCTGCCCTTCCCATAAGCGGCAGCAAGATGGTGATGAGCTGCCCCCCTCAAGGCTCAGAGGCGAGGGATTTTTTTTTTCTTTCAAACATGTCACATCTGGCACATCTGCTTTCTTAGCAATGATGCATCCCAAGGGGTATAATCAACAGTTGGGGCGGGGCTCGGATGCAGGTCTGTACTTACAGAAGCCTGAGCCAGAGACGCCGAGAGCAACACTTAAGATCACCAACTCCCCCCACTCCCCATCCACTGCAGGGGCTGAAGATCAGCTCCATCCCTGTGCACCTTTCTGCCTTAGAGCAGGTGCCCTCCTCACAGGCCACACATATTTTAGGGCACAGAAGTCAATGCAATGGTGCATTTGCTTTGGACAATTCTATAGTCCTTTCTTTTGTCCAACCCTAAACTCTCCTACTGGAATTAGAAGGGAACTGGAAAAGAACCAGCTGCTCTTTCCTCTTCACAAGCTCAGAAGCAGGAGTCAGAAAGGCCCTGCAGTGCCTTCTCCAGTCTTTGTATCCTCTTCCCTCCTAGCTGCCCTCATCTCTTCCTTGCCCTTGTCAGGCCCCATCCCTTGCAACAGGTGGGAGCCTTCCCTCTGTGGACCTGGTGTTTCAAAGGCACTACCTAAATGCCTCACAGCAGCTGTTTGACAAAACACCACCAACAAACACTTTGAGCCCTCTTCCCACTGGGACACTCCTCTTCCCACGCTTCCACTTTCCTGTGACTCCATCTTTGAGACATTCTGCCTCAGCTAGGAAAAATGGCTCCAATCCATGCAAATTTCCCTCTTTCTACCTTAAAGCTCACTCTTCTCTCTCATCAAAGACACTCTCCTTTCCTTTACTCTGGCCCTAAACCTTCTCTTTCAAACACTCCCTGACAAGCCTCCTGAAAGAAGGCTTCTGTGGACATTCAGTAGTCCCTCTCCATCTTCCATCACTGCCAGGATCTCTGCCCTTGTCTTCATGTCTACGTCTGTTGTGTGTCACATCATCCCCATCACACCAGGAGTCTCCTGAGGGTAGGGACTCTGTCTCCCCCTCCAGTATTCTCCATACTCCAATGATTCTTGATTCAGTAAAGGAAGGTAACTGAGTGAGAGACACAGGGGCGAATACCTACTTTCCTTCTACAAAAAGACATAACCAGTGCACACACACATGTACACAGACACACACACACACACAGACACACACACGCACACACAGACATACACCAAGTCATCCCAAAGATGACTGAGCTTGTCAGAAATAAATCATGTTTGGCTTTCAAACGCAACAGTAATTACACGGTATCTTTACTATCTGTGCAAACTGTCAGAGAAAATATATTGGCAATTCAGTGAAAGAGGAGGGGGAGGCTGCAGCATCCATCGAACACCACCCTCACCTCCTCTGAAGTCATCCGGAGAGAGGACAGCATGGAAGGGCAAAGACATGCCAGGGCCAGTCCCAACACTTTCGGAGTCTAATGGTTTTTCAGGTGAGATGTGCTGTCACAAGCTCCCAGGGAGGAGGGGACATTCAAGATGAATTGTATGCATCATCGGTCTTGAAAGATGTTGCAAAGAGCAGCAGGAGGGATTTAGGCTAAATTTTCTGAGGACATCCTGACCAGGTAGGTTCTGGAGATGGGGGCTCCAGAGAGATTGAGTCCTTTCCTTTGAGAGGTTCAGTCTAACCTTCTGTCCCCAGATAGAACTAGATCTAGACTATTCCAGAAGGTGGGAGGAATGATGTTTTAAAGATCCTTTTTTTTTTTTTTTTCTTGAGACGGAGTCTTGTTCTGTCACCCAGGCTGGAGTGCAGTGGCGTGATCTTGGCTCACTGCAACCTCCGCCCCCCAGGTTCAAAAGATTCTCCTGCCTCAGCTTCCTGAATAGCTGGAATTATAGGTGTGTGCCACCACACCTAGCTAGTTTTTTTGTATTTTTAGTAAAGACAGGGTTTCACCATATTAGCCAGGTTGGTCTTGAACTCCTGACCTCAGGTGATCCGCCCGCCTCAGCCTCCCAAAGTGCTGGGATTACAGGTGTGAGCCACTGTGCCTGGCCTAAAGGTCCCATTTTAAATTTTTGATATATTAATTTATTGAAATAAGGCCCTGTGTCTGAGATTTGGGTTACTATGTTTTTATTAGTTCTAGTTATAATTTAGGGTGCTCCTCCCCCGATTTCTTCTCTCTCTAACTTTTTCCCAATCCCAGACTTACATTTGCCTCAACAATGTCCCTTTTCCTAGAAGTACTGCTTACTCCTTTCCAGGCCACTTTGCATCCACATCTTTATGCTAAGGTTTTAGAGAAATCAGAGTGATGAGTTTCAGGACCCCAAAAATATGTGGAACAGAGGGACAGCCCAAGGAAGGAGATGTGAAAGATGGGGAGCAAGAGTGAGGAGGGGGTGAAGAATGAGTAGAAGATAGGAGCCAGGGCCTAAGGTTTAGGATCTCAACCCTGAAGGAGGGTGGGGGGAGAGCAGAAGAAGCAGAGATTTCTCATGGCTCCTTTAGCCCATCCCTTGGGTCAGTGCTGATCTCACAGGCTTGGTTACTCACAGCACCAAGCCAAAGAAATGTGTTGTCTAAAGCTGAGAAAAGGATCATGTATTTATCAAGGAATTACTTGCAGACATTTCTAATGTGTGCCTGTGCAGGTATACTAGTTACCTTGGGGGCAAGGGGAGAAGGAAAGCTGCCATGGCAAAAGGTTGCCACACATGGCAGCTGGGGCAGAGTCTCATTCACTAGAGATGTTTGAAAACCAGATGGAATTCATCTGTCCAGGATGCTTCTGGATAATTTATTATTATTATTATTATTATTATTATTATTATTATTATTGAGACAAGGTCTCGCTCTATTGCTCAGGCTGGAGTACAGTGGTGTGATCACAGCTCACTGTAACCTCAAACTCCTGAGTGCAAGCAATCCTCCTGCCTCAGCCTCCCACGTAGCTGGGACCACAGGCATGTACCATCATGCCTGGCTAATTTTTTATTTTTTTGGTAGAGATGAGGTCTTGCTATGTTGCCCAGCTAGTCTCAAACTCCTAGCCTCAAGCTCTTCTCCTGCCTTGGCCTCCCAAAGTGCTGGGATTATGAGCATGAGCCACCATGCCTGGCCCAATAATTCATTCTTACATTTTCCCAGAATTTCCTGACCTAACCAACTGATGAAACAACAACAAACAAAACCAAAAAAAGAACCCAAACAAAACCCCAAAATACATTGTATTCCTAAATATAAACCAAGTATTCCTAAATAATACATAGTAACCCCCATTTCCCTAGTTAGCATCTAGATAAATCCTGTTCAGTTCAACACCCCAATTGTCTCTCTTGACCCACAAATCCCTCTGTGAAAGGAATGAAATTCTCTCTATTTTTCTCACAAGACCTATTTTAATGTATGCCCTACAATACCAGTATCTTATTCTCCTAGAATTAATGTTTAGGAGGGTTATAACCATCCTGTAATAACAGTCACTCTATCTAGGGGCTAAAAGTAGTATGTATGACAGTCACACGAGCAACAGAGATTCAAGACAGGTATCCCTGGCCCCTAATGTTTGGCAAAGCCTTCCCACTTTCCCAGAGGGGTTATTCACATGCTGTAGGACAGGGAGCTAGAGAAGTGATAGGTGACTCTTTTCCAGTTTGTGGAAGATAGAGCTTTAATGCCATCCCCAAAGTGCCCAGGTTCCTAAAGATCCAGCATTCCCAAACTTCAAACACTACTAGGCTGCGATTTCCTGACCTGTCCCCACAGAGCCATGAAATCCAGTTATAAGGCAAACAAGGCCATGTTTGTCCCATAAAACCACCACGTGCGAGCTAATTAAATGACATCATAAAACAGGGAGATAATCGCAGGCGGCAGGGAGCCCACCTAGGGATGGGGATGGGATCAGATGGGTGGCAGAAATGAAGACATGCCAGGAGAAAAGATGGGAGTGAGTATCCTTGGCCTCAAGATTCCTTAGGAGTTTCCCCAGCAGTAGAGATGGGGTTTCACCTTGTTGGCCAGGCTGGTCCCAGCAACAAGTGAGGGGTGGGGGAAAGGAGGGTCTGAAGATGGAGAAAAGCTCCACCAGGCCCAAAGAAAGCAAGGGGACCCTCACACATGTGGACCTCCCCACAGCCACTTCCCATAGAAGTGAACCCTTGTTCATTCCCTCATAAAGATTCTTACATATAACAGTTAAACCAATGTGCATTTATAGTCCTATGTGGAGATATACACACCTCAGTCTCCTATACACAAACATTCTAAACAAGGTAATTCTCCTCCAACTCATCTCATAACTGAGTTATGTGTCTTCTACTCAAACACAGGAATTTGTAAGCCATGACCTTAGGGATTTCCTGTAGCTCTAAAAAATCTCTGGTTTCAGGATCTCTGCACACACTGAGAGCATTTTAAAGTGATATACGGTAACTGCTCCCCCAGAACAGGGGAGCATTGAGAATGTCACCAAGACGATGGACACAGGGAGAAAATAAAGTTCATGTTCTTATTTGGCCACATGACCCAGAGTCCTGCTGCTTGCAGTGGAATGGATGAAGGCTACAACCGGTGAAGTTGCCTGTCCCAGGCGAATACTCCAGCAAGTGAGGAATAGGAACTCACAGAATTCCTGAAATAAGCTTAAATTTTAGTTTTATTTGTAGATCTTCACAGGCAAACTGAGGGTGAGTCTCAGGAACTCCTAAAACCTCACCCTCTTCCATCTCCGGCCCATCCACCCACAGCATCTCTTCTTACTCCTCCACCCAGGCTCACATCCCATCCAGAGAAGTTCAACTGACAGTTCAATTTCTCATCCCCATTCCCCTTCCCAAAGATGTTAGTGTCAGAAGGAAAAGTTGGGACCAGGGAAGAGTCCCAGATCCGTAAGACAAATTTAGTCAGCCTGCCATTTGTTCATGGATTCATTCATTCATTCACACATTAATTCAGCAAACAGTTATTAAGGGCCTTCTATGTACCAAACACAGGTCTAGGAACCGAAATATGAAAATGAATGATCCTAGCCCTGGTCTTGAGGGACACAAATCTCCTTGGGCAAGGCCATTTTCCCCAGCAATCCTAGAAGAATCCTGATCTCCTTTACCACCAGCCTCAACTTTCACCATTCTCCAGTGAGTTCTTTTTTCTGCTGAATGTGCAGAAAACTGGAGCCCTGAATCACTGACAATAGAGGAGGTAATCTCCCTGGACACCTAGGTTCCTTGCCTGGCTCCGCCGTGACTCCTTGGGCAGTTCTGGACAAGTCATGGACTCAGTTTCTCTACCTGGGAAGCGGGGGAGGCTCCCACTGATTAGTTCTCAACTTCAAGAGCAGCTTGGTGATTAATGGGTTAATGTCCGTGGGAGGCTTTGAGCTCTTGGGATGAAAGACACTCTAAAGCACTGACTCTATTGGAAACTCTGCCCAGCCAACAAGATACCCTGAAACCAGAAAGGGGGCCTTTGATCATATATTAAGGGTTGTCTTTGGAAGAATGAACTAGAGGGAATGCGTTAAAACAGTAGCAGGAATTAAGGTAACCTGAAAAAAGGACTTTCTGGCTCCTGGGTGGAGTCTCTTCCTCTGGAGTTGTTTACAGATCTTTCACCTGCCTATGGAGAGAGGGCTCTGGATCATCTCAGAAGCTCCTTTTGGAAATCTTACAATCAACTCCATGTTAGATACCTTCCCACAAATATTTCTTCCTTAAACGGTTCCCCCCATCGCCAGCATGAATCAAGCCACCTCCCCCACTGCATGAACTGGTAGTAAGCATAAAGAAGGACAGTCTATCAAATATTTAACATAATTTTTAAAAAATTATTTAACATAGTTAAATGTACTTTAAATTTTTGTTATACAATTTATCTAAAATCTATCAAGTATTCATTATCAAGGCAAAGTGTAAATATCAAGATTAAAACTGAGCTTATGAAGTCAGGCTGAATTTCAAATACTGGCTCTGCCATTTACCAGTTATATAACTTCGAGCAAGTTGCTTAAATTTAAACACCCTGGGCCTCAGTTTAATCATCTAAAAAATAGGAGTAATAATAATTCAAACATAATATGATACTGTAAAAGTTAAACTGAAAAACTCTGATACTACCAAGAGGTGGCAAAAATGGTAGAACAACAGAAAAGTTCAGATACTCTGGTCAGAGTGAGAAGTGGTACAACTACTTTGGAAAACAATTTGGGGCCGGGCGCGGCGGCTCACGCCTGTAATCCCTGCACTTTGGGAGGCCGAGGCGGGCGGATCATGAGGTCAGGAGATCGAGACCACGGTGAAACCCTGTCTCTACTAAAAATACAAAAAATAAAATTAGCCGGGCGTGGTGGCGGGCGCCTGTAGTCCCAGCTACTCGGAGAGGCTGAGGCAGGAGAATGGAGTGAACCCGGGAGGCAGAGCTTGCAGTGAGCCGAGATCGCGCCACTGCACTCCAGCCTGGGCGACAGAGCAAGACTCCATCTCAAAAAAAAAAAAAAAAAAAAAAGAAAAGAAAACAATTTGGTCTTACCAAGTAAACGTGAATGTTCACATAACCCACAACCTGGAAATCCCACTAATAACTATATACCCTACAAAACGTGGGCACATGTGCACTAAGATATGTATTCAAGAATGTTCAGAGCAGTGTTGTTTTCAACTGATAAAAACTGGAAAGGATGCAGATGTCCATCACCGGTAGAAAGGATACGTTATGATATATTCATACAGTAAAATACATACAGCAATGAAAATAAACAAATCGCAACTACATGCAACAACATGGATGAACATCACAAATAAAATGTGGAGTAAGAAGTGCAAGGCACAAAAGAATATACACAGTGTGAGTTCATTCATATAAAATTCAAAAATAGCCAAACTACATTGTTCGAGGTAAGGAAACCATGATGAAAAGCCAGAGAATTACTATCACAAATACAGAATAGTTAGTTTTGGGAAGGGGAAAGGACTTTGATGAGAAAGAGACATACAGGGGGCTTCTAAGGTGCTGGCCAAAAAAAAAAAATTTAATCTGAGTGGTGATTATATGATTGTTTCTTTTTGCCACATTAATCATTAAATGCATATATATTCTTTATTCACTCTTATGAATATGTGTCATATTTCACAATCTAAACATATAAAGCATTTAATTAGGTTATCTATGTAAAGTGCATAACAAAATGCCTACTACATACTAAGATCTCAGTAAATGTTATTTATTATATCCATCATTCATCCACCACTAGTTCAGAAAGTATCTGTACCATTTCTTCCGTCCGCCAGTCATGGTATGCATGTGGACGTGTGCTTCTTATTTCTAATAGACATTTACTGATGCCCCACTATGTGCTACACACTGTGCTAGAAGGAGATGAACTGGACAGCATTCCCATCAAAGGAGCTCATTACAGTGACCTGAATGTACCAAGACAGCTCCTGCTTCTCCTCAGACACGAGGAGCCATCCAAACCATCCACATCTCTTTCCATATACTTGGGTTAAATGTTAACTTCTCAAAAATGACAAAATCACAAACCAGGATTTGCACCCAGGAGGAAACTCCCACCTCAAACCCTGCTCCATTTTTGCCAACCACATGGCCGCCCCAGACCATAAGTACTATTCACCCAGCTGCACACACACCCCATGCAGCCCAAATCACACCTGCCACACCCTCAACCATGGTAGAGAAAAAAGGACCGCAAAGAAAAATCCCCCCAGTGTCTGCACTAGCCCCCTGCTCATCCCTCTCCACCCCAATCCCACCATCCCAGCTTAAGGGCATGAAATACATTATGACCCTGGGCCTTCGTTTACATGTAACAAACAGAGGTCAATTCATTTCTAAATCACTTTTTTTATGGCTCTATTGAACTATTTGCCACATTATTTATACGTTAATGGGCCAGGCCCCTCTGGGAAGCTCCCTATCTAATAAATAACGTGCCAAATCATTAAGCAAGGTGATAAAATCAAAGCCATTTAAAAATACATCAACCTGCATTCCCTTCCAGTGAAATAAGCTCCAGGGGACCAGGGAAACGAAAGGGGAAAAAGAAAATCACTTTCTATTACTCAGTTTGGTCAGGTGTAGGTTTTTGTTTTTTTTTCCCCTGGGCTTGAGATAAAAATCAGAGCTGGGAGATGTAGATAACCTGGCTGCTTACCCATATCCCCAGCAGCTAGGGGAGAGGAAGTGAATCGGTATTACAGTAAGGATGGTTCCAAGTCAGCTTCAGGCAAGAGGAAACAGGGGCATCAGATTCTACCCTCCTCCTGCCACTTAGGAGTATCTGGGGCAGACACAGAAGCCCAACTGGGTAAATAAAGTTATGTCCTCTGGCTGGCCGTTCGGGAGTTCAAAAGAAAATACACTAAAGGACTTCACCTTCCTACCTGCATTCCATCACTATAATTCTCTCTTACGAATTTCAGTATTTATAATTAATCTGAGTCACAGAGAAGAACATTAGTAATGATGATTACTCCGGCTTCCCTCCATTCCCCACTCCTCACCCAAAGGGCTTACCACACCTTTTTTCACCATCAACCCACTCAGAAAACCCATGCAAACCTACCATAGCAGTTCTGAGAGCATGTGGGCTGGAAGACCTGCTTTTGAGGTTCCTACGGAATACAACCCTCCAGTGATTCTGAGAGAAAGGAACGGGAGCCCATCAGTCCATCCCTATCCTAAGGCTCCCTGTGGGTAGATGCCAGCCTCAGATGCTAGAAGGAATGACCCAAATAGATCGCATCCTGGTTGATAGGAAAGACAAAACCCACTCCTCAGGACTCTAAGCAGCAATACAAATGAAGAAGTACAAACTGAGTGTCTAAGCAGAGAGGGTACACAGAGCAAATAAATTATCTGTAGGCTTAAGTAAATATGTAAGTTTTGGGCCGGGTGTGGAGGCTCATGCCTGTAATCCCAGAACTTTGGGATCACTTGAGCCTAGGAATTTGAGACCAGCCTAGGCAACATAGGGAGACCCTGTCTCTACAAAATGTTTTCAAATTAGCTGGATGTGGTGGCACACACCTGTGTTCTCAGCTCCTCAGGAGGCTGAGCTGAGAGGATCACTTGATCCTCAGGTCAAGGCTGCAGTGAGTGGAGATCATATCACTGCACTCCAGCCTGGGCAATAGAGCCAGACCCTGTCTCAAAAACAAAAACAAAACCGAAAACAATGTAAGTCTAAAGCAAATAAACCAAGTGTTGTTTAATTCAATCTTAATAGGAGCCTTGAAAGGTAATTTACAGATTCAGAGAAACTAAAAGATTTAATGAAGACCACATACATGTAAGTAGAGGGCTAGGGTTTGACTCTAGGTCCTTTTGTTGACAAAAAGCTATATTATTTTATTAAATCATCATGTCAAGGAGCAGAGATGAGCTTTAAGTTGAGTTCTAAAGAAAGGGCACTATGGATAAACTAAGAGAGGATGGGAAGTGTGGTTTGCCAAATAAAATACAGGACACCCATGCCCAAATATTTCATGGGACATACACTAAAAATTACTTGTTTATCTGAAATTCAAATTTAACTACCACCTGTATTCTTATTTCCTAAATCTGTCAGCATTTAAAGCAAGCAACTCTTAAGCCTTAAAGCAAGGCAAATGGCCTGAGTAAAAGCTCAAAAGAATAGGAAAACAAGGCTTGTGGGGAGAATGAAAAGTATGTTTATCTGGTTGGCGCAGACAGTTCCAGAGTGGGAAGTCAAAAAACAGGAAGATGGGCTGGGAACAGTGGCACATGCCTGTAATCCCAGTTACTCAGGAGGCTGAGGCAGGAGAATCACTTGAACTCGGGAGGCAGAGGTTGCAGTGAGCCGAGATTGCACTGCTGCACTCCAGCCTGGGCAACAGAGAGAGACTCTGTCTCAAAAAAAAAAAAAAAAAAAAAAAAAAAGCATAGGAAGATGAAGTTGGCCGTAGTCAGCTGCTAGAAAGATCTTCCAGAATGGACAGTTTAGACCTGATGGGCAATAGAAATGCTTTGATTCTAAGTTGCAAACTTAGGGAAGAGAACAATCATGGTTTCATATGACCATAGGATTTAGAATTACTTTAGTTTATAACAACATCATGCCTTTTATTTGTATAGTACTTTATAGTTTGCAAAGCACTTTCACATGAGTTATTTAATTGGAGCCTCAGGTACCTTGCATGGTAGGCAAAATGGATGCTTTCTGCCTCAGTTGACTCTGCTTCCACTTAGCCTATGAGCTGGTCTCCATCCTTCCCTTGACTACCAACATCCTGAAAGGCACTATCCTGCCCCTACTCCCAACTCTACCACTCTCCTGAAACTGTTGTCACAAGGTCACCAGTGACGTATCCAAGGCTTCTTTTCATTCTTCATTCCACTTTCCCTCTCTTTGTTAACATTGTTGACAAGCTACTCTATCTGTAGTGCTGTTCATCTCTTGTTCTCCTACTTTCCGGATCACTTTTTCTCAGTCTGTTTCACACTTCTCTTGTTCTATTCTCCTTCCCTTAAAGTGGGCATGCCCAAGTTTCCATCTTCGGTCTTGTCCTTGGGTGCTTTCATCCATTCTATTTTCAAGCCCTGAATATGTGCTAATGATTCCCAAATTTACATCTCTCCTGGCTTTCTACATTAGAATTTTAAATTGCCTCCTAGACATTTCTATGCATGATTCCCATTCCAATTCATCCTCCTACTACCAATAGATCTAGCCATCTTATCCACTTGATGAACACCATTACTTACTGGATAAGGTCCAATTCCTCAGCCAGATTTGTCAGTAGTCACACAGTTATGGCAAAATCTTGTCTAGATAGGGAGGTTGGCAAACTTTCTCTATAAAGGACCAGACAGTAAGCATTTTGGTCTTTGCAAGCAGCATTCAGTCTCTGTTGTATATTTCTCTTTGTTGTTGCTGTTATTGTTTAATACAACCCTTTTAAAAATGTTACAACCATTCTTAGCTTGAGGATTGTACAAAAATAAGCTTGGGCCTTAGTTTGCCAACCCCTGGTCTAGGGTCAGGCCTCCTGATTCCCAATCTTGTTCTCTTTTCCTTGCTTGAGGAAGTTAAAAATTTATATTTACACAGTATTGACAGCTTTAAAATTTTTCTTTCATATACATTATTTTACTTGTTCTTGCTTCTTTGAATCCCCATAGGACTTTATCTGCACCTATCACATAGAACATATTCCAGTTCATAACCTTTTACTCTACTAGGCTATTCTTTTTTTTTTTCTTTTTGCCTTTATACAGTTAGCATCTTTACTAATCTACTAGAACTGTTGTAACAAAGTATCACAAATTAAGTGGCTTAAGCAACAGAAATTTATTGTCTCTCCATTCTGGAGGCTGGAAGTCCAAGACCACAGTGCCAGGAGGGTTGATTCCTTCTGAGGGCTGTGAGGGAAAACCCGTCCTGTGCCTCTCCCCTAGCTTCTGGTGCTCTGCTGGCAATCTTTGGTGTTCCTTGGCTTGTAAACACATTACCTGGGCCCTTGCCTTCATCTTCACATGCCATTTTCCCTGTCTTAAAAAAATGTTACATCTCATTTATTTTTGTATATTCCGTAGCAACTAGCCCAATGTGTTATTCATAATAGGTACTTTAAAATTTAAAACCTAGTTGTTTTGTTTTACTTTTTACTTCAATGGGAGAAATGAGGAAGGGTCTGAAGATTAAACACTCACTCAGGTGGCTAGTGCTAGCTGGGCAGGTAATGACGCTGATCTTGACTGTAAGGATAGCCGTGGGACAAGAAGAAATGGAAAGGAGGAGAGAAACCCCACAATACCAAGCTCTGTGCTTCCCCCACTGGGAGTTCCTTCTCTCTAAGAGTTGAACTGCCTAAAGTTTTTCCAAGAGAAAACCCAAGCTGTCTGGGAGCTATGACTGCCCCCAGGGGTCTTAACAGCTTCTCTTGAGTACCAGAGCCCTAGACCTGATTGGAATGGAATCAGAGAATCTTAAAGTGAGAAAGGTCCTTAGAGATGCAGCTTCTCATCAGAATGGTTGTGGTCAACTCCAAGTTTTCTGGGCTAACGTGGGAGGGCTATGACACAGTTCTTGTCAAGTCAGTTTTTAAAAAATGAAAATTATTTATTTGGGACTTTTTAATGTAGCCTTTTTTTAATGTTCCAAAAATATGTGTCTGCCTTCAGAATTGTCTTAGAAATTATGTCTCATAAGTACGTCTTGCTGGGGACGGACAGCATTGGCATCACTTGGAGGCTTACTAATAATGCAGAATTTCAGACCCCACCATAGGGTCACTGAATCAGAATGTGCACTTTAACAAGGCTTCAGCTGATTTCCATGCTTATTAATATTTCAATGCACTAATGAAGAGGATAAGGGTTTACTACTTAACAGCTGTGTGACCTTAAGCAAGTTATTTGACTTCTTCATAGCTCAGTTTCCTGATCTATAAAGTGGGAATGATAATAGTATCTCCTCATCCAATTGTTGTAAGACCTTAGTTAACACATGAAAGGCTTAGAACAATGCCTGGCACTGGTAGGCATTCAGTGACTACTAGCCATTATTAATATTATCTTTGATGCACTCCTTTATGGTGAAAAGACAGACCTCAAAGTGATAAGTGGGGAGAAGTAGGGGAATATATGTTTGTGTGTGTGGTGGAGTGGAGAGAAGGGCACTGATAACAGGAGGAATTTTTTTTTTTTTTGAGATGGAGTCTCGCTGTATCACCAAGCTGGAGTGCAGTGGCACAATCTCAGCTCACTGCAACCTCCCAGGTTCAAGCGATTCTCCTGCCTCAGCCTCCCACGTACCTGGGACTACAGGCACCTGCCACCATGCCCAGCTAATTTTTGTATTTTTAGTAGAGACGGGGTTTCACCATGTTGGCCAGGATGGTCTCGATCTCTTGACCTCATGATACACTCACCTCGGCCTCCCAAAGTGCTGGGATTACAGGTGTGGGCCACCGTGCCTAGCCTACTTCTTTAATTAATAATGAAAGACTCAGTTGTGGGAGCATTCAGCCAAGCTTGGGGTACCCAGAGCTCCAGGACAAGTGACTGGTCATTCGTATCATAGATTTATTAACATGTACCATTGGCAGGCCCTCTGCTGGTACTAGAGATATTGTGGTAAAAAAGACAGACAAGGCCGCAGCCCAGAAGTTTGAGAAGATCTGTAATGTCCATTAACACTAAAGGAAGTCAGGCCTATCAGCATTATGTTGTGCTTCATTTAGACAAACTGATCGTGGGGCCTTGGAAATTTGGTTTGGCTCTCTCCACAGAGTTTATTAACCTGATAGTTGCTCCAATTCTCTTTCCTTCCACGTCTCATAGGCAGCCAGCTAGAGCAGCTCTGCGGCTCAGTTGGCTGGATCAACTGTGGAGCTGAATGCGGTATGACTAAGAGCTGGCTATCTTAGAAGCTGAACCTTCAGCTTCACTTTGAGATGGGAAGATCCAGTAGGCCTGTTGTCCACACAGTCCTAGTTTTGGGGAATTGCCTTTCTAAAATGCAGGTCCTATCTTGTTACTCCTCTGTTTAAAAACCTCTAATGGTATACAAGGCCATTTACACTCTAGCCCCAAACTATTTGGCAGTCTCATTACAAATTGCCACCCCTCCCTAGCAGGCACTCCATATCCTAACTACAAGAGTGGCTGAAAACTGGAGCTCTACTCAAACTGGGATTCAAACCCAAGCTCTGTTGCTTACTGTATATGTGAAACAGGGCAAGTTACTCAACCTAAGTCTCTGTTTTTGCATATGTTAAATAGTAATAACTAAACAATAATAAAAATAGCTTATTCATATCAGGCACTGTTCTAAGCACTTTGCATCTATTGATCACTTAATTTTCACTACAGAGCAACTACAGAGCATTGTTGTGAAGATTAAGCGAATGAACACATGCGAGTTCCTAGAACAGTGTATGATATGAATATGAGCTATTTTTATCATTTTTTAAATTATTAATATTAACAAAAACAAACAGTCTTTATCATGCCTCCATACCTTTAGTAACATAGTTCCTTCTCCCTGGACATGCTAACTCCCTTCTCTGTGCTGCAAACTCCTAGTGTTCCTCCAACAGATCCAGCTTTTCAGGCTTCTGTACCCAGAATAAGTCACCTCTTCTATGCATATACTCATAGCACTCTAAATAGTCTACACTACACTTATTCTAGTGCGCTGAAAATAATGTTTGCATGCTTACAAACACTTTCCACCACTAGACTGTGAACATCTCAGCTGTAAAGATCCTGTCTGGTTTACTCTATATCACTAGGGCTGACTCTAACACATGGAACACAGCAGGTACTAAATGAGTGTTTGTTGAGTTAATAAATGGAGGTCTGACTGAATGATTAAATGCTTTCAGGAAAGGCCCTAGAATGGAGTTCCAGAGAAAAGCAGGCTAGGGGAGTGAAACAGTCCAGGTATCTTCTGCCCTGCATCTCCCACCTCCTCAGCAGCAAAGCCAGCCACCAGCACAAGCTCCCCACCTTCACTAGGCCTGACTGCACCTCCCCGCCAAGAACACCCCCCAGTCCCCGCTCTTGCTATAGACACTCCACTCACCTCTGCCTCTGGCGGTGACAGAAATGAAGAGGATTACATCATTTGTTACAACAAAATGGTTATTATAGTAATAAGTATAATTAGCATCAGACAATTACAATAATAACACATTTCCTTGCTGCAAAGGTACTTTTTTAACAAACAGGTTTATTTAATGCCCCCTACACTCCCCCCTTAAGAAAAAACAACTCTTTTCACGAAGAGCAGAGGCCTCTTTCATTCTGAGATGCTATCTTAATGAAGGAACATTATTGACAAACCCCCTAAAATGGGAGCAGATTCCCTTGGAGTAAAATCTCTCTTCCTCTCCCTCTGGTTTCTCTGGGGAAAAGAAAACCCCTGTCTCTCTTTCGTGGGATTAGGAGAACTGGTTGAAGGATAGACAAGATAGGGCCAGGGAGAGGCAAAAAGAAAAATTTTCTTAGACAGCTAGAACTTAATATCAGTTGTTAACTGTCTCTCATTCTTTCTTCCTGGGTTGGACAGACCAGGAAGAGAAAACAAGGCATTCGTTCATAGTGGTGAATGAGTGTCTTAGGTATTTTTCCAAGCTGTATGGGAGCAAGAAGTGCTTAGAGTGAGATGGCACAAAGATCTAGGAGGAGATCGAAAATGAAAATAAATGAAAAAATAAAGAGGGCACAATCTTAGGTCACACAGACATACCTGCATTAGATGCATACGGGTGCTTATACTCAATCTTTTTAGTTATCTCCTGCTTCTTCCAAAAAATAATTAGGAAGAGATTACAGTGATGACATTTAATAGAGGATTTAAAAATTAGATAGGTAGCCAGGCGCAGTTGCTCATGCCTATAATCCCAGCACTTTGGGAGGCCAAGGCGGGTGGATCATGAGGTCAGGAGTTTGAAACCAGCCTGGCCAACACAGTGAAGCCCCGTTTCTATTGAAAATACAAAAACTTAGCCGGGTGTGGTGGCAGGTGCCTGTAATCCCAGGTACTCGGGAGGCTGAGGAAGGAGAATCTCTTGAACCTGGGAGGCGGAGGTTGCAGTGAGCTAAGATCGCACCATTGCACTCCAGCCCGGGCGACAATGCAAGACTCCATCTCAAAAAAAAAAAAAATTAGATAGGTGAGCATATCAGTATACACTTAAGCATTTTATGAACTTGATGGCATATACATAAGGGCATGTGTGCCTTCCAAGCATATTTATAGATTTAGGCACACCCCACATACATACATAGGAATATACCCTGCACATAGTAGGCTCTCAATAAACACTTTTTGAATTCAGGAAACAATCCCACCCCTAAATACAAAGAAATATAAAAATAAGTAGTTCAGAAAGATACAACCTAAGATACAGACATATAAATACATATAAACATTCACACATAAATATGAATGTGAATATAATATTAATACATGCCTCAAATATATAAACTAGACCACTATCCATATGCACATGTAGTGTACACACCATTTTACACACATACATAAAATTAAACCTCACTTTTTTTTACAATAGGCACAGCCTAGGTAGACATATAAGCACTTTGCAAACCCATATATACATATAAAACATGGTCACATTTTCACATACATGTCCAAGCGCACACTTACATAAAAACACATTCATACACATAGGTGCATATAGACCCAACACACACACACACACACACACACACACAATATAAATCAAACCAGAATAGCTATAAAGATAAGCATCTCTGCTGATAGTTCTTATCTTCTCTTAGTGACAGTGCTCATAGGCATGGATTTAATCTAGATCTCTAGCCCATCACACCCAATGCAAGAAGAGGCAAGAGGTTTGGACCACCCACTAGGGAACCTGTCTGTCTCCAAGGCCATTCACATATGCACATGTCTTGTCCAAGCACCTTGGAGCCTTGACCTCACCACAGATGACTGGGAATGAAATATGCACTGACCCACCTTCCCAGGTGCTCCAGGTCAAGCTCCTTTACCTTTATTGACTCCCAGGATCTGGGTCATTCCATCACAATTCCCAGATGAACTTTCTTCAAATGTCTTTCAATTATCAACCAAGTAGTTTGCCCCATAAACCAGGGATACCCCACCTCTCCACACCCACTCCTGTCAGCAGAGCGTATCCTCTCTTCTCTTGATACCAATGCTCCTCTTCCAAGCAGCCTTCTCAGATCTTTCCCTTAAGACATTCAGCCGCATATGGAAAAACCATGTTTTCTTTCCACAAATATCTTTCCTTTCTTGTAAAATACATTTACTCCAGCTCTCTTTAGTCACAGATTGGTTTAATGTTTTATTGTATTATTTGTATATCCTTTACTGGTATGTCAAGATATCCACCTAAGATTTTGTTTCTGGTTCTTAGGAGATTGGGCCTACCTGTGGATGCTTTTGTACAGAACTAGAAGAGGACTGAAGGATAATTTAATTCAGCCTCCTCATTTTCCAGGTAAAGAAATGGAGGTCCATAGAGGAGAAGTGATTTTCCCAGAGTCACAAAACTGAGTGTCAAAGAGGGATGCAAGTTCAGGTTCCTGTCTCTTAATTCAATATTCCTGCTACTACATCAGCATTTCTCAGATTGAATTTAATGGAACGCTAATGTCCCAAGAACAAATAAGAGGTTTTCCTTTAAAAGGGGCTTCCATGGTCTCATAACTTGGAAAATATTGCAAATTATGTCTCCCTCTTGAGATTTCAAATGAATATTAACATGTTAAAGGTTCCGAGAAGCCCTGCTGCTTTAGATTTTAATTTTGTCTCATCCATTGTCTCCTAAAATGATCTGATTCAATGCTTTTTCAAGAAACCGTTATTAACATCAGGTGAAACCTCAGTGCTTTGAGGATTACACAGTTTAGGAAACAGCACTCCCTTAAACACAACAAGGAGGAGGGGCTGAGTTGGGTTCCCTCGTTTTTAAAAATCATTGAGAAGGAATAAGCTGAGCACATATACACGAGCAAGAGGCTGCCTTCTCTTCTGTGGCGGAAAATAGGGAGCAGGGCTTGATGAAATCCCAAGAGGTAAAAATGATCCACCAAAGGCTTAATGAAAGGAGATGGTTTGGGTTCAGAACTAAGTTCTTCCGATGGTGGTAAGGGAGAGAAAAGGTATTTTTATTCTTACAAGATGTCTGGAAAAGGATACTTCAAACCTTTCAGTTAAAAGATGGAAGCATTGGGCTGGGTGCAGTGGCTCACACCTGTATTCCCAGCACTTTGGGAGGCCAAGGGGGGCAATCACCTGAGGTCAGGAGTTCAAGACCAGCCTGGCCAACATGGCAAAACCCCATCTCTACTAAAAACAAAAATTAACCAGGCATGGTGGTGCACACCTGTAGTCCCACCTATTTGGGAGGCTGAGGCAGGAGAATCACTGGAACCCAGGAGGTGGAGGTTATAGTGAGCCGAGATCGCACCATTGCACTCCAGCCTGGTTGACCGAGCGAGACTCTGTCTCAAATAAATAAATAAATAAAGATGGAAGCATCAGCATTCTCCATAGCAAAAATCAGTAAGCTCCCATCCTAAGAGAGGAGAGCCTCACATATAGCAGGTGTTCAATAAATATTTGTCAAATGAATGAATCAGTGAAGCAAGCTGATTTGCCTCAAGCAATGGAGAGGGCCCAAGCCAAATGAATTGGAAGTCACTGCTAGTCTTCTGCACCTCCAGGGAGGGTTAAAGTTCTATGGGAAGAAAGAGTAGGAATATATGACCAAAGAGCCCTAACCTTTGGCTCTCTAATTTTCCACAGGGCCTGAGGGATTTTTCTGGCAAACCCCAGCAATGGACCTGAGTATAGTTGGTGGAGGGAATGAGTCAGGTTGAGTTGTTTGTTTGTTCTCCAGGGCAGGGTCATGCAAGAGTCAATAAACACACTGGAGCCTCTTTGACTGGAGCTTGGAGCAAGAGATCGGCTTGTTTGTTCTAGAGAATTTGAACTTGGGTCAAAATGGCTCTCAAGGCCTCCCTTCCCCGAGGTAGAGGCCTCCAGGCGGCAACTGAGGTTATCCATTGGGCAGCCAGGTGCTCTACCTAACAATGCATTACACATAGGAAGGTCCCTCCACCAAGCTCGTTTTTTATTTTATGACCTGCAGTGGACACACCAATCTGCCACCTACTAGTTATGGGATGTCTTATTATTTAATACAGGCCACAAAATTGGTAATAGCATCAAGATAAGGCAAGGGCATATCCAAGTTGGTTTATAGGGTTACAGAATCCCAGGACTGGAAATAGCCATAAGAAGGAATTTCAAATAGGTGCCAACTGCCTCTAAAAGGGATCAGCATTCCCACTACCCTTAAGTTGACGGTCTTCTTTTCTTTTCCGAAATACAGAAGTCATTTGAACTTTCTCAGTCTATCCCAGGTCTAGCTCTAGTCAGGCAGCAGTATAAGCTCCCCATGTGTGTTCTGAGGGGCCTTCCCCTTAAGAAGCTCCTCATCTAAGTAAATTGTCAGAACACAAATATCTAAAAAATGACTTCAGAGGCCGGGCACAGTGGCTCACACCTGTAATCCCAGCACTTTCGGAGGCCAAGACAGGCGGATCACCTGAGGTCGGGAATTCTAGACCAGCCTGAACAACAGGGAGAAACCTCGTCTCTACTAAAAATACAAAATTATCCGGGCATGGTGGTGCATGCCTGTAATCCCAGCTACTCAGGAGACTGAGGCAGGAGAATTGCTTGAACCTGGGAGGAGGAGGTTGCGGTGAGCCGAGATTGCACCATTGCACTCCAGCCTGGGCAACAAGAGTGAAACTCTGTCTCAAAAAAAAAAAAAAAAAAAAAAGACTTCAGAATGCTTATTAAGCAATAAAGCAGCAAGTATAAACCAACAATGGGGCTGAAAAGATGCAGAGTCAAGAAATATTCCAAGTAAGAAGGGGTTATTTTGGGAAGGCTTCCTGCAGGAGGGAGTGTGGAACTAGGTTGGAGAGGAAGCAAGGAGCAGAATGGAGAGAAAAGTAAAGGCAATCCAGCCTGAGAAGGGGGAGTGCTTACAGGAGGTTTCAGAGGCGGAAAATGTGTGGCATGGACAGGAGGCCAGGGAGGAGCTCAGTTTGCCGAAAACAGACAACAGGAAGGGACAGAAAAGAACCAAGGGGAAGGAGGTTAAGGGGAGCCTGGCAAGTGAGGCTAGAGTTTGTGATGCGCAGTAGCACAGTGCAGTCTCAAAAGTGTGAGTCAAGAGACATGGGTTCCAGCCCTGGATCTGCCACCACCTCAAGTACCATAAATCTCAGTCTCCTCATCTGTAAAATAAGGACATTGTATGAGAAGATTAATAAGGTCCCTTGCAGTTCCAAAGCTGCAATGCTGAAGTACAAGAAACAATAAGGACTACCACGGCGGGTCCTCGACAAATCCATTTAATATTTTTTCCCTTATACAAGACAAGTCTAAGTTCCCTTTATCCCTGTGACTGAATTACAACTTGAGCATATTTACTACGTCAAAGATTAATCCTCCAAACCCAGCAAGCTCGCTGGTTGAGCAGCAAGGAAATATCTCTATAAAAAGAATAGACTCTATAAATTATTGGTCACTTACCTAGGGTTGTTACTAAATTATTTTAAAACGATATATATTCTGCTCCTACACTCTCACTTCTGTCTCTCTCAGACTAATTGCTTCCTGAACTAGGAAGGGTGTCCAAACAGAGACCTAGGAAGTTTGATATATTCCGGATCCTTCAACTGCTGGGATTCCAGATGATAAAAAAACTGCGCAGTGGAATTTGAATCAACCTATTCACAGACTTGAAAGGAGTAAGAGGGTAAGTCATTGACATTACCCTCCTTTTTCCTCTTCCACATTCTGAGCAGCATAACATTTCAACTGGCTTTAACTGAGATAGTGTCAGCTTCTACCCCAGCCTTTAGCATATTGTATTTTCTGTCCACCACTCTAAATAAGAGCTAGCATAGTGACTGGCACATAGTTAGTACTTAGTGTGTGACCATTCTGTGCATGAATGCATAGATTGAGAAATCACAATCTAACTGATAAGGTCTTCCTAGTGGCTAGCCTTAGTCTGATGCTGTCACAACCACTCTCCCCTGCTGCTGGCTGGGCCCATAAATGACATCTCCCTGCACCAGAGTTAGGTGTCTACTGCCTCATCCCAGTACCCTAGGCACTCCTCTGTCACAGCTCTTCTCATGCTCTATTGTAAATTCTGGTTTACTTGTTTATCTTCCCACCAACCTGAAAGCACCTAAAAGGTAAAAACCTTATCTTCTTCATTTTTGCATCCCTTGTCCAGAATAGTAGCAGTAAAAATAAGGCAATTTGTTGAATAAATCAATGAAGCACAGCAAGTCATCCTTTCTGTGTTTTGAATAAAGAAAGACTTTTAGAAGAATATCAAAGATCAATTTCTATGATATACATATCCTCATCACATTGTGTCTACTTAGCCACAGAGGATTACAGGCTGGGTGTGGTGGCTCATGCCTGTAATTCCAGAACTTTGGGAGGCCAAAGCTGGAAGATCACTTGAGCCAAGGAGTTTGAGACCAGCCTGGGTAATACAGTAAGACCTTGTCTCTACTAAAAATAAAAAAATTTTTTAAAAATTCTCCAGGAGGCTAGGTATGGTGGCTCGCACCTGTAATCCCAGCACTTTGGGAGGCCGAGGCAGACGGATCACCTGAGGTCAGGAGTCCGAGACCAGCCTGGCCAACATGGCAAAACCCCATCTCCACTAAAAATACAAAAATTAGCCAGGCATGGTGGTGCGCACCTGTAATCCCAGCTACTTGGGAGGTTGAGGCAGGAGAATTGCTTGAACCTGGGAGGCAGAGGTTGCAGTGAGCTGAGATCCCGCCATTGCACTCCAGCCTGGGCAACAGAGTGAGGCTCAGTATAAAAAAAAAATTATCCAGGCATTTTGGTGTGCACCTATAGTCCCAGCTACTTGGGAGGCTGAGGTAGGAGGATCAGTTGAACCCAGGAATCAAGGTTGCAGCGAGCTATGATCACAGCAGTGCGCTCCAGTCTGGGTGATAGAATGAGACCTGGCTGAAAAAAGGAGAAGGAAGAGGAGGAGGAGAAGGAGAAAGAAGAAGAAGAAGAAAGAAGAAGAAGAAGAAGAAGAAGAAGAAGAAGAAGAAGAAGAAGAAGAAGAAGAAGAAGAGGAAGAGGAAGAGGAAGAGGAAGAGGAAGAGGAAGAAGAAGAAGAAGAAGAGGGAGGAGGAGGAGGGGAGGAGGAGGAGAGGAGGAGGAGGAAGAGGAAGGAGAAGAAGGAGGAGGAGGAAGAGGAAGGAGAAGAAGGAGGAGGAGGAGGAGGAGGTTATAGAAGCAATAATATGTATATTTTAACTCTTCAAACATGCTTCAGAAAAACAAAAGTTACCTACACAGATCAAATTACGTGGCTAATTGTTCATCTCTAGCACCTTGGAAAATATGAATTCGGGGTCTAAAGTGTGCTACGAGAGGTGTGGAATGAAGCAAAAAGTGCAAACACAGGCCCTGCTGCCAGAAACTCCTGGACTGAAACACACATCAGTAAGATTAACACAAGAAAGTTGAAGACCATTAATGCTATACCATTAGCCAAAGAAAGGCATCAGACAAGGTAAGGCTCAGAGGTACTTGGCTTGGGAAAGAATAGAGTTTGCTGATCATTCACATTTTGACACACTTATTGGCCCATGAGAGTTGCTTAGGTATCATAAGGAAACAGTACATTGCTGGAAGGATGAGAAAAAGACAATCTAGTAGTTTGAGGATCTAGTAGTTTGAGGATCTAGTAATTGAAATCAGGGCCTGAAGTGCAATTTGGAACAATGTTCAGCATTATAGGGGAAGAGGAAAGAGACCAAAAAGTTATTGAACAGGAGTGGAACAGGCAGAGTAGTAGTAAAATAGGAGATCTCAGGCCTGATTTGTAGGGTGTCATGAAGTTCTTATAAAGCTGGAGGTGTACTGTAGGGGATCATTAGGAGAGAGTGATAGGAATATGAGCTAATTAATCAACTGGAAAACTAAAATGGCAAGACTCTAGGTGATCCATAATGAGATCTATGCTCCTAAGATGGTCAACATCTCAAAATCACCTACCTTTACCCAAGGGCTATTTCCATTGCTTGAGCCCAGGAGCTCGAGGCTGCAGTGAGCTATGATCATGTCACTGCATTTCAGCCTGAGTGGCAGAGTGAGACCAGACCCTGTCTCTAAAAAGAAAAAAAAAAAAAAAAGGTCATTTACTCTATCTAACAATGACCTTCTCCTTTTCAGCTCCTTATTTGCCTCCTCCAGGAAGCCTTCCATAACTAAAATGCCTTTTCCCACACACAGATATTTAGAGCTTAGCCAGGCTACGTACTACTTATTGATTTCTTGAACTTTTGTCACTCACTGTATGCCTCTGGAGACTACAGCCTGTCTCATCTCAGTGGAAGGGCTCCTAGAATAGAAATAGTCTTATCCTCCTTTGTGAATTTTGCTCCCAGAAGTTGTTCATATTAGGAAAGCAAAGACTGCCTGGAGAAGACAGCCATCAGATGGCTCCATTCCCCGCATCACAGAATCTGCGAGCAGGAGTTATGGCTCTTCCTGCAGAAAGTCATTATAATTATGAAAAATGTCTACAGCTCTTTCCGCCATTTAGGCAAAGCCTCTGGCTGTCCCGATGAGCAGAGATTTAAGATCCTGTTCTCCATAAAGATGGTTAGATAGCCCAAGAGATAGATGTGTTAACGCCTAATTGGTCAGTGTTGAGTCATCAAATCTGATTCAGAGAGCAGGATTGGACAGTCCTGCCAGATAAGAGAGGGCAGGAAACAGCCAGGGAGGAAAGTGGCAAGGGACTATTGCAGTCAGTCCTTTCTACCCTGGCTCCCCCTGCGCTTTCACCGTTCCTTTGCATAGAATTTGCAAGAACAGTAAATTTCAGTCTTTCTCAAGAGTAGCCTCATTTGACTCTCCAGTAAGGCAGTGCTTCCTTTAGTCCAATCCTAACCCTTCATGTTTATGGTCTCAGTTGTTTCTCTTCTGGCTTCAGGAAAGGTCACTATTCTCCTGTTCTTGAGCTTGCAATACTTTAAATTCATTGATCAGCAGTTTCTTTTCTCCCTGTTTCCTCTCTCTCCCTCCTCCATTCCTGACCTTTCTCTTCTCCATATAAATCACAACTTTCTTACTGATACCCTTTTATCGAAGCCATGTGACTTTTAAAAAACACTTTTCTAGACCTCCAGCAATTGTAGTAAATAGTACATAATTCAGAGTGGGTAAAATTATCTAAATAACAGGCACTTTTTTTTATTATCTAAATAACAGGCACTTTTTTTTTTTTTTTTTTTTTTTGAGATGGAATCTTGCTCTGTTGCCAGGCTAGAGTGCAATGGCGCCATCTCAGCTCACTGCAATCTCCACCTCCCAGGTTCATGCAATTCCCCTGCCTCAGCCTCCTGAGTAGCTGGGACTACAGGTACATGCCACCATGCCTGGCTAATTTTTTGTGTTTTAGTAAACATAGGGTTGTGCCATAATAGGCACTTTTGGCAGCAAACAATGCAGAGCTATAGACCAAACCCCAGAGACCTGTAGACTGGGATGGTAATAACTGATCCAGCGTAAATGTGAGTGAAGATGGCACTGTCCAAATTTGTGGTTTTAAAAGCAAGGGAAAAGAGGACAGTCTCTGTGGTTAAGGTAAGAACACTAATGCTAGCGTATGTGACATCATCATTTCAGGCTTTTAAACACAAAAGAGCATCTCTCCTGCCTGGGTTAGAAGATTTTTCAGGAAGTAAGTATAACTTCCCAGGGGAACAAGACAAAATGACTTTTCAACAAAAATCTGTGACTTTTTTTCCTTCCCAATGATTGTGTTTGTGGAGATGGTAAAGAAATGGTGTTTGTTCCCAGGGTAAAGGTGCTTAGGACAAGGACAAGATGGGAAATAGGCACTTGAGGCTCCATTCTTTCTGCCTGTGATCCTTCTGCCCATCCGCCCCACCCCAATGCTTGCAGGAGGAATGGAGCGGCAAGTCCATTGTTAGCACCTCAAAATACATTGCTACCATCCACGGTTATTAGGGACTAAAGCCTAGAACATAACCCTCACCCCTTTCAGGTAGAAAAGTGGAACGTGGTTGTTCCCTGCGGATTTGTTCACTCAGGACCTCATAGTCCTTAAGGTTATCCTGGGTGATCCTTCTGCCCCTGCAATGCGTCTCCTCTTTCTTCATTTAAAACTCTGCAGAGAAGTTGCCTCTACCACTTCTCTCCGTGGTTTGTTATGCTTCCTATCTCTTCTACAAATTTAATATTATTTCTGAGCAGCTGTGGTTAGAATTCCTTTCCTTTTCTTCTCACGCCTACCTATAAAATTGGTTTTTTCAAGCTCTCCTGCAAAATTGTTTTTTTCAAGTTCTCCTGCACCAAGCACTCCTCTCTCCTTTCAATTCTAGACACAGAAGACACAGATGAGGTGGCTATCCTCTAGCCCTGGCTTCTCGCTTCTGTCATTCTATACTCTTCAGAGCCACTTCACCCCCTAGAGAGTATTTCAGAATTTACTGAGCTTCTGCAGTGCTACCTGTCCAGCTGTGGAGGGAGGATGGCAAACAGTAAAAAGAACCTTGTTAGCATCCCATCAGCATCCAAGGCAGATATAGCAAGGCAGTCGGCCGTTCCTCCTAGAACCAGGCACTCACTTCAAGGACAAAGGAAGCTAGATGTCCTGATCGTCTAGAGTAATTGCTGCCGCCACTACCCTGGCATTAATAACCCCAGAACAACTGACAGCCCTTTTCATCTGAAAGATCTCAAAGCACTTAACCGCCAGGTGCTCATTAAGCCCTCTTGGGTGAGGTTGGCCCGACAGATCTGAGCCCTTGCTGCAGATGATTAGGGTCAGGGGGTGACTCAGAGAACCTAAGGAGCCAAATGTTGCAGGGAATGGGGGCCCATCAGCTTCCTACACGTGGGAAAATGAACCTCCTTGGCCCAGGTCTGGGTTCCGACTCCAGGGGGATGGAAAGGAGGCTAGCTCCTCCCCCAGCGTCTACAAGCAGGATCATGTAGAATTAATCAAACACAGAGCTCATTTACCCCAAATACCAGACAAGACTGTTTACACCCCAAGAACTGGCACGAAGTGTGAGGGAATGGGCAATTTTGCGGGGGGGTAATTTTGGAAGACAGAAGCAGAAATTAGGGAAGCATCTCCTCTTAAAGGAGATGGACAGTAGCTGAGGAAACACTCCCTGAATCAAGAGGGGGATCAGAGGATGATGATTCTGGGAAATTCAATCCTTTAGAGTGACACTTCTTGGCAAGGCATGGAGGAGCTGAGCTTTATTTTTCTGCCTGTGAAAAAATGGACCACAGGCTAACTCCATGGACCATTCAGATAGGGTACTACAGAGACTGTCTCAGACAAGCATATATTCCACTCACTCCCTTTTGCTGCTACAATGAAATGAAAGTCTAAAAGGCTTTTGCCAGATGGCATATGTGTTTTAGAACAGAGTCACGCCTACATCAGAAGATATACTTTAAAATAATGGCATTTTGGTAACAATATGAAAATGGATAAGTGAACAAGATTGCATACTTCTTCTGGTTTCTTTGGATGACCCAAAGACAAGACACAGATTCACCTGTTGGCAATTGCTGGAATTTCAAGCACAGGTGCCTTCAGGGAAACTGCACCAAGCACCCATCTCTCTTCTCAATCTTGGACACTAACTTTAATACCTCAAACCAAAAAGAAGACAGTAGAGTCACTTAGTGACCTAACCTATGGATTTAGAAGAAGATGACACCCTGAGTGTCAAATTTAGAAAACCAACCAACGACTTAGGGAAATATTCTTTGTGGGAAGAGATGGGGTCGGGTGATAGCTCCCTGGCTTGCCTCTGGAAACCAAAGCCCAGGGGCCCTCAAGAAACCCAAAGACCCCCCAGAAAGATAACCCTACTCTTGAAGACTACTGTCTCTCCAAAACTCTGAAACCAGAAATGACTAGTGTACTCCTAAAAGTCACCTCTGTATCCCTCTGCCTCTTCTCACCCACAAATCTCCAACATCAACTCTTCTAGACATGAACAAGAGGAAGGTACCCATTTGCCAAGAAATTGGGGGTCCCCACCCCCAACCTCCAAGAGATGGGGAAGGCAGGAGAAAAGACACTCATTAGCAAGTTGCAGGTGGTGTTACCAGGGTGTTATTTATTATTTGTTGGCTGCCAAGGCTTCCCTGAGCCTGCAAAGACAGAGCCATTGCCTCGGGGGCTGCAAAGTCTGAGACAGACAAACAACACACAACCCAGGCATGAAATCCACCCCACTGAGGAGCTGGGGGCAGCATGGGGATAGGAGCCACCCTTTTCTCTGGGGAGTCCTCCGGTTCCTGGATTCTTGGGGAAGGTACAAATGTGCAGGTGCAATCCTAGATCAGAGCATAGTGGGCTCTGCAAAGGAATGAGAGGAGCACCAAAGAAAGGAGCTCAGGCACAGGCTGAGGCAAGAGGTCTCAAAATGGTGTGAGAGGTAGGAGGAAATGAGATCAGGGTTACAGGCTGGGACAGCAGGCAGAGGAGGCGGGTTGGGGGGAGAGGTATTGCTGAATGGGTGGGGGAGGCCAAGAGATGTCATCAGCTGTTGCGTGGGGGGAACAATGATGCCAGAATGCAAGTTGTGGCAAGAAATGAACTGCCAGATGTAGCGAATGATTGAATGAGAGTTTAGCCAGAGGGGGAGAGGGGCTTGGTCATCAATAATACCCTATGTGGAGATGCTACTGCTCCATTATAACTGGTTCATTCCCAGTGTAAGCAGACTACAAAAGAAAAAGGTTAGAGTGTGGCATGGCGGGACTCTTCAAGACAACATTTGGCCATGTATGGGAGAAGCCCAACCATCTGAGAGAGTGGTGAGAGCTTTAAATCTCACGCATGACCTCTTTCCCTAGGAAAGTAATTTGAGGGCTCACTATCCCCTAGGAGTTCTAGCCCCTGGAATCTGCTTTATCATCCAACTTCTTGGTCTGGCCTCATCCTATGTGCAGACCTCACTAACACGGGGAGCTTGTTTGACAGTTTAGCAAGAAGGACAGATCCTTGTATCTAACCAAAGAAAAGTGCTTCTCTGTTTTTTTTTTTTTAAACTATGTAGCTTCAAGAAGGACATAAATGAAAGGGAGAGGGAGGTAGGAACTCCCATCTAGTCAGCCCGGTCAACCTGGAAATGGATGAAGTGAGAGATGTCAGAACCACACTTAGCCCTCGCCCCAACATGGAGCAGCAGAAAACAAGCCCCAGGAGGAAGACAGAGTAGACTCCAAACTAAATGAGTCGGTTGTGTGCCAACTATCAAGAAGTCCTTTGCTAGGCATGCGCAGTGGCTCATATCTGTAATCCAAGCACTTTGGGAGGCCAAGGCAGGAGGATTGCTTGAGCCCAGAAGTTTGAGACCAGCCTGGACAATATAGTGAGACCCTGTCTCTATAAAAAAATTAAAAATTTAGCTGAGTGTGGTGGCATGCACCTGTAGTCCCAGCTACTTGGGAGGCTAAGGTAGGAGAATTGCTTGAGCCTGGGAGGTAGAGGCTTCAGTGAGCCATGATCATACCACTGCACCCCAGCCTGCGTGACAGAGCAAGACCCTGTCTCAAATAAATAAATAAATAAATAAATAAATAAATAAATAAATAGAAGAAGAAGTCATTTGCTAATCTTAACTTCAGTACCTCCAGCTTTAACTTATCTCTTTTTCTCTTATTTGGAAGATGAGACTAGCAACTAATATTCTCCTTCATTTGGGAACCCAGGAATTCTAAGCTAGGTTATCAAGCCCCTCAGCCCCCTCTGAACTCAGCCCTCTCCAGTACCCTTGCTGCACTCTTTTCAAGGATAGCAGGCTGAATCATGTGAGGAATTTTGAAGACAAGAAACATCCTAAGGCTGGGCTAGGTGGCTCATGCCTGTAATCCCAGCACTTCAGAAGGCCGAGCAGGAGGATTGCTTGAGGCCAGGAGTTCAAGACCAGCTTGGGCAACATGACAAAACCCCATCTCTACTAAAAATACAAAAAAATTAGCAAGCCTGGCCAACCTGGTGAAACACTCTCTACAAAAAATACAAAATTTAGCTGGGCATGGTGGTGCATGCCTGTAGTCCCAGCTATTCAGGAGGCTGAAGTGGGAGGGTCACTCGAGCCCAGGAAGCAGAGGCTACAGTGAGCAGAGATCGTGCCACTGAACCCCAGCCTGGGCAACAGAGCAAGATCCTGTCTCTAACAAAACAGAACAAAAAATATGTACCCATTACTCAATATCTTTGGAGGGTCCACCCTACAAAAACAACTTAACATAGGCAAATACTGCAGGCTGATCTCCCCTGTAATCCATGCCCAAGCAGAGAGGCCAAATACTAGCCTCTTGCTTTAGGTTCACTAAACCTATCTGTGACAAGATGGACTGAAAGCTTTGATCTAAAGTGGCTCTAGGAGGCCAGGCGCGGTGGCTCATGCCTGTAATCCCAGCACTTTGGGAGGCCAAAGTGGGTGGATCACCTGAGGTCTAGAGTTAGAGACCAGCTTGGCCAACATGGTGAAACCCCGACTCTATTAAAAATGTAAAAACTTAGGCAGCCGTGGTGGTATGCACCTGTAATCCCACCTACTCATGAGGCTGAGGCAGGAGGATCACTTGAACCTTGGAGGTGGAGGTTGCAGTGAGCCAAGATCATGCCACTGCACCCCAGCCTGGGTGACAGAGCAAGACTCCATCTCAAAAATTAATTAATTAATTAATTAATTAAAAATAAAGTGGCTCTAGGAGACTTAAGTAAGGACACCTCTCCTGGAGGGACAGTTACAGGGTCACTAGAAAGAGTGAGACTGACCTCCATCAGCATATCCCCAAACAGTAGTGCTGAAAAGTCCTCTACCCTCAGCTTCCTCCCAACCGTCAAACACCCTAAAATGGGATAAGAAATCATCACAACCATAATGCAGGATAAATCTCTCTATACGTTCCTACCTCAACCCCAAATTGTTAATTCCTAAACTCTGTGAACACTGGCACTGAAAAAGAATGGCTAAAATCTATTTGGTTCTGAAACGTATTATATGAAGCTTTGGTACAATATTCACCTGTTATATTTAGGCAGACATCAGATTGCTTTTCCTTAACACATACTTGTTTAGAGCTGTGGAGGAGAAGCAAGCCTAAGGTTACAAATCCCCAGCAAAGATGTCACAGAATGGAAAAGAAATAATTGACCATGTTGAAACAGCCCATTTCCTACCAGATTCTCACAGTGACTATGCACGGAGAAACCTGGACCTGCCACCATCCACCAGGGGGCCAGGCAGCCAGCAGTCTTTCTCGATAGCAAACACAGGGGCTGGGAGAAAAGAGGTATTATTTCCAGCCACTGCAGGCTTTCAGGACACAGGAGGGTCTATCCTCATAACGTTAGTAGCAGTGGAATCAATTCTATCCTTAAATCTGTTTTCAGTTTGACTAATTTATTGAAGAAGGAGGCAATCAGGGTGGGCACAGTGGAAATCTTCCTGATAGGAATGTGGGCCTATTAACCTCCAGGATCTCTTAGACCGATTGGTTTTAATACAAGCACAGAATCTGTTCTCTTTTGCAAGCTAGATTATAGGTGAGTCTGTTCTGAGGCAATGGGATTGGCAAAAGGACCCTCCTGCTTCCTCAGAGTTTTGAATCTTCTTGCTTAGGAGAAGCCAGATCCAATATCCAGGAGGTGAGGGCTGCAGTGTTATTTTACAAACAAGCCCTCCCTATATCAACTCCACTTACTGTACTGGAAGCCGGTATTAAGTGAACTGCTAGCGTAGTGCATCAAGGGCTTATTGAATATTGATTCCCATTTACGTGACAGCAAAATGGCCTAAGAAATCTTCTCTGGATGCCTCAGCCCCTTGATAAAGAGGGTGTTAGTTTTGTTTTATGAAGCTGGGATCCAGGCCAGTCACATCTTATAGCTCCACTTACTTTTATTTAATAAAAACAAGGGATGATATGAGTGAGGAGGGGGAGTGTGCTGTATCATGTTGTTTTCCAAGAGGATTCAACCTGTTAGTAAAGCAAGAGGAACAAGAGTTAGACCACAGGAAGTATTTTGCATCAGGCCATGGGCCAAGGAAGGAAATAGAAAAAGCCCCGAATGTACAACCCCAAAGGCAGATACAAGTCTTTCTTCCAAGAAAAAAAAAAAACAACTCTACCTGGGTGAGAGAAAGAAGGCATTTTGCTGTCCAGCAAATACCATACCAGCAAACAATGGAAGAGACATCTTTTGGTGGGAAGAGATTGCTTTTATCAGCAAGAGCAGAATCACAGTCTCTCATCAGGGAGGTAGGGATCCAAACATTGCCATATCCCTTCCCCATGTGCTAAATGTCCACTAACCCAGCCCTTCACCTATATGGGAATTCCTCCTATTCTCCGAATTTCCCAGAAAAAGAGATTGTACTAGATTTCCCACCTCACCCCACTCTCAGTTTCTAGCAAAGAAAACTCCCTAATGTTAAACCCTAATTCTATTCCCCCAGTTCTTCAAAATGTTCCCCTTAGAAAATAAGCTACTGAGGCAGGTACAGTATCTCATGCCTGTAATCCCAACACTTTGGGACTCTGAGGCAGGAGGATTGCTGGAGGCTAGGAATTCGAGACCAGCTGGAGCAACATAGCAAGACCCCATCCCTAAAAACAATAATAATAATAATAAGCCCAGCACAATGGTACATGCTTGCAGTCCCAGCTACTTGAGAGGCTGAGGCAGGAGGATGGCATGAGCCCAGGAGTTTGAGGCTGCACTGAGCTATGATCCTGCCATGCACTCCAGGCTGGGTGACAGAGCCAGACTCGAAAGAAGAAAGAAAGAAAGAAAAAGAAGAAAGAAAGAAAGAAAGAAAGAAAGAAAGAAAGAAAGAAAGAAAGAAAGAAAGAAAGGAAGAAAGAGAAAGAAAGAGAGAGAAAGAAAGAAAAGAGAGAGAGGAAGGAAGGAAGGAAGGAAAGAAAGAAAGAGGGAGGAAGGAAGGAAGGAAGGAAGGAAGGAAGGAAGGAAGGAAGGGGAGAAAAGAAAGAAAGAAAGAAAGAAAGAAAGAAAGAAAGAAAGAAAGAGGAAGGAAGGAAGGAAGGGGAGAAAGAAAGAAAGAAAGAGAGAAAGAGAGAGAGAGAAAGAAAGAAAGAGAAAGAAAAGAAAGAGAGAGAGGAAGGAAGGAAGGGGAGAAAGAAAGAAAGTAGGAAGGAAGGAAGAAAGGGAGAAAGACAGAGAGAAAGAAAGAATGAAAGAAAAAGAAAGGAAAGAGAGAGGAAGGAAGGAAGGGAGAAAGGAAAGAAAGAAAGAGAAAGAAAGAAAGAGAAAGAAAGAAAAGAAAGAGGAAGGAAGGAAGGAAAGGGAGAAAGAGAGAAAGAGAAAGAAAGAAAGAAAAAGAAAGAAAGAAAGAAAAACTACAATATTCTCATGGAAAGGAACTGACAGCTCCATCCCAGAACACAATGGGGCAGGGCAGGGTTGAAGAGAAGGATAGGGAAAGGCTTAGAAGGTGAATCTGCTCCTGGATCCCCTTCCCCACCGCACTTAACCTCAACTCTTAAGGTTAGACACATGACAAAACCTCTCAGTGTGAAGGACAGTAACCTCCCAGAAGGCTGAGGCATCTCTCTGGAGAGCTTTAACCACCAGAGCCATTTTTCTCTAGCGTGACTAGATGGGGTGCAGAGGCAGAGGGATGACAAGATTGGAGATGGCAACAGGGAGGGTGAATAGAGGAGCTAGTGAGTGACCACAGATTGGTCAGCCTGCCAAGAGCCACTGACCCCGTTTTAATATCCCAGAGGTTGGAGGCGAGAGTAGAAATCACAGGCTCCAGAAAAAACAATCTTTGAAAGAAAATTGCCTGTCACAGCCAGAGATATATGAAAGTGCAGTTACAGTCGGGGGGAGCGACTGTAAAACTACACCTGGTTATTGCACTGACTGGCTGACACCATGATGCTTTCGCACTCCAAACAGTTTTTTTGAAATGACAAATCCCTATGGACTTAGGTAACTAAGATGGTGTGGGATGAAGAGTGTAGAAGAGAAGGGGGCAGGGCCGCTCAAGCTTCAGAGTAGAGGCAGATCTGTATAAGTGGTTTGGCAGTGGCATAAACAGGGAGGAACAGGGTTGAGGAGACCAGAGACTTAGAACTCAAGTCACACAATAACCAGGGGCAAGAAGCCAGGAGAGCTCTTATTCCAGGGGTTTTACACCAAGTTCCACAAATCAGCTCTCCATCTCTGTCCTCTGGTAGTCTTTGTCTGGCTCTCAACTCATGTCTCTGCCTTTCCATCTGACTTTCCACCTCTTCATTCCTTCACTTAGCTTTCACTGCTCCTCTCTCCTTTGTCCATCTTTGTATCTTTCACTTAATCTTGCTTCTGCCTGGTTTTCACTATCTGTTCCTCTAACTATAACTATCTTTGTTTATCTGTCTCCATGATATCCATCCCTCTTGTTATCCTTCCATTTTCCTTACAATCTATTATATCCATCTATTTGGGCATCACTCTTTCTCTCCCCAATTCTCTCTACTCTAATGAAAAGTAGTCAAGGAGCAGAGAGAGAGAATTCTAAAGAAAATGATCAACTACCTTTTATTATAAGCACATGCTAAGTGCCAAGCCCTCACTTAAACATTCTCTTACTTAACCTTTACAACTAATCTGAGCAGTGGGTCTTATTCCCATTTTATAGATGGGAAAACAAGATCAAAGAGTCTAAGTGACACAATTGCGACAGAGCTGGGATTCAAACCCAGGCCTGCCTGGCTTCAAATACCCCACCCTTATCAATTAATGGATAAGAAATACCAGAGAGAAGAGTGGTAAAAGGGCAAATAGATGGGGAAGATCCTGGAGAAAACTGTGGCGGCAGGAGCAGGTAAATGTTTGAGGCCAATCAGTGGGAGCAACTAGATGTGAACCCTTAGCTTGCCTCTATTCAGACATGATGAACTAATTACCAGATCTGATTAGGAGGTCATCGGCACTCTCCTGACTCAAAAGTTGGGTATAAGGGAAAAGAGGACCACTAGCCCCAGGAAGAGCATCGTGCCCCACAATCTGGACCTAGTCTTTTTCTAAACCTCCCAAAGCCAATCCTTTCCAACTGAGCTCTCAAAATCTTTGTGGGAAAAGGCTGGTTCCTTGTGGCTTGGGATGACACTATCTCACAGCCAAAGACACCTGTTCATTGGTTACATGTAAATAACATCATCAAAAGCAACACTGGACCACAAAATTCTAAGGCTAAAAGACAACTCTTTAATGTATCCCTAATAAATCCCTCCTTCATTTTAAAGCTTTAGTCCTCTCCAGGCCCCTCTTCCAGTTCCTTATACCCTTTGCTGTTCACAAAGTTTTTTCTTAGCACTTATGTCTGTCTCTCCTGCTAGAACTAAATCTTGGTGGAAACACTCTGCCTATCCAATTCTTGTGTAAGAGATGGTTTCGTCTAGTTCCCATGAGTGCCTGGCGTGTGCCATGGAGCATGAGATGAGATCTCTGTTATCGCAGCGTCATTACAAATGGAATAATTGGTCATAAAAATTATGCAGCCTGTTGGAAAAGAAATAACACGCACTCATTACAGATTCCTGAGATAGCTTCTCCTGGCTAAGATTTCATGTTTTCTCCATATCCCAGTCATTACCAATATCCTTCTACCTCCAAGTGACCAAAACATTGAGTCTTCCTTAGAAGAATCCCAAGACAGACTACAGATCAAAGCTACAGCCTTGTCAGAAGTTTTTCTCAGCTGAACCAACACAAATTGACCTAGAAATTTAGGAGTTTTTAAAATGCCAATTCCTTCCCTCATAGAGGAACTATATGCAAATGAGTCTATATCTTAGATACTTTTTGAACCAGAAAGGTGGGATTTCCTTACATTCTCTCCTCATCAGCCAGTCTGTACTGACATCAGTATGAAGTGAGATATGGAGAAAGGGGGTGCTGTCCTTGCCCTTGGGGAGCCCTCAGCCTCATGGGGAAAATGGACTGTTTAGAACATGGAAATACTGAGCCAAATGCTATAGCAATGGTTCTAAGAGTCAAGTCTCAGAGCTGGTACAAAATAGAAGAGTGAAATAACATGGTGGTAAGATGAAGTGATCAACTCCATGCCACCCCAAGAGAAAAGAGCAGTGAAGGGTATTAGTATTTACTCAGAATGACTGACATGCTGGACACTGTATTCTGAAAGGCCTGGGCTGTGCATCCTCTCCTCGTCCTCACCACCAGGCCACAGTGCCTCACCCTGCCATTTCTGGTCATGCAATGACACTCAAGGATTAGATAATAGCATGTGGTAAAATTCAAAGCGTATGGCTTCAAAAGATAAACACTTTTGGAGATGACAAAAGACACACATGAGGTCTTCTGCTCGAGCAGTAATATCTGAAGGCCTCTGCTCTAGAAACCAACACTACAAGAAGAACAAGAAACATATCACTCCACCAACAGAGCAAAACCCAGACACCTAGGAGCTCACAAAAACATGAGAAAGACTCAGAGAAATTTTTTCCCATGATTCTGGGAAACATCTCTTATTTACATTATTTTTCCACTCGACAGGCCACCTTCTCCCTAATTTACCCCAAACTACTTTGCCCTCCAGTTGCTTTCTAATCCCTTCATGCCCTAAAAAGTAATGAAGCAGTGGAGCCTGGCATGTTCTCCTGGAGATGACCAGGAAGAGGGAGGCTCTAACCTAAAGAATTCCAAGCCCCTCCCACCTCACAGCCTTTGCTCCAGTACATCACGGCTCTCTTGTACCTGAAAGTGGGAGAACAGGGAAAGATGTTCTCAAGTGGAGAAGGAACAAAAAAAGAGGGAGGCTGGATATGAGCCAAGCAGACTCAGAGACTGGCTCCAAGTTTTCCCAGCTGTGGACTCAACCTCTCGGAGTGAGAGCAAACAGTGAGACGAGACAATTGCTATGTGAAGAACAGGCTTGACTCCCACACCCTGTCTCCGCTCTTTATGCACCTCCTCACTCCCTCTCAGTGGGATGAGGAAGGAGGAGAGAATTATACCAGCTCCTCAGCCATTCCCAGCTACAATCAAACCTCCTACAAAATATGAATCAGCCCCAGCCATGGGGACAGAAACCAGAAGGTTATTTTGAGACCTGGAGCCCTGCTTCCCCCTAGGACTTTGGTGACAAATGTCTGTTTGGGGACAAGTGTTAATTCTGGGGAAACACTATCAGCCAGCCTCAAAGTGAACTTCAGGGAACTTTGCCCCTGTCTGCCTAACTAGGAGACAGCCAGCCAGGGAGTTTCTCATTATGTAAGCCTCATGCCTCCCCATTGAGAACACTGACTCCTGTACCCTCTCAGCTTCGGAGCATCAGTTCCCGGCTTTCTAGGCAATTCTGTTAGAGACTCATAAGTTTGAAGGACACAAAATATCTTTCTTCTCCTCCTCAAAAATATCCATACAGTTTGAATGTAGTCTAGAGGTGTTACTTAGATAATTTTAGTTATGCACACCTGCAATATAAATTGTTTATCACCCATCCTTCAGCAGGGCTTCTCAAACTTTAATATGCATGCCAACAATCTAGAGATCTTGTTAAAATGCAGATTCCTATTCAGTAAGTCAGGGTTGGAGGCTCGGATGCATTTCTAACAAGCTCCTCAGTGACGCCAATGCCACTAGACCCCAGACCACATTCTGAGTAGCAAGGACATAGAATAGAGTACACTAATCCTAGCATAGATTTCAGCGAGAAGCTCACGACTTGAGGTTGCCTCCAGTCTGAGAGGGAAATAAGACACAGATAAAGAAGCAAGGACAGGATAAGAGCAACCGGCAGAATACTAGATAGAGGTTGGGAAGTGGGTGGGTCAGTGGGGCATATTAGTACATTAGGATGTCCTAAAGCAGGAGTCTAAAGTAAGGGCCAAACCAGGCTGAAGGGAAGAATGGGGAGGGGCGATTCACGCAGCATCAGGCAGGGAAGAGGTAACTTGAATGAGGACTAGGACTCAGAATTGCCTCTCAGAGAGGGACTCTGAGCCAAGAAGTGACAGAAGCTCCATGGAGTGTGTCTGCAGGTGCCAATGGAGAAGGTCTTGAAATTCAGTCGGAGGAGCTGAGATTTAAAAGAAGAAATAGAGGCTCTGTGGTCAGAACGGTGCTTTAAGAAGCCAAGTCAAATCATAGTGGAAAGATGTCATGGGCTAGGAGGAGGGGGTATGGGGAGCTCATGTTTAATGGGTATGGAGTTTCTGTTTGGGAAGATGAGAAAACTCTAGAGATGGATGGTGTTGACAGTTGCATAACAGTGTGAATGTATTTAATGTCACCAAACTGCATACCTAAATATAGTTAAAATGGCACATCTTATGTATATTTTACCACAATTTAAAATCGTAGTGAAGGCATAAGCATTGCTGTCTAAACATAACTAAAATCCAAGCCCACCTTAGGCTGAGAACATGCTGAAAGGCCCCCTGAAATGAAAACAAACTCTGACTCAATCCGTCCCCTCCCCCTTCACTCTTCTACCATAAGATAGGTTGCTTATGTTCTTACGGATTTGAAAGAAAAACAACTCCATTACAAATGGGTTTCTGTTGTGCCTTTGAGCTGGACCTGTTCATCTTGAGTCATTAAGAGCTGCTCTGCCGGTGCCATACATGCGTCTGCTCACTCTGCAGACTGCAGATGAAACTGAAATGATGGGGGAAGGTAGGCTCTTAAAATGCCCAGGCTCAGAGTCTTTGGAAACATGCTGCTGTTTTCTGGCTCCACAAGGACATTAGGGAGAAGAGGGATGAGCTGAACTGGTAGAAAATGACAACAAACTGAAAACAACCTACCAGCCATCAAAGTTGGAAACATTCCCAAGAAGAAAAGAGTGGCTACCCTAGAGGCCAAGGCAGAAAAGCAGCAGCTCTGCCTAAAAAGCAGGCATGGAAGATGCAGAAAAAGAAGGAAAAAAGAAAGAGCAGGAAAAAAAGAGAAAGTGTATGCTTTCTCTTTAAAGAGAAGGAGCTAAAAACAATAGGATACCAGCACAATATATAAAAGTTTCTACCAGGCCCAGACTGTGAAGACATGGGATTGCTATAGTAAAGGAGGGAATCTCAAGCTAGACAACTAGAAGAAATCCCTGACAGTATTACGGGGAGCTGAGAAGGGAGATCAGGAAACCAAAAACATTTGCTTGGGTCAGTCTGGAGGCAGGTAGAAGAGAAAGGAAACCCTGGAAAGTCAGGCCGTTGTCCTGAAACCCGTTATGTGGATCCACCGAATGGAGAAGCAACAGACTGATACCCCATTGCCACCTATCCATCAAAGTTAGCCCAAAACAGGGACTCCAGAGAGCTGGGAAGAGACTGGCCCTTCCTATCCTGGGATCCAGGAGAGTTCTCTGCCCCTGAGCAGCTTCTGTTCCTGCTCTCTGCCTCCTCCCTCAGAAGGTAATGGAGTGAATCGACTCAGCTGCTCTTAAGTCATTAACAGGAGCAGAGCTTGATGATATGTTCTGACTCAGGCAACCTAGTCAGACTCTGCATCCCTCTTGGAAATCCATCATCTAGAATCAAGCATCACTATCGCTCTCCCATGTAATCCTCAGGCTCCTCCCGGACCATCATGCCAAATCCCTTGACTCCAATAATAATGCAAAGGAGCCACATTGTGATGGGGGGATTTGTCCTCTGACTTATGTTTTCATACCTAAGTGCTTAAGGCCTCCTTTCTGAAGTCCTCCCTCAATCTCGATTACTGCAATAAGAGGCATTTGTTTTCTTCAAGAAAATTATTTAAAAGGGACATGGATCTCGGCTATAAAGATCAAAGAATTGTTTTCTATAAATAATAAGTAAATAGAAAAGAGAATAAGGTTGAGGCTATTCAGAGTTATTTAAAATTACCTTTTGAGCTGTTCTACTTGTAGGAGAAAAAAGCTCTCCTCCATTCCCAACAAGAAATTTAGAGAGAATCCTATCTAAGATTCACAAAGCTTTCAGAGGACTTTGACATCTATCATTTCAACCCATCTTCACAAACATCCCAGGATATGAGGGATGAGAGAAAAGTGGGCATTATTATGATACTCGTTTTAAAAATAAAAAGTATAGGGGAGTAAATTAGAGCCCAGGGAATGATCTTAACTTCGGGAGTAACTAAGGCTAGGCATCGAGAAAAACTTGCCCTCTGTAGGAATTGTGAAACATTGGAATTCACTACTCAGGGAATATGAGTCAATCCAACTCGTCATAGCTGAAAGAGGGCTTTGGAAAAACAAGGCCAAGGGGCTTCACTTGTCATATCATATCAAAATTGCTGTAGTACTTGTGTGTCTCCTCTGCTAGACCCCAAACTTCCGCAGACAGCTCAGAGTCTGTGGCGGTTCATTGTTACAGCCTCAGAGCTAACCAGAGGGCCTGACGTTAAACAAGTACTCAATAAATATGTGATGAAGGAAGGGGGAAGGGAAAAAGGAAAAAAGGAAGGTAGGAAAGGCTGAAGGGGGCATGAGCAGAGGCTGAGAAGAAACTAGGGGAAGGAGAAGAGAGCTAAGCGGATCAGGGAATGGCACAGAAGCTACAGTAAACAGGAGAGAAAAAAAGGCAAGCATTGGGGGGACACAGGAGCAAGAGAATTAGGGACTGCCAGGACACCAGTGAAAACAGAATGGAAGGAGGTCACAGAGCAAAAAAGAAGGGTGTAGGGGAACGTCTGGGCAAGAAACATTCCCTTATGGCCCCAGCAGTTGGTGCCTCCGATTGGTGGCAGTTCCTTCTCCAGGATCCTGTAAGCCAGAGGCTATGTCAGGAGCTAAGGACTTGATGGCCAAGAAGAACTATGCACAGGACAAACAAGCAGGAGACAGATATTTACTCAGCAAACATCTTGGAGCCTATTCTCCAAGGATGGAGGAGCCAGCTTTGGCAGCTGCTTTACTCTGAAGTCACTAGACAAGTCGGGCAGGTGGAAGGAATTCGGGGAGCACATAGGAGCTACTGTGCCTAAGACATGATCTCACTATGCTGGGCATCTGGATACCCACCTCAGCTGAGAGCCAATTACAAAATGGGTATGATTGGGGCAAAAGTCAGGGTACTCTTGGACAGGAAGCAAGTTTGAATCCTGGATGTGCTATGTATTTTTTTGGTGAGTCACTCCAACTTTCTGGCCCTCACAGGGAAAGTGGATAGAATTAGACAGCTAGGATTTTTACAATATCCAAGTCTTACAGGTTTGACACCCGCACATTTGGCAACATCTTTTTCACTGGCCTTTGCTACCCACCCACCATCATCAGCCTCTTCTTCCTGATTCCATCCCCAGTGCCCAATAGCAGGCACACTATGTTGAGGCTCCTTGAAGAGCTGGAGAGATTTAGCATGTAGGAAATAGGTTCCTAGTGTTCCAGGGGGAATTTCAAGGAAGGTTACTGGACCATAGAGACCCAAACTTAATCTCTGGTTTCAGAGAGGCCCATCTGTCTATACTCTAATTAGGATGGCACTGCTGTGAAGGTGCTTCCTGAAGTTCCAACCCACCCCACTGATAAGAAGTGTCTGATTCCTGCTGCCGCTCTGTATCCACAAACTTCTTGCATGTACCTAGAGATACCAGAGGAGATCGCTCAATTAATCTTGGAAGCTAGAGACACCACCCTGCTAAAGACCCATACCCTCACCAACCTCCTCATCCCACCTCAGATCTTGATTTTTTTTTTTTTTTTTTGAGACGGAGTTTCACTCTTGTTCCCAGGCTGTAGTGCAATGGCACAATCTCGCTGTAACCTCCACCTCCCAGGTTCAAGCAATTCTCCTACCTCAGCCTCCCAAGTAGCCGGGATTACAGGCACCTGCCACCATGCCCAGCTAATTTTTGTTTTTTTAGTAGAGCCCGGGTTTCATCATGTCGGCCAGGCTGGTCTCAAACACCTGACCTCAGGTGATCCACCTGCCTCAGCCTCCCAAACTGCTGGGATTAGAGGAGACGAAAAGGTAGCATTTCTCCCTTATGGCATCTTCTGACATGCTGCAGAAATCGGGAAAATAGAAATAAAGATTTCAGCTATCACCATGGAAACTGGCAGTTTCTATGGCTTCCCCTCATGCACACTCCCCATCAACTCTTTCCCTCCCACCTCTACGTCATATAAGCTCATAAGATTTCTCTTTGTGGCCAATCCACCAATTCATTTGGAACAAAGAACAGAAAAATAGCTAGTTTGGAGAAAATAGGCTGACCCCTGGCTTTCTAACCACTCCCCTAGGGCTGAGGTTCCCTCCCAGATCATCACGTCCTCTTCTCTCACACAGAGCCCCACTCTCATCTCACCATCCCTCTGGTGCCTTCTCCCTATGCTCACATAGTTCCCCCCAGACAGAACTCCTATCCTATTGGTCCCCAAATGTGGGTCTTTCAGCTTCAAAAGCCTTCAGTTCAGACCCCCCTCAGCCTCAGACTGCCATGCTCTGAATCCAGCTGCCTTCATCCCCATCTAGACCCATTCTTCATGCTGCCTGCATGCAGACCAACCCTGTTCACAGTCCCAGAGCCTCTCATTCCCACCCAGGTACTCTCCATTCTTAATGTTCTACAATTCAGGGTCCTCATCCCCTATCGTTCTGCATATTCTCAAGCACTTCCTTATTAAAAGGTGTCTTTAAAAATATTGATATTTCCCATCATTCATTCCCCATTCTCACCCATCCCCCCACCAAGTCTTAATTCAATCTCCATATTGAATGTTTGAACACCTGTGCGCCCTTGAGAGCAGAGAGGGAGAAGGGAAATCTCTCTCAGTGCTCTCTTCTCCTTTCCCTCGCCCTGCCCCAGTGCCCAGTGTGGGCTGTGAGACTTAATTAGCCTTCCCAGATTACTCTAAGATTCTTGAGGGAGGCTCCAAAGACTATTCTGTGCTGGGAGAAATTTTATCGGCGTCTTTTACAGCTTTGTTTGTTCTTCAATTTCTCCAGCTCGGACTCTTTATCCGAGTCTCTTCAGTCATAAAACAACCTCAAAAGGACAAGCTGAAACCTAACTACCTAGAACCACCTTGATGCCTGCCCCTCGCCCCACCCCATGATTGAAAAGGGGCCCCTGGATCCCTATGGTTGCCCCTGCAATCTCCCCTACCCACCCACCAAGCACCCATCCCAAAACATGGTATTCCACTGCCCCACCTCCCCTATCTGGGAAAATGGAAATAGAGGATGACTCAGGGGGTCAGGGAGGATCAAGGCTTGTTTAGAGCTTTGAGATCTCCTGATGAAAAGTAAAAAGGGTGGGGAGTTGTGAAAAAGTCAGGTGAAGCGTCTGGGGCTCAGGAGCAAATCACCGTCCATCCCATCCACCCACTTCCCAGACTGAGGTTCTTAGTCTTTCATAAGTGTGTAAAACAGATTTGCATTGAAGCATGAGCACTTTAAGCTAGCCTGTGCAGAACTGCCCAAGCCTTTGCTGCTTCTGTAGGGAGCTGAAAATTGAGAAGACAAACATGTGCCTAAGATAGCCTCCATCTGTTTCAGCCAGAGGACCTAAAATATGTTCATGTAAGTCCAGCCTATTACTGTTCTGGTCAAGATCTGGACTTCCATAGAGAAAGGAAGACTTACAGAGGACTAAGAATAAGATCTGTTATGTTTCTAGAGGGTTATTTAACCTTGTCTCTCAAGAACAAGACAATAAAGAGCTGGTAACAACACCAGAAGATGTTAAAGTGGCCCTATTGTATACTATCTCCTTTCCAAAGTTGTCTTCAACTTTCCAGTTTTCCCTCTCGACACTGTTTTCCCTCAATTATCTCATCCATTTCATGGCTTCAATTTTTACTTCTATGTGGGTGAGTTCTGAATCTGTTCTTCCAGAGCTGGTCACATTCCCTATAGTCTCCCACTTCCAGTGTATGATAAAAGGGGGGCTCCACCAGCACCTTAAACCAGCTTCATTTAAAATGTAATTTACACTCCCTTCAAAACCAGGCTCTTCTTCTAGCATCCTCTTTTTCTGTTAGAGGTACCACTATTCTACTAATAATCAAAGCTGAGAACCTCTACCCTCATCTTTGACTCCTTTTTATTTTCCCTTTTCTCCCATCTTACCCACCCTCCCCACCGCTACGCCACCAAAGTCCATTAGTAACCAAGTTTTGTTCATCACACTTTCACAATGTTGGTACTTCCATCCATGCATTTCTACTTGCATGCCATGCTCCTAGTTTAGTCTTTTAGCATTTATCATCTAAGCTTCTACAGAAGCATCCTAACAGTTCTCCCTGCCTCTCATCTCTTTTCTAAGTTATTTGCCCACTGACTCAAGAAAGATCTCATTTAAGCAGTTTTTACACATCTTTTCATCCCCTCTTCTAGAGCCTACAGTTCTATTCATCTCTTTCAAAATGCCCTTACATGAACCCTCTGTGCCAGATAAATGGGTCATTCATTGTTTCATTCATGGAACAAATATACATTGAACATCTAGCTACTATATATTTGGTATGCTAAGAAATCAAATGTGAATATATATCATCCTGGACTTCAAAAAGTTTAGAGAAAGCTCTGTTTAGTGTGTGTAGAATACTTTTTGCTTTCTTGCTTCCATAACTAATGTAGAATGTTCTGTCTATTCTCAAAATTTTTCTTAAAATCCTACCACTTCTATGAAGCTTTCTCTAACCAGTCCATCACAATTCTCCCTCCCTTCCCAGAATTCCAATAGCACTTAATTGTGGTTACCACTCACAGGGCATTGTCTTGCTGACTGACTTATAGTTTTCTAATGCCATACTTAAATATACTGTGTGTGTGTGTGTGTGTGTGTGTGTGTGTCCCCACATGATTTCAAGCATCTGGAGTATAGGGACTGCCTTTCTTTGTTACTCATGACATTTAATGTTGTGCCTTAAACACATGATTATGCATGTAATGTGATTGAAGACACCATAGTGGCCAACTGAAGAAGGGAATTTCTGAAATAGAAATGCAGTATAGTGTCATGGAAAAAGCAATGATTCTTAAGTCATAAAAAGTGAGTTTGCCTTCCTGCTCCACCAGTTATTAGCTGAGACCTTAAATTTTGTGCCTAGTGTATGGGTTTTTTGTTTTTTGTTTTTTGTTTTTTGTTTTGAGACGGAGTCTCACTCTGTCACCCAGGCTGGAGTGCAGTGGCACGATCTCAGCTCACTGCAACCTCTGCCTCCCGGGTTCAAGTGATTCTCCTGCGTCAGCCTCCCAAGTAGCTGCGACTATAGGCACCCACCACCATGCCCAGCTATTTTTGTATTTTTAGTAGAGATGGGTTTCACCATGTTAGCCAGGCTGGTTTTGAACTCCTGACCTCAGGTAATCCACCCACCTCAGCCTCCCAAAGTGCTGTGATTACAGGCGTGAACCACCATGGCTGGCCCTGTATGGGTTTTTTAATGAGGATTTAACTTAATGAGAAAACATGTGGAAAGAGTAGACTAGTGCCTAGAACCTAGTAAATGCTCTATAAATACTCACTTCTTTCATTTCAGTTTGGTTCTAGTAAGGCAGGTTGGGTAGGATAACCTGCTTTGGGGGCTGCTACAGTTTGAATGTTTATTCCCCCAAACCTCATGTTGAAATTTGATCCCCAGTGTTGGAGGTGGCACCTAATGGGAGGTATTTGGGTCATAGGGGTGGATCCCTCATGAATGGATTAATGTCCTTCTGAGTAGGGGTGGTAAGTGAGTTCTCATTAGCTCCGACAAGAGCTGGTTGTTAAAAAGAGCCTGGCACTTCCCTCCCCTCTCTCTTGCTTCCTTTCTTGCCATGTGATCTCTGCACACACTGGCTCCACTTCACTTTCTACCATGAGTGGAAGCAGGCTGAGGCCCTTACCAGGAGCAGATGTTGGCATCAAGCTACTTATACCACCTGCAGGGCATGAGCCAAACAAACTCCTTTTCTTTCTAAGGTTCCTTTATAGCAACACAAATGGACTAACACAGGAGCCTTCCTACTTCAGCTTGTGTAGGCCCCCAGGAATACAACTGAGAGAGAAACACTAACCTACTCAATCACTGCTGACTTTCTCTCTATCTTTATTCTTGAAACCCTCAGCATTTAGCCTACTTTATCACATTCGTTATATCCCAACTCCCCTTCTCTAGGAAGCTTCCCACTCAAGTTTCTCCCAGTAGTCCTAAACTCCAAGTCTGGAGAAATGATTTTCTCCATCCTGCCATTCCTGGGCCTGACATCATCTTATTTACCTTTTCTGAATAAACCTTCTAGGGTATTAGGTCTAAGGATCTCAACACCCCAGAAAGGAGCCCATTCTCCTCCTCAACCTTAACCACCACCTCTCCCAGCCCCTCACAGACATTGTGAAAAAGCTTGGGGACAGTGACCTGAGCAACACAGTGGCCAAGGAAAGCCCAGGAAAGTCTAGCACCTCCACATGAAATCTGAAATAACTCAAGGGTCATCCAACCAAGAAGGAGAGTGAGTGTTAAAGTTTCTTTCCATTTTTCTTTGCACCCAGGTGAAGATCTAAAAAAAACAGACGAAACAGAAACACAAAAGGTTAAAATCCAGGAGTTCTGACCAGTGGGGTTATCCTGTCCCATCATTGTGACCACCAGCAGTGGCAACAGGTGTCTACTAGGGCTGCAAGAACTCCTCTGGTAGAGAAGGGGGAAAGGCGAGGGATGAGTCAGCATGGGCTGAAAACAGAGGGTTTTGTTCAAAGAGAAGTCTGTGATGCAAGCTCTAGGGAAACAATGTGTTCCTTGTTTCTTCACCCCCTCCCCACCTATCAGGCCTTCACCTCCCTATTCTCCCCACACTCCAGTCGGATCATTGACCAAGTCTTTGGTCAGAATTAAGACAATAGATGCAGCCTCCTAAGAGCTTCTGGTTTCCATCTATCCATTCTCTACTCAACAACCTTAACTTTCACCATCATCCTGACTTATCCCCTTGTGGGAGGCCAGCAGTGGCTCACAATTATCCCTAATTTCAAATCGCTATTCCTCAGCTTAAGTTTCAGAGTTTAACTTTATGTTATGATTCCACGATGCTCACTCTTTGCTTTCAGCAAAGCAAATCTGCTTCTCTTCTCTCTGCTTCCAAAGACATAGACATCTGACATATTGTTTTGTCTTTTTATCTATCCATTCCTTTCTTTCAAAAGGTCTGTGTCTTTCTTTCTTTCAAAGCCTGCTCAGTATTCTCCTCCAGGAAGCCTTCCCTGAGTAAGTCAAATTTCTAATTCCAACACCACTTTTATACTATGTACTCTTAGTATCTGGTATCCAGTGTACAATTTTATTTGTCTGCATTTATCTGGCTCTGACTTGTATAGCCTGACTCCTTCTTAAACTAAGAGCTCCTCCTCCCCCTTAATAATATTTTGAGTGTTTTATGTTCAGAATCAAGCACAAAAAGAGTCCAAGTTACAGAGTTATAAAAAACAGAGTGGGCAACCTGGGGAGGGAGGAGGTGGGTAGTGATGGGTAGAAGATCACAAAGGTGGGAATGTGGGATGTATATTTGATATAGGAGGCACCAGGACACAAGGGTACCACCATTAAATTTTTCTTCATTGTTCGTCTGCACATACTTCTGGGCTGGGTGTTATACAGAGAAATTACATAGATAGTCTTCTGCACTTTAAGGCCTCATAAAGTAGTCACAATGATATAATAAATAAAGGACAAATGAATCCAAAAAAAAGGAAAAAATCAAAAGATAATAGGCTGAAATACGAAATTATAATACCCCACAGAAGTCAATGTAATTGAGAATAAGGACCAAGACGTGTGCAAAATGAGAGAGGAGGACGGAATTTTAAAATTGGGGTGGGAGGGGGTAGGGAATGGGGGGTGTTCCAGGTCCAGGCACAGTGAGACCAAGGAAGTCACCAGCTCTCCTCTAGTCCAGGAAAGCATCCTTGAAAAGAAGGAACTTTTTGAATGCCTTGAATAGATGACTTACTAAGAGCCTCGCCCTCTTTGAAAGAAAGTAGAAAGTAAACAAGCAGAAGGGGAGCATGGCAGATATGCCTGAGCCAGGCAGCAGCAGGATTTTTCTTCAGTCCCAGTCCTTCACCACTCAGCACTGTGATCCTAGGCCCTAGCGTTCCCTGGAAGAGAGCATGTTCCCAACAGGACTGGACTGGTTGGAATGAGTTCTACCCCACCCCCAGCCCCAAATCCCTTCTACTCCCTACTAGAGGGCAGAACTTCAAACCCTGAAATCAATCCCCTCATCAATACCACTTACAACGATATCATCCTTTACAATTCTCAAAGCACACTCATATGTACAATCTCATGTGAGGCTCCCACTCCCTACTGAATCTCTATTCCACTCACCATGCATAATACTGAAACTCTGTATCACAAATAAACATGGGGCTCCTAGCACCTATTTCACAGTGTCTGGTAGCTAGCTGGTGCTCATGAAACACTAAGGAACAAAGGATTGATTAACAGATCAAATGTCTAACTTCAACAAAATGGGATGAAATTTAATATCATAAAGGACTTCCTGACTTTGTGAATGGAAATCTATGAAGAGCCAGAACCAGTGATAGTCACAGAATTGGTCCACAGCTTCTCAAGCCAACATGGTACCTCCAAAATGTCTTTTCCTCTAGCCTTAGCTTCTGAGAAAGAAAAGAAAGTGATATTTATAGTATCCCTACTAGGTGCCTGTCATAGGTGCTCATACATACAGTAACTCATTTATCCAGGCCATACTCCAGCCCAGCCCTTCCAGAAAGGTTGCTTATACCTTTTTCTTTAATATCTTACAGAGGGTAAGCAAGAGGGTAACTTCACACATTTCACATGTGCCTTCCCATTATTGAGGCTTTCCTTTTGAATAAGGCATTACTTCATGGTGCAGTTTAAACCCCTTTCCATTCAAAGCATCTCTCTTATAATCTCTGCCTTAGCAAGCTTCCCTGCCTTACCCCAGCACCCCTACATACATCCTGCATATACGTTGTTTTCTTCTGCTCTATGTTCCTTGCTTCCCTTTCCATGTCAAAGGCAAATAGCCCTCCCTAAACCACAAAAAGGTAGATGCAAAGAAAGAGAGGACATGGGGATAAGGTAGAGGCCTTGAGCCTGGAGAGACTAACGAGGGTGGGAGGAGAGAGCCACCCGCCCTCCGTCAAGGTGGCTTTGCCTGCAGTTTTTATTATGCATCGATTTTCTTATCCATCTTCTTTAGAGCCTCTTAGATCTTCAGGCTGCGGCTGTTTCTCCAAATTGTCATTCACTCCAAGCTCTCTAGCTCCTTGCAGCAGCTAAGGGAGGGAGATGGGGCGGGGGATGGCGGGAGAAGGCAGCCGAGAGGTGAATGAGGGTTGCTAAGTAACCGTTGCCAAGGAGCCAGTACCAAGGAGCATCCCAAACCGCCTGCTTATTCCAACCTACCCCCCTTCCACATTCTCCCTCACTTAAGTTCTCTCAGGTCTATAAAGCAGCTTGATTCTGTCACCTTCACCAGCTGCAAAGCTTTTTCCTCAGCCCTTGAGATGCAGGGCTGCAGAATCCAGTGCCTGAGGATCTCACATTCCTAGACCTGAGCTGGTCATCATGGGCACCCTTCTGTCTTTCAGATGGTACCATTAAAAATAAATGATGACAATATTTAATTTGATTAACAAAAAGGAAGGTCCTGTCTGCATAGGCAGGTTACTTGTGGTAGCCTGTTCAGAGGGTGAACACAGGGGGCAAGCGGAGACCAGACAGTGTCTGTCTCCCTGAGACAATTTGAACCTCCTCAGGGAAGCCCCACTACTCCATCTGAAATTTTGTGAATTCTAAGAACACAATATATGTTCTGTTTCAGGATCAATTCTAAACTAAAATGGCATTTTGGTTACTTAAAAATTTGATTATTAATTAGGTTTATCCATGACTGTCCCCTCAATTGATGCAGAGACTCCAGAAAGTGCTACATAATATTTTATTTAAAACTTGCCTTATTAATTCCATTTAACTCAAATAAATATTAGAAGTTCTATGGTAGGGCTAGCACAGAGCAGGGAGAATTGGTTTGGGCGAGGAGACTGTCATTGAGTTAAACTAGTCTAGGATTCAAACTCTGCCACAAATAATCCAGAAAACAGATGATCATTCTTCTGCCAACAACCCCAGACAACCCCGAAATCACCATCCCGCTGAGGCGAGTGTAGAGGAGATTAGGTAATGATCACAGATTACTCTGGATTCTTATAAGGTTCCCTACTTCCAAATTGACTAAGGGCATTCTCTTCACTAAACCCACCATTCCTATCATATGCCACACATTGTTCTGGGTACAGCTAAAAAGCATTTCTGTCTGTGTTCAAAAGGGTCTCTCAGCCATCCTCCTGCCATTACTGAGAAAAACGGTTCCACCATATCCTTCAAAATCTACTAGTTTTCCACAGCTGATAGTCAATACCTCTTAGATGTTCCAGATGCTGCTTCAAACCAAACAGGGACACTAAGGATAAGAATAATTCTTTTTACCTAAAGATCTCCAAAGATAGTTGTACAATATAGCACAGTGGTAGTGAGGACCAAGATTTTAGAGTCAAATGGGCATAATTTCATGAGCAAGGAACATCAGACCCTCATCTGTGAAACAGGAATAATGCTGCCTATTTCACAGATTCCTTGTAGAATTAAATAAGATGGAGTATGTACCCAGTATTAATGTATTGTAAGTGCTCAATAAATAGTTGTTGCTGCTGTTATTATCAACATCATTATTATCTTTGGCCTACTCATAATAGGATAAACAAACAAATAAAAATAGGAATCCCATTCACCAAAGAACCTGTAGTCACCATGTTTCTATAGCCACCCAACTTCCAAAATTGAGTTATTATCATCTAAATGAAGGCAAAGGCTGAGGTTATGTCTAAGCAATAATGTGGCCAGAGAAGGTAACCTACACTAAGGCTGGGATAGAGTAACAGTCCAGGATATAATCATGCCCCCTACCACCTCCTTAAGGATCACCACTTACATTATAAGCCCACAAAGCAAATTCTGAATTAAGAAATTGAGAAGAAAGAATGGGTAAGAAAATGCTTCTCTATAGGACTAAGGAGTTCCCTTTCTCTGCCCCTTTATTCTAACCACATTTTACTTAAGTCCCTATCACCTTCACCCCTGCCCCATCTATTAGGAAAGATGAGTCAGGAGGCAACTGCCCCTTAGGCCACCCAGGTCAATGTCTAGCAGCTTCTTCCTGCTAGTCCTTCCTGATGCCTACCCACAGTGACTTCTGCTGTGCCTGAAGCCCACTCCCTCATGTGCACTGCCCCTATAACTTATCTTCCCACCTCCTCAAGCTTAGAATCATAGATGAAGAAAATTGGGACGGAAGAAAGGGAATGGAAATGAGAAAGAAAGCAAGCAAGAAGGACTGGCCAGGTGGTAGATGGAAGGAGTTAAGAGGATTGGAGACAGGGATGAGCGGGGTTGCAGGGGAAGAATGGAGTAGAGTGAATGAAACATATAGAACAGTCTGCCCGACTCTGCTCAGTGGTTATAGAAAGAAATAGCCCTGGTGAGAAGGGGGAAAAAAGAAGAGGAGAGACTAATGGGGAGATAGGCAGACAGCTGTTCATGAGAAAGGGAAATGAGTTTAGGTCTAAGAGAGAAATTCCCAATATAGATGCTGCCTTGGTGTTGCAGAGCCTGTTGTGGAAGAGAGTTGGGACTTCAAGATGTTCCCCTGACTGACGTGGGCCATAGGAGTGTCTGCTCAGGCGTAACTTGACAAGATAAACTCACATGATTGGAGTAAAGGATCCGGGAAATTATTAGCAATCTGGTTTTTTGGAAAGTCATTGAAAAAGGATAAAGCAAGAGAGCAAAGTAGTTGATAGAGACCATGATTTTGACTAAAGTCTCATCCTCTATCTCATCCCCTCATTCAAGGAACCCAGAGAGGATAATCGAACCCTCTTTCTTCCTCTAACTCCCATCCTTTCCTCCTCTCCTACTGTCTTTTGAACATAGTTCCTTGGGAAAATCTGTCATATTTGTCTGCACTAATGTCACCCTGGCACCAGAATCCACATTGGCCTGCACTGAGCCCTGTTCCGTCTGCCTAAGAAGGGAACAAATAACAGTGCCACCCACTGAGGGATAGACTCCAAAGGACTTCCAGCCAATAACTAAGATAGTAAGATAACAATAATCTAAGAGATTATTAGCTCTGTGCCCTATCTAAATCTGGGATCCCTGGGTTCATATATTCCACTGCCTCCATGTATGTTCTTGTTTCACTCTTCCTTTCCTCTTTCAAGCAATGTTACTTTCTCTTCCACCTCATTTACCTTGCACCCACAGCATAAAGTTCCGACCAGACCTAAAGCCAACTTCAGTGTATAATCTCAGGTTCTGGCCCAAGTGCAGATGGAACAAGCTGTGCAACTGCTCTTGCATGCCTCATACTTTAGGTGATGTAAGTGATCCAGCTAAGACAAGAATTTAGCTGTTTGACTTCAAAGGCTATGGAGGTACCACTATTCTAAAGTCCGTGTCCATCTCTGATGATCAGAAGTCTGTCTTATGCACAACCTTAGCAGCTAGTAGGAATTGCAGTTCTTTCTCTTCTAAGTACTTCTTCAAAGCCAGTAATATGAGTCCTCTAAGTGCATGAGTGGAGCAAAGAGGTACGGTTTATCTTGAAGCAAAAGTATAATCTCTATCCTTGTTCAGGATGTTGCTTGCAGAGAGGCTGGTCCCAGTGGCATGGGAGAAGGCTGAAGAGAGGTGAAGGCTACAACTTTAATTAGAGAAACTTGCATTAACTGAAGTAAGACCTTCTCAGCAGTCTGAGGTGTTCCTCAGCATGACCAAGGAGGTCAAGTCCTTTGTGAGAAGGGGAACGATTATTCCTGAGCTAACAACCAAAGTGTGTTATCCCAACAGGAAGCAGCGGTTGGGAATGTGATCAATACTCTGCAAGAGACATGAACTCATGCCACCAACTTGTACCAGGAGGAGAGGGGCAGGAACGTGGTCAAAGCAAGACCCTGGCAATGAAAGGACTACCTGAGGCTGCTGGGGAATTGGCAGACTGCATGCTTCTCAAAGCCCTGGTTGCCTTTAGCCTTGTATCAGGATCCAGGAATGACCAAGAGGGTCTCTAAAGTCACCCAGGGGACATCCTTCCCCTCCCCAAAACCCTAAAGGCCCTGACCTGCTCCCCCAAGAAGTACAGAGCCCAGAACCTACTGAGACTGAGATGGGAGGCTAAAAGGGAGTCTCTGTGACAGCAATTTGTGTCTCCTTTTGTCTACCTCTGTCTCCATCTCTTCCTCCAGCTTCTCACATCCCCAGGCATTATTTCAGAGGCCTCTACCTTGATCTGTCTCCAAGTCTCCTGCAAGATCAAAGCTCTTAACACCTGTTTTGCTTGCTGGCTCCTAGGCTAGAGAAGAGGGGGCAGGGTCCATCCTGAGGCAAGGGGAGGGCCCTGACTGTGCCTCTTCCCAAGACAGAGGGGAGGGTGCAAGGGCGGCCCAAGGTAGGAGCCAAACGTAAGGGTCCGTTGGAACAACGCCCCCTGGTGGGAAGGCTGTCATTCTTATTCAATTATTGATTCTATTATTACTGTTATTCAGGTTATACATTGAATTAACTCATAATTACAGTAGGGTAAATATATTACAGTGACAAGAAAGGCCTTTCATAATCTTCTTATCTAAAGAAGGAAGATTCCCTGTTAGTCTCTATAGCAAGAACCTGTTTATGTCCTTCAGGTATTTATCATAATCTGTAATCATTTAATTGCTTGTTTTCTTGCTTATTGTCTGTTCCCCACTAGAAAAAGCTCTATATTTAAATGAAAAAAAAGAATGGATGATGAATAAATAAGTTATAAGGGAATAAACCTACCAGAGGGATAAAAACTTCCCTATAATACGAATTATATCATGTCCAGATCTTAATAACAATAGTATCTTCTTTCTTAGCATTTTGATGTTTATTTCCAGATTTTTCTATGAACAATTTTTTACATTGCTTAAATAATATACACTTAAAAATAAAAATAATATACACTTAAAAAGAAAAACACACCATCATATACATTTTATGCTATTATAAACTCACGTAAATAGCCTTTTTATGACAACATATTAGAGTTCAAGTTGGAGTGAGATCATCATGTATTAACAATAATATCTTATTTTATTTATTTACTTATTTATTTTTGAGACAGAGTCTCGCTCTGCCTCCAGGCAGAGGAGTGGAGCAATCTCGGCTCACTGCAACCTCCGACTCCCTGGTTCAAGCGATTCTCCTGCCTCAGCCTCCCAAGTAGCTGGGATTACAGGCACGTGCCACCACGCCCAGCTAATTTTTGTATTTTTATTAGAGACAGGATTTCACCATGTTGGCCAGGATGGTCTCGATTTCCTGACCTCATGATCCTCCCGCTTCGGCCTCCCAAAGTGCTGGGATTACAGGTGTGAGCTGTCACGTCCGGCTAACACTAATATCTTTAAAATATCCATAATGCCCTTACTTCCACATCTCTACCCATGGCCTCTTCCTTACAACTGTATACCACTCATTAAATTTATTTTTTTGGTGTTGTTTTTTGTTTTTTGTTTTGAGATGGAGTCTCGCTCTCTTGCCCAGGCTGGAGTGCAGTGGCACGATCTCTGCTCACTGCAAGCTCCACCTCCCGGGTTCACGCCATTCTCTTGCCTCAGCCTCCCGAGAAGCTGGGTCTAGAGGTGCCTGCCACCACGCCCGACTAATTTTTTTGTATTTCTTTTTAGTAGAGTCGGGGTTTCACCGTGTTAGCCAGGATGGTCTCCATCTCCTGACCTCGTGATCCACCTGCCTCGGCCTCCTAAAGTGCTGGGATTACAGGTGTGAGCCACCGCGCCCGGCCGCTTCATTAAATTTGTTTAATAATTGTTTGCTCTATGTTAAACATTGTGTAGAGAATATAAAATATTCAGGACACAGTCCCTCTTCTCCAGAAGCTTATAGTTGAGTAAGGGAGAAACAGAAGATGCACAACTATAGCTGACGATCAGTCAAAGGAAGATAGGAGTTGAAAGTAAAGAAATTGCTTCCAGCTAGGGCTATCCAGGAAGGCTCGGACAGGGGGTAGCATCTAAGCTAAGCCATGATGATTGTGTAGGATTTCAGCAGTCAGAAATTGGGAGGAAGGAATTCCAGGGAAAAGACATAGCTAATGGGAAGGAATTCTTGATTTTGGGGATCATTTGATATGGAACTGCTATTTATTATTAGAAATTCAAAGAACAATGAAATTCAAGATAAAACTGCAGAAGCTTGAGGCTTTAAAAAAGGGTGACAAGAACCAGGACCTGGGTCCCAGTTCAGGTTCCATTTGTCCCCACTTCTATTATATCCAGTGTTATTTAAGGGATGCATACAAGGTTCAAGCAGGACAGGGTGCCCATGTGCTTCCTTCTATATGTCTCTCATCTTCCCTCTTCCCCCACTGAGTTCTTTATTAACAATGAAATGATTTCTTAATCTCATTACTGAGAAAAGCACAAAGCACAGAAAAGCATATGCTACACAAATTACGTTGGGTAATTTGCATACCTAGGGAAAGGGAGAAACCCCTCCCCCTTCCTTCTCCAGAGTCAATTTTCCTTGATCTTCTGACGCCATATGTCAATAAATATCTATATTTCCTCATGCCCTGGACAGGAGATGCTGTTAAATGTCAAATGTAAAGTAAAGTTTGTCATAAAAGTCCCTCATAAAAAAATCTCCCAACTACCAGCATTGAAAGATGGAGGAAGGGAATTCCTATGTTGTGTTTGCCTTCTAATAGTGTTCAGGTCATCCAGCTTCTTGCTTCCAGAAGCATCACAGACTACCTTTTCTTAAAGTTTTCTACAAAAGCATGCAGAGGCATTCAACTCCCCTTACCATCCTTGCTTCTACAAAAGTTTGTTCTCATTCTGTTTTGTTTTTTTTTAATAAAACAGAACCACTGTTTAAATAACCAGTTTCTCACAATCTCAACTGTAGATGTATTCGTATATTTTTTAATTCTCCTCTTTCTGACAAAGTATGAAGTCCCACTTAGAAGCAAAGAAATAAATAAAACGAATTCTCTGAGCACCTTCTATCAAGGGGTTCTAGGAGAGTGATGGTAGATGTAGGTGGTACTCATACAAGGGCGACTGTGTGTTAGGCTAGAAAGTAAAGGACAGGAGAGGATTGCCTTGTGGCTGCTGTTTCTCTTTCTCTGCAAACCTCCTCTGATTATAGCAGATTTATAGGGGCCCCAAAGCAGCCCAGCATCTTAGCCATAAACTTCCCAGAAAGAAAACTCATTGAGGTTCCCTTGAGAGGTGATGAAAAATAAATATCAGGGTTTGGTACAAACACATCAGCCAAGACCAGGGGTGGAAGGCAGCCAGTTCCCTATAGCTGATTTAACTCATTCAGGATTTGTACATACACATACACAACATACACAAAAAGTCTAACAAATATACTCATGTTTATGGACCTAGGGAGATAAGCATACCTTACTCTTCAATGCCTATTTCCAGCCCAATGCAAACATGTGTCCACAAAGCACGTATACACACATGACTTTCAATGAGTTGTTTTATACCCAGCCTCTCACCCTTTCCAAGCTACTGACTGCAGGGTGGGACACAGTGAAGGTGAATGAGAGAATGTCTGAATATAAGCTTGCATGTGTCACTAAGTGTGTCTCTTCTATATTCCAAAAAGCAAATAGAAATTGTTTCCTTATTATTCACTGTTTGGATTATCTACTGTTTTTGATTACCTGTAAGTACACCATTAAGTTTCAATGATCATCTATCCCTTACTGAGCCACTACTCTGTGCAGAATATAGCTCAGGGGTTAGCAGCACAAGTTTTGCTCAAACTTGATGCAAATGCTAGCTTCACTACTTACCTTGCACAAATTACTTAACCTCTCTGAGCCTTAGTTTCAACTTCTGTAAAATGGGGATAACAATACTTACTTCACAGAACCGTTGTATTATATTAGATAATCATGCAAAGCACTTAGAACAATGTATAGGGCACAGTACTCAACAAATGGTAGCTATTATCACCATCACTGTATTAGACATTGAAGATATACAAAGAATATACATGGGGCCCAGCATGGTGGCTCATGCCTGTAATCCCAGCACTTTGGGAGGCTGAGGCGGGTGGATTGCTTGAGGTCAGGAGTTCAAGACCAGCCCAACCAACATGGTGAAACCCCATATCTAGTTAAAAAAAAATACAAAAATTAGCCGGGCATGGTGGCAGGAGCCTGTAATCCCAGCTACTCGGGAGGCTGAGGCAGGAGGATCACTTGCACCCAGGAGATGGAGGCTGCAGTAAGCCATGATTGCACCACTGCACTCCAGCCTGAGTGACAAAGCAAGATCCTGTCTCAAAAAAAAAAAAAAAGAATATGTGTAAGTAAAACAGATGTTCTTTTTCCTTGAGAGTTTTAGAAACCTAAGACAAGATAGATACATGGAGAGACAAAGGACATGGAAACTTAAAATTGTTATTTGAGGCCTAAAATGCAACTTATTCTCCTAAATCTTAGCCCTATTTTGAAATTTTTAGCAAGGGTTTTAAAGCTCTGATGAAATTATTGTTTTCTTCTATCATTCATCATCCCCATGCCCATCATCTTAAATCCACCACACATCCACGTAGCCTTTCATTTAAGGAGTTGAATGGAGAATCCTTGGGATAGGAAAGATTTTGAGAGTTTATTTTGTGTATTTCCCTGTTTCAGAGCAGGAGCCCTCCTAGGCATTCCAAACCAAACTGAGGCACCCACATGCATGGCCAGAAAAACCTGGCCATCCCCTTCAATCCTCCCTTTAACTCCAGAAAATTCTTTATGTTCAATTTCAATCCATGCCGCTTCAATACTGATCTTTCCTTGTTATTTATTCTTATTGGAGGTAAAGTACACAAACCCTTCAAAAGCCTAAGAAAAGTTCTGAAATGCCACTTGATAACTTTTTTGCATTGACTATGACCTCAGGTCTCCGGAACTCTATGTCTTGTATATTTTGTCATTAGTCCATTAAATATCGTCACAAGATCCTTTAAAAAGCATTAATTTGGCCCCTCCAAGGGTATAACCCTTACCCATTCATCTGGTCTCTCCTTTAAGCCTTTGGAAGAAAACAAAATATCCTAATTTCCATTACAGGTAGTTAAGAACTGCTACTTCAATCCTCCACCCCCCTAGTCTCCTCAATTAGTATCATCAAATTGTCACTCATTTGATTAAGGGACAGTACAACCCTCAGGCAGGGGCATGACTGATCTGACCTCCCAGTCCCTTTCAGTCCATCCATCCACATGAAGAAGGGGAAGCAAAACTGGCAGCAGTCCTAACCCATGCAACGCTTGCCCAAGGGTTGCCCCTGAGCACCAGGCAGACTCCAGCGTGGGCACAGCAGGCATTTTCCCAGAGTGGGCCAAGTGCCAAAGCCTGGCATGGTGACTGGTGTGGGAGGCCTGGAGACAGGGAGTGAGCCAGGGCCTACACTCTTCCCTCCTCCGCAGATTCAGTTTCTCCAGCCTAAGCCTCTACCCTAGTGCTCCCAATTCCAAAGTCCCTCAGCCCCTATCTATTCCCTTCCATAGTGCCCACTCTAGGCCAGATGCCTCTCGCCAATCACCTAGACCTGTGCTTCTCAAACTTTCAAGAGCATGCAGATCACTCGGGGAGCGTGTTAAAAATGCGGATTCCAATTCATTAGGTCTGGCTTAGGGCCTAAGATTCTGTATTTCTAAAAAGCTCCCAAGTGATGCCCATGATACTTGGCCCATTGACCATACTTCAAAAAGCAGGGATCTCAATGACTATAGCAATTTCTACAAGTATCTCCCAGGAAGCATCCATCTATTCAATTCCATCTGCCTACTTATCCTCCAGATAGTAATGAGAACCATATCTCAGGCCTTCCTGATTCAGAAACCTCCCTCCATGGCATAATACACAATACAAACCTGGTTTATAAATTTCAATTCAAATGTGAACAAAGTGCAACCTTCACAAGAGTCTCATTCATGACTCCAAAGATCCATGTAGCCTAGGACTACTGTCACGTTTCTTTTCAAATCTGCCTATCCCTCTTTTATTTCCAAAATTTCTCCATAGACATCCTTTTTCAGGAAGCATCTCTTCACAAATATCTCTTTCTCAGTTTCTACTCATACCTTCCCTTTCCAAAGTAATGAGCTTTCAATCCCTGTCTCCTTACTATTCTCTCTTATTTTAGCCCCAGTCTTTTTCACCATTTTGGGTGTGAATTCTTACCGCAAAGAATCTTAGATGCTCTCACAAAGTTTTTGCACCGAGCTCAAAAAAACAAAAACAAAAACCACCTAAATGAGTTGGCAAGGATATGGGGAACCCCTGCCTCTGCCTCTAGAAGATTTCCCTGGTGACACCTACTCTCTGCAGGGACTATTTCAGAAATCCCACAAGTAAGAGAGTAGCTTTCCAGTCCTCCTTCCCAGGACAGGCCCTGTGTATAAATACAGAAGGAAAACACTGACCCTTCTTCCATACCAAAGCATAAATCTCTGACTGCTTCAGGAAAGATGCCTGTTGTGCCCACGCTGGAGCCAGTCTAGTCTTCAGGGATTCCATGGAGCCAGGTAGAGTGGGTTGGGCCTTCTATCAATTTCACCACTTCCTGCTGCTCCGCAGATTCCATGGGAATAGATGGAGAGGGACCAAGGGAGGTTGTTACAAGCATTCTCCTGCCCCAGGGTTGTGTGATCCCTTGTTGCTCTTTGAATGAACAACACTGCTCTTACTGTTGGGGGAGGAGGTCTAAAGGAAGGAGAGAACCTAGTGCTTGCCCTGAATAAGATTCCAGTACGATGGAATAGACAGGATAGTGACCAGGAGTAGGCAGAGCCAAACAAAGGCAAAATTAGAAGCAGGAGCTGGGTACAGTTCTAGATGCTAGAAGAATGGGGAGAAAGGCTGTTTGACAAAGAAGTCTCCTAGAAGATAGTTTTAAAGGAGATCGTGCTAGTCTGAAAAGGAGAATCTTTTGTAGCAAGGAAATGTATAAGGCTCAATTCAATTAAAGTTATTTATTAAATGCACATTACATGCCTGGCATCTAGTGGGTGCTGTGCAGGAGTGAACAAGAGATGCTCCTTACCTACGAGCTACAATCTAAGGGAAAAAGAAAGAAAATAAAGACACACAGAAAACTGTGCTATTTTGATCTAGGTGTACTATTAAATGAAGGCGAGTGTTAGAAGGGAGTCTTCATTTCCCTAGCTTCATCTTTATATGTGGAGAGGCTTCAGCTGGACCTTTGGTTTTCAAAGTGTGGTCCCTGGACCAACAGCATTAGCATCACTTGGGAACTTGTTAGAAATGCAAATTCTGGGCCAGGCACAGTGGCTCACGTCTGTAATCCCAGCACTTTGGGAGGCCAAGGCAGGTGGATCACCTGAGGTCAGGAGTTCAAGACCAGCCTGGCCAACATGGCGAAATCCCATCTCTACAAAAAATTACAAAAATTAGCTTGGCATGGCGGCAGGCACATGTAATCTCAGCAACTCGGGAGGCTGAGGCAGGAAAATAGCTTGAACCCAGGAGGCAGAGGTTGCAGTGAGCCAAGATTACACCATTGCACTCCAGCCTGGGCAAAAAGAGCAAAACTCCATCTCAAAAAATAAGAAGAAGAAGAAGAAAAAATGCAAATTCTGGACACATCCCCCAACCGCCACCACCACCCAGGCCTACTGAATTTGAAACACTGGTGGTGGGGCTCAGCTATCTGTGTTTTAACCAGCCCTCCAGGTAGTGTTGACACATCCTGAAGTTTGAGAACCACTGAACAGAGTGATATCCCTAGCCTGTCTCCACTCTCTCACTTTCTTTGATTAATGAGTTGAAGAGATGGCACTGAGTGTACCCAGCCCAATCCCCTTCCAATTTTTTTTTTTTTTTGAGATGGGGTCTGCCTCTGTCTCCCAGGCTGGAGTGCAGTGGTGCAATCTCCGCTCACTGCAACCTCTGTGTCCGGGGTTCAAGCAATTCTCCTGCCTCAGCCTCCCAAGTCTCTGGGATTACAGGCACCTGCCACTATGCCCAGTTAATTTTTGTATTTTTAGCAAAGATGGGGTTTTACCATGTTAGCCAGGCGCTTCTCGAACTCCTGACCTCAAGTAATCCACCTGCCTCGGCCTCCCAAAGTGTTGGGATTACAGATGTAAGCCACAGCGCCCAGCTTGATTTTTTGTTTTTGTTCTTGTTGTTGTTGTTGCTTTTGTTTTCAGAGCCAGCCTGCCCACAGTACACATGCATTCCAACCTGTTCATACACAGCAAAATTCTAACAAAAGCAGCCTCTAGCCCTGTAGTAGGAGGCAGGTGGGCGTTCAGCAGAATAAGTCTGTCTAATTTGGTGGTGCGGTATTAGCAAGCCAACACAGCTGCAGATTTAAAGCTGATGGTTTAAATACCCGTATGTCTCCTAGGTGTTGATTACCAATGGTACTGAACATAGGTGGGGAGAAATTGCGTTTTCGTTGTTGATCTTGTTTCCAAAGCCGGCCTGCTGGCTCTCACCAACTCCAAAAGTGGGTTTAAGTGAAGAACTGGCAGGATGCGGGTTCAGACTACTTGCAGCAGAGACCTAGTTGAGGGTGTAAGAGAGCAGAAGAGCCAGAGGAAATCCTAGAATGTTTTAACTACATGGAACCTTAGAAATCATCCATTCTTACCTCTCATGTTAAAGATAAAGAAGCAAAGCACTGAAGGATTTGGGTGGCTTGCTCAAGGTCATGTTGCTATTTAGCAGCAGAGACAAGGCTAGAACCCAGGACACCTGGCCCTCAGCCATGTACTCTCTGAGCAGGTGGACCAAAGAAGACAATAGTAGAGAAACATTCAAGTCCAAGAATACAGATATCACCCAGTAGAAGAAACAATCCCAGGGGTTAGTGGGCTTAAAGCCCAAGTGCTTTGTATGCACAGGAAAGCTCTGGCTCCAATCCGCCTGTCCATGTTGCCCCTTCACACAGCCAAGCCTCAAGCAACACAGCCTGCTCGGTGTGCTCAGGACACTGCTTCACTTTCCTGTGCTTTCCCTAGCATTACTCCCTCTGCCTAGAATCCACTGCCCAGCCCAGCACCCCCCGCCAACCCTGCCCAGGTGGTGAAATCCTATCTGTCCTTTAACAGAGCCAACTCAAATGCCATTCCTCCAAAAAAGTCTCTGATTTCACCAATCAACCCTCACCACTGTGCCAACCCAACATGATCATCCTCCACTCTGAATTCCCAAGACCCTTATTTATTCATGTGTTACTTATGGCACTTATCACTTTCTGCTTTGTATTGCGGCTATACATTACTTTTTGTATTAGAATATAAGTTCCTTAAGGGCAGGGGCCATACTTCATTACATGTGCTATCCTGTCATAATGCCTAGAACATGGTATACAATAAATATTTACTAAATCCATTATTTAACCAGCCAACCAAAGCTCAGAAGTCACATGTCAGGGAACATGTCACCTGTTGCAGCCCAAACATCATAGAAACTGACACTGAAGGACATCATAGAAAAATCAACCCTGCTTTCCCCCCAGAAAAAGCTCCAAATACCTCCCAACATTTTGCTTTTTTATGCACCACATGACATAATCCCATTTGGGTTCGTCTAACTCATGTAGCTTCATGTACTAATTAAGCTGTAAGACACAACAGGGCATGAATTTATTGTGCAATAATTCACATGCGGGATGTTTGTGCAGTGCTTGGGCGTGAGTTATGACACATTAATTCACAGCCCAGAGGGCCTCATTGCAATTACAGAACCATTTTTTAAATATCATCTGGGTTTAAAATACAAATATTGGTCTCCCCAGTCTTAAAACCCTTAGCCCCAAAATGCAGCTAGCCTCCTTTCTCCTCATTCTGCTTTATCCACTTAGCTGTTCTGATGGCAAAGAATGTACAGTCCAATTCTTCATTTTACTCCCCTAGAATCAGAGGGGCACTGTGAAAAGAGAGGAAGAGGGAGAATGGGGCAGAGACTTTATAACTATCTGCAAGAGAGAGAGAGGAGCTGGTCCTCGGGTAAGGAAACACTGGAGAAATGGATCCTGCAGCCAACTAAGGGTCTATTACTAAGAAAGGAGAAGGGCCAGAAAAGACTTTTATGAATTCTGACATTCAATAAACCTTACCCAAAGCAACCAGGCAAAATTCACTGCAATGTTTATGTCCACAGTTAGGAGAGTGTGATGGGTAGGGAGAGAAGAAATAAGTCACCTGGCTCAGTAACTCACAACTAAAAACAATTCCTTCTGTCTCCTCTCTCCCCAGGGTTCTGGGAGAGAAGGTGAGCTCACTTCTGCAGATGACTCTACTCACTGGCCACACCGTGCTCTATAAACACCCTGCACCATCTGTGATGTCAGCCGCCAGCCGCCTGGAGAATCTGCCCTGCTCTGAGAGCTTGTATTAAAACACTCACTTATAACTCCCTATTAATTTTTCACGAGGAGTTATTTTTAACTTACTCAAACCATTGTCTGAATATGCCAAATATATTTTCTTAATGAACGAGCCCAGCGTGTGGTTCCTCCTTCCCCTCCTCTCCTGCTGCTATTCAAATGGTCCCTTCCTCATGGGGTGCAGGGCTTGGATGAACTATTCACAGCAATGCCCCAGAAATGAGTAGTGGGGAACAGAGAAAACCAAGACACAAGGCCCACACTTTCCTCCCTACTCAGGCTTTGGTTTTGAGAGAACTTCAGGAATTTCAGGAGATGCTGACAGGTTTTTAAAAACAGAAAGATCAAGTCAAAATTGAAAACTCTTCTCTACAGATTATCCAAAGGGACTCTTGGGTTATTGGATCAAATCATCTCTCTACAAATCCATCTAGACACCTTTATCTGCCATAATATTACCAGTCCCAATATTATGATTTCCTTGCAAGTAAGTGGGATAGATACACAGTCAATTTTTAACTCATGGACTCTTTCTAAACTATAAATCTGATTGAGTTGTTCCCCCACTTAAAACCCTTCCATGGTTCCCTTCTGCCCTCAGGATAAAGTCTAAAGTCCTTAGCCTAGCCCTTCCCAATTTCTTCATCATTTCACTCTGCTTATTCCTCTAGTACCATCCTCTTCCCAGGTTGTGCTCCTGCCATGCAGTTCCACTCACCCTGCTCCCCTGCCTCTAATCCCCCCTCGGCCCCTTCACTCAGCTGATTCCTACTTATTTTTCAATTCCCAGTTTAGAAATTGCTTCCCTGGGAAGCCTCCCCTTGCTTTTTCTCTAGATTAGGTGCCCTTCCTATATCCTCTCATAGCATCTGTGCTTGCCCCATTTGGCATAAATTATCAAGATTCCAGTTCAGCTGCCTGTCTCCTCCACTAGACTCTGAGTTAGGAGCTAATAAATATTTGTTGAACAAATGTACCAACAGAGAAGAGAAAACCTGAAAGAGCAGATAATCCAAAATTCCTATCTGCTTGACTTTGAGGTACATACTTTGTAGCCAAGCAACCTTTATAAATCTGACTCAGGTAAATATATAAATGGTATTACATTCCTTGTAGAAGGCAATCAAAATGAAAAGTGTGAAGGGAAAACCAACTGTGATAAAACCTTGACTGCAGATAATTCATGGCATGTATAAGCCACACATAGGTGATAAAGAATTGTTTGCCATTGTGGATGCTTGTTTTAGAAATATCAGCCTGCCTTGGATTGCAGGGAACTGTCTAACCCTCGGTTAGCGGGTCCCTACTTATCTGAAGGCATCATGCTCAGCTCTCCGCAGGACATCCCCTAAGCCAGAGGTTGTCACTCGAGGGGCCATAATTAAGATATCTGGGGAACATTTTCAAACTTCATATCCTTACCCTCTGGAGATTGTTTTACAACTAGTCCCTTACTTCTTGTGACCGCTCTAAACCATCCCAAATGACAAGAACCTGTCCTAGATTTAAAAGGGACGAGACTCTAAAACTTTCCTCCACAGGAAGGCAGCATAGTTTAGTAGTTAAGAGTAAGAGCTCTGTAGATAGACTGCTAGGGTCAAATCTCAGCTCAACCATTTCACAGCTACATGATTTTGGACAGATTCTTATCCTTATGTATTTATTTATTTATTTATTTATTTATCTATTTTTGAGACGGAGTCTTGCTCTGTCGCCCAGGATGGAGTGCAGTGGCACGATCTCAGCTCACTGCAACCTCAGCCTCCATGGTTCAAGCGATTCTCTTGCCTCAGCCTCCCGAGTAGCTAGGATTAAAGGCACTCGTCACCATGCCCAGCTAATTTTGTCTCTGGACAAATTCTTTACCCTCTATGTGCTTTAGTTTCCACAACTGAAAAATGGGAGCAAATAAACTTCATAGGGTTGTTAGGAAGATCAAATGCAGTAATGCTTGAAAAGTACTTAGCTCAGTACTTAGCAAAACAATATGTACTTAATACAATCTACCTAATACTTAATATTAAAATTTGATCCAAAGTCCTCCAACTTTGAAAATGAATTCATCTTTGTAAATGTCTAGCCTCAGAATCACCCACTGAAACTTGAGCTTGTTGGCTGGCCCTCATGAGAAAATAAAGACTGTTTTATTCTGTATAATTTACCTTGAATCTCTGAGAACTCTAATCAGATATCCTTGGGCCTGCTACTGGTAAACACTTTGGAGGGTCCTAGTCTTACTCAATTAGAGCAGGCATTGAAAAGGCCAAGGCTCAGCCAGGCACAGTGGCTCATGCCTGTAATTCCAGCACGTCGGGAGGCCAAGGCAGATGGATCACCTAAGGTCAGGAGTTTGAGACCAGCCTGGGCAACATGGCGAAACCCAATCTCTACTAAAAATACAAAAAATTATCCGGGCATGGTCGCAGGCAGCTGTAATCCCAGCTGCTCAGGAGGCTAAGGCAGGAGAATCACTTGAAACCGGGAGGCAGAGGTTGCAGTGAGCCAAGATCATGCCATTGCGCTCCAGCCTGGGTGACAGTGAGACTCCATCCCAAAAAAAAGAAAGAAGGAAAGAAAGAAAGAAAGAAAGAAAGAAAGAAAGAAAGAAAGAAAGAAAGAAAGAAAGAGAAAGAAAGAGGCAAGGCTCAAATATTATAGTAAAAATAATAATAACTGACATTTATTGAACATTTACTATGGGCACTACATTGAGTATTTTACCTACGCTTCCTCACAACAACTCTAAGAGACAAGTCCTATTGTTGTCCTCATTGTGTACATTAGAAAACTGAGATTTAGATAAGCCAAGAACTGGTGCAAAGTCACACAGAGAACAAACGGTTGTGCCAGGATTTGAACAAAGACTGTGTGATGCCAAAACTCAAGTGAACTCCTATGCCACGCTGCCCTCCTTCCCTACCGCTCTGTTGGGATTGTACACAAGTTTCCTTCAACACCCCAATTCCTAAAATGGACACAGATTGAGAGGGAGGCCACAGTTTCCCTTCAATGGCTCTTCGGACCTCAAGAATACTGTCTTCTGTCCAGCCAGCCCTAAAAGGAAGAAATGATTAAAAGAGGAACACAGCATGAACAGTAATAATAATCATACATTTGCTTCACATTATTTCTGGAAGAGGCAGTACTACAGTAGTAAGAGCAAAGAATATTGAGTAATTTTCTGGAGTGGAGCCATAGCTCTTCTACTTAACTATATAAATTTTGATAACTTGCTTAATCTCTCTAAGCCTCAGTTTTCTTATCCATAAAATGGAAATGATAATATTTGCCTTACAGGATCAATATGAGAAATAAATGAGAAGATATAAACTATCACACACTGCTGGTGAGGGCCACCATCCTGGTACAGTCTTCATGGAATTAAATGTGCACACACTCTCTAACCCAGCAATCCCACTCCTAGGTATACACCGCAGGAAAACTCTCTGGGTTCATAAAGAGGCCGAGATAAGGATACTTATCACAGCACTGTTTGTGGTAGTAAAAAGTTGGAGGCAACCCAAGTGTCTATTACTAGGTGAATATGTAATAAAATCTACCTGTATGAGCATAGCGGTCAGAAATAATGAAGTTGATTTCCACACGACAACATAGATAAAGCTCAGAAACAATGTTAAGTGGAAAAAGTAAAAGCAGGATAAAGCATATGGCACAATGTCATTTATGTACATTAAAAAGCGGTCAAAATGACACTATATTTTTTAAGGATACAGATAGATCTATTTTAAAATGTAAATCAGATCATGTAATTCCTCTGCTCAAAACCTTCCCCTGCTTTCCCTCCTTATTCAGAGCATAAGCCAAGATCTGTGCATACAGTGGTCCACAAAGTCTTGCATGATTTGGCACTGACCCAGCTACCTCCCAGCCTTCTGTTTCTCTCTCTTTTCTCTCTCATTGTGCTCTGGCCATTGGCCTATACTGACCCTTCTGGCCTCCTAACATACCAGGCAAGACCTGCCTCAGGGCCTTTGTACTTGCTGTCCACCCACACCTGAACCACTCCTACCCTAGATGTCCACATGGCTGGTCCTTAATGTGCATTTGATGCACCACACCGTTTCAGTGAGGCTTTCTTACACCACCCTGAAGAAAGCAGCAATCTGCTCCTGACCACCCACAATACAGCTTATCCCCTGCCCTGATTTTTTGTTTCCATAGCACTTATCACTGTTTAACGTATCCACTCATTTATTTGTTCACAATCATCTCACCCCACTAGAACGTAAGCAACACAAATGCAGGTTTTGATTGTTTTGTTCACTGCTGTGAACACCAACTGTGCACCTACAACTTCTCAGCACCTGCAACTCTGTTCAACACATAGCAGGCACTTTATATTTGGTGAATGGCTGAATGTCTCTAAATAAACATATAGAGTATGGATTGGAAGAGCACTAACTAAATACATGAAAGCAGATGGCTCCCACAAGGAAAAGAAATGAGAAATAGAGGTGAGAGGTGAAAGGGAAAAATAGAAGGAACTAAAAAGAGGCCTTACATGAACTGATGATGCTGGTGTGCTGTGAATGGGGCTTGGTGATTAACTCAGTTCTGTGCACTTGAGCTTCCACAAAGGAATTGCATGAGATAATGTTGTGAGAAGACACTTCTGATTCCCTCAACTTTATCACACAGGGTGGTCCCTGGACCCTTCCCACTTTTGCTGAAGATAAAACTGGATGTACAAAGAATGAAGATACAAGGGAAGCAGCTTAAAGAACAAAATATGGGAATTAAATATTCATAACCCATGACTCAGACAGAAGCATGCAGAACAAACAAACAAACAAACAACCAGACTGACAGAAGAAAAAGCAAACACATGGTTGGGAATCCTGAGAAAGCCTAACTGCAGCCGAGTGTCTAACAATAAAGAGAAGCATCTTCCTTGAATGCAATTCTCAGAAATATCTTTCCCTGTGCAATAATCTGTAATTATTCTAATGGTTTATATTCATTCTGGGTTCTTCAAACCAGCTGTCAGAGCCCCTTCCTAATCATGCCCACCTCTACCCTCAAGCCTATTCCCTCACTCCTAACTCAGCTCCTCACATCGTGACTTACCCTGCATGCAGCAAGTTTGGCCGCGTCAGTTACTGGCATGGCCAAGAGGTGCCCTTCTCACTCCTTTCTATCTGGTCTTGGCCCTCTAGCTCTTCTCAATCCTATTCTACAATCTTTCCCCCACTTCTAGAAGCCTTCCCTATGCCATCCTGACTGATTTCCCTATCTCCAACCTTCCTTCCCATTTCATCAGCACTGAGAGCTAACCCTGATGCTCAGCCAAAATTAGTTTTCCCTTTCTGTCTGATGGTGTCCTGGGTGTGTCCCTTAAATTCCTTTATATCTAAAAGCCTCCAGAGGGCAGGGCCATGATCTATGTACCTGTTCCTTCCAAATTCCATGCTCCCACCACCAACCCTTGCTACCCAGGAAAAGGATCTACTCAATTGTACCGAGCAACCAAAAGAGATACTTAGGACAGAGAAAATAAATACATAGCTGTATTGATTAACAACTATGTCTTAGGATGCCTAGAAGTAGGAATTTTTTTTTTGAAAGAGAGAAAGGGCCAGACAGAGGTGGGAACAGGAGACTAGAACACGTATAATCTTCTATTTAAAGAGCATTTCCTAAGGATATTTCCTAATAAGGGCCCTGGGCCTGTGGATCTCAGTTTAATTAGGAAACAGTCTCTCCCAAAGGAGGTGCTTGGCCCAGGGGAGGTGCTTAAAGAAATACAGAGAAAGGCCAGAGAACACGAAGCCAGCTTGTAGGAATTCCATCATGCCCCTGGCTCCCTCCTTCCCTCCCTCCTCCTCCCTGTGTTTCTCTCATTCTCTGAGCTCTTTCCAAACTCCAAAACAAAAGTTCCATCCCAAGTAGCCAAGAAGAACTCATGTCGAATCCAACAATCCACCCACTAAATTGAAGGCTGTCTTGTTTTCCCAGCCAACCCCACCCACTCTCCTTCATCCTGAAGGTCATTGTGTTCATTCCTCTGTCTCTAAGAAGGGCACTGCCCTCACTCAGGACCTTTCCTTTTCGAAACATTTTTCCAAGGAAGTAAGTTCCACTGGTTCCCATGCTTGGGTGCTAACAATCTTGCCAATCCGGAAGTTTGGCCTCACAGCTCCTGATGAACAACTTCAAATAGAGTGTGGACACAAAGTGCTCTCCTAGAAACTTTATAAATATTCACGAGAGGAAAGCTATGGAGCTGCTACATAATTATTTCAGGTCTCAAAGCTTCCAAGAAGTGGACTTTAAAATGCAACATCTCCTAGAGATTATATCAATCTCTTTGCATGTAAATACAACTCCTTTCCTGATCCCAAATTATATAAGTTTGCTCTTCCTTAAAATTTCCAGAGAATGAAAACTCTGGAGCCAATCAAACCAATGTCTCAAAAAAAAAAAAAAAAAAAAAAAAGTAAAGGTTTCTGGATATCTAAGCTTTCCCAGAGTTTCCAAAGCCCTGACTCAAGTACCTCTGCAATTATGGTTGGAGGCAATCAGAAATACAAGAGTAGAGGCTTTGTATTCAAAGTGACTGCTTTAAATAGTAATAACCATGGCGTATGCAGTGCACCAACAGCTCTAAATGGAAACAGTTCAAAATACATAAGAAAAGGTAAACTATATAAAAGCCATCATGAACACGGGGTCTGAGTGATATATCCAAGGTCTAGAAGAAATTAGTTAAGGCCAAACAAAAAACAGAATCTTCTCATATTCTCTTTCTGTGTGTGCCTTCTCTAGAAGTCTATGTCTAGTCATGGTCCCTCATCCATTCATTCAACAAATATTTACTGGTCCTCAACTATTCAGCACTGGGGATACAGCAATTAAAACACACACACACAAAAATCCCTCCACTCAAGTCACTTACATTCCAGCAAGAAGAAGCAAACAACAAACAAGTAGTAAGAATACATATTGTGTTAGGCCGGGCGCGGTGGCTCACGCCTGTAATCCCAGCACTTTGGGAGGCTGAGGTGGGTGGATCATGAGGTCAGGAGATCGAGACCATCCTGGCTAACATGGTGAAACCCTGTCTGTACTAAAAATACAAAAAAATTAGCCAGGCGTGGTGGCAGGCGCCTGTAGTCCCGGCTACTTGGGAGGCTGAGGCAGAAGAATCGCTTGAACCCAGGAGGCGGAGGTTGCAGTGAGGCAAGATCGTGCCACTGCACTCCAGCCTGGGCAACAGAGTGAGACTCCGTCTCATAAATAAATAAATAAATAAATGCAGCATTAAATACATTCACATGAGGGTCAATCATCATCACCATCCACCTCCAGACCTTTGCCATCTTACCCAACTAAAACTCTGTGCCCATTAAACATTAAATTCCCATTCCCTCCTGCTCCCATTCCTCAGAAACCACCACTTTACTTTCTGTCTCTATGAACTTGGCTATTCTGGGTACCTCATATAAATAGAATCATACAATACATCTGCTTGTGTCTGGCTTATTTTATTTAGCATAACGTCTTCAAGAGTATCCCTGTTGTAGCATATATTAGAATTTTCTTCCTTTTTTAGAGTGACTAATATTTCACTCTACATATATACCACATTTTGTTTATCTGTTTGTTTGTCTATCTATCAATAGACACTTGGGTTGCCTCTCCCTTTTGGCTATGGTGAGTAATGTTACTATGAACGTGGGTGTACATATATCAGTTTGAGTCCCTGCTATCATTTCTTTTGAATATATTCCCAGAGGTGGAATTTCTGGGTCATATGGTAATTCTAAGTTTATTTTTTTAGGAATCGCCAATTTACTGTTTTCCACGGTGGCTGCACCATTTTAACTGTCAACCAGCAGTACACAAAGGTTCCAATTTCTCCACATTCTCGCCAAAACTTGCTATTTTCTGTTTTTTTAATAATAGCCATCCTGATGGGTGTGGAATGGCACCTGACCATCTTGGGCTGGCACAGAGTGAGATAGGAAGAAGTAGTAGGGGATGAGGTCAGAGGGAAATCAGGAGGCCGATCACTCATGGAGGGCCATAGAGTCACTGTGAGGACTTTGAATTTCACACTGGGTATCATGGAAACCCTAGATGAAGTGGCAGTTTTGCATATTGGCTACTGATTGTCATGTTCTTTGAACTAAGTATTTGGTTCTCAAACTATGGAACAGGCCTCCTCCAGAGTTTGAAAATACAGCATAGAAATGGGTTCTGCAGAGTTCTCCACAGACATCTCATGGTTCTGACAACAAAGTGAGAGCTAAACAAGCTGAGGCCCTCTCCCACCGGCCTCCCTCTCCAGATGCCATATACCCACCCATGGGAGATTAACATGATGGATTACTTTCATCCAGGTTGTTCACTTTATGGATTATCTTTAGCCAGGATTCAATCACTTAAAAAAACAATAATCTTTGTCTCGTTCACTATTTTGGATTATCTCCTCCATTTTTCTTGGTAACCAAGAGCTGATACGGAGATGAAGGATACTTTTTTCCAGAAACTGGGGAAATTAAGGACTGCAAAGACAAAGGCAGGTAGATTCTCAGAAAAGGGGCAGGAGCAATGTGAATCAGGCACTCACCAGCCTTGCAAAATTAAATAGATGAATTCAGTCCCAAGCCCTGGATGCCTCAGCAAGGATTGTCAGAAATGTCTGAGATGATCAGAGCTAGGGAGAGAAAGGGCCCCAAAGGGAAGCCTGAAAACACATTTTTGAGAGGCAGAGAGTACCTCTCATAACCTCACTTCCCCCAGGCGACAGGGATGAAAGCTTCTACATCAAAATGAGAAGTCCAAGGAGTTATAGATTTTCTCAACAATAAATAATCTGGAGAGAATGGCCTCCCAACCACCGTTTATAAATGTTAGAAAATACACACTTGTGTGTGGTGAGGGCAGGGGGATGGAGAGTGGAGAAAGAGAATTATGGAGTTGTCCCCTCTGGGAGAGGAGGAGGGCCAGAAATCAATTTTCACTATGGCATTCTTAGGATTCAAATGGGGGGTTAGGAGAGGGAAGTATGGTCAAATCTGGAAACGTAAATGACTAATTTTTCTCAGTAAGAAAACAGGCCAGGTACTCTAGGATTCTGTGTGCTATTTTTCTTTCCATCTGAGGACCACCTTGTTCATCCTCCTGTCTCTACACAGTATGAACACCACCACCACCCGCCCCGGGTAAACAGAAGCTCCGCGGCTTCCCTCAGGCCATAGTCCCTCCCTCATATTCCCTTCTCGGTGGTCTCATTAAAGAAGCCTTGGGTTACCCTTTTCAGCCCAAAGATTTATAATAAAAATGAAACTAGGATTTAGGAGAAGGCTGCTCTTCTCTCTCTTCAGGTGGAAAAATAATAGACCTACATGGCAGTGAAAGTTTTAGGTCATTCATTCATTCATTCAATAAGTATTAAGCACCTACTATATGCCAGTCGCTGTGCTTGGTGCTAAGAACACAACAGGGAGGAGAAAGACATGTTCCCTGTCTACGTGGCATGTCTTTAAAAATGTTCTTATCTAATCCAACAGTGCCAGAAACGCCTAATCTGAATCTAATGATGAAAACAACCCGTCAAATTCAGACCCAGTCACTTTCTACAAAACAACTGACCGGTACTCTTCAAAACTGTGAATGCTATGAACAACAGGCTAAGGAGTGATTCCAGATTAAAGAAGAATAAACAGGCATGATAACAAAATACAGTGCATAAACTTGAATTGGATCAGGGCTAGGGAGAAACATTTTACTATAAAAAAAAATTATTCAGCTAGCGCAGTGGCTCACACCTGTAATCCTAGCACTTTGTGAGGCCAAGGAGGGCAGATCACTTGAGCCCAGGAGTCTGAGACCAGCCTAGGCAAGATGGTGAAACCCTGCCTCTATAAAAAAAAAAAAAAAAAAATTTTAGTCTGGCATAGTGGCATGTGCCGGTAGTCCCAGTTACTTGGGAGGCTGAGGCAGGAGGTTCACCAGAGCCCAGGAGGTAGAGGCTGCAGTGAGCTGTGATCATGCCACTGCACTCCAGCCTGGACAATACAGTGAGACCCTGTCTCTAAAAAAAAATTAGTGGACAATTAGCAAAATTTGAATAGGCACTGTTTTACATATGTGTGTATATATATATACATATATGTATATATGAGAGAGAAGGGGAGAGCACACAAATGTGGCAAAATATTAGCAATTTGTCAATCTTGGTGAAAAATGAATGGGTATTTATACTATTTTACAACTTTTCTGTAGGTTAATATTTTTCAAATTAAAAGGTTGGGAGGAAAACAAGAATATTCCAACAGTAAAGGTTATGGATTTTTCTTCTCTGAATAATCTTTATAAACAAACTTGCCATCATTATTTATTGGAAGGAAATCCTATCCAGAATGATCTAGCCCTGAATCAAGAACTCTAGATCACAGAGGTGGGTGGGAAGATAGAACTCTTTTGTCTTTGATTTACAACCAAAATTGTCAGCAAGTAAAAATGCCTGGAAAGAAACCACAACCTTGACTCATGTTAGTATGGTTATAAAAAGTACATACTGTTATTGCCATTTTGTGGGACTAACACAAATTAATAAATCAGAGCTCTAGGCTTGAATGCTAAGAAGCATTGGGGAAGACGTGCAGAGGCTGGAGACAGAGCAAAATATCTGGCAAATGGCATACCAGGGATAGAATTATGTGCAAGAATTAGGGTTACGTGGAAAGAGGCGTGAAAGGAACCAGAATGTGTTGAGCTGCAAGCAAGGTCCATATGCTATTTCATTTAACCCCTATTTACTCAAGGAGAGAAGTATTATTATTCGATCTTGAAGATGAAGAGAGGTTAAATAACTTTTTCGAGATCATATAGCCAGTAAAAAGAAGAGTTAGAATTTGAACATGGTTCTTCATGAATTCAAAGCCCATGTTCTTCCTACTGTGGCACCCAGTCTCCACAAAGAACAAGGAGTCTAAGGGCATGGCTATTAAAAGAGGATTTGAACCAGTTCTTACCCTTACGCCCAGGTCATCCCCTGCCAATGCCTTCTCTTTCCTCCCCCATAGACACTGATGGGCCAGAGCTGGAAGCAGAGAAATCATTAAATCTGAAAGTTCCATCTAAACCATTTCCTGCTAAAATTCTAATCCAATCAGGTGCCAAAATGTCTCCAGACAATCTTTTTAGATGCCACGAAAGGAGATTCCAAAGCATCCCTGTAACTATTCCAATAGTTCATAGACACAATTTTACATCTAATTATAATTCCTACTCCCACAACTTTAACCCATTGCCTTTTGCTTGGTTTTTAGTGGAAAATACAGGATAAAAGATCTCTAGATGCCAAATATAAGTAACCCCTCTGAGACTTCTTCCATCACACTGTTCTTTCATCATATTCCAAATCTTGTCTACTCACTATCTCATTCTTAAGAGGAAAAAATCATCTTCAGTGCAGGTTAGGAAGTGCTAGAGAAAGAAATGAAAGCTTGATTTTCACTGGCCAAAGGAAAATGGGGTGGTGGGAAGGGAAGCGGATATTTTTTTTTATGGTAGCCCAATGGCAGGAAAATGGTTGCAATTTCCCTGACAATCTACACACCTCCAGATTTGGCCTTCCCAGGCCTCAGCAGTCACCTAAGGATTCCAGATGCTACCAGCACACACCGTTAGGAAACATCTGTCACGAAGAACAGCCCCAACTGGGACAAAGGAGAGTAGGAAGGCAGATGGTACCAGTTTAATGAGGATGGTTTAACAAAACATCTTTTAAGCTTTCTAATTCACTTGGCCATTTGCTCCCCAGACTTGGCTGCCAATCAGGAGCAGACTGTGGGGGGATGTTTGCCAGAGAATGGCAATCCCTGAACCTTAACTCAGGAGAACCCAGTACCAGAAAAATGTCAGCTTGTCAGTCATTCTAAAATATGATTAACCCCATTCCAGAGCTAGCAATTCATGGTGATACTGGGGAGAAGGATTTGAGCTACGTGAGGTTGTTCAGTCTGGTTTGGTTGTTCTTGACAGCCAGAGGCCTTACTTAGCAGAATATCAAAAACAAGTATTAGTGTGCCCCATGTCCATGTCTAGCTCTGAGCTCATGACAACTAGAGCATTTCTAATATTTATTAATCATTCATGGAAATAATCATAAAGACCAATGGATATCCAGCATCAACACTGATCTCTTAGCCTTTCTATTTTTAGATTGCCTCGTTCTTTTTTAAGGTTATTAAAGAATATGAACTTGAGGTAAGAAATAATGGGTTTTCTCAACATGCTATCAATATAGGAAAATCCATGGAGAAGATAAATTACTTTTCCATTTCAGTTTCCAAGGGAAGAAAGCCCCAGATATGGCCAAAGACAAGGGAATTGACAAAGCAGCCTCAAAGGATCCTGATTTTATTCAGGGGCGTTGCATGAAAATTTGGATTAAACCTAAGGAATCCCAGCTGAAATCACTGGTTTCAGATATATGTGGATCATTATCCGAGGCCTGAATTCAACCTAGCTGACATGCCATTTTTCCCACCAGAACTCTATCTAGTAGATTCCTACAGTTTGCAAAGACTGCATTCCAGCCTCCTGCTATACTCCTTGATACACCCTCCTGGCCTTTAGCATTGGTAACTCTAAACAATGAGATCCTCACAGAGCTCACTCAGATTCACCCCGGCAACCATCAGAGAGTGCTGCCCTTCTTTAAAGCAGGCTACAGCCCTAAATCACATTCACCGTGATTGCTGCATTGCAGCAGATAACTGAAGTGTGAGTGCCCTCTACCCTCCTTCTGGAAAATGACACTTTCTTCAAGGATTGAAAGCAACACACACACACACACACACACACACACACACCCTACACCTTCTCCCTACCAGACCTGCAGTTTTCTGCTCTCTGTTAAATCCAAACTTTTAAGATTGTATTTCCAGATCTTTCTTTTCATTGTTCCCCTAACCCTTACTCTTATTATTAACCTTTTCTGTGGCTCTTTGCTTGAACAGGACCAATCTTTCCCCATATATGAACATCTTGCTATCATCACCTCAACCATCACATGGACAGTCCCTCTCTACCTAGAACACCTTTTTTCCAAACTGTTCAACAATCCTCTCCTTCAGGAAGCATCTCTAACCACACCTGCAGATATCTGACCTCTCCGCTATGCCCTCTTTGCCTGCTCTTGTCCCCTCATTACTGTCCAGAGTTCTGTCCATTTGCTCCTAACTTCTTTCCTTGCTGCACTGCCAGTGTCTGTGCCTTGATTATGTGCCCAGCCTCCTCCATCAGACTGACCTCCTCTGCTCCCCCTTCCTTTGGATTAGTTGGCAGTGAATATGAGTCTCTTGCACAGGAGGTTTTAGGACAGAATGGCATAACTCACTGGCCTAGAACTTTGCACTGAGAAAACGCCTGGTTAGGGAAGAGGGTAGCAGTGGTAGATGGTTAGGTGCAACAAAGTAGCACAGCTCCTGCCTGATGACGCTTTCAGCTTGCCTGTCCTTCCCCAGCTGAAGCCTGAGGTACAGAGTTAACTGGCCACAGCCAAGGGAGCACCCCATGATCTACAGCCCAATGTGGTGACGTCAGAGATAATGAAACAAGAATGCAGGTCCAAGTCTCTTCCACACCACAAAGTGAAAATGCAAAAGAAGTAACCCAAACTGGCTGGGACTAAGGACGTTATCTGTGACACTTACTATTGGCTCCAGTGTCATCCCTTGATGTCCAATGACCAAATTGACGAACAATACAGTTTTATTACTTTCATTGCTTTACTTAATTGTGAAAATAAGTCACCTAATACTTTGGCATTAGGCAACCTGGTGTGATACTCAAACTGCAATAAAGAAATCTCAGCTTAGACTGCAGAAAGGAGGGGTGCTCCAATAATCAAATGGTTGAATATTGTTTAGAACAGGATTTTCCTTTGTTTTGGGAAGATGGGGAAGTGTCCGTGAAGTACACTTATATTGTAAGCTCCCAGGAAAGAGAATTTTCTCTGTTTACTACCATTTGTCCTATACTGTCTATAAATAAGTTCACAGATGCATTCTGTTTAGTTTGGATTGGGTCTACAGTGAGAAATTGGATGATCTCTATATGGTTTGGTGTTTCCCTCAAGTGGATACCACTAAAAGTTTCTAAGTGACAAAGGCTGGATTCAAACTACTGAAAATCAGATTTCAGCTAAGTGTAAATGAATCCAAAGACAAATTCCAAATTAGAAAATTCAAGCACCAAAATGATTCCTTTTGCAAAGGAATTCAAGCAAAAGCAATGTCTTTTTTCCCTAAATTATTACCACCACCACGACCACCAAATCACCACACACTCACACACAATGCAAGACAAATGGTGGCAAATAAAGAATTCCCCTCTTTGGGAGCTTACATTTAAGAGATTTTGTGGCTACTTCCCCACTCCTCAAAATAAGTAAAAGATATGTAAACCATGGACTGAAATGTATAATCCTCAATCAGAAATACACAGAAAAGTGTTTATATCAGAGGCAAGGGCATGCCAAGATCCCAGATGACATCATAGTTGACAGAAGATATGAGCAGGAAGGGCTTCATTTTCCAGTGTTGGCAAGATTAAGGAGTATCTTCCCTGCACCTCAGGTCAGTCTGATAAACCTTCATGGAAGAGGAGGTAACTGCTCCATATGGGGATTTGGTTTCCCTGGGAAACATCATTTCAATCTACATCTTCATGGTGGTGAGAAGCTTTGCTATGAGCCAGTAAATCAAACCTCACTTAGGCCTTCCTTCCATGCCTCCCATCAAAAACAAAAAAAAAATAAAAATAAATAAACTCTACATATGCTTTGAACCAGTAAATCCAGTTTGCTCAACTATACAGATCCAGTTAAATGTTTACTACAGATTCTAATACAAATCTAAATACCAAAATATAATAATAATAATTCTCAGTCTTGGTCTGTGCTGAAAAGGAAAATAGAAAGAAACAATTTCAGCACTAATAAGTGTGTTATTTCTCCACAGGGAAAGAGAAGTAAAGCTGAGATGGCTTCCCTAAAAGGTTGGAAAGAAAGCTAGGGTAACCAAATCTAGCTCATACTAAAGAAAATAAATATCCAAGCTTATCTCCCAGGAGTCTTCTGAGAATGACCCCACCAAACTGACTGCTTACCAGGCATCTTCCCACACCTGTGAACTTTCTGTGTCCTGCATTCTGTCTGAATGATACTTGAGAGAATACTTTGTCTCCCTATCTAAAATAAAAACTCCTTAGGGTGGAAATTGTTTTATGTTCACACACTAGGCTAGAAATTATAATTCTGCAATAAATATTACTAGCTCAACCAAGTATTGAACTTGAAAACTATGACTGCCCCCAAACTGCTCAGGAGACCAAGGGGAAACACAGCCACCTCCTCCAATTCACCTACCTACCCTACCACCCCAGCGCTGCAACTCTTAAATCTCATTCTAGCTGGGCAGAGGCCAAATTCCAAGAAAACCCATTCCGATGTAGACCAAACCACTGCAGGCCAAATGTACACCAAAATGATGTAGACAAAATCTATCCAGATGTAGACAAAATTCATCTAGATACAGACCAAAACATTTTTGCTTTCTTCCCTCCATATTATGCAGTCCCAGCTACATGCAGACACTACACTAGTACCATTGTGCTATGATTTGGGTAAATAATCAGACATCCAAAGCTTCTCTAGAGGCTACGTATACTTCCTATTATCTGGTGTCATTTCGGAACGGTTGTGAATAAGGTGGCTTTTCTGAGCCTCTCTGGGACAACTTCAGAAATGACAGAGTTAAATCTGAGTCTCTTCATTCAAGATTTGACACATTCACAGGTTTAGTTTTAGTCAGAATCCAATTTTGGAAACTCTTAACATTTCTGTCACACCAAAAAAAGATTATCAACTTGACAAATCAGAAAACCTGGGCTTCTGCTTCTAGAGCTCTTCAGAAACTAGATGGGCTACCAGAATGAATCAGAACTAGATTTTCCAAACAGAATCACAACAGGAACTGGGAAAAGCCAGGGAGGGTGTAAAAGATTAGAGATTTAGGCTGGGCACAGTGGCTCAAGCCTGTAATCCCAGCACTTTGGGAGGCCAAGGTGGGCAGATCACGAGGTCAGGAGATCAAGACCATCCTGGCTAACCCGGTGAAACCCTGTCTCTACTAAAAATACAAAAAATTAGCCAGGCATGGTGGCATGCATCTGTGTTCCCAGCTACTCAGGAGGCTAAGGCAGAGAAATCGCTTAAGCCCAGGAGTTAGAGGCTGCAGTGAGCCATGATCAAACCGCTGCACTCCAGCCCAAACAACAGAGTGAGATCCTGTCTCAAAAAAAAAAAAAAGAAAAGAAAAAGTGACAAAGACAAACCAAAAAAAAAATCAAAAATAATTTTTATTAACTTGGAATGTACTTTTTAAAGGAAATTGGGTTTTCCACATGATTTTGCTTAAACTAATATTGAAATGAGTCTGCCTTCTGGAGACTCACATGTTAACTGATAATAGAGATGTTTTCCTAGAGCACTGGACAGCAAGAGAAAGTGAACCCAGAATTAAACTATTGCCACATATAGTTAATAACTCAGGTGTCATACATGAATAGGTGTTGTCTGGGTTTCTGGTATTGGGGGTATTGCCGAAAGTGTATATGTGTGGGAGGTGGGGAACAATTTAAGACTCCAAGGACCTTCAAAATTAAAGAGCTTTAAACATGTTTTGTGATAGAAGGAAACTGCCTCTTGGAGACCAAGGAAGGCCGTCCTATTTCAGGCTTCTCCGCTAAGCCTTTATCAATCAATAAATATGCCTATCATGTATATAAAATTGATAGATTCCAAGAGAGAGAATAGAGCCATCAGGTTTCAAGGTTTATTTAGTGCTGGCTCATTTGCAATATACTTGGGACCTGAGACAAGCCTGCCTTCAGTGTTTTAAAGACCACTAGCAGCCACATCCCAACAGAATTTGGTAATCTTTCCTCCTAAAGCTAATCTGTAATTCCCACCACTGCTTGTTTTTTATTGTATTTTATTATTATTATTATTTTTTTTTTTTTTTTTAGCTACTTGAGCACCTAGGAAGAAAACCCTCAAAGTCCTCTCTCTCATCATTGTGCACCACCTTACCAAACTGGAGCTGATATTCTGCAATGTCCACATCAGTGTCCTCCCTAAGTAGATGAGCCACAGATAGTTTCAGAATCTGAAGTGACACCCGGTGGTAAAACATGAAGGAGGCAGCAGACCCAGGTGGGAAAATCTTCATTCATTCAAACAACATGTCTGTGCACATACCATGTGCTGGGCCCTGTGGGAGAGATAAAGATAAACAAAGCAAGCCCTAAATAAATAAACCAGGCCAGAAGGGAAAGCCAGGAATGGGGGCATGCAAAAAGGAGGGAAGGATGGTGGAGGACGAAGGCTAGGAAATAACCTCCCCTAGCTTACATGTTCCTAGGACCAGCTCTACTGAAGTTTTCTGGCTTGGAGTAGAATGGAATGTAGGCCCCAAATCATTCCACCCCCAGCAAACTCACCCACCCTCCTCAGGCCCACAAGGCCTCTGGTCTGCACTCCTCAATCCAGAGCTCTGCCCTGGCACCATGGGATGCTCTCTGCTCAAAGCCTTCAGGGGTTCTACACTGGCACCACTCCAGGACCAGTCTGCTCAGCCTTCTTCCTCCCTGGCTGTCTCAGTTATCTTACCAACCCCATAACCATGAGGAATCACTTATCCATGGTCTTTTTCTGGTGGGGTGAGAGGGCAGGAAGTGGGACCCCAAGGAGGCTGGAAGTAGTGGAACTTTTGAAGGGGGTTTAGGAAAGGGGAGGAACAGTGTGAAGGAGGTGGCATAGCCCAGAATCCAGGAAGAAAGCCGGAGGCAGGCAATGGGAGAAGCAGGGGCACCCAGTTTGGAGAGACAGTGGAGTGGAGGCTTAAATGGAGCTTGGTTGGAGACCAGGCAACAGGAAACGGATTTTTATTTTTTTAAGACGGAGTCTCGCTCTGTCACCCAGGCTGGAGTGCAGTGGCACAATCTTGGCTTACTGCAACCTCCACCTCCTGGGTTCACCCGATTCTCCTGCCTCTGCCTACCGAGTAGCTGGGACTACAGGCGTAAGCCACCACACCCAACTAATTTTTGTATCTTTAGTAGAGACGGGGTTTCTCCATGTTGGCCAGGCTGGTCTTGAACTCCTGACCTCTGTGATCCACCCGCCTCAGCCTCCCAAAGTGCTGGGATTACAGGCATTAATTAGTTAGTTACCACGCCTGGCCAGGAAATGGATTTTGAAGTAAGTATGTGTGCCAAGTGAGTACTGGATATGGAAGAGGTCCTGACTGGTTGAAGGAGAGGCTGGGAAGGGGTTGGTGCCTTGCCTGTGAAAATACAGGGGTCAGGGCCGGGTATGGTGGCTCACACCTATAATCCCAGCACTTTGGGAGGCTGAGGTGGGCGGATCACTTGAAGCCAGGAGTTCGAGACCAGCCTGGCCAACATGGCGAAACTTAGTCTCTACTAAAAATACAAAAATTATCCAGATGTGGATTATGCCTGTAATCCTAGCTACTGGGGAGGCTGAGGTATGAGAATCGCTTGAACCTGGGAGGCGGAGGTTGCAGTGAGCTGAGATTGCACCACTGCACTCCAGCCTGGGCAACAGAGGGAGATTCTGTCTCAAAAAAAAAAGATAAAATAAAATGTGAGAGTCAGTCCCAGGTGCAGATAAAGAACCTCCACTCAGGAGCCCTTTCAACAAGGATAGATGCACCAGGCCCCCAGTCTCTCTCGAAACACCCCTACTGGGTTCCTCTACCATCATCCCCCAATTCTCATCCCCCTACCCACATTGTCCCTCACCCCGGAGATAAAATTAAAAGGGAGATGGTTTAGGCTTCACTATGGGAGATCTCCTTAGAGAGTCATTCAGCATTCACAGCATATGTTAACTGACTACTCATTGATTATTGTGATGGAGGAAATAAAAATGAAAAAGATATAGTCCCTGCTTACAGAGTTTCCTGCTCTCTGGAATGGAGATATTCAAACAGTAGGGCTTCCAAGACCCCGAAACAGGTGACCAAAGGAAGGTATCTCCTCCTTCCCTGATGTCAATCTTCAAACAGACGAGACTGGACTCCCAGGGACGGAATAGGTGGAGTCAGCCTAGAGACTAAGGGCTGAATGGACAAGTGATCAGCTCAAGAAGCCACTGGTCTCAAGGGAAAGGGGTACTGCTGCCTTTACTCAATAGGGCTGCTAATCCTCTACACCCTAAATGAGATGAAAGAAAGACTGGGGTGGAGGCGAGAGAGGGGAGGAGAAGGGTAGAGGCAAGTCCCTGGAAGCACAGTCTATACTAATTATATACCAAGACATAATATTGGAATTAGAGCAGAGAGAATTGCTCCAGATCTCAGAAAGAATTGCCAACTGAGAAAAACCTAAACATCACATTGATTTTGCCACAGTGCTTCTCTATTAGACATGAACCAAGGGCATTAACTGAGCACCTCCTTTGGGCCTGGCACTACGCTGGGTAGTGGATGAGTGGCCCCAGTCAAGACCACAGAGCCAGGATGCCTAGAGGCAAAGGAGACAGGCAGGAATTGGAAGGATGGCTGTAATGACAGAACAGTAGGGGAGGGGCATCTGGGTGTTTGATTTATGTCTGCTGCAACAGTCCTAAGCTGTCTTCCCCTGCCTCAAGCTGGGATTTTCCCAGATGTGCATCTGCTTGAGGGAAAGAAGGGCGGCACAGGGGGAGGGTCTCCATGTCCTTGCATCTGGTCCCAAGAGCAATCCCTTCTCCTTTCTCTCTGTGCTGTTCACTGCCTGCTGGGTAGAGGGTGGGAGGCTGGGGGAAATGCCAGGGCCCCCAGATAATCACCAGGTAATGAAAAGAACTGGCCCAGGCCTGGGGGGGAATGCAGAAGATGCCGAGTTGGGGCTGTAAATCTCCCTGGGAGAAGGGGGTACAGAATGGGGGACCCTGACAGTTGGAGCCCATCCAGGTGATTTCGCATGAAGTATCTGAACCTTGAGGGGTGGGAGGGGGGAAGATGAGAGGCAGGCAGGGGTGTGAGCCACAGAGAGGAGAAGACGCTGAAAGAGACAGGGAGAAGAGAAGCAAAAAGGAGAGATGGAAGGGAGGGCAAGAGATGGGAAGAGAGACGCGAAGAGCGATGGGGAGGCAGCCAAACGAGACAGATGGGAGGGGAGGTGGATGGAGAGACTAAAAGGCACACACAGTGAAACTCATAAAGACGTGATGGTATGAGAGACCCTCCGAGACTGAGGGAGGGAAGCGGGGAGGGAGAGAGAAGGGCTGATGGTGGACACAGTCCTAGAAAAACTCAGACCAAAAAATATCTGGAGTCAAGGAGATAGAGAGAATGGCCGACAGACAGACAGACAGACCTGCCTGACAGAGATGAGGGTGACAGAGGCAAAGAAGGAACAAAGAAAACAGGGTTGCAGTGAAAAGGGGGGAGGGAGTGAGACAAAGAGAGAGAAGGAGGCAAGTGTAGAGCAGGAGGAGGGAGTGAGGCCAGGGAGGGGGATATATATTTTCTTTATGATCCTCTTCAATCTCACTCAGCTCGCTGCTGAGCTGCTTCCCCTCTCAGGTGCTGCTTGGTGGCGGATGTGCCCAGAAAGCTGATACGGTGAGGCTGCTGCCAGAGCCCCCAGGCTCTCTCCCAGAGCCAAACTGGGGGGCTCATAGAGACCCCTACATGGACATGACAACCCAACCTGCCTTCCTGTCCCCAAAATGCTGCAGTCCAGAGAGGGCTGAAGCCCAGCTCTTAATTTTTCAGAGCTAATGCAGCCTGGCACAACCAGTAGAAGGGGAAGTGGGGCAGAGGAGGAGGAGAAATAGAGGCAGGCAGGCAAGGGAGGCACATTCTGGGGAGGGTGCTGGGGACAGTCTTTGGTCAGGGGTCAAGGGGAGAGGAGTAAAGAGAGGTAAGGACTGAGGAGAGATCTGCATTTGAGAATGAAATTAGCAGCATGCAAAGGATAAGGGAGATAAGACACCAGTGACGCCCATTACTTTGGGGTCAACAATGTAGACACCTACTGAGAAGCCATGACCGATGCCTTCAAGCAACTCTCTACTAACAGACCCCACAAATATATACATGAAACCCATGAAAGGAGAAACTGAGGCATAGAGTAGAGATCCTGAGACCAGTGAATGTGCATGAATCTAGGTTTTCAGGGACCAGAGATAGAGTAACAAGCCAAGTTTCTGAAGACCTAAGACTTAGCATGACAACCTGGACCCTGCCTTTTTTCCCCAAGCTTTCTTGAGGCTGAGGAAGTAGCTGAGCTCTGCAAAGACCAGCTCCCCCAGCTCCTCTCAGGGCAGGGGAAGACCCTAAGAACATTAACTCAGGCAATCTGAAGGGAAATTGTCCCCACTCCTTCCCTGCCAGCCTCATGCAAGGTCCAAGAGGCCAGATGTCTCAGGATAGCCAGAGCCTAAGGAGTCTGCTTAGCAGCAGGAAGAACTTTATCACAGCTTATTTGGGCCTCCCAGAGGCAAATTGAAAGGCTGCGAGGAAACAACTGAGGTCCCTACCTATTCCTACACCCATCCCATAGGGGTATGGGTAGAAGGCCAGGGGACAGAATCAGAAGGACTTCACAACCTAGGAGAAAAGGAGAAAAGCCAGTACCCAGGCAACAGCTAGGTCAGTCAGTAGCTGAAAGACCCCCAAGGCAGCTGTAGATCTCTGTTCCTGGCCTGAGTCTCTCAAGCCGGCAACCGGGAAGCTCTGCAATACCAGAGGGGGCCGCTAGGGAGTGCTCGCCAACAGCCAGGCTCCAGAAAGGAAGCAGCCGGCCAAGCCAAGAAGACCGGAAGGCAATCGATCAGAGTCGCCCTGGCAACCGGGCTGAGCCCGAGACGGACAGCACGTCGATAATGAAATCATCGTTAAATGACTTCAAGCCCTAATTAATAATCCAGGCCAACCGAGGCCATGCCTGACTGGGGTCGGGGGAGGGGATGTCATTGTTGGGGAGCATTGGAAGCTTCTGGACAATTAATCAATTAATCCACTCACTCAATAATTGGCTCCTTTGTCCTCTGCCATGCCCCCTCCCCCACCTCATCCACCTCTGACTGTGGAGAGGGGAAGAAGAGATGTGGGGCTAATGGTTTCCAAGGGCCACAGTTCCTCCCTCTCCCTTCCTTTTTTTCCACACATCTGTTTCCTGAGCCAGCTCACAAAAGCTTCCCTAAGTCAGGACTTGCCTGCGCTCTTCCACAGGACCTACCAAACAGTGAACATTTCAGGACCCGGAGTCCCCTGCTATCCAGGTACCTCCCCAGATCCCCTGCTCCCTACCCCATTTCCTCCCATCTAATCCCCCCTCCCCAGTACACACAGACACACACACACACACACGCACACACGCACATCACTGACCCACAGCCCACTCTGACTCTGACTGAGGAAAGAGCACCAAACAATGAATCATGAGAGTTAGCTAAATCCCAGCCACACCAGCTCACCACTTACATACATAACCTTGGGCAGGTTACCTGCCCTATCCAAGGCCTCCATTTCCTCATCTGAAACCTGAAGGAGGCCAAGTGCAGTGGCTCACATCTGTGATCCCAGCACTTTGGGAGGCCGAGGCAGGAGGATCACCTGAGCCCAGGAGTTCAAGACCTAGCCTGGGCAACATAGCAAGACCCCCATCTCTATTTAAAATAAAACCTCAAGGGATCCAACTGATTTCCAAGGTTCCTTCCTGTGGTATCATCTATTATTACAATAATCGGCCCTGGATCATTTCCCACTCCTCTCTACTCCGTTCCCTTACTTTGGGGAGGTAAGAGAGAGATTGCAAGGAGTTCCAGGTCCTCATTTAGCAGGTGCTTCATCTCCAAAGAACTCACCTCGAGAGCCAGAAAAGGGGATGGTAGAAGAGTACCTGAAGGGAAGGCTCCCCCAGCCCATCCCCCACCTGGCCCGTCCTTCTGGCCCTTGCCACCCACCTTGCTTATTGCTCTCCACAACCCCCAGCAGGAAATGAAAAGGGTACAGGAAATTGCACTTTAAATCCCCTAGCTCCTGGCTCCCTCCACCAAGTCAGGGAGCTGGGGGCAGCCTAACTTCACAGACCAGGCTTTCTCTGTTTGTAATTAGTAAGACACTTAGGAGGAGAAGGGGGTCCCCGCAAAAAGAACCCCTCTCTCCAAAACAGCTAATCAGGTTATCCAAAAAAGTGGTTCTAGGGAAAGCATATGGGATTTGCAGAGAAGGAAGAACCAGAGGATCTTGGGCAAGATAAAGACAGCTGGTGAGACATGGACTGGATAGGCAGGTGGTAGCCTCCTTTCTGGGAGACGTGATTTACAGCACCACCTGAGGCCAGGAGAAATGGTGTGCAGCCAAAGGCTGGGATGGGCAAAGAGCATAGAGAGGGGACCCTCCAGAGACGCCCTGCAGAGAGGACCAGGGAGCAAAACCCACCAGGTCCATCCCACCCCTGTGGACACTTAAGAGGTTAATAAAGTTCAGAATGTTCAGGGCTTATGTGTAATTAAAGCCAGGAGCTGGGTCATTCCATTTCTTCAAGTTCCATCTTTTACTTTCCCCTCTCCGACATACACACATCTTTTACAAAAGACATTGAACCAGATCCTGGACTTTAGATAATACCTCCACTAAAGAGGAGGGCTTACTGTCAGCAAAAGAAATGTAGAATAGACTTTAGAAAGGATTTCCTTTGAGTTAGGGTTGGTAAATGCTAGGGCAAATGAAATGATATAGAATCTCCAACAACACATTTCCTAACACACACACACACACACACACACACACACCCCAAACGGGAAAAGGAAAGCCGTCTCTCAACTGCTATTCTTTTTCTGGGGGATTGGCCTCCAGGTGATGTGTCCCACATCATGGGACAAAAAAGCCTCTCTAAACATTAGGAAAATAACTCCCATCCCACCCTTCACCCCAGGAGGAAGATGATTGTTTCCCTCCCCAGATCTTGGCAAATGCCCTGCTCAAGGATCGCATAGCATGTGGTTAAGAGCCCTGCATGCAGCTTGGTGGTTTCTCCCCAAGCCCTCCCTCTCCTGTTTTATCTTAACCTCTCTGCGCCTCGTGTCCATTCTTTGGACGCACCCTATGAACCCGGTCCTGGAGAGAGGGAAGGAGTGCAAAGGCAGGAGAGGACAGGGTCTTGCTCTCTGGGATGTGAGAAGGAAGACACAAAAGACAAGAAACTGAAGCAGAGAAAAAAAATTCAGCATATAAATCAGTAGAGTGTAAACAGATCCTTTTAGTGCTGAAACATGCATAGGAGAGTGAAAACAGAGATTGAAAGTATGAAGCAAGATCAGAGGGAAGTAAATGCCAGGTTGAGAGGCTGGAGAGAGTGCAAAGGGGTTGGGAGGAGGAAGACTGATGTCCCTAGCAGGTATGAAGAGAATAAGCTGGGATGATATCAAAGAGGAAGATGATTTTTAAAGCCTAATAAACTGAGATTCAACTGTACACAGTTCTTTTTGCATAAATCTCATTTTATTCCCAGTAACAAGCCACGGGAGCAAGTATTAGTGTTGTCATTTTATAGATAATAAAATAAAGACACAGAGAGGTTAAGTAACTTGCCTCAGGTCACGGAACTGGTAAGTAGCCAGGAATCAAGTTGCTGCATTCTGATGCCAACTCCTGCTGGTTCTGTCCTGGGAAGCAGCCAATTTTAAAGCCTGATTGCATAGGGAGAGATTAACCCCCATCTCCCCTACCCAGGGCAAAAAATCTGCTTCCTCATGCCCTTTTCAGCCTGTTCTGCCTGGGAGATCTCAATCAAGTTGGTTAACTTGTGTAGCCTCATCTGTGAAATGGGAAAGTAATATCGAACCCTTTGAAGGTGAAAGTCTAGACTAGATAATTTATTGAAGATTTTTTAGCTTTAAAATGAATAATTCAATCCATGAAAGGAGTGAGTAAAGGAGATAGCCAGAAAAGAGGTCTGAAGCCTTCCATCTTCCCATTACCCATCCCCATCCCCAGCTCTATCTCCTCCCTCTTTCTGTTTGGGGACCTCCGGAGGCCTCTCCCCACATTTCATAGCCTGAGCAGCTGTCTCCACCTAGCCATGGCTCACTAGCCCGTGAAATCCAGACTCATTCATCTTCATGCCCCACGAGGACATATCAGGGCCCAGGAAGTCAGCCTGGCTTCCTAGCATCTTGCCTACCCAGCCCAGGGTCACGGTAGAGCTACAACAGCAGGACATTTTACATTGCTGTCCTATACCTCTACCACCACTGCTACCCTATCCCAGGTGTCTTCAAGAACATCTCAGCCCAGGCTCTCTGCTGCAGCCCAGCAAACCTGCCCTCCCAAGCCCTGCAATCCTCCCCGCCTCGGTCTCCTCAATACACATTCCCCAACACACGCACACACACACACACACACACACACACACACACACACACACCTATGTATTCCTTCCCTATCTGCCTCCAAGGTTCACATTAGCCATCCCTTACCCCAAGATAATGCACTTCACTGATGAGAGCTCTAACTTGCTAGTTCCCTTCTTTCAGTTTTGCTGCTCCCTGCTAACTAAATGAATACCATTCTCCCTATCCTCTAGGGACCCTCCTAGACTTCCTTCAGATCTTCCTCCATCCTTTCTTATTTGGTCATTCCCGGTCTCCCCAATGCCAGAGTCACAGGACTTGTTCCAGTTGCTCCTGACCAACTCGACTGATAAGCCTTTGTTGAGGGCATGCCCAGAGCTCCATGCCTCTTGGCTGGTCTTGACGACCAGCCTCATCTTACCATGAGCCTAGGAGTTCCGACAGGGCAGGAATTGTGCTCCTCCCTCTAGATCTCCCCTCAGTGCCCAACACAATGGGCAGCACACACAGGGGAAGGTGTGCGACTCGCTGATTCTGCTTCTTAGGAGTCAGGAGGGAACTAGGGAAAGAAACTCAAGCAGAGACAGAATTCCAGGCCCACACTTTGCAATTTGCCTTTAAAAATCTCAAAGCACGTGTGTGTGTGTGTGTGTGTGTGTGTGTGTGTGTGTGTGTGTCAGATGTATAGATGGGAGAGAAGTATGATGGTATGAGGTTCTAGGAGTCTGGTTCCTGCCTTGGTGCAGGAGTCTTGGGGGAGCTGGACTCCTAGATCCACTGCAGCCCCCAAGAGGACAGAGTCCCATGACTCTGCAGCTCTAAGAGGGCAGCCATACAGCTGAGGCAGGACTAATGCAGGTTGACGTGTCCCTTAGGTTTTAATTTGCTCAGTCCAGTGTGCCAGACCACATGGTTTCCTTTGTTCTACAGTTCAGTTCAATCCCAGTCCTCCCTTCTTGTACACACTCAACAGCACTTCTTGCAATCAGAGCCTAGTGCATTTGTTAGGTTGAACCATTTGCAATTTCTGATATTCAATTTTGGGGGGCCTATAAAGTCTGTGACTTTGGTTTTTCTCTCCTCAAAACACTTTAAGAAAACTCCAGGCTAGGGAGAGGAGCAGATTAAGGAAAGGCAGAAGGGAAGAGCTAATAGACTACGTCCCATGTGCCAAGCATGTTACATTCGTTATCACGGCGCTAATTCCCACAACATGAAGCACCTAAAATTATTTCCTACATTTTACAGCTAAGCAAGCCCAGGTTAAGACTCACATGGTGAGGCCCAGGGCTGGGATTCAAACTTAGCCACAGACCCACAGCCACCTAGAACCAGGGAAGTCCTGGCAGAGCTGGAGGGCCAGCAAGCAATGTCTGCAGCTTCGCAAAAAAGGGAGAGAAGGAAACAAGCCAAACTCGACTTCGCTGGTTGGATCGGTCCAGAATAGCCCCAATTAGTAGGGTGCGGGAGCAATGCCCAACCTGAAACCCGAGGGTAGACGGCCCAAAGGAAGAACCCAGGCAGAAAGAGACAGAGGGCAGGGAGAGGCCTGGAAGACGGCGGCGGCAGCGGGCAGAGGGGCGAGCGGAGGGGACCTTGGAGGGGAGCCCAAGGGGGGTGTAGGCAGCGCCGGCGGGCAGCGAGGAGCCCGGCTGTAGAGTCTACCACGCTCGGCATCCGGGGTGGGCGGTGCAGGGCGGAGAAAGTCCAGGAGAAAGTCTGACAACCACGGGGAGAGGGGGAGGGAGAGACCCTGTGGAAGAGAGACGGAGACTGCGGCAAAAAGAGGAAAGGAGGGTTGCGGGCACCGAGGGGGAGCTGGAGTCAGCCGCAAGGAGAAAGGGAGCGGGGGAGGAAAAGAGGCGGGAGAGAGACCCTAAAAAGCAAGCTAGACGCTCCAGCCGGCCGCTGTGGTGTGGGGAGGGAGCGTCATCTCAAGGACACTGAAAAAGGCAGGTGGATGGTGCAGAAATGCGGGAGCCGCGGCCCTGGGCGGGCGGGCACCGGCCCGCTGCCCTCGCCCCGGGACGCCCCCGCTCCGCACCCTGCAGGCCCGGATCGCACCCCCACCCCCAACCCCACTCCCGGCCCAGCCAGTGCTCGGCGCTGGCATGAAATTGGCTGCAGCCGTAATGAGTCCGCGCCGCGCGGAGGAGGCTGAGGGCCCGCCAGGGAGCCCTGCGCGCCTCGTTTAGCTTGTTTATTGTTCAGGCCTAATTAAAACGTTCCACCGCGCTGCATTTACATCCGCCCCCCGCTAATGAATTCTCGGCCGCCGGGCGATTTCGGAAACTGCCGCGGGCCGGAAGGGGGGTGGGAGGCGACGGGGCTGGGGAAAGAGTGAAGGAGAGGACACCCACGCACACCCCTTTCCACAGCCAAAGGAGCCATTACATATCTGGCGATTGGCTCCGAGGTCCGAGTGAGACCCCCGAGCCCCAGCGCCCCCACCCCTGCAGGCGTTGGGAGGTGCGGAAGGCCGGGCAGCAGGGCTCAGAGGAGGGGCGGCGGGAGGGAGGCCAGGAGCGAGTGTGTGTGTGTCCTGTGCGTGCGGAGGCCTGTGGGCCAGGAGGGTATTGCACGTGGGCACACCTGCTCCGTGAAGCGTGTCCGCGGAGCAGCCTGTGTGCGCAAGAGTGGGTGTGTGCGTCTGTGTGTGTGTGAGTGTCCGTCCCTTTGGCTGTTCATGTCCCTTTCTCCTCCGCAGGGGGAGTCGGCGCCGGGCTTACAATGTTCTTGTTTCTCCCGCCGTAGCTGTTTTCCGTTTTGCTGTTTACCTCCTTGTCACGACCTCAGCGAGGGCAGATGGAGCCAGTGGAGGGAGAGAGACAGACGCAATGCTTGGGTAGCCAGGGCTCCCTGCCGGCCCCACTTCTCCTGCAGACACGAGTGCACACACACACACACACACACACGCAAAACACACACGCTGCCCTTCGCCACACGTAGCCAAATAAAATACACAAAAAGCAACTGAGATACCATTCGCACATGACCACATGGAAACACACAAATGAACAAATGCATTCAGGCATAGCTACATGCCAGTCACACAGATGGATAGACAAGAGCCTGGGGTACAAAGCCACATGGCACAAAGCCACCTGGATGTATATGCCCCTACACACGCACACAGAAAAAAACATGCAAACTTAAGTACACACCTATCCAGACAAGTGTGAGTGCACAAACACACACTCACACACTCTACCTGACACGTTAGTGCATCCCCATTGGGCCCCAGTTTCTCTCAGCAAAGTCAGATCACCCAGCCTGACTTCAAAACCTGCCCCCTTCCATTCCCCTTCATGCTGGTTCCTGAATCCAGCCCGTTGCTCCAGGCTAGCAAAGCTGTCCCCAGCCTCATTTATGGTTTGCTCACCTACCTCAGCACTATCAGCCAGAGGTACTCCTGCTCTTCTCCTAATCTATTCCATGCCCTGTTGGGTTTCTCTTTGCACACCTCTCTAACTCCCCCACTCCTAGCAGCCTTCCCTGATGAACTAACTGGCTTGGATTCTGAATTTGCCCTAGTCATTTGCACTTGTTGATCTTTGCTGTGGTGAATGTCAACGGGGTAACTTTGCACCTATAAACATAATGTTGGCAGGGAGGAGGACTGTAAGATCCCCAAGGCCAGCACCACTGTGCCCAAGATCATCAGATGCCAGGCCTTATCCCTCCAGTGCCAGGTTGTGAATGCTCCTGGGAGCATTACTGCCCGGTTTTAACAAACAGACAGAAAAATGAAATTGGCCCTCAAGCAGCCACTGGAAGATCTCCTTCTGTCATCTTGCAAGGTTCCCCTTCAGGATGGCCTTTCAGAGCCACTTTAGAGGAGGGCACACCCTCCTCTATGTCTTCCCACTTTCACCTTCTTTTTAACTGGATATACTGCTCCCCAGCTGGGTCCTCACCTGATTCTCCAGCCTTGATTCCTAACACTTAGGCTGTTTTCAAAAATTAGATCTACCCCTAAAGGATACAAATTTGCCTCTGGTGCAGATGCTCAGAGCTATACTGCAGGCTCTAAAGGTGATCCCCAAAGAGAAATTGCCAGGAATGACCCAGGCACCTGCAGCAGCTGCTGAAACCTGCTATGTTAAAGGAGATAGCATACATTGGAATGGGTTCTTTGTACTTAAAATGACAAGGTCACCCTAAAAAAGAAAAAGAAAGAAAAACTCATTGATTGCCTCCCCAACTCACTGCAGGGTTGTTTCATCAGGTAAACATGATGCTGGGTTGATTCCAGCCCAGCATCTCCAGGTAGATAGGCGCCCTGCCTGCTTTCCCTCCCCATTTCCCCTTAGTCTGCCTCCCTCTCAACAGCCCCCTCTCTCTCCATGCCCCTCTCGCCCTCCTGCAGTTAGAGGCACCCTCTGCTCCCTGTCTTTTATACACACACACACACACACACACACACACACACACTTCTTGCCTCCATCATATTTCTTTCTCCACCTCTGTCTTTCTCTGACTGTCCTCTGCCAATTTCTCCACTCCCTTTTTCAATATCGTTTTCTCTCCCTCTGATCTCTGCTGGGGCTCTGCCATTCTTTTTCTTTCTCAGTCTTTCTCTAACTTCCATCTTTCTTCTGTTCTCTCCCCCACACCCCACCATAACTGCTCCAAGTGGTCCATGCAGAGGGAGGGTGTGTGGCTGTCTGGTTCAGCACCAGACAACTCTGGCATTTTGAAGAGCTTGGAATTGCCAGGTTCCTGCTCACACACACACAACACACACACACACATACAAACTCACACATATGGGCCTCCCCACCCACCTGAGTCCCAGGCCCTGGAAGGCCAGCAGAGCCCTCAACCCAGAATCCCCATCTCACTGCCTCCCCACCATCGCTCTCATTTCCTTTCTCCTTGGAAACCCATCTTCTCCCTCCCCTTCTCTGCTTCTCTCAGTCTACTGATACACTTCTGGTATATTATCGGCCCTGGCCCTGGCCCTGGGTCAGTGTGCCTTTGGCTCAGGGTACATGGCTGTCAGTTTCTCCCTGGGCCTGGGACCTTCTCATGCCTCTGTGTCCGTGGCTGCTCTGCTATGGCTGGTTTCTGGGTGGCTCTGTCCTTGTGTGAGTCTTCGATCTTTCTGTCTGCTCTCTGGATGCTCCTCTGTCTTGGTTCTGTCCTGTCTCTAGGTCTGTCTCTCCTCTGTCTTTCCCTTTCCACTCGGCAGTGTCTCTGCTCCCTCTGTCCGTCTCTCTTCATCTCCAGAGTGCTGGGAACCACTCTGCCTTATGGGTCCCACTCTGTCCATCTTGGCTTGAATTTACTGGGTCTTTCTGTCCCTGTCTGTGTGTCCGTCGTCTGCCCCCTTCTCTGCCTCTTTTCCTGCCCCGCAGTGATGGGGATGGAGTTGTGGGGGCGCTGGCACGGAGGGCTTGGAGAGGGAAGGGGGCGGGCGGCCCTTTGTGTGGAAGATTGACGGCCCGCGGCACAGCCTCCGCAGCGCTGATTAGGATGCAGTGCGGGCTCCGACTGCAGCATTCTCCTCCTCATCGAACATTCTCCACACTCCAAATGGAGATCCCCTCCCTGCCTGCTCCCCTGGCCTCTCGGGATAGTATAGCTTACCCCTGCCCCCAACCCAGTTCCTCCACTGGGAGCCACTGGAAATTCTGGGAGGGCACCCAAGGGTCCCCTCTCCCACCCAGATAGCTACATGTCTTGTACATTCTAAGAGAAATGGAATGAGGAGAGGTGGGAAGCCGACTGGAGGAGCTTTACTGGAAGGGGATGTGGGAAGGTCACAAACTGCTTGGGAGAGTTGTCTCCACATCCCCAGCCCAGCAGCACCTTGCGTCCCTCAGACACACATGGAGCAACAAGTGCAGGGAGATGTGGCAGGTCTCAAAACACAGGAAGGGGAGCAGGAAATAGGTGGCGTGCCTCTTTTATCCCCTCATAGCACCTGTAGACCTACCCTGTACATAGTAAGTCCCCAGTAAAATGGTCAGCTCCTATTTTATCAGTTCTCCCCAAATCAGTGCCTAAATCAGTGGAACTCAATTCCTTTTAATATACCTCCTGACCCACCACCCCCAGTAACTCAGTATCTGGCCCCTGGATAATATCCCCAGCCACACCTTCCAAGTACCCCAGTAATCACCAGATCCCAGCTCCAAATCCCAGTCATTCCAACCACGACTCCTCCAGCATCTGCCTTGTGTCCCTGCCCCTTCCTCTTCCTCTCCCTCCCTTGCCCACCCCCACGCAGCTTGGCCCACTGGGTTTCTCCCCCAAAGATAGGCAATCACTAATGAGCATTGAGTGCAGGGAGGGGAGGGCCAAGGGCAGCCTGGTGGGTGGGAGGGGATTCCAGAGCTAGCAAATAACGAGCCCTGTCAGCATCTGTCAAATATGCCATCTCCCTCCATCATCCTTGCCTCCTGCCTCCTGGCTCCTGCCAATCCATCTCCCTGCGAACACTGACGGACTGCGCTCAAGTGCAACTGCCAAGAAGCCCAGATGCACAATGCGTGGTCTACTCCAGATCCATTTTCTCCAGGAATGTCACCAGACCCTGATTTTAAAACTCTGAGCGACCCTAGGAATACAGGGCTGTAGGATGAAACCCAAAGAGGAAGAAGAGAAATTGCCCGCTGTTCAATCTCAGCCCCTTGTCTCCACTATCCACTTTCCAAAACCAGAACTTAAAACTTCAGGCAAAGGTATAGAGTGTTAAATCTCTGGAAGACCTTCCCAGCTTTGAAGAGGTTGTGAATGCCTCCAAAACTAGGGAAACTGTTGGGGGAAAGCTGCGGCTAGAAAACCAAGATCTCTTCTTGTAATATACGCAATTTCCACCAGGGGGCGAGGAACGCGGCTCTGCGGAGGAGCGGAATCTTAGCAGCGACCTGCGAAGGGCTCAGCGGCCACAGGAGGGCGGCAGAGAACAGCGCTCCCTACAGATCCAGACATCGGCCCTGGGTGCTGTCTGGAATCCAGGCAAGGCCAGGCTGGGCTGCCCTAGGCTGGGGACATCTTTAGCTCAAGCAAGAACTCATGAATTTCTGAATTCAGGAATCCTTGCATCCCTTCTCAAGCTCTCTAGTCCCTGAAATGCCATCGCCCTCCTCAGCCTCCCTTCCATTTCTCATTCTCCTAGCACTGGGGCTTGTGGCACAGAAGGACCTTGTGGCTTTTCCTTCATGGTATAGCAGATGATAGCCACGCTCCTCCATGACATTCCCTAGGGTCCCAGCTGATAACTGGAGCCAGAACCAGAACCCACGACTTCTTGGTTCTCAGCGCAGGGGTCTTCCCATTGTGTCAGCTGCAGCTCCTGAAATAAAACCATACCCTACAGGCCACAACCAGACAGCATCTCAAATCCCTGGCTTAAACAATCAATGCCAAAGCTACTGTGTTCCATATGTTTACATATGGAACTGGTGCATACAAGACTGTTAACCCAGAACACAGATGTGTGCTGTAGCTACCTGGCTGTGCACCCCTCATCCTCAGGTACCTGGCCCTCTGTCCCTTCTCTTCCTACTTTCTGAACTGCAAAAGAAGCTTCTCTTCATTTATAATTTGGGCTTTTCACTGGAGTGCCAGAAACTCCTCGAAGCTGTAGACACAGAAGCCCTTTCCCAGTTCTAACCTTGGTCCATCTTACCACAGCCTGGAGGAGAGGGCCTGCACGTGATCTTCGGCTCTCTCTTCCCAGGCATCCCCTCACCTGGTCCCATCACTGCTTCTTGCCTCTCCTGTCCCTCTGCTGACCAACCCATGCCTCCTCCAGATTCTTCTTGCTGCCACTGGTTCTCCTTTCATCTCAAAAGCTGAGCCACCCAGGGAGGTAGGCGTAGAAAAGAGAAAGGAAGAAAAGTAGGAGGGATTGGGAAGAAAATCTGTCTACAAGCCAGAAGAGGACTCTGTCCCTGACCCCTCTGCTGGTAAGTTCTACTTAGAGTCTGACCTCAGTCCTCTGGCTAGTCCTCACTTTATCTACTCTCCTTGAAGCTGAAGAGCTAGAGAAGCTGAGAGTAAATGAGGAGAAATGGATCCACTGTGTCGGGGGTATATGTGCAAGCTTGTGGACTGATGGCCTGAGTGTATGTATACACTTGCATCACACACCACCCCTTCCCCATTGTACCCCCCACACACATGTATTCCATGCCATCCCCAATCTAGGATTCCTCCTATAAAACAAGAGGAGAAAAACATCCCAACCTCTCAAACACCTTATTCTAACTTTCATCCTCCAGGGGAAACCTAAAAAGACAACACCCTCCCCCTCTGTTTCCCCCCTTCCCATGTCCTTGTCCACTCTGGTTTTTGAGATTTCTTCTTAAACCCCATGGGGTGCAGCCCCTACACACCTTCCCCAGAATCCAGGAGGCACTAGAGCCTCCTCCCTGCAAAGGACTGAGACAAACGCCAATCACGTCGGGGCCTCTTGCAGTGCCCATTCTGCTATGAATTCCCAAGGTCAAAACCATTCTGGTGTTATTAAAAACATAAATGTTGCATACCAGGCAGCAGGGGGAAAAATTATAAGGCAGCCAGATGAGAGAGAGACAGGGGCCAGTAATTGTCTTCGTCTTCCCAGAGTCAAGCTCCACAGGGCTGGAGCCGCACACAGAACATTGCTTTTTAATTTAACTCAGTAAGGTCAGCAGCAGCAAATGAGGCAGGGGAGGAATGGCACCTCAGAGGGAGGGCACCGGGGCCTGCAGAGCCGGGGATCCTGGCCAAGATCTCCAAGAAGTGCCAGGGGAAGCAGAGAGAGAATGGCAGGGAGGATTCGGTGACCCTTGGCTCACCAGAGAAGGGAGCTGGACTGAGGGGGAGTGATATAGGAGCTCCAAGAATCATTATAAGAGCTTCTGAGAGCCTGGGATTTAAGTGGAAAGAAAGAAACAGGCTTCAGAGGGACTCTTAAGTGAGACCAGAAGGCCTGATAGAGACAAATATCCCCATCTTCACTCTCCCCAGTACCCACTCTACAGAGGAGAATAACAAGGCTCATGGTTGGAACTCAGAAGTTCCCCTTTCCCCCAGTACCTATGAATCCTGGAGCCCAAGTGGAGAGAATTCTCCAGTGAGGTGGGCCACTCTGTCACATCCCCTTCATCTCCAAGGATCCAAGGGGGCAGGGAAGAGGAAGATGGCAGGAGAAACTGAGGCAGAGCAGCCCTCCCTCAGAACCTTCCTCATCTCCCCCACTTTCTTAGGGTCCCAGCTTCCCATTTGCAGCTCTGATAGCTGTATGGTGGTTCTCTCCATTTCCAGTGCTATAGGAAGGATTGGAGTTAGACCAGAGAAGGGACTTCCCAGATCAGCATCTTGGTCATAGGCACAACCCAGGATGGGGTGGAAAGGCTAAGGAACCTAGGATTTTCTGAATAGGACCAATGAACTGAGCATGATGGGATGAAGGAGCCTGGAGAAGGTGGGAGACTCACTGACTGGGGTGGAGAGGAGCTGTGAAAAAGCCGTGCAACAGTCACAGGCAGAGCATCCTGTGATGCTCAAATACACTTTGAGACTTACTGGAACTTCTGCAGATCAGACCTCAGCTCCTCCTGCTTCAGTTTCAGACTGTTGCCCTTTTAGGGTTTTTGTTTTAGTTTTAGAGAAGGAGGATTGGAACAATAGGTTTGAGACTGAAGGACAGAGTTTTAATTCTCTGTCTCCATCCTTAAGTGTCCTTACTACTTGGCAGGTTTATACTTCCCTGTCAGTCAGGAATTAGGAGACCCCAATGTCAATTTGGAAATCTGAGGTTTGCTACCCTCATAATGTACACCCCTGCCATCATCTCCTCCTCCCTTTCCAGAAGGTCCCACTTTCAGAGCTGGGACCTCAACCCTGCAGTTCTCCATATCTGCCACAAGGTAGCGGCCAAAGCATCGATTGATCCAGAGCTAGACCTGGTGCCTCACTAGAGCCAGGACCCTGGCCTCCACCCAGTCTCCACTCACCCCTTCCCCACCTGGGGACTGCCAACCCAGAGGGACCCAGGAAAGGAGAAACGTTCTGGAAGGACTCCAGCTCTTTGGATAAGTGGGCTGGGTGAGGATTGGGCGGGAGAAGGAAAGGGAAGGTGTAAGGGAAACCAGAGAAACACAAACCGGAGAAACACGAACCTGGAAGTGGGGGCAGTCAGGTGTGGTGAGAAGCCCAAGCTGAGAATCACAGAGGGGCTGCCTGCCGCTGCCCACACCATACCCAGCGCCCCAGCGGCTCCAGCACAGCAGCCTGGAGCTGTTAACTTGCCCAGAGGCAACCAGAGCAGGAGAAGTACCAGGAGCTGGGGTTGGGGGAGCCTACACCAGAGTAAGCCACCAAGATCTGGCCAGGGAAAGGGTCTGCGCCACCTTCTCCTCCTCAGTGTGAGACCATGAGACCCAGCGGGACTCCGTTATCCCTGCTATTCCCAGAAAGCATTAAACAGGGAAGGGTTCAGTCAATCTCTCCTGCAGTACTGATTCTCCTGGTGCGGGAAGAGGGTCCTGGAAGACAGGAAAGAAGAAAGAAGGCAGATCCCTAGAGAGGAGAAAAAACAGCCTGCTCACAGGGAGGTGCCAGTATGTGGGGAACAGGAAAGATAACAGGAAGAGGCCTGCAAGCACCTTGGCAGTGGTTTAGAAAGGAAACATTTGGGATCCAGAACCAGGAGGATCAGTCAAGGAGGGCTTCCTAGAGGAGGACAGTATGGGACAATCTTGTAAAATGCTGAGAGGCTGGTCTGGAAAAAGGAGAGAGAGAGTTCAGGCTGAAGACAGACTATATGTGTGAAACCGTTTGGGGTCAGCGGACGACTAAATATGTGGATGGCTGCTCAGGGGGATCTTAGAGGCCACACCACCCTGCAGCGGGAGAATGGGGAGTTGAAGGAACAGGCATGGTGCATGTGAGGCAATGAGGCCTCAAGACTCAGCTGGCATGGCTGGGCAGCACCCAGGCCTAGCTGAATATTCCTCCCTCTCCCCCACCCCCATATAGCCAGGAGAATAAGAACAGAATATAGGATCCTCCAAATAGGGCACAAGAAGGACTCCTAGACCAGGAGTCAGGGGCCTGGGTTTTTCAGAAGCAGCTACTGCATAGCAGGGGACACTGGGTAAATCTTCCCACCTCTGAGGACTCTGGCTGCTGTCTGTACAGGCTGAAACTGATGCTCTCTGACCTCCCTTTTCTGAGACTGTCCTGTTGATGACTGCCCTCCTCCCAAAGAATGGTCTGACTCATCTGTGACCTGCCAGGCTTTAGTCCTCCTTCTTTCAGTGTCCCTATACTCCAGACACACTCCTCCGTCCAGAAGAAATTACTCCATTTCTGTGGCGGAGGGATGGAGGTGCAAGGCCCTAATTTCACGAACTTAGCCTGGGCCTATTGGGCATCAAACATGACAAGAGGATCTGAAGTTAGACTCAAGGAAGAACTTCCCAACACAAGTGGCCTGAAAACCTCAGCTTGTGTGAAGTGCAGTAAGAATATATACTAGTGGCCAGCCAGGCACAGTGGCTCACACCTGTAATCCCAGCACTTTGGGAGGCCGAGGCAGGCAGATTATGAGGGCAGGAGTTTGAGACCGACCAGCCTGACCAACATGGTGAAACCCCATCTCTACTAGAAATACAAAAATTAACCGGGCATGGTGGCGTGTGCCTGTAATCCCAACTACTCAGGAGGCTGAGGCAGGAGAATCATTTGAACCTGGGAGGCGGAGGTTGCAGTGAGCCAAGATGGTGCCACTGCACTCCAGCCTGGGCAACAGAGCAAGACTCTGTGTCAAAAAAAAAGAAAGAAAAAGAAAAAGAAAGAAAGAAGGAATGTATACCAGTGGCCTCCAAGAGACCAAGAAACTGTTTTGGACCTCTGAATAGTGCCAATGAGACAGAGAAAAGTTTTGACTGTGGTTGTGGTACTCCTAGTTAGAAGGTTGCACATAAAGACTTCCGGGGACCGGGCGCAGTGGTTCACGCCTGTAATCCCAGCACTTTGGGAGGCCAATGCAGGCGGATCACGAGGTCAGGAAATCCAGACCATCCTGGTTAACATGGTGAAACCCTGTCTCTACTAAAAATACAAAAAATTAGCCCAGTGTGGTGGCGGGCGCCTGTAGTCCCAGCTATTCAGGAGGCTGAGGCAGAAGAATTGCTTGAACCCAGGAGGCAGAGCTTGCAATGAGCCGAGATAGCACCACTGCACTCCAACCTGGGAGACAGAGCGAGACTCCATCTTAAAAAAAAAAAAAAAAAAGACTTCTGGTAATTCTACCACCCTAAAGTGGAGTAGGGTGAATCTAGAGTTAGGAAGTGCAGGTTGGTTAGAAGCTAATGGTCAAAATCTGTGGAGTGGGTGGCAGAGGAGAGAAGTGAGTAGGCCTGAATTCTCCACAGTCTAGGCAGCCTGCCATCCTGGCCCCACCTCTTTATCACCCTCCCAGGTCAGACCAGAGCCTCTGAGCACTTCCAATTCAAACCCTGAGTGAAGGCCTCAGATCCTAGTCTCCATCTCAGACCCCGGACCCTGATGCTATCCCCCTGTGCCTGGAGGGGCAAAAGCACCCACTTCTCAGGCTCCCCAACCAAGTAGAAACAGCCTTCCTCTCCTGGCCTCCCACCCAGCATCACCACATACCACATCCTGGAACCTGCTACAGATTTGCATAAGTCAAAGACATCTTCACCTGAGTCTTCCAGCTCCCCCAAGGCACACCACATGCACACATACACATATGCACACATTCACCTGCACACATGCAGATACACAGGTGCATACTCATACATGCATCATACATGGACACACATAACCTCAAAATACACGCATATGCACACACCCCCTCATCACAAACACTCTCACATACATGCAACATACACATACTCATAAACTCACCCACATTTACAGACACACATCACATGCAAACTTACACATACTCACTCATCAAACACACTTGTTCACACTCATGCGCACATCCTCCGCTATTCCTTTCTACTGATTAAGGATCAAGAGCCCAGGCTTCTAGATTCTAGAGATTTAGAATATCCAGCAGAATGCATGTAAACTCACAGGAAACCTATTTTGAGTTTCTTAGCCCAAACTAGAACTTCTTTACCATATCCTCTTCCCTGCCTCCAGATCTCTGGACCTCTGGTCCAGATCATGAAAATGGAGGCTGCAAAGATAACTCATTCGTTCATGCAACAAACGTTTTCAAACACCTGCCACCTGTGTGCAGGAAGCTGAGGTAGACACATAAAAGCATAAGACCTTCTGCCCCCTAGTGTAGTGGAAAGAACAAGAACTCATGAGACAAGGACCTGAGTTCAAATCCTGCCTCCGTCTCAACAAGCTGTGTTACCGTGCGAACATTACATAACCTCTCTGAGCCTCAGTTTCATCACCTGTAAGGTGAGGTTAATAAAACCCAGTAATGCTACAAGGAGTAAAGGGCAGGGAAAACCTCCAACAGTAATGTGCCCACCCATGAAAAGGGTCCCCATTCCCTTCCCTAGCCCCTGCAGTGGAGATGGGGTGAGAGCGGCTCCCCAACACCCTCCCTGTCCTGCCGTCACTGAAGCAGAAACCCAATCTCCTTCAGCCTCAGACCCCACAGGTGGGCAGACTTCGGGAAACTTAATCTCGGGCTTGGGCAGCTCAGATCTGACTCCCCCGCCCCCGCCCTCGCCCTCGCCCTCGGCCCCCGCCCCCGCCTTCGCCCTCGGCCCCCGCCTCTCCTGGTCCATCATGCCTCTCGCCCGTTTGCAGGTCGCGTTTTCCGTAATAACCTTTAATGCGGCTGGCCACGGCCCAAATGTTCGCGATGGAGCGCTGGGCCCCGCGCATCAGATGGACGATGAAGTGTTAATCATCCCCCAGGGAGCCGTCCCGCGGAAAGTCGTCATTAATTTCTCTGAATTACACCAATTCCGAGACATTCTTTATGGACAGACAGTGCGAGAGACAGTTATATGACAGGACTTGCTGTGCTAAGCAGATGTGGGAGAGATTGCGTCGCCCCATGAATACTAAACAATCGCTCCGAAGAAACCCCACTAGCTCCTGCGCTCAGAGCTGGGACTCGGCTTAGCCCGTCTCCCACCCTGATGGGCACACCCCTGCAGGTGCCTGGGGTTGGGGGAGGAGGGCTGGCGCCCATCCCTGCTGCATAGGTGGCCTCCTCGGCTCCCCTCCGAAGTCAGGCCTCGGCCTCAGAGCAAGAAGTGGCTCTGAGGCTCTCACCCTCACCTTCCTGGGACCCTGCAAGGACCCACAAACACCCTTGCCTTCCCTGCCATAGCCTTTGCTCCCTGCATTCCTTCCAGGGCCTGAACTGCTTCTGAACGTCTTGCTGTCTCCCCTCTCTCCGACTCTGATCCTCCTCTAGCTCATCACCCAGACGACTCACTACCTGCTCGTTTCTGAGTCTCCATCCTGGTTCTCCCACCTCCCATCCCGCCCCGCCTCCATTCCTCCGACCCCCTCTTCCTGCCTACCTCCCACTCTGCTCACTTCCCCAGCCTGACCACCTTCCACCCTACCCCGGCTGCCTGCCCGTCTCCCCAGACAACCCCTCCTGGCAGTGGGCATAGCTTTCCCATTCCCTCCCTCGCTCCAACCGGCTGCACCCTACACTGTGCCCCATTTCAAGTCATCTCTCCTACGTCTGCTTTCACACCTGCTCACCCTTCAGAATCTAGCGGGGGAGGGACAAAGTTCAGAGCAGAATGAAAGGAAAGAGGTGTGACCCTTTTCTCTCTCCTCCTGCCCTCTGCCTGCTCTCTTCTCTTCTTTCTGGGATACTGGGAGGGGAGTCAACGAGAGCTGGAGACACATCCCCACCAGCAGAGTGGTGGGCGCCAGGGAGTGGGGGAGAAGGAAGAGGGTGGCCGGGGAAACCTGCCCAGGCGATGGGTCCCACCTGGGGAAAGCCCCGCCCACCACAACGAGCTCCGCCTCCCCTGAGCGGCGGGGGAGGCCCCGCCCGGCCCGCAGCTCGGCCCCGCCCCAAGGCCGAAGGGTCCTCCTCGGCAGCCCGGGGACTTTGGGAGGGCCAGGTTTCTCGGTCACCCCAGGCCATTGTCCCTCAGGGGAGGACAGAGGCAAGTGCACACTGTTCCTGTCAGGCTGTCCCTCCGCCTTCGCCGGAGGGAAGACCCCCTCAGCGCCTTGCGCGGGTCTTGGGGAGAGGAAGGAAAGTGCGCAGCCTCTGCGTCTTTCCTCCTCGCAGGTAATTTATGTCTGAGAGCGGAGCAGATGGCGAGTAATTTAGCAATTACCGTGTGCGGGAACGGGACTCGCGCCTCCACATGGAAGCCAAAGATTCCCCGCCGCAGTCTTATCTCATTTGCTGCCTGTTTTCTCTACTTTGTCTCCCCTTCCCCCGCCACACCTCGCTGAATCCCAAAACTCAGGCAGAGGGGATCTTCTGCTTGGGGTCCCTTTTCATCCTGACCCCTCTCGACATCAGGCCTAGGTTTTCTGCCTCAGAAAACACGAGGTAGAGCGTGTTTGCTTACTGGGAGGCCTTCCTTCCCCTCTCACCTTCAGCCTTCTTGAGGCTGTAAGTGACCGTACTGTACTGGGAGGCTGTGGGGTTCTCTCCCAACCTTCTCCCCTACTGCCACTTCTTCAGGCTTTCCACGGTATTTTCCTCAAATATCTGGGTTCCAGACCCCCGGTTTCAGAATAGGCTTCTGGACCCCAAAGTTAACCCAGCGGCTAAGGAGCCTGGGTGCCTGCATGGGCAGCAAGGGGAAAGCAGTGATTGTTAAGGTGAGAGGAGCCCCAAAGCCCTTTGGAGCTCTGTCCACGCAGTGAGCAAGTAATGAGTATGCAGTGGCTGACAGAAGCTGGCCTGAGTGAGGAGAGGGCAGTCAGAGGGGACAGGAATGAGGCTGGAGGCATCTGACATGCCTCCTTCCCCTTCTACTCCCTTCCTTTCTGGGCCACCTGGGGAAAGGATGCTGTGAGATAGGCCCTGGGCCTGGAGACCTCCCTAAGCTGCACGGGAGTCGGGGGTGTCCTCCCTTCCCTCTACCTCTATCCAGCCCAGCCCAGGACACAGGACATCCACAACCAAGAGGCTGTACCCCACACACACCCTGTCTTCGGCCAGGGCCCCTAGATCTCTGACCTTCACTCTCACCCCTAATCATGGACTGCGGCTTGAATGCTCCCATTCCAACAGGACTTTAGGTGACCTCTGGGCTCTGCAGAGCTGGCCTCTCAGGCTTTGAGACACCCTCACCACAAACTCCCCCAGCTCCTCCTCATTCCTCAACACCAGAGGAGCACTAATTAATTAGCATGTGCAACCAGCCATAGGCACGATCTCGTTACTCACCACAGGGACCCGCTGTTAACATACCAGACCCCCGGGACGCGGGCACATGCCAATTACACAGCTAGCAGCTCGGCTAATCACGGCTCCTGGTGACACTGTGGCTTACAGAGGAATCCCCACTTCCCTCCTCCTACCTCCCCCTACACTCCTGCCTCTGGGAACAGGAGGCTGGAAGGGAGGATGTGAAGACTGGGTGGGGAAACGTTGAAATGCTGAGAAACAGGAGGCCAGCCATGGAGTAGCTGAAGTGAGAGTGGGACTGAAAAGTTAGAATTCCCCTACAAATCACTTTGGGCTGTAAACAGACACTATGGAATTAGTAACTGCAACAAGAGGGTGTGCTGGTGGACTACAAGAAGGACTTCCTGATGAGGCCATTGCTAGGGTAGAATTGGACCTGACAAAGGACAGCCTTTCTTCCTACAAGAAGCAGCCAAGGGAAAATGGCCTGTGAGGTGGAAGAGGAAGGGAGAGAGGGGAAGTTCCAGGAACTCAGGTATCTGGTGCCATTCTGTCCCTCAGCTGCAGTTCAAGGGTACAGAGAGGAGGCAGCCTCACTGCAGACACAGATAGACGGCTTCCCTCCCACACACGTCCCACTGACTTTGCCATTCTGCTGTCACTCCACAGCTTCTCTGAGATTTAACATATTGACTCTCCGAGCTGCAGAAAATTGAATTTTCTTCATTACGACTGTCTCCCGACAAAAGCAGCTCATAAATTCTCCATCTTTTTCAGGCTTCCCGCCCCCTCACCACCCAACATCTCTCCAGGGTATTCACATATTTGAACATGCCATTCACATGGGTGTAAAGGCAAGGCATGACCAGCACTCCCCACGGACACACCATTCACAAAGAGAGCATTCACCCCATCCCTCACTGCCCATACATAGATCCAGTCTACACCCAGACCTGGCCACTGTCATCAGAAATGAGGATTCATGTCTTCCACAACCAGGGTGGGTCCAAGTATATGGTGCCCCATATGGCAGATTCACATGTCCCGTATCAAGGGGTGAAAGGTCCCTTGCCTTGGCCAATGCGTGTATGTCTATATTGTGCCCCATTAGCAGTCTCATGGATGACACTGTCACGTGGGACAGAGTCATCTCTCCTGAGATACAGTATTCACTCCAGGTCCACCTCAATGCTACCTGGGCATAGCTACAGGTCCCTCCCCACAGTACTGGAATCCCTGATTCCCACCTGGGAATATGCCCACAAGTATGAAACATACGCAAGTCTCTCAAGCTTTATATAGTCATAGACATGGAAGGAGGAGAGGAAACATCTCCTAGGACCTAGTGGGGAGTCTTCCTTTACACCACAGCAACCGCTCCTGTCTCCTCCCAACACTGTCCCCTGCCCATACACATGTTAAGCAGCTGGTCTTCTTCCATGACTATAGTACCTCAGCAGTACTCCTTAAGGCACAGACACCTCCCTTCCACAATCAAGGGATGTTGGACTTGGCCTCCCACTCCAGAGTGTGCTCTCCCCATCTGACTCTCTCCTGCTTAGGCCCCAGGAACAGCACTGAGGGAGGGCAGGGCCTAGTTCCTTTGGCACCTGGGCCAGCCTGGCAGCTGAGGATGTAATAGATGGGCAAGAGGCCAGGCTGATGGCCAGCACCATGTGGCTTGTGCCCAGGGCCAGATTGGGATGGGAAGTGGTGGGCTAGGTGCCCAGGCACTCCACCTTCCAAAATGCCACACAATCTGTGAGTAGAGAGAAACAGAAAGAGGGACTCAGATAGATTCAGACGAGGATACCCCCTGAGACCAGACTAAGTCAATCTCTGGCCCCTCAACAGCCACTCCCACCCCTACAACACTGACCCAGGCACAAAGGAAGTCACCACAAACAAGAGAGGACAACCAGTTATTTTCAAGAATGACCAGCCCAACCTCACCAACAGGAAAACTAGAGATTGTGGGGGTACAATCAGAAACAATGATAAGAATGATTCCTCTATTAGGAGAGGGGCTGAGACTTGGGAGGTCTCCATGCATTTTTATGTGAGCTAATTAATATACAAATGTTATGTACAATGAAGATGAACATCTATTGCCTTTGCAATCCCGAACCTGCTCCTCTTGGTACTAATACACACACACACACACACACACACACACACACACACACACACTCTGTATGATTAGCTGGACTGTTTTTCCCAGCACGTAGGTTTCTAAACTATCTTCCGTCTTATCCCTTAAGAGCAAGTTTGGAACTACACAAAGGTGGCCAGGAAGGCTGGGCTCCACAATACAAGGAAAGGCTTTCTGGAGACTCAGATGTACCTCAAATCTTCTTTGTCCAGAAGGAGAACAACCTCCCCCATGCCAACCTTACCCATGCCCACCCGTAAACCTACTCCTGGCTGGGCGCAGTGGCTTACACCTGTAATACCAGCACTTTGGGAGGCTGAGGCGGGTGGATCATTTGAGGTCAGGAGTTTGAGACCAGACTGGTCAACATGGTGAAACCCTGTCTCTACTAAAAATAACAACAACAACAACAAAAAAAACTAGCAGGGCGTGGTGGCGCACGCTTATAATCCCAGCTACTGGGGGAGGTGGAGGCAGGAGAATCGCTTGAACCTGAGCGATTGTTACAGTGAGGTTACAGTGAGCGGAGATCACTGCGCTCCAGCCTGGTGACAGAGCGAGACTTCGTCTCAAAAATAAATAAATAAATAAACAAACAAACAAACAAACCTACTCCTTCTGCCAACGTCCCCTCTCAGGGAAGGACTGCATCCACTCAGATGCCCAAGCCAGTACCCTGGGATCAGCCACGACCCTTCCTTCAGGTTAGGATGAGACATGGGAGCCTGTTGCATGTATTAAATGACTTAGTGACTTTTTTTTTTCTTTTCTTGAGACAGGGTCTCACTTTGTTACCCAGGCTGGAGTACAGTGATGCAAACACTGCTCACTGCAGCCTCGACCTCCCGGACTCAAGTCATCCTCCCACCTCAGCCCCTAAGTAGCTGGGACCACAGACATAAACCACCGTGGTCAGCTAATTTTTGTATTTTTTGTAGAGACGAGGTTTTGCCATGTTGTCCAGGCTGGTCTTGAACTCCTGAGCTCAAGCAATCCTCCCACTTCAGCCTCCCAAAGTCCTGGGATTACAGGCATGAGCCACCACACCTGACCCCCTTAAGTGATTTCTTTAAGCTAAAAGTTTAACTTTTTTAGCATCACATGTCTACAGACATCAAAATCATTACTTTAAAAATCAAAATGTCCTGTTTCCTTCATTGTCCACATCCTGCATGCTACTTCCTAAATATCTCTGTGTCTATCCAATTTGCTGCATTCTCTCTGGCAGACGAGAGACAGGTCTTAGCAAGATAACTGAGCTGCTTCCTTGTTGTGTTCTCAGGCTCCAGGGTTAACCTCCCCGCTTCTCCCAATTCCCATAGCACTAGGGAGGCCAGAGAAGCATAGGGGACAGGCCAAGCCACACAGTTTCCCAGAGAGAAGTATTTTGAAACTTCCAGAAAGCTGATAGAATTGCAAAGTACATGAAATCAGCTACTTAAATTGTGACCACAACACACAGCTATTTATTTTGTGATGGGGTAAAAATTTTCAAACTTTTTATCAATAGAATAATAAAAATAAAGAAACCCTATAACCATATGAATAACACTATCTTGAGGGAAATCGGCCACATTCATGACCAATCAGCCAGTGGCCTTATGCCCCACCATTTTGGTTGGCTGAATTCCAGTCTTTCTTCAGCAGGGGATCTTTGCTTATGTGTGATTCACAAAGTTGATGCTCTATAACTTTCAGTGGAACAAATGTGACACTAATAGAGGTATGAGCACGTGGCCAGATTAGAATCAAAAGTCTTCTCGTCAGAGGTATCTCTTCTCCCAGGACAACTCTACTGATTCTAGAATGTTGATTCAACCCATGTTGATAGAGCATGGAATGGGCACAAGACTAGATTCCATCTCCAGCCCCTATTATATGAGGCCATATGATGGGTTCCCACCAATAGGATATAAGTGGAAGTAATGTGTTACTCCCAAGCTGTGAAAGTTTAGAGTGTGGGCCTTCTCCACATGCTTGCTCTTCCCCATCTGCTGGCGGTGACACCTGGGCAACCTGAAGCCACATATTTCAGATGGCAGATCCACAGCATGAACAGATCTGGATTCTTGAGTCACCTGACCACAAATATCCACATTGGACTTATGTGATACATAAATTCTTACCACGTTAAGACACTGAGATCTGGGGGTTGTCTGTTGCAGCTGTTATATCTACTCTAATACACAAATCAAGGTAATGAGGCCAAAATGGCAAAAAAACAGACTTGTAACACTGTTGAATTTGGACTGTGATGGATGCAGAGGGCACAGGAGAGCACTCTCGAGTCAGGAATTCTTGATTTACATCTCATACTAGGGGCTGGGTACAGTGGTTCATGCCTGTAATCCCAGCTTTTTGGGAGGCCAAGGCGGGCAGATCACCTGAGGTCAGGAGTTCAAGACCAGCCTGGCCAACACAGTGAAACCCCGTCTCTACTAAAAATACAAAAGTTAGCCAGGCATGGTGGCAGGCACATGTAAATCCCAGCTACTCAGGAGGCTGAGGCAGGAGAATTGCTTGAACCCTGGAGGCAGAGGTTGCAGTGAGCCGAAATCATGCCACTGCACTCCAGCCTGGGTGACAGAGTAAGACTCTGTCTCAAAAATAAATAAATAAATCTCATACTAGCTATGTGGCTTTGCTCAAGTTATTTAATCTTTCCGAACTTTGATTTTTTTCATTGATAAAAATTATATAATAATAGTATGATCTGAACACTTTGATAGTAGAGTGGGTTGATGGGTCTGCAGAGTGAAGGAGCTGCAGACCCGAGTATAGTTGAGAACTCTAAACCATTCTTCCACCCAACCCTAGGTCAACCAAGGAACTAAGAGGACAAAAGAAAATGGGCCAGAGACCTTAAAGAAAAGCCCCAAGGAAATCAAACTTTGCGCTAAAATTACATCAGTGTTTTTCCTACTTCCCACAGAGTCCACAGTTTGGAAACATTCAGAACAGCCTACAATATCTGATAGAGCTGCTTCTGTGTGTTTGTAAAGCACCCAGCAGAGTACCTGGTACATGGCAGACACTCAGTACTATTAATAACACTGGCCATTATTATTTTCTCAGAAAGCATCTTGTTATATTGGGAAAGGTATAGGTTTCAGAATAAGATTGTTCTTAGAGGCTTTTTTTTTTTTTAGACCGGTCACATTCTCGTCGCCCAGGCTGGAGTACAGTTGGTGCATTCATGGCTCACTGCAGCTTTGATTTCCCAGGCTCAGGTGATTCTCCCACCACAACCTCCCAAGTAGCTGGGACTACAGGTGTGCACCACCACACCTGGTTAATTTTTGTATTTTTAGTAGAAACAGGGTTTTGCCATGTTGCCCAGGCTGGTCTCTAACTCCTGGGCTCAAGCAATCTGCTGGCGTTGGCCTCCCAAAATGCTGAGATTATAGACATGAGCCACCGCGCCCAGCCAATAAGTTACTCTTAAAGTCTCAGTCTCTTCATCTGTAAAATCTGGATACCACCTTGCACAGTTATTGTGATGATTCAATGGGTGAAAGAGCACCTCTCACATAGTAGCCACTCAACTAGTGGTAGCTCCTCAAAGCATTCCCAGAGTCCAGGGCCAGCTTCCATTAAACATTTATTATGTGGTGGGCACCAAGCTACATGAGGCAATACCAGAATTAGGACTTTTGCAAAAGAGAAAAGAGACAACATTTCAGGGAAATGGATTTATTTTTCAGCAGCTCCTTCCCCAGTTCTATGGAGCCCTTCGACAATCATGGCAGTCATCTCCCTTCCCCAGACAAGAGTTAAACTATATTCTGAAAAAAAAAGAACAGTCCCCAAATCTCCCACTCTCACTCAGAATTCTTTGATCCCAATAACGGTAACTTCCACCTGTCTTCACAGTATTATTCCCCTTTTTCAAAAAATCTTCAGTAACTAACTTCCCATTCCTGATGGGAGTGAAGTCCAAACCTTTGCACATGATGTATTGATTAGGAAAACAGTAGCTACTATAAAAAATAAACCCCACATTTTAGCAGTGTAACAAAAATTGAAATTGATTTATTGGTCAAGTGAAATCTAAAACACATGATCCTGATTAGTGGTCAGCTCTCTGCCAAGTGATGATTCAGGGAACCAGCTTCCTTCCATCCTGTGGCTCCACTGTCTTTAACATGTGGCCTTCAGAGTCACTGTGCCTAAGGTCATCTTCATCAAGCTAGACAGGAAAAAAAATATGAACGATCTTTTTTGGAGGGTTTTAGGGGCCAGACTTGAAAATGGAACACATTAATTAAAGGAGAAGCTTAAAAATGTGGTACAGCTGTGTGTCCAAGAAAAAGAAAGAAACAAGTTCTGATAAGCACAGCTTATCAGGCAGGCTCTGGCTCACCTGACATTCAAAACTCTCTATACTCTGGCTTAAGTCTGTCTTTCCAATTTTATCTTCCATTGTCCAATTATCCAACGGTAGCTTCTTTTTGTTGTTGCTGTTGTTGTTGTGTTTTGTTTTTTGAGACAGAGTGTCACTCTGTTGCCCAGGCTGGAGTACAGTGGTACCATCCTGGCTCACTGCAACCCCTGCCTCCTAGGTTCAAGCAATTCTGCTGCCTCAGCCTCCCAAGTAGCCGGGATTACAGGCACGTGCCACCACACCTGGCTAATTTTTGTATTTTTTGGTAGAAACAGGGTTTCGCCAGTTGGCCAGGCTGGTCTTGAACTCCTGACCTCAAGTGATCCACCCACCTCAGCCTCCCAAAGTGCTGGGATTACAGGAGCGAGCCACCACGCCTGGCCTCCAACTGTAGCTTTTATTCAGCTTTGCTGCAATCACAACCTACCCCCAAATCTAAGGGACTCACAACAACCAATGCTGGCTTCTGATTTATGTATATGCAGGTTGTGGGTAAGCGGCAGCTTGGCTCCACAGGTCTTCTCATTCCCTGGCCCAGGCAGAAGGAGCAACTCTCATGTGGATTATTCCCATTCTAGTGGCAGAGAAGAACAAGAAAGTGGAAACTCACGTGTTCAAACACGGCATGAGTCACATCTGTTCACGTCCCATCAGCCAAGTCATGAAACATGACAAAGCCCAAAGTCAATGACATGAGACATCTATTCCTTCTACAGGAGATACTGCAAGTCACATGGCAGTGGGCAGGAATGAGAGAGGAAATAATTTCAAACAATTACTCCATCCACTACAACTGCCATTTTCCATCTGGAGTACATGGCAGACATTACTACCCAGCACTCTTTCCTCAGAATCCTCAACACAACATTTCAGGCAGACATTACCAATAATCTGAGTTTGCCTAAATAAATAAATAAAGGTTGAAATTGATGTGCTATTATGTGACTCTAGGCTCATTATCCATTCCCACCTCCAAATCTTTGCTTTGGCCTAGAAGAAGCTTACCCTCCCCATTCCCCATCTTGCCAAACTACCCAAATTTAATCTATGCTTCAAATATTTGAATATTTGAAAGTAATGACTATAATTAAAATAACGAATTACATTTATTATTTTAAAATAATGAATTACATTTATTATTTTAAAATAATGAATTACATTTATTATTTTAAAATAATGAATTACATTTATTATTTTAAAATAATGAATTACATTTATTATTTTAAAATAATGAATTACAATTTATTATTTTAAAATAATGAATATTTTCTATTCATTCTTTCAATAAAATTAACTGAATACCTAGTATAGTACCTGACACATATTTGTTGAATGAATGTTTCACATTACATTGTGCCTTGCACTGAGCACATAAATGCTCAGTGAACATTTGTCTCCCGTTAATGAACCAGCACTGTTCCTTAGAACAATGGGAGTTAGTATCACATGCCAGAGTTTCTGGACTGGGAGTATGGTGACTGCTTGTGCTTAAATCCTGATTCTGCCACTTACTAGCTGGATGACTCCAGGCAAGTCATTAATTGTGCCTCAATCTCATCATGTGTAAAATGGGGATAATAACAAGGCGTATTACATAAGCCTGTTGTATTAAATGGGAAAATTCTTAGCATAGTTTGAACAGATCATAAGCACCCAAGAAATGGAAGTTGTTACCATTTTTAGCTCCGAGACTGTTTTCTCGTAGACCTTTATTTTGGGCGGAAGACAAGAGCCAAGAACACTTGAGACTTGGGTCCTTGAACAGACCTCACTCTTAACCCACTTCAGACCTTGAGCTACCTCCTCATCCAGAAACTGGTTCCCTAACTCATAAATCCTGATTAATGACACAGACACATCACCTTAACGTTTGTGCAGCCCAGTAACTAATTGTTAAGTGCCTGGAGATCTTCAGATGAAAGACACTCAGGGCAGACACTGCATTCAGTCATAAAAGCAAAACACTACCAAAAAACTTGGAAAAGGCAGAAGCTCCGTAACTTAGTGAAGTAGAGAATTAAAGCAGGCACCTATGAAGAGGAAATCAATCCTTAAGACTGTAATCCTTTAATGCAGAGCCAGAGAAAGAGTTAATTCTGAATGCCTCCGACTACAGGGATGGAGAATGGCAAGAGTGGCGACAGGATGCCCAAGTCTATGACGTGACTTGGGGTGTGGGGGCCGTGTCAATCTTTCACCTCTCCTAAATAAAAACCAGAATGTCAACATGTATTGTTATCCTAATTAAGCCACTTACAAGGCTTGGGCAAACAGGCCCCTATAAGTGGCTTGTTTGTGAATTGTGACAGGTCCTGAATTATGCCAAGCTCCCTTTTCAATTTCATTCTTCTCATTCCACCGCTCCTACCACCACCTCAGGCAATTGTATCCTCTTCCTAGACCCAGAAGCCACTCTAGGGGAGCCCAGTCCAGATGTGTATGGTCAGGCCCCTCAGCACTGAAATCCTCAAGTTGGAAGAAAATGTGCAGAAGACATCATTCTTACAAGGTCTGTCCCTGAGATTGAAGTAAAGAAGAAACTGCTACACCCCAGCTATCAGTTTCCCATCCCCAAAATGGTGGGTAGCTGTGGTGTAGTAGCAAGAACATATGACGTGGAATTAGCCAAGGCTAATGGAGTTCTACATTTCATAACTTTGACACTTCACACCGCCTCCTTAACCGTACTTCAGTTTCTACATCTATCAAGCGTGCATAACGCTTAACGCCTACCTCACAGGTGGGTGTGAAAAGTACAGGACGGGACGCAACAGAAACCGCTCTGCCCACCGTTAAAGCGTTATACAGAAGGCGTTAGAGCCGTAAATCCTCCCCAGCCCCCAACAACGCACGTTACAAACCAGCAGCCACCCCTAATGCAGCCGGCCCCCTCCTAAGGGATCATGGGCCTTGAAGTCCTTTGGTGGCCACACCCTCGTTTGCTGTCACAGGAGTGAGAACTACGCCTCCCAGGATGCCGCAGTGAGGCCGCCGTCACGGACGCCCTCTTCCCCGCCCTCCTTGCGCGCAGCCTTCTGGGATGTATAGTCCTAGATCCGAGCGCGCGGCGGCAAAAGAGCGCAGAAGAACCACAAACCCAGAAGCCCTCGCGCCCACTCTTCTCCCACCCCCTCCAGAAGTCGGAGTGCTGTTTTTGTTGTTGGTGAAAGGTGAGGGGAACAGCTGATCCGACTGTTGGGTAAGAAACTTGGCCTAATTGGGGGCGATCTTATGGGAGGAGAGGGTCACCCCACTTTCCAGTTTAGGGAAGGATAACGTAAGGGAACTGTCGAAGGGGGATACAGGAGCGTTTGGGTTTTAACGCTTTCCGTACTGGAGAAGCCACCCCCGCTGTTTGGGGAGATCTTGGTTTCAAGGGGACTCTGATGGGGGGGCGCCCCTCGTCGTCCTCTCTTTCTTCTCAATACGTCTCTATAAAGCTGATCCCTTTAGGGGAGCTGAAATCTGCTTATTCTCTCCCAGGCAAGACGTGTCCCCTACACGTCTTCCCTCTCTCCCCTACGCAAATCCAAAGGCCTTTACGACGCTGAATCCCTGGGGAGGAAGGGGGACCTTCCAAGTTGTAGAAAGTCAGGGAACTCTAGAGCCCTACAGAGTAGGGAGTGGGACACCCGCTCTCCGCCCCCCATGTGAACATCTGAATCAGGCTACACACCTACATCTTAGGTGCCCAGAACTTTCTTTCGGACATGAAGAACGTTTACAGCTGTTACGGATTTTCTTTGTGGGGTGTGTTTTAGGGTTCTCCAGGTATATCTTTGGGGACAACTTACCCCCACCCTTAGAAAGCTGGAAGAATTGCATTTGGAGAAAACATGGACTAGTTTCAACCGGGAATTTTTCAGAGAGATGAACGTAAAAAAAAAAAACTTTTTGTTCTACCTATTTGGGGGGCAGAAGTTGCCCCTTTTTGTGTTGCTGGCTCACCTTTATCCACTGAGTTTCTGTTTTCTTTTAAAGCTCCTGTCCCCTGGACTTCAGCCTGATGTGGGTTTGTGATGTTTGGGGGCGTGCATATGACTAGTGGCAATGGCTGGTTGGACATGTCAGCTGTGAGTGACACAGGAAGTAGATTAGTGGGCTGGAAAGGAGTGATGAATAAGAGGGCCATCTCACAGCCCTGGACTGAGGAGTACTCTTGATCGTTATTATTGTTATCTGTCCTCACCCCACCCTCATATTTTCCAATTAACTCTCCCCAGCTAACTTGGAACACCCCTTCCTCTCAACCCCATCCTATAGTGTGTCTCCAGCTACCAATACAAACAGATGGAAGGATGGAGGCTGACGGGAGCAGAGAGAAAATGAGGAGAGAAATACTAAAGTGAAACTAGTAGGTTTCTAGTCCTGCTGCAGGCACAGTCTGGAGAGAAGAATGTTAGGGTTTTTTTGAAATATCTCCCCTTTCCTCAACGTTAAATATACATTTCCACTTCTTGGGGCCCCTTACTTTCCACTTTCTAGTCTGTTCCCTGCCCCGGGGTGGGGCTTTCCTGGCTCCAGGCCCCCACATTCCATCTCCCCACCCCCACCACGTTCCTGCTAAGCGCCTCACTCCACCCTTGAAGTTGCCGCCTCCAGAATTCTTGACTTCCTGGAATAATAAGTCGAGGGACAGAACCTGTCTTTCCTTATATCCTCCCCTTCCCTTTGTCTCTTGGATGCCAGCAGAAGCTTTCTGCTTCCCTAGAATTCCTGGGGGTAGGCAGCTCAGAGAGATGAAAAGAGCTGAGAGCTCAGGAGCCTAAGGATTTGGGCTGTCAGTTCCCCCTGACCCCCAGCCATATTCTAGCTCTGAAAGCTCAACCATTCCTTTCAGAGATTAGTTGCTGCTTTCTGATATCATAACTCATTCCTAGATACAGCTGGGTCAACAAGCTTAGGAGTAGTTAAGGACACCTCTCTCAATAAGAGGGCCCCACACCTCAGTTGGATTTTGAATTCAAGAGCCAGGATGTGTGGGAGATGGGATGGAGAAATGGAGGCTGTCGACCAAGTCTCAGTATCCCAGGCTCTGTCCCCCTCAGTGTCCTTTTGGGAGCAAAATTAGAGAAGTCTGAACCCTCAGAAGGGTCTATGAGCCAGAGCGGGTACAGTGTGAGACAGGATGGGGACGGACTTGGAAGGCCAGACCTACATCCTAGAGACTAAGAGTGATACCTCAAAAATGTCCCGTAACCCTCAGGGACTAGAAACCAGGTATGCCTTATCTCCAGGTTTAGTGGCAGGGGCTGTGAGTGTGTGGTGCTGGAACTGTGGAGGGAAGGAGGTGAACTGGAGAGACTTTAGGATATCAACCCTTTCTTTCATAGGAAGACAGATATCTCAAGGCCAGAATGGAAGAATCACCACTAAGCCGGGCACCATCCCCTGGTGGAGTCAACTTTCTGAATGTAGCCCGGACCTACATCCCCAACACCAAAGTGGAATGTCATTACACCCTTCCCCCAGGCACCATGCCCAGTGCCAGTGACTGGATTGGCATCTTCAAGGTATCTCTGGAACCCCTTTTGGCTTAGGCTTATGGGCTGTGGGTTGGTTGGAATAAGGGGAATGATTGGGCTCTTGAATTCTCAACCTCATGTTGATAGAGAAGAAGAGAGAAAGATGTCACAGATGACAGAGGCCACCTGTATAACCAAAGCACATATTTTCTCCATCTTAGCCTTGTTCTTTACTGACACATTAGTGTCCCTCCACTTTCCCTTTCTCTTGTCATTGTTGCCACTGTAGCTCCATCCTGCCCCCCTTATTCAAGCCCTCAGCCCTTTCTTCCATCTGTAGAAGGTAGTTCCATGACCATACCTTTCTCCAACCTTGGGCTTTCACAGGTGGAGGCTGCCTGTGTTCGGGATTACCACACATTTGTGTGGTCTTCCGTGCCTGAAAGTACAACTGATGGTTCCCCCATTCACACCAGTGTCCAGTTCCAAGGTACAAGGGAAGATGGAAAATTGGGAGAGAGGAGCCAAGGCAGTAGAGGTTTGAAAGAAGGTAGTGGGCTCAGAAACATTAGAAGTTAGGCACAAAGGACAAGGAAAAATAAACGAAAATAAATATAATGAGAATATATCCAACAGGGCTCAGCAGATAGAGAATCATGGGATTATCGCAGAATCAGGGACATAGAAACAGAAGGAACTTCAGAGGGCATCTAGTCCCATGTCCTACTCAAAGAAGGAAAAATGGGGGGGCGGGGGGTAAGGAAGAGGGGGAGGTAGCATTATGTGGTGAGAAGAGGGAAAGACCTGGGTTCAAATCCCACCTCTAACACTTACAAGCTGTTTGGCCTTGGGCAAATTACATAACCTCCCTGTGTCTGTTATCTTAACAGTAAAAGGGGATGCCTGGCTTATAGGGACATTACAAGGATTTAAAAATGAAAGCTGTAGGCCAGGTGTGGTGACTCCAGCACTTTGGGAGGCCAAGGTGGGTGGATCACTTGAGGTCAGGAATTCAGGACCAGCCTGGCCAACATGGCAAAACCCCGTCTCTACTAAAAATACAAAAAAATTAGCCAGGCGTGGTGGTGCATGCCTGTAGTCCCAGCTACTCACGAGGCTGAGGCAGGAGAATCTCTTGAACCTGGGAGGCGGAGGTGGCAATGAGCCAAGATCGCGCCACTGCACTCCGGCCTGGGCGACAGAGCAAGACTCTGTCTCAAGATAAAATAAAATAAAAAGTGTTACCACAGTGTCTGGTACATGGTAGGCACTCACTACATGGTAACTAGCATTATTATGATTATGATAGAGGGGGAGTGGGTTTGGGAAAGAAAGGAAGGAGAGGGACAGGCAGAAAGGAGGGAGAAGAGTATCCTAGGAAAAGAAATGGCCTGTGGGAGGTGGAGAAGAGAAGAAACAGTATATGGAACACTGAGCAAGGGGCTAGAGCCAAGGACAGTGGATCATTGGGGTCCTGGGTCCATTCTTCTTCCCACAGCCAGCTACCTGCCCAAACCAGGAGCTCAGCTCTACCAGTTCCGATATGTGAACCGCCAGGGCCGGGTGTGTGGGCAGAGCCCCCCTTTCCAGTTCCGAGAGCCAAGGCCCATGGATGAACTGGTGACCCTGGAGGAGGCTGATGGGGGCTCTGACATCCTGCTGGTTGTCCCCAAGGCAACTGTGTTACAGGTGAGAAAAGAGCAACAGAGTTATTCCCAGGCAAGGGAGTGGGAGACAGCATTGCAAGAGGACCCTTCCTACCTTACCCTCCCTTCATCTGTGGCCTCAACTAAAGATCTCACTGAAAGTTAGACAAAGTCCTGCCTCCAGGAGAGTCTCAGTCTAACATAGGCATACGCGAACATGTAAGGCAGGAAAGGAGACCACCCACAGGCCAGTGTAACTCAGGATTTCATAAGAACTTTTGCAGCCTTCCTTCTCCACGCACTACATCCTGCCCTATGCCCTAGAGGAAGATCAAAGGGTGGACAGAGGCTACTCCAGGGAACATTCAGAGAAAGCGGAGCACAAGACCTGCTTCCAGGACAAGTGGGGAGTGAGAGCAGATAGGCAAGGCCCCAGACCTGTACTATCCAATACCAAAGGCTCTTAACTATATATGGCTCTTGAGCACTTCAAATGCAATTAATCCAAACTGAGATGTACTATAAGGGTAAAATATATTCCAGATTTTGAAGACTTAGTATTTTTTAAAGAGAACGTAAAAGACTTCAATAATTTTTATTTTGACTACTTGTTGAAATGATACTGTTTGGGGTTTTTGTGTTTGTTTTTTGGGTTTTTTTTTCTTTTCTTTTCTTTTTTTTTTTTTTGAGACAGCCTTGCTCTGTCACCCAGGAAGACGTTTATATCTCACGTAAGTGAAAGATGTGTGAGTTCCTACTCTGTTGCGTTTTCACAATCATGATTCTCATTTGAGCCTTACAACAATTCAGACTAAGGGATCATGTTACAGATGAGGACACAGAGACTTAGAGAAGTTAAGAAGCTTGTTCAAAATCACTAGCTAGCTGGGTGTAGTGGCATGTGTCTGTAGTCCCAGCTACTGGGGGAGACACTGAGGTGGAAGGATTGCTTGAGGCCAGGAGTTTGAGGTATGGTATGCTATGGTTGCATCTATGGCTAGCCACTGCACTCCAGCCTGGGCAACATAGTGAGACCCTATCTTTAAAAAAAATCACATAGCTAGTAAAAATTGCATTGAAGATTTGAACCCAAGTCTGTCCAACTCCAGAGCAGATAGGGTAAAATTAGGGGAGCCATCCCTTGTGTCTGTGTTCATTGACTTGTGCCACACGAGGGATTCCTGCAATTGCTGGGTGAGGAAAGGGCCAGGCCTAGGGTGGGGTGAGGTAAGAGAGATGGGCAATTCAGAGTGCCATGAGCTGGTGCGTCTGACTGGGTGGTGGACGGGATTCGGTAGCACACTGAGCATCCCCTTCCTCACCTCTTGTATGTAACTTCCCAACCCCAAAGTGCACCTGGAGAGTGGTAAGGATGGGACCTTAGAAGGGGTACTCCACCAGCACACTCCCCTTCTCCTTCTGCTGCCTGTAGAACCAGCTCGATGAGAGCCAGCAAGAACGGAATGACCTGATGCAGCTGAAGCTGCAGCTGGAGGGACAGGTGACAGAGCTGAGGAGCCGAGTGCAGGAGCTCGAGAGGGCTCTGGCAACTGCCAGGCAGGAGCACACGGAGCTGATGGAACAGTACAAGGTGGGAGCTGGGCCAGGTAGGGGACAGGGCCTGGCTGCTCACCCAGCGTCCAAAATCTGAACCCAGTGAAGAGGGTGAAGGAGAGATGTTAGTGGGCTTTCACAATGGTTCTGGCATCAAGGAAATAGGTTTAAGGGGTAATGGGTGGGATTAAACTTGATGTGACAAGAGACATGTTCCAAACTTGTAATGAGACTCAGTTCTTTGAACATAGGAGTGCTGGGGTAAGGTGGAGGTGGCCACGTTGATAGGTAAGGGAATGTTCCCTTACAGTTTCTTTTTCAAGGAAGGCAATGTGATAGCCAGGTGGGAGCAGTCATACCCTGGTGTGCTCTTCCTAAGGCTTTGTTCCACCACTTGAGAGATGAGTCCCAATCTCCCTTTTCTTCTGGGGGAAACTTAATTTCAGGGGATTTCCCGGTCCCATGGGGAGATCACAGAAGAGAGGGACATCCTGAGCCGGCAACAGGGAGACCATGTGGCACGCATCCTGGAGCTAGAGGATGACATCCAGACCATCAGTGAGAAAGTGCTGACGAAGGAAGTGGAGCTGGACAGGTGAGGGGAGTCCACTGACCCCATCACTTCCTCTCCCTTCCGTGACCCCCCCACTCCAGCCCCCTCTCTCAGGCAAGCAGACCTGCTGTGTGCCTCACACGCTTTCTCTTTCCCTCTCACCCTCACTCAAGCTAGTTACTGGGGATACCCTCTTCTGCCGAGCTCTCTACCATCTTTCCAAATGCTCTTCTGTATTCCTGTGCTTCAGAAATAATCATAGTTACCACTTATTGTACAGCAAAAGCTGAGCAACAGCTAGGAGTGGAGGATTTGGAAGAAGAGAATGGATGGAAGTCAGTGCAAGATAAGAGAGGATGGATTTCAGATTTGGCCACAGGAAAGATAAGATTAGATTGTGTTCTTACTATTAAGAAACATTATAACTGGTGATCCGGAATGTTATGGAATCTCTGCCCTGGAAAAAAAGATACAAATCATAGACTCTTAGCACTGGGATTGTAAGATATGTGTGAGGGTATGTAAGAGGTCACCCTCAGGAGGCAGCCTCTTTAACATTTGACAGCTGTCATTTTTGTATCTCTTGTATTGAGCCAAACTCTACTCTCCTATAACTTACCAGGGGGTCCCGAGACCTCTGGAGCCACATAGAATAAATTTCTTTCTTCTTCCAGAAAATTGTTTTCTCTACCAAGTAGTGTAAATATTGACTACCACCTCCCGTGTCCATCCTTCAAATTTTCACCAGTTTAAACACTCTAGTTCCTTATTTCATTAAATGACATAATTATATTTCATTTAGTACTGGTAGGTGTGATATTTTAAAAAACTGTTTAAAAGAAAGAGGCATTCTATCCAACGCCCAAAGTAGTAAGTGAGTTCATCTGAGAGGCTTCTTCAGGATATGTTAGTCTCGCCCTAGGGAGATATTAGATGTCAACATTCTAAGTCATAGGTTAGAAAAGCAGTGGTCAGATTGAGCATCTGTAAAAGATTAGGGGCTGTCTAGACCAGGGGTCAACAACTATGGCCCACAAGCCAAATCTAGCCTGCCACCTGTTGTATAACCCACAGGTAAGAATAGTTTTTACATCTTTTAATGGTTAAGAACAAATTAAAAGAAGAATATTTTGTGACATGTGAAAGTTGTATGAACTTCAAATCTGTGTTCAAGTTTTATTGAAACATCATGCTCATTCATTTACGTATTGTCAATGGATGGTCCTGCACTACAATGGCAGAGTTGAGTAGATGCCACAGAGACCACATGGACTGCAAAGCATAAAATCTTTACTATCAGGCCCTTTACAGAAAGAGTCTGCCAACTTCTGGTCTGGATCAAAAGTTTATAATCAATAATGACTGCCCTTGTCTCAAAAAGACTAGATTCTAGTCTCTTGATTGAGTGAAAACAATGGGAGCCATCAGCAAAACATTCCTTAAAATATTACACAAAAAGATCAGAAAAACGATTTCTGTCTAAATTGTTCTCTAGAACCTGGAATCTTGGTTTCCTGGGGCTTAGAACTGGATCAGCTGGCTTGGGGATTTATGCATCCCAGAGTGAAATGGAGCTCTGGGCCTAGAGCAGCAGCAGCAGAGCACAAGACAGAGGCCTGAGTCCATTCCTTCTCTGGGTGGAGCAGATTGTCTGACATGTCATCCCACCAATCACAGGCTTAGAGACACAGTGAAGGCCCTGACTCGGGAACAAGAGAAGCTCCTTGGGCAACTGAAAGAAGTACAAGCAGACAAGGAGCAAAGCGAGGTAAGGGACTCAGAGTTGATTTGCTTTCGCCATTGTCCAGCCAGTGTTTGATTCCCTCTCGAGAGCCGGACACCAAAGGGAATAAAAATGTAAAGAAGACATTGTGTGCACTCTACTAGGGAACATAACACATACACCCCAATCAGGATTAGTCAGAGTGGAAAAGTGACATATAAGAGTGTCACAAGAGAAATCTTTTCTTTTTTGTTTTTCGGAGACAGAGTCTCACTTTGTCTCCTATGCTGAAGTGCAGTGGTATGATCTCAGCTCAGTGCAACCTCTGCCTCCCAGGTTCAAGCAACTGTCATGTCTCAGTTACCTGAGCAGCGGGGATTACAGGCACGTGCCACCATGCCCAGCTAACTTTTGTATTTTTAGTACAGATAGGGTTTCACCATGTTGGGCAGGCTGGTCTCGAACTCTTGACCTCAAGTGATCCACCCACCTCAGCTTCCCAAATTGCTGGGATTACAGGTGTGAGCCACTGCGCCTGGCCTCAAGAGAAATCTAATAAAGTATCGTGGAGCTCCAGGGAGGTGTATGAGTGCACATCTTGTTAGAGACATTAGAAAAGTCTTTTTAAAAGGAGTGTGGAGGCCAGGAACAGTGGCTCATGCCTGTAATCCCAGCACTTTGGGAGGCTGAGGCAGGCGGATGCCCTGAGGTCAGGAGTTCAAGACCAGCCTGGCCAATATGGTGAAACCCCCTCTCTACTAAAAGTACAAAAATTAGCCAGGTGTGGTGTCAGGTGCCTGTAATCCCAGCTACTCAGGAGGCTGAGGCAGGAGAATCACTTGAACCCGGGAGGCAGAAATTGCAGTGAGCCTAGATCACACTACAGCTCTCCAGCCTGGGCAACAGAGTGAGACTCTGTCTCAAAAAAAAAAAAAAAAAAGGGAGGGCCATGGCTGGGCGTGGTAGCTCACACCTGTGATCATAACACTTTGGGAGGCCGAGGCAGGAGGATTGTTCAAGCCCAGGAGTTCAAAACCAGCCTGGGCAATGTAGTGAGACCTCATCTCTACAAAAAATTTTAAAAATTAGCCAGGCATGGTGGCATGCACCTGTAGTCCCAGCTACTCAGGAAACTGAGGTGGAAGGATTGCTGGAGCCCAGGAGGTCAAGGCTGCAGTGTGCTATGATTGCACCCCTGCACTCTAGCCTGGGTGACAGAGCAAGATTCTGTCTCAGAAAAAAAAAGGGTGGAGTGTGGGGCATGTAGTAGCCTAGTACTTTCAAACCTTTTTAGCAGAACCCTTTCCTCTCCTCCCACCAATACAGTTTTTAATCTTTTGTGGAATCTCACTGAATAAACAAAAACAATGTTTTATTACTATAAATTTATTTTTATAAATTTGAATGTATAACCTTTACTTAAAAGGTAATGAAAGCAATTAGGTAATTTTGAGGCATACCAAACTTTGAAATGAGAGGCTATCGATGACTGTTCTGTCAGCCTCAGCAACTAATGTATTTCTGTATTTTATTTTGGTTGTACAATATCGAGAACACCTTGAGTCACACACAAGTAGATGCAAATAACAATTTTTAAACTGTCCACCTTGCAACTCAGTTTACTCTTCAATTCAATAGAAAATACAATAGAAACTATTCTGAGCTTTGCACAAAAATGAATTAACCTGGAAACATATGTCAATTGGTGATCTCCAGTGTGTTAACTTGTGATTTTATGGGTTTTATTTGTTTTGTTTGTTTGTTTTGAGACGGAGTTTCATCTTGTTGCCCAGGCTGGAGTGCAGTGGCGCAGTCTCAGCTCACTGCAACCTCTGCCTTCCAGGTTCAAGCGATTCTTCTGTCTCAGCCTCCTGAGTAGCTGGGATTACAGGCACCCGCCACCACGCCCAGCTAATTTTTTGTATTTTTAGTAGAGATGGGGTTTCGCCATGTTGGCCAGGCTGGTCTCGAACTTCTGACCTCAGGTGATCCGCCCGCCTCGGCCTCCCAAATCATGCCAAGATTGCAGGCCTGAGCCACTGCACCTGGCCTTGTGTTTTTTTTTTTTTTTTAACATAATTGTTAATAATTTAGAAGACATTCAAATCAAATATCTGCAGAACTCCTAAATCCCTTCTTCAGTACCCTGGGTTTATGTGGAAGATCATTAAAAAACCCTTTGCTCAGCAGTGAGAATAGGTAGAATTCGAGTAGACAGAGATGAGCGTGAGGCTATTCTAGGAATAGAGAAAGACATGAGCAAAGGCTTAAAGGCCAGAACACTCAGGGCAGTTGAATGTGTGGGTGAAGTGTTTGAGATAAGGCCTAGGTTAGACTGTGGAGGATCTTGAGCTTCATTTTTATTCCACAAGCAGTGAAAGGCTTTGATGATTTTTCAAGCAGGGGTGACATGTACTGTACTTATGGCCAGGTGTAGTGGCCCACGCCTGTAATCCCAACATTTTGGGAGGCAAAGGCAGGAGGATCCCTCGAGCTCAGGAGTTCAAGACAAGCCTGGGCAACATAGTGAGACCCTGTCTCGTCTCTACAAAAAAATACAAAAATTAGGCAGACCACACCTATATGGTGGCACACACCTATAATCCCAGCTACTGGGGAGGCTGAGTTGAGACAATTGCTTGAGCCCAGGAGTTGGAGGCTGCAGTGAGCTGTGACCATGCTACTTCACTCCAGTCTTGGCGACAGAGCCAGACCCTATCTCTAAAAAAGAAAATAACTGTATTTAAAGAATCAGAACTGTACCTAAAGAAGAATAATCTGATTCCCTTGTGGAGAATGAGCTAGTTATGAAGTTTTTCAGTAGTCCAAGCAAGAAATGACCAGAGTCTGAGATAACGTGGTTGTGGTGGTAATAGAGAAGGGGAAATGACTGTGACCAGGATGGAGAAGCAATAGGTTTTTCTGTGGGCCGCTAGGGAGAAGACAGAGCCAAGCATGGCACCAAGGGCACCAGGTTACTCCATCCTGAGTAACGTGGGGCTAGTTGGTATCCTGGACGGAAATAAGAGTAGGAAAGACCGGGATGGGGTGGGAGGTAAACTGTTGAGTTTAAGGGGCCTGTAGGGCATGAAGACTGAGTTTTGATTTAAGAGAAAGTATGGAGTAGCAGAAATGGTACATGGAATGCCTACATGGAAGACCCGAGGCTGTGATGCTGGATACCTCAGTTTGGGAGCTGGAGACTGGATATGCAGGATTGAGTTATTTGAGCTGAGAACCCAAGAAGGGCTGGCAATAGCTGAAGGCTTGAGTGTGTGTTAAATCTGAGAAGTGGAACCTTGACCTCTCTCATCACAATGGTTCACCTCCCAAGCCACCCCAACACACATACCCCTTTCCTTACCTGCTTTCCACTTCCCTCAGGCTGAGCTCCAAGTGGCACAACAGGAGAATCATCGCTTAAATTTGGACCTGAAGGAGGCCAAGAGCTGGCAAGAGGAGCAGAGTGCTCAGGCCCAGCGACTGAAAGACAAGGTGGCCCAGATGAAGGACACCCTAGGCCAGGCCCAGCAGCGGGTGGTGAGTAAGGCCCCTTGGCAACAGGAAACGGGAAATTCCAAGGGCAAGTTGTAGAAAAGCCTGAGTGTCTAAAGAGAAGGGGAGAGACATGGCTAAAGACTAAATAACACAACCCCGAGTCCTAATGCAGTGGAGTGGAGGGAGCCTGGTTACCTCCCCGGCTGACAAATGATTCACTGGGAACTCTGATCTCCATCTCCTCCTTTCTCCTGAGGCTGAGCTGGAGCCCTTGAAGGAGCAGCTTCGAGGGGCCCAGGAGCTTGCAGCCTCAAGCCAGCAGAAAGCCACCCTTCTTGGGGAGGAGTTGGCCAGCGCAGCAGCAGCCAGGGACCGCACCATAGCCGAACTACACCGCAGCCGCCTGGAAGTGGCTGAAGTTAACGGCAGGCTGGCTGAGCTCGGTTTGCACTTGAAGGAAGAAAAATGCCAATGGAGCAAGGAGCGGGCAGGGCTGCTGCAGAGTGTGGAGGTAGAGGGATGGGGGGCACCTGGCAATCTGATGGCCACTGCCCCCACCTCTGTGGGGACTCCTACATGTGGTCAGACCCTCTGGGAGGAGAGAAGAGGGGTTGAGAACCTTAGAAGACTCGGGTGGAGAGGGGCTTTGAGGGAGGTACACTTTAGTTTCTAGGCATGACCCATCCCTAACCGGGGTATCCCAATCCTGATCACCAGAGTACCTTCCTTGGAACAGAAACATTTTCTGTCCTAGAGCCCAGGCCCTGCCATAATGCCCATTCCTAATCAAGCAGCACCTGCCGTCATGTCCTGTCCTTCATTCAGAGGGTATAGGAAATGAAGGCAAAAAGGGGAAAGTGCTCTAAAAATGATGCTTTAAATAAAGGAAAGGACACAGTAAGGGATGGTGCTGTTGACAGTGGTGTTCCTTTTTCTTCCCCCTCCACCCTCCCGTTTTCCTTCTTGGCTATCTCCCAGGCAGAGAAGGACAAGATCCTGAAGCTGAGTGCAGAGATACTTCGATTGGAGAAGGCAGTTCAGGAGGAGAGGACCCAAAACCAAGTGTTCAAGACTGAGCTGGCCCGGGAAAAGGATTCTAGCCTGGTGAGGCACCCAGCCGCCAAGGGTCCTGTCCTATGGCCTCCTGAGGCATCCATACCCCTTCTCTCTGTCTTGGGTATGGGCTCAGAAGTGCTGGGTGTCCACTTACATGTTGGGTGGCATTTCACTTGCACACGCAAGCCCTCGCTGGTTTGAAATGTGCATTTTTTTCTGCTCTCAGGGCACGCATCTGGGCCCAGTAGAGGTGACTTAGGAGAATTATAGAGTGGCCCCCCCAGCCTAGAGGAAGTCATCCAGGTCCCCACTCGAGAGGCAGAGACTAAGACTTAGAAAACTGAGTCTCTGTGGCCCAAGACAAAGTACTCGTGGAGGAAGAGTGTTGGGAATTCCTGTGTGTGTGTGTCAGAGCAGGGAAGAAGCAGAGACATGGGGAGACCTGGTTCTAGATTGCTGGTCCTGGTCCTAGAGTCCAGGTTCTTGGAGGTACATTCTAGGCTCCAGATTCCATTGGGCCCTCTTCCCTCAGGTACAGTTGTCAGAAAGTAAGCGGGAGCTGACAGAGCTGCGGTCAGCCCTGCGTGTGCTCCAGAAGGAAAAGGAGCAGTTACAGGAGGAGAAGCAGGTGAGCACCCATAACCCAGGCCCCGTGGATGCCACAGGTGAGGACTTGAGGGCTAGAAACTTTGTAAACTCCCGTCATCTCTTGGCTTAGAAACTGTTCTCTCCAAGAGGGCCCATACCCTGGCTTCTCTTCTTAGCCGACTTGGCAGGACAGGGGATGATCTCCGGGAGAAGAGAGGGATGTAAGTGGTGAAGCGGGGGTGCTGGGGGGAGTGTCTGCCTGAAGTTGCCCCAATCTTTGCTGAAGGCATCTAATCCTGAGGAGCTAAGAGTTCTTCTTGGGTGCAGAGAATGGCTCTGCAGGCTAGCAAGGTTGGCACCTTCCCATTCTCTAGCACCTGCCTTTTTCCTTCCCAATTCCAGGAATTGCTAGAGTACATGAGAAAGCTAGAGGCCCGCCTGGAGAAGGTGGCAGATGAGAAGTGGAATGAGGATGCCACCACAGAGGATGAGGAGGCTGCTGCGGGGCTGAGTCCGTATAGCCCCAATCTTGAAACACCTCTTCCCCACTCTACCTCCCGCTGTTGAGGAAGGCTCCACGTAACCTTGCTGGGAGCTGCCTTTGCCTTCTATGTGTTTTGCCTTTTCTTTCCCAGACCCTGGCCCCTGTTTAGTCTAATGATACCCCTCATCCAGAGGAGACAGCTGGTCCAACTTCTCACAACACATCCTTTTTTCTTCTCTGCCTGCTTCATTTCCTACAGGCTGCCCGGCAGCTCTGACAGACTCAGAGGACGAGTCCCCAGAAGACATGAGGCTGCCATCCTATGGCCTTTGTGAGCGTGGAGACCCAGGCTCCTCTCCTGCTGGGCCTCGAGAGGCTTCTCCCCTTGTTGTCATCAGTCAGCCGGCTCCCATTTCTCCTCACCTCTCTGGGCCAGCTGAGGACAGTAGCTCTGACTCGGTGAGCAGTGGAGGAGCCTGCGCAGAAGCAGTAAGGAGGGGTAGGGCCAAACCCAAGTGTCCCAGCCTGGAGTGCAGCATGATCTTGGCTCACTGCAGCCTCTGCCTCCTGGGCTGAAGCGATCCTTCCACCTCAGTCTCCCAAGAGTAGCTGGGACCACAGGCAGGCACCCCCGGCTAATTAGAGAAGGAATCTTAGCCATACAGGGCTCTCTTTTTCCCAGGGGAGAGGAGGCAGGCCCAGCCTCTCTTCAATGCCACACCAGTAGCTATCATCCCAAAACCCAGACCAGCCCAATAGCCTCACTGCTTCTCCCCCACACTCATTCTCTTATTATTCACCAGCCCCTCAAAACACCTCTCCTGCCTCACTCTTCCTAAGCCCCTCAGGTCACTGTCCTAGCCTTGGCTGCTCTTCCCATACCTGTCCCAATGTGCTGCTCCCCCATCTTGGGACACCACCCCAAAGCCCAACCCTGTCTCTTCGGCATCTAGGAGGCTGAGGATGAGAAGTCAGTCCTGATGGCAGCTGTGCAGAGTGGGGGTGAGGAGGCCAACTTGCTGCTTCCTGAACTGGGCAGTGCCTTCTATGACATGGCCAGGTGAGTTCAACCAGCAAGGCCAGGAGGGAGGTGGGAGGAGGTCAGAGGGAAAGGGCATCCGTGTGGACAGTCACCAGGCCCTGCTCCCAACCCCTGCCCTTCTTGGCCTCAGCCAAGAAAAGGAGATACAGGTATGGTTAACAAGGAAAATGACTCACTGCTCCAAATCCCAGATGCCGTCAGGTAATCCCTACCCCTATCTTATCAATGCACTCAGAGGTCCTGCCTTTAACTGGCTTCTATGTTGTTCTAGCACCATCTTCTGCAGAGCCCAAATTGCCCTGCTTCCCCTCTCTCCTGCCTCTACCCCTTCCCCAACCACCAGGTAGGTACCTAGGATCCTCTGGGGAGGCAGGGAGGTGACCACGGGCCCCAGGGATAGGAGCAGAGAGAAGACTGGGATCCAGCATCCATCTGGCTACAACTGAAATGCTTTCCGTCTTCCCTGACTTCCCTCGGTGACCCTTAGGGAAGGGAACCTACAGAGGTGGGGGTTTCAGCTATCAGATTGTCCCCTTCTACCTTCCCTTTTATTCCCAGGTTCAAGGGGGCAGGTACAGGGAAGAGAGATTTGATTATCTAGTCCCAGTTTTGCCTGGATGTGAGATGGGCTCAGGGCAGGGAGGGGGGATGTTGTCATCCTTCTTGGCTGGAGCAGGAAGATGAAGGACGACGTCAGACTCATTTTCAGCCTCATTAGGCAGCAGACGGAGATGGAGGGAAGAGAGCAGGAGGTTGGGGGATGGGCTCTGCACTGCAGAGACCAGCAGGGACTAAAGAAGAGAGGACATGGGGAACTGGAAAAATAAGCCTTCCAGGATTGTGGGGAGAAAGACGCTGTGGGAGAGGCCAGGATGCTGCATTAGGCACAGGGTAACCTGGGAACCCAGGCACATGGGTCCTGCTCTCCGAAGTCTGCAAGTCAAGAAGGGAACAGAGCACACCGACCCTCTCCCTTTCCCCTCTATCTCTCTTAGTGGCTTTACAGTGGGTCCCCTGTCAGAAACCAGCACTGGGGGCCCTGCCACCCCCACATGGAAGGAGTGTCCTATCTGTAAGGAGCGCTTTCCTGCTGAGAGTGACAAGGATGCCCTGGAGGACCACATGGATGGACACTTCTTTTTCAGCACCCAGGACCCCTTCACCTTTGAGTGATCTTACGCCCTTGTACATGCACAAATGCACACTCATGCACACACACACACACACGCATACACTTAGGTTTCATGCACATTTTCTAGCACACTGGGCTCCATGATATTCTGTTCCCTAAGAACCGCTTCTGTGTGCCCGTTTTCATCCCAAGATTTCTCACTTCATCCTCTCCTACCTGGCTCTTTTGTCCCAGGGAGGAGTCCTGTTCGGAAGCAGTGGCTGAATTTACCCCCTGAAAGTGGTTTTGGAGGAACCGGGATGGAGGAGGCCTTCCCTTGTGGGAATAGAATCGTCCACTCCTAGCCCTGGTTACTTCTGATACACAGCCACTGCACACACACACTCACACTCACACTCCCTTGTCTGATGCCCCAAAGCCAATTCCTGGGGCACCCTACCCTCTCTTATTTGAGGTTTCTGTTTGTTTACCTGAGTTTTCTCTGGGGCCTGCGTAGAGGCAGCAGCATGGACATCACGGCCTCTCAGGTCCCTTTTGGTTTTCAGCTTCATTGGTTCCTCTTTCTGTTCCCCCATTGCCTTCTGTGCCCCACTCCAGCCTTTTCCATAACCTTAGGTATTCAGTTTGGAGGGGTTTTTTGTATTTTTGAGGATTCCTGTATTCTGTATCCTGTCCTCGCATCTCCTCACATGGAAAGAAATACTGTATTTGTGCCTTCTGTGAGGGATGGGGGGAACAAGTGGTCCCAGGTATCCCTATTTCCAAGCCCCCGCTCCCTCTCCAGGTCCCCCCACAGCAATAAAAGCTTCCCCCTGATATCCATCCGTTTGTAGTTTGAACAAATATATTTATATGATATATATGACTGTTGTCACAAAATGTGTTCTTATCATGAGGTTTGACTGGAACACAGGGCCCAGACCTCCGGCTCTTAGACCCTGGTGGAGGGAGGAGGAAAAGAGGGGACGCATCCCTGCCTCATGGCAGGGGATACTGGGCAGTTGCTGTCCTATCATGCCTCCTGGTGTGCTGGCCATGAGTGGGTTGTCTCAAGCGGGAGTCTGGCTTGGATAATGCAGCAGTTGGAGAGGGAGCAAACTCATGGGTCCCTGTCACTTCTGCTCAGGGTTTAGTCCCAGGGTGGGTGCATGCCGTGGAAAAATGGGACATTTTTCGAATCCACTGCCCAGACCTTCACCTTTCATAGCAGCCATCACTGTACCTTATGCCAAAGGACAGGCTTTATTCCTGTCAAGAGTGTACACCTTCGAGTATCTACTTAGTAAAAAATGCCCTAAGCCTCATACCTCTAAAGGCGATTTTATATTCCTCCTGTTTCTGTTTCTGTTTCTTTCTCTGTTGCCATCCCCTCATACCTGTATGCACACTCTGACTCAACAGTCACAAAAACACATTCATCCACTCTAACCAGCTTCACAGGCTAGACAGACACATACACAGCATCGTAAAGCATTTGTTAAGGACCTGCACGCTCACCAAGGCTCTCAGCAATGCCCTGCACAAGCACATGCCTACAACCCCCTTGTCCTCCAACCCAATAGCTCACTTCTCAGCTGCCCTCCACTCCCTTCAGGGCCCCTGTGTGGACCACCCCCACCATTCCCTGTCTCCATTCACCTGAAATGCTCCTGTCCACCCCCTTTCCAGCCCCACCTGGATGACATCTTACATCCTTCCTTCTTCCCTCACGTCTCCGTCTCCTAGCAACCCCTTTTCGTTCCCTGAATCCCTTCCAAGGAAATTAGAGATAATGGATCTCTCCTCTCTCCATCTCAACCCCTCTTTATTGATCCTCCTTTAATGAAAGTTAATTATAACAATGATTTAATTAATAGAATCCCTCTCTTCCTTTATTGCTTCCCGTATTAAGACTATTAATAAATACGAGCTGGGCTGACAGAGGCATCCATCACCCACCTGGGATTCCCCCCATCCCTCCTTTTACCTTCCCCCTCTCCCTCTACCTCTCTTGGCCTATAAACTTGCTGGGGTAGTGGGGGTTAATCAGAGAGGAATTATGAGCCAACATCCCCAGCAAGAGGTGCATTTAATGAAATCATGTGTGATTTATTTTCTGGAGGAGGTTGGGGCGAGAAGAATCCGGGACCCACACCTCCTGGCTTCCAGAGAGTGGCTGCCTTGTGCAAAAAAGGAGAAAAGTAGACAAACAGGAACCCAGGCCCCTGCTCCCATGCCACAGCCCCTGCCAAGCTGCACATACACCCACAGGAGCCACATGGCTGGCTGCACAAGGCCACTGATACAGACACTGTCAGACTGAATGCACTTAAGAGGACTGCGGTATAGGTTTGTTCTTTCCCACCTCCAAAACTTCACATGGGTCCTTCTCACCTACTTCCTTTCTCTCCAGCCCTGTTCTGCTTCACTGTCCCGAATCTGCTTCATACTCCCCTCCTCCATGAAGCCCCCCAACCCCCCACCAGGCTCCTCAACATGGATATCTAGAGTTTCTAGCTGCTCCTTTCTCTGCCCTTTGTGTGTCTTTCTGGTATGCAATTTGCAGTTTCAGACTGGGGGTACCACAAAATGTGGGGCCATTTCTCTTCCTTACTCATGGTTTGCCTATCCCAGTATCCAAAGCATGGTCCCTGACACAGAGGGAGCTCAAGGAAGGGTAATTGACTGCATGGGCCAGGGGAAACCCAGGGGCAGCCAGGTTCCAATTCTAGTTCTCTTTCCTATTCACTGAGTGGTATTTGGCTACTCAGCCTTTCTACTTATTTCTCTTCTATAATGGATCATCCCTTTCCTCCCTGCTCCCCAGCATCCATGCAAAAGCTGATAGATCTGAATGGGCTCGAGACTCTAATGTGAAAGGAGATGTCAGCCAAGTAGCAGCAAATAGGAACTCATGTCAGTATTTGGTGGTGAAAGAACGAATCCAAACACACCACTCCCCCACTTATCGAACCTCAGTGGCCACCTGTTACCTACAGGAACGAGAAATGTAGATTGCTTAGTGTGCCAGTCAGGGTCTTTGCCATCTGGTCCCAACTTGCCCTTCCATTTCCCATCTACCCTAAGGAACCCTGTACTCCAGTATAACAGAACCATTCCACAAAAACATGCACTACTTTCCTCCTAGCTCAAAGGATATCACCTGCATGGAGCCTTACCTGACTGCCCTCAGTTATCCTTTGACGTACCACATAGAGCACTTTATAAAAAGATGCTACATGTGTTTACAAGTTTTTATTCTCCCTAAACTATAAGCAACTTGAGGGCAGATGCTATGCTTATACATCACTGTGTTCCTAAAATCTAGTATAGAGACTGGAACATAGGACCAGTCCTCCAGAAATAATCTTTAAATCGTTTTAATGAAATGTTTTATACATACAAAATAATATATGTAATGAATAATAAAGTGAACATCATTGAGCTCACCAACTAGCTTCAAATAAATATTACCAATACCATTAAATGAAATGCCATGTGTTGCTTCAAATAACAAAATGTGATGTCATTTGGGATAGAGGTGTTTCTTTTCTTTTTTGAAAGAGAGTCTCGCTCTGTCGCCCAGCCTGGAGTGCAGTGGCGCGATCTGAGCTCACTGCAACCTCGCCTCCCAGGTTCGAGCGATTCTCCTGCCTCAGCCTCCTGAGTAGCTGGGATTACAGGCATGTGCCACCATCCCTGGCTAATTTTTGTATTTTTAGTAGAGACAGAGTTTCACCATCTTGGTCAGGCTGGGGGATAGAGATGTTTCTATTAATTCAGGATACTTATAGAGTGCTCTGTATGGGTCAGGTGCCGGGGAATGGAGATAGAATAGTCAAAAACCCCACCCTCAGAGAGCTCTTAGTTGACATAAATCACCAGATACAAGGAAACAAGATAAATGCTACTTTAGAGGTATGCACAGCATGCTATGGGACCACAGAGAGGCAGATACTTAATGAAGACTGGGGAAGGCAGAGCTTCCCACAGGTGATAATGTGGGGTAGACGTGAGCCAAGCATGTGCAGGCAGAAAGAACAAAATATGCGAAGGCAACTTACGCAGAAGTCTATACATTCAGGTAGGGCTGCCAAGTGAGGATCTTACCCAGTGTGGGAAGTGAGGCTGGTGGACTACTGACATTTATTCATACATTCACTCAACAAGTATTAATTGAGTGTCCACTAGGTGTTTGGTGCTGTTCTAGATATTGGAGAAACTGCATGAACAAAATAGGAATTGGCTAGGTACAGTGGCTTACACCTGTAATCCCAACAACTTGGGGGGCCAAGGCAGGAGGGTTGTTTGAGCCCACGAGTTCAAGACCAGTCCGGGCAACATAGCAAGATCCTTTCTCTAAACAATTTTTTTTTTTTTGAGATGGAGTCTCACTCTGTTGCCCAGGCTGGAGCACAGTGGTGCAGTCTCAGCTCACTGCAACCTCCATCTCCAGGTTCAAGCGATTCTCCTGCCTCAGCCTCCTTGAGTAGCTGGGATTACAGGCGCGAGCCACCATGCCTGGCTAATTTTTGTATTTTTAGTGCACACGGGGTTTCACCATGTTGGTCAGGCTGCACTTGAACTCCTGACCTCATGATCCTCCCCCCTCACCCTCCCAAAGTGCTGGACTTACAGGCGTGAACCACTGCACCCAGCCCCCCAAAAAATTTTTTAAATAAACCTGGCATGGTGACATGTACCTGTAGTCCCAGCTACTCAGGAGGCTGAGGTGGGAGGATGGCTTGAGCCCAGGAGTTCAAGGGTGCAATGAGCTATGATAGCACCCTACAGCCTTGGGTGACAGAGAAAGACCCTGTCCCTAAAAAACCAAAAACAAAACAGGAATTTCTGCCCTCTTGGAGATTATACACTATTGCCGGATCATGAAAGTCCAGATAAACCAGTTAGGAATCTTATAATAATCCAGGTAAAAATGGTGAGCATCACACTTAATGTCAAAGGGAAAAGAAGCAGAATTATTTAGGAGGCCGAATTAATGAAACTTGGTGAAAACTAGATATGAGAAGTGAGCAGAAGGAGTCAAGTTTATCCCAAGTTTCTGGTTTCAGTGACCAGATAACTGATGATGCCATTCACTAAATCAATACAGTTGGTCCTCTGTATCTGTGGGTTCTGCATCTGCGGATTCAACCAACCATAGATCAAAAATATCTGGGAAAAAAAAACACAAAATAACAGTACAACAACTGGCCAGGCACAGTGGCTCACGCCTGTAATCCCAACATTTTGCAAGGCCAAGGCGGGCAGATCACCTGAGGTCAGGAATTCTAGACCAGTCTAGCCAACATGATGAAACCTTGTCTCTATTAAAAATACAAAAATTAGTTGGGTGTGGTGGTGCATGCCTGTAATCCCAGCTACTCGGGAGGCTGAGGCAGGAGAATCGCTTGAACCCAGGAGGCAGAGGTTGCAGTGAGCTGAGAACGCGCCATTGCACTCTAGCCTGGGCAATGAGAGCAAAGCTCTCTCTCAAAAATAAAAAAATAAAAATAATAAAATAATACAGTATAACAACTGTTTACATAGCATTTACATTGTATTCAGTATTATAAGTAATCGAGATAATTTTAAGTATATGGGAGGATATGGTAGGTTATATGCAAATATACCATTTTATACAAGGAACTTGAACATCTGCAAATTTTGGTATCCTCAAGGATACTGAGTAGCAACTGGAATACAAATGGAGAAATACATTTGAGGGGGAAGACGACTGGTGCAGTTTTGGCTTGTGGAATTCTCAATGTCTTTGGGATCCTCCCAAGGAGAGAGAGGTCCAATGGGCAGTTGGGTAGACATTTAAGTCAAGAGATGAAAAGAGTGTAAAGTTGGAGATAGAGATTTAAGGTTCCTGAAAGCAAAGGTGATAAGAGTGAAGAAAAGTCTGGCCGGGAGCAGTGGCTCACGCCTGTAATCCTAGCACTTTGGGAGGCCGAGGCGGGTGGATCACGAGGTTAAGAGATCGAGACCATCCTGGCCAACATGTTGAAACCCTGTCTCTATTAAAAATACAAAAATTAGCTGGGTATGGTGGCGTGTGCCTGTAGTCCCAGGTACTCGGGAGGCTGAGGCAGAAGAATCGCTTGAACCCGGAAGGCAGAGGTTGCAGTGAGCCAAGATCGAGCCACTGCACTCCAGCCTGGCAATAGATCGAGACTCTGTCTAAAAAAAAAAGGAAAAATAAATAAATAAAGGTCTCCCTGCATATATAGAGAGAAGGTAACAGGGCCAAGGGCAGAACCCAGGAGAACAGCATGGAAGGGAGGTATGGAGAATGCAGAATTATGGAGAAGACAGAGGGATCAGTCAGAGAGGTAGGAAGAAACTCAGGAGAAATGAGTCAAGGAAAGAAGCCAGTAGTGGCAGGTGCAGCAGGGAGGCCCGGGAAATAATTCCTGGAGAGCACTGGATTAGCAGCCATTGGTGGCTCAGCAAGAGGAGCTGGAGGGAAATGTTGGAGGTGGAAGTTACTGCACAACTGGACTTCACAGAACCTGCAGTAGAGACACAGTTCTTCTGATCTGTGGGAATTAGGAGTTTGTCTTCAGATTCACATAAAAATGAGGGCTTCAGGCTGGTGCATTTCCTCATACTTGTAATCCCAGCACTTTGGGAGGCCGAGGTGGGAGGATCACTTGAGCCCAGGAGTTTGAGACCAACCTGGGCAACCAAGTGAGACATCATCTCTATTTTAAAAAACAAGGCCAGGTGCAGTGGCTCACGCCTATAATCCTAGCACTTTGGGAGGCTGAGGCAGGCAGATCACTTGAGGTCAGGAGTTTGAGACCAGCCTGGCCAACATGGTGAAACCCCATCTTTACTAAAAATACAACGATTAGCCAGGTGTGGTGGTGGGCGCCTGTAATCCCAACTACTTGGGAGGCTGAGGCAGGAGAATCACTTGAACCTGCAAGGCAGAGGTTGCTGTCAGCCGAGATCATGCCATTGCACTCCAACCTGGGCAACAGAATGAGACTATGCCAAAAAAAAAAGAAAAAAAAGAAAAAGAAAAAAGCCACAAGGGCTTCTGAACCAAAATATAAGAAAAATGAAGGGTAGGAACCGAGATGTCTGGAACTGCCCCATCAAAGATTTTGCTGCCTCTGGCTAGCCAGATGTGAGGCACACTCGAAGTAATGTAAAACTGAAGCCTGTGCTGTCCACTAGGGCAGCTGCCAGCTGCACCAGCCACCCTTGAAATGTGGCTAGTCCAAATTGAGATTATATAAATGTAAATTATGTAACAGATATCAAGGAATTAGTATCAACAAAATTTAAAATAGCTCAGTAAGTGTATATTGATTGCAGATTGAAATGATAACATTTTGGATATACAGTTTAAATAAATGTTAGCATTTAATTTTTTTCTTTTTTTTTTTTTTGAGACAGAGTCTCACTCTGTTGCGCTCAGGCTGGAGTGCAGTGGTGTGATTTCGGCTCACTGCAACCTCCGTCTCCTGGGTTCAAGCAATTCTTCTGCCTCAGCCTCCCGAATAGCTGGAATGATTACAGGGGCCCACCACCACGCCTGGCTGATTTTTTTGTATTTTTAGTAGAGACGGGGTTTCACCGTCTTGGCCAGGCTGGTCCCAAACTCCTGACCTCGTGATGCACCCGCCTTGGCCTCCCAAAGTGCTGGGATTACAGGCGTGAGCTACTGCGCCCAATCTCACCTGGATCTTTTTACCTCTTTTTTTAAATGTGGCTACTAGAAAATTTAAAATTATGTGTTTGATTCATATTACATTTCTACTGCACAGCACTCATCTAAGCCCTGCCACAGAATAGGACCGCCACAGCCTGGACATGCCCAGACTCCCAAATGTTCTTTAATCACCTCAGACTTGCAATGTCCTGCCTAGCTGGAAAACAAATGCCTGAAATCCCCAAGACTGCATTTTTGTTGCACCTCTATGCCCCATACTGCCAGTCCCATAACCCAGGGCCAAAGATTTCAGTCCTCAAGGCCAGCCACAGTGGCTCACACCAGTAATCCCAGCACTTTGGGAGTCTGAGGCAGGAGGATCGCTTGAAGCCAGAAGTTTGAGACCAGCCTGGACAACATAGTGAGACCCCCATCTCTATTTATTTTTAAAAAACTGGAATTTTAAAAAAAGATTTCAGTCCTCAATACCCCATCTTCAGGATTCCCCTGTCATGGTCCTTCGCGCTTTTTCTTTCCCCAATTCTGTTGATACTCACGTGACAGCAGAGATGTGCTATTCTAACTTACAAAAGTAGATTTTTTTTTCCTGGCTTAGAGTCCAGAATCTCTCTCCCAACCCTGAATTTAGAAGCCATGTCTTCTCCCTGTTTCTTTCATTTCTCAACTCCCTCTTTGCCTTTCCTCCTTTCTAAAACCATGTAAATCTGTCGAATTATAAGAAACACGGTACTATGGAAATCACCCAGGCTTTATGTCCCTATATAAATTTCATCTATCTTAAGCCCTCTTTGCAAACTGTGGCTAACATCTGCCTGTTATTGAGAAGATTGAATGAGATCAGATGTGTAAAATGCCTTGTACAAAGCCTGGCACACAGTAGGTACTTTGTAATCTTGAGTTTCCCACTTTTCCTCTTGCCTCTGCATATTTGGAGAAGTAGGGAAAGAACCAGGAAAGTCCAGTTCATATGTATGGACTCACAGAACCTCAAAACCAAAAGAGCTCTTAGAGATATATTTCCAGTTACTCATTCAGTAAAGAAATTCCCTGGACCACATCTTTCGTTGGTAGTCATCCAATCTCTGCTTAAACATCTCCAGGGGCCATTCATTGGTTCACTCAATAAACAAGAACAAGGCACTGTGGGAGCCACAAAGAAGGGCTGACACAGATCTTGCTGTTAAGGAGCTTATATATTAGCAAAAAGATAATACAGAGAAATAACCATAATATAAGGTAAAAGCGATATGTGCCAAATGAGATGCCATGACAGAGAACTAACAACCTTGCAAGTTATTTCATGCTCAAAAAAGGGTGGCTCTAATATTAAAATTACTCCCAAATCTCAGACCTCAGTTTTTCCATGCATTTCATGGAACATGGAACAAGATCCTTCCATACTAGGTCATGGGTCATCCTTAAGGAGGACCTGCGATAGCCTTAAAACTCCAGGAGGGAGGCAGGGCGCAATAGCTTACACCTGTAATCACAGCACTTTGGGAGGCCAAGGCAGGTGGTTCACTTGAGGTCTGGAGTTCGAGACCAGCCTAGGCAACATGGCGAAACCCCATCTCTACCACAGATATAAAAATTAGCCAGGCATGGTGGTGCACGTCTGTAGTCCCAGCTACTTAGGAGGCTTGAGGCAGGAGGATCACTTAAACCTGGAAGTCGAGGCTGTGGTGAGCCCTGATCATGCCACTGCACTCTAGCCTGAAAGAGACTCTAAAAACAAACAAACAAAAACAACTCCAGGAGGAGGATGTGGAAATGGACATGGAACAGGTGCAGAGAGAACTGGGGCTGGCTGCAAGATCCTCCAGCCTCTTCTGTACCACCGAATGATTTCTGGGAGTCCCTAAATGACTGCCTCAGCCTCTACCTACTACCAGCAACTCCTGTCGCCCTAGAAAGCCATGCACATCCCTACTCCCAGGATTTATCCTAATGGTTTTGCCTGTGCTTTTCTCTCCCTCTTCTCCCCATCCCTATCACCTTTTCATCATCTTTTATCAGTATCTCTACAATTTTCTTTGTATCTGCCTCTGCTTCAGTCTGTGCCTCTCATCATTTTGATTTTTTGTTTCTATTATTCTTGGAGCCTTTCTGCTTCTATCTCTGACTCTCTTTCTCTTACTCTCACCATCCTTGATTTCTTGATAGGTTTCCATTTTTCTGTCTCTGGCCTCGTTTTCTCCCTAGCTGCCGCAAAGCCATAAACCTAGCTGGCCCTGCAGCAGGCAGCCGCCAATCAGTGGGCTCCAGGAGTTGAGGGGAGGGGGTCAACAGAGAGATGGGGGGATGGAAAAGCTGAAGCACTGTTGCTATAGCAGGGGAGGGATGAGGTGCAGAAAAGAGATGTCCCTCCCAAAAGGCAGACACAGCTACCTCCACAGACAGTGTCTGGACTCCTTTCCTACAGATAGCAAATGCCTGGCCCCCACTTACTGTTGTGAGGCAGGGTACCTGGATCCCTCCCCTGTATTACCCAAACCATGATTTCTCATCCAAAACCCCTGGCCACAGATCACTAGAGATTTGCCTCCTCCTGCATTCTTAGGCCCTCCCAAGATGAGGGAGCTGAAGGGCCTTGAGGGTCCGAAGATCCTGAGACAGATGCTTACATGGACGTTGAGACAGGAAAGAATGGTAAAGACAGGTACAGTGGCAGATGCTGAGATGAGTTGGAGGAAGCACTGAGAGGAGGGAGAGTCCTCCCCAGCCAAGGCTGATCCAGAAGCTTGGGTGATCCAGGCTTCTTAGCTCCCTGGCTATTCCTGAAGCAGAACTGGCTGCCAGAATCCCTGATCTCTGGTCTAGGTTGGGGTTCAGCAGCTTAGGGTGTTACTTGCTGGGCTACTACTACACAGCTTGTCGTAAGAAACCTGCTGGGTCTGGGGGGATAGGAGGGGATAGGAGGGGAAGGCGGGGAAGGCAAGGGATTAATGTAAGAGTTTAGAAGAACACAGGAGGAGGAACATTTCCATCCTGTTGGGCCAGGAGACAAACCCAGAAAGTGGTAATTCCTGGTGTGCTGGCGACCCCTGCTGGCTGCACACACCACTGCCTGGGAGATGGGAAGGTGCAGCCAGCCTGTGTGAGTCCAAATGCGTGTTGGATGTTACACTGCATACAACAATGACGGTGCCCATGATTACGTATGGGCACCCCTGGGTGAAGGCAGTAATGTGACTGAACACAGAAGCTCAGAACTTCTGGCTCCCCTCTGGGACTCTGGGTGTCTAGGAAGGATCATTGAGCCCAGCATGTCTCCTGACCAGTGTCACATCAGTAGCAGCATAGATCCACTCAGTGAAGCACTGCTGAGGTCAAAGTAAATGTAACCAGTCCAGGTGTAGGGGAAAGAGTGCAGACTTTGGAATCACACTTACCTGGGTTGAAATCTTGATCCTGTGATTACTAACTGTATGACCTAGAGCAAGTTCCTGAACTTCTTTGAGCCCAATTTCCTCACCTGTAAGAGCATAATAATACCTGTCTTAGAGGGTTATTGTGAGTGTTTAGCACAGTGCCTAGCAATAATAAGCATTTAATAGAGGCTAATTTTCTGCCTCCCTCTTCCTTTATCAACCTCCCACGCTCAAGGTCAGACAGGGATTTCAAAAGGCAAATAAACTGGGGGTAATGTTGACAATGATGGTGGTGGTGGTTTATATTTACACAACTCATGCAAATCATTTTAAACATATTTTTAATACACGGCTTTTTTCCTTTTTATTAGCCAAGCACATCATGATCATGTTTTATTGGGATGGAAATATCCTGATGTTATGGCAGGTATCTGGAAAGATGGCCTTATGAAGTGATAACAAGGCATGACAAATCCTTCTTTATTGTGATACATTTTCACTACTCAGGTTAATCAGGAATTACCCATTAGAACAAGGGTTTAAGATAAGTACATGACAGTCATCTGTGGAGATCAAAATCTCCTGATTTTCCAATGGGTATCTAATTGTTATTGCTATTGTAGAGGGACAATTAATGCTTAGATTGAACTGGTATTCAAACATTAGAATAACTCAAGGAGATATGACAGGTAGTTAGAAATAGTATATTCTGAAATTTAAAAGAAAACAGATTTCAATTGCACCAAAGAATATTCTAATCCCTGCAGCTGTCCATCGATAGGGGCAGACTGCTTATTAAGAGCTCCATTTTAGCAGGAGTACTGAAGCTGAAGCTGGCTGGCTCCCCAGCACGCTTACTGTGAAAGAGATTCAGGCTGCAGAGGGAGATTGGATAAGAGGGCTTCTGAGCTTCCTCCAAAAACACACTCAAGTGCATGATGAATACTTAGCTCGGTAGAAGTGTCGCTCCAAATGGCATTACTGCCATACCCATAGTAACTGTTTGTCACCAGGAGGTCAGGGTAAGGGCGTAGTAATAATATCAACGGTGTTCTTTTCCTCTCTGAGATTTTGTTCTCCCAAAAGAGAGGAAAGAGTCCAGAATCATTCCCCCGCTAACCATCCCCACGTTTTTCTTGATTTTGTCTGATTCATCTTTGTCTTGGCTTCATAGTATCCATCTTCAAGTATTTTAAAGAAAACCTTACTTAAGGAAAGAGTTTTTTTATCCTTTAGTTTCCTGCCTATAGGAGGTTGGCAGGCAATGAGGATGGGAAGAGGGAACAAACATTTGCTGCGTTCCTATTAAGTGTAGACATTGTAATTTTTGCATTTGATTAAGAGAGGTGTGTACGTGCTTTCATGCAAGTAAGTGTATATATGTATATGTATTCCTGCAAGTATATGTATATATTGTTTTGTATCTGTGGATATAAATGTGGATGAATCTGAAGGAATTCTCTGCTGTTCAAGCCTCTCTGAACAGGAGTCTGGGGTCTTGGTGTCTAGCTTAGTACAGGGAAATCTGTATGCAGCTCCGCTGAGGATTTCAATATCTTCCGTGCATACAGACTATCCAGGAGTTAGTTCTTCTGGCTCCAGGATCTTTGTGCAGGATCCCAGGTTCGTCTGTCCCAATCCTGCACACAAGTGTGTTGACATATCAAAACTCCTCTACCTCCTTGCTTTCCTGTGTGCATCACACTGCGTGCAGATCCATTTGTCCAACCAGCCCCACGTGAAGCCATGTGTGTTCCAGCAGTCCCTCCTCCCAAGGAGGACTCTGTGAAGAGTCCTTGGCACCCTCCCTTCCTGGCCACCCCCACTCCCCACTTTCCATGCCAGGAGAGATCTAATTACACAGAAATTAGTACAGAAAAGTATCATTTGCTTTTATTGCATCAGTACCGGGGCAGCTATAAATCTGGAGCCCCCACTGCAGCCGCCTCTGGGCACTGTGCAGGCTATAGTGGGGCTCTCACCTCCACACCTCCCTTTTCTCCTGGGCCTCTACCCCTGCCCAGGACCTGAGAGCCCTATTAGGTACCCATCTCAGTAGGGGAAGTGGAGAAAGGGGAGGGTGGGGTCGATCAAAAGAAGACACGTAGTAGATGCTTAATAAATGTTCACAAAATGATTAGAGAGAGGTAGATCCCAGCAATGGTAGTAACTACGCGACTACCTAGATCCAATCACCACGAGATAAATATTTCTAGTAAAATTTCTCTCAAAATTCTTAAGCTCTTACCAGACAGACTTCCTCACTTTCTTATGAACCCAGATGAAGTATATGGAGCTATTAGTCATCCTGGCTTCTACTTTAGAGACCCTGAACTCCTTCTCAGGCAGTTTCAGGTGATGAAGACAGTCCAGGTTCAGATCTTGATTCTTCTGTTTACCAACTAATTGTCCTTGGGTATCTCCCAACCTGAGCTTTGGTTTCTTCTTCTGTGAAATGGAGGACATGAAACCTACCTCTCAGGTTGTTGTGAGGCATCAATGGGAAAGCACAATTAGTCGGGTGTGGTGGCATGCACCTGTGGACGCAGCTGCTTCCAGAGCTGAGGCAGGAGGATTGCTTGAGCCCAGGAGGTCAAGGCTGCAGTGAGCCCTGATCCAGCCTGGGAAACAGAGTGAGACTCTATCTCAAATAAAATAAAATAAAATAAAATAAAATAAAATAAAATAAAACAAAATGGGAAAGCACTAGACCAACAGGAAGGGGGTCCACTAATTGTTATTATCACTCCTAATGTCTTCTTAGCTACCACTTCCACTTCACCACCTTTACTTCTGCCTCCTCTTCCCCATCACCCTTTAACCTAGCCTATATGCCAACCAACCCCCACTCAAATAGGGGGCAATAAGATATGCAGGCAGGCTGTGCCCAACCTGGAGTGAATGTTTCTATATGTTAGTGTCTTATCAGAAGACAGAGATGAGGCCAGGTGCGGTGGCTCACGCCTGTAATCCCAGCACTGTGGGAGGCCAAGGCGGGTGGATCACTTGAGGTCGGGAGTTCCTGACCAGCCTGGTCAACATGGTGAAACCTCGTCTCTACTAAAAATAGACACACACACACACACACACACACAAATTAGCCAGGCATGGCGACATGCACCTGTAATCCCAGCTACTCCAGGGGCTGAGGCAGGAGAATCACTTGAACCCGGGAGATGGAGGTTGCAGTGAGCCAAGATTGCGCCACTGCACTCCAGCCTGGGCGACAGAGCGAGACTCCATCTCAAAAAAAAGAAGGAGGAGGAGGAGAAGAAAAAAGAAGAAAGAAGAAGAAGAAGAAGAAGAAGAAGAAGAAGAAGAAGAAGAAGAAGAAGAAGAAGAAGAAGAAGAGGAAGAAGAAAAGGAGGAGAAGGAGAAGGAGAAGAAGAAGAAGGAGAAGGAGGAGAGGGAGAAGAAGAAGAAGGAGAAGAAGAAGAAGAGGAGGAGGAGGAGGAAGAAGAAGGAGGAGAAGAAGAACAAGAAGAAGAAGAACAAGAAGAAGACGACAGAGATGAGGACAAGTGACTCCAACAATCCTCGGGCATCTGGAGGCAATGTTTTACCCATAGCCAACTGTCTCCAAGCTCATTCCTTGGCAGTAACTATTTTGATCTCCATTATTTGCAAGGAGGGTGTAAATCAGCTCCTTGGAATACTGGAGGGTGTGGTTGTAAATGACTGTGTAGAAAGAGTCAAGGATTTAGGGAATTAGGAGGGAGCAGGAGCTGGGGAATCAGAGTGGAGACTGGAGCCTTGAACTTATCCCGGAGCAAGGTCAAAGGGCCCTTTAGGGGATCGCAGAGACAGAAACCAAATGTCGGGGCTCCCAACTTCCTGCCAACCCAGTTTTCCAAACCCAAGGATTTGGGGTCTCCTCCCTCTTGCCCTCCCCTACACTGATGTCTCCAGCCCAAGGCACTCAGCCACGAATTCCTGAATTTACTCCTATGTGGATAACCCTGAAGAGCTCTCAGTGTAGGTCAGGAAGTGAAGAGCCAGAGAAAGGAAGGGGTGTAACCCCTCCCCCAACCCCACTGTGCTCAGATCTCCAAGCACCATTTGGGCAGGACCCTCTGCTCCCACACTTCAAGGGCAGGAGGAGCGCAGAAGGAAGCTGAGGCACTACGTCTGTGTCCAGCCTCTCACCCCCGATCTGCGTCTCAGGGAGGGTGAGGATTTGGCGTGAAGGGCAGAGCGGCGTGGGGGGCGCGGATCTCTGGCCCCCATCTCCCCCCACCCCCAGCCCCAACTCAGGCTGCAGTCTCTCCTCGTTGTAGCAGCGCGAGAGCAAAGGGACGGGCAGTAAAGATGAGTGATGGCGCGGAGACAAGCAGAAATACACCATCATGAAAATGCTAATGACTCCTTGCTCTCTTTCTTTATGGTTGGAGTAATACAGACTTCAATCATAAAAACAATCTCCCAACATTTTAATGGGCTCCATCATGCCCGCACTTGTCGGTATATTTGAAGAATAAATCACCCTCCCCGCTCAGAATGAATTCGCTGTCAAACTTGGCTCCCTCGGAGAAAATGGATGGAGAGAGAGGATGGAGGGTTTTTTTGGGGGAGGGGTCCTCTCCCCCTCTAACTCCCTTCTAAACTGGATTGTTGCGCGAGATGCCTGGATCTTGAAATGGAGGAGGGGGCGGTCGGGAATTGAGGAAGCTGAGCCGGAAGGGAGGGTTTTGGCAAACCCGGGGCGGGACGGAGGAACTTCACATCGAGAGAAGCTGCCCCTTAGATGGACGTGGAAGAAAGGGGCTGGAACACTGGCGGCATTGGAGGGAAGGGGCAAAATCTGGACCTTGAACCTAGAGAATGCAAAGAAGATGCAGAAAGCATGCAAATCCGCATTATTTCAGGTTATTTGGTTGGACTTCTTTCAGACTAGGCCTTAGGCAGGGGCGCAGAGGGAAAAGGGAATGTTCAAGAGATCTCCTTTGAGGAAGAGAAGACAGGACAACAAGCAAGCCCAGGAGTTTCGGCTCCGACCTTGCAGGTTTCAGCGCGCTAAGCCACAGGTCCGTACTGCTGAGAAGGGCCTGAGAGTCCCGGGTAATTCTTATTTCCATACAGGTGGCCGTCAGCCAATGAAAACTTGGGATAAGCATACTGCGAGTAGCCAATCCCAGTTAAGGATGAGCCGAACTGACAGGTTTAATTGCATTTTGATTGGTTGTGATGTTGCTAGGCAGAAATCGGGTCCTGGAGATTGATGCGGACAAGAGGGAAGAGACAGGTGAATAGGAAAATATCTGGAAACCTGGAGTCCTGGATTGACATGTTTCTTCCTGAGCTCCTTCATTCTCAAAGGATTGATGGAGTCAGAGGAATGACTCTCCCTTTTCTCCTTCTCTTGAGTGGGACAGAGTCCAACAGTTATATATGTTCCCCCAAAAGCCTTCCAAGAAATCTGGCTATTTCGAGGGACTTCTAGTCCGAAAGCCCCCAGGGGCGGGGGGGGTGGGTGTTTCAACCTCACCCCAGGTCTTCCAGAAGACTATCTTCAAGCCGTCTGGCTGTAGTTTAAGACCAATTTTCTCTAATATGCTCAGGAAATGGAGAAATCTTGCTCCACACTCGTCCTTCATATCGCATGACTCAAGGAGCAAGAGATTTCCCTACCTCCTGGCCTCTCCACCCAAGGGTGCCCTCCAGATCCAGCGAGGGGTCAAAATCCCAGACCCAAAGGTCTGTGTAGTGGCATTCCCAAACTCGCTCATTCTGACCCTTCGTTTGCACCTAATTTGCAGAGAGCAGGTCCTTCCCTCCTAACCCCCAACCCCGACCAAACCCACCTGTCTCCCTGCAGCCCCAGCCCCCTTCCCGCCACCCGGCATCTGCGGTTCCTCTCCCTCTGCCCAACTCGCCCCACACCTGACCCCTCTGTGTAGCCCGCCCGCCCCCGCCCCAGCGCGCCCTAGCCTGCAGCCCCCTGCTGGAGACAGGGCCCGGAGCCTCCCGCGGCTCCTGAGTCAGCCTCCCCGGAGGCCGCAGGGGCCGGTACGGGCAGAGGCGGGGCCCGCCGCGGGAGCTGCGAGCGCGGGTCTGAGCTAGACCGTCCGCGAACAATATGCCACCATTTAAATCTGAACGCGCGCCAGCCGCCGATTGTGATGTTAATTCGGAGATGATTTAGGGGGGCGGTAAGAAGTGGGGGGCTGGCCGCCTCTCTGTCAAAGTGCTGTCCGGGACCTTAATATTTGTAATTGAAGCTGATGAGGACTCCGTCTCTGTTTCCACTGATAAAAAAACGCAGGGAGGGAAAAAGAGCAACTAAATTATGGGGCCGGCAGAAAAACATGATTAATCAAAGGTTTGAACTGTCGCCGTGTTCGAGGCCCAGTAAATCTCGTCCGGCCGGGCCCTGCGGAGGCCGAAGGATAAATCTGAGCTGCCCGGTGTTTGCCGCCCCTTTCTGTTTGCCTCTGGGTTCGCACGTCAATTAATTGAATAATTGGATTTGAAGAGATGTCAGGAGATTATAGAGGGAGAGCCGGGAGGAGTGAGTGTGGAGAAAGGGATCTACGAGAGCCGGAGGGGTCAGGTGACGGAGGGACACGGAGAGCCGGGCCTGCCCAGGGAGCTCTTCATCCGGCTCGCCTCGGCTTGGGGTTTGCGAGGACGAGACGCCGCGAAAGGCGGCTGACCTGTGCCTTATTCTCAGCGACGGTTCCCAACCCACCTCTCCAGGCACCGCTCTCATCGAGAAGCTTTCCCAAATTCTCCTCTCTCAATTCTGCCGACTCCTTTCCCAATTCCGCTCTCCTTTTGAAGCTGATGAATGTCTCTGCGTGTTTCATGCGCAAGTGTTTATATGTTGGTTTGTGAAGAAGTGCATTGTTCCCTCTGGTTCACCCCATCTGACCTGGAGTTTTCCCCACAAAGACTGAGGGTTCCCAGAAAGGCAAGGACCAAGACTTCTCTTGGAATCCCCATCCGCAAAGGTCAGAACAGGACTTTTTTTCCTCACCCCCCAATTTCCCCTCACACTCACACTTAGAATTCTAACCTACAATCAAAGCTACCTTCTGCTTAAGGAAAATACCTTTACAAAAACATGACATACACACGCACAGTGACCCCAAACATTTGGTCCCTAGGCCCTCAGCAGCAGCCTGACATAGAAGTAGATGCTTCAGAATTTTGGCCCTTCAGCAACCTCGGGTGAATCCACCAAAAGGATGGGCCCATCTCCTAAAAGGGGAGTGACCTTGATTTGCTATTTGGGAGCATGGCAAGGTTAGGGGAGAGATGAAGTCTGCCTGCCACTGTGTGTGTGTGTGTGTGTGACAGAGAGAAAGGGGTTAGTGGGGAGAGAGAGAGATGGTGGGTTTCCCTCCCTGGTCTCCAGAGAATTTTATGCAGGAATGGATAAGGTTAAAAAAAAAAAAAAAAAGCATACAGGAGAACCATATAAATGATTCTGAAAAATGACAAGATGAAATTGGAAGCCAGGGAAGGTGATGAGGGCAGAGAAACAAAGGACGTCCTGCCAGGCTGCCTGGTGGTAAAGAAGACCTACAGAAGGATACCAGCAGGCACCTCAGTGGAGGCTGCAGCCAGTCTGCCCTAGGCGGAAATTCTGGAGCACCTACTTCTATGTCAGGCTGCAGCTGAGGGCCTGGGGACCAGCGATTTGGGATCAGTGTGCATGTGTATGTAACATATTTGTATTTTCCTTATATACATGGTGAGAACAAAACACACAGCTACCCTTGACACACAGGCAAGGGAAACTAAAGAGGGAGAGCTGAGTCAAATAACAACATGAGGAGTATAGCAAACCATTTTATTTAAGCACAACAATTTTATTTTTAAATTTTGTTTTTTTGAAATGGAGTCTCGCTCTGTCACCTAGGCTGGAGTGCAGTCCCGCAGTCCCGCGATCTCGGCTCACTGCAATCTCCACCTCCCGAGTTCAAGTGATTCTCCTGCTTCAGCCTCCCGAGTAGCGGGGATTACAGGCGCCTGCCACCACACCTGGCTAATTTTTGTATTTTTAGTAGAGACGGGGTTTCGCCATTTTGGCCATGCTTGTCTCGAACTCCTGACTTCAAGTGATCCACCTGCCTCGGCCTCCCCAAGTGCTGGGACTACAGGCCTGGCCTGAGCACAACAATTTAAAACACTGACTGAAGCCAGCCAAACATGCTCACTTGTTCAGATAATTATCATCCTGGCCAGGCGCGGTGGCTCACGCCTATAATCCCAGCACTTTGGGAGACTGAGATGGGCGGATCAAAAGGTCAGGAGGCCGAGACCAGCCTGGCCAACATGGTGAAACCCTGTCTCTACTAAAAATACAAAAATTAGCTGGGCGTGGTGGCACACGCCTATAGTCCCAGCTACTTGGGAGACTAAGGCAGGAGAATCACCTGAACCCAAGAGGCAGAGGTTGCAGTGAGCTGAGATTGTGCCTTTGCACTCCAGCCTGGGTGACAGGGTGAGACTCTGTCAAATAAATAAATAAATAAATAAATAAATAAATAAATAAAATTATCATCCTTTGTCTCCATATGTGGGAGGCAAAATTCCATCTATGAAAGGACAAAGTGGAAGATTTAAGCAGCTTTGGTTTCTATGTGGAGGCTCCTCAAAGAAGTCAGCCTTTGCCTGCTCTTTCTTGTTACTTGGTCTCAGTCTGTTAATGGTATTGATCCAACTATCCAGTCAAAAATGAATTGGGGACTGGGCACAGTGGCTCACACCTGTAATCCCAGTACTTTGGGAAGACAAGGCAGAAGGATCACTTGAGGCCAGGAGTTCAAGACCAGCCTGGACAACATAGCAAGATCCTGTCTCTATAAAACAAAATAATTAGCTAGGCATGATGGCACATACCTATAGTCCCAACTGCTTAGAAGGCTAAGGTGGAAGGATCACTTGAGCCCAGTAGGTTGAGGCTATAATGAGTCATGATTGTGCCACTGTACTCTAGCCTGGGCAACAGAAAGAGACCTATAGAGGAGATGATAGAGGGAGAGCTAGGAAGAGTGCCTGTGGAGGAAGGGGTCTGTGGATAGCAGACACCTCAAAATAAAAATAATTTAAAAAAAAGGCCAGGCACAGTGGCTCACACTTATAATCCCAGCACTTTGAGAGGCCAAATCCAGAGGATCGTTTGAGGCCATGAGTTTGAGACCAGCCTGGACAACAGAGTGAGACCCCCATCTCTAGTAGTTCTAGCTACTAGGGGGCCGAGGCAGAAGGATCACTTGAGCCTAGGAATTCAAGGTTGCAGTGGTCTATGATTGTGCCACTACACTCCAGCCTGGGCAACAGAGTGAGATCATGTCTCTGAAAAAAAATAAAAATAAAAAAAAATGGACCCACCCCCTGCCTTTTAGTCATAGCCTGGTTTTGGTTATATGCTCTGTGAATGAACTCTTGATAGCAAGCATTCTGTATTCTGGGAAATGTTCTCATTTAAACCTAGAAATTGTGCCGATATACCTTTAGAACCATGAAAGTATATATATAAACCTATAAATGGTTTCTATTTCTATTACAGTGGCTCCCGCCTGTAATTCCAGCACTTTGGGAAGCTAAGGCAGGAGGATCACTTGAGCCTAGGAGTTCGAGACAAGCCTGGACAATATAGCAAGACCCTGTCTGTACTAAAATAAAAAATTAGCCATGCATGGTTGTTGTATTAGTCCATTTCACACTGCTGTAAAGAAGTACCTGAGCCTGGGTAATTTATAAACAGAAGAGGTTTATTTGACTCACAGTTCTGCACAGCTGGGGAGGCCTCAGGAAACTTACAATCATGGTGGAAGGTGAAGAGGAAGCAAGGCATGTCTTACATGGCAGCAGGAGATAGAGAGAGTGAAGAAAGCCACACACTTTTTTTTTTTTTTTTTGAGACAGAGTCTTGCTCTGTCGCCCAGGCTGGAGTGCAGTGGTGCGATCTCAGCTCACTGCAAGCTCTGCCTCCCAGGTTCATGCCATTCTCCTGCCTCAGCCTCCCGAGTAGCTGGGACTACAGGCGCCCACCACCAAGCCCAGCTAATTTTTTGTATTTTTTAGTAGAGACCAGGTTTCACCATGTTATCCAGGATGGTCTCGATCTCCTGACCTCGTGATCCACCCACCTCGGCCTCCCAAAGTGCTGGGATTACAGGTGTGAGCCACCATGCCCGGCCAGAAAGCCACACACTTTTAAACCATCAGATCTTTTAAGAACTCACTATCACAAGAACAGCATGGGAGAAACTGCCCCCATAATCCAATCAACTCCCACCAGGTCCCTCCATGGGGATTACAGTTCAAGATGAAATTTGGGTGGGGGCACAGAGCCAAACCATATCAGTGGTGCATGCCTGTGTTCCTAGCTATTTGGGAAGATGAGGTGGGAGGATGGATTGAGCTCAGGAGGTGGAGGCTGCAGTGAGTTATGATGGCACCACTGCACTCCAGCCTAGGCAACAGAGCGAGACCCTGTCTCTATAATAATAATAATAATAATAATAATAATAATAAATAAACCTAGGAATTGAGAAATGGTGTCACAGGAAGAAATTAGCATCAGGGGTCCTTCTTCTGCAGCTCTCTCTATACTCCCTCATCAGCCAAGCCTTTCATGAAGCCATCAAAGTCTTCATATTTAATCTCTCAAAAAAGGACATCTGGCTGGGCACAGTGGCTCATGCCTGTAATCCCAATACTTTGGGAGGCCAAAGTGGGCAGATCACTTGAGGTCAGAAGTTCAAGACCAGCCTGGCCAACATGGTGAAACCCCTTCTCCACTAAATATATAAAAATTAGCCAGGCATGGTGGTACATGCCTGTAGTCCCAGCTACTCAGCAGGCTGAGGCAGAAGAACCACTTGAACCTGGGAGGTGAAGGTTGCAGTGAGCCGAGATCGCACCACTGCACTCCAGGCTGGGCGACAGAGCAAGACTCCATCTCAAAGCAAAAGGACACCCATCTTGTAAATGGCAATACTACAGGCTGCCCCGATACCACAGGGAGATGAAAGATGAGATTTTTCTCCAGTATAATTGTTCATGTAAAAAAAAAAAAAAGGAAAAAAAGAAAAAGAAAAGAGAAAAGAAAGACAAGATTTAAAGGATCATCACCACCAGATTCAGGCAGCTGAGGCTGGTGGAAAGAGCACTGGCCTTGAATTCAGGATAATTAACTTTAGGTCTGGGGCTGTCCCTGTGTGATCAGAAGGGGCTGAAGACGTGAGAGCTAAAATGACTTCTGCAGCTCACACAGTGAGTGAATGGCAAGGCCACCTCAAAAACTCACTTCTCCACTCCCCCAGTTTCTTGTATAGACAGCACAGTATGGAATCAGACTTCCTGGGTTCAAATACAGCTTCTCCTACTTACTAGCTATGTCTTAGTTCCCTCTTCTGTAAAGCAGGGATGATAATAGTTCCCACTTCACAGAGTTATGATTAGGATTTAGATAATTAATGTAAAGAAATCAGGCCGGGCTCAGTGGCTCACGCCTGTAATCCCAGCACTTTGGGAGGCCAAGGCAGGCAGATCACCTGAGGTCAGGAGTTTGAGACCAGCCTGGCCAACGTGGTGAAACCCTGTCTCTACTAAAAATAAAAAAATTAGCCAGGTGTGGTAGTGTGCACCTGTAATCCCAGCTCCTCAGGAGGCTGAGGCAGGAGAATCACTTGAACCCGGGAGGCAGAGGTTGCAGTGAGCTGAGATGGCACCACTGTACTCTAGCCTGGGTGACAGAGTCAGACTCCATCAGAAAGAAAGGAAGGAAGGAAGGAAGGAAGGAAGGAAGGAAGGAAGGAAGGAAGGCAGGCAGGCAGGCAGGCAGGCAGGCACAGTAAGTGTTCAATTATAGCTGTTTTTATTATGATGATGAACATAGTTCTCATAATCGACCAACCTGAATGACACAATTGGCAAAAGGTATTCACCATGCCTGTAAAATCCCTAAGGAAAGGAGTTAGCACTGCCTTGAAAAGAAAGTAGACTCTCTGCTTTGGTGACTCTAAAGACCACTTCTCCTCTCAAATCATTCTTACACCGTTAAGACAGCTAGATCTAGGTTCATACAGGAGAGGTACACCTGAAACAGCCGTATCAGTAGCTTGTTATTCAGTTGTCTCATTAATTTCCATTCATTGAATGCCTATTGGAAAAGCAGCGTGATTTGTCAATCCATCAAACCTGTAGTGAAGTACCATTATGTGCTCAACACTTTTATAGGCAGTTATCAAACCATGAGTCCATTACATTATTAGCTACTCCAGGGACATATATATATAATTTTTTAAACTTTTAATTTAAATTATTTTTAAAATAGAGACAGGGTTTTACTATGTTGTCCAGGTTGGTCTCAAACTCCTGGGCTCAAGTGATCTTCCCACTTTGGCCTCCCAAAGTGCTAGGATTACAGGTATGAGCCACCATACCCTGCCCCATTAAAACCTTTGTATCCCTAGCACCTAGCACAGTTCAGGCACATAATTTTTTTTTTAATATAATAGAGACAGGATCCTGCTATGTTGTGCGAGCTGGTCTCAAACTCCTGGCCTCAAGTGATCCTCTTGCCTCAGCCTCCCAAAGTGCTAGGATTACAGGCATGAGCCGCCATGCCTGGCTGCACATGAGAACTTAATACATGTATGTTGAATGAATACACAGAAACCATGGGAAATTTTAGAGAATAAGAATTACAGTTCCTGCCCTTGATAAGCTAAAATTCTAGTTGGTGAGGCAAGACTTGCACACATGTAAGAGAAACAGAACAAGACAAGACAGTGAACATACTAAGACATAAGTAAGTTCTAGATGACATAGACTAGGAAGAGCTCAAGGTAGGGGTGGAGGGCAGCAGGCAAGAATGCCAACATGGAAGAAGTGGGCCTAAAATAAAGAGTAGAATTTGGGGTTGGGTGGCCAGGCACGGTGACTCACGCCTGTAATCCCAGCACTTTGGGAGGCTGAGGCTGGTGGATCACCTGAGGTCAGGAGTTCGAGACCAGCTTGGCCAATATGGTGAAACCCCATCTCTACTAAAAATACAAAAATTAGCCAGGTGTTGTGGTGGGCACCTGTAATCCCAGCTACTCAGGAGGCTGAGGCAGGAGAATTGCTTGAACCCAGAGGTGGAGGTTGCAGTGAGCAAAGATCGCACCACTGCACTCCAGCCTGGGCAACAGAGCAAGACTTCCTCTCAAAACAACAACAACAACCACAACAAGAATAGAATTTGGAATGACTGAGGAGGGAGAAGACATCCAGCTGCGACCTGGACAAGAGTGACAGCATGTGGCAAGAATCTATACATGTTCAGCGACAGTGACTAAACCAACTTAATCAGAGGTTTAGTGTCTGTGTTTGAAAGACAGAATACAGGCTGGACACAGTGGCTCATTCCTGTAATCCCAGCACTTTGGGAGGCCAAGGCAGGCTGATTGTTTGAGCCCAGGAATTCAAAACCAGCCTGGGAAACATGGTGAAACCCTGTCTCTACAAAAAAAAATTAAAAATTAGCCAGGCATGGTGGTGCAGCTATTTGGGAGGCTGAGGTGGGAGGATCGCTTGAGCCCAGGTGGCAAAGGTTGCAGTGAGCTGAGATCGTGTCACTACACTCCGGCCAGCATGACAGAGTGAGACCCTGTCTTAACACAAATAAATAAGGGCCGGGCATGGTGGCTCACACCTGTAATTCCAGCACTTTGGGAGGCCGAGGCAGGTGGATCACCTGAGATCAGGAGTTCAAGACGAGCCTGACCAATATGGTGAAACCCCATGTCTACTAAAAATACAAAAATTAGCCAGGCATGGTGGCGTGCTTCTGTAGTCCCAGCTACTTGGGAGACTAAGACAGGAGAATTGCTTGAACCCGGGAGACAGAGGTTGCAGTGAGCCAAGATCGCACCACTGCACTTCAGCCTGGGTGACAGAGCAAGACTCCATCTCAAAAATAAATAAATGAATAAATAAATAAATTAATTAAATTAAAGGCAGAATACATATGTGTTTGCAACCGTGTGTTTCTCTGATTGTGTTCCTAGTCACCAAGGAATGGTGTTTGGATTTTCTTTTATTTTGGATTATTCATACCTTCTCTCCCTCTGTCTTAACACGAAAACCAAGAATCAAAACAGTAACCAGCTGCTACCCTCAGCAAACCAAACAGATTGTAAAAGCAGTTACACCATTACCACTTCTCATTTATCTGCATACAAAATAACTTACTCTCCCTCTTTCTCCCACATGGTTCCAGGCTGAGCTGGGATTATTACTGCCTAGATTATTACTGTCTTCTTTATAAATTCCTTTTTCTTAGACTCATTTCTGCCAGATAGCCTTACAAAAAAAAATCATATTTTTTTTCCCCAGCCTGCATGGTTACTTTAAGGAAAGCATGGTAGTGAGTGGGAAGAAAAACAATGTGAACTGAGTAGTGGTTATTAAATACCAGGTGCTTTGCACACATTTGCTTAATTCTCACAATAACCCTGTAAGGTAGTTATTATTATCCCCATTTTACAAGTAAGAAAACGGAGCCTCAAAGAGCCTGCTCAGGTTCAAAGAAGAATAAAGAAATATTACAATAGGGATTTGAACTAGCTCTATATCATTTTGGAGTCCATGCCTTCAGACTTGGCCAGAGGGATTTTATCTTTGGTGCTTGTTTTTTTAAAGATGGCCTCATCCTCCTCCAGGATAACTTAAGGCCAAGTGGATGTGTCTACCCAGAGCTCATTTCTCCCCACTCCTAGACATGCTCCAGTTACCAGAATCCCCTGTTGAGCAGCCCCTTCCAAGGCCACAGCCCACAGCCTCTTCCTGGGGGCTGATCTCTTGAGAGCACAGACTGAGCTACTGGGGGCACATTCCTAGTCCTGTTGGCCTGTAGTGCAGATGGAGTTTAGATGTATGGCCTTACTGAGCGCACACTTTTGTGTGAGACCCCTTCGGCAGTGGGACAGAGCCATGAATGGAAAGAGAACATAAGGCAAACAGGGGCTTGAAGGAATTCCAGAATTCTAAATATAAACCTTCCAGTTAATATTGATATATTTGTCAAGATAAGAGGGTAGGACATGTTTACTTAATGGTTTATTAGCTTTGATTTATAACTTTTACATATTTAGATATTTGGTATCGGGGCCTAAATTTTTCTCTTGCTGCGAGCCCCACAAATATTAGAGGTGGGCTCGCTCATCTCACTACAGTACTCTGATTCTTCCTTCTGCCCTTCCCATTCTGTTCTTCATGGCTAGAAAGCCCCCAGACTTGCCCACCAGCAATTCCCCTCTTCATTCTCACAGCTTGCCAAATTCACCTTTTCATCAGAAACTTTTCAGCTTATTACAAAAGGGGCTGATTTCTCACCCTTGCCCTTCCATGGTTGCCATGACTTCTGCTATTACCCACCTAAAGAGGATGTAACTAACTTACATTGCATACTTGTAGTCATTTTTTTTCTTTTTGAGACAGGGTCTCACTCTGTCACCCAGGCTGGAGTGCAATGGCGCAATCTCAGCTCACTGCAACTTCTGCCTCCCGGGTTCAAGAGATTCTGCTGCCTCAGCCTCCTGAGTAGCTGGGATTACGGGCATGCGCCACCACGCCCAGCTCATTTTTGTACTTTCAGTAGAGACAGGATTTCATCATGTTGGCCAGGCTGGTCTTGAACTCCTGTCCTCAAGTGATCCACCCACCTCGGCCTTCCAAAGTGCTGGGATTACAAGCGTGAGCCACTGCACCTGGCCACCTGTAGTCATTTTACTGTCTGTCCTGCCACTCTTCTGTCCTGTAGGTCTAGGAGTCTTCAGGCTGCTTATAGTACCCAACAGTGGCTCCCTTGAGCTACAACCCTGTTCTAGCCTCTATGGAGAGATATTGTGGAAGATTCTTGCTCTTTGATGAGCTTTAATCAAATACACGAGGGCCTAGTGACTCAGGTGAGGTCGGAAAAATAAGAACAGAACCAGGGGTATCTAGAGAGAAGTTTCCATTTCATTTAGTGGGAAGAAAATAGAGGGAATAGAGCCCAAAGAAAAGGTTAAACGAATGCAGGGTAATTGGGTACAGGACCAAGTTTAGAGGAAGGTTAGCCTTGGGGTAGGCTCCTAGGTTGTGAAGCCTGGGGGGGTGGTTCCTAGAATGTGGAGATGGATTAGGCTTGAGGGACAGTCACAGAATGGCACCACTCGGTGACCCAGGCCAGAAAACTGAGCGCCATCTTCACCTCTCCCTTCTCCTTTATCATACACCAGTCAATCACTGAGGCCTGTAAGGTCTTCCTTCGAAAGCTCTCTGAGCTCCACCTACTTCTCACCATCCCCACTATCACCCCCAAGCTCAAGCTACCCTGTTCTCCCACCTGGATTTTGAAAACAGCCTCCTTTTTGCTCTCTGTGCTGCCAGCCCTGCCCTTTCTCATCAGTCCTCCACACTAGAGCTAGAATGATCTTTTTAAAATGCATACTTGAGCCTCTCACTCTCTTGCTTAAATGACTCCTTGTTGCTTTCTGGATAAAATCCAAATGTCTTAGCTCGATGCTCAAGATCCTTCAGGATCTAGGCACCACCAACTAGTCTCATCTCTCTGTATCCTGCCACACCACAACTGTTCATTCTGGCCACATTGAATTACTTGCCCTCTGTTGAAAAGATCACTTAATCCCTCATTTCCAAGCCTTTGTACATATTGCCCCTACTCCATGGAACATCCTTTCAGTCCCTCCCTATACAGTTTTTTTAGGCATCTCAGAAATGTCACCTCCTTCTGGAGGCCTTCCTTGACTACCCCTTCTCAGCACTGTGATACATGTCCATCTTACGTATTTCCATAGCACCCACTGCTTACTCTTTTTATAATACTATTGTTCTGTGTTGAAATTATTTGCCTTTTATTTAATAATCCTGTGTATCGCCTGTTAGACTATAAAGTTGTTAAGGGCAAGGACTCTATCTTATTCACTGTTTAATCATTCACAAAATTTCTGTTGAGAGCCTAGTATGTGCCAGGTACTGTTCTAAATGCTGGGGATACAGTGATGAACAACGTCCCTGCCTTAGAGAAGCTTATCTTCTAATGGGGTAAAAGCGGTAAAAAATAAAAATAGGTCAGTGGGGTGGCTTAAGCCTGCAATCCCAGCACTTTGGGAGGTCGAGGTGGGCAGATCACCTGAGGTCAGGAGTTCGAGACCAGCCTGGCTAACATGGTGAAACCCCATCCCTACTAAAAATACAAAATTAGTCGGGCATGGTGGTACAGGCCTGTAATCCCAGCTTCTCGGCTGAGGCTCGAGAATCACTTGACCCCAGGAGGCAGAGGTTGCAGTGAGCTGAGATCGTGCCATTGCACTCCAGCCTGGGCAACAAGAGCAAAACTCCATCTCAAAAATAAATAAATAAATAAATAAATAAATAAATAAATAAATAAAATTTAAAAAAATAAAACTATATAAGTGCTAAAAAGAAAAATAAGGAAATATAAAGGGATAAAGAAGAGAGGGTGATGGTTATTTAGAGAGAGTGGTCAGGAAAGGCATCTCTGAGGAGATGATATCAGAGAAGAGGCCTAAATGAAATGAGAGAGCCAGCCAAGGCATAATCTGGGGGAAGAAGGTTCCAGGCAGAGGGAATAGCAAGGGTCCTGAGTGAGAAAATCTTTGCTGTATCTGAAGTTCAGTAAGAGCCTATTGTAGCTGGACCCTTGAATTTTTTTCTACAAGTACTATAAAACTATTAGAAGGTTTTAAGTAGCAAGATCCAATCTATATTTTCTTTTTTTTCTTTATTTTTTATTTTTTAGAGGCAGAGTCTTGCTTTGTTACCCAGGCTGGAGTGCAGTAGTGCAATCATAGCTCACCACAGCCTCAAACTCATGGGCTCAAGCTGATCTACATTTTAAAAGACCAGTTTAGCTACTCACTGTGTGGAGTGTAGACTGTGGCCAGGCCAAATCAGAATCAGGGAGATCAGCTAGGAAGTATTGCAGTGACCCAGCAAGAGATGTCAGTGGCTTGGACTAAGTTAGATTTTGGAAGTGGTAAGGAATAGGCAAATGTGGGAGATATTTGTACTCTTAGTGTTTAGCATGGTGTCTGCCTAGACATTCAATAAATATTTGATGAATTAATTAAGAATTAATTAATCCAACTCAATAAAGACTGAGCTAGAACTGAAATCATCCATCCTTAGATCTTCTACTAAAATCCCAACCCCTCCACAAACTGCCACTAACAAGGATCAGTACTAGGACATATATTTGTTAATTCCTAAAAATCAATAGGAAGATAACAAATAACCCAATAGGAAAATGGGCAAAAGACATACATGACTAGGCATTTCACAGAAGACAGAACATGAATGGGCAATAAATACATGAAAAGATACTCAACCTCATCAACAATATGGGAAATATAAATTCAAACCACCATGAAATTCCTTTTTTTTTTTTTTTGATATGGAGTCTTGAACTGTTGCCAGGCTGGAGTGCAGTGGTGCATTTTTACAGGTGTGCGCCACCACGCCCAGCTAATTTGTGTATTTTTAGTAGAGATGGGGTTTCACCATATTGGCCATGATGGTCTTGATCTCCTGACCTCGTGATCCTCGTGATATAACACACCTGGCCATAAAATTCCATTTTATACCCAACAAACTGACTAAATACCAAGTGTTGGCAAGGATAGGGTAGCAACTGAAACTCTTATATACTTTGGTGCACATAAGTATTAGAAAACAAATTGAGCCAGGTGCGGTGGCTCACACCTGTAATCCCAGCACTTTGGGAGGCTGAGGTGGGAGGATCACAAGGTCAGGAGATCAAGACCATCCTGGCTAATATGGTGAAACCCCCATCTCTACTAAAAATACAAAAAAAAAAAAAAAATTAGCCAGGCGTGGTGGCAGGTGCCTGTAGCTCCAGCTGCTCGGGAGGCTGAGGCAGGAGAATGGTGTGAACCCAGGAGGCGGAGATTGCAGTGAGCCGAGATTGTGCCACTGCACTCTAGCCTAGGTGATAGAGCGAGACTCCAATTCAAAAAAAAAAAAAAAAAGAAAGAAAGAAAAGAAAACAAATTGAGATTTTCTAGCAAAGTTGAAGATATTCATATCTTACAACCCAGAAATTTCCTTTTTTAAATTTTTCCTTTTTTATTTCCTGTCTTACCTGAAACAATTCCCTTTTATACATATACCCTGAAGAAATTCTTCCCCACGTATACAGAGACATGTTCATAAATGTTCAAAGCAGCATTGTCTGTAATAGCAAAAAGATGAAAACAAGCCCATATATTCATTAACAGGAGAATTAGTCAATAAATTGGTGGGTTACTATACATCAATGAAAATGAATAAACTACAACTACATACATCAACATAGATGAAACATAATGTTGAATAATGTTGAACAAAACATAATGTTGAATAAAAAGGGCAAGTCAAAGATGTCTACAAACAGTATTATATCACTCTTTTTTTTTTTTTTTTTTTTTTTTTGAGATGGAGTCTCACTCTGTCACCCAGGCTGGAGTACAATGGCGCAGTCTGTGCTGACTGCAACTTCTGCTTTCCAGGCTCAAGCAATTCTCCTGCCTCAGCCTCCTGAGTAGCTGGGATTACAGGTGCCCACCACCACACCCAGCTAATTTTTGTATTTTTAGTAGAGATGGGGTTTCACCACATTGGCCAGGCTGGTTTTGAACTCCTGACCTCAAATGATCCTCCCGCCTTGGCCTCCCAAAGTGCTAGGATTACAGACATGAGCCACCATGCCTGGCCTTGTTTTTTCTTTTTCTTTTCTTAAATTAGGGCATGCTGTTGCATACAGTGGCTCGTGCCTGTAATTCCAGCACTTTGGGAGGCCAAGGCTGGTGGATCACCTAAGGTCAGGGGTTCGAGAGCAGCCTGACCAACATGGTGAAACTCCGTATCTACTAAAAATACGAAATTAGCCAGATGTGGTGGTGCACACCTGTAATCCCAGCTACTTGGGAAGCTGAGGCAGGAGAATTGCTTGAACCCAGGAGGCGGAGGTTGCAGTGAGCCAAGATCATGCCACTGCACTCCAGCATGGGCGACAAGAGCAAAACTCCATCCCCCGCCAAAAAAAATATAGGGCGTGGCTTAATGGGTGTCCATTTTATTACTATGCTTCATAGTTCATATAAAATGTCAGTTCTGGAAAAGTTGTTTTGCTTTGTTCATGCCTGTGTCCTCAACACCAAGAACAGTGCCTAGCACAGAGTAGATGCTCAAAATACATGTGTCGAATAAATGGACATATATGACTTGCATTGTTTTATATGAATCAAATGTTTCATAATTTTCTTTTTTCAAACGTTTTGTTTTTAATTTTTGTAGCAATAGGGTCTCACTATGTTGCCCAAGCTGGTCTCGAACTCCTGGGCTCATGCAATCTCCCTGCCTCAGCTTCCCAAAGTGCTGGGATTGCAGTCATGAGCCACCATGCCTAGCTAATTTTCTTAAAAGGAAAAAACCTACTTTAATTATGTTGCCCCCTTGACTATTCTAGCTTGAAGTCATACTGCTTCCACAACTCCTATTACTCATATAGCCTATTAAATCCTGCTGCATATTATAGTTATATGTGTACTTCTTTCTTACTGATTTTAAATTTATGAAGACAAAGGAGTATGCTTTCTCATTTTTTATACCCATTCGCAATATGTAGCACAATACTTTGCACATAGCAGATGCTCAATAAATATTGGTTGTGGCCGGGCATGGTGGCTCACGCCTGTAATCCCAACACTTTGGGAGGCTGAGGTAAGCAAACCGCTTGAGCTCAGGAGTTCAAGGCCAGCCTGGGCAACATAGTGAAAGCCTATCTTTACAAGAAATACAAAAATTAGTCGGGCATGGTGGCGCATGCCTGTAGTCCCAGCTACTTGCGAGGCTGAGGCAGGTGGATCAATTGAACCCAGGAGGTCGAGGCTGCAGTGAGCCATGATCGTGTCACTGCACCCCAGCCTGGGCAACAGAACAAGACCCTGTCTCCAAAAAATAAAATAAATAAAAAATAAACAAATTCAAAGGAAGGTGAAGTTCTTCCCCAGCAAAAATGTTTTTGGTCATCCCTCTGCCACCATCTCTCCCACTGATTCCTCCCTCAGAAGCCTGGATACCAGTGATCCTTTCCCTTCCTTCATCTACTGTTTTCTTTCTTTAGAAGTAGGGAGGTTTACCGATGTCTCACAGTCCTGATGTCTTAGGGAACTGATTTAGCAAGGAAAAGTAGAAAATCTATCAGTCAGTCCCCACCAGCCCATCACAGCCCAGGAGCTTGAAATTAACCATCACCAATAAATAGAGAAACTCAGTATGTAAGAAGTATTGGCAGTGCAAAGTTTCCACTTTAACTTGCAGAAAAGTGCCTGTTTAGCAGAAAGAAAGGGAATCCTGGAAAGTTAACACTGGATGAAATCTTAGAGATCACCTACTTCTCTCCCTGATTTTTCCAAATGAGGAAACTGAAGCTTCGAGAGATGAAGTAACTTGCATAGTTATTCGACTATTTAGTAGCAGGGCTGGGACTAGACTCCAGTCTCCTGCCTCGAAGACAGCTGTTCTATCCATACCACTTGCTGGCAACATGTGCATCTAGCAAAACACATCATAAAGTATCCTCATCTTAAGCCATCAGGAATGGAAATCAAACCATTTAAACCCTTCCTCTTCTCTCTAGCAATATTTTTTCTTTGCATTTCTCTGTGCCCTGGTGTCTCTCTCTCTCTCTCTCTCTCTCGTTTTTAAAATCACTCCTGTTTCTTTCGTGGCTCTTTCTCATTGTGGCATGCCTACATGATTATCTTGATTTTTCTGCTCTAAGCTATGGTTTCTTGTCCAAAGAAACATATATAAACCAATCAAAACCCTTCCTTGGTGACCTTTGTAGAAAAGGACACTTGGAATTTCGATATGAGAGAAGCTGAACCTCTCTCTTAGCCTATCCAGTCAATTAAAATGAGTCTCTGGCCCCCCTGACGGTTGTTAACCAATCCTAAGAAAGGAAAGATCAATCTCATTTCTTCGTCACCACTGTGCAGGGAGGCTGCCAACCAGTCAGAATCTGCCACTCACAGTCATTAAAAAAACTGGCCAATCAGGCCAACCTTGTTATATGGTCTGGTAGGAAAAGAAAGGGACTGATTGGAAAGGGTAGTTCTGTCTCCACACCCTTTCCTTCCTGGACCGCAGTTTTCCCTTTGTGAAGTGAAAGAAGGACCCTTCCCCAAGCCTATAGTTAAGAAGATCCCCCGACCCTCAGCTAAGCTTCTCTTGGATCTTTTGTTGTCTTCAAATTCACCCCTCCCCTTACAAACCTGCTTTTTGTAGCCTCACTGCTCCCTTGCGGATTTGATTGCTTGCTTCAAGCCTCGTAATAACAGTCCCAGGATTCTTAGCCTCCCCTCAGATCTCCACTCACCAGCAAGTAAAATAACTTGTTTTGTATGATTTATGCAAGTGAAAACGTTTTTAAAGTGTAGTTGAGTCTCTTTCAGGAGATACTACCTCAAGGACCTTGCAATAAACAGTCTATATAGGTAGCAGTGCAGAATTGAGTTGCAATGCCCTTAACTATAGAAGCAGTGATGATGGTGGTAGTGATGGTGGTGGTGGTGGTGGTGACGAGATGATTTTGATGCTAGCAATTACTGAACTCTTACTGGGTACCAAGTACCTTGCTAAAAGCTTCATATGTATTATCCCAATATTGGCTGTGTGATAAGTACTATTATTCTTCCCAATTTACATAAGAGGAAATAGATTTAGAGGGGTCTAAACAGCTAGCTCAAGGTCACACAGCGATTTGGGAACCCAGATTTGTCTGAACGCAGAAGCCATTATTCTATGAGGGTAAGGGAGTGTTAAACATCGCAGGCTGTAACAACTTTTGGAAAGAGCCAGCTTTAGCTTCCTCCCAGGCCCCTTCTCTGATCCTCCTCTGGGATTGTTAGCCATATCTGAGTGTCTAAATTGTCACAACAGCTGCAACAGCCGTTTGGGGGTGGTGGCTCCTAAGAACCGTGGACTTTCTCTGCCACTGAGGATGAAGCTGACAGCTTAAAAGAATTCCGTTTTGGTGAGAATGGAGATGTCTGGAGACCTCAGGGGATAAACTTGTGTCTTTGCTAGCCTGTCTTTCTCCTAACAGCATCTCCACAGTGCCTGGCACCACTTGGTACTAGATAAATACCTGTTGATTGATTCCCAAGGATCCCAGTTCCATTTCCCACGTACCTGCCCGCTCGGGGCGCAATCAACAACTAGAACTGGAGATTTGGCGATTTCAGAGGAACCTGTGGGAATCCTAATGGAGCTGGAAACGTGAATTTAGGAAAGACAGGCAGTCTACCACCCTCCTCTTCTCGCCCGCTTCTCCTATTTCTCCCCACTCCTTCCCCTCCGTTTCAGGAGCTCAGGGCCATAAAAATGCAGATGGAGGATCGGTGTGAAATAACGGGCCCATATAAATCCCTCTGCCGCCCGCCTGTAAGATGGATTGGCCGCATTGAAATTCCTCCGCGAGGATAATTAAACTCGGGGCCTCATCCGGGCAAAATTACATTCCTGTAATGGCGTCGCTCGGGGTCCCGGGAAATTGCTCCGTGGGCTTTCAGCGGCGGTTTTTATCGCCGGCCGGGGTGTGCCTGGCTGCGGCTCGCCTCTCCTCTGGGACCGTAAAGCTGCTGCCGTGATTTATCCTCCCCTTCTCCCAAATCCGATTAAATGGAGGAGCTCGGGGCCGGGGCGCTGCGGGGCCCGGGAGCCAGGAGGGGGCGGCGGGAAGGACGGGGCCAAAGAGGGGAGGACAAACGGCCCCTCAGAGGGTGGCGGATTTGCCTTTATTTACAGCCGCGGCTTTCTTTTTATTTTTTATGGGGTTTGGTGAGTTTTTCCCGTCTTTCTCGTGCTGCATTCAAGCACGATGCAGGGACGGCAGGGGTTTGGAACTGGATAGGCCTTGTCGCCCTGTTCCAAAGGGCAGGGCAGGTCCTGTCTGGGAGACAAGAAGGCCTAGGAAAGATGAGGACCAGGAAGCCCCCCCACCTCCTTCCATCAGGGGAAGGGCGAGCGAAAGGGGAGAGAAAACGGACGTTCAGGAGAGCATGGGGGCGGGAGGGGGGCGCTGCTTATCCCCACTCGCGTAGTTGAAACCTGAGCAGAGGCTCGGGCAAGCCTGGAGTGACCTCGCAACCTTACAGCGGGTCGCAGGTGCCCGTTATTCCTAGACTGTCCCAGGAACCAGGAAAGAGAGATTCGGATCATATTTAGCCCTATCTTCTGGCTCGCTGATGCTGCTTTTCTCATGGTTTATCACCGGAATGGAAAGGAGGAAACGGGGAGAGGGGGAAAGGGCGAAGCCACCAGAAGCAGCTGCGGCATTTTGCTGACTATTCGCCCATTGAGCCGGTTTGCCATCCAGTGATGCCAGGGTCCCGGCGCGACAGAAAGCAGGACTCCCACAATCTTCCTCCTGCTGCATTTTAGGCACTGAACCCCAATCCCGACTGTATGTTAACACTGAATTCTGAGTAGGAGTTTTGTTTTGGCAGTGTGACGACTGCGCATGCTCGGAAAGGGGACGCAAGTCCGAGATCCCAAACGCGGTACAGACCAAACTGCAGGCCACGTTACGGATCGGCTTACTCCGCGGAGCTGGCCTCATTTCTGCACAGTCGGCGCTCCCTGTAGTTTCTCCTCTCGAACGCCAGGTGGAGCAACCGGCCGGATACCGCCACAGCCCTGGCAGGCGGCGCTGTGATGCCTGAGCTGATCCTGTATGTTGCAATCACTCTATCCGTGGCTGAGAGACTCGTTGGCCCGGGTCACGCATGCGCTGAGCCTTCCTTTCGCTCTTCCCGCTGCTCCGCCCCTCTCCGTCTTCTCTGCAGTGGGAGCAGGTAAGGCCTTGGGGCCTAGTGCCCGCTGTGCGCCGCGCACGCGCGCGGGACACCTCACCTCGCGCGAAAGCTTCGAGGCGCTTACCTTGCGTGCTCCCACCCTGGTCCTCTCGCCCTTCCTGGCTCCTGCTATCCCTTCGCCTTAGAGCTGGCTCTTCCGCTTGCCGGTGACCCCCAACCGCGCGGGCCTGGCGCCATCTTGGATGTCTCGTAGGGGGAGGGTGCCTTGGAGCTAGCCAAAGTTAGATCCTGGAGTGCTGCTTTTTACCTGTTCCACCCAGCCCCTACAGACACGCTTTTCTCGCCCTCTGGCCCTTTCAGATTGTCACAACCCCCAGGCTCTCCCCTCCTATCTCTGCTTTCTCTTCTCATCCTGACTTGTGCCTTCTTTATTCTGAAATCTCCAGACTTTAGGCCCCAGGACCTCAGGTGCTCCGAGCCATGGAGATAATGGATCGTCTAAAGTCACCAATCCCTCTAGTCAGCACCACCCAATTTAAAAAGTAAACCTTGAACATGGAAGAAGTGGGAAAAAAAGCCAAAACATCGCCTCCCGTTAGGTTGTGGCTTGGGGTAGCTAAGGCAGAAGAGAGAGGCTGGTTGCTTTGGAATCACTAGTTATTTACCAGTACCTTTCTCGCATCCTGGCACGCTGGTGAAGTTGGAAAAGTCACAAGTAGTGGGCTAGAGATGAGGGTTTCTGTTGAGGCAGCAGGCCCAGAAAGGTGGGGTAAGGCCAAGCTAGTGGGGCCAGCATGAGTCCCTGCGTGCTAGCTTTCCCGTCAAGGATTAATTAACCTCCCCAGATTCTGCTGTTACAAGGAAAAGAAGGTTTAAGGAAAGGAATAGTTAAGTTACCACTCCTGTGACTCATCTACACTGAGGAAAAAGCCCGTGATGATTTTGGAGTCCTGATTCTGGATAGTGTCTTTGCCCAAGTTGTAGGCTAACAATTGCAGACTTGCCATGGTTAGATAGCCAATGGTGGGATCCCTTAATTGCCACCCCTTGTTGTGGGTTTACTACATGCCAGCACCACATTAAACTCTTTATGTATGTTAATTTGTAAATGAACATACTTAATCCCCCTAAGAGCTGCATTTTACAAAGATGATAATAAGGTATAATTCCCTTAGAAAAAAACCACCTCTTCTTTTCCTAAAAGCCTTAAAGAACTATTGGATTTTGACCCAAGAAAACCTGAATAGTACGGCAGCAAAATTGGGTTAGAGTTACATATAGGCAAAAATCAGAGTTCTAGATAGGACAAGAGTTGAAGACATCCATTAACTTAAAAGTAATTAAGGCTGGGTGTGGTGGCTAACACCTGTAATCCCAACACTGGGAGGCCAAGGTGGGAAGATCGTTTGATGCCAGGAGTTCCACACTAGCCTGGGCAAAAAATAAATTAAGAGCAATTAAGATCTTGGATTCAGAAGTGTTTTAACCTGGGACAATCTGAGTTCTGTTCATTTAATGAAGTGGCATTTAATAGGCCTAAGCATTCACTGAGTATTTCAGCCCGTGACCTATTAGAAAGCATGTAACTTTAAAGATCCAAGTTCAAGTCTATTCTCTACCACTACCGCAGTTTCAAGACTAGGTTTAAGGTCACGCTCTTGCGTTAAGTATATCTAATAATCGTCTGGGAAACTTGTTTGAAATACAGGGCACTTGAGCCTTATTCCCAGAGATCTTTTTTGTTTGTTTATAGACGGAGTTTCACGTTGTTGCCCATACTGGAGTACAGTGGTGTGATCATAGCTCACTGAAGCCTCCAGCTCCTGGGCTCAAGCAGTCCTCCTGCTTCAGCTTCTGGAGTAGCTGGGACTACAGGTGCACTTCCACCTCACCTGGCTAACTTTATTTTTTGTAGAGATGAGGTCTTGATGTTTGCCCAGGCTGGTCTCAAACTCCTGGCTTCAAGTTATCTTTCCGCCCCAGCTTCTCAAAGTGTTGGGATTACAGGAGTGAGCCACTGAACCTAGATCCCCCAGGATCTTGACCAGGAAGGTCCAAGTTGGACCCAAGAATATGCATTTTTTAATACGTACACCACCCAGATAATTCCGGTTCAGATGGGCTTCTCACTTCACTTGGAGAAACCCTGCCTTTAGGTTTTTAACTCACCTTCTGTTTCAGGTAAGTTCACTTCTACCAACTTAGATACCTATAGGGTGTCAGGTCTTCTTTAGATCTTGGGGAGACACAATTTAATACTTTTTTTTTTTTTTTTTTTGAGACGGAGTTTCCCTCTTGTTGCCCAGGCTGGAGTACAATGGCACAATCTTGGCTCACCACAGCCTCTGCCTCCCGGATTCAAGCAATTCCCCTGCCTCAGCCTCCTGAGTAGCCGGGATTACAGGCATGCACTACCACGCCCGACTAATTTTGTATTTTCAGTAGAGACGGGGTTTCTCCGTGTTGGTCAGCCTGGTCTCGAACTCCTGACCTCGTGATCCGCCCGCCTCAGCCTCCCAAAGTGCTGGGATTACAGGCATGAGCCACTGTGCCCAGCCACTAATACCTTTTAGGTAGACTAATAGCAGAATTCCCCCTTGATCTTCCTCACTTATTAATACAGGAAATTGAAGTATTTTGAGGAATCAGATGCTTCCAGGGATCAGCAAAGAGATTGTTGGAGACTTTCCAGTGTCTTGGCCTTCAACAAATATCTCCCAAAACTACAAACACTCTAAAGGGCAACTTTTTGTTTGTTTGTTTGTTTTGAGACGGGGTCTCGCTCTGTCACCCAGGCTGGAGTGCAGTGGCATGGTCTTGGCTTACTGCAACCTCCGCCTCCTGGGTTCAAGCAATTCTCCTGCCTCAGCTTCCTGAGTAGCTGGGATTACAGGTGCGCGCTACCACACCTGGCTAATTTTTGTATTTTTAATAGAGATGGGGTTTCACCATGGTGGTCAGGCTGTTCTTGAACTCCTGATCTCGTGATCCGTCCATCTCAGCCTCCCAAAGTGCTGGGATTACAGGTGTGAACCACGCGCGCAGCCTAAAGGGCAACTTTTAAAGGTCCAGATGATGAAGTCTTGAGAAGGGTTCCTTTTGAATAAAAACTAAGGAAAACTTAGGCAAAAGACACTCTGGGAAAATTCCTGTGGCAACTGCAAATCATGAGGCTATGGAAATGGGTAACAGGTCTTACCTGAACCCAAGTATTCACTTGTTCACACCAGGGGAAGTCACTTGGTTATAAGGAAATCTTGGGAGCTGTATGGGGTTTCTGGAAGAAGTCATGACTTCAGGGTTTTCATTCTATTTCTGCCGATGACTTAAGGTCAGTCACTGTTTTCTGGGCCAGTTAAGCTTTCTAGGGCCCCTTTTCTGCGAATAAGGATGTAGTTTAGTGAATAAGGAGAGTGTTTACAATACTGCTTCTGTAATTCCAGCTCTCCTGCCACAGCCCCTCACCCCCTGAAAATGTTCGCCTGCTCCAAGTTCGTCTCCACTCCCTCCTTGGTGAGTACCTGCTTTTCTGGGAGAGTTTTAAAGGAGAGACATCTTGTCTCTCTCTTTCCATCAGACCTTGTTCTTCACAGCAAGGCTCGGGGAGAGGAGGTCCAGGCGGGCAGATCACTTGAGGCCAGGAGTTCAAAACCAGCCTGGCCAACATGGCGAAACCCCATCTCTACTAAAAATACGAAAACCAGTTGGGCATGGTGGCAGGCGCCTGTAATCCCAGCTACTCAGGAGGCTGAGGCAACAGAATAGCTTGAACCCAGGAGGTAGAGGTTGCAGTGAGCCAAGATCGCACCACTGCACTCCAGCCTGGGCGTCAGAGCAAGACTCTGTCTCAAAAAATAAATAAGTAAGAAAGATTCTTGGGGAGGGAAGGCCCTCTGCTATGATTGCCTAACAGGAGAGAGTGAGTGCTTGCTAGATACTCTCCTGCCCCGTATCCCTTGGCAGCCAGTTAATTTTTTTTTTTTTTTTTTTGAGACAGTTTCACTCTTGTTGCCCAGGCTGCAATGGCGTGATCCACCACGACCTCCACCTCCTGGGTTCAAGCAATTCTCCTGCCTCAGACTCCCAAGTAGCTGGGGTTACAGGCACCTGCCACCACACTCAGCTAACTTTTGTATTTTTAGTAGAGATGGGGTTACACCATGTTGGCCGGGCTGGTCTCAAACTCCTGACCTCGGGATCCAAGTAGAGACAGGGTTTCTCCATGTTGATCAGGCTGGTCTTGAACTCCTGACCTCAGGTGATCCACCCTCCTTGGCCTTCTAAATTGCTGTTATGATAGGCATGAGCCACCACGCCTGGCTGTGGCCAGTTAATTCTTACCCAGCCATCTTAGGAGAAGAATAGAGATGAGAATCTAGACTAAGATCAAGTTATTCCTACTCCTGAAACTATATGTCATGTAAACTGGCCATCCAGAGTGGTAAACATAAGTAGATTGCATAACTTGGACTGAGTATGCACTGTGTATAGGATCTTGTCCTGAGTGAGCCATATCTAAGGAGTTCATTCTGAGACTTAAATTTGGATAGGAAGCTAAAATTTACATAAGTACACATTGGAAAAGTATTTGACTCAGAAACAACAGTATGGAAGAAATTTTTAAAATAGTAGCTAGAGGAGGCGGTTGGTTCATTCACAAATAAAAAGGAGTACCATTTATTGAGCATTTACCATGTGCCTTAGCACTGAGTTTACTAATTGGTATACATAAGCTCATTTACTCTTCAAATCAACCCCAAGAGATGATATTTTGATTTCATAAATGAGAATACAGGCTTAGAAAGGTTTAAGTGACTTATCCTGAGAGTACACTGCTGATAATAGAATTAAGATTTGAATCTCACTTTATCTGATGCCTAAAGCCCTGGCTATTAATCACCGTGTGTCTGTTTTGGTGTCACTGTCTTGGGGTTAGTCAGAAAAGGCTACCAGAAGGTGGTGAATTTTGAGCATGAATCTTTGTTCCTATTTTCCAAAAGGATGTGTTCAGGGAAAGTTACTGGCTTCTTTCTTGTGGGCTGACCATTACCCATACAGATGTCCCCCAACTTTAGATGATTTGACTTAAGATTTTTTTTTTTTAACTTTATGATGATGCAAAAATGATATGCATTCATTAGAAACCATACTTTGGGCTGGGCGTGGTGGCTCATGCCTGTAATCCCAGCACCTTGGGAGGCCGAGGTGGGTAGATCACCTGAGGTCAGGAATTCAAAACCAGCCTGGCCAATATGGTGAAAACCTCTCTCTACTAAAAATACAAAAATTAGCTGGGCGTGGTTGCGGGCGCCTGTAGTCCCAGCTACTTGGGAGGCTGAGGCAGGAGAATTGCTTGAACCTGGGAGGTGGAGGTTGTAGTGAGCCGAGCCGAGATCACGCCACTGCATTCCAGCCTGGCGATGGAGCAAGACTCCGTCTCAAAAAAAAAGAGAAATCATACTTCGAATTAGGAATCTTTATCTTTTCCCAAGCTAGCAATGTGTGGTACAATACTCTGTTGCAATACTCAGCAGCAACCCACAGCTCCCAGTCACCTGCCCAATCACAAGGGTAAACCAGTACTCTACAGTGTACTGTGTTGCTAGGTGATTTCACCTAACTGTAAGGTAATGTAAGCTTTTTGAGCACATTGAAGGCTAGGCTAGGCCAGACTATGGTGTTTGGTAGGTTAGCAGTATTAAATGGTTTTTCAAAGTATGATGGATTTATTGGCACATAACCCTGTGGTAAGTTGAGGAGCATCTGTATATATTTCCCTTGTTGAGTAAGGCAAATGCTTCTGAGGCTTAGATTTCTTCTCGTTCTCAAGAGCTATAAAAGGATACAGCAAGGTTGGATGCTCCTTTATGGCCCAAAAGTAAGCAGACTTTCTTTCCTTAAAGCAAAGTCTGAGAAGAGAAATGGTGTGGTTCTTTAATTTAGACTTTGCTAAAAGGAAGAATGATCCAAAATTCTAACGTACGTGTGAAGATGGAAAGGCCATCAGAGGAAAGAAAATCTTGTCTGATGATTTAACAACATGGCATAGTTCTGAAACTCCTCTTCAGTCTTCCTTGACCTTCCTGCCCCTGTATGTCATTCCTGCTAGGTCAAGAGCACCTCACAGCTGCTGAGCCGTCCGCTATCTGCAGTGGTGCTGAAACGACCGGAGATACTGACAGATGAGGTACCTTACCGGTGGAGTTGGGACTGTGGTTTTGGGGGTGATGGGTCAGGAGGGTTACCTGCCAGAACCAGGAGGTAGAGTGCTGAGGACAGTCATCACAGGCTAAAATTCATGAATGGCCAAGGCCATGGGCTTTAGGTGGAGATGGAGGACACTTAATATGCTGTTTGCTATAGTGCTCCAGCTTTTGCCACTGGCAGCACATGCCCTTGTGCACTGCTGCTAACTGGTATTACTTGGCCTAGTCTACTGACTTCAGTTGGAAGCATTTAGTCCTAGGAAGATGATCTCCTTGGGACAGCAAGAATAGACTAAGACCTCAGTCTTAAACTTCTTGACCACACCTGAATCTTAAAGGCGTTTGAAGTCTACATCCTACGTTAAAAGGTTCTACCTGCCAGCATTTTAGGGCATTAAAACAATTTTCTGTTTGGGGGAGAAACAATGGGATTTGGCAGCTTAAAGGTTTTAAATGGTACAAAAGTTACCAAAGCAAAAAACTTTACCTTCTACCTGCCTTTTTTTCACAGAGCCTCAGCAGCTTGGCAGTCTCACGTCCCCTTACCTCACTTGTCTCTAGCCGCAGCTTCCAAACCAGTGCCATTTCAAGGGACATCGACACAGCAGCCAAGTTCATTGGAGCTGGGGCTGCCACAGTTGGGGTGGCTGGCTCTGGGGCTGGGATTGGGACTGTGTTTGGGAGCCTCATCATTGGTTATGCCAGGTAAGATAAGTTGGACCCTCCACTGGTTATCTGATATGCTTTCCAAAGGTCAGAAAATATTTGGGGGTCTAGAAATATACTATTCCACACTGTAGCCACTAGCTACATGTTGTTTGTTTGTTTGTTTGTTTTGATACAGTAACGCTCTGTCGCCCAGGCTGGAGTGCAGTGGCGCAATCTCAGCTCACTGCCACCTCTGCCTCTGGGTCCAAGCGATTCTTGTGCCTCAGCCTCCCAAGTAGCTGGGATTACAGGCGCGCACAATGACGCCCACCTAATTTTTGTGGTTTTAGTAGAGATGGGGTTTCGCCATATTGGCCAAGCTGGTCTCGAACTCCTGACCTCAAGTGATCCACCTGCCTCAGCCTGCAAAACTGCCAGGATTACAGGCGTGAGCCACCGTGCTTGACCTGAATTTTAGTTTTAATTAATTAAAAATACATAGTTTAGGTTTTCAGTTCTTCAGTCACGCTAACCATATTTAGAATGCTCAGTAGCCAGATGTGGCTAGAGGCTACCATATTCAACAATGCAAATATAGAATGTTTGGCTGGGCACAGTGGCTCACTAATCCCAGCACTTTGGGAGGCCGGGGCAGGCGGATCACTTGAGGTCAGGAGTTCCAGACCAGCCTGGCCAACATGGCGAAACCCCATCTCTACTAAAAATACAAAAATTACCTGAGTGTGGGGGGCGTGTGCCTATAATCCCAGCTATTCAGGAGGCTGAGGCAGGAGAATCGCTTGAACCCGGGAGGTGGAGGTTGCAGTGAGCTGTGAGCCGAGATCATGCCACTGTACTCCAGCCTAGGTGACAGAGTGAGACTTTGGGGAAAAAAAAAAAAGAAAAACAAATATAAGCTGGGCGAGGTGGTTCATGCCTGTAATCCTGCACTTTGGGAGGTCAAGGCGAGTGGATCACCTGACGTCAGGAGTTTGAGACCAGCCGGGTCAATATGGTGAAACCGTGTCTCTACTAAAAATACAAAAATTAGCCAGGCACTGTAGTGGGCGCCTGTAGTCCCAGCTACTTGGGAGGATGAAACAGGAGAATTGCTTGAACCCGGGAGACAAAGGTTATAGTGAGCCAAGATGGTGCCACTGCATTCCAGTCTGGGCAACAAAGTGAGACTATATCTCAAAAAAAAAAAAAAAATATATATATATATATATATATATATAGAATGTTTATATCATTGTGTCATTGAAGAAAGTTTCATGAACAGCTTTGGTCTAGAGCATGTGTTGGCTAACTAAGGCCTAAGGGCCAAATCTGGCCCATAGCCTGGTTTTGTATGATTGAGCTAAAAATAATTTTATGGCCGGGTGTGGTGCCTTACGCCTATAATCCCAGCACTTTGGGAGGCCGAGGCAGCCGGATCACGAGGTCAGGAGTTCGAGACTACCCTGGCCAACATGGTGAAACCCCTTCTCTACTAAAAATACAAAAATTAGCCAGGCGTGGTGGCAGATGCCTGTAATCCCAGCTACTCAGGAGGCTGAGGCAGGAAAATCACTTGAACCCAGGAGGCGGAGGTTGCAGTGAGTAGAGATCACGCCACTGCACTCCAGCCTGGGCGAAAGAGTGAAACTCCATCTCAAAAAAAAAAAAAAATAGTTTCACATTTTTAAAAGGCTTCATTTTTGTTTTAAAGCAAAAGAGACTATATGCGGCCCACAAAACCTAAAATTATTTACAATGTGGCCCTTTACAGAAAAAGTTTACCTTCCCTGTTCTAGAGACTCAGTGAACATAGTGGCTTTACTGCTATTTTTCCCCATCTCTGGGAATTTCCCTCTGTCACTCCTGGGAAAACTGGCACTGCAGCCAGCCCCTGGTTTCTGACGCCCGGGACTGTTTAGTACTCCCAGCTCTGGATAACTCAAAGTTAAAACTAAATTAATCCTCTAGAGACCAGCAAGTTCTCTTAATGTCTTTTGGGAAATAGAGTTCTTTTTAAGAATTTGTATTAAACAAGAAGTCTGACTGCTGCTTTATTCACTATTCTGTTAAATGTTGGTGTCGATTTACCTTACCCATCAAGACTTCTGGAGGTATCAGAGTAAGGGAAATACAGATTATATATGGGCCTTCAACACTGGGAGTCCTTTATCCATACTACTTCAACTCATAAACCCCATAGACCATTTGTAACTTCTTTTTTTTTTTTTTTTTTTGAGACAGTCTTGCTGTCTCCCAGACTGAAGTGCAGTGGCACAATCTCAGCCCACTGCAATCTCTGCCTCCCGGGTTCAAATGATTCTCCTTCCTCAGCCTCCCAACTAGCTGGGATTACAGGTGCCCACCACCATGCCCGGCTAATTATTTTTTTTTTTTAAATTTTTTTTTTTTTTTTTTGAGACAGAGTCTGGCTCTGTCACCCAGGCTGGAGTGCAACTGTGTAATCTTGGCCCACTCCAACCTCCGCCTCCCGAGTTCAAGCGATTCTCTTGCCTCAGCCTCCCAAGTAGCTGAGATTACAGGCATGCACCACTACCCCCAGCTAATTTTTGTATTTTTTTTTTCTTTTTTTTTTGAGACAGAGTCTCGCTCTGTCGCCCAGGCTGGAGTGCAGTGGCTGCAGTCTTGGATCACTGCATCCTCCGCCTCCCGGGTTCACGCCGTTCTCCTGCCTCAGCCTCCCGAGTAGCTGGGACTACAAGCACCTGCCACCATGCCCGGCTAATTTTTTGTATTTTTAGTAGAGACGGGGTTTCACCGTATTAGCTAGGATGGTCTTGATTTCCTGACCTCGTGATCTGCCCGCTTCAGCCTCCCAAAGTGCTAGGATTACAGGCATGAGCCACCGCGCCCAGCAATTTTTGTATTTTCAGTAGAGACAGGATTTCACCATGTTGGCCAGGCTGGTCTCGAACTCCTGACCTCAAGCGATCTACTCATCTCGGCCTCCCAAAGTGCTGAGATTACAGGCGTGAGCCACCGCGCCTGGCCTAATTTTTGTATTTTTAGTAGAGACAGGGTTTCACCATGTTGGCCAGGCTGGTCTCCAACTTCTGGCTTCAAGTGATCCGCCTGCCTTGGCCTCCCAAAGTGCTGGGATTACAGGGGTGAGCCACTGCACCCAGCCCATTTGTAGTTTCTTAAAGCCCCAAATCTTTTGACTATTTGAAATGAGAGAACATAATCTGTCCCTCTTACTCTCTTGTCTCCTAGAAGAGCGGTGTTCTAATTGTGTTCCATTAATCCTTAGGATTCTGAGGTTATGCCCCAGAGACTGTCTTAGAGAATAAAGAGGAGACCAAGCCGTTAAAATTTCCCCACTACTTTTGTACCATTGCAGTTTGACTTTTAGATGTTTTCTATATTGGAGTTCTGGTTAAAGTTTGAAAACACTGCTCTAGATAGACCCTTCCACTCTGGATGCCTCTTCCATCCTATTTGGGCCCTGGATATTAAGTGTCTAGGCCAAGAGGTCTTAATTTGTGGTAATGAGATGGGTGAACCATTAGTGAAGGTCATGATTATACCTGGACCATGTTACAGGATTTTAGATTGTCTGCTCCCCCTTCATTCAGTTCCTATAGAGCCTTTGGGGAATCAGGGCAAGAATTTGGGCATGATGGTGTTACCCTAAAAGCTTCTTTATTATGTAAGATAATCTTGAAGAGGGGAATTCTCCCTGAGCCCATCTTAGATATTTATCCATTTCTTTGTGTGAACTAGAAATTCAGTCTTCTCTCCTTCTCCCAGGAACCCTTCTCTGAAGCAACAGCTCTTCTCCTACGCCATTCTGGGCTTTGCCCTCTCGGAGGCCATGGGGCTCTTTTGTCTGATGGTGGCCTTTCTCATCCTCTTCGCCATGTGAAGGAGCCGTCTCCACCTCCCATAGTTCTCCCGTGTCTGGTGGGCCCTGTGTGTTCCTTTTCCTATACCTCCCCAGGCAGCCTGGGAAATGTGGTTGGCTCAGGGTTTGACAGAGAAAAGACAAATAAATACTGTATTAATAAGATGTTTCTTGAGTCTCCTGTGTATATTTCTTTTCCACAGTTGGCTGAGTGCCTTGGTGAGAGCACAAGGCCCGAAGCGTAGTGATGGTGCTAAACTCAACATGGATTTGGCTGAGCTCACTTTTTCTTAATTCTGTTTCAGGAAAGCTTTATTTGAAATAGCATAGCATTTTAAATTATTTTCACCTGGCATGGCCTGCCACTTGCCTGGGAAGATTGGGGTCAGTAGCAACTTCAAGTTCTAGCTTAAAATGTTGGCTAATAGGCTTTCTGTTTCCACTGTCACTCTCCTGGCTCAGGCCCTCATTGTCATCCACCTCGTCTATTGCAAGAACCTCTTAACTGGCCTTCTGCCTCCAGTCTTTTCCCTCCAGCATTTACTTCTCCCTACCACTGCCAGGTGAATCCTCCTTAAGCATAAGACTGGTTTTATCAGTTACTGGCTCAAAAAGTCACCTCAACTTTCTCTGCTGTATCTGTTATTAGTCCTATACACTACCTAAAGTGACTGTCATTTTTCAGTTGTTTTCCTGTCTTTACCATATCTTCCTGCCTTTTCCTTTATGCTCATTTCTGCTTTCTTTCCCTGAATCTTTGCTCACTTTCCTCTTTTTCGAACTCTGTTATCCCTAAAAACTTAAATTTGACCTCCATGAAGCTATTTTCTGGTTTCCATCCACCTTCAGCCAAAAGAGCATTAAAGAGCCAAAAGAGATCGCACCACTGCACTCTAGCCTGGGCAACAGAGCAAGCGTGTCTCAAAAAATGTTTTCCAAATCCTTCATTGTAATATTTATTTATTTATTTACTTTTGAGATAGGCTCACTCCGCTGTGGTGCAATCTCAGATCACTGCAACCTCTGCCTCCCAGGTTCAAGCGATTTTCCCGCCTTAGCCTCCTGAGTAGCTGGGATTACAGGCGAGCACCACCATGCCCAGCTAGTTGTGTTTTTTTTTTGTTTTTTTTTTTTTTTGAGACAGAGTCTCGCTCTCTTGCCCAGGCTGGAGTGCAGTGGCGCAATCTCGGCTCACTGCAAGCTCCGCCTCCCGGGTTCACGCCATTCTCCTGCCTCAGCCTCTCCGAGTAGCTGGGACTACAGGCGCCCGCCACCATGCCCGGCTAATTTTTTGTATTTTTAGTAGAGACGGGGTTTCACCGTGGTCTCGATCTCCTGACCTCGTGATCCGCCCACCTCGGCCTCCCAAAGTGCTGGGATTACAAGCGTGAGCCACCGCGCCCGGCCTAGCTAGTTGTGGTTTTTTTTTGTATTTTTAGTAAAGATGAGGTTTTGCTGTGTTGGCCAGGCTGGTCTCGAACTCCCGGCCTCAAGTGATGCACCCACCTCAGCCTCCCAAAGTGCTGGGATTGCAGGCGTGAGCTACCATGCCTGGCCTGGAATCAAAATTTTTAAAAGTCTGGGCCAGGGGTGATGACTCACACCTGTAATCCCAGCACCTTGGGAGCCCGAGGCAGTCAGATCACCTGAGGTCGGACGTTCAAGACCAGCCTGACCAACATGGAGAAACCCCATCTCTGCTAAAAATACAAAAGTAGCCAGGTGTGGTGGCGCATGCCTGTAATCCCAGCTACTTGGGAGGCTGAAGCAGAATCACTTGAACCCGGGAGGTGGAGGTTGTGGTGAGCTGAGATTGTACCACTGGTCTCCAGCCTGGGCAATAAGAGAGAAACTCCATCTCAAAAAAAAAGAAAGTCTGGCCAGAAGGCATCTAGAGAGAAAACCCAAGGATGCTGAAGGCAGCAAGACCTGCTTCCCTCTTCTGTTTCTTACAAGAGTCAGTTGTGTTTCTTCAGCACCACAGGAGGAGCGTCGGTAGGTTTGCGCCATCCTAAAATTAGAAGCAAATGGTGCCCTTTGAAAATCACCTCAATGCTAAACAACAGTAATGAGGAACCATGCTCCAGCCTCCCTTTCAAGATGGATTTAATAGTTTGAGGCCTTGCAAGGGCATCAGGATGAGAAAGCTGACCAGGAACAACACTGGTAATTTGGCTTGAGTTGGGGTCCAGGAACCTAGGGCAGCTCTGTGTCTCCACACAGATGAGATGAAGGAATATTCATGTATAATTCAGGAATAGAAAAAGTAAGGGCAGTAGTGAGTAGAGAATGTTGTCCTGATCCCTCAAGTTCTAAGCAATGAAACTTTGTCTTTTGTTGTTGTTGTTGTTGTTGTTTTTGAGACAAGAGTTACATTCTGTTGCCCAGGCTGGAGTGCAGTGGCACAATCTTGGCTCACTGCAACCTCCACCTCCTGGGTTCAAGCGATCCTCCTGCCTCAGCCTCCTGAGTAGCTGGGATTACAGGCACACGCCACCATGCTCAGCTAATTTTTTGTATTTTTAGAGAGAGGGTTTCACCATGTTGGCCTGGCTAGTCTTGAACTCCTGGCCTCAGGTGATCCGCCCACCTCGGCCTCCCAAGGTGCTGAGATTACAGGCGTGAGCCAGTGTGCCCAGCCAAAACTTTGTCTTTATTGGGCCGTATCTCAAAATGGCATGCATTTTCCAACATGTATTCTTAGGAGACATTCCTGGATATCTTCGCGTTCTCACCATTTGATGAGGAAAAAGTAAAACACAGGAAGATCTTTTTGTCCCCAGGCATCCTTAAAATTTATTTTTGGCTGGACATAGTGTCTCATGCCTGTAATCTCAGCACTTTGGGAGGCCGAGGCAGGTGGATCACGAGGTCAGGAGATGGAGACCATCCTGGCCAACGTGGTGAAACCCCGTCTCTACTGAAAATGCAAAAATTAACCAGGCGTGGTGGCACGCACCTGTAGTCCCAGCTACTCGGGAGGCTGAGGCAGAAGAATCGCTTCAACCTCAGAGGCAGAGGTTGCAGTGGGCCGAGATCGCACCACTGCACTCCAGCCTCGGCAACAGAGCAAGACTCTGTCTCAAAAATATATATTTTTAAGCATTTATCTCAAGGCACTGTGAATATTAGCATACTGTAATCAAAGTAGCCACTTTAGAAATGGCAGAAGACAGGGATAGAATACCAGGCATGAGGTTAGTCCTCTTCATCCCAAATGCTTGGCTTCTCTTATTAGTGTAAATGGTTAGTTAGAGATAATTTATTCCTGCTTCTTCCCCCAACCACCAAAGAGAAATTTCCTCTCATCTTTTGAATAAGTGCTAGGGTGGGCAGAATTTTTTAAGTGACCCCTTAAGAATGTCCTACCCTGGCCGGACATGGTGGCTTACGCCTGTAATCCTAGCACTTTGGGAGGCCAAGTTGGGCGGATCACTTGACATCGAGAGGGTTAAGCAGCCTGGCTAACATGGCAAAACCCTGTCTCTACTAAAAGTACAAAAATGAGCTTGGTGTGGTGGTATGCGCCTGTAATACCAGCTACTTAGGAGGCTGAGGTGGGAGAATCGCTTGAACCCAGGAGGCAGAGGTTGCAGTGAGCCAAGACCATGCCACTGCACTCCAGCCTGGGCGACAGAGCGAAACTCTCTCAAAAAAAAAAAAAAAAGTCTTTTGTTTTTAAACATATGCCATACTCTTACTATATCTGTTTTGTTTATGTGAAATAGCTGTGTGGTTTTTTGGTTTTTGGTATTTTGTTTTGCTAGTGTTTTAACAGATGAGAAAACTAAGACTCAGGTTCAAGAATCATGATTTGGACCTGACAGGGTGACACATACCTATAATCTCAGCTACTTGGGAGGCTGAGGCAGAAGGATCTCTTGAGCACAAGATTTCAAGACCAGCCTGGGCAACATCACAAGACCTTGTCTGTTTTTTAAAAAAATGAATGAGGCCGGGCATGGTAGCTCACACCTGTAATCCCAGCACTTTGGGAGGCCAAGGCAGGTGGATCATGAGGTCAGGAGTTCGAGAGCAGCCTGACCAACATGGTGAAACCCCGTCTCTACTAAAAATACAAAAATTAGCTGGGCATGGTGACACACGCCTGTAATCCCAGCTACTCAGGAGGCTGAGGCAGGAGAATCACTTGAACCCGGGAGGCAGAGGTTGCAGTGAGCCGAGATTGCACCACTGCACTCCAGCCTGGGCAACAGAGCAAGACTCTGTCTCAGAAAAAAATAAAAGAATGAAAGAAGGCCGGGCGCGGTGGCTCACGCCTGTAATCCCACCACTTCATGAGGCCGAGGCAGGTGGATCACCTGAGGTCAGGAGTTCAAGACCAGCCTGGCCAACACAGTGATACCCCATCTCTACTAAAAATACAAAAATTAGCTGGGTGTAGTGGCATGCACCTGTAATCCCAGCTACTCAGGAGGCTGAGACAGGAGAATCGCTTGAACCTGGGAGGCAGAGGTTGCAGTGAGCCAAGATTGTGCCACTGCACTTCAGTCTGGGTAACAGAGTGGGACTCTGTCTCAGAAAAAAAAAAAAAAAAAGAATGAAAGAGAAAAGAATCATGACATAGTTTTCTAGGTTATCTAGGTAGGAAGTGATAGAATAGAATAAGAACCCTTGTTCAAAGCTCCTTCCATTATACTATACTGCTTCCTGGGGTCAGGATACCATTGGAGGAGAGGGAAAGACAAAATCTGGACAATTTCTGAAGTTTCTCAGTGAAGGTGATTGATCTGGTTTTTGTTTTTTGGGGGTTTTTTGTTGTTGTTGTTGTTTTTGTTTTTTTTGAGATGGAGTCTCACTCTGTTACCCAGGCTAGAGTGCAGTGGTGCGAACTCGGCTCACTGCAACCTCCGCCTGCTGGGTTCAAGCGATTCTCCTGTCTCAGCCTCCTGAGTAGCTGGGATTACAGCCACATGCCACCATGCCCAGCTAATTTTTGTATTTTTAGTACAGACAGGGTTTCACCATATTGGTCAGGCTGGTCTCGAACTCCTGACCTCAGGTAATCCACCTGCCTCGGCCTCCCAAAGTGGTGGGATTACAGGTGTGAGCCACCGCGCCCAGCCTTAATCTGTTTTTCTTATTATTACTATCCCTGCTCTTATCTTGCAGATAGGTAGCATTTTGCCTACCACTGGGTTCATTCTACCCCACTGCTTATTTTCTGAGTTTATGGGTAGGCTGTTTGGTTGGCTCGGCTCTGTCCCCAAGATAGATATTTTTAACCATAGTGGATTACAGCCTTCCAGGAACTGTGTGGCTGCTTTTACAGAAATGAACTCTGCATATCTTGCTGGGGGATGGTTGGGGTGTGCGTGTATGTGTGTGTGTGCGTGCGCGGGTGTGTGTCAGGATGGTATCTGAGCCTAAACAGACTTGCAACCCCTCTGTATCCCCATGGCTTTTCCACTCCCATCTCCCAACATCTGGAGTAGGGACTTCAAGTTTCCAAAACATAGCTGCAAAGGGTAACAAACAGCTAGCCCATAGCTCACTTAGCAACAGGACAATAGTCAGTAGGGATTTAAGATAGGGAGAAAATGTAGCTCAGGGAAAATGTGTGCAGTACAAAAGACCCATAAATTTTTCAGAAAGCAGCTTGGCCCTGTGAAGTTGACCAGATTGAAAGTCCCAGAATCCTGGGTTCCAGTCACTCATGAATGGCTTTTGGTTAATTCTTCCTGTGCTTCAATTCCTTCTCTTGTGTGAAATGGGTAACACCTTATCTGCCTCCCTGAGATGTCATGGAAATAAGCAAAATTAGGTCTTAAAACTACTTGGAAACTGAAATTGTGAAAATTATCTTTATCTCTGTTGTTTCTTAGTTACCAGTTTACCAGAAGTAACTTAACACTAGGATTCTCTGCCAGTACTAAAATTAGACTACGACTCTGGGCTTTCCTTTTCTCCCTCTTGCTTTTGTTTTTGGGGCGTGGGGGAGACATCTGTGCTGCTGGAGTTAATAATAAACTAAAGACTAAAGAACAACTTCTCCCACTAGAAAATACCATTTTCATCCTACCCACCTGATCAGGCTTTAAAAGAAGGAGCCCAAATCTGCCATGGATTTTGATTATTTGATTCACTTTTGGAAATGTGCCTGAGAAAGCCTAGGGAATGAGAGAGTGGAATAAATGGAATCGGAATGTAGAGAAACCAAGCTCCTGATATTTCCAGCCTCCCTTTCCTGGCCAGATAGGCTTTCTGCCACTAAAATCAAGGTTCTCTGTCACATCACAAAACGGCCTGAAGTTACTGTTAAGTATGCTGACATCTCTGGAGGTGGGAGGTTTGGGTATTGGACACTTTTCCTGCCCAGGGACATGGGAAAAACGAATAGGCAAGGAGAGAATCGATCTTTTTGCAACCTAGAGAGAAAAGGAACAAATTCTTCACCAGGGAAGACTGTGTAAACAGCGCCTTTGGCTGGAGCCATAGGGTTGGGGAAGCAAAGAAAGGGATCTTTGTTCTCTCCTACCCCAGCCAGAGCACAATCGTAGAGCTGGGATTGTTTGCTTTGGCAAAAGACTCCCTGCCTGAAAGAGCTAGGCGTTCCAGAGACTGGTGAGGCCTCTGTTGGGTTTCCCTTACAGAGCTGAAGAGAGGACAACTCTCAGCCTAAATCTTTTACCTAAGGAAGTGAGCTGGGGACTCAGGAGGCCTGAGGCATCTGGGTTATACTTCTCGACCCTGGTTTGCCTCCTTCTCTTCCTACATCCACCTCATTACAGTTAGTTTAATTGGCCTCAGTCCTCCTGCCTTTAAGGGTGCTTTTGGTTCTTGTACCAGTGTTCTATCAAAAAAAAAAAAAATTTTTTTTTCACAGACAGCAAGACAATGCCAGAGCTCCTGGTCTAAGGAACCCAACAGGAAAAGGGGATTTTGAGATCATCTTATCCAGCCTGTGACTTTAGGTGGTATTGCACACGACCCTGACAATTGCAGTCAATCTTTTCAAAAATCTCCGGAGATGTATTTCTTTTCTTGGATAACATTAGTGTCTCACAAATGCAAGATAATATTTATGTAGTGCCGCTTATGCCAGGTGCTTTACAAATGCCATTTTATTTAATCCTCAAAGCCACCCTATGAGGTAGATATAATGACCCCTGCTTTGCAGATTAGGACACTAGGGATTAGCAAGATGAAATAATTTGGCCAAGGTCACATAGATGATATATTAGTTTGCAAGGACTGCTATAACAAAATACCACAAACGGAGTGCCTTTGACAATAGAAAGTTGCCAGGCGCAGTTGATCACCCCTGTAATCCCAGCACTTTGAGTGGCTGAGACAAGCAGATCACCTGAGGTCAGGAGTTCAAGACCAGCCTGACCAACATGGTGAAACCTCATCTCTACTAAAAATACAAGATTAGCCGAGTGTGGTGGCACATGCCTGTAATCCCAGCTGCTCAGGAGGCTGAAGCAAGAGAATTGCTTGAACCCGGGGGACGGAGGTTTCAGTGAGCCAAGATCGCGCCATTGCACTCCATCCTGGACAAGAAGATCGAAACTCCGTCTCGAAAAAAAATTAAAATAGAAAGTTACTAAAATTAGCTGATATGCTCGTGTGCACCTGTAATCCCAGCTACTTGAAAGACTGAGACAGAAAGATCTCCTGAGCCCAGTAGTTTTATGCTGCAGTAAGCGATGACTGTACCACTACACTCCAGCCTGGGTAGCAGAGTCAGATCTTGCCTCTGTAACTAAATAAATAAGTAAATAAATAAATAAAACAATAGAAAGTTACTATCTCACAGTTCTGGAGGCTAGAAGTTCAAGATAAAGGTGTTGGTAGGGTTGGTTTCTTCTGAGGGCTGTGAGGAAAAATATGTTCCATGTTTCTCCCCTAGCTTTCTGTGGTTTGCTGGCAATCTTTAGCATTTTTTGGCTTGTAAGTCTATGCTTTCATCTTCACATGGCATTGTCCCTGTGTGCATATCTGTGTCCAAGTTTCCACTTTTTTTTTTTTTTTTTTTGAGACGGAGTTTTGCTCTGTCGCCTAGGCTGGAGTGCAGTGGCGTGATCTCGGCTCACTGCAACTTCTGCCTCCTGGGTTCAAGCAATTCTCATGCCTCAGCCTCCCGAGTAGCTGGGACTACAGGCACACACCACCACCACGCGAAGCTAATTTTTGTATTTTTTAGTAGAGATGAGGTTTCACCATGTTGGCTAGGCTGGTCTCAAACACCTGACCTCAAGTAATCCGCCCCCCTCGGCGTCCCAAAGTGCTGGGATTACAGGCATGAGCCACCGCGCCAGACCTCTGTTTTTTTTTTTTTCTTTCAGACCTCCGTTTTTTTTTTTTTTTTTCAGACCTCCGCTTTTTATAAAGACACCAGTCATATTGAATTAGGGGCCACCCCTACTGAGTATGACCTCATCTTAACTAATGACATCTGTAATGATCCTATTTCCAAATAAGGTCACATTCCAAAGTACAGGAGGTTAGGACTTCAACATATGTACTTGAGGGGGACACAATGCAACCCCTAACAGGTGGTTGAATCCATCTTGGATCCATCTGACTCCAAAGCCATTTAATACTCTTTCCACTGCACTGTGCTGCCTCGTAAAAATCAGGAAGTTATTCAAAATGTCTTCTGGTTTCCAATATCTTCCTTCTACAATCCAAACTCTATATTGCTGCTAGAGTTATCTTTCTAACATGTGAGTTTCATCAATCACCCTCCTTAATATCTTTTAGTGACTTCCAGTGGCTAAATAGACTTTGAATAAAATCCAGACGTCTTGTGGTGGTAAACAAAGCCTTTCTTTCTTTCTTTTTTTTTTTTTTTTTTTTTTTTTTGAGATGGAGTCTCACTCTGTTGCCCAGGCTGGAGTGCAATGGCGTGATCTCGGCTTACTGCAACCTCCGCCTCCCAGGTTCAAGCAATTCTCCTGCCTCAGCCTCCCCAGTAGCTGGGATTACAGGCGTGCGCCACCAGGCCTGGCTAATTTTTTTTTGTATTTTTAGTAGAGACGGGGTTTCACCATATTGGCCAGGCTGGTCCCGAACTCCTGACCTTGTGATCCTCCCGCCTCAGCCTCCCAAAGTGCTGGGATTACAGGCGTGAGTCGCCACGCCGGGCCAACAAGGCCTTTCCTTCATGCCTATATTTTCAGTCCACTTGCACTCTTTCCTCCCATCCAGTCACCATAAACTCCAATCATACTGGCCTATTTGCAGTTTCTCAAACACATTACGGTTACACACTCCTTCAGGCCTTGCTTTCCTCCATCACTTCTCTCAATCTCTTCCTTTTACAGTTATCCTCATTTTAACTATTCATAACAACCTAAGGCTGAGCTGGATGAGGCGGCCTGTGTCTATAGTCCCAACTACTCAAGAGACTGAGGCAGGAGGAGCACTTGAGCCCAGGGTTCAAGACCAGCCTGGGCAATAAAGTGAGACCCTGTCTCTATTAAAAAATGGAAATATTAGCCGAGAGTGGTGGCACGTACCTGTGGTCCCAACTACTTGAGAGGTTGAGGCAAGAGGATGGCTTGAGCCCGGCAGTTTGAGGCTGCAGTGCCCAGTGGTCACGCCACTACACTACAACCTTTATTTTAAAGACCCTGTCTCCAAAAATAAATAAAAACCCAAGGGTCATCCTGGATTCCTCTACTTCCTTGACTCTCTACATCTACCTCCACTGTCACCACCCTACTCTCAGCCACCATAATCTCTCACTTGTACTGCTGTTACAGCCTCCTAACTGGTCTCCCTGCTTTCATTCTTGCTCACTCCCTAGTAAAGTAATAAAGCAAAATTGTAATTGTTATTCTTCTGAATAAAACCATCAATGGCTTCCCATTGGACTTAGAATAAAATCTGAAGTCCTCACAACATCTACATATATACATATAATTGCATTATCTATCACCATATAACATTATCCCAGACTTAGTGGCTTAAAACAACAAATATTTATGTCACAGTTTCTGTGGGTCAGGAACTCAGGAATGACTTAGGTAGTTGGTTTTGGCTCAAGATTTCTCAAGAGGTTGCAGATAAGATGTCAGACAGAGCAGCAGCCCCAGATGACTCAAGGAATGGGGCTCAAGAATCCAGTTCCAAGATGTCTCATTCATCATTGTTGGCAAGAGGACTGTACCTTACCACATAGGCTTCTCCATAAGGCTAGGTAAGTGACTTCACGGTATGGCACCTGGCTTCCCCCAGGTGTGTGACGCCAGAGGGGGAACGGGGAAAGCTGCAATGTCTATTATGGCCTAGTCTCAGAAGTCAAATACCATCACTTCTGCTGAATTCTGTTTGTTAGAAGCATGTCACTACATAAGAACACCCCACACTCAACAGGAGAGGAATTAGGCTCCACCTGTTGAAGAAAGGAGCGTTAAAGAATTTGTGGACCGGGCCATGCCTGGTGGCTCATACCTGTAACCCCAGCACTTTGGGAGGCTGAGTCTAGGGGATTGCTTCAGCCCAGGAGTTTGAAACCAGCCTAGGCAACATGGTGAAACCCAATCTCTACCAAAAGTACAAAAATTAGCCAGGCATGGTGACCTGCACCTGTGGTCCCAACTAATCAGGAGGCTGAGGCACAAGAATCACTTGAACCCGGGAGGTGGAGTTTACAGTGAGCTGAGATTGAGCCACTGTACTCCAACCTGGGTGACAGAGCGAGACCCTGTCTTGGCGGGGGAAAAAAGGATTTGAGGACACATTTTAAAACCATACTCTGGCCGGTGCAGTGGCTCACACCTGTAATCCCAGCACTTTGGGAGGGCGAGGCAGGTGGATCACCTGAGGTCAGGAATTCGAAACCAACCTGGCCAACATGGTGAAACCCCGTCTCTACTAAAAATACAAAAATTAGCCGAGCGTGGTGGCACGTGCCTGTAGTCCCAGCTACTTGGGAGGCTGAGGCAGGAGAATCGCTTGAACCCAGGAGGCGGAGGCTGCAGTGAGCTGAGATCATGCCACTGCACTCCAGTCTGGGCGACAGAGTGAGACTCTCAAAAATAAAATAAAATGAATAAAAAATAAAAACCATACTCTTGGCTGGGCACAGTGGTGCACACCTGTAATCCCAGCTACTCCAGAAGCTGAGGCAGGAGAATCGCTTAAACCCAGGAGGCGAAGGTTGCAGTTAAGCCGAGATTGCGCTACTGTACTCCACCCTGGGTGAAGTACAGTACTGGGTGACAGAGCAAGACTCCATCTCAAAAAAAAAAAAAAAAGAAGACAACAACAGCAGCAACAAAAAACCGTACTCTTCAAGCTCATTCTTGTTGGTTAAAAAAACAAAAACAAAAAAACTCATTACTACGTGCTGGTTCTTTTAAAATTCAGGTTTATTGGGGAATAACTTACCTAAAGTAAAATTCACTTGTTAAATAATGCGCTACCCACAGACAGGGGAAAGACAAGGGACCCACAAGGCAGCACGAGAAGAGTGGTCCCAGTCGCCATGAATGTCCTTCCCTTGCATGGTTTAGGCCTGGCCCTGCAGAGCATGGCATCACATATTGATCAAAATTCACTATTTTTTAAAAATTAGATTCATGCGGGCTAGGCGTGGTGGCTCACGCCTCTAATCCCAGCATTTTGGGAGGCCTAGGTGGGTAGATCACTTGAGGTCAGGAGCTCAAGACCAGCCTGACCAATATGGTGAAACCTCCTCTCTACTAAAAATACAAAATTAGGTCCAGGCGCAGTGGTTCATGCCTGTAATCCCAGCACTTTGGGAGGCTGAGGTGGGCGGATCACGAGGTCAGGAGATCGAGACCAACCTGGCTAACACAGTGAAACCCTGTCTCTACTAAAAAATACAAAAAAATTAGCCAGGTGTGGTGGCGGGTGCCTGTAGTCCCAGCCACTCGGGAGGCTGAGGAAGCAGAACGGCATGAACCCGGGAGGCGGAGCTTGCAGTGAGCCGAGATTGTGCCACTGCACTCCAGCCTGGGCAACAGAGCGAGACTTCATCTCAAAAAAAAAAAAAAAAATTAGCCAGGTATGGTGGCATTTGCCTGTAATCCCAGCTGCTCGGGAGGCTGAGGCAGGAGAATCTCTTGAACCTGGGAGGTGGAGACTGCAGTGAGCCAAGATCTCAACACTGCACTCCAGCCCATCAGATCTCATGAGACTTACTCACTATCACGAGAATAGCACGGGAAAGACCAGTCCCCACAACAGGTGGGAATTCTGGGAGGTACTGAGATTTGGGTGAGGACACACACAGCCAAACCATATCAATGCTTTTGAGATTCATCCATGTAGGTACATGTACTATTCCTTTTTATTAACGAATAGTATTTGACTATAGGATGTGCTATAATTTTTTACCCATTCACCAGATTATCTACAATTAAGTGGTTTCCAGTTGGGGCCTATGAGCATTTCTTTTTTTTTTTTTTTTTGAGACGGAGTTTCGCTCTTGTTGCCCAGGCTGGAGTGCAAAGGCACGATCTTGGCTCACCCCAACCTCCACCTCCCGGGTACAACGGATTCTCCTGCTTAAGCCTCTCGAGTACCTGGGACTACAGGCATGCACCACCACACCCAGCTAATTTTGTATCTTTAGTAGAGACAGGGTTTCTCCATGTTGATCAGGCTGGTCTCGAACTCCCGACCTCAGGTGATCTGCCTGCCTCGGTCTCCCAAAGTGCTGCGATCACAGGTGTGAGCTATCACACCCAGCTGCTGCTGAGCATTTCTATACAGTTCTTTGCATAAATATATGTTTTTCTTTCACTTGCGTAAACACGTAGGAGTGGGATTTCCAGGTTATTTGGTTAGCGTAGGTGTAACTTTATAAGAAACTGCCAAACTGTTTTCCAATGGAAGTACATCATTTTGTATTCCACCAACAATGTATGAGAGTTCCAGTTGCTCCTTGTCCTCCCCAGCGCTGTGTACTGTCTGTAATTTTTATTTGTTTATTTATAACCTGTTTATAAGTTTCCAAAGTCTTTGTTTTAATTTGTTTTCTTTTTTATTTCTTTTCTTTTCTTTCTTTTTTTTTTTGAGACGGGATCTCGCTCTGTTGCCCAGGCTGGAGTGTGGTAGCATGATCACAGCTCATTGCAGCCTTAACCTCCCAGGCTCAAGTGATCCTCCCACTTCAGCCTCCCAAAAACTCTTTTTTAAAATGTCTTTTTAGGCCGGGCACGGTGGCAGGTGCCTGTAGTCCCAGCTACTCGGGAGGCGAAGCTTGCAGTGAGCCGAGATCGAGCCACTGCACTCCAGCCTGGGCGACAGAGCGAGACTCTATCTCAAAAAAAATAAATAAATAAAGTCTTTTTTATATATAAAAACAGAAAATATAGGAAGAGGTCTCCCTATGTTGCCCAGGCTGGTCTCAAACCCATGGGCTCAAGTCATCCTCCCACCTCAGTCTCCCAAAGTGTTGGGATTGCAGGTGAGAGCCACCACACCCAGCCTGTATATATATATATATATATTTTTTTTTTTTTTTTTTTTTTTTGAGACGGAGTGTCACTCTGTCACCCAGGCTGGAGTGCAGTGGCGCAATCTCGGCTCACTGCAAGCTCCGCCTCCTGGGTTCACGCCATTCTCCTGCCTCAGCCTCTCCGAGTAGCTGGGACTACAGGCACCCGCCACCACGCCCAGCTAATTTTTTGTATTTTTAGTAGAGACGGGGTTTCACCGTGTTAGCCAGGATGGTCTCGATCTCCTGACGTCGTGATCCGCCCGCCTCGGCCTCCCAAAGTGCTGGGATTACAAGCGTGAGCCACCGCGCCTGGCCATATTTTTTTTTTTTTAGACGGAGTCTCTCTCTGTCACCCAGGCTGGAGCACAATGGCACTATCTCAGCTCACCGCACCTTCCGCCTCCCGGGTTCAAGCAATTTTCCTGCCTCAGCCTCCTGAGTAGCTGGGATTACAGGCATGCACCACCATGCCCAGCTAAATTTTTTTGTATTTTTAGTAGAGACGAGGTTTCACCATATCAGCCAGGCTGGTCTTGAACTCCTGACCTCGAATGATCCACCTGCCTCTCAGCCTCCCAAAGTGCTGGGATTACAGGCATGAGCCACCACACCCAGCCCAGGCATGGCTTTCTATAAGTACCTAGAGCATATTATCTAGCTAGAGGTATGTACTTCTTCAGAGGTTAGTCAAAAATGAAATAACACTTGGTCTTTTGGGGTTTTTTTTTGTTTTTTTTTTTTGAGACGGAGTCTCGCTGTCAGCCAGGCTAGAGTGCAGTGGCGCGATTTCGGCTCACTGCAGGCTCCACCCCACAGGGTTCCTGCCATTCTCCTGCCTCAGCCTCCCGAGTAGCTGGGACTACAGGCACCCGCCACCTCGCCCAGCTAATTTTTTGTATTTTTAGTAGAGACGGGGTTTCACCGTGTTAGCCAGGATGGTCTCAATCTCCTGACCTCGTGATCCACCTGCCTCGGCCTCCCAAAGTGCTGGGATTACAGGCGTGAGCCACCGCGCCCGGCCATACTTGGTCTTTGGTTGCTCTTGTAGACACAGCTATTCTGTTGTCTCCCAAATGTGTATAGCTAATAACCTCAGATATGGTTCCTTTTGGTGTAACTATGTAAGCTATTAGAAATACTATCATGGACATAGATTAGCCACACCTGGTCTAATAATGAAACCTGATTTCCTTTCTGCCACAAGTAAAGGAATAGCCAGCAATATTCCTATGAATGACAATCAGCAATCAAAATGATTGGAGACTTTTTTTCTTACTTAAAAAATAATTTTGAGGCCAAGCATGTTGGCTCACGCCTGTAATCCCAGCACTTCGGGAGGCCAAGGCAGGCAGATCAGCTGAGGTCAAGAGTTCAAGACCAGCCTGGCCAACATGGTGAAAACCCATCTCTACTAAAAATACAAAAATTAGCCAGGCATGGTGGTGGGTGCCTGTAATCCCAGCTACTCGAGAGGCTGAGGTAGGAGAATCGCTTGAACCCAGGAGGCGGAGGTTGCAGTGAACCGAGATAACGTCACCGGACTCCAGCCTGGGCGACAGAACGAGACTCCGTCTCAAAATAAAAAATAAAAATAATAATTATGAGCCTGTCTGCCAGTCTTCCTCTGTTTCTTCTTTCCTTTCTTCCTGAAAAATTCAGTCTAAAAGCTATTAGGTGGGGAATACAGGAGTCCAATGAGATGAGGAGCAACAGTGGCCCATTTCAGGGTGTTGGAGCCTGAGGAGGATGAAGAAGGCTGTGATTCTATGTGGGGGCAGCTTCAGTGGGAGAGGCTCTGTGGGTAGACCTCAAGTAGGGTAAGGAAAGGCATCCATGACAGCGGGGAGGGGCAGGCATTAATAGCAACAGAGATTGTTTACATATTATGGGGGATTGATTATGTCAATAAATATATTGAGGATAAAGGAACCCAGATTTCTTGCTGCCAGACAAGGGTCTCAACTGTAGAACAGGAAAAAGTTAGAATTAACCCTGTAACATTAGGTTAGAATTGGAAATAACCAAAGTGAAATATATATGAATTATATATTACATATATTTATATATAAATTATATATTACCCCCAGTTCTGTTCACTGAGAATCATGACACCACAATAACATTGATTACATATATACGTATATGTATACATACATATACATTTCTACAAATTCTGTTCACTGAAGGAATCACAGTACCCCAGTGGCATTGATCACACCTGGTATTGGTTTCCAAATACCATTCCCCTTTTAAAAGAACCATTGCTCCTTGGAGAAAGGGCTGATTCTAGGGCTGGGGAGGGAAGTACAAGATGAACCTGAAATATCTGATTGTGCCAGAAGGTATGGAAGTGCTCAAAGAATGATGGAGACATATCAAAGGCTTTAGGAGCCAGCTTGAAGGGACTCCCATTGGCCAAATCTGGAACAATTTGAACATCAAACTAAATCATGACAGTAAAATATTAAAATCCATTGAATAAAATAGTAATCCATGAGTCACTCCAAAAGAAATAAATAATAAATGAGAAGAAAAACACTTTTCTGTCTAAAATGACAGTAAATATAGAAGGAATGATGGAATTAGAATACCTGCATATTATTTAGTAACCATCATAGTAATAACTAACCCAGCTGGGCGTGGTGGCTCATGCCTGTAATCCCAGCACTTTGGGAAGCCAAAGCGGGCAGATCACCTGAGGTCTGGAGTTGGAGACCAGCCTGACCAACATGGGGAAACTCTGTCTCTACTAAAAATACAAAAAATTAGCTGGGCTTGGTGGCACATGCCTGTAATCCCAGCTACTTGGGAGGCTGAGGCAGGAGAATCGCTTGAACCTGGGAGGCGGAGGTTGTGGTGAGCCAAGATTGCGCCACTGCACTCCAGCCTGGGCAACAGGAGTGAAAGTTTGTCTCAAAAATAAATAAATAAATTAGTAAATAAGCCACAAAACATCAACAAATCCTAAACCTAGTGGGTGATTTGATGAGGAATATGGTATTTCCATAGTCTCAAAGTACTTTCTCATAAAATACTCATTAATTACAAAAGGAAAAAGAATAATTTTATAGTGGAGACATGGCAAACATTGCCATAATCCGGAAATCAATGCTAACATTACCGGAAATGAGACAAATCAAAGTTATGTGTAGCCTTAGAGTATGCAACTAGAACACCATTTTTGTTGTAATTCTTGACAAAAATGCATAACCTGAAACTAAACATGAAGAAATACTGGACACACCCAATTGTGGAACATTCTACAAACTAACTGGCCTGTAATCTTTAAAAGTGTCAAGGTCATAAAAGTCAAGGAAAGATCAAGGAACTGTTCCATATTGAAGGAAGCTAAAGTGACATGACCACTAAATTCAACATGTGATTCTGGGCTGGGTCTTTTTGCTCTGAAGGATATTTTGGAGACAACTGGCAAAACTTAAATGAGGTCCATGGATTATATGGTAGTAATGTATCAAACATTAATTTTCTGATTCTGGTGGCTCTATTGTGGCTTTCTAAGAGGATGACCTACTTGGTAAGAATCATGCATAAAAAGAGAGATGATGAGGCATCATGTCATCACCTTACCGGCAAATGGTTCAGGGGAAAAGAGTTACTTGGTACTATCCTTGCATCTTTTCTTTAAGTTTGACATGAATTAAAAATAAAAGAAAATATGAATGATTTGAAACATTTAAAAAGCACTGAAACTAAGGTAATAGATACCTAGGCATCTGCCCCAAGATTAAAAGATATTAACATTTTGGCCATATTTGCCTCAGATCAACTGCCTGTGCACATTTGCCCTCCTGTCTTTCTGTTTGCTTCAAGAAATAAAACGCGGACCAGGCTCGGTGGCTCATGCCTGTAATCCCAGCACTTTTGGAAGCCAAGGCGGGTGGATCACTTGAGCCCAAGAGTTCGAGACCAGCCTGGGCAACATGATGAAATGCCATCTCTGCAAAAAACACAAAAATTAGCTGAGTGTGGTGGCATGAGCCTGTAGTCTCATCTACTCAGGAGGCTGAGATGGAAGGATGGCTTGGGCCTCAGAGGCAGAGGTTGCAGTGAGTCAAGATAATGCCACTGTACTCTAGCCTGGACAATAGAGAAAGACTCTGTCTCAAATAAACAAATAAATAAAATGCTACAGAAATGTCTGCTCTTATCATTTATATTCAGCATTATACTTGAGATTAGTTGGTGCAATAAGGAAAGAAAATGAAATTAAAAGTACAAGGCCAGGCATGGTAGCTCATGCCTATAATCCCAACATTTTGGGAGGTTGAGGTGGAAGGATCACTTGAGCGCAGGAGTTTGAGACCAGCCTACACACCATAGCAAGGCCCAATCTCTACCAAAAAAAAAATTGTTTTAATTAGTCAGGTATGGTGGTGTGTGCCTGTAGTCCCAGCTACTTGGCAGCTGAGGTAGGAGGATTGCTTGAACCCAGGAGGTCAAGGCTGCACTGAGCTGTGATTATGCCACTGCACCCTAGCCTGGGTGACAGAATGAGACCCTGTCTCAAAAACAAACAAACAAAAAAAACCAGAAAAAGTATACATTTTAGGAAGAAATTAAAGTGTTTTTTCACAGATAACATGATCATTTATGTAGAAAATCCTATGGAGTCCACAAAAAAAAAAAAACCACTAGAATTAATAAGTGAGTTTAGCAAGGTTGCAAGATACAAGATCAACATACAAAAATCAGTTATAAGCTAGGCATGGTGGTGCATACCTGTGGTCTCAGCTACCCAAGAGGCTGAGGCAGGAAGAGCCCAGGAGGTGAAGGCTATGATTGCACCACTGCACTCTAGCCTGCATGGCAGAATGAGATCCTGTCTCCAAAAACAACAACAAAATCAATTGTATTTTTATATACTAGCAAAAACAATCAGAAATTGAAGTTTTATAAAACAATATTTACAATAACATCAAAAGTATGAAGTACATAGGCGTGAATTTGACAAGAGATATGCAAAACCTGTACACAGAAAACTAAAGAGAGAAATTAAAGGCCTTAAATACATGGAGAGACATACCACGTTAATGGATCAGAAGACTCAATAATGTTAACAGTCGTGTCTCCCCAGATTGCTTTTGTTTTTTGTTTTGTTTTTCTTTTGAGACTCTGTTGCCCAGGCTGGACTGCTGTGGCACAAACATGGCTTACTGCAGCCTCAACCTCCCAGGATCAAGCAATGCTCCTACCTCAACCCCCCAAGTAGCTGGACCTACAGGCATGTGTCACCATGCCTGGCAATTTTTTCTATTTTTTTCTAGAGATGGGGTCTCACTACATTGCCTAGAATGGATTTCTCCCCAAATTGATGTATAGATTTAACACAATCCCAGTCAATGAGTCAAAATCAAAAAGGCTATTTTCCTTTTTTAGAATATGACAAGGCTGAAAAAAAAAGAAAAAGAATATGACAAGGCTGGGCACAGTGGCTCACACCTGTTATCCCAGCACTTTGGGAGGCTGAGGCTGAGGCAGGAGGATAGCTTAAGCCCTGAGGTTCGAGTCCAGCCTGGGCAACATAACAAGACCTTATCTCTAAGAAAAAAAGAAAAGAAAATGACAAGCTGATTATAAAACGTACATGGAAATGCAAAGAACCCAGGATAACCAGAACTTCAGCTTTGAAAGAGAACAAAATAGGCCGGGCACAGTGGCTTATGCCTGTAATCCCAGCACTTTGGGAGGCCAAAGCGAGTGGATCACCTGAGGTCAGGAGTTCGAGACCAGTCTGGCCAACAGTGTGAAACCCCATCTCTACTAAAAATACAAAAATTAGCCAGGCATGGTGACAGGTGCCTATAATCCCAGCTACTCGGGAGGCTGAGGCAGGAGAATCACTCGAACCTGGGAGGCAATGAGTGCAGTGACCTGAGATTGTGCCACTGCACTCTAGCTTGGGCAACGAGAGTGAAACTCCATCTCCAAAAAAAGAAAAAAGAAAAAGAACAAAGTTGGAGGACTGACTACCCGATTTGAAGACATATAAAGTTACATAAGTCAAGGCAGTGTGGTATTGAAGTAAACATAGGTAAATAGACCAATGGAAAAAAATAGAGCCAAAAAGAGATTTACATAAGGTATGGTGGCTCATGCTGATAATCCCAGCACTTTGGGAGGCTGAGGCAGGAGGATCACTTGAGGCCAGGAGTTTGAGACCAGCCTGGGCAACACAGTGAGAGCCCATTACTACAAAAATAATTTTTATTTATTTATTTATTTATTTATTTTGAGACAGAGTTTTCACTCTGTCACTCAGGCTGGAGTGCAGTGGAGCGATCTCAGCTCACTGCAACCTCCGCCTCCCAGGTTCAAGTGATTCTCCTGCCTCAGCCTCCTGAGTATCTGGGATTACAGGCACCTGCCATCATGCCCAGGTAATTGTTTTTATTTTTAGTACAGACAGGGTTTCTCCATGTTGGCCAGGCTAGTCTTGAACTCCTGACCTCAGGTGATCCACCCACCTCAGCCTCTAAAAGTGCTGGATTTACAGGCATGAGCCACTGCGCCCGGCCAGGAAAAAATTCTTTTTAAATAAGCTGGGTGTGGTGGTATGTACCTGTAGTCCCAGCTATTCGGGAGGCTGAGGCAGGAGGATCATCTATTGGGGATGCTGAGGCAGGAGGATCATTAAGCCCAGAGTGCGAAGCTGCAGTGAGCTATGATGGTGCCACTACACTCCATCCTGGGTGACAGAGCAAGACTGTCTCAAAAAAAAAAAAAAAAAAAAAAACTTACATGTGTAAGTGATGATCAATTGAATTTCAGCAAAGGTGCCACGGTAATTCAAATAGAGGAAAAGATAAACTTCAACAAATGGTTCTGGAGCAATATGCAAAATAAAGCCACCTTGCTGTTCATCTCTCAATATGTACAAAACTTGTCTCAAAACTTCAACATGAATCATACACATAAATGTAAGAGCTCAAACTGTAAAACTGCTAGAAGAAACTATAGAAAATTTTAGTAACCTTGGGTTTGGCAAAGATTTCTTAAATATTACCGAAAAAGCACATAGTCTCTCTGTCTCTCTCTCTCTCTCTCTCTCTCTCTCTCTCTACCTCTTTCTCTCTCTCTCTCTCTCTCTCTCTCTATACACATATATACTCCTTACCTCAAGCAATCCTCCCACCTTGGCCCCCAGAGTGCTGGGATTACAGGTGTGAGCCACTGTGTCAATATATCTTATGTTACATAAGGGAATAAGAGGAAGACAAAGATATTTGCTTGATACATGTAATGGTTAATATTAGGTGTCAACTTGACTGGATTGAGGGATGTCTAGATGCCTGGTAAAGTATTGTTCCTGGATGTGTATGTGTTGGTGTTGTCAAAGGAGACTGACATTTGAGTCGGTGGACTGGGAGGGAAAGACTCACCCTCAGTATGGGTGGGCACCATCCAACCGGCTGCCAGTGCAGCTAGAACAAAGCAGGCAGAAGAAGGGGGAATAAGGTTGCTTGCTGAGTCTTTTTTTTTTTTTTTTTTTTGAGAAAGAGTCTTGCTCTATTGTCCAGGCTGGAGTGCAGTGGTGCAGTCTCTGCTCACTGCAACCTCCGCCTCCTGGATTCAACCGATTCTCCTGCCTCAGCCTCTGCAGTAGCTGAGACTACAGGTGCATGCCACCACACCCGGCTAACTTTTGTATGTTTTTAGTAGAGACAGGGTTTCACCATCTTGGCTAGGCTGGTCTCGGCCTCCTGACCTCAAATGATCCACCCACCTCAGCCTCCCAAAGTGCTGAGATTATAGGCGTGAGCCACCATGCCCGGCCTCTTGCTGAGTCTTCTGGCTGTCTCTCTCTTCCTATGTTGGACACTTGCTTCCTCTCTTCCTGCCCTTGGACATCAGACTCCAGGTTATTTGGCCTTTGGACTCTGGGACTTGCACCAGCGGCCTCCCAGGGGCTCTCGGGCCTTTGGCCTCAGACTGAGGGCTTCACTGTTGGTGTTGGCTTCCCTAGTTTTGAGGCTTTCAGACTTGGACTGAGACACACTACTGGCTTCTCTTTCCCCAGCTGGCAGATGGCCCATTATGGGACTTTGCCTTGTAATCATGTGTGCCAATTCTCCCTAATAAACTTTTTTTTTTTTTTTGAGGCAGAGTCTAGCTCTGTTGCCCACGCTAGAGTGCAGCAGTACGATCTTGGCTCACTGCAACCTCCGCCTCCCAGATCTCGGCCCACTGCAACCTTCACCTCCCAGGTTCAAGCAACTCTCCTGCCTCAGCCTCCCAAGTAGCTGGGATTACAGGAGCCTGCCACCACACCTGTCTAATTTTTTGTATTTTTAGTAGTGACAGGGTTTCACCATGTTGTCCAGGCTGTTTCAAACTCCGGACCTCAAGTGATCCGCCAGCTTTGGCCTCCCAAAGTGCTAGGATTACAGGTGTGAGCCACCGTGCCCAGCCAATAAACTTCTTTTATATATACATATGGCTTATTGGTTCTATCCCTCTGGAGAACCCTAATATAATACATATACATATATATATACAGAGAGAGAGATGCGTGTGTGTTTGTGTGTGTGTGTATATACACACAAGCATATTTATAACAAAATAAAGAGGATACACATAACGTTATTACAGTTCTCATTTCTGTAACTGGTTACGTGGTTGTAGCTGTTATTGATAACTACCTTCTTCAACTACCCATTCCTTTTGACTTCAGAAAGCACTTCAACTGGTCATGTTTCTTTACCTGGTAAAGTGACCCAAACCTTCATACCTGAATGGTCTGGACCATTAGTAGTCCTTCCTGGATTGGGTTGTTGTAGTTTGCCATTGACCTTAATTACAAGGCATGGTAATACTAAGAGACACTTTGAGAGATCTCCTATATTCTAGATATACCATTCCTTAACTTCAATGTTCAGTAACAGTCCAATTTCCCCTTGGTAGTTGGGATTAATCACCCCAACCAGCACAGTGATTCCCTTCTTTGGCTGTTGATTCAGAGGCATGAGGAGTCCATGTGGCAGTTGTCCTGTGAACAGGTAGCAGTCTTAACTTCTATTTCAGTAGAATCATTGTTGTGTCTCCTAGCAAAAGCATTCTTTCCTTTGGAAATAAGACCTCTAGGCCAGCAAACCATAAGGTTGCAGGAATTGGAAGCAAAATTTTGCTAGGGTGGCCAGGTTTGGTGGCTTATGCCTATAATCCCAGCACTTTGAGAGGCTGAGACGGGTAGATCACCTGAGGTCAGGAGTTCAAGATTAGCCTGGCCAACATGGTGAAACCCCATCTCTACTGAAAATACAAAAATTAGTCAGGCATGGTGTCTTCCACCTGTAATCCCAGCTCCTCAGGAGACCAAGACAGGAGAATTACTTGAACCCAGGAGGCAGAGGTTTCAGTGAGCCAAGATCATGCCACTGCACTCCAGCCTGGGCGACAGAGCAAGTCTCTGTCAAAAAAAAAAAAATTTTTTTTTTTTTTGCTAGGGGGTTACTAGGGGTAACAGTGAGTGGTGTCACTCCCATTTCTACCCCTTGACTCCTGGACCTGTGAATCTTGTCTATGGAGAAAATAACATCATATATTGGATGCTGATTCAACTCATATCTCCTTCTGGAGAACCTTGCCCCAGCTCTTAATTATATATTACCACCTAGCTGGAGCTGTAACTGAGTTTCCAAAAGGTCATTCCACCATTCTATCAAACCAGCTGTTGCAGGATGGTGGGGAATATGGTAAAACTAGTGAATTCCATGAGCACAGATCCATTGGCGTGCTTATTTTGCTGTGAGTTGAGTTCCTTGATCAAAAGCAATGCTGTGCAAAATACCAGGATGGTGGATAAGGCATTCTATAAGTCTACTGATGGTAGTTTTGGCAGAAGCATTGCATTCAGGGAAGGCAAATCTGTATCTATAGTGTCTGTTCCAGTAAAAACAAATGCAACTCCTTCCATGATGGAAGCTGTCCAATGTAATCAATCTGCCTCCAGAGAGCTGGCTTATCACCCTAGGAAACTGGCCATAGTGGGGACTTAGTGTTGATCTCTGCTGCTGGCAGATTGGACACTCAGCAGCAGTGGTAGCCAGGTTGTCCCTGGTGAGTGGAAGTCTATGTTAAAGAGCCCATGCGTAAGTTCCATTCCTGCCACCATGGCCATTTTGTTTATTAGCCCATTGGACAATGACAGGGGTGGCTGGGAAAGAGGGCTGACTGGCATCCATAAAATGGGTCACCATATCCACTTAACTTTTTTTCTTTTTTTATTATACTTTAAGTTCTAGGGTACATGTGCACAACGTGCATGTTTGATGTATAGGTATACATGTGCCATGTTGGTTTGCTGCACCGATCAACTCGTCATTTACATTAGGTATTTCTCCTAATGCTATCCCTCCCCCAGCCCCCCCCCCCGGACAGGCCCCGATGTGTGATGTTCCCCGCCCTGTGTCCAAGTGTTCTCATTGTTCAATTCCCACCTATGAGTGAGAATATGCGGTGTTTGGTCCTCTGCCTTTGTGATAGTTTGCTGAGAATGATGGTTTCCAGCTTCATCCACGTCCCTGCAAAGGACATGAACTCATCCTTTTATACGGCTGCATAGTATTCCATGGTGTATATGTGTCACATATCTTAATCCAGTCTATCATTGATGAACATTTGGTTCCAAGTCCTTGCTATGGTGAATAGTGCCACAACAAACATATGTGTGCATGTGTCTTTATAGTAGCATGATTTATAATCTTCTGGATATATACCCAGTAATGGGACTGCTGGGTCAAATGGTATTTCTAGTTCTAGATCCTTGAGGAATCGCCATGCTGTCTTCCACAATGGCTGAACTAGTTTACATTCCCACCAACAGTGTAAAAGCGTTCCTATTTCTCCACATCCTCTCCAGCATCTGTTGTTTCCTGACTTTTTAATGATCTCCATTCTAACTGGCGTGAGATGGTATCTCATTGTGGTTTCAATTTGCATTTCCCTGATGACCAGTGATGATGAACATTTTTTCATGTGTCTGTTGGCTGCATAAATGTCTTCTTTTGGGAAGTGTCTGTTCATATCCTTTGCTCACTTTTTGATGGGGTTGTTTGTTTTTTTCTTGTAAATTTGCTTGAGTTCTTTGTAGATTCTGGATATTAGCCCTTTGTCAGATGGGTAGATTGCAAAAATTTTCTCCCATTCTGTAGATTGCCTGTTCACTCTGATGGTAGTTTCCTTGCCGTGCAGAAGCTCCTTAGTTTAATTAGATCCCATTTGTCTATTTTGGCTTTTGTTGCCATTGCTTTTGGTGTTTCAGTCATGAAGTCCTTGCCCATGCCTATGTCCTGAATGGTATTGCCTAGGTTTTCTTCTAGGGTTTTTATGGTCTCAGGTCCAACATTCAAGTCTTCCATCCATCTTGAATCAATCCTTGTATAAGGTGTAAGGAAGGGATCCAGTTTCAGCTTTCTACATATGGCTAGCCAATCTTCCCAGCACCATTCATTAAATAGGGAATCCTTTCCCCATTTCTTGTTTTTGTCAGATTTGTCAAAGATCAGATGATTGTAGATGTGTGGTGTTCTGAGGCCTCTGTTCTGCTCCATTGGTAGTTCTATTTTTAGTTCTTTGGGTAATCTCCATACTGTTTTCCATAAAGGTTGTACTGAAATTCCCACCAATAGCATGTAAGCATTCCCTTTTCCATCATCTGTTGTTTTCAGTGGTTTTTTTTGTTGTTTTTTTTTTAATGAGACAAGGTCTCTCTCAGGCTGGAGTGCAGTAGAGTGATCTCAGCTCCCTGCAACCTCCACCTCCCGGGTTCAAGCAATTCTTGTGCCTCAGCCACCTAATAGTCGGGATTACAGTGTTTTTAGACTTTGTAATAGCCATTCTGACTGGTGTGAGATGGTATTTCATTGTGGGTTTGATTTGCATTTCTCTGATGATTAGTGATGTTGAGCATTTTTTGTGTTTGTTGGCTGCTTGTATGACTTTTGGAAAATGTTTATTCCTTTGGTCACTTTTTAATGGGGTTATTTTTTTTTTCTTGTAGAGTTGTTTGAGTTCCTTGTAGATTCTGGATATTAGCCCTTTGTCAAATGCATAGTTTGCAAATATTTTTCCCATTCTATAGACTCTGTTTACTCTGTTGATTGTTCCACTTAACTATTAAAATCCTCCGCTACTGAGGTCATGCTTTGGTGAGCATTCATATGGGACACAAATATCTTTTCATTTTTTTGCCCAAAGAAGTCTATGCATATACCTCTTTTTTGATTTCTTTGTCACCAATTTTCTAATTGTGTTCATTCCAAGTCCATGACTATCCAGCCAAACTATTGGCTACGGCCCATGAATCAATATATAATTGCATGTTTGACCATTTCTCCTTCCAAGCAAAGTGAACGACCTGGTGTAATGCTTGAAGTTCTGCCCCACTGGGAGGATTTCCCTTCACCACTGGCCTTTGGGGTGTCCCAGAAAGGGACTCTTGTGTGCAGCTGTCCACTTTTGGGTCGTGCCTGTGTAATGTACACAACCATCTGTAAATCCGGCCTGAGTCTTTTTTTCCTCTGTCAACTGATCATAGGCAACATTCCATGGGGCCATAGGTGCAGGCTGGGAGAGAGAAGGCAGAGTAATAGGAATGGGAGCTAGAGGTATTTGGATCACTTCTTCACGTAACTTACCTGTGCCTTCAGGGACTATTCAAGCCCAATCATGTACACACCACTTCTATTTGACGATGGAATGCTTCTGTGCATGCCCAATGTTGTGACTTGGTGGGGCAGATAACACTGAGTTCATGATGAGCAGCTCAGGTTTCATGGTAACTAGGTGACCCGAGGTTAAGTATTGAGTCTCTATTAAGGCCCAGTAGCAGGCCAAGAGCTACTTCTCAAAAGGAGAGTACTTCTGGCTAGGTGCCGTGGCTCACGCCTATAATCCCAGCACTTTGGGAGGCCGAGGCGGGCGGATCACCTGAGGTCAGGAGTTCAAGACCACCCTGGCCAACATGGCAAAACCCTGTCTCTACTAAAAATACAAAAATTAGCCAGGTATGGTGGCAGGCGCCTGTAATCCCAGCTACTCGGGAGGCTGAGGCAGGGAGAATCGCTTGAACCCAGGAGGTGGAGGTTGCAGTGGGCCAAGATGGTGCCATTGCACTCCAACCTGGGCAATAAGAGCAAGGCTCTGTCTCAAAAAAAAAAAAAAAAAAAAAAAAGTACTTCTTTGCAGAGGATTGAAGACCTTTGAGAGTTCCATATCTGCCCCTGACACTTCAAGCACCACTGCATCTGCTGGATCACATGGCTCAAGCAGCAGAGCTGCTTGCACAGCACCCTGGACCTGTTACAGAGACTTCTGTTCTGGGCCCCACTCAAAACTGGAAACTTTTCAGGTCATTTGGTAAATGGGCTGCAGTAACATACCCAAATGGGGAATATATTGATCCTAGGAGTTTGAGTTTATAGTGAGCTGTGATCACACCCCTGCACTCCAGCCTGGATAACAGAGTGAGATCCTATCTCTAAAATAATAAAATAATATCAATGTAATGGACCAGCATAATATCTCGTGGAAGAAAAAAGCAATCAAGATTCTTGTGAACTCTCCAGTGGACTAGAGAGTTGATATAGCTCTGAGATAGCACAGTGAAAGCGTATTGCTGGCCTTGCCAGCTAAAAGCAAACTGCTTCTGGTGGTCCTTATTAGATACCCCTGTGATTTCATCTCCAGCCAATCAATTGTTTCAGTTCCCCAGGCCTCTGACTGTCAAAGTACCCTTAAAAACCCTAGCCTCTGAATTCTTGGAGAGGTGAATTTGAGAAATTTCTCCCATCCATCCTCTTGGCTGGACCTGCAATAATTAAACTCTTTATTTGCTGCAGTTCTCAGTGCATTGGTATTTTTTGTTTGTTTGTTTGTTTCTTTGTTTGTTTGAGACGGAGTCTCCCTCTGTCGCCCAGGCTGGAGTGCAGTGGCGTGATCTCAGCTCACTGCAAGCTCTGCCTCCCAGGTTCACACCATTCTCCTGCCACAGCCTCCCAAGTAGCTGGGACTACAGGCGCCCGCCACCACGCCCAGCTAATTTTTTTTCTATTTTCAGTAGAGACGGGGTTTCACCATGTTAGCCAGGATGGTCTCAAACTCCTGACCGTGTGATCCTCCCACCTTGGCCTCCCAAAGTGCTGGGATTACAGGCGTGAGCCACTGTGCCTGGCCTTGTTTTTGTTTTTGTTTTTGTTTTAGACAGGGTCTCACTCTGTTGCCTAGGCTGGTGTACAGTGGTGCGATCATGGCAAACTGCAGCCTAGACCTCCTGGGCTCAGGTGATCCTCCCACCTCAGCCTCCTGGGTAACTGGGACTACAGGTGAGTGCCACCATACCCAGTTAATTTTTTGTATTTTTTGTAGACATGAGGTTTTGCGATGTCGCCCAGGCTGGTCTCGAACCCCTGGGCTCAAGCAATCTACACACCTTGGCCTCTCAACTGCTAGGATTACAGGTGTCAGCCACCACACCCAGCCTAGTGCATTGGTTTTTTTCAGGGCAGTGGGCAAAAAGAACCAGTCAGGCTATAACTTGACCTACAGAGGAGAGGGATCACAGAGCTCTTTGAGGATACTGGGGCCCTCTCACAAATTTATTTCTCATAGAACAGTAAGTCGTCTGGACCCTCCCAGTGTAGGTAAGCAGGTCTTAAATGACAAATGCACTCTAACATTCCAATTTCCTAAGCCTTTGAATCCCTTCCTCTGCATTAAACCAAGACAGGTCCAGCAATTTCAATTCACTCTACTATGGGACATCTTTGGAATATGTTTTAGCCAACCACTCAAACTGTTAGAGCACTTTCTAACTCCTCAAGCTGCAACATTCAACGCAGTGAGCCCATATCAATAAACTGGGCCAGATCCAATTTTGTGTTGCTTGCACTATTATCCCAATCCTTAGTATCTATTCCCATACATGTTCCCCAAATTTCAATTGGTATAAATTAGAAAACTCAAGTAGTCTTTTGGAGTGTAGCCCACCTCCTCCTGGGTCACACTTTATACCTCACCTTTAGACACCTGCTAGGACGCTTTTATTTATTTACTTTGAGGCAGAGTCTTACTCTGTTTCCCAGGCTGTAGTGCAATGGCACCATCTCAGCTCATTGCAAGCTCCACCTCCCAGGTTCAAGCAATTTTACTGCCTCAGCCTCCCAAGTAGCTGGGATTACAGGTGTGCACCCCCATGCCTGGCTAATTTTGGTATTTTTAGTAGAGATGGGGTTTTGCCATGTTGGCCAGGCTGATCTCCAACTTCTGGCCTCAAGTAATCTACCCTCCTCGACCTCCTTAAGTGCTGTGCTGGGATTACAGGTGTGAGCAACCACGCCCGGCCAATATATGATTTTAATTGTCTAGTTTTCAACAGAAAATTATGACACATGCAGAGAAAATCTGAATTACACAGAAAAAAGGCAGTCAATAGCAATTGTCCCTGAGAAAACCCAGATGTTGCACATACTAGATAAAGACTTTATTTTTATTTATTTATTTTTGAAACAGGGTCGTGCTCTGTTGCTCAGGCTGGAGTGTGGTGGCACAGTCATAGCTCCCTGCAGCCTCAACCTCCTGGGCCGCTGCAATCCTCCTACCTCAGCATCCCAAGTAGACAGGACCACAGGTGTGCACTATCATGCCTGATAATTTTTTAAATTTTTTGTAGAGCCAGCATCTCCCTATGTTGCCCAGGCTGGACTTGAACTCCTGAGCTGAAGCGATCCTCCCACCTCGGTCTCCCAAAGTGCTGGGATTACAGGCATGAGCACTGTTCAAACAACTAAATAAGCCATGTCTAAAGAATGAAAAAGAAGTGTCTTTGTTTTCTGTTTCTTATAACGGAATACCTGAAACTGGGTTATTTATTTATTTATTTTGGAGATGGCGTCTCACTCTGTTGCCCAGGCTGGAGAGCAGTGGTGTGACCTTGGCTCACTGCAACCTCTGCCTCCCAGGTTCCAGGGATTCTCCTGCCTCAGCCTCCCTAGTAGCTGGGATTACAGGCGCATGCCGACACGCCTGGCTAATTTTTTGTATTTTAGTAGAGACGGGGTTTCACCGTGTTGCCCAGGCTGGTCTCAAACTGCTGAGCTCAGGCAATCCGCCCACCTTGGCCTCCCAAAGTGCTGGGATTACAGGCGTGAGCCACCACGCCTGGCCAGTAATTTATTTTTAAAAAGAAATTTATTTCTTTTTATTCCTTTTTATTTAATTCAAACAGTCATTGAAGGAATTTGTTTCTTACAGTTATGGAGGCTGAAAAGTCCAAGGTCAGGGAGCTGCTTCTGGTGAGAGCCTTCTTGTTGGCAGGGACTACAGAATCCTGAGGTGATACAGGGCATCACATGGTGATGGGGCTGAGCATGTTAACTCAGGTCTGTCTTCCTCTTGTTACACCATTTCCACTTCCATGATAACCTATTAATCCTTTAACCCATTTATCCATGAATGGATTAATCCATCCATGAGGTCAGAACTCTCATGACCCAATCACCTCTTAAAGGCCCCACCTCTCAATACTGCCACATTAAGCGTTAAATTTCCACATGAGGCCGGGTGCAGTGGCTCACGCCTCTAATCCCAGCATTTTGGGAGGCTAAGGCAGGTGGATCACTTGAGATCGGGAGTTCCAGACCAGCCGGGCCAACATTGTGAAACTCCACCTCTGCTAAAATACAAAAACTAGCCAGGTGTGGTAGTGAATGCCTGTAATCCCAGCTACTCAGGAGGCTGAGGCAGGAGAATTGCTTGAACCCGGGAGGCGGAGGTTGCAGTGAGCAGAGTTCATGCCACTGCATTTCAGCCTGGGTGACAGAGCAAGACTCCGTTTCAAAAAAAAAAAAAAATTTCCACATGAATTCTGGGGGGGATAAATATTCAAACCATAGCAGAAAGTATGAGAAATGTGTCACCAAATAGAGAATATCAATAAAGAGATAGAAATTATGGCTGGCTGTAGTGGCTCACATCTATAATCCCAACACTTTAGGAGGCCAGAAGGGGAGGATTGCTTGAGGCCAGGAATTTGAGACCAGCCTGGTCAACATACTGAGACCCCATCTCGATTAAAAGAAAAAGAAAAAAGAAGAAAAGAAATTAGTTTAAAAGAACCAGGCTGGACGCGGTGGCTCACGCCTGTAATCCCAGCACTTTGGGAGGCCGAGGTGGGCAGATCACCTAGGATTGGGAGTTCGAGACCAGCCTGACCAACATGGAGAAACCCTGTCTCTACTAAAAATACAAAATTAGCTCGGCATGGTGGTGCATGCCTGTAATCTCAGCTACTCGAGAGGCTGAGGCAGGAGAATTGCTTGAACCTGGGAGGTGGAGGTGGAGGTGAGCTGAGATCACGACATTGCACTCCAGCCTGGGCAACAAGAGCAAAACTCCATCTCAAAGAAAAAAAAAAAAACAAAAAGAACCAAATAGGCCGGGTGTGGTGGCTTATGCCTGTAATCCCAGCGCTTTAGGAGGCCAAGGGAGGCAGATTGCTTGAGTCCAGGAGTTCAAGACTAGCCTGGACAACAGGGCAAAACCCTGTCTCTACGAAAAATACCAAAAATTAGCTGGGCATGGTGGTGTGTGCCTGTAGTCCCAGCTACTTGGAGGGCTGAGGCAGGAGGATTGCATGAGCCCAGGAGGTCAGGGCTGCAGTGAGCCAAGACTGTGCCACTACACTATAGTTTGGGTAATACAGTGAGATCCTGTCTCAAAGGAAGGAAGGGAGGAAGGAAGGAAAGAAGGAAGGAAGGAAGGAAGGAGGGAGGGAAGAAGGAAGAGGAAGGAAGCAAGGAAGGAAGGAGAGAGAGAGAGAGAGAAAGAAATATTGGTGTTGAAGAGTACAATAACAGATGAAAAATCCACTACAAGGTCTCAACAACAGATCTGAGCAGACATAATGAGAGAGAGTGAACTGGAGGCAGGTCAACTGAGATTACCCAATCTGAGAAAAAACAATCAAAAGGAATGACAAAAAATGAACAGAGCCTCAGAGACTTCTCATATGTCATCAAATAAACCAAGGTGAGGAGAGAAGAGAAAGGGACAGAAAGAATATTTGAAGAAATGGCTGAAAACTTCCCAATTTGATGAAGAGCATTAATTTACAAATCCAAGAAGTCCAACCAACTCCAAGTAGGAAAAATTCAAACAGATCCACAACTACACACGTCATAACCACACCATCAAAAGACAAACATTAAGAAAGAATGTTGAAAGCAGCAAGAGAAAAGTTACTCATGTGTACAAGGGATCCTCAATATGATTTATCAACAGAAACCTTGGAAGCCAGAGGCAGTGGAATGACATCAAAGAGCTAAAAGAAAAAGATTGTCGGTCAGGTGCTGTGGCTCACGCCTGTAATCCCAACACTTTGGGAGGCCAAGATAGGCAGATCACTTGAGGTCAGGAGTTCGAGACCAGCCTGGCCAACATGACGAAACCCCGTCTCTATTAAAAATACAAAAATTAGCCTGGTGTGGTGGTGCATCCCTGTAATCCCAGCTAGTCAGGTGGCTGAGGCAGGAGAATGGCTTGAACCATGGAGGCGGAGGTTACAGTGAGGCAAGATTGTGCCACTGCACTCTGTCAGCCAGGGTGACAGAGCGAGACTCCGTCTCAAAAATAAATAAATAAATAAATAAGAGAAAGAAAAAGACTGTCGACCAAGATGGTACATCCAGCAAAGGTATCCCTCAAAAACTAAGAAGGTGCAGTGGGTCATGTCTGCAATCCCAACTAGTCAGGAGGCTGAGGCAGGACAATCACTTGAGACCAGGAGTTTTGAGACCAGCTAGAACAACATAGCAAGACCCCACCTCTAAAACAAAAATGAAGAAGAAATTAAGAAATTAAGACATTCTCAGATGAACAAAAACTGAAAGAATTTGTCACTAACAAATCTGTCCTCTCAGGAATACTAAAGGGAGTCCTTCAGGCTTAAATGAAAGCATACTAGATAGTAACTCTAAGCCATACGAGGAAGTAAAGAGCTTTAGTAAAGATAACTATATAAGGTAAATATAAAGACAATACTGTCTTTATATTTATAATTTTATTTATATTTAAATATAACATATTTAAATACAATTTTTGCTTGTAAATTTCCTTTTCTCTTGTCATATTTAAAATACAATTATATTTAAAAATTATAAACCTATATTGATGGGGCTGGGCATGGTGGCACACACCTGTAATCTCAGCCCTTTGGGAGGCAGAGGCGGGTGGATCACTTGAGGTCAGGAGTTCAAGACCAACCTGGCCAACATAGCGAAACCCCGTCTCTACTAAAAATACAAAAATTACCCGGGTGTAGTGGCTTACACCTGTAATCTCAGCTATGCAGGAGGCTGAGGCACGAGAATCGTTTGAACCCCAGAAGCAGAGGTTGCAGTGAGCCAAGATTGCCCCACTGCACTCCAGCCTGTGTGTCTGAGACTCTGTCTCAAAAAAAAAAAAAAAAAAAAACTATGTTGATGGGCGTACAATGTAGAAACATGTAATTTGTATGACAATAACTGCATACAGGAGGAAGGTGCAAATACAGCTATGCAGAAGCAAAGCTTTTATTTATTTATTTATTTTTATTTTTTAAATTTTATTATTATATTTTAAGTTTTAGGGTACATGTGCACAATGTGCAGGTTTGTTACATATGTATACATGTGCCATGTTGGTGTGCTGCACCCATTAACTCGTCATTTAGCATTAGGTATATCTCCTAATGCTATCCCTCCCCCAGCCCCCCACCCCACAACAGTCCCCCGAGTGTGATGTTCCCCTTCCTGTGTCCATGTGTTCTCATTGTTCAATTCCCACCTATGATGAGAACATGCGGTGTTTGGTTTTTTGTCCTTTCGATAGTTTGCTGAGAATGATGGTTTCCAGCTTCATCCATGTCCCTACAAAGGACATGAACTCATCCTTTTTTATGGCTGCATAGTATTCCATGGTGTATATGTGCCACATTTTCTTAATCCAGTCTATCGTTGTTGGACATTTGGGTTGGTTCCAAGTCTTTGCTATTGTGAATAGTGCTGCAATAAACATACGTGTGCATGTGTCTTTATAGCAGCATGATTTATAATCCTTTGGGTATATACCCAGTAATGGGATGGCTGGGTCAAATGGTATTTCTAGTTCTAGATCCCTGAGGAATCGCCACACTGACTTCCACAATGGTTGAACTAGTTTACAGTCCCATCAACAGTGTAAAAGTGTTCCTATTTCTCCACATCCTCTCCAGCACCTGTTGTTTCCTGACTTTTTAATGATCGCCATTCTAACTGGTGTGAGATGGTATCTCATCGTGGTTTTGATTTGCATTTCTCTGATGGCCAGTGATGATGAGCATTTTTTCATGTGTTTTTTGGCTGCATAAATGTCTTCTTTTGAGAAGTGTCTGTTCATATCCTTTGCCCACTTTTTGATGGGGTTGTTTGTTTTTTTCTTGTAAATTTGTTTGAGTTCACTGTAGATTCTGGATATTATCCCTTTGTCAGATGAGTAGGTTGTGAAAATTTTCTCCCATTTTGTAGGTTGCCTGTTCACTCTGATGGTAGTTTCTTTTGCTGTGCAGAAGCTCTTTAGTTTAAATAGATCCCATTTGGCAATTTTGGCTTTTGTTGCCATTGCTTTATTTTTTAGTTTTTTTTGAGACGAAGTCTCGCTCTGTCGACCAGGCTGGAGTGCAGTGGCATGATCTCGGCTCACTGCAAGCTCTGCCTCTTGGGTTCAAGTGATTCCCCTGCCTCAGCCTCCCAAGTAGCTGGGACTACAGGCACGTGCCACCACGCCCAGCTAATTTTTCGTATTTTAGTAGAGACATTTCGTATTTCACCATGTTGGCCAGGATGGTCTCAATCTCCTGACCTCATGATCCACCTGCCTCAGCCTCCCAAAGTGCTGGCATTACAGGCGTGAGCCACCACGCCTGGCTCTTATTCTCTTTTTTTGAGACAGGGTCTCACTCTGTCACCCAGGCTGGAATGTAGTGGTGTGATCGTGGATCACTATAGCCTCAAACTTCTGGGCTCAAGCAATCCTCCCACCTCAGCCCCCCAAGTAGCTGGGACTATGGGCACACACTATCATGTCCAGCTAATTTTTATTTTTTTTTTTCAAGATTGGGTCTCACTATGTTGCCCAGGCTGGTCTCAAACTCCTGGGCTCAAGTGATCCTCCTACCTTGGCCTGCCAAAGTCTTAGGATAACAGGTGTGAGCCACTGTACTCAGGCAAAAGGTCAATTTTATCAATCAAGAAGATGGAAAATAAAAGAGAAAAGAAAAGAAAAAGATGTAGCAATTATAAACATAAATGCACCTAACAATGGAGCTTCCCAAAACATGAAGCAATAATTGACAGACTTGAAAGAAGAAATAGGCAATTCAGGCTGGGCATGGTGGCTCCTGCCTGTAATCTCAGCACTTTTGGGAGGCCAAAGTGCATGGATCACTTGAGGTCAGGAGTTTGAGACCAGCTTGGCCAACATGGTGAAACCCCATCTCTACTAAAAATATAAAAATTAGCCAGGCGTGGCGGCGTGTGCCTGTAATCCCAGCTACTTGGGAGGTTAAGGCAGGAGAATTGCTTGAACCTGAGAGGTAGAGGTTGCAGTGAGCTGAGATTGTGCCACTGCACTCCAGCCTGAGCAATAGAGTGAGACTCTGTCTAAAAAAATAAATAAATAAAAATAAAGTGCACATGAAAAAATTTTTCAGTATAAAACATATTTTAGGCCAAAAGATAACTCATAAATTTTAAAGTATTGTAGTAATGCAAAGTATGTTTTGTAATCACAATGGAATAAAATTAGAAATTAATCACGGAAGAAAATGAGAAATTCACAAATATGTGGAAAACAAAAAACATACTCCTAAATAAACAATGAGTCAAAGAAGAAATTATAGGGATGTTAGACAACACTTTGAAATAAATAAAAATTGCCTGCCTGCCTGCCTGCCTGCCTGCCTTCCGTCCTTCCTTCCTTCCTTTCTTTCCTTCCTTCCTTCTTCCTTTTCCCTCTGTGGCCCAGGCTGCCCCGCACAGCGGACTGCCTGGGACTGCCGGCGCTCCCCAGCCTGCTTTGTCGACTTTGGCTGCAGGCGCGGTTTCGCCATGTTGGCCACGCTGCTCTCCAGCTCCTGACCTCGAGTGGTCTGCCCGCCTCGGCCTCCCCAGGTGCTGGGACTGCACGGAGTCTCGCTCACTCGGTGCTCGGTGTGGCCCGCGCTGGAGTGCGGTGGCGTGGTCTTGGCTCGCGGCAGCCTCCCAGCTGCCTGCCTTGGCCTACCAGCGTGCTGGGATTGCAGCCCCTGCCCGACCGCCACCCCGTCTGGGAAGTGAGGAGCGCCTCTGCCCGGCCACCCATCGTCTGGGAGGTGAGGAGCGCCTCTGCCGGGCCACCCATCGTCTGGGAGGTGAGGAGCGCCTCTGCCCGGCCGCCCATCGTCTGGGAGGTGAGGAGCGCCTCTGCCCGGCCGCCCATCGTCTGGGAAGTGAGGAGCGCCTTTGCCCGGCCACCCATCGTCTGGGAAGTGAGGAGCGCCTCTGCCTGGCCGCCCTGGCTGGGAAGAAGTGAGGAGCGCCTCTGCCCGGCCGCCCCGTCTGGGAAGAAGTGATGAGCGCCTCTGCCCGGCCGCCCCGTCTGGGAAGTGAGGAGCGCCTCTGCCCGGCCGCCCCGTCCAGGAAGAAGTGAGGAGCGCCTCTGCCCAGCCGCCCCATCTGGGAAGAAGTGAGGAGCACCTCTGCCTGGCCGCCCCGTCCGGGAAGAAGTGAGGAGCGCCTCTGCCCGGCCGCCCCGTCCGGGAAGAAGTGAGGAGCGCCTCTGCCCGGCCACCCATCATCTGGGAAGTGAGGAGTGCCTCTGCCCGGCCACCCATCGTCTGGGAAGTGAGGAGCGCCTCTGCCCGGCCGCCCCATCTGGGAAGTGAGGAGCACCTCTGCCCGGCCGCCCCGTCTGGGAAGTGAGGAGCGCCTCTGCCCGGCCACCCATCGCCTGGGAAGTGAGGAGCGCCTCTGCCCGGCCACCCATCGTCTGGGAAGTGAGGAGCGCCTCTGCCCGGCCGCCCATCGTCTGGGAAGTGAGGAGCGCCTCTGTCCGGCCGCCCCGTCTGGGAAGTGAGGAGCGCCTCTGCCCGGCCACCCATCGTCTGGGAAGTGAGGGGCGCCTCTGCCCGGCCACCCATCGTCTGGGAAGTGAAGTGAGGGGCGCCTCTGCCCGGCCACCCATCGTCTGGGAAGTGAGGGGCGCCTCTGCCCGGCCACCCATCGTCTGGGAAGTGAGGGGCGCCTCTGCCCGGCCACCCATCGTCTGGGAAGTGAGGGGCGCCTCTGCCCGGCCACCCATCGTCTGGGAAGTGAGGGGCGCCTCTGCCCGGCCACCCATCGTCTGGGAAGTGAGGGGCGCCTCTGCCCGGCCACCCATCGTCTGGGAAGTGAGGGGCGCCTCTGCCCGGCCACCCATCGTCTGGGAAGTGAGGAGCGCCTCTGCCCGGCCGCCCCGTCCGGGAAGAAGTGAGGAGCGCCTCTGCCCGGCCACCCCGTCTGGGAAGTGAGGAGCGCCTCTGCCCGGCCGCCCCGTCTGGGAAGTGAGGAGCGCCTCTGCCCGGCCACCCATCGTCTGGGCAGTGAGGAGCGCCTCTGCCCGGCCACCCATCGTCTGGGCAGTGAGGAGCGCCTCTGCCCGGCCACCCATCGTCTGGGCAGTGAGGAGCGCCTCTGCCCGGCCACCCATCGTATGGGAAGTGAGGAGCGCCTCTGCCCGGCCACCCATCGTCTGGGAAGTGAGGAGCGCCTCTGCCCGGCCGCCCCGTCTGGGAAGAAGTGAGGAGCGTCTCTGCCCGGCCGCCCCGTCCGGGAAGAAATGAGCAACGCGTCTACCCGGTCACCCCGTCTGGGAAGTGAGGAGCGCCTCTGCCCGGCCGCCCCGTCTGGGAAGAAGTGAGGAGCACCTCTGCCCGGCCGCCCCATCTGGGAAGAAGTGAGGAGCGTCTCTGCCTGGCCGCCCGGTCTGGGAAGTGAGGAGCACCTCTGCCCGGCCTCCCCGTCTGGGATGTGGGGAGTGCCTCTGCCCGGCCGCCCCGTGTCTGGGAAGAAGTGAGGAGCTCCTCTGCCTGGCCGCTCCGTCTGGGAGGTCTACCACGGAGGCCAGAAGCAATGTGGGGGCTGGACGTGGTGGCTCACGCCTGTGGTCCCAGCACTCTGGGGGGCCGAGGCGGGTTGATCACTTCGGGCTAGGAGTTCGAGACCAGTCTGGCCAACATGGCGAAACATATGAAAAATACAACAGACAAACCAACCAACCAACTCAGTGACAACAAAACAGGTCTATCCTGGAGTCATACTCTAATTTTTTCTATTTTCCTCCCTTTCTGATCCTTTATCCCACTTTCTTTTTCTTCCTCTTCCTTCTCCTTCTTCGTCAAATGGAGGATTGAGTTATTATCACTGATCCATATAAAGTCCCTCTCTCATTTATTTTAATTCCCACTCCCCATTTCTATTCCCCGTCTTCCCATGTGCAACCTTCCTAATATGTTTGATACGCATCTTTTTGTTTGTATGTATTTTTAGAAAATATTTATTGTTTTTGTGTGCAAAAAAAAATTAATAAAAAAAGAAATAAATAAAAATAAAAACAAAACCTATTAAAATTTTATGGAATGCAGCTAAACCAGTGCTTAGAGGGAATTTTATAGCTGTAAATGAATAAATTTAAAAAAGAAAAAAGACCTCAAATCAATAGCCTAAGCCAAAGAAAAAAAGCATCTAGGAGCTGTGGCTTATGCCTATTATCACAACATTTTGGGAGGCTAAGGCGGGAAGATCACTTGAGGCCAGGAATTTGAGACCCACCTGGTCAACATAGTAAGACCCATCTCTACAAAAAAAAAAAAAAAAAAATTAGCCAGGCATGGTGACACTTGCCTGTAGTCCTAGCTACTTGGAAGGCTGAGACGGGAAGATCACTTGAGGCCAGGAATTTGAGGCCAACCTGGTCAACATAAGTAAGACCCATCTCTACCCAAAAAACAAACCAAAAAAAAAAATTGGCCAGGCATGGTGACAATTTCCTGTAGTCCCAGTTACTTGGAAGGCTGAGATGGGAGGATCACTTGAGCCCAGGAGCTTGAGGCTGCAGTGAGCTATGATCGGGGTACTGCACTCCAGCATGGGATTAGACTGGAAATAAATGAAATAAGGAATGAAAAAACAATAGATAAAATCAATGAAACCAAAAGTTGATTCTTTGAAAAGATGAACAAAATTGACAAAACTTTAGCTAGATTGACCAAGATAGAAAGAGAGAAGACTCAGCTGGGCCTGCTGGCTCATGCCTGTAATCCCAACACTTTGGGAGGCTGAGGCAGGAGGATCATTTGAAGCCAGGACTTTTTGGGGGGATTTTTTGGCTTTTCTTTGAGACAGTGTCTCACTCTGTTGCCCAGGCTGGAGTGCAGTGACACGCCATTCACTGCAACCTCGAACTGCTGGGCTTAAGCGATCTTCCCAACTCAGCCTCCCTAGTAGCTGGGACTATAGGTGTGAACCACCACACCTGGCTAATTTTTGTATTTTTTGTAGACAGGGATTTCGCCCTGTTGCTCAGGCTGGTCTTGGACTCCTGGACTCAAGCAGTCCACCTGCCTCAGCCTTCCAAAGTGCTAGGATTACAGGTGTGAGCTACCATTCCTGGCCAAAGCCAGAAGTTTGAGACCAGGCTGGGCAACAAAAGTGAGATGTGTCTACACAAAACAAAATTCAAAAAATTAGCTGAGCTGGCATGGTGGCATGTACCTGTAGTCCTAGCTACTCAGTAGGCTGAGGCAGAAGGATTGCTTGAGCCCGGGAGCTCAAGGCTGCAGTGAACTACGCACATACTTCACTTCAGCCTGGGCAATAGAGCAAGACCCTGTCTCAAATAAATAAATAAATAAATAAATAAATAAATAAATAAAGCTTTCCAACTTGGGCCCGGCAGAATGGCCTGCAAAGAAGGGTGGCAAGAAGAAAAAGGGCTGTTCTGCCATCGACAAGGTGGTGACCGAGAATACACCATTAACCTTCACAAGTGCATCCATGGAGTGGGCGTCAAGAAGCGTTTCCCTTGGGCACGCAAAGAGATCTGGAAATTTGCCATAAAGGAGATGGGAGCTCCAGATGTGTACATTGATACCAGACTCAACAAAGCTGTCTGGGCCAAAGGAATAAGGAATGTCCAAGACTGTATCTGTGTGCGGTTGTCCAGAAAACGTAATGAGGATGAAGAGTCACCAAATAAGCTCTATACTTTGGTTAGCAATGTACCTGTTACCACTTTCAAAAATCTACAGGCAATGTGGATGAGAACTAACTGCTGATAGTCAGATACATCAAATAAAGTTATAAAATTGCTTTCAAAAATAAAAATAAAATAAGAGAGAGAAGACTTAAATTGCTAAAATCAGGAATAAAACAAAGAATGTTATCATCAGCCTCACAGAAATAAAAATGATTCTAAGGGAATATTATGAAAATTGCATGCCAATAATTAGATAATCTAGATGAAATGTAAGAATTCCTAGAACAACACAAGCTACTGAAACTGACCCAAGAGGAAATTTAAAAAAATTAAATAAACCCATAACAAGAAAAGAGACTGAATTACTGATTTAAAATAAAAAATTTCCACAAAGAAAATCCCAGGACCATATTGTTTCACTGGTGAATTCAGTCAAATGTTTAAAGAACACTTAACACCCTTCCTTCCTTCCTTTCTTCCTTTCCCTCCTTCCCCCCTCCCTTCCTCCCTTCCTCCCTTCCTCCCTCCCTCCCTCTCTCCCTCCCTCCCTCCCATCCTTCCTTCCTTCCTTCTTTCTTTCTTTAGACAGGGTCTTGCCCTTCCTTCCTTCCTTCCTGCCTTCCTTCCTTCCTGCCTTCCTTCCTTTCTTCCTTCCTTCCTTTCCTCCCTCCCTCCCTCTCTCCCTCTCTCTCTTTCTCTCTTTCTCTCTTTCTTTCTTTCTACACAGTCTTGCTCTGTTGCTCAGACTGGAGTGCAGTAGCATGATCATAGCTCACTGCAACTTCCAACTCTTGGGCTCAAGCAATCCTCCTGCCTCAGCCTCCTGAGGTAGCTAAGACTACAGGCATGTGCCGCCATGATTCCTGGAGATAGATAGATATATATATATAGATATATATATATATATAGATATATATAGATATATATATAGATATAGATATATAGTATTTTCTGTTGAGATGGGATCTCACTATGTTGTCCAGGTTGAACTCCTAACCTCAAGCAATTCTCCTACCTCAGCCTCTCAAAGTGCTGGGATTACAGACATGAGCCACTGCACCTGGCCATACCACCAATTCTTCACAAACTCTTCCAAAAAAATAGAAGAAGAGGTTGGGTGTGGTGGCTCACGCTTGTAATCCCAGCACTTTGGGAGGCTGAGGTGTGGGGATCACTTGAGCCCAGGAGTTAGAGACCAGCCTGGGCAACATGGCAAGACCATGTCTCTACTAAAAATACATAACATTAGCCCGGCATGGTGGCACGCACCTGTAGTCCCAGCTATTTGGGAGGCTGAGGTGGAAGAATCGTCTGAGCCCAGGAAGTGAAGTCTGCTGCAGTAAGCTGAGATCACACCACTGCACTCCAGCCTGGGTGATGGGAGTGAGACCCTGTCTCCAAAAAAAAAGGAGGCAACATATCTCAATTCATTCTATGAGATCAGTAGTACCCTGATTGGTAATCAAACCAGATAAAGACATCACAAGAAGAAAATTACAGACTAACATCTCTTATAAATATAGACACTAAAATCTTCAACAAAGTACTAGAAAACTTAAATCCAGCAACATGTAAAAAGATTATGCCCTATGACCAACTGGGATTTATCCCAGAAATGCAAGGTTGGTTTAACAAATGAAAATTAATTAATGTTATGCACCATATTAACAGAATAGGAGACACAAACCACATGATCATTTAAATAGACAAAACATTTGATAAAATCACTTTTTCATGATAAAAACATTCGACAATCTAGGAATAGAAGGTAACTTCCTCACTTTGATTAAACTACAGCTACCAAAACAACAACAGCTAACAACACACTTAATAATGAAAGACTTGCCAGGTATAATGGCTCATACGTGTAAACCCAGCACTTTGGGAGGCAGAGGTGGAGGATCCCTTGAGGCCAGGAGTTTCAGACCAGCCTGGTCAACATAGCAAGACCCCATCTCTAACTGAAAAAAGAAAGAGGCCAGGCATGGTGGCTTATATCTGTAATGCTAGCACCTTGGGAGGCCAAAGCAGGAGAGCAAAAAAAAAAAAAAAAAAATTAGCCAGTCATGGTGTCTGAGGACCTGTAGTCCTAGCTACTCAGGAGGCTGAAGTGGGAGGATCATTTGAGCCTAGAAGTTGGAGGTTACAGTGAGCTATGATTGCACCACTCTAGCCTAAGTGACAAAGTGAGACCTGTCTCAAAAAAGAAAATAAAAATATGAGTAAGTTTAACAAGAGAAATGCAAGATTTGTACAATGAAAACCACAAAACACAGCTTGGCACAGTGGCTCATGCCTGTAATCCTATCACGTTGGGAGGCCAAGGTGGGAGGACTGCTTGAGACCAAGAGTTTGACACCAGCCTGGGCAACAAAGTGGGATCCTGTCTGTAACTTAAAAAACAAAATAAGGCGAGGCGAGGTGGCTCACACCTGTAATCCCAGCACTTTGGGAGGCCAAGGTGGGTGGATCTAACCCCATTAGAGATGGGGTTTCACCATGTTGCCCAGGAGTTTGAGACCAGCCTGGGTGACATGGTGAAATCCCATCTCTAAAAAAATTAAAAAATAAAAATAAAATAAAAAATAAAAAACAAAGTAAACCTACAAAAAATACAGTTGAAAGACATTAAGAAACTCTAAATAAATGTTAAGACATTCGATGTCCATGGATTGGAATACAATATTGTTAAGATGGCAATACTCCTTGATCTACAGATTCAAGGGAATTCCTATTAAAATCCTAGATGGCTTTTTTGCGGAAATTGACAAGCTGACACTAAAATTCACGTGGCAATGCAAGGGACCCAGTATATCCAAAGCAATCTTGAAAAAAGAGAACGAAATTGGAGGATTCATACTTCCCAATTTCAAAACTTACTACAAAGCTAAAATTATCAAGCCTTTTGATACTGGCATAAGGACAGACATATAGAAGAATGAAATAACATTGAAAGTCCAGAAATAAACCAGTATATTTAAGGTCCAATGAGTTTTGGCAAGGGTGCCAAGAGGATTGAATAAGGGAAATAATATCTTTTCCAACGAATGGTGCTGGGACAATTGTACATGGAAAAGAACGAAACTGGACCTCTACCTCATACCATATACAAAATTGTCTCATAATGAATCAAAGATCTAAATGTAGGAGCTAAAAACAACAAAATTCTTAGAAGAAAGCACAGGTGTAAATCTTTATGATACTGTATTAGGCAATGGTTTGTTAGATATGACACCAATAGCACAAACAAGATAAATTGGACTTTATCAAAATTTAAAACTTTTGAGCTTCAGGCCGGGCGTCGTGGCTCATGCCTGTAATCCCAGCACTTTGGGAGGCCGAGGCGGGCAGATCATGAGGTCAGGAGATCGAGACCATCCTGGCTAACACGGTGAAACCCCGTCTCTACTAAAAATACAAAAAATTAGCTGGGTGTGGTGGTGCATGCCTGTAGTCCCAGCTACTCGGGAGGCTGAGGCAGGAGAATGGCATGAACCCGGAAGGTGGAGCTTGCAGTGAGCCGAGATTGCGCCACTACACACCAGCCTGGGCGACTCAAAAAAAAAAACTTTTGCGCTTCAAAGGACACTATCAGAAAGTAAAAAGACAACTAACCTGCAGAATGAGATAAAATATCTGCAAATCATATATCTGATAAGCGTCTAGTATCTAGAATATATAAAGAATTCTTATAACTCAACAATAAAGAGGCCAGGCCTCTTTACATGCCTGTAATCCCAACACTTTGGGAGGCCAAGATAAGAGGATCACTTGAGTCCAGGAGTTTAAGACCAGCCTGACCTAGTGTCTACAGACAATTTTTTTTTTGAGTCACGGTCTCACTCTGTCACCCAGGCTGGAGTGCAATGGCATGATCTCAGCTCACTGCAACCTCCGCCTCCTGGGTTCAAGCAATTCTCCTGCCTCAGCCTCCCAAGTAGCTGGGATTACAGGTGCCCACCACCATACCCAGCTAATTTTTGTATTTTTAGTAGAGACAGGTTTGCCATGTTGGCCACGCTGGTCTTGAACTCCTGACCTCGTGGTCCACCTGCCTCAGCCTCCCAAAGTGCTCGGATTACAGGTGTGAGCCACCGCACCTGGCCTGGAAAATTTTAAAAAATCATCTGACATGGTAGCATGTACCTGTAGTCCTGGCTACTTGGGATGCTGAGTTGGGAGGATTGCTTGAGTCTGGGAGGTCGAGGATGCAGTGAGCAGTGATCATGCCACTGCACTCCAACCTGGGCAATAGAGGGAGATACTGCCAAAAAAAAAAAAAAAAAAAAAAAAAAAGGCCGGGCACGGTGGCTCATGCCTGTAATCCCAGCACTTTGGGAGGCCAAGGCAGGCAGATCACAAGGTCAAGAGATTGAGACCATCCTGGCCAACATGGTGAAACCCGGTCTCTACTAAAAATACAAAAATTTGCTGGGCGTGGTGGCGTGAGCCTGTAGTCCCAGCTACTTAGGAGGCTGAGGCAGGGGAATCGCTTGAACCCACGAGGTGGAGGTTGCAGTGAGCTGAGATCATGCCACTGCACTCCAGCCTGGTGACAGATCAAGACTCCGTCTCAAAAAACAAAAACAAACAAACAAACAAAAAACATCAATTTAGAATAGTACCTGGAACATAGTAAAATCTATAAATATTAGCTATTGCATGTATACAGTAATAGCCAATTGTTCCAGCATGATTTGTAGAATCCTTTTCCCTCTGATTTTTTTATTTTTATTTATTTTATTATTATTATTTTTTTGAGACGGAGGTTCGCTGTTGTTGCCCAGGCTGGAGTGCAATGGCACGATCTTGGCTCACTGCAACCTCCGCTTTCCAGGTTCAAGTGATTCTCTTGCCTCAGCCTCCTGAGTAGCTGGGATTACAGGCGTGAGCCACCGTGCCCGGCCAACATACAAATTTTTCTTATATATTTAAGGTATGTTTCCATCATTGTATTCTTTTAAGTAGGAATTGTTTTAGGGGAGAGTAGTTTGGAAACCAAGACTCCTCTCAACTTTTCTCAATTCACTACTTAAGAAAGAAAAATTTTACACCTGTTTCACCTTAGATATCTAGGGAGAAATCACCTAGATTCTTCCTGCCTCTCAGAGGGTGCTGTGAGGATAGATGAGATGCTAGACAGAAAGTTCAGAAAGCTGAGTAACATAAAGCTGCAAAAGGAGAGAACAGAGATTCCATAGATAATATTTTAAGTCAACTACAGTTCGTTAAATTGTAAGAAAATTATTTATTTATCAAGACAGGGTCTGACTCTGTCGTCCAGGCTGAAGTGCAGTGGCCTGATGTGGGCTCACTGCAACCTCAACCTCCTGGGCTCAAGCGATCTTCCCACTTAGCCCCCGGAATAGCTACTACAGGTGCAGGCCATCATGCCCGGCTAATTTTGTATTTTTTGTAGAGCTGAGTTTTCGCCATGTTGCCCAGGCTGGTCTCAAATTCCTGGGCTCAGGCGATCCTCTTGCCTCGGCCTAGCAGTGTTGGGATTACAGGCGTGAGCCACTGCACCCAGCCTGTTTTTTGTTTTTCTTTTTTCTTTTCCTGGTTTGTCTTGAACAAGACATATAAATGTACGACTATAGACTTTGCATTTGGTATTTCCCCCGAAATCTTCCCAAGTCATAATTCAACTCCTGGTGTGTTACTTCCTCAAGGAGGTCTTCTCTCAGACACTAGGAGTAAAGCTTCTTCCCCACTCCTAGTCACTTTCTGTCTCACTATCCTGAAGCGCTTTTCATTATTTGAAATATTTGTGTTTATTGGCTTTTTAACTGTCTCCCCTTCCTCACTCAAATATAAATTCTACCTGGGTTGATAACTCTTTAACCCCATGCTTAGAACAATGCTTTGCACGGGGGGTATAGCTCAGGGATAGAGCATTTGACTGCAGAACAATGCTTTGCACGTAGTATGCCCTGCGTTTTGTGAAAATATTTGCTGAATAATATAGTGATTTTAAAAAATCCCCAAGCAGTTTCATGTATCTCATTTGATCATTACAACTATTTGAATAAAATGAGATTGTTAGTCCCATTGTACAGAGACTCAGAGAAGGTTTTCACCCAAGGCAATAGGGCTAGTAAAATGGTAGTGTTAGAATTGTTGTGCAGGTGGATTGCTTTGTCCATACACGGACTTCATTTCTAGGGCTAAGGGTATTTTAAATTACTTTGCCGTTAAGGAAGCGATGACTCTGAAAGATAGCAGTAACCACCACTACAGGCACCTGTAAAGATCCTCTCTCCTTTTTCCTTTCTTTCTCCCGCTAGATTCTGCAGCCGAACACGTGTGACCTGTGTGGACAGTACTCACTCAGTCTCCCTCTCGAGTCCTGCCCACAGTAAGCCCGGCCCCTTCTTTTCCCGGAGCCCCGCCTCTCGGCCTCTTTCCAACTCAGCCCCCACGGATCTCGCCCTTCCCCCGCGGCCTCACGGCTTCTCGCGAGAGTTGAGCGCGCCTGGCCGGACGGGAGGAAAGTATCCGTTCCGCCGAGGGGGGAAAGGAGGAGCTGGAGACAGATTGTAGGACCGAGCGCGGGCAGGCGGGAGGCAACGGAGCTACCAACCGGTAAGTCCTTTTAACATTAGTTAGTCCATGATCTGACGGGAGTCTCCCCTTCAACTCGGGCCAGTCCCAGCGTTCCGGGCTGGGGTCTCCCCTCCCAGTCTGTGTTGGACGGGGGCGCTGAGGCGGTGGCCGGGCCCTGTCTGAGGAAGAGGGTGGGGCATAGGCCAAAGCCGACCAATGGGAGAGAAGGAAGCCTCGATTGGCGGCGATGAGCGCTAATGGGAGATCGCTTTTACGTTGCCGTGCGCCGCCCCTCTCCTCTCCCTACTCCCTCCTCCTTCCTTTGGGGGGAAGGCGGGGCCAGAGGCTTGAAGTGTGGGGAGAACTTGGGGTAAGTAGCCCCGGGGGGCACAGGGCGTGGCAAGGAGAGGGGAATTTAATCCTGAGGGAAGGGTAGTCTACTGGAGCCTAATGGAAGGATCATGGGATGGGGTGGAATGGGAGAAAGAGGAGGGATACTAAACTAGGTTAGAAACCCAGGGATTCCCAAAGAGTGGGATTAGGAGCTTGGAATTGGAAAAGGGTAATAGGCAGGAGGTAGGAATGAGTAGGTGAGAACAAAGATCTTGATCTGGTGACACAACACCCCGTTGGGTTTGGCAGAAAAGATAGATAGGGGTGGATTATTGGAAATGAGGGTCATGGCATTTTGATTGAATTAATTAAAAGAACATCAGGGACATGATATCAGAGAGAAAATATGGATTTGGAGAAAATTAAGTGAATTAATTTAAGAGGACAGTATGGGTGAGCTGAGTCGCCATAAGGCATGGCTTCTGGAAGGATATGAGCCTTGAGAGCGATAAGAGGTGTTTGGGAAGGAGATGGCTGATATACACATGTCTTTAGCCTAGGTATCAGGTGGTTGGGATATTGATTTAGGGCTTCTGGTGGATATGGCACCCAGACTGGTGACCAGCCTCCAAGATGCTGGGATGGGGGTTGGGAAGGAGAAAAATAGAACACTTTCATCGCTTCTCTGATTTTCCTGCTCCCTCTCTTATATTTCCCAAACTCTTCCGAAACACCGGGATGTGGGCTTGGGACTTAAGCAGTCCAAGTTGGAGCCCCATAGGGACTTATATGTTGCTCTGAATTGCTTGTTATGTTCTCTGACTGGGGTGTTTACAACCCAGGGCACCTCCTACCCAGAGTCCCGCGTTGCTACTTTCCTAACTTTAAAAGTTTGTTTTCTGCTTAACAGAGGGTGTTTTAGTATCTCTGAGGGTCATGTCATATTAAGTACAGGTGTGTAGGGGGTGTGCAGAGTTTTCTCAGCAAGCTCACATGAGTCCTGTGTTTAAAAATTTTGCAGTAGTGTAATTCTTGTGGAGATATCAGTCTTTATGGGCATTCCATGCAGAAATATACTAAAATGAAGTTTGTTTTGTTAAATGTGGCTTCCCCAGTCATTCTCGAAGAGTTGTCGAATGGGTGGTTGCAGTTTGTTTTAGTTAACTTATATAATGTGTTTTTAAATAGTGTAAATAAAATAGACATGTTATTTCAGGAAAGTGAAAAATGTTCAGTTTTTTCCTTTGTGTCCAGACTCAGAAACTAAAGCTATGTCATAATATCTTAGGCCAAGGGCTGGGGAAATCAAAAACAATTTGTACTTACACATGGAAGTTGTAAGGTAAGTGGAGGCTCTTGCGAAATGTAACATGTCTGTAAGAAAAGAAGCTAAAGAAAAGTTTGGCAGCTCTACTAAGTAGTCTTACCAGTTCTTAATTCTGTACAGAAAAGGGACAGGGCTTTGCTCTTTGTTTGATAGTTGTGTATCATTTAATAACAAATTGGATTAATATAGCCAATTTATAACTTCTTTGCTCTTGGGTAGATTTTGCTTTTACATTCCTTCTCTTCTCCTTTTACTTTTGAGAAGTGAAATAATGTCCGAAATATCAGTAAAGCTATTATGTGAAGAGAAACCAGGGTATAGAGTTGTATTAACCTTTGGTTTTCTGCAATCAGCTGAAGCTTTTCTTCCTGGCCAAGAAGTTGCCCCTATAGCACATTGAGACCAATTCATTGCTGACCCTTTAGCATTAACTACTGAGCTGGGTTCTAGTATTTCACAGTAAGAGCATTGCTATTGGACATTTAGAACATTTCCAATTTGCCTGGCAGCAGTACAAAAAATTACCCAGTGAGAGAGGAGAGTCCCTTGTTTTGGTCTTCTGCCCTAGAATTGGTGATGGCTTTGACTAGGGCACTATTAAACCCAAGATTATTTTTTCTCACTAGTGCCACCATCTAGCAGAAAGCTAGAGTGATAACACTGCTCATCTTTCAACTTGTGGATCAAAGTTTACACCCTGTGGTAGTTTCAGTGTTGTAATTTTTAAAGACGTTTGTTTACCACGGTTTTAAAATGTTAATAGCTCCACTTACTGTATCTTGTTCTCTTTCCTTTCCTCATTTCCAACCCAAAATGAAAATTGTTTTTTCAACCAACTCTTAAACTACTTCTTTGCCTGGAGTAAAGTCGCTGGCTCTGTCTGAACACAGCTGCTCTGAAGTTCTCAGAAGTTATTGTTTTGTGCATGTCAAGACTGAGTTTTTCCTAGGCTACGGTAGGAGGGAGTTAGTGTTACAGCAGCCTCCTATCCACGTCTGATAAGGAGGAGCCTTCTCCTTGCAAGGAAGTTTTAGGTGGAACAGATAGAACTCCATGTAAATGTCTAATAAAGCTAGCTCTCTTCTTGAGACTAGTTAGCATGCTGGTATATAATTGTCCCTTATCCCTTGATAAAAGTACTGAAGTTAAGGTACAGATGTTTCTTTGAGAAAAACAAATGCAGCATTCATTTAAAAGGAAAAAGCATTCATTTCTTTTGTTGTTGGTTTCTCAGAAAATTGTCCTACGGTTTTGGAGTTCGTGAAAAAGTCTTCTGTCTCTTTAAAAATATGTCAAAGAAAATAATTTTGAAGCTTCTCTGACATTTACTCATTTTGACATGTTGCCTTCCCCTAAGGTTTCTTTTAGAAGGGATCAAATAAATTCATGATATGTGAAAACACATCATAGTTGGTATGATGTGTTAAAAGACGGTTGGTCTTTTTGTTTGTTTGTTTGTTTGTTTGTTTGTTTTTTTGAGACAGAGTCTTGCCGTCGCCAAGGCTGGAGTGCAGTGGCGCGATCCCGGCTCACTGCAGGCTCCGCCCCCCGGGTTTCACGCCATTCTCCTGCCTCAGCCTCCCGAGTAGCTGGGACTACAGGCGCCCGCCACCTCGCCCGGCTAATTTTTTGTATTTTTAGTAGAGACGGGGTTTTACCGTGTTAGCCAGGATGGTCTCGATCTCCTGACCTCGTGATCCGCCCGCCTCGGCCTCCCAAAGTGCTGGGATTACAGGCGTGAGCCACCGCGCCCGGCCTAGACGGTTGGTCTTTTAACTTTTGAATGCTCTAAGGAGAAAGTCTCCACTTCACAGATACCCTGTTCCATTATTGGAGCTTTACTTTTAGAACATTTTTTACATTGTGCTGAAGCTCTTTAGTTCTGTTATCTGAAGCCACAATAAATAAATCTAGTTCCTTGTTAACATGGTAGTCTTCAAGTATTTCATGACACTTACCGCTTTCATTCTTTTAGAGACAGGGTCTCACTATGTCGCCCAGGCTGGAGTGCAAGTAACGTGATCACAGATCATTGTAACCTCGAACTCCTGGGCTAAAGTTATCTTCTAGTCCTAGCTTCCTGAGTAACTAGGACTCTTGGCCTCAAGCGGTCCTCCCAGCCTCCAAGTAGCTGGGACCACAGGCGCATGCCACCATGCCTGGCTAATTTTTAAATTTTTGTAGAGATGGGGTCTCCCTGCATTGCCCAGGCTCTTCTCGAATTCCTAGGCTCAAGCCATCTCCCCACCTTTGTCTCTCAAAGTGCTGGGATTACAGGAGGCATCTCTTCTGGGGTAAATACCCCAAGTTCTTTAAGCTTTTTTTTTTTTTTTTGAGACAGAGTTTCGCACTTTTGCCCTGGCTGGAGTGCAGAGTCTCGCACTTTTGCCCTGGCTGGAGTGCAGAGTCTCGCACTTTTGCCCTGGCTGGAGTGCAGTGGCACAGTCTCGGCTCACTGCAAGCCCCGCCTCCCAGGTTCACGCCATTCTCCTGCCTCAACCTCCTGAGTAGCTGGGACTAGCAGGCGCCTGCCACCATGCCTGACTAATTTTTTGTATTTTTAGTAGAGACGGAGTTTCACCGTATTAGCCAGGATGGTCTCGATATCCTGACCTCGTGATCCACCCGCCTCGGCCTCCCAAAGTGCTGGGATTACAGGTGTGAGCCACCGCGCCCAGCCAGCTATTTCTATTATTATTATTATTATTGTTATTATTATTATTGAGACGGAGTCTTGCTGTGTTTCCCAGGCCGGAGTGCAGTGGTGCGATCTCAGCTCACTGCAACCTCCACCTTCCAGTTTCAAGTGACTCTTGTCCCTCAGCCTCCCGAGTAGCTGGGAGTACAGGTGCCTGCCATCCATGCCCAGCTAATTTTTGTATTTTTAGTAGAGACGGGGTTTCACCATTTTGGCCAGGCTGGTCTTGAACTCTTGACCTCAAGTGATCCGCCTACCTCGGCCTCCCAAAGTGCTGGAATTACAGGCATGAGCCACTGAGCCCAGCCCGTACGATTTCTTAAGTGACATTTTTAATAAAAGTTCAGGCTCTTCATCAAGTTAGTTACCTGAGTGGTTTATGGTGCCTTATCTAGGTCTGAACATCTCAGATACAATCTAATAAATACAAACTACGGGGGGAATCACAACTTCTATTTTATTGCATTCTATGCCTCTGTTCTTAAAGCCTAAGATCACATTAGTTTGTGTAGTTGATTGTTTTTTTTTTTTTTTGAGACAGAGTCTTGCTCTGTCGCCCAGGCTGGAGTACAGTGGCTCGATCTTGTCTCACTGCAACCTCCGCCTCCCGGGTTCAAGCGATTCTCCTGCCTCAGCCACTGGAGTAGTTGGGATTACAGGCCTGCACCACCACACCCAACTAATTTTTTTTTTTTTTTTGTATTTTTAGAAGAGACGGAGTTTACATTTATCCCTGTAATTATCATCTTGTTAATTTGGTTTGTTGTTTTAGCTTGATAATGTCATTTCACCTCTTGACCATTTCTCATATGTTTGTATTATTGATAAATTTGATAAACATAATACCTTTGTTTTTGTTTTAGGTCACTGGTAAACATGTATAAGGGTAGAGCAATGCTATACAACATGAGTAGACTATCATTATGTTAACATTAACCTGTTAGTCAACCTTTTGGATAAAATTCAGTTGCGAATCCCACCTGCCGTTTTATATAATCTAACTTTTATTTTCTATGAAATAGCAAGAGGTATCTTGTTGAAATCCAAATACAGTATGTTCTGCCTCTGACATCTGTGAACTCCTAGGCTAGTGACCCTGTCAAAAAAGAAAATGAAGTTGCATATTAGTTGCTGTTTGGGTATCTTATGCTACTGTTTATAGATCACTGCGTAACTTGCCGATGGTTCATAAGTGATCTGTTTAATAATTCATTTAGAATCTTTCTGAGAAATAATATTTCACTAGTCTACGATTTCTGTACTTGACCTCCCTTGCCCCACATTTTAAAAAATTATAATTTTCCCATTTCCAAGACTTCTAGTCCTGTTTTTTTTTCATTTTCAAATAATTATAGAAAATTAACCATATTTCTTCATAGTTGCAGGGATTTTTTGTTGTTATTTTGTTACTGTGTTTTGGTTGTGGTTTTTTCTTTTTTTTTTTTTGAGGTGATATCTTGCTGTGTTCCCCAGGCTAGAGTGCAATGGCACGCTCACTGCAACCTCTGCCGCCTGGGTTCAAGCAATTCTCTGGCCTTAGCTTCCCAAGTAGCTGAGATTACAGGCATGTGCCGCCACACCTGGCTAATTTTTGTATTTTTTTAGTAGATATGGGGTTTCACCATGTTGGCCAGGCTGGTCTTGAACTCCTGACCTCAAGTGATCCGCCCACCCAAAGTGCTAGGATTACAGGCATGAGCCACCGTGCTCGGCCATGGTTGTTTTTTTTGAAACAGGGTCTCACTCTGTTGCCCAGACTGGAGCACAGTGGCACAATCATGGCTCATACTGCAGCCTCAGTCTCCCAGGCTCAAGCAATCCTCTTACCTCAGCCTCCTGAGTAGCTGAGACTAAAGGCTCATGCCACCATGCCTGGCTAATTTTGTTTATTTTTTTGTTAAGGTCTCATCATGTTTCCCAGGCTGGTCTCGAACTGCTGGGCTCAAACAATCCTCCTGCCTTAGCCTCCCAAAGTGCTGAGATTACAAGCATGAGCTACTGTGCCTGGCCAGATTTTTTGACATTAGATGAAATTCTGTTTCGGAAACTTTTTTTTTTTTCTGAGACAGGGTCTCCCTCTGTCTCCCAGGCTGGAGTGCAATGGCGCCATCTTGGCTCACTGCAGTCTCTGCCTCCTGGGCTCAAGTGATTCTCCTGCCTCAGCCTCCTGAGTAGCTAGGACTACAGGTGTGCGCCACCGAGCCCATCTAATTTTTGTAGAGATGGAGTTTCCTGTGTTGCCTAGGCTGGTCTTGAATTCCTAAGTTCAGGTGATCTGCCTGCTTTGGCCTCCCAAAGTGCTGGAATTACAGGCATGGGCCACCATGCCCAGCTTGTTTTGGAAACTCTTCTTTTTTTTTTTTTTTTTTTGACATGGAGTCTCGCTCTGTCTCCCAGGATGCAGTGCAGTGGTGTAATCTCAGCTCACTGCAACTTCTGCCTCCCGGGTTCAAGGAGTTCTCCCCCCTCAGCCTCCCAAGTAGCTGAGACTGCAGGCACATGCCACCACGCCCGGCTAATTTTTGTATTTTTAGTAGAGATGTGGTTTCACCATGTTGCAGGCTGGTCTCAAACTCCTGGCCTCAGGTGATGCGCCCGCCTGGGCCTCCCAAAGTGCTGGGATTACAGCGTGAGCCACTGCACCTGCCCTTGGAAACTCTTTTAGGAAAAAACTTTATTCCCTGGACATTTTAACTTAGAAATGAAAGAATTAAACTACTCTCTGAAAACAATTATATGTAGTTTCTCTATAATGTTGACATCTCCAATTTAGACCTAACTTTTCATTTTCTTTTTTTTTGGAGACAGAGTCTTGCTGTGTCAGCCAGGCTGGAGTGCAGTGGTGCAGTCGTGGCTCACTGCAACCTCTGCCTCCCAGGTTCAAGCAATTCTCATGCCTCAGCCTCCCAAGTAGCTGGGACTACAGGTGCCCACCACTGCGCCTGGCTAACTTTTTGTGTTTTGGTAGAGGTGGGGTTTCACCATGTTGCTCAGGGTGGTCTCGAAAGCCTGACCTCATGCAATCCACCTGCCTTAGCATCCCAAAGTGCTGGGATTACAGGCGAGAACCATCGCGTCTGGCCCTAACTTTTCATTTTCTGTTTGGAATAAAAACCTATACCAACTATAAACACACACACACACACACACACACACACACAAAATTGCCATTTATAATTGTAGTTTATTGGCAAGGATGGTCTAAGTTTGCCAGGCTATGTGTTGTAGGTGAAGGGTGCTACAAATGAGATAAGACTTCAGAAGACATCTCTAGGGACTAAAGACTTTACATTGGCAGGCAGCAACTTTTCCTGCTTGTTAATTTTAGACCTGACAGTTGAATTTATGTTTGAGCAATTTTAGCTGATAAATGCATTTTTTAAGTACCTTCCTCTTCTGGCATTTTAATTTTTACTTTCGTTTTTAAAAAATTGCAAGTTGTGAATGAATGTGCATATTAAATTAGCATGCTACTAGGCAGGGAAACAATGCATTTTCTTTTGATACCTTCTCATCCATCTGATAGTATTAGTTATGAATTCTCCTGGAAAGCAGAAGGATGGACTTGATAACCTCTCAAGATCCTTTTCAGGCCAGAACTTTCATAAATAGAAGTTATGATCAAGGAACTTACTCTTGAAGAATCAGGAAGAAAAATAGACTGTAAAGAAAATAAAATTGAAATGTTTCTGTTGACCCAGTGGGAATGGATAAACACAAGTAAGAAACATAAATGACGAGAAATAAGAACTCCTTTGAGCTAAAAACAAAACAAAAATCAACAACAACAAATATTTTGCATTGGAGTCATTTTATATCTTAAAAATATTTTATCATGACATTTTCTCTTCGACATTTCCCTTGTGGACACTTTGTGTTGAAAGAATGTTGGGTTTTGTTCCTGTTAAATCATAGTATTTTGTTTCCTTCCTTTCTCTTGTTTGTCCTTTTGTTTAAAAACTTTTTTTTTTTTTTTTTTGGTCTTCTGTATCATGTACTGACTGCCTCTATACAATGAGGCAAGATTCAATTCAATTTTGAAAGTATTTGCTATATCACTTCCTCGGAAATGAAGGATGAGTGTTACAATTCAGGAAAGGTTGTATGAAAAGATAAACTTGTATAAAAATATAAGCTTTTAAAATTTTGTAGGCAAACATTTAACAAAGGTTCCCAACCAAAGCAAAGGTGAGTTAGTATAGTAGTCTTTTTTTTTTTTTATTATTAAAAAAAATTTTTTTTTGAGGCATAGTCTTGCTCTGTCACCCAGGCTGGAGTGCAGTGGCACAATCTTGGCTCACTGCAGCCTCCGGCTCCTGATTACAAGCACTTCTTCTGCCTCAGCCTCCCGAGTAGCTGGGATTACAGGTGCCTGCCACCATGCCTGGCTAATTTTTATGTTTTTAGTCGAGACGGGGTTTCAACCATGTTGGCCAGGCTGGTCTCGCACCCCTGACCTCAAATGATCCACCCACCTTGACCTCCCAAAGTGCTGGGATTACAGATGTGAGCCACTGTGCCCGGCCTAGTATAGTAGTTTTAAGAAGGACATAATACGTAAGCATTGGTTGGGCACAGTAGTTCACACCTGTAATCCTAGCACTTTGGGAGGCTTGGGCCCAGGAGTTCAAGACCAGCCTGGGTAACATGACAAAACCCTGTCTCTATAAAAAATACAAAAATTAGCCGAGTATGGTGACGCGCATCTGTAGCGCCAGCTACTTGGGAGGCTGAAGTGGGAGGATTGCTTCAGCCCAGGAAGCAGAGTTTGCAGCCAGCCGAGGTTGCAGCACTGCACTCCAGCCTGGGCAACAAAGTGATACCCTGTCTCAAAGAAATAAATAATACATACGTTTACAGTAAAACTCATTACAAACCCTTGATTTCAGGTTGTTAGCTTTTTCTCATCTTTTTTTTTTTTTTTCTTTTTTTTTTGAGACAGAGTCTTTCTCTGTTGCCTAGGCTAGAGTGCAGTGGCACAGTCTCGGCTCACTGCAATCTTCGCCTCCCAGGTTCAAGCAGTTCCCCTGCCTCCTGAGTAGCTGGGATTACAGGCACACGCTGCTACACCTGGCTAATTTTTTAGGTATTTTAGTAGAGATGGGGTTTCACTGTGTTGCCCAGGCTGGTCTCGAACTCCTGAGCTCAGGCAATCCACCCGCCTCAGGCTTCCAAAGTACTGGGATTACAGGAATGAGTCACTGAACCCAGCCATGCCTTTTCTCATCTTTTGGCAATTTTAATCCTCAGTGTTCCCATACATTTGAAACCAGAATGTGTGTAAAGTTTCTTTTTTTTCTCTTCAATACTGTATCTCTTCTTAATAAATATCATGAAAGTCTATGAAAGTGTAGGTTGGGTGAGTTGGCCCACACATGTAATCCCAACACTTTGGGAGGCTGGGGTGGGCAGATTGCTTGAGCTTGGAGTTCGAGACCAGCCTGAGCAACACAGGGAGACCCCATCTCTACAAAAAATTTAAAAATTAGCTGGGCTTGGTTGTGCACGCCTTTAGTCCTAGCTACTTGGGAGGCCACGGCGGGAGGATTACTTGAGCCTGGGAGGCAGAGGTTTCAGTGAGCTGAGATCACATCACTGCACTCTAGCCTGGGTGACAGAGTGAGACCCTGGCGCAAAAAAACCCAAAAGTAAACTAACGGGAGCCAAGATTTAGCTTAGAGAATCATTTCATGAGCTTGTGGCATGGACATCTGTGGTCACTTGTTTTGCCACAGCCCCACCTTCTCACAAAACCCAACTTGCTTCCTTTGAGTGGAATTGCTTACTGTTTTCTTCTGATCTGATAGATTGCTTCTTTTTGCTGTAGTAGACGGAATGTTTGTGTGCTAAATTGGTCAATTTTTGGGGAGGGCTTAAAACTTACCATGCAGTAAGAAAAAAACATTTTGTCAGATTGAAAAATAGGGCACAACCATTTTTTTGAAATAGGAATATGCCTGACTCATTATTATTATTATTATTATTTTATTTTTAGAGATGGGTCTGGGTCTGTCGCCCAGGCTGGAGTGCAGTGGCGTGATCATAGCTCACTGGCAGCCTTGAACTCCTGAGCTCAAGTGATCCTCCAGTCCTCGTGCCTCAGCCTCCCAAGTAGCTGGGACTACAGACGCGCACCCCCTCGCTTCCGATCCAGCCAATCTTTAATTATTTTGCAGAGAAAGGATTTCGCTCTCTTGCCCAGGGGTCTAAAACTCCTGGGCTCAAGGGATCCTTCTGCCTCAGCTTCCCAAAATGTTGGGATTACTGGTGTGAGCCATCGCATCCAGCCCCTAACTGTATCATAAAATCAAGATGATTTGTTGAATATGACATAATTACTGTAAATGATTCATGTTGGTACTAAGTTTCTTGCCAGTAATATTTATTTAAGTTTTATCAAAGTTGAATAACACCTCGTTGGTTTTATTTAACATCATATTTCTGGTACCAACATGACTCCTGTAGCACCATTTTCTTTTTTTTTTAATTTTTCTTTTTTCTTTTTCTTTTCTTTTTTTTCTTTTTTTTTTTTTTTGACACAGAGTCTCACTCTGTCACCCAGGCTGGAGTGCAGTGGCGCAAGCTTGGCTCACTGCAAGCTCCGCCTCCCGGGTTCATGCCATTCTTCTGCCTCAGCCTCCTGAGTAGCTGGGACTACAGGCGCCCGCCACCATGCCTGGCTAATTTTTTTTGTATTTTTAGTAGAGACGGGGTTTCACCATGTTAGCCAGGATGGTCTCAATCTCCTGACCTTGTGATCCTCCCACCTCGGCCTTCCAAAGTGCTGGCATTACAGGCGTGAGCCACTGCACCCGGGTCTTTTTTCTTTTTCTTTTCTTTTGAGATGGCGTCTTGCCCTGCTGCCCAGGTTAGAGTGCAGTGGCATGATTTCTGCTTACCACAACCTCTGCCTCCTGGGTTCAAGCGATTCTCCTGCCTTAGCTTCCCAAGTAGCTGAGATTACAGGCACCTGCCACCATGCCTGGCTAATTTTGTATTTTTAGTAGAGACAGGGTTTCACCATGCTGGCCAAGCTGGTCTTGAACTCCCGACCTCAGGCATCTGCCTGCCTCGGCCTCCCAAAGTGCTGGGATTACAGGCATGAGCCACCACGCCCAGCCAACACCATTTTCTTTAACTTATTTTTTGAAGTTTTGGTCAATAGTAGTTTGCTAATACTTTGCACATACATGTTTGGGACTGGTGAGAGTGAATTGGCGAGCATTGGAATAACCCCAAATAGATCACTGTTGAAAAAATGTGGACAGACTTAGGAAATAAATATTTTTCTCCTGAGAACTTCTAAATGTCTCAGTGATTGTCATTGTGGGATAGTGCAGCTATTTCCTACCCAGAACCAATCTTATACTTTAAGATTAAAGCCTGTCAGGTTTTTTGTTGTTTGCAACCTGTTTAAGATTTTAAATTGGTCCTTTAAATTAAAAGATAATTTTAAAAGATCAGTGTTTTGGGGTTGATTACTTTTGGCTTATTGTTTTGAGGATCATACTTTATCTGAAAATGGCAGGAAAAAACAAAATTTTTTGTTTAGTTTTTGTTCAGCATCCTATCAGTTTCCAGGAGTTTTTCAACTTCTAAAATGCACACTGAGGCCAAACATAAATAAATACAATGTTCTCCAGTTATTTCTAACTTTGCTTCCTGCTGTCACTTTAGCAAGTTGTGCTTCTTTGTTTTTGCTTTATTAACCTTTCTGGGGATAGCTCAAAATAGTCCTGGAATCCTCTGAAAGCCTAGAGAGCCTTAAAAAAAAACTTCAAGTAGTTGCCTCTATAAAGCTGCTTCCAGATAGGTTCTAAGCTTTGGCTATGTGTTGCCTAACTTATGATTCAGCCTAATTCTCACTCTCATCTGTTTTCAGTCATTTGCTGCAAAACTATTTGGTCTATTTAAGCTGGCTCCTTTCTTTGAAGCCAGTTTCTGCATGTCTGAGCTTGAAATCCAGAAATTAATTTCAGCCTTCTGTTTGATCAATTTAGGGCCCTCTACTGCTTGTGTATTTCTTAAAGCAGTGGATCTCAAACTTTTTGGTCTTGGAATTCACCCCATAATACTTTTAAAAATTATTGAGGGCCAGGCCTAGTGGCCCACACCTGTAATTCCAGCACTTTGGGGGGTTGAGGTGGGGGTGGGGAGATTGCTTGAGTCCAGGAGCTAGTCCTTGAGACTAGCCTAGGTAATATAGTGAGACCTTGTCTTTACAAAAATTTTTAAAATTACTGGAGCTTGTTGGTGCACTCCTGTAGTCCCACCTACTCAAGAGGCTTAGGTAGGAGGATCACTTGAGCCAGGGAGACAGAGATTGCAGTGAGCTGAGACTGTGCCACTGCACTGCAGCTTGGGCAACAGCGTGAGACCCTGTCTCACAAAAAAAAATAAAATAAAATAAAATAACATAAAATAAAATAAAGTAAAATAATTGAGGACTCCAAAGAGCATTTGTTTATCTGGGTTATATCTGTTGATATTTAGCATATTAGCAATTATGAGATAAGTTTTTAAAATATTTATTAATTTACTTTAAAATAACAAACCCATTACATGTTAACATAAATAACTATATTGTTTAAAAAGAATGTGGGGGAAGAACTTCAGATCTCTTTAATGTCTGGCTAAACAGAAAACAGCTGGATTCTCATATCTTCTTCTGCATTCAATCTGTTAAGATATGTCATTTTGGTTTAAGTATTTGAAGAAAACGATGTAATGGGAAAAGAGAGGATTATTTTCAGGTAATTGTATATAGTCTTCTTTGATACTACAGCAAAATCTGAAAAGTGATGGTTTCATAAAGGTTAGCTGTGGTATAGAATTTGAAACCACATCTGTGAACTTTTTAGTACTGCTATGTTAAAATGCATTGTCTCAGGATAAATAGCTATCATTGGGAAATTTTTTTTAAATGCATTGGCCTCACTTGCCTTTTTTTTTCTTGAGACAGAGTCTCGCTCTGTTGTCCAGGCTGGAGTGCAGTGCTGTGAGGTTGGCTCACTGCAACCTCTGCCTTCCAGGTTCAAGCGATTTTTGTGCCTCAGCCTCCCGAGTAGCAGGGACTACAGGTGCGTGCTACCATGCCCTACTAATTTTTGTATTTTTAGTAGAGACAGGGTTTCACAATGATGGCCAAGCTGGTCTCAAACTCCTGGCTGGAGGTGATCTGCCCACCTCAGCCTCCCAAAGTGCTGGGATTACAGGCAAGAGCTACTGTGCCCAGCCAGCCACCTCGCCCAGCCTAACTTGCTCTTTAAATAGGTCTTTTACTCACAAATGATTTTAACCTTCATGAACCCCCTGAAAGATCTGTAGGGATCCCTGGAGCCCACTTTGAGAACTGTAGTCTTACAGTGCCAACCTTGAAATATGCAGCTGTTGGGCAAGGTGGCTCACTCCTGTAATCCCAGCACTTTGGGAGGCTGAGGCGGGTGGATCTGAGGTCAGGAGATTGAGACCATTCTGGCCAATGTGGTGAAACCCCATGTCTACCAAAAATACAAAAATTAGCCAGGCGTGATGGCACGCGCCTGTATTCCCAGCTACTCAGGAGAATCGCTTGAACCTGGGAGGTGGAAGTTTCAGTGAGATGAGATCGAGCCACTGCACTCCAGCCTGGGTGACAGAGAAACACTCCATCTTAAAAAAGAAAAAAAAAAGAAAAAGAAAAATTCAGCTGCCAGGCACAGTGGCTCATGCCTGTAATTCCAGCACTTTAGGAGGTCAAGGCAGGAGGATCACTTGAGGTCAGGAGTTCGAGACCAGCCTAGCCACTATGGTGAAACCCCGTCTCTACTAAAAATACAAAAATTAGCTGTGTGTGGTGGTGCGAGCCCATAGCCCCAGGTGCTTGGGAGGCTGAGGTGGGAAAATTGCTGGAACCCAGTAGGTGGAGGTTGCAATGAGCTGAGATGGTGCCGCTGCACTCCAGCCTGGGTGACAGAGCGAGACTCCTTCTCAAAAAAAAAAAAGAAAAAAAATGCAGCTGTTTTCCTATAATTTTCACATCACAACATATGCTTTCCGATTTTTTTTCAACCATTGAAAAATGTAAAAACTGGCTGAACGTGGTGGCTCATGTCTGTAATACCAGCACTTTAGGAGGCTGAGGCAGGCAGATCACTTGAGGCTAGGAGTTTGAGACCAGCCTGGCCAACACAGTGAAAACCTGTCTCTACTAAAAATTGAAAAAATTAGCTGGTCATAGTGGCACATGCCTGTAATCCCAGCTACTCAGGAGGCTGAGAAGTGAGAATTGCTTGAACCCGGGAGACAGAGGTTGCAGTGAGCCAAGATCCTGTTACTGCACTCTAGCCTGGGCAACAGAGTGAGATTCTGTCTCAAAAAGAAAAGAAAATAAAAATGTAAAAACTATTCTTAGCTTGTGGGCCATATAAAAATAGGTGATAGGCTGGATTTCGCCCATGAGTTGAAGTTGGCTAACCCATCATATATACTATTACTGGATTAAGAATTTTGTTTGTTTGTTTGTTTGTTTTGCGATGGAGTCTTGCTCTGTCACCAGGCTGGGGTGCAGTGGCGTGATCTCGGCTCACTACAACCTCCAACTCCCTGGTTTGAGCGATTCTCCTGCCTCAGCCTCCAGAGCACGTGCCACCATGCCTAGCTAATTTTTGTATTTTTAGTAGAGATGGAGGAGTTTCACCATGTTGGCCAGGAGGGTCTTGATCTCCTGACCTTGTAATCTGACCACCTTGGCCTCCCAAAGTGCCAGGATTACAGGTGTGAGCCACCACACCCAGCCTGGATAATGAATTTTAAAATAATTATAATAAAACATGCTTAATGTTAAAAATGTGAATATTAGCTGGGCATGATGGCTCACCCTTGTAATCCTAGAACTTTGGGAGGCCAAGGCGGGAGGATCGCTTGAGCCTGGAATTTTGAGACCAGCCTGGGCTACATGGCGAGAGCCCCTGTTTCTACAAAAAAAAAAAAAAAAAAAAAAGCTGGGCATGGTGGTGTGCACCTGTAGTCCCAGCTACTCAAGAGGCCGAGACAGGAGGATCACTTGAACCCAGGAGGTCAAGGCTGCAGTGAACTGTGATCATGCCACTGTACTCCAGCCTGGGTGACAGCGAGACCTTGTCTCAAACAAACAAGAGAACCCACCAAAAAAAACAAACTATGAACATCACTTAATTTTCCTAAATAAAATGATACCCCAGAACATGTAGCCCCTCTAATTCGTGTTTTGGGACATTTATTTATATAATAAGCATATGTAACAAGTTTATATATAATAAGCATATATAACAGTACCTGTTATGCTCTGAAGTGTTGGTAAAACATGATTCAGTTGTAACTAGACAACTTTTAGGGGTTGTAAAAAGATGTGGTGTCCATTCTTGTATCTTTTTTTTTTTTGTCAGACAGAGTCTCACTCTGTTGCCCAGGCTGGAGTGCAGTGGTGTGATCTCAGCTCACTGCAACCTCCACCTTCTGGATTCAAGTGATTCTCCCACCTCACCCTCCCAAGTAGCTGGGATTACAGGTGCCCACCATGACACCCGGCTAATTTTTGTATTTTTAGTAGAGATAGGGTTTCCCCATGTTAGCCAGGCTGGTCTCCAACGTCTGCCCTGAAGTGATCCACCTGCCTTGTTGTCCCAAAGTACTGGGATTACAGGTGTGAGCCACTGCACCTGGCCCATTTTTGTATCTCGTTTGGAATGTATGAGAACAGGTAACTAGGATCAGTCTGACCTTAACCCCTTGACCTTTTTTGTCTATATATATTTTGTAACTCTCTGCCTCAGTTTTCCAGTCTGTTAGCAAGTGCTTTACAAAACACTAATATAAAACAGTAAGGCTAAAATCTGGGCACAGTGGCTCACGCTTGTAATCCCAGCACTTTGGGAGGCCAAGGCGGGCGGATCACTTGAGGTCAGGAGTTCGAAACCAGCCTGGCTAACATGGTGAAACCCCATCTCTACTAAAAATACAAAAATTAGCCGGGTGTGGTGGCACGTGCCTATAGTCCCAGCTACTCAAGAGGCTGAGGCATGAGAATCTGTTGAACCCAGGAGGCAAAGGTTGCAGTGAGCCGAAATCACACCACTGCACTCCAGCCTGGGCGACAGAGCAAGACCCTGTCTAAAAAAAAAAAAAAAAAAGCGTAACATTTAACACAATAAGGCTAATTAGTTTAAGATTATAGTGGTACACATATGCTTTCAACATATCCTTTTGGGACATTTCATTTAGTAATGAGATAATATATGCTAAACTATTACTATGCTAAATAATTCAATGGAAAATTCAGAATTTATGAACTTTTTTTTTTTTTTTTTAGAGTCCCAGTCTGTCACCCAGGCTGGAGTGCTGTGGTGTGATCATAGCTCACTACCACCTTGAACTTCTGGGCTCAAGGGATCCTCTCATCTCAGTCTCCCGAGCTCCCGAGTAGCTGGGACTATAGGCACACACCACTGTGCGTGGCTAATTTTTTTTTTTTTTTTTTTAGAAATAGGGTCTCGTGGCCGGGCGCAGTGGCTCATGCCTATAATCCCAGAACTTTGGGACGCTGAGGCGGGCAGATCACCTGAGGTCGGGAGTTCGAAACCAGCCTGACCAACATGGAGAAACCCCATCTCTACTAAAAATACAAAATTAGCCGAACATGGTGGCGCATGCCTGTAATCCCAGCTACTTGGGAGGCTGAGGCAGAAGAATCACTTGAACCTGGGAGGCAGAGGTTGTAATGAGCTGAGAACACGCCATTGCACTCCAGCCTGGGCAACAAGAGCAAAACCCTGTCTCAAAAAAAAAAAAAAAAAAAAGAAGAAAGAAAAAGAAAAGAAAGGCTCTTGCTTTGTTGCCTAGACTGGTCCTGAACTCCTGACCTCAAGCTGTCCTCTGACCTCAGCCGCCTAAAGTGTTGGGATTACAGGTGTGAGCCATGGCACCTGGCCTATGAACAGAAATTTTAATACCTAAATAATCTACTGCCTAGTAAAACTTGAGTAGTCTACTTTGTTTTCTGGGGTTCCCATAAACTGCATTATAGTCTCACAGTTCATGTGTTAACTGGAATCTTAAGTCACTTTGCTAGATGTAATGGAAATCAGAGCAGCACTGAGTATCCTATGGCGAATATAAAATGTTGAGACCGCTGTGGCGAAGATCTCATATTTGTACTCTTTGCTTAATGGCAGCTAAATTATCTTAGAGTCTGAAACATGGTAACTGAAGTTGTGTGTAGAAGAGAGCTGTTTGCATATAATTTCTTTTTATTATCATAAAGAAATAGAGCCCAGAGAGCTCTGTTTGGGTACCTTTCTAAGTTTTTCAGCTAGCTTGTACTGAGCTGAAAGGTATTCAGTACCTGCTAAACTTGGTTTCAGCTCTATATTCCCTTTGTGATGCATGGTTGGGGCAATTTCTAATTGTCTGATATAAGCATAATTGTTGTTAGAAAGCATTCATGGGATTCTGAAAATGGGTCCTGGAAGGTAACAAAAGGAGGAGCTATTTTGAATTGCCTGTTTTACCCTGTGTGTTTATAAACAAGTTTCCACCATGTTTGTTTCTATATGAAACGGTTTATAACTTTAGAATTTTTTATGGTCCTTTTTGAACTTAATTTGTCACTTGGTTCTATTGCTTTGTAGTTAGAAAATGAGTAGTTTTGTATAATTTTTAAATATACTGTTTAGTGCTTTAGAATAGGCAGATATGGACCTCTTTTTTTAAACTCAGACTTCTTTTTTTTTTTTTTTTTTGAGAGTCTTGTTCTATCACCAGGCTGCAGTGCAGTGGCGCAATCTCAGCTCACTGCAACCTCTGCCTCCTGGGTTCAAGTGATTTTCCTGCCTCAGCCTCCTGGGTAGCTGAGACTACAGGCATGCACCACCACGCCCAGCTAATTTTTTTGTATTTTTAGTACAGACGGGGTTTCACCGTGTTGGCCAGGATGGTCTCGATCTCTTGACCTCGTGATCTGCCCGCCTTGGCCTCCCAGAGTGCTGGGATTACAGGAGTGAGCCACTGTGCCTGGCCAACTCAGACTTTTTTCAATCATGCGTATCTGCATTCTTTTTTCTTATTAGATTACATTATAATTTTTTGATTTATTAAAAGCAATCTGTGATTATTGTAGAGACTTTGAAAAATACTAAAAGTACAAAGAAGAAAATGGAATCGCCTAGGATGCCATTATCCAGAGATAACCATTATTAACATTTTGATGTTAATTCCCCTATCTTTTCTATGCTCATTATTTTGTTTGCTTTTTTGTAGATTTACAATTATTGTGCATGTACAATTCTATATTCTGTTTTTTTTCCCGTTTAACATACAGCATTTTCTCATATTTTTAGTTTTCAAAATGTTATTCTTTTATAACTTAAAGATAGTTTATTATAAGACAGTACCTTAATTTATATTTATCCATTCTTATTTAATTTAATTCCTGTTCTTTTTTGGTCATAAAGATGACTGTGGTTAAACACTCAATGCAAAAATGGTCCACATGTCTGGTTTTATCCTTAGAATAGAGAGTCTGAAAGAAGAATGAACTGTTCAAAGGATATAAAACATTTTAAGACATTTAATGTAAATGTTGCCAAATTGACTTCCAGAAAGATCGTCCAAATATGTACTCCCAAAAGTACTATATAAAAATGCCAAGCCAGGCACAGTGGCTCATGTCTGTAATCCCAGCACTTTGGGAGACTGAGGTGGGTGGATCACCTGCGGTGTGGAGTTGGAGACCAGCCTGACCAACATGGAGAAACCCCATCTCTACTAAAAACACAAAATTAGCCAGGCACGGTGGCGCATGCCTGTAATCTCAGCTACTTGGGAGGCTGAGGTAGGAGAATCGCTTGAATCCAGGAGGCGGAGGTTGCGGTGAGCCGAGATCGTGCCGTTGCACTCACTCTAACCTGGGCAACAAAAGCGAAGCTCCGTCTCAAAAAAAAAAAAAAAAAAAAAAAAAAAAGTGCCCTTTCTGCTGCATACTCTATTGGCATTCTCTTGTACTTGAATAGATATATATATCTTAATAGCTCTAGGTGAGGTTTTGTTTTCAAGGTTTGATTAGGGGTTAACTTGACAAATTTCTCTCTTCTTTCCATTTTTAGCACCGTAACCAAAAACTACAGAGCTTCATGTTATTTGGGTGATAAAAGCATAGACTTGGTTGGCTGTGGTCATATCAAGTGCCTTAGGCACAACATAGTCATAAATATGGATTTAAAATATGTGTAGCTTTAAATACATAAATACCTGCATAGCAAATATTTTGTGGATCCAGCAGCTTTCTGCAGAAACCTGAAGTTAAGTGCAAACTTAATATAGACTTTAAATATTTATTAAATATTAAATCAGTGAATATTTATTGAATATCTGCTGTGTTGTGAGAAGAAAGGCTTCCTGAAGTTTTAACCTAGATCTCTATATTCTACCCCATACCCCTTTTGATTACAGATAATGCAGCCATTCCCTTTCTAGTCAGAAAACTAAAATAACCCTCACCCAGTCACTAACACATCACCATTTCATTTTCCTTTAATAGCAGTTATCTGCTGTTATTCTAAAATTAGTTTGCTTACTTGCTTATTACTTGTTTCTTCCTTTTAGAATGTAAGTAAGCTCTATGAGGGCAGAAATCATGTCTGTCTCATTTACTCTTGAATTACTTGGGCCTAGGGCATATGGCACTGTGCTTAGGCACTAAGTAAAATGTTTGGTGAATTAATGAATTTTAAAACTCAATAAATGTGTATAATCCAAAAAGCAAATTACGGTTATTAATTTCAAACTTCTTCCTTGTTAAATCTTTTTTTTTTTTTTTTTTTTTTTTTTGAGACAGAGTTTCACTCTTGCTGCCCAGGCTGGAGTGCAATGACACAATCTCGGCTCACTGCAAACTCTGCCTCCCGGGTTCAAGCAATTCTCCTGCCTCAGCCTCCCAAGTAGCTGGGATTACAGGCATGTGCCACCACACCTGGCTAATGTTTGTATTTTTAGTAGAGACAGGGTTTCACCATGTTGGTCAGGCTGGTCTCAAACTCCTGACCACGAGTGATCTGCCCGCCTCCGCCTCCCAAAGTGCTGGGATTACAGGCATGAACCACCGTGCCTGGCTCCTTGTTAAATCTTTTACTAAGACTGTTAACTCCTCTCTTTTGTAATCTGGAGTTGCTAGCAAAATAATTTGATAAATGACCATATACATGGCGTCTAAATGATATGTATACTGATCAACCTCTGACTAACTGAACTTGTAAATTAAGCCATCATTCTTGATGATGATTTCTTTCATGACAGATGAGTAAAATATTATTTTTGTGTAAAGGCCTATTGTCTTTTCGTTTTTAAATCCAATTTGCCTAGCACTTGGTAGTTCCTTATTAGTGGTTTCTGAATGAATGAATGAATGATAGCTAGTCTTAACATCTTCTAGATTTTTATGACTCTTTGATACTTACAGTGCATTATCCTTCCAATTTTTTTGTACCTAGCAGTATCTGCTTTTTGTCATTAGGAACCTGATAACAGGCCCCTGGATGTGTTTGTATTTGGCTTTTATTCCTTGCTTAGAGTTGGGCCATCTTATTAACATCAGTTGGTTACTAGAGAAATGATCACATCACACCATATCTGCATTCTTTTTTCTTATTAAATTATATTGTAGTGGTAATATCACACCCGGTTTAGAGAATTTACTTTGTAGTCCTCAGTGACAGACTCCATGCTTAGTCTATTAAAATATATAAATATAGACATATATCTAGATATACATAAATAATCTGTTTTCTTACACAGTGACCATTTTAGGATCTACCTCTGTGTCTAACAAAACTAACAGATTTTATGAAATTATCTCAGTTATTAAAAATCATTCTCTAAATCTTGGGTTTTCTTCAGTTCTCTCCCAGCATTTACGTAATTTTCTCTTTTGAGTATTAAGTTTTTTTAATCATTTAAAAAATTCTGGTGACTGAGTACCTGAGCCTTTTCTGCAGATGTTGGCCTCTAAGACAGCTTTTTTATGCGTCTTTGTCTTCCCTGTTCTAAGATCTTTGCTGAAAGCATCCCACTTCTCCTTGTCAGTGCTTCTTAATGTGTGTATCCCTCTTCTGTCATTTATTGTTTAGTTCTATAAAATGCTTATGTTTCATCCTGAAGAATAGGTTGGGAAGGAGATGACACACTGAGTGCCATGCCCAGACACATGATCTGCTTGTCAAGCAGTATAGTTATAAATGAGCTGTGAGTTAAATTCTAGTGAGTGGCAGCATTGTTTTTCAAGATTTCACTTTATGTCTCAGTCTGTTTACACTACAGAAATGTGTTGCTTTTTGATTTTGAGATGGCATCAGTGAGACCTCACTGATAATTAAAGATTTGTTTAAGTGTTAGATAGAAATCAGCAAAATGACATTCTTTATATGTAGCAATTGATGCAGCAGACTAGGAGTGAAGGAGAAATTTTTTTTAAAAAGATGTTAGCTGGGTTTTTTTTTTTTAATGGGCAGACAGATCATTTTTATTTTTGTTAAATACTTAAATTTCAAAAATTACCCTAGAGTGAAAAAATTTTTAAACAAGAATAATGGAAACGACAAGAGGCAAGAGATTGAGGGAAAGATTTAAGAATAATTGTGGGTATTTAAGAAGAGAGGCTTCTTCCTCTCATTGTGATCTCCCTTTGGTGAAAATGGTAAAACAAAGGCCAGCAAATTTAGAAGGAAGCAGGAAATCCTAGTTAGTGGCTGTCAGTTGAATATTTAAGAGCAATGAAAATACTTACTTCTGTTAGATTTTAATGCTTTTTCCCCCAAAATTTTTTTGTTTTTGCTTTTTTCTTTCAGAAAGTCATGATTTTTAATCTCTATTTTCTAGTAAGTGTGCCACTAAATAAAATTTGGAAGCCATGTAGTGTGATGTGATTGTGCAAAGCCAATTTACATTTTGAATTTTGTGGTTTGAGGGAAGCCATTCCAGAATTTATTTCTCCACTTTCTGTGCCAATACTGTCCCACTTCTCAGCCAGAACTCTTTCCCTCCTCTAAATAGGTAGAAAAATGAGAAAATTTAGCATCAAATAACAGAACCAAGATAAAAGTAAGGAATCCTGCCTGATCCTTGTGTTATGTCTACTCTAGCCCTTGTAGTTTACTTCCTGGTTGAAAATATATTAGAGGACCTTGTTGAAATAAAATTCTCATTTTGTGATTATATTAGGAAAGCAGATTCTGGGACATGTAGTGAAATTATCTCTAGCACAGGAGTTAGGAATTTTTCCAGAGATGAATTGCTTTCCAGACGTGCTCTAAGTTTTCAGCCTTAATGGCCCTGGTCATTGCATTTATTTACTTTTGTTTACTTGTATTTATTTTTTGTACCATGTTGTAGTTCCCGAAAGTGCTAAAAAAAATCATGTATTTAAAACAAACAAACCAACCAGAAAACCCCCCTCATCCTGGGGCTGTGTGAAGAAGAATGAAGCTCTCATTTCCCAGTACCCAATCATCAGCTTGAGCTGGCCTCTCCTAGGAACAGAATTTATTGAAGCAATTTATCCTGGCTAAATGTGATATAAATCTGTGTACATGTATGTACGTATAGGCTCTGTTCCATTACAGCAGTGCTGTAGCATCATTTTCCTTCCTAGTTAGACCATGTTTCTATCACACTGAAAGATGACCAAGAAACCCCTTCTATTTTATGGGGCACCCCACAATTTTAAACACCGATTAGTTGTGGAATTACTGATTAGGCAACCAGAAATACTGGTTTCTAACCCCAGAGTGAGTCCTAAGAGAGAAGGAGAGATGTTACCTAGCTACCCTCTGAGTTTTAAGCGTGGTTTTCCGATTACCAGATTCAGTCTAGCACGTTAACATTTTATTTCAATGCGAGCCTGACAGATTGTCCTGACATTTCAGTTTATTTCCAAGATAAAAATTTGAAATTTGGTTACAGTTCTGAAGTCATTTGCAGGCATATTCAAACTATAGTTCCTCTCTCATCTTCCCTCGTTCATATTCTTTTGTATACCTTTCTCTTTCATGGAAGGATGTTTGAAAATATCCTTTAGGAGTTTATAAGACTATTTTTACCCCCCACTCCATTTTTCTCTTCCACCTTCCAAAATACAGTTTATCTTTTAGGAATTGTGTTTTACTATGATTTGCATTTCTAATCTTTATCCATCTCCACTTCTGTTTTTATTCCTAGTTGAAATATGAGAAATTTCTCCCACACATTCAGATTGGAATTATTGTTCTTCAACAAAGAATTTCAATAAACACTTTGAGAGTTTAGCTTCAATAATTTAAAAAACAGTATAAACCCTGTTAAAGTCTTCAGAGAAATAGAAGGGATAGATGGTGATGCCTTTTAGTGCCATTTCTTTCATCCCCTGCAGCAGCACACATCTGTTGGCTGCAACAGAGCAGCCCAAGAACACTGGCCGAAAGCAGCACAAACAGCCGGAACATATTCCCCCAGTAAACCCCCAAAGAGTCGACATTTGTCTTATTGCTGCTTTTAAAAACCTAGCCGTAAATAGAATCAGAGAGGGGAAGGGCATCGATACTTCTCCATTTGCCACAGACGATTGGTGGGGGGAGGAGGAGGCTCCCGGTTTTTATTTTTATTTTTTTATTAATGAAAACCATTTCCTATATAGCCCAATAGGATGGGTGCTTTGTTTTCTTTGGCAATAATATGGGATAAACAGCCCTCGCCAACAGTCTCGTAGTTTATACACCAGGGAGCCAGATCATGGCCCTGTAAAATGGAGCACCCCTCCTATAATCCCTTAATTAATTAAATGACAAATTTTGGTCTTCTCTAGTTCAGAAGTATGGCTTCCGCATCGAGCGTTCATTGAATTTATTGACATAAGGAACTGCACTAGTTGTGATTCAACACATTGGAGAAGTGTGTTATATACTGTAGTAGAAAGAGGGAAAATCTAGCAAAGGTTTGAAATTCCTTGACTATTTAGATCTCAGTCTTTCTAATTAAAAGTTTCAATTGAGACACAGTAGATCATATGCCACCTGTCTAATGGGTCTCCCCAAAGTAGCCTTTGTTTACAACTTTGATAGATGGCATTCGTGGAACACCTGTTTCTAGGGTTGATATTTTTGAAGCACTTTTTTTTTTTTTTGCTCCAGCATATTTAACAGAACTTTTTCCCTCACCTCCCCCTCCTCAGCTCCGCTCTGCTATATGAAATATGGGAGACGACAGACCGTTTGTGTGCAATGCCCCGGGCTGTGGACAGGTACGTTTACAATATACTTTATTGTGAATGTCTCGTTGTGAATCAAAGTGGCTGTTTTATCACTAAGGCAAAGAGTTTAAAGCCGGTATTTTACGTGATTACTGGAGGTAATCAGATCAGAGGATTTGCAGTGTATAAATCCAAGTTATGAGGAAGTGTAGGCACTCTACCGTAATGAAATCTGCCTTGCTCTCTTCCGTATTGTTATTCTACTGCTGTTTGTTTCCCACCACACAGTGTGGAAAAATACATGTTGCTCTCTCCTCCTTTCTAAAGCTGTCCATCTAAATACAAAGCAAGTTTAGAAATGTTTTCTCTTCATGCTGGGTGCGGTGGCTCACGCCTGTGATCCCAGCACTTTGGGAGGCCGAGATGGGCAGATCACCTGAGGTCAGGAGTTCGAGACTAGCCTGGCCAAAACCCCGTCTCTGCTAAAAATACAAAATTAGCTGGGTGTGGTGGCACATGCCTGTAATCCCAGCTATTCAGGAGGCTGAGGCAGGAGAGTGGCTTGAGCCCGAGAGGTGGAGGTTCCAGTGAGCCAAAATTGTGCCACTGCACTCCAGCCTAGGTGACAAGAGTGAAACTGCATTTCAAAAAAAAAAAAAAAAAAAAAAAAGAAATGTTTTCTCTTCAACCTGCATGGATATAAAAGTCTGCCTAACATATTTAGAGAGGCAGCTGATAATGTGCCCACTCATCGTGAACCTCAATTTGCCAGAATCTATTTGGATTTTTTGAATAAGGGAAAAAAAACACATTTCTTTTGACTGTTGATCCAGAAAATCATTGTTAGCAGCTGCAGCAGGTATCTGTCTAGGAAAGACAAATCTAATAGAGAACTTGAGATCTCACAGAATTATATAAACATTTTCTCTGTCTAATGCCATAAATGCATTGTTCTATATGTCAGCTGTCACGTAATTATATTCATATGTGTATATTGTATGTCATTTTTCATCATATGCTTTTTTAATAAAGTAATTTTGTTGAAATTGCCTTTTTTTTTTCATTTTGCATCTTCTTAACTCTTCTTCCTAGACCTTCCTCTATTGCCATGTTCCACAAAGGATGAAAAAAGGAATACAAAGGAAGTTTTATTTGCCTTCATTAATTTGTTTTATAGAACTCAAAGGGTTGAGTTTCTGTTCACTTAGGAATATGTCATGTGACTGTCCACTGACACTTACTGGTGGTGTGTGAGATTACACACTAGTTATATTAAACATTGTAAATATCTGGACAAAAAGAAGAGTTAAATTTCAGAGAGTCCTATGAATTTGAGAGGTAGATAAAATGGGGGTGGTGGCAAGGAGTGAACAGAAGGAAGATTCCAAATTCCAGTAAATGCTAAAATTTTGACAAAAGACCAACAAAGGCATCATATTCTGCGGTATTTGCCATCCTAGGGTGTATTTCCTTTCATGTCAAAGTTTTCAACTTTATTATTTACTACATGTTTCCCCATGTGATTTCATATATATATATATATATATATATATATATATGCGTGTATCTCTATTTATATATGGATGTATATAAATATTTGCAGTAAAAGCCAGTTGGGAAAATAGAATACATTTGTTTCACTTTTCAGACAGCTTTATTGAAATACATTTCTAAAAATGATCTCTCCTAGCCTGGTATGGCTCATGCCTGTAATCCCAGCACTTTCAGAGTCCAAGGCAGGGTGATCACTTGAGCTCAGGAGTTTGAGACCAGCCTGGACAATATAGTGAGACCCTGTCTTTACAAAAAAAAAAAATTTAAAAATTAGCCAGGCATGTTGGCACACGCCTGTAGTCCCAGCTACTTGGGAGGGTGAGGCAGGAGGATCACTTGAGAGTCCAGGAGTTCAAGGCTACAGTGGGCCATGATCATGCCACTGCACTCCAGCCTGGGCAACAGAGTGAGACACTGTCTCAAAATAAATTTAAAAATGATCTCTCCAAATTTTTACATGGAATTAGATAATACTATTTACTATGATGCTTACAACCGATACCTTGTACCTTTTTCACTTCTTGCTTTTAGTTGAAAAATAGGCATTTTTGGTGAAAAGATTTATTTTTCTAATACCATTATTTTTCTTCACTTATTGTTTAAGCTACTCCTGAACTTCTCTTATATGTTATATGCTTAAAACCACCCAGACAAGGACTTCGCAAAGAAGTAAAAATAGATGATAAAAATAAGGAATATATGAGAAAAGCATCTCTTAAGCTGTCTGAGGAAGAAAGATATAAATAACACCTTTTCAGGCTGTCTCATCAGAAAAGAGTAGTATCCACTGAAATTTGTGAAATGTCACAGATTTGTGAAATTTGTTTTTGTTTTGCTGTGTTTTGGACTGGAGGTAGGAAAATAGTAGGGACTTTTGACTTTGGTTCCTTCTCGTAAGGTTGTGTTCCACTTACCGTAAGCCATTTCCTTCCCCTACTTCTCTCTCCTGTTTCTGAATTATTTCTTGGTATTTTGGTTGTTAGGATTCATTATAACCTCCGGCTTAGGTTCTAAAAGCCTTTTTCCCCTCAGTAGGAAGGTGAGTGTGGAACATTGCTACCTTTTTCTTTTGGATTCAAGATACTTATTTCATAGAAAAAGGATATAAAGGTACAGCTTAAGGTTTTGAAGGTAGCATGATTCATCCCTTTATCCCCTTTGCATGTCAAAACTTTATGGTCAGGTGAGATTATAGTTCTTTAGTTATATTTAGTCTCTTCCAAGTTTCTCCCACTATCTGGTAACAAATAACTCTAGATTGGGATCTCTACAAGATTTACTGTGATTGCTTTATGTTGTATAAAATAGTGAAAATCTGCCAGATAAGATAAATTTGGTAAAGTGAACTACCCTTGGCCTGTCATCCAACTTCCTTAATATCCCTTGAGAATGGTTTCATTCTGGAGCCACCTTGAGCCTTTCAAATTATTTATAATCCATTTGTCATTGATTCAAGTTCTTTCTTCCAGAAATGGTAGAATAATAAAAAGGCTATGTAAATCCCAGGATGGGTAATAAGGACCATGATAATTTTTGCAAGACGTGGTTTGGGACCTGCTACCATAGAAGTCTCAAAAAGCAGTGGCTTCCACTGGGTAGAGGAAGTAGGAATGAAAACAATTATAACTCAGGATACCTTTTTTCTTTTTTTTGAGACAGAGTTTCGCTCTGTCGCCCAGGCTGGAGTGCAGTGGCGCTATATCAGCCACTGCAAGCTCCGCCTCCCGGGTTCACGCCATTCTCCTGTCTCAGCCTCCCAAGTAGCTGGGACTACAGGCGCCCACCACCACGCCCGGCTAATTTTTTGTATTTTTAGTAGAGACAGGGTTTCACCGTGTTAGCCAGGATGGTCTCGGTCTCCTGACCTCATGATCCGCCCACCTGAGCCTCCCAAAGTGCTAGGATTACAGGCGTGAGCCACCGCGCCTGGCCACTATTTCTTAAAAAACAAACAAAACTATAGGAACCTTGCATTATGTCAATATCTGCTCCTTGCCCAGACTTTACCCTATGCATTCCTAAACTCAGAAATTGTCCTGTGCCTTAATATTAAGGGAAGGTGAAAGGAAAATTCACCTAAAATAGACTAGTGGATTACGCTCTCCACTATATAATCAAAACCACTAGGCTTTCAATGGATACGTAAACATGTTTTGGTTGCTAGGTCTTTAATGGCTGTTATTTTTGGATTCTGTTCATGATCCACTTCCCAACAGTAAGTCTGATGTGACACAGCTGAGTTCTAAATATGCTGCATGTACTTAAAAAAAAAAATGCTGCTGAAGGTTGTGCTCTCTGCATTCTTATCGGAAAAGACAGGTGATAGGGTATTTTAGCCCTGTTATTCCTATTCTCCTGTTGAGATTTTTTTGTTTCTCTTGAGGCCTCGTCAATCTCATGAAGAGGAACTCAGGGAAAGCAATATCCCTGCTAATACCACTCTGTGGAATGTGGTAGCAGGAGTAGTTAATAGAGCTGCCTCCTGAGAATGGGGTTAGTGTTGTTAAGGCAACAGTGCCCCAGATACCCTCTTGGCAGAGGACTGGTTGAATTTGAGTTGTATGGGTTTTTGAAATGTTTATAAGATAGCATCTATTTAAAGACATTGTGACTATAATACAGCTTCGTGTTGTTAAAATAATAGAAATATAGCTTGGTACTGAATCTATTAATAGGAAGTCTTATAAGTTTTTAATACTTTTGGAGGACACTTTTACTTGAATATGGATTATAAAGTTGTTCCATTGTATGTGGAAGCAGGAATAAATACTATGTCTCTGTCAGTAATCTTGATTTTAGATGTTATTTCATATATACGCAGTTAGATAACTTACCTTTTGGATGCTTTTTGCCCAGTTTCTTATTACTGGGATCAACAAATTCCATATTCCTATGCTTCCCTCTCAGGCACATGACACAGGTTTGCAATATAAATTATGCAGATTTAAGTAGTCTTTCTGGTTACCATAATCAAGTGTTTGAGCAGAAGCTGGTCATATCAGCTTATTAGAATGTCAATTTCCTTAAAAACAGGAACACATTTCCTCTGAGGAGATACTACTCATGGAGAGTTAGTATCATCTTGTTCTTAGCCAGTGAGAAAGGTTTCTGTCATAACTATTTTGTATCACCTCTGTCCTTTTTTTGTTTTGTTTTGTTTTGTTTTTCTGAGATGGAGTTTCGCTCTTATCGCCCAGGCTGGAGTGCAGTGGCGCAATCTCGGCTCACTGCAACCTCTACCTCCTGGGTTCAAGTGATTCTCCTGCCTCAGCCTCCCAAGTAGCTGGGATTACAGGCGCCCACTGCCACTCCCGGCTAATTTTTTTGTATTTTTAGTAGAGACAGGGTTTCGCCATGTTGATCAGGCTGGTCTCGAACTCCTGACTGGAGGTGATCTGCCCCTCTTGGTCTCCCAAAGTGCTGGGATTTCAGGCGTGAGCCACCACACCCAGCTCACCTCTGTCCTTTTAAGGAAAAAATCCTTTGACTATTTCTCTGTCCAGTGTGACCCTGAGCAGCTATTACTCTTTTTTTGCCTGAAGAGATCTACTGTTAGATCTTCTTCTCTTCTCCCAGAGGACATTTAGGTACAGGTTGAAATTCTCTTCATATCTTTCTAAGTGAGATACGAAACATATAACTAACTCATAGACCTCTGGGGCCTGCTTTTCCTTTCTAAGGCCAAGAATAGTGATGGAGCCCTAGTTGTGATGGGATTGAGGGCAGCTTCTTGTACCTCCTTATCTTGTCATATAATAGGAATAATGTTTATGGTGTTGTAGTCCTGGCTTCACTTGGCATTTAACCAACCTCCAAAGCTGTTTATTGCTTCGTATCCTCTGCCTCCATGAACATTATCCCTTAAATCTCTATTGCTCTGTAATATATGAGGCAACAAATAGCTCCTATGATTGGTTAAATGCTGGCATGCTGTAAAGGTATATGTTTTATTGCCTATATAACACAAATCTATAGAGATTATTCCTGTTATCCCAGCCCTCCCATTAAATGGGCCATACTGGTACTGTGGGACTCTGGATCTTTAATTCTGTCCCTTTGGCAAGTTGCCCTATTATCTGGCATAAGCACAAAAGAAAAGCAGGAAAGAATGAGTTGGTGGTGATTACTAATTCTTTATGTTAGGGAAGCATCTTGAATTGGAGAATTACAAGGGGAAGCAATGGCTCTGGTAGGTAAATGCCATTTGTGGTAGTTTATGCTATGTTTACATGTTTCGACAGGTGAAGGCAATTTCAGGCAAACAAATAAGCCTTTTTTCCCTACCCTCTGCCAAGAGTTTTTTAAAATTCTAATTTTTATTTAATAATTCATATTTCATTCAATAATTCATCTAGTTCCCATCTGGTAAGAGTGCCTGCATGCTGTCAGACAGCTGAAAATACACGGCATTATACACAAATTAGGTCAAATGCTAACCTTATTTTTTGTATTATGTTAACTTTGCAATAACTTTCAGTTCACTCTCTGGATGCTGCAGTAACCTGTGGTGGAAGTAGACTGCTCTTACGCATCATATAGACAAAATTGGGACTGGGATTTTTTTTTCTTTTTTTTTTTTTTTTTGAGATGGAGTCTCACTCTGTCACCCAAGCTGGAGTGCCGTGTTGCGATCTCGGCTCACTGCAACCTCCGCCTCCCGGGTTCAAGCGATTCACCTGCCTCAGTCTCCCCAGTAGCTGGGACTATAAGCGCCCACCACCGTAACTGGCTAATTTTTGTATATTTTAGTAGAAATGGGGTGTCGCCATGTTGGCCAGGCTGGTCTCGAACTCCTGACCTCAAGTGATCCGCCTGCCTCAGCCTCCCAAAGTGCTGAGATTATAGGCGTGAGCCGCTGCACTTGGCCTGGGGCTGGAATTTTTTAAATGTAGACAGCTAAGAGCAGGAATTAAACTCAAGTTTCTTAATGTCAGATCTGATACTCTTGACACTTGCCCTTAGAAACATGTAGTTGGTTATTTTTGTTTTTCATGTTATATTTAAACAAATATATGTATGTTACTAGAGCACAGTAGATTAAAAGCATCCTTGCTCTGGTCTGCCCCTCCCAAAAAAGGCTGTATGAATCTAATTGGTACCATACCCAGGAAATTAAGGTGACATTTTTCAGTTATTCCCTCTTGTTTTCCTTAGATATAACTTAATATTTGAAATGGGAGCCCAGAAACTGTTCTCAGAGCATTCCTGTTAGAAAAAAAATAAAATCCTGTCTTTGCATCTCAGCTCTTCCTAAGTTAAAAGGCCTCTTTCCTACTCCCTTCTTTTGCAAGCTGCTGAGTTTACAAAGGGCCTTCTGAATCTTAAAGCCTGTCTTTCATTTATCCTACCTTTGCCACTCTGGCAAAACTACATACAGCATATAGCTAGGTTGTTGACTTACAAGATATTGTCATTATATAGAATTCTTCATTCTTTTATCAAATAGTCTTCCAGCGAGTGCAGCAGATTAAAAAGCAGCCGGTGTACTCCCTCTCTCTGGTTAGCGTATTTCTTTAATGCAGATTGACTTGCTCAGCAGTCGCATTCTGTCTGAAGCCTTTGTTAGGGCCTCTCTGTATGTGGATTCATAACACATCTGTGTGTACATCTACAGTGCTGTATAAATAATAATAAGTAATCACCAGATGGCCTATAACTGCTCTTCTGGACCCGCTGGGTCTCTTGAAGCTGTTAGTAAAGTCATCTGGCGTTTTGCTGGGGAAAACTTGTCATAGATTTATTTCTGAAAAAATTCAAACTCACAACTGGGTGTTTAGGACTAGTTATTGCTGTCTGTGTTGTAAATATTTAACAGGCTTTGTACAATGACAAGTAAAAGCACCATTACTAACCACATACAGTGGCTGTGGAGCTCTTCTTCCCTCCTGGCCATTTAGAAAGGAAAAGAAATGCCAATAAATTGTACATTATGAATAAGGTACAAGAGATGCTCTCTGGAAGATTTTTCTGAAGAGAAAAAGAATTTCAACATTCTGTTCAAAGAGTTGTGACTGGGCAAACTTAAGCTTTTTAACTATATGCCAGTGACTTAAACACAATGCCACTTTTATTTTTTTTTAGAGATAGGGTCTTGTTCTGTCACCCAGGCTGGAGTACAGTGGTGCAATCATAGCTCACTGAAGCCTGCAACTCCTGGGCTCAGGCAGTCCTCCCGCTTCAGCCTCCTGAGTAGCTGGGACTACAGGTGCACACCACCATGCTTGGCTAATTTTATGTTTTTATTTTTAGAGACAGGGTCTTGCTGTGCTATCCAGGCTGGTCTCGAACTCCTTAGCCTAAAGCAGTCCTCTCACCCGAGGCTCCCAAGTACTTGGGATTACAGTCATTAGCAACTGCACCTGGCACAAAGTCTCTTTTAAAGTGGACTTTGTAATATTTTAAGAAAAGCCCCATGCTCTGGAGTTCAGTCATACTGAGATTTTGATCCTAATAGAGTCTTTATAACCAAGTGATAAACCTTTCTGAAAGAGTTACAGTGCTAGTCAACATTTGGTTAAATGTCAGGCCTTTGGTTATGTCTAAAAACTTAACACATAAAGTATAGTGTTTGCCAATATTATTTATACAGCAAAATATCTTTATTTTTGTCCTCTTTCCATTAATTTTTGTGAAAAGGTTATGTATTTAGTTTGGGGAAAAATGTTATTCTGATTTTCTGCTTATAATTTTCTGTGCTGTTTTGCTATTACTAATCACTTTGCTTCAGTACCTATTGTACTAGTAGTGTACTTAGTACAATAATACATGTTTTTTAAAATCACAATAGAACTCATCATCCCTAAATTTGAGGGTTTTTTTCTTTGTTTGCTAATCATAAGATAACAACACATGTTTTAAACAGAAATTGGGTATCTTAACTGTCAAGCCTAGTTTTCTTTTGTCTGTTGGGGGTTGAATCTATTTAACCACAGAGAACTTGTCCTTTAAATCATAGCAGGTGGATGTTACTTTTGAGGTAGAATGTATAGAATGGTTTTCTGTTTCAAAATCTCATCTCGAAGAATTGACATACAAATTGTGAAGAAGAAATAGTTTTAATAGTTTATTGTAGGGAGATGTTGCTTTTTAAGTTTTATCTCACAAAATTATCATGTTAAGGATAGGATTTCAAGAAGGAAAGCATCATGGAGAAAAGATAGAAGCTTTGAGGTTTGTCTCTTTGTAACAGTGCCTTTGTGTTTTTACTTCAAAATTTCTTTGTGCAGTGAAATACGCTACCTTTGTATTTGTGCTTTGGTAAGAATGTGGACTGTTTGCAATTGTCATGTGAAAGTACAAAGAGAATGAGAATGAATTTTGTGAAATTAGCTCATTCCCAGTCTGGCACACCATGTGCCCTGTGTGACTGCTGATTCTGCTGGCAGATTGAAGTGCCGAACCAACTTCTCTAACTGCTAAAATTGCCAGCCATCATTCCAAGCTTTTAAATCTTGTTGTTCACATCAGTGATGTCAGATTTTGAGCAAACATAGCTCTGTCTTTAAATCCCAGTGGAATTTGCAATTCCCTGAATTGAAAGAGTTCTTCCTTTTTGCCTTTGAAAAACTTGAGTGGCTGTGTGGGGAAAGTCAGCAGAATAAATCTGCAGCCTTGCCGTGTCCTTTGAGTCATTGTAGAAAGCTGAGTGCTCTGTTCGACATTCAGCAGATTGGCTGTCAGAGTTGCACTGCTGCTTATCAAAGACATGGTCTCTCAAAGAGCCATTTATGTTATTCCAGAGAGAATCATCCTGTGGCAAAAGGAACACCTCCTTTCTCCTCCCAAGGGTCAGATCTTCTTTTGATACTGGGCAATTATCCCTTGCTTTTCCTGAAAAGTAGCTCAATCCACTATAAAGATTGGCACCAGCACAGGTTGCTGATTTGGTTACAATGACAAGCTCTGATTCCTTAGCCACAGGGAGAGGCATCAGGGTGATACTCCTAAGTATGCCAGAGGCTTAATGGTGGTGATGTTTCTGCTGAGAAACTCAGTGTCCCTTATAAGTATCTTGGCTTCTGTTCTCTTTCTGTGAGGGAAATAAATGTGTTTTAGTTGTTTGCACAGTAGTCACTGTAAAATGCCACTATGAGGTTGTCTTTCCTTCCTTCACTTCCTCAAGCTTCTTTCCTGTCTTTAGTTATTGTCCTTTAGTTACATTTGAGATCAAGCCCTACAGCCTAATTTTTTACATTTTTATGTCCTTTTTATACAGCTTATCTTGGCTCTTATTAGCCGTGGTACCTGGTGGGGATTATTCACCGATGTTTCCTCTATTTAAAAAAATTATAATAGACTTTATTTTTTAGAGCAGTGGTAAGCGTATAGAAAAATTGAGTGCAGAGTACAGAGAGTTCCCATACACCTCCTCACTCCACCCCTACTCAGTTTCCTTTATTGTTAACACTTGCATCAGTGTGCTATATTTGTTACAATTGTTGAACCAAACATTAATATATTATTATTAACTAAAGGCCATAATTTTCATTAGTGTTCACTGCCTATACATTCTGTGGGGTTTCACAAATGTATAATAATATGTATCTACTGTAACAATACCATATGGAATAGTCTCACTGCCATAAAAATCTCCACCTATTCATCCCACCCTCCTGAACCCCTGGTAACCACTGATCTTTGTACTGTGTCTGTAGTTTCACTTTTTCTAGAATGTCATGTAGTAGGAATCATATAGCCCTCTAATTTTTTAAAGTTGTGAGTAGATAAGCATGTGATTGGAAATTGTTGGAAAAAACCGGGAGAGGAAATTAGACGTGGGAGGCTCCACAGCTCCAAGTTCTATCTAAAACTCCAAGCATTTATCCAGGGAGATTTAGGTGGCCCAGCCTTTCTTCTCTGCTGGGAGTCTGTCTGATGTTATAGGAATTAGCTTGCCTAGTGACAGTTTTATTGGTTCTAGGTGTTAGGAGCAAGGACAAGATGAACACTGAATGGGCTGCATCTGGGGAATCAAGGTATTAGGGTTGAGCAAATGCAAGAAGAAGTAGAGCATTTGATCTCTTTTCCTTTGATTAGGTTGAGGACGATAAAGTCTCATTCTTTCCCTTCTTCCCATGGGCAGCCTTATATATGATTGAGGAACATTAGTGCAAAGATTCCTCATCCAGAAATAAACTCTTGTACTTCCATACTAATTAAAGATTCATGTAAATTACTAAGTTCTTGGAAAACTATGGAGAACTCTTTGGGGGCTGTCATTCACACTTTAGTATGAATTGGTTTAATGACTGTGATATTGGCTACATAAAGAAATGGACGTTTTTATTTGGGGTTAGGGGATCACAGATGTGGCCTGGCTTAGGTAGAATGGTCCCTGAGCAAAGGAGATATTGAAGTTTATGAGGATGTGCAAGATAAGCAGATTTACTTTTGCATTTTATTTTGGGCTATCTCAGCTTCTTTTACTAGAAGCTCATGCCTATAATCCCAGCACCTTGGGAGGCCAAGGCAGGAGGATTGCTTGAAGCCAGGGGTTTGAGATCAGCCTGGGCAACAAAGCAAGACCCTGACTCTACCAAAAAATAAAAATAAAAATAAAAAAAGAAACTACTTGAGAAGTGTAAATGTTAAGAATAGCCCGAATGAACACTGGAACCAACTTAATTTAGAAAAAAAGAACCATTTCTTCCTTTCCCTACTCTGGAAAATTTAGATTGATAAAATATGGGGGAAGGAGAAATACTGATTTCTGTAGTTCTAGGACTCATGGTTCCTGTCTGCTTAGAATTCTAGCTCGTTGGTACAGAGTAGGATCTTTTTTCATAGAGATATTGTCTCTTTACCCTCTCGATTTGACTAAATATGAGAATCTCCCAGTCTTGGCTCAGTACTACTTTCCTAACTTGTCAGACTGAACTGACTCTGTGGTAATGTGAACACTAGCCTAGGGAAAGCTCTTAGCATGGTGGTCAGGGTTCACATCAATTAGTGCATATTAACAGGTCATGTATGCATACATGCATATACAATTTAGAGGAAATGTGTTTATATGGGGTACAGGAAAATGAGCTTTCCATCCAGAAAGCATACAGGGAAGGGAGAGAATAAAATACAATGAAAATTGTTTGATTTTATTGATAACACAGCAGCAACAGCAACAATAATTATAGCTCACTGAGCTTTTATCATGTACTCTGCCAAAGTACTTTACAGGGATATTTTATTTAATCCTAGCAACCTCTGAGGGAGAATTACCAGTGAGAAAACTAAGGCTCAGAGAACTAACTTATATAGGGTTACTCAGTATTTTGTGATGGAGTTGTAACACAAACCCAGATGGTTAGTCTCCATACCAGCTCTCTTAACCACTCTGCTAAATTGCTTCCTTATTATTTTCCATATGCACATCAGTATCCACATCTAGCCTAGAAAAAAATGAGTAAGTAGTGTTTTTTTTGGTAAATGGTCCAAATCAGTCAGCTAAGTCTTTTGTATAGCTTGTTACCGATCTATATATCTAGCTGCCATACCAGAAAGAGCTAAATCTGTAGCTTAGCTCTGCCTGAGCAAAAAGCAAAACAAACAAAAAAGGTGTAAATTCTTATGAAAATGAAGAAATCTTTCTGCAACTGCCTCAGCCTTAGTCTACAATGTTTTTTATCTGCCTGGTAATAATGCTGAAATGTGTCTACTCTCTGAGGTAAACCACCATCATTTTGCAGAAAGGACATGATTCTAAAGAGGAAAGAAAATTAATTTTTGGCCAACCAGAGACGTAGACAGAACTAGAAAACTGGGACCTAAAATCATAGCTTCAACATCCTCTACTAATAGGCCCAGAGAAGCATTGTGAGTGTCATCTTTGTGCATTCTAGGCTAGGTTACTTCCTGATCCATATGTTCTTCTTTCTCGCCTAAGTTTTATGCCCATAAGCTCCCACATACAAAGGATGGGTATCTTGCTTTGACTCTAGTGCCATGTGGTAATTGGGGATTTTGTTCTGGTGGCTGCCATACTTATTGGTAAGAGGAAATATGACTAAGGTGGAATTAGGGTATGATTAGAACAACACTATAATGAGATGTATAATCTGCTCAGTGATTGCTAACTTACTTATTTTCTGACATTTTTGGCATATGGCTACATAGAGGATCTTGCCTGTTGAATAATACAGTTCTCCACTCAGGTCTCACATCCTGTCTTTCTTTGACTTCATAGCACCTCTACACATCTGCTTTTTCCTTTTCTCTTAGAAACTGTGTTGTGTTAATGCAATGGAGATTTCATTTATCATCGCAAGTGAAAATATATGGCTATGTAGATTCATGGAAATATTTACATGAAATAATTTAAGTGATAAAAATATGTAGAAGTGGCCGGGCGCAGTGGCTCACACCTGAAATCCCAGCACTTTGGGAGGCCAAGGCAGGCGGATCACCTGAGGTCAGGAGTTCGAGACCATCCTGGCCAACATGGTGAAACCCTGCTCTACTAAAACTACAAAAATTAGCTGGGGGTGGTGGCAGGTGCCTATAATTCCAGCTACTAAGGAGGAGGCTGAGGCAGGAGAATCGCTTGCACCTGGGAGGCAAAGGTTGCAGTGAGCTTAGATCATGCCATTGCACTCCAGCCTGGATGACAGAGTAAGACTTCGTGTCAAAAAGAAAAAAAAATACATATATATATGTAGAAGTATACATAGAGGATCAAAAGAGACCAGAGAATCTAATAGTTGATATTTACAGTAAAGGGATTCTTTGTATATGTTGTCTGAATGTCTTTATCTTTCACTGGAAAGTTGCTTAAAACATACATTTTCCCATTTTCCTTTTTTTTTTTTTTGATTGTTCTATCACTCAGGCTGGAGTGCAGTGGTGCGATCTCAGCTCACTCAGCGCAACCTCTGCCTCCCACGTTCAGGCGATTGTCGTGCCTCAGCCTCCCAAATAGCTGAGACTACAGACGTGAACCAGCTAGTTTTAGTATTTTTTTGATAGAGATGGGGTTTCACCATATTGGCCAAGCTGGTCTCGAACACCTGACCTCAAGGGATCCAAGTGATCCGCCCACCTCAGCCTCTCAAAGTGCTGGGATTACAGGTGTGTGTCACGTTTTCCTTCTTTTTTTTTTTTTTTTTTTTTTGATGTGGAGTTTCGCTGTGTCGCCCAGTCTGGACTGTAGTGGCGCCAACTCGGCTAACTGCAACTTCCACTTCCCAGGTTCAAGTGATTCTCCTGCCTCAGCCTCCCAAGTAGCTGGGACTACAGATGTGCACCACCAAGCCCAGCTAATTTTTGTATTTTCAGTAGAGACGGGGTTTCACCATGTTGACCAGGCTGGTCTCAAACTCTTGACCTCAAGTGATCCGCCCTCCTCAGCCTCCCAAAGTGTTGGGATTAGAGGCGTGAGCCACCGCGCCCAGCACATTTTCCTTCTTGATTCTGATGATTCATTGTATATCTGTGAACCATGTGAAATTAACTGTGCATTCAACTGTAGGAAATACCTGACTAGAGTCTTGTCTTCTCCACCTCTTACCATGAAGTCAAGTTCTTGGCTTCAGAACTGAGACTGCCTCACTGGGTAAGGTAGTAACTGACCAAAATGATCACTCAAGGTATCCAAAGATCTCATTTGTTTATTTTGCTGGGTGCCTCTGATAGACCAGTTAGTTGTGTGTGAGCGTGCACATGTGTGCATGTGTGTATTTGTGTGTGTGTGTGTGTGTGAGTGATGACAGGAGTTCCTATAAAAAAGTAAATGCAAAGAAAAAGTGGTTCAGGGCAGCAGCCTATAGAACTGAGCTAAAAGCTTGGCTCCTGAGAAGTTATCAGAGAGACAGTGACAGTTTAATAGGATGGATGAAGACTACATTTTAATGCTAAGCTTTGATTACCTCCATTTTATGTCTCTGTTCTCAAGCTCACTGACAATAACAAATCTTACATTGGCATAGTTATTTGAATCCAGTGAAAAGAGGTGTTCAGATAATTTTAAAGATCTCAATTGTAGTATATACCTGGAGTTTGTATAATACTAGAATGGGTAAATAGTATTATAGACATCTGTCACTTTAGTGAACATCTTTTTTTTTTTACATGGTGGCAATCTATGCACATTAATTTTTTAAATTATATTATGTTCATAACTTCAGACATTTGTCATTTTACTTCGGTTTCAGGTATTTTTTAGGACTAACGGGGAGACTGTAGTCTCCTTAGGTTGTACGTATTGTGACGGAACAATAAAAGTAGTTACTCTAAAAATTTCAGGGGTCTAGATGTCTGTGTATATTTTATAAAATATCATATTATATTCAACACTTTAGCTTTCCCTCTTCAGTCTTTCCTGTTCTTTCCTTCTAGGCTTTACCTAGATAATTGCAGTAGTGGAAAGGGGAGACTTTATTTCAGCCTTCTTTCACTTTCTGTGCATTTGAAACTATAACTAGACAGGGCCTTATGGAGGCTTGTACTTTCAGTTATGCATATTTGACTGCCCAGATGAGGAGATTGTATACATACATAGCTGCTCTTGGCAGAGTCATGGTTAAAGCTTTGAACATATTGTACCTTGTTGGCTGTTCCCATAGTCCTAAGGGAGGCATTTTGCTTCTCCATAGACAGTAATCGGCTTGTCAGAGTGGAGTGGCTTTTTGTTTTTCCTTTATCTAGTAGAATGGAGTGGGCTAAGCCTTTCTGGGAAGCAATTTCTTCCTCCACCGCATGAACAGAAGGTTGTGGATACTGTCTCTGAAACAAAGGGGAGGTAGTGATAGAAAAATCAGTGGCTAGGGCATAATTGGATTGAAGCTCTGTCAAGGAGACACCAGTTCCTGCTTGGAAGCTGGACTTTCTGCTATGCTTTGGTTTTCTGTCTTAACATTAGAATAATGAGCAATGGATACTCCAAGCTTAAAATTTTAGACTCTTTTCTGAGCACTGTATCAGAATGAATATGCAAGAAGCTATTCACATTTACTTAGTGGTTTTCAGTCTTTTTTCATTTATGCTCTTCCTTTGCTTTTTTTTAAATTAAGAAACTATTTTTTTAGAGCAATTTTAGATTCACAGCAAAATTGAGTGAAAAGTGCAGAGGATTCTCATATACCTCCTGTCCTCACACACACTAGCCTCCCCCACTGTCAACATACTGAACCACAATGCTACATTTGTTACATTCAATGAACCTGCATTGATATATTATCACCCAAGTCCATACTTTATATTAGGATTCACTCTTGGTATTACAAATTCTGTAGGTTTTAACAAATATATAATGAGGCTGGGCACAGTGGCTCATGCCTGTAATCTCAACACTTTGGGAAGCCGAGGCAGGAGGATTGCTGGAGCCCAGGAGTTCAAGACCAGCCTAGGCAACATAGTGAGACCCCATCCCTACAAAAAAAAAATTAGATATTAGCCAGGTGTGGTAATGTGCACCTGTAGTCCCAGCTATTCAGGAGGCTGAGGTGGGAGGACTGCTTGAGCCCGGGAGGTCAAGGCTGCAGTGAGCCATGATTGTGCCACTGTACACCAGCCTGGCAATGGAGTGAACTCCTGTCAAATCAATCAATCAATATATAAAATGACATGTATCCACCATTGTAGTATCATACAGAATAGTTTCACTGCCCTGAATATCCTCTGTGCTCTCCCTGTTTATCCCTCACTTCCCACTGACCCCTGGCAAGCACTGATCTTTTTACTGTCTCCATAGTTTTGCTGTCTATAGAAGGTCGTTTAGTTGGAATCATACAATGTAAGGCCATTTCATACTAGCTTCTTTCATTTAGTAATATGCATTTAAGTTTCCTCCTTATCTTTTCATGGCTTGATACCTTATTTCTTTTTAGTGCTGAGTAATATTCCATTGTCTGAATGTACCACAATTTATCCATTCACCTGCTGGAGGACATCTTCATTGCTTCTGAGATTTGGCAATTATGAGTAAAGAAAGCTGCTATATAAATATCCATGTGCAGGCTTTTGTGTGGACATAAGTTTTCTGTTCATTTGGGTAAATATCAATGAGTGTGATTGCTGGATCGTATGGTAATACTATGTTTATGGTAAGACTATGTTTAGTTTTGTAAGAAACTGTCAAACTGTCTTCCAAAGTGGCCATATTATTTAGCATTCCCACCAAAATGAATGAGAGTTCTTGTTGCTCCACATCCTTACCAACATTTAGTGTTGTCAGCGTTTTGGATTTTGGCCACTCTAATAGGTGTGTAATGGATTTTGTTGTTTTAATTTGCATTTCCCTGCCGGGCGTGGCGGCTCACACCTGTAATCCCTGCATTTTGGAAGGCCAAGGCGGGTGGATCACCTGAGGTCAGGAGTTCGAGACGAGCCTGGCCAACATGATGAAACCCCTGTCTCTACTAAAAATACAAAAATTAGCTGGGCGTGGTGGCGAGTGCCTGTAGTCCCAGCTACTCAGGAGGCTGAAGCCAGGAGAATCGCTTTAACTTGGGAGGCGGAGGTTGCAGTGAGCCAAGATCGTGCCACTGTACTCCAGCCTGGGTGACAGAGTGAGAGTCTGTCTCAAAAAATAATAATAATAACAATTATTTGTATTTGTATTTCCCCGATGGCATGATGTTGAACATGCTTATTTGCCATCTGTATTTTTCTTTGGTGAAGTATCTGACTGAAGTCTGTTGCCCATTTTTAATCAGGTTGTTCATTTTTACTGTTCAGTTTTAAGAGTTCTTTGTGTATTTTGCATGACAGTCCTTTATCAGGTGTATCTTTTACATTCTGTCCCATTCTGTAGCTTGTCTTTACATTTTCTTGACATTGTCTTTCACAGAGCAGATATTTCTAGTTTTAGCAAAGTCCAGCTTATCAATTACTTAGTTCATGGATCATGCCTTTGGTGTTGTATTTAAAAAGTCATCGCCATACCAAAGTCATGCAGGTCAGGGGTCCCCCACCTTTTTGATACCAGGGACTGGTTTCCTGGAAGAGTTTTTTTCATGGACTGGGGGTGGGGGGGATTCAAGCACATTACATTTATTGTGTACTTTATATATAGTATTATTAAATTGTAATATAGTAGTGAAATAATTATACAACTCACCGTAATGTAGAATCAGTGGGAGCCCTGAGCTTGTTTTCCTGCAACTAGATGGTCCCATCTGGGGGTGATGGGAGACAGTGGCAGATCATCAGGCATTAGATTCTCATAAGGGGCGTACAGCCTAGATCCTTCATATACACAGTTCACAGTAGGGTTGGGACTCCTTTGAGAATCTAATGCTGTGACTGATCTGACAGGAGGCAGAGCTCTGGCTGTAATGCAGGCATTGGGGAGTGGCTGTAAATACAGATGAAGCTTCACTCACTTGCCCACTGCTCACCCCCTGCTGTGTGGCCCGTGGTGTAGGCGTTCCCCTATATTATCTTCTAGAAGTTTTATAGTTTTGTATTTTACATTTAGGTCTGTGATCCATTTTAAGTTTTGTGAAGGCTATAAAGCATGTGTCTAGATTCATTTTTTTGCATGTGGATATCCAGTTGTTCCAGCACCATTTGTTGAAAAGATTATCTTTGCTTCATTGTATTGCCTTTGCTTCTTTGTCAAAGATCAATGACTATATTTATGTGAGTCTATTTCTGGACCCTCCATTTATTCACATAAATATAGTAGTTGATGGCTGGGCGCACTGGCTCACGCCTGTAATCCCAGCACTTTGGGAGGCCGAGGCGAGCGGATCACGAGGTCAGGAGATCGAGACCATCCTGGCCAACATGGTGAAATCCCGTCTCTACTAATCCCGGCTAATACAAAAAATTAGCCGGGCATGGTGGTGGGGACCTGTAATCCCAGCTACTCCAGAGGCTGAGTCAGGAGAATGGCGTGAACCTGGGAGGCGGAGCTTGCAGTGAGCCAAGATCTCGCCACTGCACTCCAGCCTGAGCGACAGAATGAGACTCTGTCTCAAAAAAAATAAATAAATAAAACATATATAGTAATTTATGTGTCTGTTCTTTTTCTAGTACCACACTGTGTTTATTACTGTAGCTTTATAATAGGTTTTTTTCTTTTTGGGGCAGGTGTTGGTAGAAACAGGGTCACGTTATGTTCCCCAGGCTGGTCTCAAACTCCTAGTCTCAAGCAATCCTCCCACTTTGGCCTCCCATAGTGCTGGGATTATAGGCATCAGGCACTATGCCAGGCCTATAGTAGGTTTTTTTTTTTTTAAGTCAGAGTCTTGTTATGTCGCCAGGCTGGAGTGTAGTGGTGCAATCTCGGCTCACTGCAACCTACACCTCCCAGGTTCAAGAGATTCCCCTGCCTCAGCCTTCTGAGTAGCTGGGATTACAGGTGCGCGCCACCACGCTCAGCTAATTTTTTTTTTTTTGTATGTAGTAGAGATAGGGTTTCACCGTGTTGGCCACTCTTTCTTTGTTCATTCGTTCATTTGACAGGGTGTCACTTTGTTGCCCAGGCTAGAGTGCAGTGATGTGATCTTAGTTCACTGTAGCCTCCAACCCCTCAGTTCAAATGATCTTCCTGCCTCAGCCTCCTGAGCACCACCACACCTGGCTAATTTTTTTATTTTTTGTAGAGACGTGGTCTTGCAATGTTGCCCAGGCTGGTCTCCAACTCCTGGCTTCAAGCAATCCTCCTGCTTTAGCCTTCCAAAGTGCCGGGATTATAGGCATGAGGCACCACCCCTGACCTATACTAATTTTTATTATTTCTTTTCTTCTGCTTGCTTTGGATTTAATTTGCTCTTTTTTCCCCCTAATTTTCTAAGGTGGAAGCTTAGATTATTGATTTTAGATCTTTTTCTTTTCTAGTATGTTTATTCACTGCTATCAATATCCACTAATCACTGTTTCTGCTGCATCCCACAAATTTTTATAAGTTGCATTTTCATGTAGTTCAAAATACTTTTTAATTTCTCTGGAGATTTCTTTTTTGCTTCATGTATTATTTAGAAGTATGTTATTTAATCTAAGTCCTTTCATATTTTCCATCTATCTTTCTGTCACTGATTTCTACTTTAATTCCATTGCAGTTTGAGGGCGGACATTGTGTGATTTCTTTTAAACTTGTTAAGGTGTGTTATATGGCCCAGAATGTGGTCAGTCTTGGTAAATGTTCCATGTGAGTTAAGAAGAATGTATAATCTGTTGTTGTTGTTGTTGGATGAATTAATCTATAGATGTTAATTATGTCCAGTTGATTGATGGTGCTGTGGAGCTCAACTATGTCCTTACTGATTTTCTGCCTGCTGGATATGTCCATTTCTGCTAGAGGGGTGTTAAAGTCTCCAACTGTTAATATAAGAGCAGATTCATCTATCTGTCTCTTTGCAGTTCTGTCAGTTTTTCCTTCACATATTTTGATGCTCTGTTGTTAGCTACATACACATTAACTATTTTTATTTATTTATTTATTTATTTATTTATTTATTTTGAGATGGAGTCTTGGTCTGTCGCCCAGGCTGGAGTGCAGTGGCGCAATCTTGGCTCACTGCAAGCTCCACCTCCCAGGTTCAAATGGTTCTCCTGCCTCAGCCTCCTGTGTAGCTGGGATTACAGGTGCATGCCACCATGCCCGGCTAATTTTTGTATTTTTAGAGAGACAGGGTTTCACCATGTTGACCAGGCTGGTCTCGAACTCCTGACCTCAAGCGATCCACCCACCTTGGCCTCCCAAAGTGCTGGGGTTACAGGTGTGAGCCACCATGCCTGGCCTACATTAAGAATTTGTATGTCATCTTGGAGTATTGACCATTTTATCATTATGCAATGCTCATCTTTATTCCTGATATCTTTCTTTCTAAAATTAATATAGCTATTCTCACCTTTTTTGGATTAGGGTATATCTTTATCTTTTTAATTTTTTTTTTTTTTTTTTTTTTGAGATGGAGTCTCGCTCTGTCACCCAGGCTGGAGTTGAGTGGCGTGATCTCCGCTCACTGCAAGCTCCACCTCGCGGGTTCACACCATTCTCCTGCCTCAGCCTCCTGAGTAGCCTGGGACTACAGGCACCTGCCACCACGCCCAGCTAATTTTTTGTATTTTTAGTAGAGATGGGGTTTCACCGTGTTAGCCAGGATGGTCTCGATCTCCTGGCCTTGTGATCTACCCGCCTTGGTCTCCCAAAGTGCTGGGACTACAGGCGTGAACCACTGCGCCCGGCCTATCTTTTTACTTTTAATCTATATGTTTCTTTGTACTAAAGGGGTTTCTCATATACAACATACAGTTAGGTCTTGTTTTTTCTGCAAGCTCCGCCTCCCGGGTTCACGCCATTCTCCTGCCTCAGCCTCTCCGAGTAGCTGGGACTATAGGCGCCCGCCACCATGCCCGGCTAATTTTTTTTGTATTTTTAGTAGAGACGGGGTTTCACCGTGGTCTCGATCTCCTGACCTCATGATCCGCCCACCTCGGCCTCCCAAAGTGCTGGGATTACAAGCGTGAGCCACCGCGCCCAGCCAGGTCTTGTTTTTTGATTGACTCTGACATTGTCTCTTTTTTTTTTTTTTTTGGCAGTAATTTTGTTTTATTAGTTAAAAGGTTTGTGAGGCTGGGTGTGGTAGCTCATGCCTGTAATTCCAGCACTTTGGGAGGCCGAGGCAGGTGGATCACCTGAGGTCAGGAGTTTGAGACCAGCCTGGCCAACATGGTGAAACCTCGTCTCTACTAAAAATACAAAAATTAGCCAGGTGTGGCAGTGTGCGCCTGTAGTCTCAACTATTCAAGAGGCTGAGGCAGGAGGATCGCTTAAACCTAGGAGGTGGAGGTTGCATTGAGCTGAGATCGTGCCACTCCAGCCTGGCTGACAGAGTGAGACTCTGTCTCAAAAAAAAAGATAAAGGGTTTGTGAGAGTAGAAGGAAATATTTAAGGTTTCCTCCTACTGTCCAAGGCTAGTTAAGTGTAAACAGAAAAAAACCCATTGGGCTGTGCTGAGACATTGCGCACAATTTGTCATGTGCATCTCAGTGCTGACCAAACCACACATGCTGGCAGGCTTCACAAGCAAGAGAAGTGCCTCTTCAGGACAGGACCTTTCTATTGAAGATCCTGCAGAGGGAGAAAGTTCAGAGTTCATGCCAAACCTGCAGACTGCTTTGTCATAATTCCCCAGGATCCAGGCACAGATAGTTCCCTAAAGACACTACCACAGAGACAGTGACCATCTCTTCCTCAAACACAATTACACACACTCCACGCTATTTTTTTTTTTTTTTTTTTTTTTTGAGATGGAGTCTCGCACTGTCTCCCAGGGTGGAGTGCAGTGGCACGATCTCAGCTCACAGCAGCCTCTGCCTTCTGGGTTCAAGCAATTCTCCTGCCTCAGCCTCCCGAGTAGCTGGGATTACAGGTGTATACCACCATGCCCGGCTAATTTTCGTATTTTTAGTAGAGACGGCGTTTCACTATTTTGGCCAGGCTGGTCTTGACCTCCTGACCTTGTGAACTGCTCGCCTTGGCCTCCCAAAGTGCTGGGACTGCAGGCGTGAGCCACTGCGCCCGGCCCTTTTTTTTTTTAAGATGGAGTCTTGCTCTGTGTCCCAGGCTGGAGTGCAGTGGCACCATCTCGGCTCACTGTAACCTCTGCCTCCCAGGTTCAAGCGATTCTTGTGCCTCAGCCTCCCAAGTAGCGGGGACTACAGGTACCACCATGCCTGGCTAATTTTTTTTGTATTTTTTTTTGGTAGAGACAGGGTTTCGCCATGTTGGCCAGGCTGGTCTCGAATTCCTGGCCTCAGGTGATCTGCCTGCCTCAGGCTCCCAAAGTGCTGTGGTGCATGAGGCACCACATCCGGCGTCCACACTGTTTTCCTACCTAGAAACCACCAGGTGCCTTTGTAAGCTCCCATGCTTGGCTGCAGATCCCAATACACAGCATGGGCAGAAGCCAATAGCAACCTCCAGCAGCAAGGATCCCAGTGTGCTTGGAGCTGGAGAGGGCTGATTTGAATCCCAGATTTTTTTTTTTTTTTTTGAGACAGCATCTCACTTTGTCACGTAGGCTGGGGTGCAGTGGCAAGGTTGTAGCTCACTGCAGCCTCAACATCCCTGGCCCCAGCAATCCTCCCACCTCAGCCACTGGAGTAGCTGGAACAGCAGATAAGCACCACCATGCCCAGCTAATTTATTTTTATTTTTGTTAGAAATAGGGTCTCCTGATATTGTCCAGGCTGATCTCAAACTCCTGGGCTGAAGCAGTCCTCCTGCCTCAGCCTCCCAGAGTGTTGGGATTACAGGCATGAGCCACCGTGCCTAGCTCATTTTCCTTCTCTCTAAAGAACTTCTTTTAAGATTTCTGGCAAGGCAAGTCTGTGGGCAACAATTTCTCTGTATTTTTGTTTGCTTGAGAAAGTCTTTATTTTTCCTTCACTTTTTTTTTTTTTTTTGAGAGAGGATCTCACTGTGTTGCCCAGGCTAGAGTGCAGTGGCATAATCTCAGCTCACCTCAACCTCCTGGGCTTAAGCAATCCTCCCACCTCAGCCTCCCAAATAGCTAGGACTATAGGTACATGCCAGGACACTTGGCTAATTTTGTTTATTTTTCATTGAGATGAGGTCTCACTATGTTGCCCAGGCTGGTCTCAAAACTCCTGGACACAAGCAATCCATCGCCGTGCTGGGATTATAGACGTGAGCCACACTGCATGTGGCCTTTCTTACTTCTGAAGAATTTTGCAGGATACAGAATTCGAGGCTGATAGGGTTTTCTCTCTTTGACTGTACTCTCTGCTTGCATGGATTCTGAGAGGTTAGATGTAATTCTTGTTTTTGCCCCTCTGTAGATAAGGTGATTTTCCCTCTGCCTTCTTTTAAGATGTTTCTCTTTCTCTTTGATTTTCTGAAGTTTGGATATGATATATCTAGGTGTAGGTTTTTGTTTGTTTGTTTTTTTGTCACTTAGCCTGCTTATTGTTCTTATGGTGTGGTGTCTGACATTGATTTGGGGGGACATTTTTAGTTATCGCTTTAGTTATTGTTTAGCAATACCAAATACTGTGTGTGTTTCTTTCTTTCTCCTATTATGCACTATTATACCTTTTGTATTTGTCCCACAGTTCTTGGATATTTTGTTGTTGTTATTTTTTTTTTAGTTCTTCTTTTCTTAGCTTTTCAGTTTTGGAAGTTTCTATTGTCATATCCTCAAGTTCAGAGATTCTTTGTTTTTAGAGATAGGGTCTTACTATGTCACTATGTTGCCTAGGCTGGTCTCAAACTCCTGGGCTCAAGTGATCCTCCAATTTCAGCCTCCCAAGTAGCCGGAACTACAGACACATGCTACCATGCCCAGCTCAAGTTCAAAGATTCTTTGCTCAGCTATGTCCAGTCTACTATTGAGCCCATCATAGGCATTCTTCATTTCTTTTTTGTTTTTTGAGACAAATTCTCGCTTGGTCGCCCAGGCTGGAGTGCAGTGGCACGATCTCAGGTCCCTACAACCTCCACCTCCTGGGTTTAAGCAATTCTCATGCCTCAGCCTCCCAAGTAGCTGGGACTACAGGCGTGCACAACCATGCCCAACTAACTTTTGTATTTTTAGTAGAGACAGGGGTTTCACCATGTTGGCCAGGCTGGTCTTTAACTCCTGACCTCAAGTGATTCGCCCGCCTCAGCCTCCCAAAATGCCGGGGTTACAGGCATGAGCCACCGTGCCTGGCCGGGATTCTTCATTTTTGTTACAGTGTTTTTTATCTGTAGCGTTTCTTATTTATTTATGTATGTATTTTATAAAGAACAGAAATTTATTTTCTCACAGTTGTGGAAGCTAGGAAGTTCAAGATCAAGGTGCCAGCAGATTTGGTTATCTGGCAAGGGCTGCTCTCTGCTTCCAACATGGATGCTTGCAGCATCCTCCAGAGGAGAGGAACTCTGTGTCCTCACATGGCAGTTGGAGGAAAGGGTAAAGTGATGCCAAATCTTTTGCCAAATCCTTTTATAAGGGTACCTAATGCCATTCATGAAGGCTGCATCCTCATGACTTAACCACATCCTAAACATTCTCTTAATAATGTTACATTGGTGATTAGGTTTCAACATGAATTTTGTAAGGGACAACATTGTTCAAACCATAGCACTAAGGAAGGTTGGGAGAGCTGCCAGAGGGAAGAACAGAGGGAGGGAAGGTTTGGTGGAGGGGTCCTAGACTGCTGTGCTGTCTAAGGAGGTTGGTGAGGCTCTCAGTGCCAGGCCCACAGTCACTGGCTAAGAACAGTCCTTGAGAAGTATGGCATGGCACAAATACAACACTGGGAATATCAGCTCAGTAGGAAAGAGACCACATTTCCCCAAGAGTCCAGGTAATCCCCTCCCCTTACGTGGTATCTTTGTTTCCCAAATCTTGACCTCTTTTCTCAGAATCTCTGGGAATAACTTGGGCCAAGTTCAGGTTCTCTTAGCCCTCTGGATCCCTTCTGCCTTCATGATATATCCATAAACAAGGTGCACAGTCTTGGCTACAGCTTTTTAAAGAAGCAGAGTTACTTCCCTGGGTGTGTCCTCTGGTGTCTGGTAAGAGATGTCTTCAAGCTGAAGTCTTGCCTATACTCCCTGCACAAAAAAGCCTTCTCCCCTGAGTGTGCCTTCCAGTGCTTATCATAGGATGATTTATACCTAATCCTTTGTCCATAAATCCTGGCATCTATAAGGCTTCTCTGCCAAGTGTGTTCTCTCATGCGCAGTTGACTTTTGGGTAAAGTCTTACCTACACTCCTTGCATACAAAAGACTTCTTCCCTGAGTGGGTTTTCTGATATGCAGTGAGAATTGCCTTCTATAAGAAGTCTTACCCACACTCCTTTCACAAGAAAGCCTTCTTCCCTGAGTGTGTCCTCTGGTATGTGAAGTGTGACCTATTTCTAAAGCCCCGCCCTCACTTATTGCACACATAGGACTTCCCTCCTGCATGTGTATTCTGGTGCAAGAGTAATGCTGACTCATCACTCCCTGCATATGAAAAACTAATGCTTGGAGTGTGCTTTTTTGTGTATGAGTAGATTATTATTATTTTTTTTTTTTTGGAGACTGCATCTTGCTGTTGCCCAGGCTGGAGTGCAGTGGTGCCATCTTGGCTCACTGCAACCTCCACTTCACAGGTTCAAATGATTCTTCTGCCTTGGCCTCCCGAGTAGCTGGGATTACAGGCATGCACCACCACACTGGCTAATTTTTTTTTTTTTTTTTTGAGACGGAGTTTTGCTCTTGTTGCCCAGGCTGGAGTGCAATGGCGCAATCTCGGCTCACCACAGCCTCCACCTCCTGGGTTCAAGCGATTCTCCTGCCTCAGCCTCCCCAGCAGCTGGGATTACAGGCATGCACCACTACACCCTACTAATTTTGTATTTTTAGTAGAGACAGGGTTTCTCCATGTTGGTCAGGCTGGTCTCGAACTCAACCTCAGGTGATCCACCTGCCTCGGCCTCCCAAAGTGCTGGGATTACAGGCATGAGCCACCACGCCCAGCCAAGTAGCTTTCTTTTCATTTTTTTTTTTTTTTTGGCTTAAGCTCAATGGCAAGAAAGAGTAACTTTATTTTCTGACTAAAGTCTTGCTCACCCTCTGTACACTTGAATGCTCCCCATCTTGAATTTACTATTTATTTTAATATATGTCTGTTTCTTTAGGATTTGCTATTTGGGCCTGGCTAGGCTCTTTTTTCACCACTCTGAAGCTTACTGGTTATAAGCTTCCCCTTGAGCTTACTTGTTGTCTTAGGAGACAACCCTTGAAGTCTGCCTCTCTCTTATAAACCAGGGTTTAGTGCTTTTTTCTGTCTCTTGACCTGCTGTATCACTCTGGCTGCTTTGATGAGAATATTGTTGCTACTGTGATCCTGGGCCACAGGGCCTTTTCTGCATATAAGCCAGGAGACCTCTGAGCAGCATGGCTATATGGCATGTATTTGCTGAGGAAGTGTTGACTGGAAAAGACCAGTGGGCAGTAGGGACAGAGATGGATTTCTGGCTTTGATCTTGCTCTCTCCTGGCTCTCTGGGGTCCTAGGACATTGTCCTGCTCGCCATGGAGAAAGAAAGCCTGTGGAAAGCTGATGTTTACCAGTTTATTATAAAGGATATTATGAAGGATATGGATGAAAACCAGATAAGGAGATGCATTGGTGGGAAGGCGTGCAATGCTTCCATGCCCTTCCTCGGCCTGTCACTCTTCTGTACCTCCATGTGTTCAGGAGCCTAAAAGTTTCTCTTTTTTCTTCTTTCTTAGAATTTCCATCTCTCTTATATTATCTGTCTGTTCTAACATGTTGTTGATGTTAATCATAGTGTTTTGGAATTCCTGGACTGTTAATTCTGACAGTTCTGCCATATCTCACTGGTTCTGGTGCTTATTCAGTTTCTTCAGAGTGTATTTTTGCCTTTTAATATGACTTATAATTTTCTTTTGAAAGGTGGACATGATATACTGGATAAAAGGAATTGGTAAATACATGCTTAGTAAAGTTGTGATGAGGTATGACAGGGAGGGGAACTGGAAGTGTTCTACTGTCCTATGATTAGGTCCCAATATTTTGGTGAGCCTATGCACTGGACTATAAACTTCACCAGTGCTTCTCAGTTTTGTTTTCTTTTCCCCACTTGGATGGGACAGGATGGCCAGACGGGGGTAGAATTGGGTATTACCCTTCTCCCAGGTTAGTTAGTCTATGATAAAACCACAGCACGTTAGGCTCTGGTAAAGTATGTTCTCCTGAGGGCAGGCCTTGTAAAGAAGAACAGAATGCTCTGGGGTATTTCAAAATGGTTCCAGTGGTCCCCCCTTATTCACAAGGATACATTCCAAGATTCCCAGTGGAGGCATGAAACCAGATAGTACCAAACCCTGTATACAGTCAGCCCTCTGCATCCATGGGTTTCTCATCCATGGATTAAAACAATCATAGGTTAAAAATATTCAGAAAAAAATTCCACAGAATTCAAAAAGGCAAAACTTGAATTTGCTGCCTGCCAAGCACTACATTGAATCCACACGAATGAAGTGATATGTAGGCATTGTATTAGGTATTATAATAATCTAGAGATGATTTAAAGTGTATAGGAGGTATACACATTTTATATGCAAATACTACACCATTTTATATCAGGGACTTGAGTATCTGGATTTTGGTATCCTCAGGGGTCTTGAAACCAGTCCCCCATGGATATGGAGGGATGACTATACTATGTTTCCCTATATGTACATGCCTATGAAAAAGTTTAATTTATAAATTCAGCACAGTAAGAGATTAACGACTAATAATAAAATAGAACAGTTACAAAAATATACTGTAATAAAAGTTATATAAATGTGTTCTCTCTCTCAAAATATCCATTGTACTGTACTCATCTTTTTTTTTTTTTTTTTTTTTTGGCCGGGTGCAATGGCTCACACCTGTAATCTCAACACTTTGGGAGGCTGAGGCGGGCGGATCACTTGAGGCCAGGAGTTCAAGACCAGCCCGGCCAACATGGTGAAACCCCGTCTCTACTAAAAATACAAAATTAGCTGGGTGTGGTAGTGCACGCCTTTAATCCCAGCTACTCAGGAGGCTGAGGCACAAGAATTGCTTGAACCCAGGAGGCGGAGGTTGCAGTGAGCTGAGATCACACCATTGCACTCCAGCCTGTGTGACAGAGTGAGACTCTCTCTCAAAAAAAAAAAAAAAAAAAAAAAAATTTAAATAGAGGCAGGGTCTCACTCTATCGCCCAGGCTAGTCTCGAACTCCTGGGCTCAAGCGGTCCTCCCACCTCAGCCTCCCAAAGTGCTGGAATTATAGGCGTGAGCCACCTTACTCGACCAGTACTCATCTATTTTTGAACTGCAGTTGACTATGGGTAACTGAAACCGTGGAAAGTGAAACCACGGGTAAGGGGAGACTACTGTACTTTTCCCTTTCCCCCTGCCAAAAGCACAAGAAATTTCCCCTGATAGTCACTGTAAGAAGCTAGTAGAGCTGGGAGAACCTGGAGGTAAAACTCGCAACAGTGTGGGGGCTCCTCTGTGCCTGGGTCTCCCTGGCATTTTTAACTCTCAGACTTGTCCACACTTAGCCTCTAGCTTCATCAATTATAGTTCAGGTTTTCTTCCCCTGGCACTTGATTGTCATGCAGGTTTCAGCTCATGGGTTTCTGCTCCTTTAGGTTGTGATTCTCTATATCTAACAATTTGGGGAACAGCAGTTTGCCCTGTGAACTCACTTCTCTGATAGATCTATGAAGAGTTGGCTCTTCTTCTTCTTCTTCTTCTTCCTTCTTCCTTCTTCCTTCTTCCTTTTTCCTTCTTCCTTCTTCCTTTTTCCTTCTTCCTTCTTCCTTCTTTCTTCTTCTCTTCTTCTCTTCTTCTCTTCTTCTTCTTTTTCCCCTCTGTGGCCCAGGCTGCAATCTACTCGGCTCACTGCTGCCCGCGCCACGGACTACCTGGGACTGCCGCCGCGCGCCACCGCTGCCGGCTTTTTCTCCTTTGCCTGCAGGCGCGCGTCCGCCATGTTGCCCACGCTGGTCGCCAGCTCCTGACGCCGAGTGCTCTGCCCGCCTCAGCCTCCCGAGGTACTGGGACTGCAGACGGAGTCTCGCTCACCCGGTGCTCGGTGTTGCCCGGGCTGGAGTGCGGTGGCGTGGTCTGGGCTCGCGGCAGCCTCCGCCTCCCAGCCGCCTGCCTTGGCCTACCAGGGTGCTGGGATTGCAGCCCCTGCCCGGCCACCGCCCCGTCTGGGAGGTGGGGAGCGTCTCTGCCCGGCCGCCCATCGTCTGGGAGGTGAGGAGCGCCTCTGCCCGGCCACCCATCGTCTGGGAGGTGAGGAGCGCCTCTGCCCGGCCACCCATCGTCTGGGAGGTGAGGAGCGCTTCTGCCCGGCCACCCATCGTCTGGGAAGTGAGGAGCGCCTCTGCCTGGCCGCCCCGTCTGGGAAGAAGTGAGGAGCGCCTCTGCCCGGCCACCCCGTCTGGGAAGTGAGGAGCGCCTCTGCCCGGCCGCCCCGTCTGGGAAGAAGTGAGGAGCGCCTCTGCCCGGCCGCCCCGTCTGGGAAGTGAAGAGCGCCTCTGCCCGGCCGCCCCATCCGGGAAGAAGTGAGGAGCGCCTCTGCCCTGCCGCCCTGTCCGGGAAGAAGTGAGGAGCCCCTCTGTCCGGCCGCCCCGTCTGGGAAGTGAGGAGCGCCTCTGCCCGGCCACCCATCGTCTGGGAAGTGAGGAGCGCCTCTGCCCGGGCGCCCCGTCTGGGAAGTGAGGAGCGCCTCTGCCCAGGCACCCATCGTCTGGGAAGTGAGGAGCGCCTCTGCCCAGGCGCCCCGTCCGGGAAGAAGTGAGGAGCGCCTCTGCCCGGCCGCACCATCCAGGTAGAAGTGAGGAGCGCCTCTGCCCGGCCGCCCCGTCTGGGAAGAGGTGAGGGGCGCCTCTGCCCGGCCACCCATCGTCTGGGAAGTGAGGAGCGCCTCTGCCCGGCCGCCCCGTCTGGGAAGTGAGGAGCGCCTCTGCCCGGCCACCCATCGTCTGGGAAGTGAGGAGCGCCTCTGCCTGGCCGCCCCGTCTGGGAAGTGAGGAGCACCTCTGCCCGGCCGCCCCGTCTGGGAAGTGAGGAGCACCTCTGCCCGGCCACCCATCGTCTGGGAAGTGAGGAGCACCTCTGCCCGGCCGCCCCGTCTGGGAAGTGAGGAGCACCTCTGCCCGGCCACCCCGTCTGGGAAGTGAGGAGCGCCTCTGCCCGGCCACCCACCGTCTGCGAAGTGAGGAGCGCCTCTGCCCGGCCACCCACCGTCTGGGAAGTGAGGAGCGCCTCTGCCCGGCCGCCCCGTCTGGGAAGTGAGGAGCGCCTCTGCCCGGCCACCCATCGTCTGGGAAGTGAGGAGCGCCTCTGCCCGGCCGCCCCGTCTGGGAAGTGAGGAGCACCTCTGCCCGGCCACCCATCGTCTGGGAAGTGAGGAGCGCCTCTGCCTGGCCGCCCCGTCTGGGAAGTGAGGAGCACCTCTGCCCGGCCGCCCCGTCTGGGAAGTGAGGAGCGCCTCTGCCCGGCCACCCACCGTCTGCGAAGTGAGGAGCGCCTCTGCCCGGCCACCCACCGTCTGGGAAGTGAGGAGCGCCTCTGCCCGGCCACCCATCGTCTGGGAAGTGAGGAGCGCCTCTGCCCGGCCACCCATCGTCTGGGAAGTGAGGAGCACCTCTGCCCAGCCGCCCCGTCCGGGAGGAAGTGAGGAGCGCCTCTGCCCGGCCGCCCCGTCCAGGAGGAAGTGAGGAGCGCCTCTGCCCGGCCGCCCAGTCCGGGAAGAAGTGAGGAGCGCCTCTGCCCGGCCGCCCCATCCAGGAAGAAGTGAGGAGCGCCTCTGCCTGGCCGCCCCATCTGGGAAGTGAGGAGCGCCTCTGCCCGGCCGCCCCGTCCGGGAAGAAGTGAGGAGCGCCTCTGCCCGGCCGCCCCATCTGGGAATTGAGGAGAGCCTCTGCCCGGCCACCCATCGTCTGGGAAGTGAGGAGCGCCTCTGCCCGGCCACCTATCGTCTGGGAAGTGAGGAGCGCCTCTGCCCGGCCGCCCCGTCTGGGAGGTGAGGAGCGCCTCTGCCCGGCCGCCCCGTCTGGGCAGTGAGGAGCGCCTCTGCCCGGCCTCCCATCGTCTGGGAAGTGAGGAGCGCCTCTGCCCGGCCACCCATCGTCTGGGAAGTGAGGGGCGCCTCTGCCCGACCACTTATCGTCTGGGAAGAAGTGAGGAGCGTCTCTGCCTGGCCGCCCCGTCTGGGAAGTGAGGAGCGCCTCTGCCCGGCCGCCCCGTGTCTGGGAAGAAGTGAGGAGCTCCTCTGCCTGGCCGCTCCGTCTGGGAGGTCTACCACGGAGGCCAGAAGCAATGTGGGGGCTGGACGTGGTGGCTCACGCCTGTGGTCCCGGCACTCTGGGGGGCGAGGCGGGTTGATCACTTTGGGCTAGGAGTTCGAGACCAGTCTGGCCAACTTGGCGAAACATGAAAAATACAACAGACAAACCAACCAACCAACTCAGTGACAACAAAACAGGTCTACCCTGGAGTCATACTCTAATTTTTTCTATTTTCCTCCCTTTCTGATCCTTTATCCCACTTTCTTTTTCTTCCTCTTCCTACTCCCTCTTCTTTGTCAAATAGAGGATTGAGTTATTATCACTGATCCATATAAAGTCCCTCTCTCATTTATTTTAACTCCCACCCCCCATTTCTATTCCCCGACTTCCCATGTGTAACCTTCCTAATATGTTTGATACGCATCTTTTTGTTTGTATGTATTTTTAGAAAATGTTTATTGTTTTGTGTGCAAAAAAAATTAATTAAAAAAAAAAATCTGAAAAAAAAAAAAAGATCTATGAAGAGTTGTTAAGATTTTTCAGTTCAGCTTTTTATTTGTTGTTAGGATAGAGTGACAACTGTTATTCTAAGCTCTTCATATGCCAAGCCAAAAACCAGGAGTCTCAATCCTTTTGGTTTATGAATCAGAGTAAGAAATACATTTTACATTGCAACTTAAACACTTTTTTTTTTTTTTTTTTTTGAGACAGTCTGGCCCTGTATCCCAGGCTGGAGTGCAGTGGCACTGTCTCGGCTCACTGCAACCTCCATCTCTCGGGTTCAAGCGATTCTCCTGCCTCGGCCTGCCAAGTAGCTGGGATTACAGGCGTGAGCCACCGTGCCCAACCAAAACACATTTTTTATATAATAGAAATTAGAGAGCCATGTAATAGTATTCACCCTTATCTAATGTGATGTACTCTGTAGTTTCTTTTATTGTGGTGGTGATATTTCAGTGTGGATTTGTCTCCCTGCTCCCTTTTTTTTTTTTTTTTTTTGAAGAGATGGAGTCTCACTGTGTTGCCCAGGCTGGACTCAAACTTCTGGGCTCAAATGATCCTCCCTCCTCAGTCTTCTGAGTAGCTGGACTACAGGAGCACACCACTGTGCCTGGCTTTCCCTTTTAAAAAAATGCTGGTTACAGGGGTTTGTGGTTTGTGGTTATGGGTATAATTGCTTGGAGTTTGTCACCTATTGTCTGTTATCTGCCTGCTCCTCTGCTGCTCTTATAATGGAGATAATTATGTTTAAATATGAAAAGATAATATGTATATTAGTTTCCTGTAGGCGTTATAACAAATTACCACAAACTAGGTGGCTTGAAAGAAAAGAAATTTATTATCTCACAGTTTGGGAGGGCAAAAGCCCACCAAGTTATTAAAGAGGACTGTATCCTCCTGAGAAGGCTCTCTAGGAGAATCCTTTCCTTGCCTCTTCCAGCTTCTAGTTGCTGCCAGCATTTCTTGGCTTGTGGTTACATCACTTCAGTCTCTATGTCTTTCTTCACATTGCCTTCTCCCCTCTGTGTGTATCTAATCTCCCTTTGCTGCTGTCTTATAAGGACACTTGTGATGGCATTGAGGGCCCATCTGGATAATCCTGTCATCTCAAAGCCCTTAATTTAATCACCATATAAGGTAACATTCACAGCTTCTAAGAATTAGGACATTGATATATCTTTGTGAGCTGTTATGGATTGAACTGAATTTTTATGGTGAAGTCTTAACCCCAGGTACCTTAAAATGTGACCTTATTTGGAAACAGGGTCATTGCAGATGGCATTAGTTAATATGAAGTCATACTGAAGTAAGGTGGGCCCCTACTCCAATATGACTGGTGTCCTATAAAAAGAGGAAATTGGACATAGACACACACACACACACACACACACACACACACACACACACAGGCAGAACACTGTGTGAAGATTGGATTTATGCTGCCACAAGTCAAGGAATGCCAAAGACTGCCAGCAAGCCAGAAGCTAGGAGAGGCATGAAACAAATTCTCGCTGACATCCTTCAGAAGAAACGAACCCTGGTAACACCTCTGGCCTCCAGAACTGAGAGATAATAAAGTTCTGTTTAAGCCACCTGGTATGTTGTATTTTGGCAGGACAGGTCTATACTGGAGGCATTATTGGCCTACCGTACTGTGGTTGAAATCTGCAATTGCTATACTGTAGTGAGTTGTTACCTAGAGGTGAGGACTGGAAGTTCCAACCTCTTAGCCCCTGCCTGACACCCATCAGTATTTTTAATGGCCTTTGTATTTTCCTCTCTCTCTTCTCTTCCCCTAGGCTGTTGTAATGTGATATGGAGGTTAATAGGATCCCATTAGCACTTCCTTGTTTGTCTACATTATGATATAATGGAGTGGCAGGTTCTATATAATTGGAACAATTTGTTACCATTTTAGACCATAATCAAAAATTGAACATGGGTTTTCCCAAATGTCTCTGGTGAGAGACTTAGTGCACACAAATCCCTTGTAAAAATAAAATCAAGGCATTTGATTTTATTCTTTACATATCTGCCTGGTATCTCTAACCTTGAGGAAGCCTGGGGTCAGGTTTCCGGAAATTAGTCCATGAATAATTTTCTCAATTCAGTCAGACCCTCATAAGCCTTTGTGGGTTCAGTTCAATAAAAAATATTTGAATGGCCAGGCGCGGTGGCTCACACCTGTAATCCCTGCACTTTGGGAGGCCGAGGCAGGCAGATCACAAGGTCAGCAGTTCCAGACCAGCCTGGCCAATATGGTGAAACCCCGGCTCTACCAAAAATACAAAAGGTAGCTGGGCATGGTGGCACATGCTGGTGGTCCTAGCTACTGAGGAGGCTGAGGCAGGAGAATTCCTTGAACGCGGGAGGCGGAGGTAGGTTGCAGTAAGCTGAGATCGCACCACTGCACTCCAGCCTGCGCAACAGAGCGAGACTCCATCTCAAAAAAAAATAAAAAAAAAATTTGAACATCTACAATGTGCCAAACAGCATGCTAGGTACTAGTGACAAAGAGATGTATAAGACATGAAAGTATTCACTGCCTTATAGGAGAGTCAGACACATGAAAATGTAATTACATTCTAATATGATAAATATAATAATGTAAATATTTGCAAGTACTGAGAATTCTGGTAAACATCAGAGAAGGCTTCCTGGAGGAAATGATGCTTTAACAGGTTTTGAAAGGTAAATAGAATGTCCCAGAGAAAGAAGAGAAGAACATTCCACATATAAGAGAATAGCAGATGCAAGAGAATGAAACAGCATGATATGTTTAGAAAAAATGCAAGTAGTTGAATACTGTGATGGAGAGCAGCAGGAGATGAGGCAGGAACAAGACAATTTCCTCAGCTGCTGCTGTTCTTCTGTGTTGGATCACTATGACTGTCTAGAATTATGTGGATAAGTGTTACTGTTAGGCAGTGTAGATTCCTTTTTTATTTTTTATTTTTTTTAAGAGACATGGAGCCCTGCTCTGTAGCCCAGGCCAGAGTGTAGTGGCACAATCATAGCTTACTGCAGCTTCAAACACCTGGGCTCAAGAGAGCCTCCTTTCTCTCTCTCTTTCTCAGCCTCCCAAGTAGCTGGAACTACAGGCATGTGCCACCATGCTTGGCTACTCTTTAAATTTTTTAAGAGACAGGATTTCAATATATATAGCCCAGGCTTGTCTCAAATTCCTCAGGTGATCCTCCTGCCTCAGCCTCCCAAGTAGCTTGGATTACCAGCGTGAGCCACAGTGCTTAGCTGCAATTTCATTCTTTTCCCCTGCCTGCCTGCCTTCTTTTAGTGTAGACCTCTAGTCTGTGGCCAGCATTCTAAAAAATATCACTTATGGTTAGAAAGTAAACATCCAAAATTGAAGTTTTCCATTTGCCTGACTTTGTAAAAATAAAGATAGCTTATCAGAACTTTCCTGGTTAGACACAAAGATAATCAGATGAATACGTCAACAAATTATGGTAAGAATTTTTTGCTGCATTAAATTAAGATGGCAGGGCAGAATTAGAGCACTCGACCAGTTTATGGTTTATATAGAAGACCTGCCAAACTATTTGAGCCTTTATCGTTGCCTATTTCTTTATCAGGCTGCAACCTCTTCTGTGGTTTCTGAGTCCCTGGGCCCATAAGCTTTGATAGCTTGTTTAAAACAAAAGCTTAATACTGTATTTTGGTATTATTTTAAAGTGAGGGAAGGAGAGAGAGAGAAAGAGAGAGAGAGTATGTGTGCGTAATCTCCTTGTAAACTTGAACCAAGTTTAGAGATGGTTTTAGAGACGAGTGCACGTGAGCATGCGCATTCTTTCTCTCCTCCTCCTCACCTTCCAGTTATATATTTTCTTTTGGCTTGACTGTTACAGTACTAAATTGCATAAGGCCTTAAAGATCAGGGCAGGGTTTTTGTTATTGTGGTCTCAGTACTGACTTGTATGTGCTCTACTCTGAATGTATTGTAAGCATTCAAAATTTTAAAACTCCTGTATTATCAGGAAGTATTTACAGTATTGTTTTTCCACAGTGAAATTTTCAGCAGCTCAAGCCAAACCACAATGTAATAGGTTCATACTTTATACTCTGTAACTTTGTCCTTCCCACCCATTCGTGAGATCCAGGGATTCTAACACTTAATGTGTAGCAAATTAGAAAATAAAAGTATTTGAATGTTTTTCAAGGATTTTGTACCTCATAACATCCTAATAAGAATTTGGGGAGAGAGATGAGATTGAAAAATAGAAATGTATAATGTCAACAAGAACTTAATAGGGCTGTGTGATAATTATTTTGATTTAAAAATAACCTTTTCTTGCTTTGTTAAGAACTACAGTTATCCCTTTGGGGACTTTAATGGTACCCCAGCTAAGTGGCTACCTCTGGATAGGAGAATACTAAAAGGTCTACCATTAGGCAAGAGCTGTGGAGAAAGCAATTAGCCATGTAACTGACACAGGACCAGGCCTGGCTGAATTGCTGCTGGGATTTCTCTGCCTCCTAGGCACTGGTCCTTTAAAGTTTGTTGAGCATTTAATTCATCCAAGTAAGTAGCTGCCATCTAAGGAAAGATAATGGATCTCTCCTTGTTAATTCTTAAGCATAGTTCCCAAGAGTGCCCTGGAGTTTGATAAAAAGCCAAACATTAGGTATTGAGGAAGAGGGGCAGTGAGAAATAAGAAAATATGCTGCTCCAGTCTAAAACTCCATTCTTTAGTGAGGAGTGATCTTTAACTGCCCCAGTTTCCAAAGCAGCATTATAAGGTGCCACTCTCTTACGATCTTGTTCTTCCCAAAAGCCCAGTGTATAGCCATTGTTTCTAAGGAAGCTTGAGGCAATAGGTGATGATGAGATGGAATTTATTTGGTATATTATGTGAAAAAGAAAACAGAATTCTGCATTAGGATACAACTGATAAATATTCATGAAGATGTAGAATAAAATACTTTCTTGTATATTCCATTTCTAAGTTCCTTAGATAGAAAATGAAGTAGAATCTATACATATTGAAAATCGTATATTGGTTAGGAATGGTTTCAGATGCAAATACCTAACAGTAGCTTAAAACTGTGTGAACACAGGCCAGGCGCAGTGGCTCACGCCTGCAATCCCAGCACTTAAGGAGGCAGAGGCAGGCAGATCACAAGGTCAGGAGTTAGAGACTAGCCTGACCAACATGGTGAAACCCCATCTCTACTAAAAATACAAAAATTAGCTGGGCATGGTGGCATGTGCCTATAATCCCAGCTACTCAGGAGGCTGAGGCAGGAGAATTGCTTGAACCCGGGAGGCGGAGGTTGCAGTGAGCCGAGATCATGCCATTGCACTCCAGCCTGGGCAAGAGAGCGAGACTCCATCTCAAAACAAAGCAAAAACAAAAAAAACCTGTGTCAACATTTATAACACAAGGTGTCCACAATTAGGACTGTTTCAGCAGCTAAGCAAGTTTGTCAAGGACCTAGGTTCTTTCTCTCTGCTGTACCATTTTTAGCTTTTACCTTTTAATCCTCTTTCCTGTTGCCTCACTATCAGAGGATGGGAAAGAAATAAGGGGCAGGTAGCATCAGGAACTCTCTTGTTCTGGCTTTCCCTTTTATAAGGAGACAAAAGCCTTACATCAGAAGTGCCATCCTCCACCCACCCCACGGTGGATTTCATTGTCTTATTGGCCTGAACTGTGTGACAGGTTTAATACCAGCTGCATAGGAAGAAGGAATATCTCGCTTTTCAGCCTTTATAGTGAGGCAAGCAAGAGAAAATGGTTGAAAAATGGGGGTTGGTTAAGAAACCAATAATGTCTTCCTCAAACCTATTGCCCCTTCCCTTTCACTGCCTTACTCGCCCTTCTCCTAAGCAATCCAGTTATACAAGGCATTAATTGACAACAATCTTCTCAGGACTGATAGTTTATAGCTGATATACTTTGGCTGTATCCCCACCTAAATCTCACCTTGAATTGTAATAATCCCCATATATTGTGGGAGGGACCTAGTGGGAAGTAATTGAATCATGGGGGGCAGGTTTTTCCCATGCTGCTCTCGTGATAGTGAATAAATCTCACTAGATGTGATGGTTTTATAAAGGGGAGTTCCCCTGCACATGCTCTTCTTGCCTACCGCCATGTAAGATGTGACTCTGCTTCTCCTTTGCCTCCCGCCATGATTGTGAGACCTCCCCAGCCATGTGGAACTGCGAGTCCATTAAACCTTTCCTTTATAAACTACCCAGTCTTGGGTGTGTCGTCATTAGCAGCGTGAGAACAGGCTAATACAATAGCCTTATTGAAAAAAGTCATAAGAGAGTACTATTAAAAAGAGAAGGGGGGCTGGGCGCGGTGGCTCACGCTTGTAATCCCAGCACTTTGGGAGGCTGAGGCGGGCGGATCACGAAGTCAGGAGATCGAGACCACGGTGAAACCCCGTCTCTACTAAAAATACAAAAAATTAGCCGGGCTTGGTGGCGGGCACCTGTAGTCCCAGCTCCTCGGAGAGGCTGAGGCAGGAGAATGGCGTGAACCCAGGAGGCGGAGCTTGCAGTGAGTCCAGATTGCGCCACTGCACTCCAGCCTGGGCGACAGAGCGAGACTCCGTCTCACAAAAAAAAAAAAAAAAAAAAAAAAAAGAAGGGGGCCAGGCACAGGGGCTCACACCTGTAATCCCAGCACTTTGGGAAGCCGAGACAGGTGGATCACTTGAGGTCAGGAGTTCGAGACCAGCCTCGCCAATATGGTGAAACCCCATCTCTACTAAAACTATAAAAATTATTCGGGTGTGGTAGCACACACCTGTAATCCCAGCTACTCAGGAGGCCGAAGCACGAGAATCACTTGAACCTGGGAGGCAGAGGTTGCAGTGAGCCAAGATCATGCCACTATACTCCAGTCTGGGTGATGAAGTAAGACTCTGCCCACCCCCCCAAAAAAAAGAGAGTGCGAGAGAAGAAAGATTAAAGAATTATACTTTCTGCTTGACTGTGGTGTTTAGGAATCACATAGCAGAAACTGAGATGACCAGGACTTTGGCTAAGTATATCTATACCTATGATGAGGTTATATTTCTCAATCCCATCAAATAATAAGTAACATTTGAAAACAAACAAACAAAAAACTAATCTTTTTTAACCCAAACTGATAAGAAATTATATTTACCACCCTCTTTCCTACATTGCCCAATCCCTGATGGAGTTGGCCTAAATGACCTTTGGAGCTCAGTTTCCTTTTTGCTGTGATTTATTGGGCACCTGCAACTTACTTGGCAGAAGATGTGACCCATGGGGCTCATGAATTTTCACATTTGTCAGGAGGAAGGAACAAGGAACCAAAATAGAAGCAAGTATTGCAATATGGCTGAGTACTTAAAACTTAAGCTACTTAGAGGAATAGTTATACCATTGGTCTGTATAATGTAAAACAGAGGTGTACAATCTTTTGGCTTCCCTGGGCCACATTGGAAGAAGAATTGTCTTGGGCCACACATAAAAATATACTAGCGCCAACAATAGCTGATGAGCTAAACAACAACAAAAAAAATCGCCAGAAAATCTGATAATGTTTTAAGAAAGCTTACGAATTTATGTTGGGCCATGTTGAAAGCCATTCTGGGCTGCGTGTGGTCTGCAGGCCGAAGGTTGGAAAAGTTGATGTAGAATAATAATGCGTTGCTATTAAACCCAGATCATAACGATGAAGACCCAACAACTCAGTGTTGACTATGGGTTTAATATTCTTTTTCTGTTCCCCTCTAACTAGCTTGTTGATTTGATTGTAACATACTTTTCCTTTTGTCAGATACTGGAGCATACTATTTTTTAAAGGAGGAATCCAGTTCTTGACACTGTTTGACACCTACGAGATGCTCATATTCTGCCTGTAAAATTCAAATAATTGAGATCTTAAAAGAAAATGCTCAAAAGGATGTGGTTAAAATTACCACTAGTGGTTTGGGGAGTGAAGAAGGAACTTAAAAGGGAATGGCTTGTAAATTCACATTTTTTTGCACAAGATAGTTTAGTTTAGTTTATATTTTGAAACAGAGTCTTGCTCTGTCGCCCAGGCTGGAATGCAGTTGTGCAATCTCAGCTCACTGCAGCCTCCACTTCCTGGGTTCAAGCGGTTCTTGTGCCTCAGCCACCCAAGTAACTGGGATTATCAGGCGTGCACCACCATGACCAGCTAATTTTTATATTTTTAGTAGAGACAGGGTTTTGCCATGTTGGCCAGGCTGGTCTCAAACTCCTAGCCTCAAGTGATCTGCCCACCTCAGCCTCCCAAAGTGCTGGATTACAGGTATGAGCCACTGCATCTGGCCGCAGAGGGCATTTTAATTGGTAATAAAATTCAGTGCTGGAATCAGATACCCTAAGAAAGTGAATTGACCCACAAAGACCATGGCACCAGTGTCCTTTCATACAACAGCAGTGTAATTCTAGCATTGTCTTAGGTGCCTTTCTGTAATAAAGGGAATCTGGTGTCAAAAAAAGTAGGCAAGAGGATACACTAATTCTCACTGATTTGAAAAGTGAAATTTACTTTGCAAATGGAGTTGGAAAGCCATCAGATCTTTCTGAAAGTGTGCCATGTTAAGGTCTGAGAATCCAAGAGTGATAAAGCTTTTCAACAGTTACTCTTATGTCACTGTATAAAACTTTACCCAATCACTGAAGCAAGAATTTATTGAGTGCCAAACTGGGCAAGCCCAGAGGTGGGGTAGGTGAGAAGGATAAAAAATAAGTGTGAGACATGTTTTTAACCCTCTAGTAGTTTACAGTCTACTTTGTTTAAGACAGCCTTGTTCTGTTGCCCAGGCTGGAGTACGATGGCACAATCTTGGCTCACTGCAACCTCTGCCTCCAGTTGAAGTGATCCTCCCACCTCAGCCTTCCTAGTTGGGACTACAGGCACATACCACCACACCTGGCTATTTTTTTTTTTTTTTTTTTTTTTTTTTGGTAGAGGTGGGGTTTCGCCTTGTTGCCCAGACTCAAACTCTTGGGGTCAAGTTTCACCTTGTTGCCCAGACTCAAACTCTTGGTCTCAAACTCTTGGGGTCAAGCAGTTCTCCCGCCTCAGCCTCCCAGAGTGCTGGGATTACAGGTGTGAGCCACTGCGCCTGTCCATACAGTCTACTTTAAAAAGATAAAAATTGTGAGACCATATAGACTAAAATTCTATATATATAATTATATAAATACATTTCCATTTGAATACTATACAAGTTCAAGAAAGATCACTGAAGATTGGAGTCATTAGAGAAGCTTTCAAAAAGCTATTAGATTTCAGCTGGGCCTAGAAAAATGGTAGGATTCCAATAAACAATGGAGAGAGGAACACATGTCAAGGAATATGGGAATGTGTGTGGAGGCACAAAATTGAAAACAAATAGACTTTGCAGATCAGTAAGAGACTGACCTGGGTAGAAGGTATTAGTAGAAGAATAGGAGAAAATAAAATCGTAAACAAGGACAAGAAGACAGAAAGGTAATGTATTTTACATTCCTTTAAAATCTCTTTTGGGAATGATTTCAAACCCACCCCACCCCCAAGAGTCAAATCCTTCCTAATGATTTAAATCCCCATTGCTGCCATTTTGTCTTTTTCCTGTTGTTACAATTTTTGAAATTCTATTTGTTTCTTACTCTGATCTTCTTGCATCCTTGGATTAGGGTATTCTTGGTCCTGACTGGGCCCAGCCTCTGGTTCCGTAGGAAAAAGCTGGTGTTTAAGATAGATACCAACTCTCCTTTTGGATATGGATGATGAAAATTGTCCCACCGTTGCACACATGGGCAAAATTTTTTTTTTTTTTTTTTTTTTTTTGAGATGAGGTTTCGCTCTTGTCCCCCAGGCTGGAGTGCAGTGGCGTGATCTCGGCTCACCGGCCTCCTGGGTTCAAGTGATTTTCCTGCCTCAGCCTCCCGAGTAGCTGAGATTACAGGTGCATACCACCACACCCAGCTACTTTTTTGTGTTTTTTAAGTAGAAACGGGGTTTCACCATGTTGGCCAGGCTGGTCTCGAATTCCTGACCTCAGGTGATCCGCCCGCCTCGGCCTCTCAAAGTGCTGGGATTGCAGGCGTGAGCCACCGCGCCCGGCCCACATGGGCAAAAGTTTTGTAGGTTGGGGTTGCTTTGTAGCACTTTAGTGAGACATGCTAGTTGGCATTTACTCAACAAATATTAAGCACCTACTGTGTACAGATACTCTTCTAGGTGCTTGGGATTTGTCCATGAACAAGCAAATGGAGAGATCCTTGTTCTTGAGGAGCTTACATTCTAGCAGCAGCATGGCAGCTAGACCAACTATCAAATAATATCTCTGCTTTCAAAATTCCTTTTCTTTATACGGTGGACTTATTTGTTAAGCTGCCAGAATCTTTAAGATATTCCAACAGCCTTCCCAAAACAGAAAATTCCTCAATCCATAGACAAATGAATTTACCTTAGGTACAGTTTGGTGGGTTGTCCCCGCTCCTCTGTTTAGTTTGTCCTCCTTCATTCCCCTGACAACATTTTATCTTTGAGTATTTTGGGGGAAAGTTTTCTGTTCTTGTTTTTCCTCTATAAATTATCTCACTCACACATGCAGCATATGAGCTACTGTTGCTGTGGTTGTATTTTATTTGTTAAACAATCCTGTACTTTGAAATGATTCATTTAAGAGCCATGAAATATTCAAAGCAGGATGTGTGACTCGCATAGCAAACAGTAGCATCTTTTTTTCCTTTTTATTTATTTATTTATTTATTTATTTATTTATTGCCCATCATTGGCTAAACATCTTGAAGTAGAGAGCAGGAGCCTAGGATTGACCAAGGTAGAAATGAAAGTTATGTTTGGTTTGAAGTATGTGTGTATTTAATCCCGTCCTTCGTCTCCCTTTCCCTGCTTTTCCAAACTTAAATGATGTCTGACACTGGGAACAGAAGCACTGCAGTGAGGGCAAGAAGCCTTGTCAAGACTTTTACAGATCTTCCAGTTTCTCCTTTCAGAATATGTGATCAGTTGAAGTGATTAATTAAATAGTGTTCAAAAAAAAGATCAGTTATTTCTTCCTTCACCTGCTTAGCACCAGTATCACTGTATTCTAGAACTTACTCCTCATAGTGTTTCTCAAGTTTTCTATGACTTTTTTTTTTTTTTTTTAAAGAGACAGAATCTTACTCTGTTGACCAGGCTGGAGTGCAGTGGTGCTGTCTTCTATGACTTTTTCATACTATTTTCTTTCATCAAAATACGCCCCCAAGTATATGGGCGCAGATAAACCCAACTCTTTGGAAGGCTGAGGTGGGATGATCGCTTGAGGCCAAGAGTTTGCAATCAGCCTGGGCAACATAGCAACACCCCATCTCTAAAGTAAACAAAACAATAGTCCATGGTGGTGCGAACCTGTAGTCCCAGCTACTTGGTAGGCTGAGGTGGGAAGATTGCTTGAGTCCAAGAGTTTGAGGTTACAGTGATCTATGATCACATCACTGCACTCCAGCCTGAGCTACAGAGTGAGACCCTGTCTAAAAAAAAAGAAAAAGAAAAAAAAAACAAGCCCAAGTATAGATACTGAATTAAAAGAAAGCAATTCTGTCCATGAAGTACTGCCAAACCCAGAAACTTTGGAGAAAAGGGGTAGTTAGGTTTCAGCATAAATTACTTTTCAGACTATCACAAATGTAAACTCAGTTCCTTGTATTATTTCTTGACAGTTTATGCACTCAGGGCTCATTTCCTAATAACTAAAGAGTTCTGATTGTCTTCTTCCCCCAGTCTACTCTTCTAAAACAAGGAAAGGGACATGAATTCATCATAGGTCAGGATATTAAGAGCATTTTTAAATGTGAGGCAAATCCTCATGAAAACGGGTGCTGTGGCGGCCAAAAGCAACATTTCAGGAATGTATCTGGCTAAGAGTTGAGTGCATATTGCAGAGAAATTTCATCGGTCACAATGCTTTACCAAGGAGTTAGCTTGAAACCGTTAGATTCCTAATCCTCGTATGCTTGTGCCTGGCTCAGAGTCAAAAGGCAAAAATTTAGTTTTAGTTTGGCCTTACATCTCATTTGCTCTGAGCCTTCTTTTTGGGTCTGTTCAGTGCTGCTATTTCAAAATACGTCTAGAGAATAGGTTAAATGAGGTTAGGAAAAGAACTGCAGTATCTCTAGGCATTTACTGTTTAGAATTATCCTGCAAAAAAAAATGTCACTTTTTACTATAATACCTGTCTCTCTTGAAATTTAAAAAAGTAAAGAGGAGGCCAGGCGCGGTGGCTCATGCCATAATCCCAGCACTTTAGGAGGCCAAGGCGGGTGGATCATGAGGTCAGGAGTTCAAGACCAGCCTGGCCAACATGGTGAAACCCTGTCTCTACTAAAAACACAAAAAATTAGCCGGGTGTGGTGGCAGGTGCCTGTAATTCCAGCTACTCGGGAGGCTGAGGCAGAAGAATCGCTTGAACCCAGGAGGCGGAGGTTGCGGTGAGCCGAGATCACACCATTGCACTCCAGCCTGGGCAACAAGATCGAAACTCCATCTCAATAAATAAATAAATAAAATTTTTAAAAAGTAAAGAAGAGGGAACTAGTTGAATATGTGCTGTGTCCAAGGTACTGTACTGTCTTATATAATTATTTCACTTAAAAGCTTAAGAAAACAGGGATATATGGGAGGCTTCTGTGATGTCTGAAATGTTTCATGTCTTGAACTAGGTAGTGATTACACAGGTATATGCAAATTTAAAAATTAAAAATTCATTGAGATGTACACTAAGGATTTTTGCATTTTCTTTTTTTTTTTTTTTTTTTTTTTTTTTTTTTTTTGAGACGGAGTTTCACTCTGTCGCCCAGGCTGGAGTGCAGTGGCATGATCTTGGCTCACTGCAACCTCCCGAGTAGCTGGGACTACAGGCACGTGCCTCCACACCCAGCTAATCTTTGTATTTCTTGTAGAGACAGGATTTCACCGTGCTGGCCAGGCTGGTCTCGATCTCCTGACCTCAAGTGATCTGCCCACCTCTGCCTCCCAAAGTGCTGGGATTAAGGGTGTGAGCCACTGCACCCAGCCCATTTTCTGTATTTTATACCTCAGTCTTAAAAGGGCCAGGCATGGTGGCTTATGCCTATAATCCCAGCACTTTGGAAGGCTGAGACAGGAGGACTGCTTTTGAGCCCATGAGTTTGAGACCAGCCTGGGCAATGTAATGGGACCCCCATCTCTAAAAAAAAGAAAAAAGAAAAAGAAAAAAGTAAAAAAATCTGAAGACTTTATTCATTGAGATTTATTCCTTATTTACAGTTTCCACCATCTGTGTTCTTCTTCAGGTCATTCCTTTTTTTTTTTTTTTTTTAAACAGATACAAGATCTTACGATGTTGCCCAGGCTGGTCTTGAACTCTTGGGCTCAAGCCATCCTCCCACCTCGGCCTCCCAGAGTGTTGGGGTTACAGGTGTGAGCCACTGCACCCAGCCCATCCTAACTCTTTACTTAGCTCTGTTCGTTTAGTAAGTTTGTGAGGAGGAAGGATTCTAGATTCTTCTATTACAGAAGGATAGGTGAGAGTAAAACTTACTAGAAATGGAAAGAGTTTTTACCAAAGATGTCTCATAGAAAGTTAATTGTTAATAGGAAATGTACTTTCCCTGTCCATTCTGGAGGTAGTATCAGTTTTCAGATTGACTTCCTCATAGTCCTGACATTCTATTTTATGCTTCTTAGTATTTCTTAAACGAAAAGAATCTTCTTTCTTGCTACTTTTTTTCTTCATAAGGGAGTAAAAATCAAAAGTAGCCAAAATTGTTTTGATTAGCTTCTTCTATATTATCTTTTTGTTACTAACAAGGCAGTGCATGAGAATTCCATTCAGTCTGTTCTCCCAAATACAGTGCCTTCTGTCTCCATCTTCCTAATTTCCCTATCCTAAGTATTTACAGATCTGGAGTCCATCAGCCATTTTATAAAACGAGGCTGGAAGTTTTTTGCCTGTCCTTTTTTTCTTCCAAGTTGCAGGTTTAAAAACGTGTTGGCAGTTTGGAAAAAGAAACTAAAAGGCAGCTTTTTTTCTTATTTCTTTTTCTCTTCCCCTGTTACTCTGTATCAGGGTTTCTCAACAAACACAACTGATATTTTGAGTTATGCAATTCTTTGTTTTGGGAGGCTGTCCTGTGCACCATACAATATTTATCAGCATCTCAGGCCTCTACCTTCTAGAGGCCAGTAGCATCCTCCCAGATGTGACAAACAAAAATGTCTCCAAACATTGTCAAATGTCCCATGGGGGACAGAGTTACCTCTGGTTGAGAACCACTGTCACATACTCTAAACTGCATTTAAAGAAAATGGATTTAGGGAGGAAGATTTAAGATTGGTACATGATTAAAATTCCCGTGGGATCTTGGAGCATATTATCTAGATTAGAGCTGTCCAAAAGAAATATAATGCAAACCACAAATGTGAGCCACATACGTAAGTTTTAATTTTCTAGTAGCTACATTAAAAAGTGAAAGTAAACAAGTGAAACTAATTGTAATAATATATTTTATTTAACCTGGTATATCCAAAATAGTATCATTTTGACGTGTAATCAACATAAAAATTATTAACAAGATATTTTACTGAGTCTTTGAAATCCAGTGTGTGTTTTTATTTTCAGTACATTTCAATTCAGACTAGCCACATTGCAAGTACTCAATAGCTATGTGTGGCTAGTCACTACCATATCAGATAGTGCAGATCTAGATGATCTTAGTCTTCATATGGGGGTGCAAATTAGTCTTGGCATAAAGGAGAGGAGAGAAACTGTCCTGATTTTGTATTAAGCCTTCTGCTGCCTTGGAGATGGTTATTATATTTACCCTACAGTGAGGGCAAGTGTGTTCCCTGAGTGAGTGGCTATTTGCCAAAACCTTAGACATGGGTAATGCCAAAGAACAAAGGAAGATCCTTTAAGGGTATTAACAAATGAGGGGCTGGGCATGGTGGCTCACACCTGTAAATCCCCACACTTTGAAAAGCCAAGGCTGGCAGATCACTTGGGCTCAGGAGTTCAAGACCAGCCTGGGCAACGTGGTGAAACCCCGTCTCTACAAAAAATACAAAAATTGCCCGAACATGGTGGTGCATGCCTGTAGTCCCAGCTACTCGGGAGGCTGGGGTGGGAGGATTGCGTAAGTCTGGAGGGCAGAGGTTGCAATGAGCCAAGATCATGCCATTGCACTCCAGCCTGGGCAATAGAGCAAGACCCTGTCTCAGACAAACAAGAAAACAAATAAGGGAACTAGATTTTTTAATGGGGAATAATTTAAAAAGGAAATATTTTGGGGAGTCCCTTCACCCATTTTAATTAAATAGAATATATTTTTACTTAGGTCAGGATTTTCATCACTTAGTAACACTTTAGCTATCTTTAGCCAGGCACAATGGTGTGCACCTATAGTTCCAGCTACTCAGGAAGCTGAGGCAGGAGACTCATTTGGGCCCAGGAGTTCAAGAACAGCCTGGGCAACATAATGAGATCCCATCTTATTAAAAAAACTATGATAATAATTTTAGCTATTTTAATTGAGAAATTGCTTTCAGAGGGATGGTTTCCTATGCATGAAGTTTATGACTAATCTAGAGAATTTCTTTTTTTCTTATAGGGGTCCATCCCACCCTTACCTTGCCATGAGTGAGGGCACACCAAGCACCCACAGCCCCCTGGCTTAGGCCCACTCACCGCAGCTGTGGCCAAGGACAGGAAAACTGGGACTCAGTATTCTAGAGAATTTCTGAAGTGTTAACTCTCAATAAATGAGAGAAAATATAAGGACTATATAAAACATAGCCAGATTAGCAGTCACTTTGGTTTTTTTTTTCGTTGTTTTTTTGAGACAGTCTTGCTCTTGTTACCCAGATTGGAGTGCAATGGCACGATCTTGGCTCACTGCAACCTCCACCTCCTGGGTTCAAGCCATTCTGCACCTGGCCTGGCAATCACTTTGACAGAAAGCTTCAGTAAACTTTTATTCTCCCCCTAGGCATATAAAATAAGAATTGTATTAGAAATAGGTTTCGCCATGTTGCCCTGGCTGGTCTCGAACTCCCGCGCTCAAGCGATCCACCTGCCTCGGCATCCCAATGTGCTAGGGTTACAGGCATGCGCCACCATGCCCAGCCTAGAGTAATATTTTTAAATTCATGAAATACATAGGATTACAAAAGAAACTAATGATATTATAATATGGTTTTTAAAAATATATGATAAAAAGGCCAGGCCACTGCACCGGCCAACATTATAAGTACATTTTGAAAACTTAACAGCCCTGCATAATCTACTACTTGTCATATCTCCTTAAAATTGTATTTTTTGGCTGGGTGCAGTGGCTCACACCTGTAATTCCAGCATTTGGGGAGGTCGAGGCAGGCGGATCACCTGAGGTCGGGAGTTCAAGACCAGCCTGGCCAACATGGTGAAATCCCATCTCTACTAAAAATACAAAAATTAGCCAAGTGTGGTAGTGGGCACCTGTAATCCCAGCTATGCAGGAGGCTGAGACAGGAGAATCGCTTGAACCCGGGAGGTGGAGGTTGCAGTGAGCTGAGATTGTGCCATTGGACTCCAGCCTGGGCAACAAGAGCAAAACTCTGTCTCAAAAAAAAAAAAAAAAAAAAAAAAGGCAAGGCACAATGGCTCACACCTATAATCCTAGCACTTTGGGAGGTCAAGGCAGGCGGATCACCTGAGGTCGGGAGTTTGAGACCAGCCTGACCAACATGTAGAAACCCCTTCTCTATCAAAAATACAAAATTAGCCAGGCGTGGTGACGCATGCCTGTAATCCCAGCTACTCGGAAGGCTGGGGCAGGAGAATCACTTGAACTCAGGAGATGGAGGTTGCAGTGAGCTGATATCGTGCCGTTGCACCACTGCACTCCAGCCTGGGCAACAGAGCAAGACTCTAACAACAACAACAAAAAAATTATATTCTTTTCTTCTTTATAAACTAGGTTCTGCTTATTTCCTTTTACCAAATACCTGGCAATCCCAGGCCCTCTACAGTGACTTGTTTAACCTACAAATATCATACCCCTGGTTAATACACTATTCCTCCTTCCCCCAAACCCTCACTCTTTTTTTTTTTTTTTTTTTGAGATGGAGTTTCACTGTCGTTGCCCAGGCTGGAGTGCAATGGCACGATCTCAGCTCACTGCAACCTCCGTCTCCCTGGTTCAAGCGATTTTCCTGCCTCATCCCTAGCCCCCCGAGTAGCTAGGAGTATAGGCATGTGCCACCATGCCCGGCTAATTCTGTATTTTTAGTAGAGATGGGGTTTCATCATGTTTCATCATCATAGTCTGGTCTTGAACTCCTGACCTCAGGTGATCCACCTGCCTCAGCCTCCCAAAGTGCTGGGATTACAAGCATGAGCCACCACGCCCGGCCACTTTTTTCTTATGGCAACATCTGTAACTGAAAAAGATGGTGCCTGGAGTTTACCAACAATAGAGAAAACTAAAGTTCTTGGCTAAATTTTTCCACATTTTATTCAGTTTTTGTCCTAGATCAATCAGAAACCACTGAGGCTGTCTTTTTTTTTTTTTTTTTTTTTGAGACAAGGTCTTCTGTCGCCCAGGCTGGAGCTCAGTGGTGGGGTCTCGGCTCACTGCAAACTCCAACTCCCAGGTTCAAGCAATTCTTGTGCCTCAGTATCCCAAATAGGTGGGATTACAGGCACCCGCCACCATGCCCAGCTAATTTTTGTGTTTTTTGTAGAGATGGGGTTTTGCCATGTTGGTCATGCTGGCCTCGAACTCCTTACCTTAAGAGATCCACCTGCCTAGGCCTCCCAAAGTGCTGGGATTACAGGCATGAGCCACCACGCCTGGCCCTTTTTTGAGAAAGGGTCTCACTGGAGTACAGTGGTGTAATCATGACTCACTACAGCCTCAACCTCCTGGGCTTCCCCCACCTCAGCCTCCTGAGTAGCTGGAACTACAGGTGAGCATCACCACACCCAGCTAATTTAAAAATTTTCTGTTGCTGGGCATGGTGGCTCATGCCTGTAATCCCAGCACTTTGGGAGGCCAAGGTGAGTGGATCAACTGAGGTCAGGAGTTCAAGACCAGCCTGACCAATGTGGTGAAACCCCGTCTCTACTAAAAATACAAAAATTAGCTGGGCATGGTGGCATGCGCCTGTAGTCCCAGCTACCCAGGAGGCTGAGACAGGAGAATTGCTTGAACCTGGGCAGCAGAGGTTGCAGTGAGCGGAGATTGCGCCACTGCACTCCAGCCTGGGCGACAGAGCAAGACTCCGTCTCAAAAATAAATAAATAAATAAAAATAAAAAATTTTTATATAGAAATGTGGTTTTGCCAGATTACCCAGTCTGGTCTTGAACTCCTGGGCTCAAGCAATCTGTCCACTTCAGCCTCCCAAAGTGCTGCAATTACAGGCATGAGCCATCACGACCAGCCTAGGATTTTGGATCTTAAATTGGCTTTAGTTGTAAATTCAGGTAAAATAAAGTAGTAGAAACAGTTTGGTATTGCTTTCCTGACAGGTAGGAGCTGGATGGGGCCAACTCCCCTGTATTTTGTTTGCAGTCCAGAAGAGCTGTGGAAAAGAAGGCTAAACGTATAGTATTTGGTGAGAAGTATACACGTGATGAAGAAAGTAAAAAGAGACAACTAACCAATCACCATTTTTAGAAGCAAAAAGACAAATAGAACCATGTTGCAGAACCTCACTGTGAAGGAGTTGTGGAAAACTGCAGCATCCGGGCTGTTACTGTGTTGCAGGCATGTTTTAATGAAGGAATATGGCCAGGAGCCTCAAAGGGACTTTTGAGAATATTATTCTTTTGAATTACTGCTGTTCATCTGTTCCCTTCACTCTCCCCCTTTTAAGAAGGGGTGGGAGCATAAATTATTGTCCAGTAACCCTATTTTACTTAGTCATAAACTGGATGGACTTAGCCCACTTTTCTTCATTGTCCTTTCACCCAAATCCCAAACAAATAAAATCTCTATACCATCTCCCTTTCTCTTCCCTCATCCTGCCTACAGGCTCCTCCCTACCCCTAAAAAAAATATTTTTTGCTGGCATTTTTATTCTACCATTATATAGTCATCAGCATTGTACTGGCCTTTTTATGGCTGATGGAGCCCAGGCGGGCTGCCCGATGAGGGGAGACAGCATTTGGCCGATGGGGCTGGTATGCGCCATTATTGCTGGCCATTGGGCCTTGGTCCTCTATAGCTCCATCCTGGCTCATTAAAACTCTGAGCCAAATAGCCATGCAGGTGCCTGCTGCAGCACTGTAGGGGCCAAGAAGTTAAATGGTTCTCCTAATCCTGCATAATTTATCTCCCTGTTAGCCCCCTCATAAAAGAGTCCAATTCAGCTCTACCATGGAGGGCTTCATTCTCAATTTCCTATTTTTGTGATGGCCAACTAGTGCCCAGCCCTTCCCTTCTCTCTTTATTATTATTATTAAAAATTGTTTCCCCTTGTTCAATACGAGTTTGCCTTAATGTTTTTTTCATTTGGAGCCTCCTACTTGGACCCCACTTCACCAACAATCTGTCCACTTCTGTTGTTTGGACCTGATATTACAGAGCAGTTGGTGTTGTGGTCTTCCCCCTCTCCTCTTCTCTCTGCCTTCTAGCACACTTTTTTCTCCATCTCTTCTCCTCTTCCAGTTTTTTCTCCCTCTCCAGTTCTTCTTTCCAGGGACCAATCTCATTGCAAGATGTTTGGTAGGACATTTTAAAAGGGCACCGAATTGGGTTTTTGTTTTTTTCACATCTCCATTTCTGTTTCATTTCAGAGATTTACAAACGAGGACCACCTGGCAGTTCATAAACACAAGCATGAGATGACATTGAAATTTGGCCCAGCCCGAACTGACTCAGTCATCATTGCAGGTATTTGCTGACCCAAAAGCCACGTGCCTTGATACCATCAGGCAGTTAAGATTAATACCAGAGACCAGATGTACTGGGAGCTGTACTCCCTTTCTACCATTAAGAGCCCTTATGTGATCTGCATTTAATCAGGAAAAAGGAACACTAAAAGCTCCCAAGTTTCTCTTGTACCCTACACTCTGTTTTTAATAACAAGATTGTGTTCTGCGGTTTTTGAGGGTAGGTGTGTTGAGGTTTCGTCTTAGTTTTTTTTTGGTCTATTACCATCCGTCTTTCTATTTATTAAGACTCTGAAAGATTTACAGACAAAAGATGCCTTTGACATTTTTCCCTACCCACAGCAAAGGGGTGAACAAAAGAATGCAAAAAAAAAGCCAACCTAGCCTGGTTGCTTCTCTTCCACTGGGTGTCAGCTTTCCTCCAGCAGGCAGATTGTCAGTTCATAAATTCAACTTCCCTTGTGAACCCAGACACCATTGAGGGCACATTTCCAAAGTTCAAACAAGACATTTAGTCAGTGGGACTTTTCTAAGCCAATTTGGGTGACCTGGAACCTCTCAGCAGTTGTTTTAGATACTGTCTTGCTTGTATATGCCATTCTCAAGGGAGCCCTCTTAGCAACTGCTCTCAAACCAGGCAGCAATTCTGCTGTACCATTTTCAGCTAGACAGACATACAAACCAAAGTGAGCTTTTTCTTTTGATCCATGAGAGGTTCTGATTTACCTCAATCTAAGCAAGCTTAACTCAATATTTAATTCCTAGGGTGTTTAGTTGGTGGTTATTACATTAGTTAATAACTCAGATAACACACAGTTTCTCTAAGTATTACTGCCAAAATGCTACCATAGACATGGAGAAGGAGAGACAGAACTTCCTGATCATACTTCTATACACGATGAAAGGGACTTGCCACTTGCCTTTACAGACCTCCTATTCCTCATTAATTCAGCAGATATTTATTTCATATCCACTATATACACCAGGCACGTTTGCTAGGAGCTTGTAGATTTGTAATCCTTAGGAAAAAGACATAAATGGGAACATTGTCATCAATGATCCCTGAGAAAACCTGGAGGAAGATCAGGTGTGGTGGCTCATGCCTGTAATCCCAATGCTTTGGGAGGCCAAGGCAGAAGGATTGCTTGAGGCTGGGAGTTCGAGACCAGCCTGAGCAGCATAGAGAGACCTTGTCTCTACAAAAAAATGTTTAAAAATTAGCTAAATGTGATGATGCATGGCTATAGTCCTAGCTACTTGGGAGGCTGAGGTGGGAAGATAGCTTGAGCCCGGGAGTTTGAGGTTATAGTATGCTATGACCATTCTATTGCACTCTAGCCTAGACTACAAAGCAAGACCCTGTCTCTAAAAACAAAAGGAAAACCTGGGGGAGATCTTAGGGAATAGTGGATAGGGTATACATATAGGTCAGACATAATTAATTCAGGGCATATATTCATAAAAAAATTGTAGTATTTGCAGACAAGTATAAGTGAATACTACAAACAATATGAATACTAAATGAGTTAATATTAAGTAGAATTAATCAGAGGAAATTTATCTGAGAGGTAAATTTGGGGCAAGGTTAAAAAGTTAGAGAGGTTATTCCAAATGGGTGGAAGGGTCTATACCAAATCTCCAGGGATGGTAAGAGAACTTGCTCCAGGATGGTCTCAAGGAGAAAATGTGTTCTCCTGTTACTATTTGCTTTCAGTTCTGGAATGCTCATCTTGTTGCACATGACTTCAGCTATCATATATCTATGCTGGTAATTCTCACATCTCCAGTTAAGACCTGGTGTGTCATATGTATCCCAACCCCTTATGTGAACACTTTTACTTGGCTGCCTTTCAAGTCTTTATGTCAATGACTGAACTTAACCTCCTTGTCTCCTAAACCAGCTCCTTCTCCTTTGTTATTCATTAATATCAGTATTCTCAAAATCTTGAGTTGTTTTATTCTTCAAATTCTTTCTATTCTGTTCCTTCCTATTCTCCCTACCATCACCTTCTTTATGCTTGGATTCCTCCAAAGTCTCCTAGCTGGCCTCCTTGATTAGTCTCTCATTCTAATCTATGTTGCATACATACTGTTAAAAAGCCAGTCTTCCTTAAATTCTACTCTTCTAGTCAAAATCTATCATTATTTTCCTATTTTCTCTTTATTTATTTATATTTATTATTTATTATTATTATTTTTTGAGACAGGGTCTCACTCTGTTGCCCAGACTGGAGTGCAGTGGTGTAATCTCGGCTCACCACAACCTCCCCCTCCCAGGCTCAAGCGATTCTCCTGCCTCAGTCTCCTGAGTAGCTGGGATTATAGGCGCACGCCACTACCACTCGGCTAATTTTTATATTTTTAGTAGAGACGGGATTTCACCATGTTGGCCAGGCTGGTCTTGAACTCCTGACCTCGAATGATCCACCTGCCTCAGCCTCCCAAAGTGCTGGGATTACAGGTGTGAGCCACCGCCCTGGGCCCTTTTCTCTTTAAAGCTATTTAAGGGTGGACGTGGTGGCTCACACCTGTAATTTCAGCACTTTAGAAGGCTAAGGCAAATGGATGACCTGAGGTCAGGAGTTCGAGACCAGTCTCACTAACGTGGTGAAACCCCATCTCTACTAAAAATACAAAATTAGCCGGGCATGGTGGCTCACGCCCATAATTCCAGCACTTTGGGAGGCTGAGGCAGGCATATCACAAGATCAGGAGTTTGAGACAAGCCTGGCCAACATAGTGAAACCCTGTCTCTACTAAAAATACAAAAATTAGCCAGGCGTGGTGGCGAGCGCCTGTAGTCCCAGCTACTCAGCAGGCTGAGGCTGAGGCAGGAGAATCACTTGAACCTGGGAGGCAGAGGTTGCAGTAAGCTGAGATCACACCACTGCACTCCAACTTGGGCAACAGAGCAAGACTCCATCTCAAAAAAAACAAACAAAAAAAATACAAAATTAGGCTGGCATGGTGGTGCATGCCTGTAATCCCAGGTACTTGGGAGGCTGAAGCAGGAGAATCACTTGAACATAGGAGGCGGAGGTTGTGGTGAGCTGAGATTGTGCCATTGCACTCCAGCCTGGGCAACAAGAGCAAAACTCTGTCTCAAAAGAAAGAACGAAAGAAAGAAAGGGCTATTCGTACCTGGATTTTCAGGCTCTTTATAACCTAGCACCATGGCATTCACCCAAGTTTTAATTTGTTTTCTTGTTTTGAGGGGTATTTTTTTCTTTTTTTTTTTTTGAGATGGAGTCTCGTTCTGTTGCCCAGGCTGGAGTGCAGTGGCGTGATCTCTGCTCATTGCAAGCTCCACTTCCCAGGTTCACGCCATTCTCCTGCCCCAGCCTCCCGAGTAGCTGGGACTACAGGTGCCCGCCACCGCACCTGCCTGATTTTTTTGTATTTTTAGTAGAGACGGGGTTTCACTGTGTTAGCCAGGATGGTCTCGATCTCCTGACCTGGAGATCTGCCCGCCTTGGCCTCCCAAAGTGCTGGGATTACAGGCGTGAGCCACTGTGCCTGGCCGTTTTGGGGGGTATTTTTTGGAGACAGAGACTTGCTCTGTTGCTCAGGCTGGAGTGCAGTAGCACAATCACAGCTCACTGCAGCCTCAAACTCTTGGACTCAAGCCATCCTCCCATCTCACCCTCCCCAGTAGCTGGAACTACAGATGTGCACCACCTCACCCAGCTAATTATTTTATTTTTTGTAAAGATGGGTTCTAGCTTTGTTCCCCAAGTTGGTCTTGAACTCCTCACCTCAAGCAACCCTCTCGCCTCAGCCTTCCAAAGTGCTGGGAGGCGTGAGCCACCATGCCCAGCGAAGTACTTATTTTTGTACACTATGATGCTTTCTACATATATTAGTTTTATTTTCTCAACTAGAAAGCATTCTCAGCTGAGCACTCTGGCTGACACCTATAATCCCAGCACTTTGAGAGGCCGAGGTGGGAGAATCACTTGAGCCCAGGAGTTAGAGGCCAGCCTGGGCAACATAGCAAGACCCCATCTCTACAAAAAATTTTAAAATTAGCCAGGTGTGGTGGCGCATGCATGTAGTCCCAGCTACTTGGGAGTCTGAGGCAGGAGAATCACTTGAACCCAGGAGATCGAGGTTACAGTGAGCTATGATCATGCCACTGCATTCACTGGGTGACAAATCGAGACCTTGTCTCTAAAAAAGAATAAAGAAAGAAGAAAAAAGAAAACGTTCTCTGGGGCCTAGTGACACAGTGGCTCACACCTGTAATCCCAGTGCTTTGGAAGGCACAGGTAGGAGGATTCCTTGAGGCCAGGAGTTCAAGGCCAGCCCTGGGCAACGTGAGACCCATCTTAACCAAAAATTTTTAAAATTAGCCTCAGGCCGGGCACAGTGGCTCACGTCTACAATCCCAGCATTTGGGGAAGCAGAGGCAGAATGATTGCTTGAGGCCAGGAGTCCGAGACCAGCCTGGGCAACACAATGAGGCCCCCCTCTCTACCAAAAAAAATAGCTAGGCATGGTGGCACTCGCCTGTACTCTCAGCTACTCAGGAGGCTGAGGTAGGAGATCACTTGCATTCAGGAGTTCAAGGCTGCAGTGAGCTGTGATTATGCCACTGCCTCCAGCCTGGGTGATGACAGAGTGAGACCCTGTATTTAAAAATACATACATACATACATAGCTATAATCACACCACTGCACTCCAGCCTGGGTGACAGAGTGAGACCCTGTATCTAAAAATAAATACATCATACATACATACATACATACATACATACATACATACATACATAAAATTAGCCGAGCATGGTGGTGCACACCTGTAGTCCTAGCTACTTGGGAGGCTGAGACAGAAAGATTGCTTGAGCCCAGGAGTTCAAGGTTTCTGTGAACTATGATCATGCCATTGCACTCCAGCCTGGGTGACAGAGCAAGACTGTCTCTTAAAAGAAAATGGCCAAGTGTGGTGGCTCACACCTATAATCCCAGCACTTTGGGAGGCTAAGATGAGCAGATCACTTGAGGTCAGGAGTTCAAGATGAGCCTGGTCAACATGATGAATCCCCTTCTCTACTAAAAATACAAAAATTAGCCGAACGTCATGGTGTGCACCTGAAATCCCAGCTACTTGGGAGGCTGAGACAGGAGAATCACTTGAACCCGGGAGGCAGAGGTTGCAGTGAGCCAAAATTGTACCACTGCATCCAAACTAGGTAACAGAGTGAGACTCTGTCTCAAAAAAAAAAAAAAAAAAAAAATTTGGGCACGGTGGCTCACGCCTATAATCCCAGCACTTTGGGAGGCTGAGGTGGGTGGATCACAAGGTTAGGAGATCAAGACCATCCTGGCTAACACGGTGAAACCCCATCTCTACTAAAAATACAAAAAATTAGCCGGGCATGGTGGCAGGCGCCTGTAGTCCCAGCTACTCGGGAGGCTGAGGCAGGAGAATGGCATGAACCCGGGAGGTGGAGCTTGCAGTGAGCCGAGATCACGCCACTGCACTCCAGCCTGGGTGACAGAGAGAGACTCCATCTCAAGAAAAAAAAAAAAAAAAAACCAGCCTGGGCAACATAAAGAAACCCCAGCTCTACAAAATAAATACAAAAATTAGTTAGGCATTATGGCGCACACCTGTAGTCCCAGCTACTCGGGAGGCTGAGGTGGGAGGATCACTTGAGCCTGGGAGGCAGAGGCTGCAGTGAGCCGAGATCGTGCCACTGCTCTCCAGCCTGAGTGGCAAAGTGAGATCTTGTCTCAAAAAAAGAAAAAAAAAGAAAAAGAGGCCGAGTGTGGTGGCTCATGCCTGTAATCCCAGCACTTTGGGAGGCTGAAGCAGGTGGATCACTTGAGGTCAGGAGTTTGAGACTAGCCTGGCCAACATTGTGAAACCCTGTCTCTACTAAAAATACAAAAAATTAGCCGGGCATGGTGGCATGCACCTGTAATCCCAGCTACTTGGGAGGCTGAGGCAGGAGAATCATGTGAACCTGGGAGGTGGAGGTTGCAGTGAGCCAAGATCACACCACTGCACTCCAGCCTGGGTGATAAAGCAAGACTCTGTCTCAAAAAAAAAAAAGAAAGAAAGAAAAGGAAACATCATCTTAATTTTTAACAGCCAAAAGCCATGTTTTCTTTTTTCTCCTTTTTTTTTTTTTTTTTTTTGAGACAGGTTCTGGCTCTGTCACTAGGGTGGACTGCAGTGGCGCAATCTTGGCTCACTGCAACCTCTGCCTCCCAGGCTTAAGCCAATCTCTGAAAAAACTAGGATCACAGGCATGTACCACCACACCGGTTAATTTTTGTTGGTTGTTTTTTGTTTGTTTTTTTGAGATGGAGTTTCATTCTTGTTGCCCAGGCTAGAGTGCAATGGTGCAATCTCAGCTCACTGCAACCTCTGCCTCCCAGGTTCAAGCAATTCTCCTGCCTCAGCCTCCCAAGTAGCTGGGATTACAGGCATGCGCCACCATGCCTGGCTAATTTTTTATTTTTAGTAGAGACAGAGTTTCTCCATATTGGTCAGGCTGGTCTCGAACTCCCGACCTCAGGTGATCCACTCGCCTCGGCCTCCCATAGTGTGGGGATTACAGGCGTGAGCCACTGCACCCAGCCAATTTTTGTATTTTTTGAAGAGATGGAGTTTCACTATGTTGCCCAGGCTGATCTTGAACTCCTGAGCTCAAGGGGGGATCCGCCTGCCTTGGCCTTCCAAAGTGCCAGGATTACAGGCCTTAGCCACTGCCCCAGCCTAAGAGCCATGTCTTAAATCTGGGCAGTACTCCTATATTCCTATCCCTCCCCTCTGCCAAACATATGCACAAGTATATGCATGTAGCACCAAAACATATAGAAAGTATTCGGTAAAAACTTACTGATTTTTTTGGCTAGGCGCAGTGGCTCACGCCTGTAATCCCAGCACTTTGGGAGGCCGAGGAGAGCGGAACACCTGAGGTTGGGAGTTCGAGACCAGCCTGACCAACATGGAGAAACCCCGTCTCTACTAAAAATACAAAATTAGCCGGGCATAGTGGCACGTGCCTGTAATCCCAGCTATTTGGGAGGCTGAGGCAGGAGAATCCCTTGAACTTGGGAGGCAGAGGTTACGGTGAGGCGGAGGTTGCAGTGAGCTGAGATTGCGCCATTGCACTCCAGCCTGGGCAACAAGAGGGAAACTGTGTCAAAACAAAACAAAACAGAACGAAAACTTACTGTTTTTTTAGGATTCATTAGAGCAGGTTCAGGGTTCTCTGATATATTTTCAGTCTGTTTGTTCACAAACCAGAGCCATTTGAAAGTTAGAGGCCACCTGCAAAGTGAGGAATTAGGTTTAACACAGGAGAGCCTTTAAAAAACCAGAAATGAGCCTGAACAGCAGGGTGCAGGAGAAGTTTGTTTGAACCTCATATCAAAGGTCTGAAAGTCCCTCCTCTGCCATAGCCATGCCCTTAGCTGCCTCCTCCCGTTCCACTTGAGTTGTGATTTTGGGTATGCCCTTACTAAAGTACTCTCTAAGCATAAAGGATGATACTACTTCTACTCACCCAGGGATGGAGGGAAAGTGGCTTTATCGTTAGCCAACCAAAGCTGCCAGAGAACCTTTTAAAACTATTTTGAGAAGTAGTGGTAACTTTTCCAAACACTCTGTTTCAGAAGAGGTTTTGTTTAAATTTTTTTTATAAAAATTGTGCTGTTTCCATGGAAAATCCCACTGGACTATTTTCAATTGATCAGGCTAGAAGGGGTGTTTTGGGGTTTTTTTGTTTGTTTTTTTGAGACAGAGTCTCACTCTGTCACCCAGGCTGGAGTGCAGTGGCAGTGATCGTGGCTCACTGCAACCTCCACCTCCTGGGCTCAAGAGATTCTCCTGCCTCAGCCTCCTGAGTAGCTGGGACTACAGGCACCTGCCACTATGCCCACCTAATTTTTGTATTTTTTTGTAGAGATGCAGTTTCACCATGTTGGCCAGGCTGGTCTCAAACTTCTGACCTCAAGTGATACACCCGTCTCAGCCTCCCAAAGTGCTGGAATTACAGGCATGGGCCACTGCGCCTGGCCAAGAAGGGATGATTTTAACCCCAGGTCTCACTCCTTAAAATATCATTTAAACATTTTTCTGTATTTCTGTCATTCATTCTAGTGGTATGAGATGAATCCCTGAAGTAGCATGCCAAGGAAAGCCATCGTAATAGAGTAAGGATCTGTGAACAAGATTCAGGTCTAAAAAAGCAGGATTGGGAGGGAGAAGCTCAAATGTAAAATTCAAGTTGCTTAAAAAGTTCCCATGGGTTACCAAGAGCCTTTCTCTTCAGAAGGGCAGAGGCACTGTGTTGAGGAGAGATTCATGCAGCCCCTGTGGGCATATTTTGGCTGGCAAATCTAAACCCGAATACCCTGGTTTCAGGAACTTGCTCTGGGCCTAGGTCTCTGTGAAATATAGGTCTATTGTTTACAGTTTCCTTTTCCAGCTCATGATCTTCCTGTCTTACTCCTCAGCCCCTAGATTTGCCTGGAATCCTTCAGAAGGTAACAGAACATTATTACCTCAGTGACCACAGAAAGACAAGGCACTATTTCTTACTCGGTAGCTTCAGTCAGCAAACTCAACCATCTGATCCTCAGTTTCTTCTCATCAGATTTTAACATCCATCTGCTTTTTCTGCTCACTTCAGACCTAGTGGGGAGTAAGTTTACAAAAGAAAATATTGCTTAACTATACTTGGTTTTCAAATCTAGAGGTTTCACAAAACTGTGTCACCTGTGTGGGTGGTTTGGTTTGGTTGGAGGTAAACGAGGTAAAACTAGCACTGAGAGAAAAGTGGGTACGTGGATAGTCACACAACAAAATACTGTTCAGTCTTCCCCCTGCTGGCTTTGAGGCAACACAACACAGACACCCTCTGGTGGCCTACCACCAGAGCTCGCCTACTAGAGCTCCATTAAAGCAAATTTGCCCTAACACAAAGACTCTCTCTCCAAATCAAAAAGTACAAATGCATTTTCTATATACTATTTAATATCAAGTTTTAATTTCAGATCAAAACTAAAACAGTTTCCTTTTCTTTCATGTCTACAGATCAAACTCCTACTCCAACTAGATTCCTGAAGAACTGTGAGGAGGTGGGACTCTTCAATGAACTAGCTAGCTCCTTTGAACATGAATTCAAGAAAGCTGCAGATGAGGATGAGAAAAAGGCAAGAAGCAGGACTGTTGCCAAAAAACTGGTGATATTCAGACCTAGGCTATTTTCATTGTGCTTTGGGATAATTTTCTTAATTGGTTAAAACACAAAATCATGGGCTTAGTAGAGTAAAACCAGTAAAACCAGATAGTAGTTACTAATCCCAGTCAGCCATTCAGGTCTTTAGGAGTTCCAGATGATGGATCAGCACAAGTCTGTCGTCACCGAAAATTAGTCCTCTTGTTCTTCCAGGGGAGTATTAGTTTAATAATCTGTTTTTTTAAAAAATATTTATATTATAAATATGTTGAAGACGTTAAAAGGTGATAAATTACTCAGATTTTGTTGGATAACATATTTGTTGCCAAATCCCACTCTTTTCTGAGCTGATCAGACTTCTCAACTGCACTGTTTTTTTGAATCAGCAAGTCAATAAACATTTATCAAATTTCCACTCTTCTTTGTTTCAATATATGTGGGTTTTGCCTTTAAGTAGCTTTCTACTATTATTCAAAGCATTAAAGATAAAGAAGGATGTTCCTACTGTCTTTCAAAGGAGATCAACCAGGACGGTGAAAGAACTATAAACTATGTCACTTCAGGAACTTTTAAAGAAATCAAGTGGCCAAGCACATTGGCTCATACTTGTAATCCCAGCACTTTGGGAGGCCAAGGTGGGAAGATTACAGGAGTTCAAGACCAGCCTTGGCAATAACAGGACCTCCATGTTTACAAAAACAGTTTTAAAGATTAATCAGGCATGGTGGTGCATGCCTGTAGTCCTAGCTACTCGGGAGGCTGAAGCAGGAAGATTGCTTGAACCCAGGAGTTCAAGGCTGTAGTGAGCTATGATTGCACCACTGTGCTCCAGCCTGGGTGACAGAGTGAGACCCTATCTCGCTCTTTTTTTTTTTTTTTTTTCCTGAGACAGAGTCTCGCTCTGTCGCCCAGGCTGGAGTGCAGTGGCACGATCTCAGCTCACTGCAAGCTCCGCCTCCCAGGTTCACGCCATTTTCCTGCCTCAGCCTTCCGAGTAGCTGGGACTACAGGCACCCACCACCACACCTGGCTAATTTTTTTGTATTTTTAGTAGAGACAGGGTTTCACCATGTTAACCAGGATGGTCTCAATCTCCTGACCTCGTGATCTGCCCGCCTCGGCCTCCCAAAGGGCTGGGATTACAGGCATGAGCCACCACGCCTGACCTGGAGACCCTATCTCTTAAAAAATAAAACAAAAACGGGCCAGGCGCAGTGGCTCACACCCGTAATCCCAGCACTTTGGGAGGCCAAGGCAAGCAGATCACAAGACCAGCCTGACCAACATGGTGAAACCCCGTCTCTACTAAAAATACAAAACTTAGCCAGGCATGGCGGCGCACACCTATAATCCCAGCTACTCAGGAGGCTGAGACAGGAGAATCGCTTGAACCCGGGAGGCAGAGGTTGCAGTGAGCTGAGATCGTGCCACTGCATTCCAGCCTGGGCGACAGAGTGAGACTTTGTCTCAAAAAAAAGAAAGAAATTGAGGAAATTTTGGTTGGAAAAGAGATTTAGTGTGAACAAATTGCAATCAAGAGTATTCATTAAAAGAGGGATTACATGTATTCCATGTGGCCCAAAGGTAGAAGTAGGACCACTGGGTGGAAGCTGTCACAAAATATGTTCAATTATATGTAGACCACTTGGTAGAGATATTGTAGAGGGAATTAAAATGCTGGAATCCCTTCTAATCCTGAGGCGCTATGATTCTCTGATTTTAGCCTTTATATAGTTCAGATCCCTAGAGAATTCCTTAGTTTGGAAGACCAGACGAAATACTTGAAGAAGCAGAGTCAAAGGAAGATAGTTCCCGTTGAATAAGGGGCTTGGGGGAAAAAGAAAAATGCAAAGATCAAATTTTACTTTAGAATTAGAATTCTAGGTTGTTGGTCACTATTTTTAAAATCAAGTCTGTGTTCCTGATTTTCTGGAATCATAAAAGATTCCAACATCTCTATCCCAAAACATATATATAAACACATTAACCTCACAATTGCATGGTATAGTGAGGCATGGGATCCTATCAGAATATAGAATAGCTGGAACTACTTCTATTTTTCCCTATATTTAAGAAAAAATTTCCATGGGAGTGCTTTCCTTCTAAGAGGGCATAGCAGGTAAATCAAGATAGTTATACATGACTTTTCCATCCAGTTTAAGTGGTAAGAAAGCAAGATAGTGTCTTTATCACTGGAGTTATTTCCAAGTTCCATAGATTTCTATGAGTTTCTTTTTATGGTCTCCCCCTCAAACTAACAGAAAGAGGGCTGCGTGAGGCATGGTGGTTCACACCTGTAATCCCAGTGCTTAGGGAGGCCACAACAGGAGGATCGCTGGAACTCAGGAGTTCGAGACCAGCCTGGGCAGCATGGTGAGACCTATCTCTACAAAAAATTTAAAAATCAGCTGAGTGTGGTAGCACACACCTATGATCCTGGCTACTTAGGAAGCTGACCCTAGGAGGTCAACGCTGCAGTTAGCCATGATTGAACCACTGCACTCCAGCCTGGGCAGTGGAACAACACCCTGTCTTTATTTATTTTATTTTATTATGATTATTATTTATTTATTTATTTATTTATTTTTTGAGACAGAGTCTCCCTCTGTCACCCTGGCTAGAGTGCAGTAGTGCAATCTCGGCTCACTGCAACCTCCACCTCCCAGGTTCAAGCGATTCTCCTGCCTCAGCCTCCCGAGTACCTGGGATTACAGGTGCATGCCACTACGCCTAGCTAATTTTTTAATATTTTTAGTAGAGATGGGGTTTTGCCATGTTGCCCAGGCTGGTCTCAAACTCCTGAGCTCAAGCAATCTGTCCACCTCAGCCTCCCAAAGTGCTGGGATTACAGGCGTGAGCCACCGCGCCTGGCCCAGACCGTGTCTTTAAATAAATTAATAAAAGCAGGAAAACTCAGTAGCACATATTTGTAGTTCTACTTTTTTTCCTTTTTTTTTTTTTTTTTTTGAGACGGAGTCTCGCTCTGTCATCCAGGTGGAGTGCAGTGGTGCAATCATGATGGCTCACTGCAACCTCCGCCTCCTGAGTTCAAGTGATTATCCTGCCTCAGCCTCCCAAGTAGCTGGGACTACAGGTCCATGCCACCATGCCTGGCTAATTTTTGTATTTTTAGTAGAGACAGGGTTTCACCATGTTGGCCTGGCTGGTCTCAAACTCTTGACCTCATGATCCACCCACCTCAGCCTCCCAAAGTGCTGGGATTACAAGCATGAGCCCCTGTGCCCGGCCTCTTTTTTTTTTTTTTTTTTTTTTTGAGACACAGCCTCACTCTACTGCCCAGGCTAGAGTGCAGTGGTGCTTGCAACCTCAAACTCCCAGGCTCAAGTGATCCTCCCACCTCAGTCCCTGGAGTAACTAGGACTACAGGCACTCACCACCACACCCAGCTAATTTTTGTATTTATTTTTAGAGATAGGGTTTTGCCATGTTGCCCACACTGGTCTTGAACTCCAGGGCTCAAGAGATCCACTAGCCTCAGCTTCCCAAAATGCTGAGATAACAAGCGTGAGCCACCACACCTGGACTTGTAGTTCTACTATCAAATAGCAGAACTAGGCACAGTCTTGTCATTTTTTTCTTTCATTCATTCATTCATTCATTCATTCATTCATTGACAGGGTCTTGCTCCGTCTCCCAGGCTAGAGTGCATTGGTAGAATCTTGGCTCACTGCAGCCTCCACCTCCTGAGCTTAACCAGTTCTCCCACCTCAGCCTCCCAAGTAGCTGGGACTACAGGCACGTACCACCATGCCTGACTAATATTTTTTCATAGAGACAGAGTTTCACTGTGTTGCCCAGGCTGGTCTCAAACTCCTGGGCTCAAGCAATCCTCCCACCTCGAACTCCCAAAGTGCTGAGATTACAGGCATGAGCTACCACACCTGGCCAAGAAAGGGTTTTGCTATGTTGCACAGGCTGGTCTAGAATTTCTGGCTTCAGGTGATCCTCCCACCTTGGCCTCCCAAAGTGTTGAGATTACAGGCATGAGCCATCACACTTGGCCTATGAGGGATTTTATACCCAATTTATTATAGGCAAATTCAAGAAAATTAGCCTCCCATAAAAAGCTTCAAGTCTTTTTCATTGCCATTTTTGCTCAGTTGACACTTCCGGGAGACTAGTTCATAGTTAGTCAGCCCTTTCCTCACTGTGCATTCTTTGGCGTTTCCTCCTGCCTGTACAGGAGTGGTCCTTACTTCCCCTTAATGAGAAGTACAGGCTCAGTGGAAGAGTCTCCAGAAGTCTTTAATGAGCGTGGAACTTTGCTGAACCACAGCTTTGCTAGGAGATGCCCTAGAGGATTTCAAGTCTACGGTTGTATTTACTTACAGCCTTCTCCTTCCCACTAATCTCTGACTTAAGAGATCTCAGAATTAGCTAAATTGGACCTGACGTCTTAGCAATGTAGAAAAAATGAGGCAGAAATGAAGCTACCTTTGCTGTTGCTACCCTCCTCAGATTGGGGAAAATGAACCACTACTACTTACTACTTTCTCTAATGTAGTAGATACCGCATTATCTTTAATTTACTCAGCTAGCTATCAAGAAGGGTTAAGGTAGCAAGGGAGGATCTTGAAACAAGCAGTTGCTTCACCAAGAAGCCTGGGATACGGGATAGATAGAACAAAGGATCCACTTTGTTATGAAACTGAACTGCAATGCCAACCCTCCAGTCCTGGTGCAGTGTCAAGGCCATTATCTCAGATGGTTTATTGTTCCCTACAAGGCCGTTTACAGCTCCACAGTTCTGTAAGGTGATTGCATCACTACCAGGAAAGTGCTTTCTTTCTGGTTTTCTCCAGTCTTGCTCCTAAGACCAAGTTCTCATTTATTTCACCAATCAGATGATCAGCCTTTCTTTTCTTTGTTACCCCAAACCCCTTGTCTGCCTGATACATCCAGCACTAGATTTTGGGGTGAGATCACCATCAAGCATGGTGAGTTCCCCAGAAAATACCTTTCCTATCTGGTTTGCAGTACTTGAATAGCCAGTTTGTCTTTGTTTGCTTTTGGTAATTGGGTAATCTAGTCATCCTTGTTGGCATAAAAAGTGTTCACAGCTCTCCAGTGGCCAGCAGATTCAGGAATTATTTTGATTTCCTGAAAAATATTATCATAATATTTGCATGGATTTAAATGGCATCTTTTTTTTCAGGTCTTTATAAATATTTGTTTACCATTGGTGAAGCAGGTATTATCTTCATCTTATAGTTGGGGAAACAGAAGCCCTGAGAATTACAGACAAAATAATTTGGCCAGAATTGTACATAAAACATAAGGCATCCGTATTTCTTGGCCCGACACAGTGCTCACGCCTGTAATCCCAACACTTTGGGAGGCTGAGGCAGGCGGATCACCTGAGGTCGGGAGTTCGAGATCAGCCTGACCAACATGGAGAAACCCCATCTCTATTAAAAATAAAAAATTAGCTGGGCATGGTGGCACATGCCTGTAATCCCAGCTACTCGGGAGGCTGAGGCGGGAGAATCGCTTGAACTCCGGAGGTGGAAGTTGCAGTGAGACGAGATCGCACCATTGCACTCTAGCCTGGGCAACAAGATTGAAACTACGCCTCAAAAAACAAAACAAAACAAAACAAACATAAGGGGCCCACATTTATTTGACAAGCAGTTCAGTGCTTTGAACAAGAGCTGAACTTCTTAGAAGCACATTCCCTTATCTTGGAAATGGGAAAATATAGATTCAACCTGAAAGGAATCATAGGGTTAAACTCTGTTCATTTTTCTTTCACAACAGGCTGCTGCTGGGCCCCTTGACATGTCTCTACCTTCCACACCAGACATCAAAATCAAAGAAGAAGAGCCAGTGGAGGTAGACTCATCCCCACCTGATAGCCCTGCCTCTAGTCCCTGTTCGCCACCACTGAAGGAGAAGGTAAATTCTCTACCAAGGGTCATCTCAAATGTTAATTGATAAAGTTTTGATTCATTAATTATATAAATAGTGTGTCCTAACTACTCAGGAGGCCAAGATGGGAGAATCACTTGAACCCAGAAATTCAAGACTAGCCTGGACAACATGGAGAAACCCCATCTCTACTTGAGAGGATGAGGTGGAGGATCACTTAAGCCCTGGAGGTCGAGGCTGCAGTGAGCTGTGATTGCTCCACTGCACCCCAGCCTGGGCAACAGAGTGAGACTGTCTCAAGAAAAAAAAAAAGTATGTGTTATAGGAGGACTGATTGTATTTAAAGGAATGTTATTTAGAAGATTTATATAAATTATACCTATTCTCCTTCCCAGCAATTCCACTTATAAGTCTATATGGAAGAGAAATTAGTGCATATGTCTACCAAAAGAAGTATGTTAGAATGTTCATAGCAATTGTATTCTTTTGTTGTTGTTGTTGTTGAGACAGTCTCACTCTGTCACCCAGGCTGGAGTGTAATGGCGTGATCTTGGCTCACTGCAACCTCTGCCTCCCAGGTTTGAGCGATTCTTCTGCCTCAGCCTCCCAAGTAGCTGGGACTACAGGTGCGTGCCACCATGCCCAGCTAATTTTTGTACTTTTAGTAGAGATGGGGTTTCACCACATTTGTCAGGCTGGTCTCAAACTCCTGACCTCAGATGATCTGCTCGCCTTGGCCTCCCAAAGTACTGGGGTTACAGGATTGAGCCACCACGCCTGGCCAGCAATTGTATTCTTAATAGCCAAAAATCAGTCAGGCGTGGTGGCTCATTCCTGTAATCCCAGCACTTTGGGAGGCCAAGGCGGTGGAATCACTTGAGGCCAGGAGTTCGAGACCAGCCTGGCCAACATAGTGAAACCCCATCTCTACCAAAAATACAAAAATTAGCTGGGTATGGTGGTGTGTGCCTATAATCCCAGCTACTCAGGAGGCTGAGATAGGAGAATCGCTTGAACGCAGGAGGCCAAGGTTTCAGTGGGCCAAGATTGCACCATTGCACTCCAGCCTGAGCGACAGAGCAAAACGCTATCTCAAAAAAAAAAGTGAACTGATAATTATACAGCAATGTGAGTGAATCCCACAAACATATCCAACAACAACAAAAAGTCATACACAAAAGTACATACTTAAGAAATTCAAGAAGAGGCAAAACTGTTTGACGATGATAGAACTCAGGATAGCGTTTACCTCCTGTGAAGGAATGGTGTGGATCGGAAAGGGACATAGAACTTTCTGGGGTGCTGGAAATGGTCTGTATCCTGATTTTACATCTGTAACAAGTCATCTTGTTTTTTTTTTTCTTTTGAGACAAAGTCTCTCTCTGATGCCCAGGCTGGAGTTCAGTGGTGCAATCTCAGCTCACTGCAACGTCTGCCTCCCAGGCTCAAGCAATTCTCTTGCTTCAGCCTCCCAAAGTGCTGGGATTACAGACGTGAGCACCGCACCCAGCCTAAAAGTCATTTTGTTGTTATGACTTTAATGCACATCACTGTATGTTATACTTCAATTAATAAGTGAGAAAGAAAAATTCACATAATTCATAAATTGAACATCTAACAGTTTCGAAAAAATGTCATCCTAGAGAGAAGTGATTTAAAGGAAGTATCTACTAGGAGTCTGATGATTATTCTTTTTAAAGGAAGTACTTTCATGAAGTACTATTTTTAAGACATTTATTGAAATATAGTACATGTACGGAAAAGTATATAAATTATAATTATATAACTTACTGAATTTTCACGAAGTCAATAGCCTGTATAACCAGCACCTAGATCAAAAACATTTTATTAGAACCTCAGAAGCCCCCTCATGCTTCCTCCTTTCAATCTACTGCTCTGCCAGTGGTTGTTAATTTTAACATCCACTATGGATAGAGCATCTATATCTCCTGTTACTTCCCTCCAAATTTGGCTTGATAACTTCTCAAATCTGTCTTCTCATAAACATTACAACCATCCCATCTCCTCCCTTTTTTTTTTTTTGAGACAGTCTCGCTCTGTCGTCAGGCTGGAGTGCAGTGGCGTGATCTCAGCTCACTGCAACCTCCTCCACCTCTCTCCTCCCTTTTCATCAGCAACAAAGTCCTAGAGACTGTCTGGGGATGCTCTCAAGGCCATTTGACCACAGGCAGTCTAAGATCTTAAGAAGTTAACAATGAGAGCAGTTTGTTTTATTACAGTATGATCATTATCCAAACTTCCATAGCCCTTTTTTAAGAGGTGTATTGGAGATGTTGGGTTGCCTCATTACCAGTATACCTGCCTTTTCCCATTGAAGTTCAGAGGACACTTGGCATCAAGTTTAGAATGAGAGTATCTAGATTGTGAAAAATTATAACAGTCTCTAGAATTTATATGGTACTACAGTGCTGCTTCAAAGATTTCAAGTGATATTCCAACTGTCATCTTATTTATATAGCCATTGTCTCTGAAAGGGGAGATGACCAAGAGATCTTAATACACCATTCCTCCTGAATGGATGAGTGAGTTATGGGTCCCTGATCCTGATGGAATCAGGTCATGATTTAATGAGTGGCTCTAATGCTCTTTCCAATAAATTTGTACTAGATTTTACCATCTGTATATTTCCCTATAAGCACACCTTAAAACATTTTGTGATCTGTTGGTTTCTTCTCTCCAGGAGGTTACCCCAAAGCCTGTTCTGATCTCTACCCCCACACCTACCATTGTACGTCCTGGCTCCCTGCCTCTCCACTTGGGCTATGATCCACTTCATCCAACCCTTCCCTCTCCAACCTCTGTCATCACACAGGCTCCACCATCCAACAGGCAAGTGGGGTAAGTACAGATAGCAGGGAGAAGTAGTGAAGGCTGCATTTCTTTCCATTACATGAAACTATTTGATAAAACTGGGACTGTTTCTCAATACCCAAGGAAAATAAGTCACTGAGATTATCTCTCAAAATAAATTTTTCCCCCTTAAACAGAATCTTCTTTACCTTTTTAATAGACAAGCAAATATTTATTTGGGGGTAATACTTTTTTTTTTTTCTTTGAGATGGAGTCTCACTCTGTCACCCAGGCTGGAGTGCAGTGGTGTGATCTCGGCTCACTGCAAGCTCTGCTTCCCAGGTTCAGGCCATTCTCCTGCCTCAGCCTCCTGAGTAGCTGGGACCACAGGCGCCTGCAACCACGCCCGGCTACTTTTTTGTATTTTTAGTAGAAACGGGGTTTCACCGTGTTAGCCAGGATGATCTCTATCTCCTGACCTCGTGATCCACCCGCCTCAGCCTCCCAAAGTGCTGGGATTACAGGCGTGAGCCACCGCACCCGGCCGGGGGTAGTACTTTCTTAATTTAAGGGTTTAATACTTCTTTAATCTAAAAAGAGGAGCTCTTAAAACATTAGAAGTTCATTACAGCATGGAAACCACACCCTATAGAAGTCTACTGGGGTACTACTGAATGAAACACTGAAACCCATTAAGTCTCCTCAGTCCCAGTTAGGGTTCTTGGTCTTTGCCATCTCTAATTTTATTTGTCTGTTTGTCTTCACTCCTGGCACGGTACCCATGCGTTAAGAGGCTGTTGTCAGGATTCAGATTCTTAGAGCTTATTGTTCTCTGGACCCACTAGGAAAAATAAAAAGGGACAGCTTCTTTTTGAGGCAGGGTAGAGCAAGCCATAGAAAGGAACAAGAGAAACATTCAGATTTGGCCATCATGTGACCTAACTCAGCTTTGCAAAATGACAACTTTGATCCAACTCCCCCTTTCCCAAGGCAAGCCAGTGGTAGGGATGTTTAATTGTTCTAAACCTTTTAATAGGATTAGCTTCCTACTATTTGAGTTTGCTTAATTTGCAAAGATTTTGCAATTTTTTTCCATCTATAAGGTAAGTTGAATAGGATTCCCTGCCTTCTCACCTTCATGAGGGTGTCAAGATTTTTACCATGCTGCCCTATACCTTCCCTAACTAGAGAAGACTGGAAAATCTTCTGTAATTATAGGAGGAAGATCCATGGACAAAAGGTCTGTGTTATGCGCATTTCACTTCATGTCTCCTCTAGGTCTCCCACTGGCTCCCTCCCTCTTGTCATGCATCTTGCTAATGGACAGACCATGCCTGTGTTGCCAGGGCCTCCAGTACAGATGCCGTCTGTTATATCGGTGAGCTCTGTAGTTGGGGCAGCCAACCCTACCAACATGGTAATCCTTCCCTTCCACCTGAATGGTCATAAAACACACATGAGCCCCAGGGAAGTGTGGGCTCTGATCTATATTAGTTGAGCGTGGCAGCCTGCCTAAACTCTTCACTAACCTCTGCCAATCCAGCACTATGGAACACTGGATAAAGACTCATCTGGACAATTGGCTCCTGGTCTAGGAATTGATCTTGCCAGCCCACTGATTAGTTGCTTTCACTTGGCACATAGCACCTCCCAAATTGCCCAACATTTTCCTCAAGATAACAGCCCCAACCCTTCCTGCAGAAATTGCCCCAACACTGAAGGATTAAATTCCCTACTCTGTGGTACTCCATGGAGAAAGGTATTTCCCAGGCTGTCCCTGCATGCCCTATGGGCACGTTGCACACAACAGGCCCTGATGTGCCAATCTCAAAAGCGCTTCATTTTAGGGAAACTGTTGCCCCACCAATGGTATTATGTTCCCTTCTGTTTTTTTTTTCCTTCTCTCGATCCAGCTGGCCAGACCTGTGTCCATGGTGCCCAACATTCCTGGTATCCCTGGCCCACCAGTTAACAGCAGTGGCTCCATTTCTCCCTCTGGCCACCCTATTCCATCAGAAGCCAAGATGGTGAGTACATCCCAGCCTGGGGCAATGTTGGCCTTTCTGAAAGAAGTGGGTGATATCAGTGTAGGTCTTTTAAGTGAGCCAAGCAAAGGAACCTTCTGGGGCTTGCAAAGCTAAGGACTCCCTGCTTTGGGGTCTGGAAAAGAAAAGACTCTGATTCATAGCTCCCATCTCCTCTCCTCACCTTTAGAGCCTGGTACATAGACCATGGCAGTGAAAAGAGGCAGCACAGATTGTTTGGAATGGAACACTTGCCGTTTTAGGGTGACAGATGGAGGGTGGGCGAGTGGGCAGGGGAGCTGGCCAAGAGGTGAATAGCTGCGTAACCAGCATTTGGCCAGGCTTCAGGAGAGAGCTTTCATCTGGATGCTATTGCTTTAACAACCCCCAGCCCCCAACTGTGCCCAGGATGATAGCCAGGGAACAGAGTAGGCATTTTAGGGATCCAGGTGCACATTTTCTCTGCCTGTCATTTTCTCTTAATTCCTCTGTTAAGGGAGAACTAGAGTGGAAATTTTAGCTATCTATAAGGTCAATAATAAAATCTAAGGCCACTCTTCTCATCCTTGATAGAATCTGATCCTTAACAAGCATTTTTTCTTATCTTTGACCACAGAGACTGAAAGCCACCCTAACTCACCAAGTCTCCTCAATCAATGGTGGTTGTGGAATGGTGGTGGGTACTGCCAGCACCATGGTGACAGCCCGCCCAGAGCAGAGCCAGATCCTCATCCAGCACCCTGATGCCCCATCCCCTGCCCAGCCACAGGTCAGTGGCTCTTACTCTTTATGTCATATCTTTATGACGTATCTTTATGTCATATCTATTGTTCAAGGAGCAGAAAATTAGAGAAGAATGGACTTCAGCTTTCTGGGTTTCTTCCTCCTTACTTTGCTTCTTGATGGCAGTTTGACTACAGCAAAATGTACCATTCTTTTTATTATTTATTTATTTTTATTTTAGCTGAGACCATCATTTAATAGCAAAAACACACCATTCTTTATTCACCCTTGTGCTGGACTTTCACGCAAACAGACTGAGTAATGCAGAACTGTTGCAGCAGCGGCCTCGCTTTTTTTTTTTTTTTGAGATGGAGTTTCGCCCTTGTTGCCTAGGCTGGAGTGCAGTGGTGCAGTCTCAGCTCCCTGCAACCTCTGCCTCCCGGGCTCAAGCGATTCTTCTGCCTCAGCCTCCCGAGTAGCCGGGATTACAGGCACCCACCACCATGCCCAGCTAATTTTTTGTATTTTTAGTAGAGTTGGGGTTTCACCATGTTGGCCAGGCTGGTCTCGAACTGACCTGAGGTGATCCACCCACCTCGGCCTCCCAGAGTGCTGGGATTCCAGGCGTGAGCCACCATGCCCGGCCCCATTTTTTCCATATGTGAGTCATGGTTTAGTGTATCTGTAGAATCCTCCAAAATATGACAGAGCCTTACTTTAAGCCACACACTAAACAAAAGAGGCTCCCCTAGTCTCTTTCCTATCTATTAAGTCTTAAATAAAAGTAATTAATAACTTACCTGATAAGATTTTACAACAAAAACCATAACAATATATTAATGAAATGTGATGTTACAGTATTAAGATACCTCAGTAAAAAATAGGCCGGGTGAGGTGGCTCACACCTGTAATCCCAGCACTTTGGGAGGCCGAGGCAGGCAGATCTCCTGAGGTCAGGAGATCAAGACAAGCCTGGCCAACATGGCAAAACCCTGTCTCTACTAAAAATACAAAAACTTAGCTGGGCATGGTGATGTGCACCTGTAATCCCAGCTACTCAGGAGGCTGAGGCAGGAGAATCGCTTGAACCTAGGAGGTGGAGGTTGCAGTGAGCTGAGATCACACCACTGCATTCCAGCCTGGGTGATAGAGTGAGACTTTGTCTCAAAAGAAACAAACTAACAACAACAAGAAAAAAAAAAAAAAGAAAGACACCAAAAAACACCTCATTACCAATTAAATCCCTTTTTATCACAGAGAAACCAAAATCTTAAAAAAGGCAGAGGGGTCCCATTTAGTTACCCATTTCTCTTCTCAAGGAGGTCTCAGTTTTAACAAGATTCTCTGGAAACTGAATAGTCCTCAGTTTTCATATCATCTGCACTGGACAGGTGACAGCACCTGAGATTAGTTTCTAGAATTATACCCTTTGCCTGGCCCCTCTTTTCCTGATGTCACCACCTGTTTCATCAGTTACTGCCACATGTCCAAACATTTCATGGCCATATGCTACGGTAAAGCTTGGCCAACAACAAAAGCTTTGAGTTTTCCTGTTGGAAGCCAAGCCTGTGTACCCTCCTGTAACCCCACTGAAGCCAGTCCTGAAGATGGCAAAGCAGTAGGCCCCTTGCCTGAGTTGTGCTGCCTTCTCTCCTGGGGAAATGACATAGCTTCCTTTTTAGTTTTATTTGTTTATTTTTAAAATTTGTATTATAAATAGGCCAGGCTCAGTGGCTCACTCCCGTAATTCCAGCATTTTGGGAGGCCGAGGTGGGCGGATCACAAGGTCAGGAGTTCGAGACCAGACTGACCAACATGGTGAAACCCTATCTCTACTAAAAAAAATACAAAAATTAGCCAAGCATGGTGGCGCACGCCTGTAAGCCCAGCTACTCAGGAGGCTGAGGCAGAAGAATCGCTTGAGCCTGGGAGGTGGAGGCTGCAGTGAGCCGAGATCGTACGACTGCACTCCAGCCTGGGCTACACAGCGAGACTCCGTCTCAAAAAAATATATAAATATATATGTATTATATATATAATAGATAATAGTAGAGGGCCAGGCGCGGTGGCTCACACCTGTAATCCCAGCACTTTGGGAGGCCAATGCAGGTGGATCACCTGAGGTCAGGAGTTCAAGACCAGCCTGACCAACATGGTGAAACCTGTCTCTACTAAAAATACAAAAAATAATTAGCCAGGCGTGGTGGCGCATGCCTGTAATCCCAGCTACTCAGGAGGCCAAGGCATGAGAATCGCTCGAACCTGCGAGGCGGAGGTTGCAGTGAGCCGAGATTGCACCATTGCACTCCAGCCTGGGCAACAAGAGTGAAACTCCGTCTTAAATAAATAACTAAATAAATAATAGTAGAGACAGAGTCTCACTATGTTGCCCAGCCTGGTCATGAGTTACTGTACCTGAAGCCAGTCCTGAACATGGTAAAGCATGTCCAGCTTCCTCTTTTTTTATACATATAATTTTAAAAGAGATGGAGTCTCGCCATGTTGCCCAGGCTAGTCTCATACTCCTGGACTCAAGCAGTCCTCCCACCTCAGCCTCCCAAAGTGCTGCAATTATAGGCCCTAGCCACCATGCCCAGCCCCAGCTTCCTTTTTATTCAATACTGATTCCTTTCCTTGTTGTTCTTCCCGTTTCTCTTGGCCTAGTCTTTCACCTCCATTCCCTGCATGACTTACTGAATTGCCTGTGACAGAATAGAAACCTTTCCTTTCCCCTATCCTCCTAAAAAACTAATTTTTTCTTTTCTTTCCTTTTCTTTTCTTTTCTTTTTTTTTTTTAAGCTGGAGTCTCGCTCTGTCACCCAGGCTAGAGTGTAGTGGCACGATCTCGGCTCACTGCAACCTCCGCCTCCCTGGTTCAAGCGATTTTCCTGCCTCAGCCTCCCGAGTAGCTGGGCTTACAGGCACCCGCCATCATGCCCGGCTAATTTTTGTATTTTCAGTAGAGACGGAGTTTCACCATGTTGGCCAGGCTGGTCTCAAACTCCTGACCCTCAGGTGATCCACCCGCCTTGGCCTCCCAAAGTGCTGGGATTACAGGTGTGAGCCACCGTGCCCGGCCAGTTTTTTGTATTTTAGTAGAGACGGAGTTTCACCGTGTTGCCCAGGCTGGCCTCGAATCCCTGAGCTCAGGCAATCCACCCGCCTTGGCCTCCCAAAGTGCTGGGATTACAGGCATGAACTACTGCACCTGGCCATAAAGGACTAATCTTTACATGTGCTCCAGTCAGCTAAAGATAAAGAGGAAGCCGAAATTCTCAGGAGAATTACTGTGAATTTCTTATACAATGAGAAACAGTGCATTAAATTGAGCTGGAAATTTCTTCTCCATTTTTTTTATTTTGGGAGAGATAATATTAGTCTGAATTTTAAAAAATTATTTCTTGGCCAGGCAGATGGCTCACGTCTGTAATCCCAGCACTTTGGGAGGCTGAGGCGGGTGGATCCCAAGGTCAGGAGATCGAGACCATCCTGGCTAACACAGTGAAACCCCATCTCTACTAAAAATACAAAAAATTAGCCAGGCGTGGTGGCAGGCGCCTGTAGTCCCAGCTACTCAGGAGACTGAGGCAGGAGAATTGCTTGAACCCGGGAGGTGGAGGTTACAGTGAGCCAAGATTGCACCACTGCACTCCAGTCACTCACCACTGCACTCCAGCCTGGGTGACACAGCAAGACTCCCATCTCAAAAAAATAAAATCATTTCTTAATTATCTATATTAGTGGAGAATATAATTCAGTAGGGCCTAGAGTAGAGTACAAGATTCTTTTTTTTTTTGTCAGAGTCTCACTCTGTCACTCTGGCTGGAGTGCAGTGGTGTGATCTTGGCTCACTGCAACCTCTATCCTGGTCTAAGCCATGCCTCAGCCTCCCAAGTAGCCAGGATTACAGGTGCGCACCACCATGCCCAGCTGATTTTTATATTTTTAGTAGAGGTGGGATTTCACCATGTTGGCCAGGCTAGTCTTGAACTCATGGCCTCAAGTGACCACCTGCCTCGGCCTCCCAAAGTGTTGGGATTACAGGCGTGAACCACCATGCCCAGCATCTTTTTTTTGTTTGTTTTTGAGTCAGGTTCTTGCTCTGTTGCCCAGGCTGGAGTGCAATGGGACAGTCATGGCTCACTTGCAGCCTCAACCTTCTGGGCTCAAATGATCCGCCCACTTCAGCCTCCTAAGAAGCTGGAATGACAGGAATGCATCACCATGCCCAGCTAATTTTATTTATTTGTAGAAACGGATCTCACTATGTTGCCCAGACTGGTCTCAAACTCCTGGGCTCCAGTGATCCTCCCAACCTTGGCCTCCCAAAGTGCTGGGATTACAGGCATAAGCCACTGCGCCTGGCCTCACATATAACTTTTTTATTTTTTTATTTTTGTTTTTTATTTTTTGAGACAGGGTCTCGCTCTGTTGCCCAGGCTGGAGTGCAGCGGCGCAATCTCGGCTCACTGCAACCTCCGCCTCCCAGGTTCAACCAAGTCTCCTGCCTCAGCCTCCAGATAGCTGGAGTTACAGGCATGCACCACCATGCCCAGCTAATTTTTGTATTTTTAGTAGAGACGGGGTTTCACCATGTTGGCCAGGCTGGTCTTGAACTTCTGACCTCAGGTGATCCGCCCGCCCCAGCCTCCCAAAGTGCTGGGATTACAGGCATGAGCCACGGCGCCCGGCCCAACTTTTTATTTTTTACTTTTTTAGATACCGAGTGTTGCTCTATCGCCCAGGCTGGAGTGCAGTGGTGCAATTTCAGCTCACTGCATCCTCCCCCTCCCGGGTTCAAGCGATTCTCCTGTCTCAGCCTCCCAAGTAGCTGGGATTACAGGCACCTGCCACCACACCTGGATAATTTTTGTATTTTTAGTAGAGATGGGGTTTTTCCATGTTGGCCAGGCAGGTCTCGAACTCCTGACCTCAGGTGATCCACCCGCCTTGGCCTCCCAAAGTATTGGGATTACAGTCATGAGCCACTGCATCCGGCCATGTATAACTTTTGACTCCCCAAAAACTATACTAATAGTCTACTGTTGACCAGAAGCCATCCCAATAACATAGAGTTGTTTTAACACACATTTTGTATGTTACATGTATTATCTACTGTATTCCTACAATAAAGGATGCTAGAGAAAAGAAAATATTAAGAAAATCATAAGGAAGAGACAATATATTTACTATTCATTAAAATAGAAGTGGAGTATCATAAAAGTCTTCATCCTCATCATCTTCACATTGAGGAGGAGGAGGAGGAGGGCTTGGTCTTGCTGTCTCAGGGATGGCAGAGGCAGAAGAGGTGGAGAAGTTAGAAAGGGGGCCAGAGCAGCAGGTACACTTGGTATAACTTTTTTTTTTTTTTTTTTGAGACCGAGTTTCACTCTTGTTAGCCAGGCTGGAGTGCAATGGCTCAATCTCGGCTCACTGCAGCCTCTACCTCCCAGGTTCAAGCAATTCTCCTGCCTCAGCTTCCCAAGTAGCTGGGATTACAGGCACGCGCCACCACGTGTGGCTAATTTTGTATTTTTAGTAGAGATGGGGTTTCTCCATGTTGGTCAGGCTGATCTCGAATTCCTGACCTCAAGTGATCCACCTGCCTCGGCCTCCCAAAGTGCTGGGATTACAGGCATGAGCCACCGTGCCCAGCTGGTCGGTATAACTTATTTTTTTAAATCTGCATGTAAGTGGACCTTTGCAGCTCAAGCCTGTGTTCAAGGCTGAACTTTTTTCTACAGATGGTTGACCTTTCTACATTTTAAGAAATTTTTGGCTTCTATTATAAAATTGGCCTTTCTTCTCCAAGTGCATCCCAACTAACAGAAAGGGATCATCGAAAAGTGCTTTAGTGACAAGGAACTTCAGCTTGAACTTTAAAAACAAGACAGTCCTATATCACCAATTTGTAAAGGGATTAAACATTTTTTGTTTATAAACAAAAGTGGGGGGTTGTTCTTCAGGATGATTAATAATTGACTATAAATAAAAATAATATGCTTATCTATATCTCCCCATAATAACTCATATGTCACTGGTAGTGAAATGGATAAGAACATTTGTTTCCATTTCTGAAACCTGTAATAGTATGTAATTGTTTGTACATATCACTTGTCCAAATCAGTGATTCTCAAACTTTTTTATTTCAGTCTCCCTAAAAGTTCCCCTAATATCCTCTCCCAATTCTGATTTACCTGCCTATAAGATTCCCTTTTTGTTTTGTTTTGTTTTGTTTTTTGAGACGGAGTTTCGCTCTTGTTGCCCAGGCTGGAGTGCAATGGCATGATCTCTGCTCACTGCAACCTCTGCCACCTGGGCTCAAGCAATTCTCCTGCCTCAGCCTCCCAAGTAGCTGAGATTACAGGCATACGCCACCACGCCTGGCTAATTTTGTATTTTTAGTAGAGATGAGGTTTCACCATGTTAGCCAGGCTGGTCTCGAATTCCCGACCTCAGGTGATCTGCCCGCTTCGGCCTCCCAAAGTGCTGGGATTACAGGCGTGAGCCACCATGCCAGTCAAGATTCCCTATTGTTAAGAAACAAAAAGTAACCATGGTTTCATTCGTCTGTCTGTCTTATAAATAATCCATTTCCAAATGAACTGTAGTTTGTCTAAGTATGAGACTGAGAAGATTGGAAGGAAATAGGAGGCAAAATTGAGGACTCCTACAAAAGAGAAGCTTGGGGACATAGTAATGAGACTTGCTGTGGTTACCAGAGGCTGGTATATCCTTTTACCAGATCTTACTACTCTACCTAACATCAGGTGTGATTTGGAAAGGATTAATGTTCCCATCAAGTAACCTCTCTTCCTTCCTGGGCACCAGGTCTCACCAGCCCAGCCCACCCCTAGTACTGGGGGGCGACGGCGGCGCACAGTAGATGAAGATCCAGATGAGCGACGGCAGCGCTTTCTGGAGCGCAACCGGGCTGCAGCCTCCCGCTGCCGCCAAAAGCGAAAGCTGTGGGTGTCCTCCCTAGAGAAGAAGGCCGAAGAACTCACTTCTCAGAACATTCAGCTGAGTGTGAGTGGGTCCTGGATGCTTATTGGAATTGTTGAAAATCCAGAAAGTGGGATGGAATCAGAAAAAAGTGGTACAATTTGATAGAAGATGGTAATTCTCTAATTAGGACAGATGTAGAAGTTGTTCCAGGAAGAATCTCTTAACAGTCAGAGTTGAAATCTCTTTCATAGGTATTGGTGAAGACACTCACCATCTACCCCCAAATCTCCTACTAGAGTCATCCATAAACGCATTTGGACGAAGGAATTAGATTAAGCACCCCAGGGTACTCTTTTAAATCATCTGTAGAATCTGACTGGGGTCATGAAAACCAAAAGGGAAATGTGTTTGCCCTAGATAATGCAGCTTAATAAAAGAGAGAAAGAAAAAGGTGCTACAAGCACAAATAGAATAATTATAATGTATAATCCATACCTTTTCTTGAATGTTATTTTTCCTTCTGATTATTAAAATATTAAATTTAAAAAGCAGTATATAAATACATTTCTATTATAAAATACACACACAAATGTACAGAATAGAAACAAAGTCCCTCTTTAATCTGCCTTTTCTAGTCCCATTCTCTTTCCTGTAGATACATTCAGTATGTACCTTCCAGACAGATTCATATTCCTAAATGTTTTTTATTTATAGTTTTTGTGTAGGGCTGGAGGGGTTGTGTACTTGTTTTAACATAAACAGGTTAACAGTGTTTCCTGGAGATCTAGCCATGGATATGGGAGATCTACCTCATTCTTTTTAATAGCTGTATAGTAGTATATTCTGTAGTGTAGTGATGTTATAAGGTATGGATATTGATACTGCTCTAATTTTTTGCTAGAACAATGTTGCAAAGAACATTGCATGCACCTGAGTAAACAGTTCTGTTATGTAGATTCCTAGAAGTAGGCTTTCTTAGTCAAAGAGCATGTGTATTATTAATTTCAGTAGAATCATATTTATCTTAAATAGAAGTAGTGTTTCTATTATAAATCCTGACTTTTCACTGTAAGCAACTCCTGTCATTGAATTCATGACTATACTGGCCCTGGGCTCTGTGAAGCCTTGCTGGATCAGGAGTCTTATCCCAATTCAGGGGAGAAAATCGAGGCAATATTCTGTCCTTCCTTTGGGAACAGCCACTGAGGGTGCAAGAGTAGAGGATGAATTTTCTTGATACTGTTTTCTTCCCTCCCTCCTCAGAATGAAGTCACATTACTACGCAATGAGGTGGCCCAGTTGAAACAGCTACTGTTAGCTCATAAAGACTGCCCAGTCACTGCACTACAGAAAAAGACTCAAGGCTATTTAGGTGAGTGGCACACAACCTAAGCTAAGTCAGTCAGTTAGTAAACTGCATGTACTGAGTGTCTCAACTGCTTATAATTTTATAACTGCATTCTGAATGTTCTGGGGACCCACGCTGATGAGTGAGTGGCCCTTGTGGAGCAACCAGACCTAGAAAAAAAATGTTTTTGACGACAATATAGAGGTAATTATCTGTTATAGTTGGGGGTTGAAGGGTAGCAATATTTACTGGGTGCATATTTTGTGTTAGGCATGCTACAGTCTTCCCAAGTCTCTCATGAAATGGACATTACCTACATTTATATGTGAGAAAACTGCACTCAGATTAGGTCATTTAGCTGAAGTTACCAAGCTGGGAAAGTGGTGAAGCCAAGATTTACATCTATGTTTTGTTTTGTTTTGTTTTGTTTGAGACGGAGTCTTGCTCTGTCGCCCAGGCTGGAGTGCAGTGGCGCGATCTCGGCTCACTGCAAGCTCTGCCTCCCAGGTTCATGCCATTCTCCTGCCTCAGCCTCCCAAGTAGCTGGTACTACAGGCGCCTGCCACCGTGCCCAGCTAATTTTTTGTATTTTCAGTAAAGACGGGGTTTCACCAAGTTAGCCAGGATGATCTCAATCTCCTGACCTCATGATCCACCCTCCTCAGCCTCCCAAAGTGCTGGGATTACAGGTGTGAGCCACCGCACCTGGCACATCTATATTTTGTTTTGTTTTTTTGTTTTTTTGTTTTTTTGAGACAGAGTCTTGCTGTGTCACCCAGACTGGAGTGCAATGGCACGATCTCGGCTCACTGCCACCTCTGCCTCCCAGGTTCAAGCAATTCTCCTGTCTCAGCCTCTGGAGTAGCTGGGAATACAAGCACCAGCCACCATGCCTGGCTAATTTTTGTATTTTTAGTGGAAACGGGGTTTCACCATATTGGTCAGGCTGGTCTCAAACTCTTGACCTCAGGTGATCCACCTGCCTCAGCCTCCCAAAGTGCTGGGATTACAGGCATGAGCCACCACGCCCAGCACATCTAGGTATTTCTTATTCCACAGATACTGTCTTGGCCTAGAAAACACATAAACCACAGATGATACATTGGGATATAGGGTATATTTTATCTAATGATAGGCTGATGTTGGTTTCAGTTTGTAATCTATGAGTGCACATAAAATACTGCTAGAAGGCAATGGCCACAGAGTTGTGCTCAGGACATGTGCAATTCTGAAGTTAAAATTACTGTGAATAATTTGCTTATGGTCAATAAAAGCTAATAAATGCCAGTTTTCTTTTTACAAATTAAATTCATAGAACTATTGCTATTAAACTTTGATGTATTATTTTTCCACTGTATTATTTCAGAGATGTGTTCCCATAGAAAAGGAGTAACTATATCACCAATTTTAAACATCTCTATTTAAATTTTAATTTTAATATGTACTTCAGGGTGCATTCATTCATTAAGCAGATATTGATGGAATGTCTATTCTGTGCCAGTCACTGTTTTTCGTGCTGGGGATATAATAGGGAACCAAATAAATTAGATTAAATCCCTGCCCTTGAGGAGCTTATATTTTAGTGGGTGAGACAGACAATAAACAAGATAAATAGGTAAAATATATGACATGTTAGATAACAGTAAATGTTAGAAGAAAAATAAAACAGGGAAGGGTAATATGAAATGTTAGCAGCAGGATAGAAATTTTAGATTAGGTGGCTTTTGAATAAAGACCTGAAGGAAGTGAGGGAGCTATATGCATTTATATGGAAGAAAAGTACTATAGGGAGGAGGATCAGCAACTGCAAAGATGCAAAGTCGCAAGGTACCTGGTACATCTAGGAACATCAAGGAGGCTCAGCTGGAGTTGGGGGTGGAGAGTAGTTGGAGACCAAGTAGGGGAGGTAATAGCAACATTTCATGTAGGGTCTCATCAGTCATGGTGAGGATCTCAGCTTTTACTCTACACTGGGGGGCATTAGAGGGTTTTCAGCAGAAAAGTGATATAATTGATCTGACTAGGCTGGGCGCACGCCTGTAATCCCAGCACTTTGGGAGGCCGAGGCAGGCGGATCACCTGAGGTCAAGAGTGCAAGACCAGCCTGGCCAACATGGTGAAACCGCTTCTACTAAAAATACAAAAAATTAGCTGGGCATGGTAGCATGTGCCTGTAATCCCAGCTACTTGGGAGGCTGAGGCAGGAGAATCACTTGAACCCGGGAAGCAGAGGTTGCAATGAGCTGAGATTGCGCCATTGCACTCCAGCCTGGGCAACAAGAGGGAAATTCTGTCTCAAAAAAAAAAAAATTGATCTGACTTACATTTGAACAGGATTCCTATGTTAGGGACATCAGGGGTACAAGGGCAGAAGCAGGCAGTCCACTTAGGAGGCTATTACAGTAATACAAGCAAGGGATGATGGTAGTGAAAGTGATGAGAACAGGCTGAATCCAGGATATATTTTGAAGTTGAAGTGATGAGAGCAGATGGGGTGGTATATATGAGAAAAAGAATAAAAAATTACACCAAAGTTTTTGGCTTAAGCAACCACAAGAATGAAGTTGTCATTAATTGAGATAGGGTAAAGTGTAGGAGAAATGGTTTGGGAGATATATCAGGAGCTCAGTTTTGGACAAACTGAGTTTAAGGAGCCTATTAGGCTTACAGGTGGAGATGTCAAGCAGTCAGTTGGTTATATGGATTTGTAATTCAGAGGAAAGGCTGAAGATAAAACTCTGGGAGTCGGCAGCATATAGCTAGTTTTGGTTTCGTTTGGTTTGGGATTTTTTGGAGGCAGGGTCCACCTCTGTCTCCCAGGCTCTCAAGTGATCCTCCCCCCTCAGCCTGAGTAACTGGGACCACAGGCGTGCACCACCATGCCCAGCTAATTTTTTTTGTTATTTTAGAGATGAGGTTTTGCCATGTTGGCCAAGCTGGTCTCAAACTCCAGGACTTAAGGGATCTGCCTGCCTTGGCCTCCCGAAGTGCTGGGATTACGTGTGTGAGTCACCACACCTGGCCATAGTTAGTTTTTAAAGCATTGAAACTAGATGAAGTTCCCAAGGGAGACAGCAGAGATAGAAAAAGAGAAGTCCCAGGAATGAACCATGGGGTACTCCAACATTTACAGTTCATAGAAATGAGAAAGAAGCCACAAGAGACTGAGAAGAAACAACCGGGAAGTGAGGAGGAAAACCAGCTACAGAGCCAAATGTGGTATTCTGTAAATCAAAAGAAAAACGTGTTTCAAGAAGTTCAGTGATTTTAAATCCTGTTGCTGGGCGCGGTGGCTCACGCCTGTAATCCCAGCACTTTGGGAGGCCGAGGCGGGCGAGTCACAAGGTCAGGAGATCGAGACCATCCTGGCTAACACGGTGAAACCCCATCTCTACTAAAAATACAAAAAATCAGCCAGGCATGGCGGTGTGCATCTGTAGTCCCACCTAGTTGGGAAGCTGAGGCAGGAGAATCGCTTGAACCCGGGAGGCGGAGGTTGCAATGAGCCAAGATAGTGCCACTGCACTCCAGCCTGGGTGATAGAGCAAGACTCTGTCTAAAAAAAAAAAAAAAAATCCTGTTGATGGGCTAAAGAGGATAAAGACTGTTTATCAGTATATAATCTATATACAGTCAGTATTCCACTTAGTCCCTGCAAGAACTCTGATACGTAGTTAATCCATTAAACTACTTACTCTGTTTTTTTTCTCCTGGCTCAGCCTCCCGAGTAGCTGGGACTACAGGTGGGCGCCACCACGCCCAGCTCATTTTTGTATTTTTAGTAGAGATGGGGTTTCACCATGTTCCCCAGGCTAGTCTCCAACTCTTGGCTTCATGTGATCTGCCCACCTCTGTCTCCCAAAGTGCTGGGATTACAGGTGTGAGCCACCGCACCTGGCCTTATATATTCATTATAGCAAAGAGTATTTAGTTCCTGCTGTGTGGTATAGATATTATGTAAGTACCTGACACATGATAAATAAGACATTGTCACTACCTCTGAGAGAATCATAGGGTCATATAAACCTGTGGATGAGGTAAGGATAGATATCCCAGTCAAGGAGCCCCTGAACTGGGAGCTTCGTAATGACAGGGTTCCCGTTTTCTTCTCTGTGTACCCATGCCTGGTACATGCATGATGCTCAGTAAATGTTTAATGAATATATGCTGTGAAAACACAAAGAATAAAACAGTTAATGTACTGAGGGTAACAAAGATGGCTTCACAGAGGAGGCAATATTTGAATCTTTTTTTTTTTTTTTTTTTTGAGATGGAGTCTCGCTCTGTTGCCCAGGCTGGAGTGCAGTGGCACAATCTCGGCTCACTGCAAGCTCCGCCTCCCGGGTTCACACCATTCTCCTGCCTCAGCCTCCCGAGTAGCTGGGACTACAGGTACCCGCCACCACACCCAGCTAATTTTTTGGGTTTTTTTTTTTAGTAGAGACGGGGTTTCACCGTGTTAGCTAGGATGGTCTCGATCTCCTGACCTCCTGATCCACCCACCTTGGCCTCTCAAAGTGCTGGGATTACAGGCATGAGCCACCGCGCCCGGCCATATTTGAATCTTAAAAGAAGACTCAGGCATTCATCAGGATGTCAGAAATACAAATGACTATGGAAAGTTTTCCTTTTTTCCACATATCTCTGTTTAAGCAGCCATGAGGCTACCTGATGTTTAATAAAACTCCTTGACTTGCTGAGTGTGATGACTCATACCTGTAATCCCAGCAATTTGGGAGTCTGAAGCAGGAGGATGGCTTGAGGCCAGGAGTTGAAGGCTGCTGTGAGCTGTGATTGTGCCATGGCACCTCGAGCCTGGGTGACAGAGTGAGACCCTCTAAAAAAATTTTAAAAACATTTGACTGATGAGCAACATGGAGTTACCATTGTATGTAGCTCAGGTAGTTGTGTTTAGTAGTAAAATGTTAGTGTCACTTTAGGTGGAGTGGCATAGCTTATAATGTTTTATAATCATTAATGCCTAGCTAATTTTTAGTCAGGAGGGTCTTAAGATTTCTTTGTAGTTTTACACGTTAACTGAACCTGGTCCAGGGACTGGCCATTCATAATATCATTTAATTATAGCTCGATATTTATCAAGACTTACCTGTGGTACAACTACATGGTAAAGGAACATTAAAAATAATGGAATAGGCCAGGCGCGGTGGCTCACGCTTGTAATCCCAGCACTTTGGGAGGCCGAGGCGGGCGGATCACAAGGTCAGGAGATCGAGACCACAGTGAAACCCCGTCTCCATTAAAAAAATACAAAAAATTAGCCAGGCGTGGTGGCGGGCGCCTGTAGTCCCAGCTACTCGGAGAGGCTGAGGCAGGAGAATGGCGTGAACCCGGGAGACGGAGCTTGCAGTGAGCCGAGACTGCGCCACTGCACTCCAGCCTGGGCGACAGAGCGAGACTCCGTCTCAAAAAAAAAAAAAAAAAAAGGAATAGGCCTGCCACAATGGCTCATGCCTATAATCCCAGCACTTTGGGAGGCCAAGGCAGGCCGATCACTTGAGGTCAGGAGTTCGAGACCAGCCTAGCTAACATGGCAAAACCCCATCTCTACTAAAAATACAAAAATTAGCCAGGTGTGGCAATGTGCACCTGTAGTCCCAGCTACTCAGGAGGCTGAGGCACGAGAATCGCATGAACCTGGATGGCGGAGGTTGCAGTGAGCTGAGATCGCACCCCCTGCACTCCAGCCTGGGCAACAGAGCAAGACTCAGTCTTAGAAAAATAAGTAAATAAAATAATGGAATAATTCAGTTCCTGTGAGAATTAATCAGAGGATGGCTAAAAAGAGATCTATTTTAAATCACCTTTAAAGAAATGAAGGCCAGGCACAGTGGCTCATGCCTATAATCCCAGCACTTTGAGAGGCCAAGGCAGGAGGATCACTTGAGACCCTATCTCTTAAAAACAAGAAAGAATAGAAGTAATGAATAATAAGAAGAGTTGGTAATGAATATGCAAAGACCTAGAAACCAGACAGTGTAGCCGGGCGCGGTGGCTCACGCCTGTAATCCCAGCACTTTGGGAGGCCAAGGCGGGCGGATCACGAGGTCAGGAGATCGAGACCATCCTGGCTAACACAGTGAAACCCCGTCTCTACTAAAAAAATACAAAAAATTAGCTGGGCGAGGTGGCGGGCGCCTGTAGTCCCAGCTACTCGGGAGGATGAGGCAGGAGAATGGCGTGAACCCCAGGGGGCAGAGCCTGCAGTGAGCCGAGATCACGCCATTGCACTCCAGCCTGGGCGACAGCGAGACTCTGTCTCAAAAAAAAAAAAAAGAAACCAGACAGTGTAATTAACATGTTGGAGATTCATTTTATTGGGATAGATAGGTTAATTTTGGCCTAGTTCTTCCCTTCTTACAACTTCCCATTTCCTAGCCCATTTATGACTTAGAAGCCAGGATTCTGGGAAGTTTCCCCCAAAAAAGATGGGTTTCATTTCCCTTTTGGGCTCCTTTAGAATTATGGCGAAAGGTAGTCCTGCCTCTTTCCCCATTCTGTTTTCTAACCAATTGCTCTCTGCTCTTTGCCCTCCTTCCTGGCAGAAAGCCCCAAGGAAAGCTCAGAGCCAACGGGTTCTCCAGCCCCTGTGATTCAGCACAGCTCAGCAACAGCCCCTAGCAATGGCCTCAGTGTTCGCTCTGCAGCTGAAGCTGTGGCCACCTCGGTCCTCACTCAGATGGCCAGCCAAAGGACAGAACTGAGCATGCCGATACAATCGCATGTAATCATGACCCCACAGTCCCAGTCTGCGGGCAGATGATGCCTCCTCTGGTGGAGAGGTCCTCAGCCAGAGCTTGCCCGCCCAAGAGCCAAGAGAGATGTCATCTTATCCCCTCCCATCTGCCTTGGACATGGCAATATGGGTGGGGGGGAACTGTGTGTTGTGAGTAATGGACAGATATGGGGCTTTTTAGCCATACGGTCTTGTACGTTTGACACCTGTGCTGGGGGCCTCCCAGCCCCAGAGCCTCATAGATCATCCCCCAGGATGGGGTTTCTGATGCACCCACAGCCAAAGGCCTTTCCAGATGGTCCGAACAATCACCCCTGCCCCATGCACATGTATCTGTCTCTTTTAACACTAACCCGTGGCACTTCTAGGTTTGGGGTTTCTCAGTTCCCTCTCTTCCCACTAAGCCATGGCTGTTACCTTTTTGTTCCTTACCAGCATGCCACTTCCTGCCAGATAGAGGGAGGCTAGATTTGATGGCATATCACCCGCTGACCCAGCCCCAGCCACCCCATGGACTCAGGACTCTGTCTCCCATAGCTGCTTATTTACCCGTTTCCTTTTTCCTCTTCCTTAATTCTAGTTAAAACATTCACTTACGGAGAATGTAAGGCTACCTTTGATGTATGAAGTAGCAGTATTTTCCAGTTTTTCCATAAGCTTTATTCCTTCTCCCTACCTGCCACCAAAAAAAAAGCAAAAAGAAACCCTCAAGAGTTCTAATTCTTTTTCATCTATTTGCAGAGCTATTTGGGTACCTCATTTTGTCCCTTGACTTTATCTAGTGTAGTGGTGGGGTCTTTCCCACCACCCCACTAAGCCTTGGCAACCTCATTTTGTGGCCTTATTATTAAAAATTGCTTGGTAGTGAAAAGGGAAGGGCCCAGAATCTGACTGGCTGATTCTGTCTCCTCCCCTCCCTCCTTCTGTAGTTTTAATCATCAGGGCAGACAGGAACAAAGTATTTCAAAGCTTGTTCCATCAAGTTAGGGATTAATTGATTCCTTTATGTTTTATAAGAGTTTACTGGCCAAAGCATACATATTGTCATCTTAGGTCATTTTTCTGTTCCTACTTCTCCCTCTTCATTCCCCTGTCAACATTACCACCCCTGTCTCTCTTCTGTAACTACTTCAGACGCAGCCCACCTGGAGGCTGTCATGTAGGGGACCCTCGAGTTCCTTTGCTCTACCCCATCTCTCCCCCTCACACGTCTGTCTGCTTTTCTGAGCTGAGTCTTCTGTTCACAAGTGCCCATCACCGTCTGGACTATCTTCTTTCTCTTTCAACAGATTCCTAGCTTAGCCACTAGGTCTTCCAGGTCCTCCAGAGTTTCTTCAACCCATTTCTGCTCACTTCTTCTTACATGCAGTGCTCCAGGATCTTGAAGCGTCGTAAGATTGAAAGGAGGGAGGAAGGGGAGAGGGAAAGTGCAGAACTGGTCCCAGCAAAGGACCCCAGGTTCTGGCCTGGGAAATTGGTGACTATTGCTCTCAACCATTCTTACTTTGAAGAGTTGGGTTGCAGAGGGAGCAATTCATCTCTCTTGTCCCTCTCTCTTCCATGTTAAGGCTTCTCATCTCCCCTTGGCTCTGAACTATGCAGTTTCTATCAGGACCATAGGAAGCAATTCAGAGCCAGAGGCCTGTGGATAGATAGGTCAGCTTTAATTGCCTTGCCGTATGAAACTCTTCCAGTTGTCCCAGAGCCACTTTCTGCCATCTGTGCAAGCCAAGAATGTCCTTCTCTCCATCTTTCCTACCTCCATCTTAAACATACATACAAAATAACTGCCAGCTTCCTTTCTTATTTTGTCTCCAAAATTGACTGTCACAGGGGAATGAGAAAATGTTCTAAGCTACAAGATTCCCATTTCCTTAAAGTGATATCCTGTCCTAGTGAACCAGTCAAGTAACAGATTCTGCTGCATTTGTTTTAAATTTCCCCTCCTGCTTTTCAGAGCTTGTGCTGAACAGGCCACACCCCTAAAGACAAAGGAGAGAAAACATGGTTTTCTTATCCTCTACCACCAGGTACCCAACAGGAATAGGCCCTGAAGTGATTCAGACTAGCAAATGTTATGGCAGATGGTCAGGATGCAGGTTACCACATCCAGGGACTTCACTTTTGCCTTTAAAAATCACAGCCATAACTTGTGCTCAGGACTTCCGCTTTAGCTGGCTGCTCCCTGGGATTTTCTCCTGCTTTAGAGTTTTGTTTCATTTTTTATTGTCTTGATTTCCCAGTAGCAGCCTTGCCCTAAAGCTTGACTGAGTTTATGGCTCCTAAGGAGCTTTCCTAAGACTCTTGACTATTTTTCTTCCCCCTTCAGTCAAGTGTTTTTACAGTTAAGAATTAATTTGTCACTGCATACGTACCCTGCCAGTCTGTCCCTGTGTTGGGTGGCTAATTTATGTAGAGGGTCTTTTTTGTTTCTTAGCCCCCATGACTAATTATCTAGTCCTAACTTCATTTTTATCAGTGGGAAGATGTATGTGGGACCTCAATGAGGAGCACTGCCAGAACCACAGTAACAAAATGGCACTGAAATAAGGAAGCAGCAGGTCAGAACCCCCTAGATAGTTCCTGAGTTGGTTCTCAGTCTCATTAAGGAGGCAGAATAATTGCTTACCCTGAAACTTCTCTGATAGTCAAAGGTAATTTCACTTACCTTGTTATTGCTAACAGCCATGTGGTCACTCTCCCCCAATCTTTGTCTTCCAGATCCATCTGGACCAGAACCAAACATCATGGAAGGTGTCACTTGGCCCTTCCTAAAGTCCATGGCCTTTCTAGAGGCCTAAGGGAGGACACTTTCAGAAAGGAGCTGAGTGTATGGTGGGTGTCCTGAATTCGTTCACGTGAATACAGGCCTCAGGCTTCCCACCCCACTCCAGTGTGAGTGCTCGATACACAAGCACTCTAGCTAGCTGCCATGTACCCAAGGCCACAGAGGAAGGGGACAGAACCAGGTCTTCTGGTCTGCTCACTTTCTGCCCCATTCCCTTAACAGAAAGCTTGCTTAGAGTTGAAAAGTCTAAGAAAGCCTCCCACAATACTAGAGAGGCCAAAAAAAAAAAAAAAGGTCATGCCCCCTTTACTTACTCTTTTGCTGCTGGTTATGCACCTCAAATCTGACTTCCTTAGCCTTTACCTCCCTCCTTGGCCCTAAGCATTAGACCATGTACTCTAAGTAGTGGTTAAAGAGGGACTGAGCAAACTGAACCTCCTCTCGCTCACTTCTCTATCCCTGTTCTGTTGGTTTTGGCTTCTTTCTTGATTCACTGCCCTCTAGCACCACCCATCCTGATAGATGGAGTGCTTAACCCCAACCGTGCCCTATGTACAGCCTGAACCACCAAACAGACACCAAAAAAATTCTTCCTGTGGTTTCTGGGGCTCCCCTACTCCACACTGAGAGGCTCCTTAAAGGTGCTAGCCCCTGATACAGCTGTCCCCGCCAGTTTTCTCCTTTTTTCATAACTTCCTTCCCATCCCCAAATCATTAATTTTTCATTAATATTGTACATTGTATACACAGGAAGGAAATATGTTATTTTTTTAAATTTCATAACCAGTCTGTTTAGATTCCAGTCTTCCTAGCTATATCACATATGCCTTGTTGATATGCTCTTTGTGCTTTCTTTAGACTTAATGTTTGACGGGGGTGGGGGTGTCTGGAAGAACAGGAAAGGTGGGGATCCTAAGGCAGATTAAAGGACTCCCTCCACCCCACTACAGCCTCCCATAACTCTAGTCATCCCTCTCATAGTACAGGACTGATTTCTCTGTGTCTGTTTGTACACACAAATGTGCATACACACATAAATTCCCCCATCCCATACCAAGGTGGTTACCCAGCAGGAATGAGCATAGGTGGCTGCTGGCCACCATTACCACCCTCTGTACCAGTTGAGTTGTCTCTCTTTGGGGTAAAGTCCTACCCCAGAATGAGAAAAGGCTGGGGAGAGTAGGGCAGGTTAAAGGAGCTCATGTCTTTTGTAGATGTAGGTTTGTATCATAGCTACTAGGGTTTATTTTTTTAATGGGGGGCTAACAGCACAGAGTTATCTCACCAGCAGTAGCTACTGGTGAGTGGTGTTTTAGCTGTAAGAAGTGGCTATGAGCAATAGTTTCACTGACTTTACCTTAGGGCAGTGGTTCCCAGAATGTGGTCCAGGACCAGCAGCATCAGTGCCACAATAATCTGGGAACTTGTTAGAAATACACATTCTCAGGCCCCATCCCAGACCTATTGAATCACAGACTCTGGGGGCAGGATTTAAAAGCACTCCAAGTGATTCTAATGCACACTAAAGGTTGAGAACCATTTCTTTTTTTTTTTTTTTTTGAGACGGAGTCTTGCTCTGTCGCCCAGGCTGGAGTGCGGTGGTGCAATCTCGGCTCACTGCATGCTCTGCCTCCCGGGTTCATGCCATTCTCCTGCCTCAGCCTCTCCGAGTAGCTGGGACTACAGGTGCCCGCCACCACGCCCGGCTAATTTTTTGTATTTTTAGTAGAGATGGGGTTTCACCGTGGTCTCGATCTCCTGACCTCGTGATCCGCCCGCCTCGGCCTCCCAAAGTGCTGGGATTACAAGCGTGAGCCACCGCGCCCGGCCGAGAACCATTTATTAGGGATAAGCTGGGAAATTCTTACAGGTGTGGAGTATATTTCAAATACATCTTTTGCCTTTGCACTAACATTCTTCCATTTCTTTCAGTCTCTTCCTCAATTCCCATTAAAGTAATCCCCATCATATCACTGATCTCAAAAACTAGATTTGTCTTCTTCCTAGTCGTATCCCTAAAACCATGCATTGGTCTGGACAGGAGTTGTCCCATATTCCCTTACAGACTGGTCACTCCATGTTCTCTGTTACAGTAACGACCAGCCAGAGCTTCAGCTGTCCCGTTCCTCCCCCTACAACACACACACCTTTCAGGCAGGGAGGAGATGAGCTTCCAGCCCCAAGAGTGGAGGCTGCCACGTCCTAACATAGTATCTATTGAAAAGGAAGCAGTGTGTATCTATGATTATATCTCTGTTCATCTATATATTTTTGACATGTAGCAACACCTCTCCGTCTTATCAAGGAACTCAACTTGGTCTGGGTCTCCCCAGTGCCCAGTGGTGGCCTTTGACAGGTAGGAGGATGCAGTGCTGCAGGCTATTTTGTTTTTTGTTACAAAACTCTTTTACCTTTTCCCCTCCACCTGATTCAGCATGATCCCTGTGAGCTGGTTCTCACAATCTCCTGGGACTGGGCTGAGGCAGGGGCTTTGCTCTATTCTCCCTACCCATACTGTCTTCCTTTACCCCTTGCCACTTAGCAGTTATCCCCCCAGCCATGCCTTCTCCCTCCCTCCCTTGCCCTGGCATATATTGTGCCTTATTTATGCTGCAAATATAACATTAAACTATCAAGTGAACCACTGTTACGTCTGATGCTTCACTCCTCTATCCACAGCCCCCATTGTTCACTTTTCTGGGAGGTCACTGGCCTTTCGCGTCTGTCATCTTCGTCACTCCCCCATTTCTTAGGACAGAAGGAACAGGGGTTTTTGTCTCTAGTTTTTATACATGAGAGATACAGCCTAGAGAAAGTGGATGATTTCTATAAATTACAAAGTATGACAAAAGGCCCAGGGCAGAGCTCCTGTGGACTGCCTTGGAGATAAGGGCCTTTGGCATCCTGGCAGCAAGCACTCACAGGAAACTTAGTATGTGCTTTATGTGGATGGCGGGTGGGACAGTTGCTGATGGCAAATGGTCTTTTATTTTTCAGTGTTTTGTTGCCAACCCCCACCCAACCATTAAAAAAAAGTGGCCGTGGTGACCAGGGAGCACACACACAGACAAAGACAGAAAGTATAGCTTTCTATGGTAAGGAGGAGGCTGGTCTGGAAATGAGGGGTAGAGTTTATTTAGAAGCAGGTAAGAAAACCGGGCATGGTGGCTCATGCCTGTAATCCCAGCACTTTGGGAGGCTGAGGCGGGTTGATCACCTGAGGTCAGGAGTTTGAGACCAGCCTGGCCAACATGGAGAAACCCCATCTCTACTAAAAATACAAAAATTAGCCGGGTGTTGGTGGCGGGCGCCTGTAATCCCAGCTACTCAGGAGGCTGAAGCAGGAGAATCACTTGAACTTGGGAGGCAGAGGTTGCAGTAAGCTAAGATCGCACCATTGCACTCCAGCCTAGGCAACAAGAGTGAAACTCCGTCTCAAAAAAAACAAACAAAAAAAAGAAGCAGGTAAGAGTTCACAAGAAAAACAGGTAATGCTCAGAGACTGTGGGAATCAGGAGGAGGTGTAGGGAAATCACAGATAATTTATTGCATCTGTATATTCCTTTATAATTAACATCACAAATGAGAACAATGAGCCAGGCTGAAGAATTTGACAAAAGAGATAGCAGGTGTCTCTGGAGTTTCCCAGTAGGAGAGAAATGATTTAAGAAGCTGTCTGTGGCTGGTGTTTGGTAGACACGTGACACAAATAGCCTGTGCCTCCTGAGGAGAGCAGGAAAGGCAGTGGTGGTCTTCACTGTGTTGTGGCCAGGAGCACATGGGGGTCCAGAGAAGGATAAGAAAGGAAATTGCTGAAAGCCAAATACCAAAGCCCAGATTATGAGGTTTTGGAGGTTCCCACCACTGAAACTGCACTCTGAAAACTAGGCAGTTTATCAAATTAGAGGAATCAACCCATTCCAACTTCAAAGGAGACCAGTTACCTCCATCCTGGACACAGGAAGCCAGCTAAACCAGCCTCTTTCTGAACGCAGCTCAGCCCAGAGCCACTTGTAATTGATGTTTAGAGAAATACTAGAAGCAGCAGGATGGTAAACATGGAATGGCTGCCCTATGCTACATGGAATGGTAGATTGCTTTACTGTTCACCTAGTGATAACAGGAATAGTCGCTTCATTTTATTCATGATGAATTGAGGTTTAGCCAAGTCACACAGTGAAGTGCAAGAGCTAGGATTACAACTGAGTTCTGTCTGGCCCAGAACCAGCTCTGCAGTGTCCCATCCACCCTCACACCGCTGCTCCTCTGGACCTCTGTCACACAGGAGCAGACAAGGATCATGCTGGGATGCAGCAGCTACTGCCCACAGAAGAGCCGTCTCCCCGTGGCCTTGATACTCCCTTTTAAGAAGTGGTAAACTGGCCGGGTGCAGTGGCTCATGCCTGTAATCCCAAAACTTTGGGAGTTCCAGGCAGGCGGATCACCTGAGGTCGGGAGTTCAAGACCAGCCTGACCAACATGGAGAAACCCCATCTCTACTAAAAATACAAAACTAGCCAGGCGTGGTGGTGCATGCCTGTAATCCCAGCTACTCGGGAGGTTGAGGCAGGAGAATCACTTGAACCCAGGAGGCTGATGTTGCGGTGAGCCGAGATCAAGCCATTGCACTCCAGCCTGGGCAACAAGAGCAAAACTCCGTCTCAAAAAAAAAAAAGGTAAAACTACAAGATACCATGATGATGCATGTCAGGTTCTATGCTTGGGACCAACCATGAGACAAAGCTTACAAAAAGGTTTACCCTGGCTTAGTCTGCATTAACAGAAATACGGTATCTGGAGCATCCAGATCCAAACCTGCTCTAATCTACATATCTAAAGGATAAGTTGGTTCCAAGATGCCTTGCCTTAAAGAGTGAGGTGCTTCCCCTTGAGCAAAAAAGACTATGGAGTGGGTCAGGTGCGGTGGCTCGCCTGTAATCCCAACACTTTGGGAGGCCAAGGCAGGTGGATTGCTTGAGGTCAGGAGTTCAAGACCAGCCTGGCCAACATGGTAAAACCCCATCTCTACTAAAAATACAAAAATTAGCCGGGCATAGTGGTGTGTGCCTGTAATCCCAGCTACTTGGGAGGCTGAGGCAGGAGAATCGCCCGAACCCGGGAGGCAGAGAGAGGTTGCGGTGAGCCGAGATCGCACCACTGCACTCCAGCCTGGGTGACAGAGCCAGACTCCATCTTAAAAAAAAAAAAAAAAAGGCTGGGGTGTAAGAATGAACTCTGTCTTCAAAAATATGAAGAGCTTTTACACGTGAAAGAGATGAGATGTTCTGTTGAGACTTAATTGAGCAAACTAAGACCCCGAGTAGAAGTCACAGGAAGCCCAAAGCCCCCTCGGCACAAGGATAAATATTTCCGAAGACTATCTGAGGAGATGGTAAGTTCCCCGACTGGGGCACATGAGGCAATCACAGCCAACGTTTTGAGGATACCTGTTCTATGCCAGCTGTTTTATTGAATGGATTACAAAAAGTGTGTTAAGTAATGCACACCCCAGGAAGGAGTTCCTTGTAAAATGGGCCCATGTTTTAGGTGAGGAAACTGAAGCTCAGTGCGGGAGACAGCTTGCTCAAGCAGAGGCCAACGCCTTTACGTCATGGCTCTTCCTCAGCACAGGCTAGAGACCCACACTGGTGGGGATGCTCTGAAAGGGACTTGAGGATTAGAAGGAACCTGCACCATATGGCTTTGAAGGCCTCTCCCTGAGGATTAGTGATTCTGATTTTTCTTAAGACAGGCTTCTAGGCTACCCTAGTATGTGAGAGCCAGAGCAAGGCAGAGGCTGTGGTGACCAGAGTCGGGGGCAGAATGATAGTCCAGCCCCATAGTAGCCTACTCCTGTCCTTCTGGGACTCCCTGGAGTCTGGACCCTAGCACCTCCACTCAGCCTCACCCTCCTCACTTCCTCTGCAGAGGTCTATTCTAGGAAAAGGAAATGGCCGGAGCTGGCAGTGAGGAGCTGTGACCACAGGGTGGCAGCAGTGTTTCAGCTGTGGAGGGTGACTATAGGAAGGGCGATGAGGCGGGTCGGAAGCAGTGCTCTCTAGTGAAGATGGGGGTCTGTCTGCAAAGATTTGAAGCCACACTCATTCAGTGGGCTCCAAAATCCTGCAGCCTCCCTCTATATCTTAATAATTTTTTTTTTTTGAGACAGAGTTTCTTTTTGCCAAGGCTGGAGTATAGTAGTGCCATCTCGGCTCACTGCAACCTCTGCCTCCCGGGTTCAAGCAATTCTCCTGCCTCAGCCTCCCTAGTAGATGGGATTACAAGCGCCTGCCACCATGCCCAGCTAATTTTTGTATTTTTAGTAGACACGGGGTTTCACCATGTTGGCCAGGCTGGTCTTGAACTCCTGCCCTCAGGTGATCCACCCGCCTCGGTCTCCCAAAGTGCTGGGGTTACAGGTGTGAGGCACTGCACGCGGCCAAAAAAAAAGTTTTTTTTTTAAAAAAAAGATACAGGCTGGGCATGGTGGTTCACGCCTGTAGTCCCAGCTACTTGGGAGGCTGAGGCAGGAGAATCGCTTGAACCCGGGAGCCAGAGGTTGCAGTGAGCCGAGATCGCGCCACTGCACTCCAACCTGGGCAAAAAGAGTGAAACTCCATCTCAAAAAGAAAAAAAAAAAAAGTTAAATTCTCTCCATCACCATGAAGTTGAATATATTTTTTCTATCCACAGGCAAATCTGAGTAGCCTCCAAGAGGCACACAAGCAGAGGATGGGCTGTGTTGCCCTGACTGCCGGCCCCAGGCGCGAAGGACCAGGCCTGATCATCCTGACAGACTCTGACCCTGGCTCTTCCCACTCCTCTTCCACTCCAGGACATCCTACTTAACCCCTCTTGACATGAGTTTCTTGTGCTTTAGTCTACAGGTTAGGAAAGCGGGGAAGTGATAAACTGAAGCTCTCCAACCTGTTGAGGGATTAGGGGTTCGTGTAAGGCTCCCCAGGGCCTGGCTTTGACAAAGCGTCCGCAACTAATGATGCTTCTTGAGCTCTGGAGACAGACAGGATTTATGCATCTAATAAAGTCTGTAACTCCAGGCTTAGGGGCTGGGGGCAGGAGGCTGAAAGCATGAAGTCCTGGGGGCGCCATGGGAGGAGATCCCAGGCGGCTCCTAATGAGCCCTGCATTTCCATTTGCCTGCTCTAGATTCCCCTAAGGCTACTGCGAGGCTGGGGGTGGGGGAACAGCAGGTATAAGAGGCTGGGGTGGCTGCAGGAGGGTGGATGGCAGCATGGATTCTAGGCAGGCTGCTACACTGCTGGTGCTGCTGCTGTTAATAGACCGGGGCTGTGCTGAAGGGCCAGGAGGCCGGCAGGAAGACCAGTTCTCCGCGGTGAGTGTGTGTCCCATCCCCATATCACCATTGCCTCTACCTGGGTTGAGACTTGTGCTCTAGGTTCTGATACTTTCTCTGGCTGCCAAGGTTGTCATTAGGTCCTCACATCTGAGGAAATGGTTCTGCAGCCTCCTACCCCTTGCCCCTGGAAGCCAGTCCCTTCCCCTTGTGACTTATGTGTCCAGGGTATTTGCCCATCTTCCTTCTCTGAGACCTCCTTGGCACAGGAGGAAGACAGCGAACCCCTCCCACCACAGGATGCCCAGACCTCTGGGTCACTGTTGCACTACCTGCTCCAGGCAATGGAGAGACCTGGCCGGAGCCAAGGCTTCCTGTTTCAGCCCCAGAGGTAAGTCTGAAAGGGACACAAGCGTGGCAGCAGCTGGGGGTGGAAAGGGCAGGAGGCAGAGGAAGAGAAGGAAGGGGGCTAGAGAAGGGAGACTGTGGGGACCTGAGGACAAATCTTTCCTAAGGTTTGGCAGAAATACCCGAGGATCCTGGAGCAATGAACGGCTGAGTCCCCGAGCTGGAGAGGGGCTGAATTCCCAGTTCTGGAGCCTGGCTGCCCCTCAACGCTTTGGGAAGAAGTGATATGTCATCCCTTGATATGTCTGCATGCAAGATCCACACCCAAAAGTGTCAATGTTTGCCCCCCAAATAAAATTGTCTGGCTTCTGAATCCATGTGTGTCTGTGTGAGACTTTACAGGGCTGGGTGGAAGCCCAAGGGCAAGAACCACCACCCTTCCCCTCCACCAAACCCAGCCCTCCAGCAAGGCAGCTGACAACATTCCCCGAGGCCACTGTGCCCAGCCTCCTCCCACCAGAAAGGAAAACAGGAGAATGGCTGGACAGGAGCTCAGGGAAGGCATACAAAAGTAATGTGGTGACCTCCTCTGCTATCCACACTGCTCAGGGAAACAGAAGAGAAGGGCTTAAAAATCCACAAAGCAGCATATTTATTCCAGGCTCTAATAGACAGCCCCCTGATTTCATTCCCATTCATCATCACCAATAGAATGAGGACAGATCCTGGGCTGGCTGAGGCTCTGTGGCCCTTGGCTCCTTGCCCTGTGCCTTCTCAGCTTCAAGGCAGGCAGTCTGTGTCAGAGGTAGAGATGGCACCCACAGAGGGTACCAGAGCTGCGCAGATACATGAGCCCAGAGGCAGAAAGAGCAGGGAGCAAAGGGTGCATATCCATGAGTCCAGCTGGGGCTTCACTTGCTGCCTGCCATGATCTTGAGGTACTGCAGGGCACGGCGGGCAGCCTCACCACGGGCTGCCTCCCTGGTGGTTGCAGAGCCATGACACACAGTGGCCGGCTGGGTGGACAGTTCCACCAGGCACTGGCAGAGTCCACTCAGGCTCAGCTCCTCTGGAGAGCAAGAGAGAGGAGGGAGGCAATGTTGGGGGAGGTAGCCCTGGGGAGGCAGCCCTGGGGAGGGGTGCGTTCACGTTATCATCACCCCCTTCTACTTGCTCCGGGCCAGCCCCCACCATCCCCCAGCTCGCTCCCCAGCTAGCCATACCAATATCCAGGTAGCTGACATGAAAGGCCTGCTCCTCAGAGAGCTCACTGAGGACACGGCAGCAGGCAGGGCCCAGGGCACCCAGGGAGCCCAGGGAGCAACTGCGGAGGGACAGGATCTTCTCTCCTACTGAATTTCGCAGAGAATCCCAGGTGCAACCTGGGCCCCGGTTTCGAAGACCATCCAGGCGAGAGCCCACACCCTGTCAAGATGGGAACAGTGAGAAAGATGAAGCGAGAGACTGGGACCCAGGCATTGAGACATTCAACGTCAAAGGAGAACAAAGCACAAAGAATACTTCCTCCAGCTTGCCTCCCCCGAGTCAATCCCTGGGTGGCCCCTTCTAACTATCAGGCCCTGGGCCAGATGGCCAGGCATCCCTCCTCATCCCAGTAACAGAGCTACAGAGTGGGCCTACAGGCAAGGCTGAGTCGGCCCCAGGAACCCTGGGTCTGGTAGGAAAACTTTGGCAGAGGCAGACCTAGGGCCCAGAGAGGCTCACTGCTGAGTCACAGACCCAAGTCCCTGGAGCCCTGCCCTGGCATGGAGGATGGGCCACGGCGCCCGGCCCACATGAGCCACTCACAATGGAGAAGTGGTCATCATCAGGCTCCACCTCATTGCCATCCCGGGCATCCAGAGGCACCGTGTGCACTCGAAGCAGCATTTTGGCCGCCGCATTCCGCTTTGCCAATTTTTTGGAAGTGCCACTCCCTGCATGTGGAGAGAGGGCTGCTGGGTTATGATTCCCCACAGACCCAGTGCTTCCACCCAGGTCATACTTGGATTGAGGGTCCCCCCAGAATGTCAACTGGAAAGGGGAACTCAAGACCTGCCCATGCACCTGAAAACCTGATCAGCCAGAGAGAAGGGGACAAACAGGGTGCCAAGAAGCTAAAAGGAAGGGGCTGAGCCAGGGACTGTGAAGCTAAGAGAGCAAGGGGTGTAGCAGAGTAAGGCCAGGAGCTGCTTTGGGGCTGGGGCCAGAGTGCTGCAGGAGAGGAGTTGTGAGAACCCCTTCCTGCCCAGTTACCAATCTCAATGAAACGCTCCACTCGACAGGTCATGGTGAATTCTTTGCGGTGGGCTGGCCCGGACTCCTGGGTCACTGTGTACTCCGGCAACCGCCAGCCTTTCTGCACCACCAGCTCCTTGGAAGGGAGACACAGGGTGCATGAGGCTGAGTGAAAAAAGGCTTCTCACACCCACGCTGGTCCCCACGCAGGAGCCTCAGACTCTATGTGAGAGGAAGGAGAGGGGGGTTGAAAGGGCCTCAGTACAAGGAACCGCCCCTACCCCCAAACACACATAACCTTCCCTCATGGCCCCTGGCTCAAGGGAAGACAGGCATGCATGGGAAATGAGGATGGGACACACCTGCAGAGCACCAACGGGGTTGCACTCAGACTGCTGAGGGGAGACAGGGGGCTGCAGTTCCATGGGGGGGCTCCTGAAGGAAAAAGGGCACACGGCCAAAGTTGAGGTGAAGGGTTCCATCTGAGCCTGCCCATGAGCTCCAAACCTAACCACTACTTTAGATTCCCGACTACCATCTCCCGATTCCCACCTGGCAGGCAGCTGTCTGTCCACACGTCTAGCCTGCTCCCTCCTGCTCTAGCCGGCTTCCTTCCCACTCCCACTCAAGGGAGGCCTTCTCCAGGCCCCAGCCCATTTCCATTCTGGAACACTTGGGTATCATCTAAGCCAGGACAGTGGGAGAAGAGCTGTATTTCCAGTCCCAGAAGTGCCTGATGGGCCTCAAACACAGAACTGACGTGGTCAACCCAGAAGAAAATGGGGCCTGCAAGACCCTTAAACATGGTCGAACATCATCCATAAGGCTATCTGAAAATCACAAATGACCTCTTGTCCCAAGAGCTTACCAGCTGCTGTGATTTCTTCAAGTTCTGGTTCCCAACTATTCCATTCTGTTTATTCTCAGACTTCCTCATGCCTGACCAGCTTGGGTCCAAGGACTGAGGGACCAAAAACCAGAACCCCTTCCTCCACCCACCTCAGGCAGTCAGGGGACACAGATACCTGGTTAGGACAACAGATGGAACTGGGGTAGCAGCTGCTGCAGCAGTAAAAACCGGAATGTCCTCAGGCAGTGAAGAGTCTAGGGGAGAAAAAGAACTTCCCGAGGGGAAGGGGGCCTTTGATTCACACCCATGTATAGGGGGAAGAGCAGGGTGGGGGACCCACATCCTCCTGACCTCCCGATCCCCTAAGAGAACTTCCAAATTGAGCCAAAGAATCAGGGAGGCTCAACCAACAGCTTCCTCCTCGGATCCTTTGCTGCCAAACACCGGCAAAAAGACTGAAAAAAGAGAGTCTCAGAGAAGAGGGTATCTTTGTACCCAAGAACCAGAGGAGCAACAAACTCCAACCTGCGCGTGAAGGAAGGACATCTTGCTAGAGGAGGTATGTTGGGGAGTAATTCCCTTTAGCCTCAGCCTCTACCCCTCTCCCTCCCTAACCCAGGCCCCAACCTACTGCCACAACCCCTCTATGGGGCTAACCAACCCCTCCACCCCAAGAATTCTTCATAGCAGCAGAAGCCCTGGAAAACTCTGTTCAGGTCCAGAGGGACTCTCAGGAAGAGGCCAGGTCAGGATGGCTAAGTGTCACCCGGCCAGGCCTGGGGGCAGAGGGGGTGGTGCAGGGCCTGGGTTCCTTGAAGGGCTTCTGGGATGCCTCGGTTCCTCCCTCACCTGCTGTCCTCCAGGGCCGGCTCCAGCATGCTCCCCCCTTTGAGGTGTTTGAGGGCCACCTCAGCTGCCTTGTGCTTGGCTGCCTTCTTGCTGGGGCCCTGACCTGAGAGAGGGGGCATGGGCAATACTGGAGGTCACTGGAAGGACGGGAGAGAAATCAGCATCCCACAGCCTCTCTCCTCATAGCCAGAGGGAATCAATCAAGGCCTTTCTGACCAACCTCCCCCTGCTGAAGACTGGAAGTGTTTCACTAATTGCTGGAAGGAAGAGCCCTTATCTTTCCATTAGCTTCCAGAATTAAGCCATGCCAAGCAGGACTTCTGAGCTCAAACGCCTTGGGTGGACTTCTGAGCTCAAATGCTTTAATTTCCTTTGCAAAGCACTTTCTTTTTTTTTTTTTTTTTTTTTTTTGAGATGGAGTCTCGCTCTGTCGCCCAGGCTGGAGTGCAGTGGCGCAATCTCGGCTCACTGCAAGCTCCTCCTCCCGGGTTCACGCCATTCTCCTGCCTCAGCCTCTCCGAGTAGCTGGGACTACAGGCGCCCGCCACCACGCCCGGCTAATTTTTTGTATTTTTTTAGTAGAGACGGGGTTTCACTGTGGTCTCGATCTCCTGACCTCGTGATCCGCCCGCCTCGGCCTCCCAGAGTGCTGGGATTACAAGCGTGAGCCACCGCGCCCGGCCGCTACAAAGCACTTTCTTTTCCCTCAATAAATACAGAGAGCTGGAATAAGAGAGGGTAAGCTCTGGAGTAAAAGCCCCACTCTGCCACATACTAGGCATGTGACCATGCACCAGCCATTTACTATCTCAAACACTCAGTTTCCTCATATTCAACATGGGCGGGCGGGGGGAGGAGTTGGGGGGGAATACTACCACCTACAATCACTGGTTAGACTGAGGTTTAAAATTAAATGGGAATTTGGTTAAGCACCGGGAACAGAGCCCAGCACGCCAGGCACTCACTCCCCCAAATACTCCACTGGGATTTCAGTTATCTTCTCTTACTTTTCCTCTAGGGTGATGGGATCTTCCAGATCACTGTGGCAGTCCTGCTCGCTGCTCTAACTCTCCCACGTCCTACCCACCTTCTTACAGCCCTGTTCTCCCAATCCAGTCAGTAGCTTTTCCCCTGAAATCTCTCCTTCCCTCACTGGCCTTGGAGAAAAGGACTGTGAAGAGAGAGACTCCAAGAAACAAAGCCATGGGGACCTGCAAATGCACACCCCAGCCAGGGTGCCCAAGCCTTCCTCACCAGTGCAGCTGGTGTCGCCAACGGTGACCCGGAAGGTGAAATTAGGCTGGTGGGCTTGGCCCTCGGCTTTGAGAAGGTCGTACACAGGCGTCTTCCCTATTCTGGTCCCATACTCCTGCAGAAGGCTGATCGGGGTCTTGCCTGGGTTGGCGGCCAGCATTTGCTCTATACTGGGGGAAGGGGCACAGACCCACATCACACCTCCCCTCCCTGCACCCACCTGGCCAAACACTTCCATACCAGACCTAGGCACATTATGGGGGACATAGGGTCCAAGGAACCCCAGGCAGTCTAGCATCCATTGGCTGGGTTCCAAGTGGAGGTGCAGGCTGGAAAAGTAGGGCCCACTACCCCAAAGCAAGGGGGGGAGAATGCATTGCTCCTGCCTCAGTTAAGGTGGGCGCGATCCTGTGCTCCAATGCAGGTTGAAAGTGCACACCCACTGACACAGTGCAAGCCAGGAACCCAGTACCCACCAAATGCACTGAATGTGGGGGCATAAAGCCCAGTGTTCCAGTGCAGTCTGGGAATCGGGCCAACCCTAAACTATTTAGAGCTGGAGGCAGCAGCCACTGCCCCGGTGCACGCCGGGAACCACTGCCCACTGCCCCAGTGCTTGCCGGGAACAACCCTCAGGCCAGGTGCATGCTGGGGCCGCGCCGCTACTCCCTCCGCACGGCCCCACGCTTTTGGCCCTGAAGGAATCGGTACGAGACGGCTCACCTAGGCAGCCCGCAGCCCGTGGTAGTGCCGGAGCCTTGCTCCTCTTCACTCATTCCCTCCTCCGTCCCCGCGGGCGCCACCGTGACTGCAGCCTCCACGCGCCCCAGTACACAGCCGACGAGCTAGGGCCGGGGCCAAGCCCGGAGTCGCGGCCGGTAGGGCCCGCCGCGGGGCACGCTGGGATATGGAGTCCCCCGCCCACCCTACTTCATGAGCCTCCATCTGGAGGGGAGCTATCCGCCCCACAACCCTCTGCGTGGCTCGCCCGGGCAGGCTGCACCGCCTTCTGGGAGGAGCGGGCCCTCCGCCGTCGCTTCTCGAGAAGGCCGTATTTTTTTGTTTGTAATACCGTCCCGCCTCCTTCCTTCCGCGCCCCCTCTCTCCCGGGCCGTGAGGCTGTGGACATGCGTACTAGCGGAGGGGAAGCCGCTGGGTAGGGAGGCGGTAAGGACTCACTTGGGCACGGAGCCTTTTGGATCGCGAGAAAACTACAGAACCCAAGAGCCCGCGCGCCATCTTTGTCGCAGCTGGAGAGGCAGGGTCAAGCACGCAAGAGAAGCTTCATGGCGTCATTGGTTACTCCCATTGCGTTTACTTCCCCTAGGCGCATTGAAATTGGTTACTTCGACTAAAGGGGCGGAGACAAGGAAAAGTCAGCCCCCCCTGACCCCGCCTCCTTGATGAAGGAAGGTTGTGATTGGTCCGGAGAGGCTGCCGTCGGATCCTGGCTCTGCGGTCTGGGAGGGTGGGCCTTACCTAGACGCCAGAGGGGACCGATCTCTGTTTCCGCAGGGCTCTGGAGCTGGTGCAGGTTTAAGTCCGTCTCAGACAGTCCCCTCAACCCACAGCCTAAGCCCCTGGCCCTTGGGCCTCCGTGACACAGAACTTGCTTCCTTTTCCTAGGTCGTCCTTCACCTCCCTTCAGGTTTTGCTCCTTTTGTGAAACCTTTTTAGAACCGCTCTAGTGAACCTCTCTTTAATTGGCCAGGCAACCTCTGGGGCCTGATAATCAGGCTGTAGTGTGGGACGACAGGATTAGAAGGACTAGGCACCTGGTGGTCTTGTTCCCTCTGCCATGAGTCTTGGGTCTCTCAGCTGAAGAGAGCAAAAGTGAATTTTGGCCGCCTAAGACTAATCAACTGATCTGGGTGTTGAGCAGACGCGCATTGTTTAGTCCTAGAGCCCCATTGCCTCCTCCCCCAAAGTTGCACAACCACTGGGCTGAGGGAAATCTTGTGACCTTGGAGAGAGAAAGGGAGATACCACATTAAAAAAAAAAAAAAAAAAAGGTTCTAATGAGTGTTCTGAGAAGGGGTCAAGAAAAAGATGTCTTACTCTGAGCCGGGGTTGGAGGTCCAGAGGAATCTTGAAATGATAATGAGGGGTCATCCAGGAACACTGGAGGAGGATGGGGCCTAGAGCCGAGTGAATTCCAAGTGGGTGAAATTGGAGTGAGCGGTGACAATCAAGGGAAGGAGAGCTGGCAAGATCGGTATGATAGGGGGAGCAATGCCAGAGCGCTAGGGATCCCAACTGAGGGGCTGCTCTCTCCGATGCAGAAAGGAGTCTATAAGAAGAGTCATAGGGGGTTCCTGTGGAATCAGCCTAAGGCCCGAGGTGGGACCTCCATAGGACACCGCCATCAGGGAGGCGCGGGGCCCAGGCGGGCCAGGTACGAGCCTGGAGCGCGCTGGATGGCAGCAGCGGGCTCCTTTAAGAGGCCGGCGGCTCCATCGCAGCATCCCCCGCTCAGGGCGTGTCCGTCCCGGGGGGCCAGGGGCGGGGGCCCTGGAAGGAGCGGGAGTTCAAGCCGAGCAGGGACGGGGCTAGGGGTCGGGGGGTGGGGGCAGAAAGCTGAGGCTGACACCCGTGCATCCGGACACCGCACGAGCATCGCCTGTGACAGCGCCCCGGGTCCGGTGGAGGGCAGCGGGGGGAGGAGGGAAGGAGGAGGAGAAGGAGGAGGAGGCGGGAGCAGCATCCGGAGCGGAGCTGCAGCAGCGCCGCCTTTTGTGCTGCGGCCGCGGAGCCCCCGAGGTGAGAGCCTGGCCGAGTTGTGGGGGGGTGGGGGACAGGGATGGGTCCGGGTCCTGGGATCCGGGCGTGGAGGGAGGGTCGGGATGCAGATGTGGCCTGGTGCGGGGTGGTGGCGTGGGGATGCTGAGGCTGTAGGGATGGAGGAACTGGGGACCTGGACCCGACGCCCGTGGGGCTGGGAAGGAAGGGAATGGAGCGGAGGGACGCCGCGGCCCAGCTTGGAGACGAAGGGCCTCCAGAGCTGGAAAGGACCGTATTGGGGTGGGGTGGAGGATGATTGGGGGACAGACTTAAAGGACAGAGGGCAAGAGAACATCTCCTCCCACTCATCCTCAGGAAGAGAGAGAGGGAAGGAGGAGGGAGAGTTTTGGCCCCCTCTAGGGAAGGAAAGGAAGGGCAAGGACTGATATACCCACCATCTCCACACACACACACACACACACACACACACACACACACACACACACACACACACTTAGCAGGCTGGACCTGAAGATTAGTCAGAGAGCACCTGTTCCTGGATGCCCAGGCGTTGGTCCCCCTCCCCTTCCAGCTGTGATCCTCCTAATCCCCTCCAGCTGTGGCATTCACCTCCATCCAGCTGTTGCATCCTCCCCTCCCCCATTCACGTGTGGGTTTCTCCCTCCTCTTTCTCTCCATCTCCTCTGGCTCCCCTAACCCATCTCCCCCAGTCAGGCCCTCCAAAAACCTCCTCCCTTTCCCACAAACACTCCTCAAACTCATTGGCTTAAAAATAAACAAGAGTTGAGACTTGCTGGTAACCAAGGCCTTGACTGAGAGGAGGGAAGAGTCAAGGCTCTGTAGACAGTGGGAGGAAACAGTGAGGTGTCCCTTAGAATTAAGGGAGGAGTCCTACCTTGTAGATGCTCATCTGCTGCCGTTTTCAGAGGAGCGTAGGTGAGTGGCCTCCAATCAGAAGGGAGTGCACATGAGGTCTCCTCACCCCACCCAGAGTCCTCTCAAGCCACAGTCAGTGCATCCCTCTAAACACATTTCCCTTGCAGTTCTCAAAGTGGACTCCATTGCTCTAGGAGCTCTGAGTTTCAGCCAGAGGGTCCTACCAAGCTAAGGCTAACAGAAAGGATTTAGGAAGGAAAGGACTCAAGTGCCCCCTGAGCCTTCCTGTCCAGACACTGAAGTTTCTCTGAGCTTTAGGGCCCCACTCCCTCCTATCTCACAGGTGAAAAAAAGTGTGTCCCCTCAAGCGTACCATTCATCCACTCACTCCCATTGTCAACTGGGGTAATGTTGGGAAAACCCCAGCTCTCATCATGGAGACACCAGCTAAATATCCATCCCAGTTATGGACAGAGGAGTCAAGAAGTTAGACAGGGCTCAGGATTTCCTAGGCTTCCTTATAGCTGAGGAGGGCAGAACCCTTCTAAAAACCAATTGCTTTTCCCCTGGTGGTGACACTGTGGTAGGATAGGCCTTTTCTAGGAAGAGGACTCTTGGTTCTACCACTCACAGCCCGGACTGTCGTAATCCACAGTCCTCTCTCTCCCCTGCCTGGATCTGGAGAGAAAGAAGGAATCAACCCTGTAAGAAGTCCTTGCTAGGGTGGACTGGAGATCACCCCTACATTCAGGTCCTCAGCCCTACACCAGTCAAGCCCTGGGACCCCCAGCTGCCATGCTTCCTCCAGTGAGGTGGAAATGTCTGCCCCTCACACCTGCCACTCATCCATTCACTCACACTGTTGACTGAGGTGATGCTGGGAAGAAGGAGGATACTGTTGAGAAGATGCCAGCAGGGGACATAGGGGCTTCATGAGGGCCTGGCCACAGAGACTGGTCTGTCTGGTTCATTGGCTCCCAGAAGGACTGGGGTCATATGTGTGCATGGAGAAGGTGAGGAGACTGTGACAGTGAACAGATTCCAGAGGAGGCTAAAGATCATTCAGGATAGAGCCCTTGCCCTTTGGTTTCTTCATTCTTTGGTCTTTTTTTCCTTCTCGTTTCTCCACCTCCCTTTCCATCTGTACCCTCCCTACTGGCACTTGCTTTGAGAAAGAGAACAAGGGAAAGAAGGGAAGGGAATCACATTCATAAAAAACTTACAAGTGTGTGTTAGGCACTTTTCATATGGCTAATGCTTATAGAGAGCTTCCTGTGTGCCAGGTCCTGGGCCAAGAACTTTATTTTGATTGTCTTAACCATGCCCTTAACAAGACCAAGTGAGATAGTGTTATCATCATCTCTGATGGAGGAGAAAACTGAAACTTAAGTAATTTGTTTAAAGTAAAAAAGTTAGTATGTGGCAAGAGGTAGGATTTGAACCCAGGTCTGTGTGACCCAGAACCTGTGTTCTTACCCACCACATTATGTACTGCATTGCCACTGTGGGACATAGGTACCACTGTCCCTGTTTAGCAATGAAGAAACTGAGGTTTATTGAAAAGTCTCAGGCCAGGTCACCCAACTGGCCAGGAGCAGAGACAAGACCTCAGGAAGCCACTCTGATTTTGAGGCCTGTGTTCTCTCCTCTACCACCTACCCTCTCCCTATTGCACAACTGTCCTAATAAGCTAAGTGAAGGAATGCATGAGCAGTCCATCAATCTTATTTTCTCTTTTACAATTTAAATGTTATGTCTTACTTTAAAAGCAATTCAAAGTTGTTACTGAAATACTAGGAATATACATAAACCCAGAGGAGAAAATTAAAACACTCACAATTCCACCTACCTAGAAACTGTTGTTATACTTTGGTATTTATTCTTCCAGATTTTTAAAAATGCCCATCCCATTGAGGAACTATTTGTTAACATCCGCTGAACTTCTTCCTGGTCTATCTGAGGTCCTAGGTAGGAGGGACTCCTGAGGCCCATCCTACCCTGCTCTTGCCCTCCCCTTCCCCGAGGCCTCTGTGGGTAAGGCTGAGGGGTGATCCAGGGCCACATGATCAAAGGGAGGATCTTAGCAATATAGCTGCTTAAGAGAGCAGATTCCAGAGACAACTGGCCAGGGAGTGAGGATGGGGTGCAGAAAATCAGGCCTTCCCCCTTAGTCCAGAGGAGACAGAATGGCAGGATTTACAGAGGAGGGACTGGTGATCTGGTAGAGGAATGATTGGGGACTCCAGCACAATCACTAGCACTGTGACCTGGTTCTACTGGAACCTGAAATCACGGTTTATCCTGGGAAAGCAGAAGGTCAGAGACCAAGTCTTCAGCCTCTCCAGGATCCACAAAGAAAGACCTGGTGTCCAGCCAACCAGGAAGACAAAGCAAGGAGGAAGCATGCTGCTCCCTGCACCCCTTCCATCACCTTACTTAACCTTCACTACCCCAATAGGGAGGGTTGGGCACCACAGAGAGATTACATTCTTTAATCTAACTGGTGGCAAAACTGGGATTTTAGCTCTGATCTCTCCAAATCTGAAGCTGATTCTTTTTTCCTAAATAGTACTGTCCCTCCCTTCCCTGAACCCCTTCACTGCCCACCCCACTGGAAGAAGTGTGGCAGCTGGGGGTCTCAGGGCTTGATTTACCAATCAAGGACCCGAATTTAGGGGCGATCTCCAGTTTTCCCCCAAGTTCTCAGGGGAACTCATTTCCCCCTCATGAGGGCACTAAGAAAAGGGATAGTTCTTTCCATCTTGGGATCCTGGGGCCAAGACCACGGATCCTGAAAAATAGAAAATAAAAACAAGCTGCAGGGCACAGTGGTTCACACCTGTAATGCCAACATTTTGGGAGACCTAGACTGGTGGATCATTTGAGCCCAGGAGTTTGGAACCAGCCTGGGCAACAAAATGATACATGGTCTCTACAATTTTTTTTTTTTTTTTTTTGAGACGAGTCTCGCTGTGTGACCCAGGCTAGAGTGCAGTGGCGGGATCTCGGCTCACTGCCAGCTCCGCCTCCCGGGAGGCGGACTACAGGCGCGCCCGCCACTACGCCTGGCTAATTTTTTGTATTTTTAGTAGAGACGGGGTTTCACCATGTTAGCCAGGATGGTCTCCATTGCTGGGATTACAGGCATGAGCAACCGCGCCCGGCCTGTTTTTTTTTTGAGACGGAGTCTGGCTCTGTCGCCCAGGCTGGAGTGCAGTGGCGCAATCTCGGCTCACTGCAGGCTCCGCCCCCTGGGTTCACGCCATTCTCCTGCCTCAACCTCCCAAGTAGCTGGGACTGCAGGCGTCCGCCACCATGCCCGGCTAATTTTTTGTATTTTTAGTAGAGACGGGGTTTCGCCGTGGTAGCCAGGATGGTCTCCATCTCCTGACCTCATGATCCGCCCGCCTGGGCCTCCCAAAGTGCTGGGATTACAGGCATGAGCCACTGCGCCCGGCCTTTTTAAAATTTAGTCTGGTGTGGTGGTGAGTGCCTGTAGTCCCAGCTACTCAGGAGGCTGAAGGGGGAGGATCACTTGAGCTCAGGAGGTTGAGGCTGCAGGCAGTGAGCCGTGATCGTCCCACTGCACTCCAGCCTGGGCAACAAAGCGAGACCCTGTTTCAAAAACAATACAAGCTGCAGCCAAGGGGACAGGAGGCATGGCCACGATTGATCAGAGACCTTTATCCTCTCAGGGTTTCAAAGCTTGCAGAGGTGGAATTAGGACTCCAAAGTCTTGGGTCTCCTTTCCCTTTGAAGACTCCCCTTCCTGCCCCCACTCACGAAAGGGAATCGTCCTCCTTTTCCTGAGTAAAAAATGAGGTCTCAGACAGTGGAGAGCAATCAGTGTGAGAGCCCAAGATTTAGGCAGATGACCTGGCCTCTGAACTGAGCCCCTAAGAACACCGAACAGCTTGGCATTGACATTCTGTTGTTATACAAGAAGGAGCTAGAGAGAATTCAGAGAGTTTACCTGCCACAGGCTTCCAAAATCTCAGGCCAGAGAACCTAGAAGGTGGGATAGATGGGGGGTGACTTCCTACCCCACTCCACCCTGTCGCCTCCTTATGGAGTCACTTTGGGGCCACCAGCAAAGCACTGAATTAGGGCCTGTTGGGTGTCCAAAGAGCCTCCTCCCCTGGCAGACGTATGGCTTAGAGATCATTCTGTCCCCTCACCCAATGTGAGGCAGAAGCACCATCGACACTTGGTAGATATGGTTGACAGAGTGAGTGACAGAGAGACCCACCCTCCTGTCACATTGCTGCCCTTCCCCCATGCTCTGCATAATTGAGAACGGAGAGAGAGCTCCCCTCCCCCAGGGTGACTGAACGTCTGGGCCAGGGGCTCCTAGCCATCCTAGACGCCCCTCCAAAGCTCTGGCGCCAAGGCCCAGCCAGGGGGCAGTGGGACACAGCTGGCAGGTCAGAAATAAAGGAAACAGAAAGGGGTATGTGTGTGTGTGTGTTGGGAGAGAGGAATCTCCACTTTACTATAGCTCCCAGGGGCAGCAGCTTTCCCTCCACTCCAGGTCAAATGTGGAAGAGCTGTCATTAGCCTGAGATGTTTCCCTTGGTCCCACCTCCTACTTCTTCAGCTATCCCCATTACCGTAAAAAACAAACAGGTGAAATGGCTTCTCTCCTTCTCTCCCCAGCTGCTGGCCCTGGATAACAGAGGGGCCTCTGGGGAAGCCTGGTGAACTGGAGGGAGGCTCGGCTGGCTGCAAGTGTCTCTGAGCATGTCACCCTTTCTATGCCTAAACCACCTAGTCGTCAAACAACCAGATGACGGCTGAAAAATTCCTTTAAAAAGCCAGGTGTTGTGTCTACTCAAAGCTCGGCTTCTAGATAGGAAAGGAGATGGGTATTCTCCGTGTTTCTCACTCCCCTTTCATCTCCATTTTCTCAGGGTCCTCTGCTTTTCCAAACAGCTTTTCAAGCCATCCTTCTCGGGGTTGACTCCGCTTGACGCTGCTCCGGTGTCTGTATATGTCTCGGCTCCTTCCTCCTTCTCTAGCTGTACCTTTCGCCTTTTCTGTGCCCTGTCTCCCTCTCATTTCCTGCTTTCCTTCCCTGTGGTACCGCACCCCCAATGCCAACCCCACAAGTCCCCTCCTGCCAACACCCGACGCCTCAGCCGAAGATCTCTCTGCATGCGGGGACAAGGGAAGGAAGGGAACACAGATGGGGCAGACCGCTGGGTGGGGGTCCGCACCTAAGATCCTCGCAGCCATCCCGGCAACCAGCCACCTGGGCCGGCCCAGGTCAGGGGCGGGGCCCAGGCACAGCCCCGCCCCCACGTCTCGCTCACGTGATCCAGGGCTAATCTTGTCCTGGTGACTTCACGCGCCGCCTCGGGCCCAGTCGTCATGGTTACGCCGCAGCGCCCAGCGCTTCCCCCAGCCGGCCGTGTCCCCTCCCCTTCCCCACCCGGACCACCCGCTTCCGCCGCCGCGGCCCCCGCCCCAGCCACGCGCCACGTGACGGCCGGGAAGGAGGTCGGGAAGTGGGAGGGGGCGCTGTGGCGGTAACCCCTTCCTCTCCACTTTCAGCGGTCCTGACTTGGGCTTCGGCCTTCCATTGCTGGTGACCAAGCTGTCCAGGGGACGGCCCCGGCTCCTCCCCGAGGGCTCCAATCCCGCCATCCCTCCCTCCTGGCCTGCCAGGCGAGAGCGTCCCAGAGTCTTGGGCCTTGTTTCTGGGTGGTCCAGAAGCGAAGCCCAGGGTTGCGGCGGAGTGGGAGGTGGTGGGGGCGGGGAGGGAGGTTGGCGGGGGGGGGCAGGCAAAATCCCTTGGGTCCTCCAGACGAAATTCTCCCATATGTTGGCACTTTACTTGGTCTGTGTTTGTCTGTAATTTGCATTGCAATCTACACCTTACCTCTTGAAGCCACAAATACCGCATGGGATATGTTGGGGATTTGGAAGCTGAACTTTAGAGTGATTTGTGCTTTCTGGGCCTCAGTTCGCTCAAGAATATAATGGCACCAGTAGTACTTCCTTCACCTGGCTCTTCTGAGGATTCAGGGAGCTAATTTTGTGTGTGTGTGTGTGTGTGTGTGTGTGCGCGCGCGCGCGCCCTTGCGTAGAGAGAGTGTGCGGTGCTTAAGGCGATCCTCCGGGGTGGGTAGAGCAGTGGTTCCACCTTACCGAGCACCTTCTGCGTGCCAGGTGCTGTTGCAAGCCATGGTTCCCTTGTGATGCGAAGTCGTCTCTCTAAAGGCTGTCCAGGCTCTCAAAAGAGCCAGACTCCCGACCACATTGTCCCTCCAGTATAATGGGAACCATGATAGAGGACGCATAGCGGTTCTGTGTCAGCCCAGAAGGCACATTAACCTAGAGCGGATCAGGAAAGAAGGACGTCCAGGATAAAGTGACACCTGGATAGAGATGAGAAGCGCCTTCCAGGCTGGGGGTGAAGCTTGAGCTTCTTTTTCTTCTTTTTTTTTTTTTTTTTTTTTTTGAAACAGAGTCTTGCTCTGTCACCCAGGCTAGAGTGCAGTGGCACAATCTCAGCTCACTGCAACCTCCACCTCCTGGGCTCAAGCGATTCTCCCACCTTAGCCTCCCAAGTAGCTGGGACCATAGGCATGCGCCACCACGCCTGGCTAATTTTTTGTATTTTTAGCAGAGACAGGCTCTCCCCATGTTACCCAGGCCCATGTTGCCCAGGCCGGTCTCAAACTCCCGAGCTCAAGCGATCTGCCCACCTCGGCCTCCCAGAGTGCTGGGATTACAGGCGTGAGCCACCGCGCCCAGTGGAGCTTGAGCTTCTTAATAGCTACGGCCTTGTGGGCAGGTTAATACGTCTATGCCTTAGTCTATGAAACGGGGCTAATAATGCGCAGCTTACAGTTCTGAGGATTAAATATGCAAAGTGCTAATGCACCTTTACCAGAAGCTAACAAAGCTAAATACTTACTAAGCCTTTTTGTTTTTCTTTTCTTTTTTCTTTCTTTTTTTTTTTTTTTTTGAGATGGAGTCTCACTCTGTCGCCCAGGCTGGAGTGCAATGGCATGATCTTGGCTCACTGCAACCTCCGCCTCCCAGGTTCAAGTGATTCTCCTGCTTCAGCCTCCCGAGTAGCTGGGACTACAGGTGACCGCTGCCCCACCTGGCTAATTTTTTGTATTTTAGTAGAGACGGGGTTTCACCATGTTGCCCAGGCTGGTCTCGAACTGAGCTCAAGCAATCCTCGTGTCTCGGCCTCCGAAAGTGCTAGATTACAGGCGTGAGCCACTGCGCCCGGCCATAAGCCTTCCTTAAGTTAGCCATTATCATTGGGTGTCCTGGTTCAAAAACCTGAGGTGGCTAAGTTCTGGTGTTGGTGGGGGCGGTTGTTTTTTCTTTTGTGACAAGGTCTCACTCTGTCACTCAGGCTGCAGTTCAGTGGTGCAATCACTGCTCACTGCAGCTTCACCCTCCCAGGCTCAAGGTATCCTCCCATCTCAGACTCCCGAGTAGCTGGAACTAAAGATGCACATCACCACACTCGGCTTTTTTTTTTTTTTTTTTAAATGGAGTCTCACTCTGTTGCCCAGACTGGAGTGCAGTGGTGCGATCTCGGCTCACTGCTCAACCTCCACCTCCCGTGTTCATGCCATTCTTCTGCCTCAGCCTCCCAAGTAGCTGGGACTACAGGCGCCCGCCACCACACCCGGCTAATTTTTTGTATTTGTATTTTTTAGTAGACAGGGTTTCACCGTGTTAGCCAGCATGGTCTCGATCTCCTGACCTCGTGATCCACCCGCCTCGGCCTCCCAGAGTGCTGGGATTACAGGCATGAGCCACCGCGCCTGGCCGGCTAATTTTTATATTTTTGTAGAGATGGGTTTTTACCATGTTGCCCAGGCTGGTCTTGAACTTCCAGGCTTCAGTGATCCACTTGCCTTGGCCCCTCAAAGTTCTGGGATTAAAGGTGTGAGCCACCATGCCTGGCCCAATCTGTTTTTTGTTGTTGTTGAGACAGAATCTTGCTCTGTCGCCCAGGCTGGATTACAGTGACGCGATCTCGGCTCACTGCAACCTCCTCCTCCCAGATTCAAGTCCTCAGCCTCCTGAGTAGCTGGGACTACAGGTGCCCACCACCACACCTGGCTAATTTTGGGGATTTTTAGTAGAGACAGTTTCACCATGTTGGCCAGTCTGGTCTCAAACTCCTGACTTCAGGTGGTCTGCCTGCCTCGGCCTCCCAAAGTGTTGGTATTACAGGCATGAGCCACCACCCCTGGCCCCCAATCTGTTTTAGAAAGATCCTTCTGAAGGAGCTGGGTGGAGAATTGGGGCTAGGGAGGGCACTTGGAGACCAGCTGTCCTGGGCAAGGTGAGGACGGCTAATGAGGCTTGAACTAAGGCAGTAGCAGTGGGACTAGAAAATAGCATGCATTGGGTTAGAGCTTTACAAATCTAGGGTGCTTGTTAAATATGCTGATTCCAGGCCTACCACCCTCACCCCCCAGGAAAAAGTCTTCAAGGGAAAGGCCTGGTAATTATTACAAGAACTATCAGAGTTTCCCAAGCCTCCTTGTGTGCCTGTGTAATCATCTACTGAACCCTTCTAGATGTAGAGATTCCTGCCACCCCTCCCCCACTGCAATTCAGAATGTATGGCAGTCATTTCCAGACTAACCCAGGGGCTCATGGAAGGACCCTGCTAGCTATGAGGAACAATTAGACGGATGCTTGTTCTTGGGAATCTTCAAATCTCAGGATCTGGTAACTGATCAGTGTGGAGTGAGTTGGGAGACCAGGATGGCTCCTGGGGCCAAGTTCTGGACAAGTCTGGTGTAGGATTAAGGGTTTGCTGTGCCTTAGTGACAGCCAGTTTATTCCTTAGTATAGCTGAGGCTCAACTACAGCTCGCCTGAGGTCACATAGCCATTATGTGGCAGAAGCAAGTCAGGATTTAGGGTTTTTGTTTGTTTGTTTTTTGAGATGGGGTTTGGCTATGTCGCCCAGGCTGGGATGCAGTGGCTTACTGCAACCTCCGCACCTGGGCTAAAGCAATCCTCTCACCTCAGCCTCCAGAGGAGCTGGGACTACAGTCACAGGATCACCACGCCCGTTGTTTTTTTTGTTTGTTTTTTGTTTTTTGTTTTTTTGTATTTTTGGTAGAGACAGGCAGGGTTTTGCCATGTTGCCCAGGCTGGTCTCAAACTCTTTTTTTTTTTTTTTTTTTTTTTTTTTTTTTGAGACAGAGTTTCACTCTGTCGCCCAAGGCTGGAGTGCAGTGGTGTGATCTTGGCTCACTGCAACCTCACCTCTGGGGTTCAAACGATTCTCCTGCCTCAGCCTCCCGAGTAGCTGGGATTACAGGCGTCCACCACCACGCCCAGCTAATTTTTTCTTTTTAAGTAGAGACAGGGTTTCACCATGTTGGCCAGGCTGGTCTGGAACTCCTGACCTCAAGCGATCTACCCACCTCAGTCTGCCAAAGTGCTAGGATTACAGATGTGAGCCACCGCACCCAGCCAAGGTCTCAAACTCTTGAGCTCAAGTGATCCACCTGCCTCAGCCTCCCAAAGTGCTGAGATTACAGGCATAAGCCAACACACCGTGCCAGATTCGGGTTTTTTAATGGTTGCTTTTTATTTATTTATTTTTTGAGACAGAGTTTCGATCTTGTTGCCCAGGCTGGAGTGCAGTGGCGTGATCTCGGCTCACCAAAACCTCCGCCTCCCGGGTTTAAGCGATTCTTCTGCCTCAGCCTCCCAAGTAGCTGGGATTACAGGCATGTGCCACCATGCCTAGCTAATTTTGTATTTTTAGTAGAGATGGGGTTTCTCCATGTTGGTCAGACTGGTCTCGAACTCCTAACCTCAGGTGATCCGCCCACCTCGGCCTCTCAAAGTGCTGAGATTACAGGTGTGAGCTACCGCGCCCGGCCTAATGGTTGCTTTTTAAATAGCACCCAGTTATGAACTGGGACACATCACCATTGCCTGGAAAGTTTGGGGAACAGGGGATGGGGCAATGGAGAAGAGGAAAGAGGAGACAAGACCTTGTTTGACCCCTGGGAGAGCTGCTGGACTGAAGGGAGGGCCAAGGGGGATGAAGCAGTGGCCTTCTGTGACAGTGTCTGCATCCCCATTGGCTGCTTCTGCCTTTTTCCCCACCTGTGCTGGGGGGACACAGAACTCTGTGATTACAACCTTCACTTACCTTGGAGAGGCCCAGGAGTGTGTCTTAGAATGAGGTTCTCACCTGAGTTGAGTGTTCCTGAGAGGGCCTCAGCAGTACCGTGTGTAAGTACCTGGGTGGGAGGCCCGGGTGCATCGCCTGTATGTAGGCAGCTCAAGAATGCTGTCCAAGGGTGTCTGAAAGGTTTACCAGCATCCTGTGTGTGCTTCAATGTGAGGGAGGTCTAGGTGTTACTATTGTGTGCCTGAGGTTGACCCCGAGGTAAAGGTGTAAATGTGAGACCCTCCTGATACCTGTGTGTGCCTGTGAGTCTCAGGTGAAAAAAATGTGCTGCAGCAATGAATTAGTCATCTTACAGGGAGAAGGGAACTCATCTGTTACCATTATACTTGAATTTGAGACATATTTTACCAGTGCGTACCCATGTGGGGCTGTTACCTGAGAATGATACCCAGGTACGATACCTGTCTACCTATTACTTGCCTTACTAAACGTGTCTGAGAGGAAGCCCAAGTGTATTAGATTTCCTAAGATGGGTCAAGGTGCAATTTGGAGGGCATGGGAAACGCAGCCACAAGTGTTACCTCCAGCAGGGCTACTGTGAACCCAGCACCCCAATCTGTGCCTCTGGGGTAAGCGTCCTAAGTGGGCACGCCTGGGGCTTTAACAGCCCCTCCTTCCTTCATTCCCACAGGGCCCAGTGTTCACCATCATACCAGGGGCCAGAGGCGATGGCTTGCCTCCATGAGACCCGAACACCCTCTCCTTCCTTTGGGGGCTTCGTGTCTACCCTAAGCGAGGCATCCATGCGCAAGCTGGACCCAGACACTTCTGACTGCACTCCCGAGAAGGACCTGACGCCTACCCAGTGTGTACTTCGAGATGTGGTACCCCTTGGTGGGCAGGGTGGGGGAGGGCCCAGCCCCTCCCCAGGTGGAGAGCCGCCCCCTGAGCCTTTTGCCAACAGTGTCCTGCAGCTACATGAGCAGGATGCAGGGGGCCCAGGGGGAGCAGCTGGGTCACCTGAGAGTCGGGCATCCAGAGTTCGAGCTGACGAGGTGCGACTGCAGTGCCAGAGTGGCAGTGGCTTCCTTGAGGGCCTCTTTGGCTGCCTGCGCCCTGTCTGGACCATGATTGGCAAAGCCTACTCCACTGAGCACAAGCAGCAGCAGGAAGGTAGGCCACGTCCTTGTGGGAGCCTCCTCCCTGTTTCCCTGAGCCCGAGGTCTGTTGGTCAGCTCCACTAAAGTCCCTCCCCATGGCCCAGCCCTAGTCCCTTAGCCATCCATCAGCCTCTAACTTCCCAGCTTCTTTTAAGGCCACCCATTCATTCCTTCCCTGTCCCCTCGAGCCTTCTTCTTGGCCTATTTTTGGTTTCTGCCTCACCCTCCTTAAGTCAATTCAGCCAACCCAATGCTATCCCGTCCCTGGCCTTGAGTGTGGCTCCGTCTGAGGCTTGTGGCACTGTGCCTCCTGCCCACAGACCTTTGGGAGGTCCCCTTTGAGGAAATCCTGGACCTGCAGTGGGTGGGCTCAGGGGCCCAGGGTGCTGTCTTCCTGGGGCGCTTCCACGGGGAGGAGGTGGCTGTGAAGAAGGTGCGAGACCTCAAAGAGACCGACATCAAGCACTTGCGAAAGTTGAAGCACCCCAACATCATCACCTTCAAGTGAGGTCCAGGGCAGGGGCTGGGTGTTGGGGATACTATGCTAAGGCCTGGTACCCTCCTGGGCAGTGGGACCTACCCCATCCTTCCCAGAGGAGACCCATAGGTGGAATGGGTGGGAATGGGGGTTCCAGGTATGAATCAGGTGAAGGCTGAGCCAGCTGAGGCCTTCATACCATTGTTTGGCTCCCAGGGGTGTGTGCACCCAGGCTCCCTGCTACTGCATCCTCATGGAGTTCTGCGCCCAGGGCCAGCTGTATGAGGTACTGCGGGCTGGCCGCCCTGTCACCCCCTCTTTACTGGTTGACTGGTCCATGGGCATCGCCGGTGGCATGAACTACCTGCACCTGCACAAGATTATCCACAGGGATCTCAAGTCACCCAAGTGAGTAAGCAAGCAGGGAGCAACAGATGTGCATGCAGGTGACCCACTCAAGTCAGTGTGGCCTTCTCCCCACTTCCAAACCGTGCCCTAGGTCCATGTGGCCATCTCAGAAACCTCTTCCAAGTGACAGTCCCATCTCAGGAGGGCTGTAGTGAGCCCCTCATCTTTGAGTGTCCCAAATGATTTTGAACTGAAAGGCAGGCCGGATGCAGTGGCTCACGCCTGTAATCCCAACACTTTGGGAGGCCAAGGCGGGTGGATCACAAGGTCAAGAGATCGAGACCATCCTGGCCAACATGGTGAAACCTCGTCTCTACTAAAAATACAAAAAAATTAGTCAGGTGTGGTGGTGGGGTGCCTGTAGTCTCAGCTACTCAGGAGGCTGAGGCAGGAGAATCACTTGAACCCAGGAGGCAGAGGTTGCAGTGAGCCGAGATTGAGCCACTGCACTCCAGCCTGAGTGACAGAGTGAGACTCCATCTCAAAAAAACAAACAAAACCTGAAAGGCAGAGTTGCTGCAGAGTTAGATGAGGTAGGTGTGTGGAGGGGTGTGGACCCCAGCTGACTACACTCTTTACCAGCATGCTAATCACCTACGACGATGTGGTGAAGATCTCAGATTTTGGCACTTCCAAGGAGCTGAGTGACAAGAGCACCAAGATGTCCTTTGCAGGGACAGTAGCCTGGATGGCCCCTGAGGTGATCCGCAATGAGCCTGTGTCTGAGAAGGTCGACATCTGGTGAGGACTAGGCTGAAAACCGAGAAGAGTGGGTGGCCAGCCCTGGGGGGATTGCGGGCAACTTCTAGGGCTTGAGCACAAGTGATGGGCCCGTAGCAACCAGGACCTCTGGAGGAACCCCCTCCCAAGTGATGTCCCCTCATCCCTAGGTCCTTTGGTGTGGTGCTGTGGGAACTGCTGACTGGTGAGATCCCCTACAAAGACGTAGATTCCTCAGCCATTATCTGGGGTGTGGGAAGCAACAGTCTCCATCTGCCCGTGCCCTCCAGTTGCCCAGATGGTTTCAAGATCCTGCTTCGCCAGTGCTGGTAAGGATGGCCTGGGCTGGGATACTGGGCCTGGAGAAGTTGAGAAGCACGGTAGTACTGATGGACAGCCAGTACCTAGAACCTTAGGTGGCCAAGTTCAGAATCCTTAACAGGGGAAGGGTGTCAGGGCTCCCAGATGTGGCTCCCCAAGTACTGAGGACTCAGGATGTGGATCTAGGCAACTGCAATCTAGAACTCAGAGGGGCTGGACTGACCAATAGATGGCAGGGGTACATTTAATTCAAAGAGACTGACTTGCATCTGAATCAGGCTCATGCTACCTTCTGAGCTGAGTCACCGGGGGCAATTGGATCTACTCTGAATCTGTTTCCTCATCTATAAAATACACTTAACGATATCTGCATTCCTGGTTTGTCATGAAGTGCCAGTGAGTGCATACAAGTACAAGGAAGGAGCAGCATAACCACCAAGCATGGTTGGTTGCGCCTCAAGTAAACAACCTTAGAACACAGAAGGAAAGGGCCCCAGACCCTCATTTGGAACCTAGACCCAGGGAAGTTTGACGATTGCTAATCTGTCACTGAGCATTTCCCAAAATCTGGTTCCTTCAATGAAGTTATTCAGAAAAGGCTTTTATTTTGGGAGACAAGTTGGAAAATATGGGGTTCAATAGGTTTCCTTACTGCAGGATTTTGACACACTAATGAATAGTGTGTAATATTCCCTAGAGACAGTTGACCATAAGTTCTTTTGTCACAGAGTACATTCTAGGATTGGATTCTCCAGGACACACTTTGGGAAAGGATGCTCCAGTTCCTATCTGGTCCTCCCTCAAATTCTCCCCTCTCCTTCCTAACTCCGTTCCTTTCAGGAATAGCAAACCGCGAAATCGCCCATCATTCCGACAGATCCTGCTGCATCTGGACATTGCCTCAGCTGATGTACTCTCCACACCCCAGGAGACTTACTTTAAGTCCCAGGTGTGCTGTGGGTAGGAAAATGAATACCTAACTCCCCTTCTTTGCAGAGATGATGCCATTTGAGGGGGAGGCTGGGAAACGGGTTGAGTGGGACTGAAGAGATTGGCTCTTAGAGGGCTGAGTCAATCCACTCCCTTTTGCTCCAGCACACACATTAGCAGTGGTGTGGGCAACCTGCAGAGCCTTTCACTGGGTGAAGGGATGGCTCTCACTCTTCATCTGCTCTCCACCCATAGGCAGAGTGGCGGGAAGAAGTAAAACTGCACTTTGAAAAGATTAAGTCAGAAGGGACCTGTCTGCATCGCCTAGAAGAGGAACTGGTGATGAGGAGGAGGGAGGAGCTCAGGTGAGTTCCTGTTCTTGGGGAGGCGATTTTACCAACAGGAAGGACTATGCACCCAGTCAGCTCCTACCCAGCCCCAGGGCGGGTGGAGGGACTATGAAAGGACTGTGGACAGGAATTCTGAGACTGCGATCTATTATGGCCCTAGGTGAACCCAGTTCACTTTGGGGAACCTTTCTGCCTGTTGCAGACACGCCCTGGACATCAGGGAGCACTATGAAAGGAAGCTGGAGAGAGCCAACAACCTGTATATGGAACTTAATGCCCTCATGTTGCAGCTGGAACTCAAGGAGAGAGAGCTGCTCAGGTAACCCTACCTGTCCTTATGCACCAAGCCCTGGAGCTGTGCCTGCCTTAGAGGTCCTACTGAGACTGGGGTGCCCCTTCCTGGTCATTTGCCCAGCTGAGAAGGTGCCTGGATCTTTAGGCGAGAACAAGCTTTAGAGCGGAGGTGCCCAGGCCTGCTGAAGCCCCACCCTTCCCGGGGCCTCCTGCATGGAAACACAATGGAGAAGCTTATCAAGAAGAGGAATGTGCCACAGAAGCTGTCACCCCATAGCAAAAGGTGGGACATGAATACTGTGGTTCCAATATGGCAAGAGGGATACTGAAGTGGCAACAGGTATTTAGCAGGGAGATGTGTACTTTAGTGTCCAAGGTTAGGGAGTCCTTTGAGTACACAGACTTGGCAGTCTTAACCTTTTACTTTTCCTCTCCTTCCAGGCCAGATATCCTCAAGACGGAGTCTTTGCTCCCTAAACTAGATGCAGCCCTAAGTGGGGTTGGGCTTCCTGGGTGTCCTAAGGGCCCCCCCTCACCAGGACGCAGTCGCCGTGGCAAGACCCGTCACCGCAAGGCCAGCGCCAAGGGGAGCTGTGGGGACCTGCCTGGGCTTCGTACAGCTGTGCCACCCCATGAACCTGGAGGACCAGGAAGCCCAGGGGGCCTAGGAGGGGGACCCTCAGCCTGGGAGGCCTGCCCTCCCGCCCTCCGTGGGCTTCATCATGACCTCCTGCTCCGCAAAATGTCTTCATCGTCCCCAGACCTGCTGTCAGCAGCATTAGGGTCCCGGGGCCGAGGGGCCACAGGCGGAGCTGGGGATCCCGGCTCACCACCTCCAGCTCGGGGTGACACCCCACCAAGTGAGGGCTCAGCCCCTGGCTCCACCAGCCCAGATTCACCTGGGGGAGCCAAAGGGGAGCCACCTCCTCCAGTAGGGCCTGGTGAAGGTGTGGGGCTTCTGGGAACTGGAAGGGAAGGGACCTCAGGCCGGGGAGGAAGCCGGGCTGGGTCCCAGCACTTGACCCCAGCTGCACTGCTGTACAGGGCTGCCGTCACCAGAAGTCAGGTAACGTATGGGAAGGCTCCCAAGCTGTTTCCCTTTTTCCTTATTCTCCCTGGGGTCCAAGTCTAATCCCCCACATTATGCTCAATTTTAAGCCATTCCCTACTTCATCCTTCATAACTGTTTCCTTCTCCTGGATTTAGTGACCTCTATCCACTTCTGACCAGTCCCCCCATCTCTCCTGCAGAAACGTGGCATCTCATCAGAAGAGGAGGAAGGAGAGGTAGACAGTGAAGTAGAGCTGACATCAAGCCAGAGGTAAGTGATGGAGTACAGGAATTAATGGCATTCTTGTTTTCTGCTAGAGGCAGAACCAAGCTGTAATCCCCCTCTTCAACATGTAGGTGGCCTCAGAGCCTGAACATGCGCCAGTCACTATCTACCTTCAGCTCAGAGAATCCTTCAGATGGGGAGGAAGGCACAGCTAGTGAACCTTCCCCCAGTGGCACACCTGAAGTTGGCAGCACCAACACTGATGAGCGGCCAGATGAGCGGTCTGATGACATGTGCTCCCAGGGATCAGAAATCCCACTGGACCCACCTCCTTCAGAGGTCATCCCCGGCCCTGAACCCAGCTCCCTGCCCATTCCACACCAGGAACTTCTCAGAGGAGAGCGGGTGAGTGGCCCAACAGCAACGAGCAGATATTGAACACGGAGAGCTGTAAGCAGATGCCTTGTCTTTTGACAGCTTTTGGGGAGACAGCTGCACAGGCCAGAAAGTACCATAAAGAGCAAATATCCACGTGATGGAATTTCAGAAGCCTCTTGCACAGAGCATCTATTACGATGCCTGACCAGTAGCTTGTATGTAGCTATAAATTGCAGCCAGGGAAGGATTCTGAAAGGAGTCTGACACCTTGGAGAATGGCCTGAGCAACTGAAATCTGGAAGGAATAAAATCAGTAAGCTGGCTGGGCATGGTGACTCACGCCTGGAATCCCAGAACTTTGGGAGGCCGAGGCAGGTGGATCACAAGGTCAGGAGTTCAAGACCAGCCTGACCAATATGGTAAAACTCCATCTCTATTAAAAGTAAAAAAATTAGCCGGGTGTAGTGGTGCATGCCTGTAGTCCCAGCTACTCAGAAGGCTGAGGCAGAATTGCTTGAACCTGGGAGGCAGAGGTTGCAGTGAGCTGAGATTGCGCTACTGCACTCCAGCCTGGGCGACAGAGACTGTCTTAAAAAACAAATCAGTAAGCCACTGGCTATTAAAATGACCCCAGCAAAGAACCCCAAGGAATCTCACTCCATTTCTACTCTTTCTCACAGGGCCCTCCCAATTCTGAGGACTCAGACTGTGACAGCACTGAATTGGACAACTCCAACAGCGTTGATGCCTTGCGGCCCCCAGCTTCCCTCCCTCCATGAAAGCCACTCGTATTCCTTGTACATAGAGAAATATTTATATAAATTATATATATATACATATATATATATATATATATATATATATATGCGCCACATAATCAACAGAAAGATGGGGCTGTCCCAGCCTTAAGTCAGGCTCGAGGGAGACTGATCCCCTGACCAATTCACCTGATAAACTCCAGGGACACTGGCAGCTGTGGAAATGAATGAGGCACAGCCGTAGAGCTGTGGCTAAGAGGCAAGCCCCTTCCTGCCCCACCCCATTCCTTATATTCAGCAAGGGTTGTCTTTATATTCTTTATCCCCAAATAATAGGCGGTGGGGGGACGGGGGGTGGGAGGGGCAGGAGAGAAAACCACTTAGACTGCACTTTTCTGTTCCATTTACTGTTTACACATTTTGCACTTGGGAGGAGGGAGGCTAAGGCTGGGTCCTCCCCTCTGAGGTTTCTCAGGTGGCAGTGTAACTCATTTTTTTGTCCCACCATTCATCTTCTCTGCCCAAGCCCTGTCTTAAGGCCCAGGGGGAGGTTAGGAGACTGATAGCATGTGATGGCTCAGGCTGAAGAACTGGGGTGCTGTTTAAGTCCCTGCTTTTATCCTGGTGCCTGATTGGGGTGGGGACTGTCCTACTGTAACCCCTGTGAAAAACCTTGAAATATAACACTCCATGCAGGCCCAGCTGTTGAGGGTTTTCTTGATGAATGAATGGGGTACCATACATGGTTAAGATAAAGCCTTGGGCTCCAGACTTTATCTGAGGTGTCTGGAGAAGTTCTCCTGCCCCTCTACTTTTTTGCATCTACTCTCACTAAATGAGTATAATGTGAAGCCCCAACTTTCTAAAATTATAGGAATAAATGGTAGCAGATACATTCTTCTAACTTGTTATGGAGGACTATAAATGAAGTTACTAAAAACAATAGACTGAAATTTTTAGTTTAAAATATGCACGCCTGAACAAGGGGACCAACATTCCCAAGAAACTGGAACCCAAACTATATGATCAACTGCTTAATGTGTATGCCATGTATGTCATGTGTCATTCCTTTCCCCCACCCCCCAGTGGAAGTGCTTGCCTACTCCTAGGACAGGTAAGTCCTAGGAAAGTCTAATCCTCATCTTTTGGGTGCAAGTTTTATAAGGGCCAACCAAGCATGGAGTCAGGCAAAAATAGGATCAAGGGCCACAAAAAAAGATGGAAGTGGTAAAATAGAAAACATCTTAACCGGAATAAAGGCTTCCATTCAAAACCCAAGAAGGGTCCTTTGAGGGATAAAAGATACAAAAATAACAGCAAGACAAGAGGAATAAAACCCACATGAATCACTGTGGCATCCAGTTTCTATTCACAAAGAAAAAGCTCCAGTCCATCTTTTAATTTTTTTGAAAAATTCCTGACATTACAGAACTAAACTGAAATGTATTAATATTCCACTCTTACATTTCCATGACAAACAGAAAAATTCATGAGCCAAAAAAAAAAAACAACAAAACAAAAAAACCAAAAAAAAAAAAAAAAAAAAACCAGGGAGAAGCTTATAAAACTAAATATGGATCTCAGCATCAACAGCTGAACAGAGAAAGGAATTAAAACGCTTTAATTAAAAAATCACGAGTGGATGATAAAGTGTGTAGAAACTGAAAATTTACAAACTATTTAAAACCTGGAATCGCTGACTGTTCAGAAACTACACAGATGGATCATGGGTGGTGGTGAACAGCAGAAAGGGATTATGGATGAATCTGCATTGTTCTAGCTGCTCCCCATGCCACCCGTCTCCGAGGAAAGCCTGTAACACAGAAACAAGAACTCAGTTAGTTTCCCCAGTGCTCAGCTGCACCTCATCTCTACCTGGTTCATGAAACGTGATGAGCAAATAATCAGTGCTGGAGTACCAAGGGAGACATTTTAAGGTTTCTTAAATTTACCAGTACCATGATCCTTTAATCCTTGCAATCCAGGCACGTGGAGGTCTATCACCTCAGAACCAAGGGAAACAGCCCTTGGTTATCAAATGTCCCTCAAACTATGTTGTCTTTTAGTTCCACCTCCATGGTGGGCTAACCAACGAGTGTACTTTCTGGAAACAGGCCCTTCTTTTAAAGAGTGTTCACAATACACAGAAGCAATGTTTCTTTATTGCTGAGCTCACTTTGGCTCCTCCCAAACTGCTGACAGAATACCAGTTTAGGAAAAAAACAGTCATCTGAGAGTAGTCTCAAGGGTTTAATGCTGAGACAACTCAAGGCCTTTAAAGCCCTGGAGTTCTATCAATGTGTAGGGTATTATAAGGTAATACCGTTTTAAAGGTAAAGAAATGTTAAAAAGAGATGTAAAAAGAGTTAACTATGGGTCAAGAATTATACTCAAACTTATTTATTGAGACAGAGTCTAGCTCTGTCACGCAGGCTAGAGTGCAGTAACGTGATCTTGCCTCACTGCAACATCCGCCTCCCTGGCTCAAGCAATTCTCCTGCCTCAGCCTCCACCTGATATCTGGGTTTATTGGCAGCCGCCACCACTCCTGGCTAGTTTTTGTATTATTAGCAGAGACGGGGCTTCAACAGGTTGCTGAGGCAGGTCTCAAACTCCTGACCTCAGGTGATGCGCCTGCCTCAGCCTCCCAAAGTGCTGGGATTACAGGCGTGAACCACCGCGCCCGGCCTTATTGGTTTTTTTTTTTTTTTGAGCCTGAGTTTCACCCAAGCTGGAGTGCAATGGTGCAATCTCAACTCACTGCAACCCCCGCCTCCCGTGTTCTAGCGATTCTCCTGCCTCAGCCTCCTGAGTAGCTGTGATTACAGGCAGCTGTCACCATGCCCAGCTAATTTTTGTATTTTCAGTAGAGACAAGAGTTTCACCATGTTGGCCAGGCTGGTCTCAAACTTCTGACCTCAGGTGATCCACTCGTCTTGGCCTCCCAAAGTGCTAGGATTAGGCATGAGCCACCACACCCAGCCTTAGAAAGTTTTTTAAAAAGTTTTCAGGACTTAAAAGTAGCAGACAAAGTAATACGTTTCAGCTCTGTAGCTCACTCTACAAGCTCCCAGATCTTGTCAAGCCATATCCTCCATCTAAACATACCTGGCTACAATGCCTTTCTGTTTCAAAGAGATGGTCATTTGAGGTCCTGGAAACCAATTTAGGGCTTTCAGGAAAAAGTATTTAAGTACTCAGTATGCTTCACTGGTAGGTAGGTAGGTAGGCAGCTAAGACTTTGCTCTAATTTTGAATGGAACCAAATGTTTAAGACTTCATTTCAGTTCATGAAGTTATTTCGTAAGATTTTAAATTGATTGGCATAAAATATTTGTGATATGTGGTCATGAGAACATGACTGGTAATTCACCATCTGTATCCCTTCCACAACAATGCAAAGCCAAAAGCTGGGTAGAAAAGCAAGGGCCAAAAAACTGGAAAGTCCTTCGACTACAAACTATTTACTTTTAGTCAGAAATGGTTTCTCCACCTCAGTATTAAGGGAATATTTAGTTTTGTTTTTTTTTTTTTTTTTTGAGACAGAGTCTCGCTCTGTCACCCAGGCTGGAGTGCAGTGGCGTGGTCTCGGATCACTGCAAGCTCCACCTCCCGGGTTCACACCATTCTTCTGCCTCAGCCTCCCAAGTAGCTGGGACTACAGGCACCTGCCGCCATGCCCAGCTAACTTTTTTGTGTTTTTAGTAGAGACGGGGTTTCACTGTGTTAGCCAGGATGGTCTCGATATCCTGACCTCGTGATCCGCCTGCCTCGGCCTCCCAAAGTCTCCCAAAGTGCTGGGATTACAGGCGTGAGCCACCGCGCCCGGCCGGGAATATTTAGTTCTTAAAAGGGGGGTAGATTTGTGCCAATTTCAAAACACAATGATCTAAGGAAAGGTAAACAATAGCCCTGAATTAAAGGGTTCAGTAAGAACTGAAGGTCTAAGAAAGGAACTGCTAGATACCATTAGATCTAGGACCTGAAAATTTAAGTTCATAAAAATTGATGGTAGCACTCTGGCCCCACCAGAGCTCTGAAAGAACTGTCCTGAATGTGTATCAAGCCCAAATGGGGATTTGCTGGGGTAGGGGAGGTGAGGCAGAGAGAAGGGGATGCTATGAAATACTAAGTCAGGTACTCTAGGATAAAAGACCACATGGGGGAGCTCTAGGGTTTAAAAAAATTTAAAACTAAGGCCCTTTGGAGGTAGTGATGGTAGCTAGCCTCTTAAACATGTGGGATCCTTCCTTGGGGAATAGCCATTAGGTTAAGAGGCCTTCCAATCAAGAACTAGATAAAACCAGGTCCCCGGGGGGAGATGGTATCAGCATGATTAAGTCCTAACTACAGAAGGAGAGAGCTTACCAAGGGAGAGCTGGACCACATGATAAAGGAGCAACTAAATAAAACTCCTAACTGGACAGGTTTGGCCATCTAATCCTTTATGCATACTTGGGACGTGTAACACTTCTTCACAGGCCCAATCTGGGACGGAGGGGCCAAAATAACATCAGAGAATGATAATATATTGGAATAATAACAGCTTTTTGTCAGCCAATGGTGATGCTGGGAAAAGGTCATCAGGGAAAGCATCTCTACACTGAGTTCTCTAATGCCCTGGGAAGAGCATTATATTTTCAGCACTGTGGCAATGTGTACTCTGGTTGAATGGAAGGCTATCAGAGGCCTTATGCCACCATACTAAGAACATTTCTACTGTTTTATGAGAGGGCTGTGCCCATCTTAGTATAAGAAAATGAACAAGATTTCAGGGAGGTTAGTACGATTGAGTAAAGCTTAAGTTGTTAGTCCTGGCTAGTCACTCATAACCTATGAATTTAAATTATCTTAGGGCCTCTATTTTGTAATCTGTAAAATGAGGGGATCAATGTGTTACAGATTAGTTGATCCTTAAGGTTCTTTCCAAATCTAAGCATGTCACTTCCTACTCATGATAGTGTTGGGGGGGAGCAGAAAGGATACAGCAAGGAATAGAAAAAACGGTAAAGAAACTTGGTTGACAGAGTTGGTTTAGGACGAGTGGATGGCATCATGTCAAGTTGTGGATAATGTCACGGGTTGGCTGAGATATACCTAATGTCACAGAAAGAGGCATAATGGTAATTCAGAGGAATGCAGACAGAAGCTGCCTAATTTTATTAGACTTATCCCACTTTGCCCCTCCCCTTCATTCTGGGTAAAGAAGTACGTTCTTTGAATGTATGACTTGGAAGAGATCCTCACGGTAACCATTCACCAGAGGAATCCTGGGATGAACACCTTGTTAGCTGCTACTGGCAAGGTAAGGCCATCTGAGAAGTCAGATAAACTTCCTCACTAGTGAAGCTTGTTGCCAATTACGGAGGACCCTCAGGATCTAAACTGCCACAGGCTCGTATCTCTTTGTGGGAATATTGACAAAGGACTATAAAATTCACTTGGGATTCAAAAAGCCCATGTCAGTTATACAGGCTTCCTAGCTGAATAGCCACAAGTCACAAGCCCCCAACCCTTTACCCTTCACAGCACACAGTGTACTAAGGTTCTTACTGCGCCAACTTTATTACAGCTAGAAACACAAATATGGCCAAGAAGGCCTGCTGATAGCTTAACCATTAAATAATTCTTAAAAAAAAAAAAAAAAGGTTAACGAAGCAGCTTTTTTTATTCATTAACACAGAGCCTAACACATTGTTATATTGCAAGGCAGAATAAAGCTACAAAGAAAAGTAACAAACAAGAAAGAAGAGAAAACTGTGGCTCTAAATAAAGAATTCAAGTCAGACCCTGAAACAGGCACTCAGCTGAAATGGCCTAAACCTAAACAAGGGTTACCACTCCCCCACCCCCACCCAGTTATCCCCCAAAGTAGTAAAAAGGAAACGGTAACAAGCTCACAATAGTTTCATTCTCACCAATGTTAACAAAGGAAAACAAAATGAACCAAATAATACTGGAGGAGGTGCCTCAAGATATGCAATCAGTAGGGAGAGAATCTCTGTTTCTCGCCTTTCAGTTTGTTAGTTACACATGGCACGGCAGAGGTGGTGGTGGTGGTAGCTGAAGCCCCGGTACCCTTAGCAGCAGACACAACATTTAGAGCCAGGAGAGGGATGGGTTTCATGCCAAGCAGACTGGAGACACAAGGGGCGGTCGGAAGAGGGTTGGGGAGGCTGGAGGGTGCGTCGGAGGTCCCCGCTGTGGCGAGCGAGGGGGTGGTGGTGGAGGAGGAAGAAGAAGAAGGGGTGGAGGGTTGAGAGAGGTTGATGCTGAGGTGATCAGGGATCGTGACGGAGGCTGCCTGGGAGGAGGGTTTAGCGTTTTCTAAACTGTAACAGAGGAAAAAAGGAACAAAAAAAAAGGGTGGGTGGAAGGGAAGACCACAAAAGGGAATAAGTACAGGACAAAAACTGCTTCAGTTATATCAGTAAGTGCCTCTGGTTGACAATTAGGAAGACCTAGTGTCAACTTGTGACAAGCTTTCTTTTAGCCTGTGTCCCACCCTCTAAATATGTATATTTCCATTCCACAGAGCTACTTAAAAACTGCTATGGTGAAGAAAAAGCTGACAGAGAAAAGAAATTATAGGGCACATACTTCATGTATCTGACACACTGACCCAACCCAGATGTTGAAGGAATGATTTCAGGTAGAAAAAGATACTCATCAATCACCCAACAAGGAAGAAATGTTTCCTCTAATCAAATGTCAATTTCCTATTCTAACAGAAAATCAATTATCCCACAATTATTGGTGAAGCTTTGAATATTTATAAAGCAGAATTTTTAAAAATCCTTCCAGCTGTGTATTAAAGTCTGCTTACATCTCCACAGCAAACAAACCAATATTAGGGTGGAAAGAGACAATAGTCCAAAGTAGGTCACTGACTAATTTTAAATTTCAAAGAATGTAGCGTTTTCAAAGAAAAATGCTGAGAACAGAAGTATAGATAAGAACTAGGGAAGCTTTTCTGGTCGGAGGTGGTATAAAAAGTTGTTTTTGACTGATCATACTTCTAATGTGGATCTTTCAGAAGTGGAAAAGAAACTCAAGTATCACCTAAAAATTCATACTTAAAAAGCAAAAATGCTGCTGCTTCTACTCCCAAAATAAGCTCCACAGAACAGTAAGGGTACGTGTCTCCCAAACGCCTGTATGTGTCTAAGCCATAACTACATATATTTGTGAGGTGTGCCTGGACAATTGAGCCCACAATGCTAAGTCTTCAAGAGCACAAAAGCTCCTAAGATTTGTGCATGCAGTCTTTGCTTGGGTGTTAGATGAAGCTTTGAAAAGTTTTGACCCTAATCCATGGCTACGATGATACTGAATTGCTATTCAGTAACAATGATCCCGAAAAGGGCCACTCTACCAAGAGAATTCTGCTTCCTTACAATGTAGCCACTGACCTATTGCAGGGGCTAGGCAAGCAGGTCACATTTAAACAGTCACAATTTACATTACATGAAGGGCAAGCCTACCGAAAGAACAAAACAAATTCCAGCTTTCAAAAACATGATTCTTGCCACTGAAAACTGAAAAGTTCTTGCCCTCCAAAATCCTAATTACAAATAAGAAAAACAAGCCGGGCACAGTGGCTCACGTCTGTAATCCTAGCACTTTGGGAAGCCGAGGTGGGTGGATGACAAGGTCAAAAGATCAAGACCATCCTGGCCAACATGGTGAAACCCCGTCTATACTAAAAATACAAAAATTAGCTGGACATGGTGGCGCATGCCTGCAGTCCCAGCTACTTGGGAGGCTGAGGCAGGAGAATCACTTGAACCCAGGAGGCAGAGGTTGCAGTGGGCCGAGATGGAGCCACTGCACTCCAGCCTGGTGACAGAGCAAGACTCCGTCTCAAAAAAAAAAAGAAAGAAAAACAATTCTTGTAATCCCAGCACTTCGGGAGGCGTATCACTTGAGGTCAGGAGTTGGAGACGAGCCTGACCAACATGAAACGCTATCTCTAAAAAAGAAAAAGACCTCTTTGCAAACAACCTTGGTGCACAAGTTGACTACTACCATTTCATTCTCAACATTAAGGACCTACCGTGCTTGGTGCGTGACAAGAAAACAAATCTAGGAATGGGAAAGCTTTTCTACACAAAGAGTAGTAGCACCTCAAGATATGAAGAGTCTTAAGGCAAAAGTCAGACTGCTACTGGGGAAATGGTATGTTCTTAGCTAGCACTAAATAACCACAGCATATATACATGGTCAGTACAAGCACAATACAGACCACATACTTAGGAATTCCTTTCCCCTGTACTAGATTCAGGAACTCATGTAAAACTTTTATGACAAAGAGACCAAACACTTATAAGAAAGGTAAATTATAACTAGACAACACTCCCTATTAAAAGAGACCTAAGGGCCTCAGGGCTAACAATGCTTTGAAATATTAGTAAGCAATTAAGGGTGTAACTTCAGCCCATGAGTTGAGAAAGCAAGTAATATAAATGACTGTAAGATCCCATTTGACTGTGAACAGTGTCCTAAAATTGAGAGTAGTAACATTACCTAGCTATGGATAAGGGAAATAAAACTCTCAGGAAGTCATTAAGGGGTGAGATTGGGGGAGGGGTGAGATAGAAAACACACTTCACACTTCCGAAACATTCCAATACCTGTGGCTTCCCACGTTCCAAGCTCTGAATAAAACACATGTGCAGTGTGAGAAAAATGGGTGTTTCCAGAATAAATTGTAATTACTGCCTCCCAGAAACTGCCTTGCTGTCCTATTACTCCATTGTCCTTATTACAATTAAGGGTGCTTTGGACTCCAAATCAAATCAGTGAAAGAAATAGTAGTCTATATGCTATGTAGAACAAGAGAGACCCACATTTGATTTTGTGAGTGCTCTAGCCAGAGGACTCTATTATTGAAGACATGGGCCACTCTTCCCTCTTCCCAAACCATCAAGTTAAATTCAGGGCAATCTGTGCTCCCACCCCGCCAACCCCTTGCAAACTTACTGCAGTTTACTTTTTCTGCTATACTCAAAGAAAGTAGGGCTAGCAAAAAAAAAAAAAAATCATCTTGGCCATCTTTACCCATCGCCCATGTAATCCCATATTTAATAATATACTGCGGCTCTCCCCAACACACATATTACTGTGTTGGCATAAATAAAAGGTAGGACAATCTTACCTGACATTGATTAGATATTGAGCCAGGCTAATGCTGGCAGCAGATCCAGTGATGGTAACCTGCCTATCAGTAGATCCTTCCACTGGGTTCGCAATTTTGATCTGCGCCCCAGACATCTGACGGATCTCATTGATTTTGGCGCCTTGACGCCCGATTATGCAGCCAATCAACTTAAGGGAGAAAGAAAAACAAGGCACACCAAATTAGAGTTACATGGCTAGATCCAAGAATTCCACCCCGGCCTCTAGCTCCTACAACTGTGGCCAGGCTGGAGTGCAGTGGCCTGATCTTGGCTCACTGCAACCTCAGCCTCCCAGATTTGAGCAATTCACCTGCCTCAGCAAGACTACAGGAGCGTGCCACCATGCCCAGCCAATTTTTGTATTTTTAGTAGAGACGGGGTTTCACCATATTGGCCAGCATGGTCTCAATCTTTTGACCTTGTGATCCGCCCGCCTTGGCATCCCAAAGTGCTGGGATTACAGGTGTGAGCCACCGCACCTGGCCCTTTAAAAAACAAAAAAAGATAGGGTCTCGCTATGTTGCTCAGGCTAGTCTCAAACTCCTTGGTTTAAGCCATCTTCGAACCTCAGCCTCTGTATCTCTGTGCTCCCTGTAACCTGGGATTACAGGTGCATACCACCATGCCCAACTTCATCCTACACCCTTTACCCATACACTTTTGATCAAAAAACTCAACTCTTGACCCATTTTTCAGTCTGACCACCCATGGTGAGGGACAGCCAGTTCTGAGCCAACTCACTCTCAGGTCCAAGTATTAGCTCTTCATTATTTCTGTCCTCAGAGTATTAATTCCAAAGACAAAGCAGAGCCAAAACAAGAATAAATTTAGATAGCTAGAAATAGATAAAGGTAGAAATACATTCTGTTTCTGGCAGCAAAAACGCTTAAAGTCATCCTGCCATGATTACCACCTTACTATACCAACAAGAATTCTGGCCAATTCCTAAGGTGTTTTTGCCTTGGGAAAAGGTGGAAAAAAAAAAAAAAACAACTGGTCAACATTTGCACTAATACTGTAAAAAATATGACCCTGGACAGCACAGATCTGATGTTCATGAACCACTACACTGTGGTGGGGGACAGCAGTTCATGCCTGTAGGCTGAGGCAGGCCAATCACTTGTGTTCAGGAGTTTCACAGCGGAACTCTGTCTTTACAAAAAAAATACAAAAAAAGTTAGCCAGGGATAGTGGCGTGCACCTGTGGTCCCAGCTACTCAGGAGGCTGAGATGGGAGGATCTCTTAAGCCTGGAAGTTCAAGGCTGCAGTGAGCCACGATCATGCCTCTCTGCTCCAGCCTGGGGAAGAAGGAGACCCTTTGTCAAAAAAAAAAAGGAAGCCACTACACTTTTTTTTTTTTTTTTTTTTGAGACGGAGTCTTGCTTTGTTGCCCAGGCTGGAATGCAGTGGCACGATCTCAGCTCACTGCAATCTCCACCTCCCAGGTTCAGGCGATTCTCCTGCCTCAGCCTTCTGAGTAATGGGATTACAGGTGCGCGCCAGCACGCCTGGCTAATTTTTGCTTTTTTTTTTTTGAGACAGAGTCTTGCTCTGTCCCCCAGGCTGGAGTGCAGTGGTGAGATCTCAGCTCACTGCAAGCTCCGCCTCCCGGGGTTCATGCCATTCTCCTGCCTCAGCCTCCCGAGTAGCTGGGACTACAGGCGCCTGCCAACACGCCCAGCTAATTTTTTGTATTTTTAGTAGAGACGGGGTTTCACCATGTTAGCCAGGATGGTCTCGATCTCCTGACCTCGTGATCCGCCCGCCTCGGCCTCCCAAAGTGCTGGGATTACAGGCTTGAGCCACCGCGCCCGGCCAATTTTTGCATTTTTAGTAGAGATAGCGTTTCACCAGTTGGTCAGGCTGGTCTCCTGACCTCGTGACCCACTTGCTTCAGCCTCCCAAAAGTGCTGGGATTATAGGCATGAGCCACTGCACCCGGCTGAAAACCACTACATTTTCTAAGGATAAGGCTTTAGCTTCTATAAAAAACAAAGGCAGGCTGGACGCAGTGGCTCACACCTGTAATCCCAACGCTTTGGGAGGCTGAAGGGGGGGATCACCTAAGGTCAGAAGTTCAAGACCAGCCTGACCAACATGGAGAAACCCCCATCTCTAACAAAAAAAAAATACAAAAATCAGCCGGACGTGGTGGCACACGCCTGCAGTCCCATCTACTCGGGAGGCTGAGGCAGGAGAATCACTTGAACCCAGGAGGCGGAGGTTGCAGTGAGCCAAGCCTGGGAAACAGAGCAAGACGCCATCTTAAAAAAAAAAAAAAAAAAACCGCAGCAAATGTACAGGAATTTCTTTCCTTTTTTTGACTTGGAGTTTCGCTCGTTGCCCAGGCTGGAGTGCAATGGTGTGATCTCGGCTCACCACAATCTCCGCCTCCCAGGTGTCAAGCGATTCTCCTACCTTAGCCTCCCAAATAACTGGTGGGATTACAGAGATGCGCCACCATGCTAGGCTTTTTGCTTTTTTTGTATTTTTAGTAGAGATGGGTTCCTCCATGTTAGTTAGGCTGGTCTCGAACTTCCGAGCTCAGGTGATCTGCCCGCCTCGGCCTCCCAAAGTGCTGGGATTACAGGCATGAGCCACCTCGCCCAGCCAGGAATTTCTATTTTCAACAAAAAGTTACTGCTGTCTCGTCATACCTCACACAATAATTTTATCTATTTTCTCTTATCATATTTGTCATCACAATTCTGCATACTACAATCAACTTATTTTTGTGTCTAAAAATTCCCATTTTCCATTCCTGGGGTATGAAAAACAGAAACAAAAATAAAGATAAAATAATAAAATTCCCAGTTTCTTTCCCTAGGGCTTAAAAGTAGCAGGACATGTAGGCCAAGTGCGGTGGCTCACACCTGTAATCCCAGCACTTTGGGAGGCCAAGGTGGGTGGATCACCTGAGCTCGGGAATTCGAGAACAGCCTGACCAACATGGAGAAACCCCATCTCTACTAAAAATACAAAATTAGCTGGGCATGGTGGCACATGCCTATAATCCCAGCTGCTGGGGAGGCTGAGGCAGGACAACTGGTTGAACCCGGGAGGCGGAAGTTGCGGTGAGCCAAGATCACACCACTGCACTACAGCCTGGGCCGTAAAAAAAAAAAAAAAAAAGGTAGCAGGACACTGCTGAAATGACATCTATTTCTTTAAAGTCAATTTTCTTATGTTCACCCTATGCAACCTAACTACACTTACATCGTTTGGAATGGTGAGTTCATGAGAAGTAGTCTGAGCAGATGCATCCAAACCTGCTAAAAGACAGAAGAGAGCAAGCAAATTCAATGCACAGCATTCAAAACCCCACTGACTTGCACATTAAACTAACAGAAGGAAATAAACTGGAAACCCAGCATCATTGGCTGTTGGGATTCATCACTAACTTGGAAGCCTCCAAAGAGGAAAGAGTGGGGGAGAAGGGTGTAGAAATAATGCTCGAAAGGTTCTTCTGTACACTCAGAAGAGCTGATTTCATGCCATTTCCTGCAAAGCCCAGCCTATTAGGGATGGGGGATGGAAGCAAGGGCAAGGGAGTGTGGTATCCTCAAAGAGGACCAATGTCTAAACAAGTCCTTCTGTACTTCTACCCCTTTCCTGCTGTTGTGTTCCAAATTGTATCTCACCTGATGCTCACTAGCACCAGTGCCAATATTATGCCTGTTAATGGGTACCATGGACTTTTGGCACACATGCAAAATTGCTTTAAATATACCTGTATCAGATTAACGCCCTCCACCCCCTCTCCTAACCTAGACTGGAAGGTCAGATAGAATGAAATGGCAGTCAGGTGAGGGGACTTCATTTCTCCAGATTTAGTCCCTGTCTCTTGTTCAATAATTTTGTTCTGGCTTTCATTTTGTTTTCCAAAGAAAAAGAAAGAAAAAAAATCCCATCAGCAAATACCCATACCCATCTTTAACAACACCTGGACTGAACCAGGCCAGCTGGCTAACACTCAAGCTTAGTCCTGATCTCAGCTATGGCTGCTGGTCTCATCATTTTTAGAAGGGGGTTGGCCAGATCCATCAAGGGACCCTCGGGGGCACCAGGCCCACCCCTTTGCTCTCTCAGCTCCTCTCTGCCATGTGCATGTTGCTGGTATGGTTCATGGGCAGTGAAACAAGACTCCCACCAGTTTATTAATATAACAGTAGAATACTACAGATTTTTTTTTTTTAATCATTACCCCAATAGCCTTTCACCTCTGGAGAGCTGGATTCAATGCCTGTTAAGATACAAGTGAAAATGAGTTTGGTGGTCTCATCCTAACCCTATCGGACAAGTTATTCCTTATACAGAAAAGCCCCAAAAACAGAAACAAAATAAAAACAAAAACGAAAACAAAAGACACTATACAATTTGGCACAAATGGATGGTCTCTACCCAAGCCTGTGAATTGCTGGTGGAGAGAAAGGGGGTGCTGATCAGATCAAGGGGGCAGCAGTCAGGATGGGCTCAAAGAAATATCAGCCTACCCTTTGCCTGACAAGCATCCCCAAACCTCACCCCCAAACCTTCCAGGGCTTTTTTTTCTTTTAGAATAACTGACCCCAAATGAAAACCACGTTAACAAACACATTACCTCCTTGGGCTTAGCCATAGTAGACAGGCAAGTTTAAACCAGCAGGATGCTGGATAACGAAGTCTGTTTTAAACAGATGTCAAGCTGAGACCTTGGGACTGGCCTCTCTCTTGCACTACACCTTACAGAAATAAACACTGAGGTATCCATACCACTGAATCCGGTGTTGCCATGCGTCATAGGAAAATGAGACTGTTGCATTGCCAACTGGTGCAGCTTGGTCAACTGCAAGGAGGAAACAGGAGGTTGGCATTAGAAGATTTAACAGAGCCAGGGCTCAAGCACATTCAAATTTGAAAATGCAGGTCCTGATCCCCAAAATTGACTCTACTACTCAAACTACAACAGAGAGTAGGGATGGGGCTTGCATCACAATCCCGGGGAGTGGCAGAATATGAAGGGAAAGGGTTAGAAATAGGGTGTCTGGAAGAGAATGAATGCCTTTTGGGTGTGGGAAAAGAAAAGCAACAGCAACACTTGCCCAACAACCATCCCCTTGGGGGCTACTTAATGAAGGTAGTTTGCAGCCATTGCAACAGTTGCCGCAGGGACAAGCACAGACAGGCTAGGTAAACAAACTGTGCAGTGGTGCTAGGGAAAACACACCATGCAGGGTTTCATCAGTATTGGGGAGAGGGAAGGAGATGAGGGGGGGCAGGGAGACTGCAAGGAGGAGAGAGGTGAAGAAACCATACTGGGTTTAGTCCCATCACCGCCACACTGACTACTACAGCTATTTTTATTCATCTATATAAACTGTCCTGACTGTCATAAAATAATCCTCCTTCACGTCTGCTTCCCTCTCTCCTGGGGCCTACCACTAACCAAGACCAAAACTCAACTTCCCAAGCCTAATGCTCAGCACCTGAAAAGGTTAGTAAGGATAGAAGAAAAGTGCAGAAAAAAATGCCCTTGAAGTCTAAATACCAGCACTTTTAAATAGGAGGTTTTAGCAGCAAGAAAGGTTTGAGCTGAATTCTGAAATGTTCAGGTTCCTATCCCTCTCTGTGTAACATAAGCCCCTTCCCCATCCCTCCAAATACTTTTCAAATTGTCATCTCAGATTGAGGAGTTCCCAAGGGCAAACCCAACCTCCCATTACCCTCATGGAAGAGAGAACTGCATGCAAGGAAGCACAGTCCCAATGTCAATTTAAACTGTGCCCTGAGATAACAAATCACAGTATACCATGGAACATTTCCCTTTTAGAAACGGGGTAATCTGAAACACAGGGGGAAAGGAAAAGCTAATGTGCTGAATTAAATTTCAGGGGTTAAATGTTAAAAGGCAAACAAGGCATTACCCTCATAAAAGGGCTGAAATACGGGATTGACCTTGTGAAGAAAACAACTTAATATTGCAAATGCTGAAGACCCAACTCACTTCTGGCTACTTGGGAGAAAGGAGTGAGACAATTTTGGATGGGAGAGGGAGCTTTTTCAAAACAAGAAGTGAAAACAAAACTTACATCTGGCTGTGGAATGGCATACTGTCCTTGAATGGTATAGGCCTACAAAAGGAGGAAAACAGTTCCTATTAAAAACCAATCACGGACAGCCACCCAGTGGGGGGAAAAAGACATTTCAACTAGCCAGGAAGCCAGAGTTGAACTAGAGAATGGGGGAGGCCAGAGATTGAGGCAGTAGATGGAATCTCACAAATACGGTCAGACCCAAATTGGCCTTCTTTGAACCCTAAATATGACTTTGTTCCGGGGAATCCTATAAAGGTAGCCAAGTTCCCTGCAATCAAAGGCAAAATATACATAACTGTTTCTTAATGAAAATGTGGGAAGTGAGATTAGCAATGCCTCGACTGACCAAGCCCCACTCTTCCTCCCTGTATACAAGATAGTCTAGGAGGAATAATGATCTCTTCCCTCACCACCCCAACCCTTCTACCAATTGTGGTGATGTGGAAGATCTGTATCTGCACAAACCTACATGTCATGTTTTAAAACACTTCCCTTTCTCCAACTTATTTTTCTATCTGCCTAAAGACCTTAAGAACACTGGATGCTAACTGAGTCCCTAACACTAGGGAGCTGTTCACAGGTAAACAAAAACCACTGTGTTCTAATTCCTGTCTTCTCCCACCTCCCCTCCATAGGCATTTGCAGCTCCCACTATGCCCTCCTCCCCCCACAACATAACCTCCCAAAAAGGGAGCTGGGTCTTCAGGGCAATGGGGTAGGGAACAGGAGGAAAGGAAAAGGGAACAGGGAGGGAGGGGAAGGAAAGAGTGGCTGGTTAACAGGATGTGAAGTTTCTCACATCACAGTGGCCAGTACCCCCAAAAGTACACCCAGGTGGGGGTGGAAGGAAGGTGAAAATGGGGTGGGAGGAGTGGGAGAGGGGAAGAGGGGTTGAACAAAAAAAAATTAAAAAAAAAAAAAAAAAAGTTGGTGTTACCATCTGGTGGGCTACGCGGCCTGGGTGAAATGAGGTTGGGGGGGTCAGTCCAGGTCCCCGTGGACAGGTGGTGTCCACAGCACCAAAAATCACCAGCGCCACTGGCCCCCCGTGTGTTGGCAGTCTCGGCTGAGGCGGAAGGATTGAGTGAGCCTTGGAGACTGAACATCCCCTCTCACCTCTAGAGGTGGTCCCTCCAGGTCAGGGTTGAGGCACATGGACGGGGTGGTGTGGGGAAAGCTCGCACTGTCGCTGCCTGTGCTGTACCTGTCCTGTGGATAAATAGAGGATTTCAGTCTCCAGGGCTGTCAATCCGGCACCTTGTCACCAGCATGAAATTCACACAAAAAAAGTTGCTTATTTTTTTCCTTTTTCCTTTAAAAAGGAGCTCAGACACAATTTGAAACGAGCTGTAATCAGTGAATTAAAAAAAAAAAAAGTTACCTAGTGGCAGATTTCACACTGCACAATTCGGCTATTTTCAGTAAGAATGAAGGGGTGGGGCAACAGAGCTGATGCCAGCTCCTGGTCAGTGTGGGATTAAGTTGAACCACTACAGAGCCCACTTTGCCACAAAGGAACAAAAGACACAGGTCCATCTGTGGACATTGTATATTTAAAAAGGCCTGTGGGAACGATCCATGACAGGGCCACTCATAGAAGAAGCTGCAAGTTTTTAGACGGTGGTCATCAACTAAATAAAGGGGAGGGAGGGAGGGTAGGTAGGGAAGCAAAGAGGTATGAAGGGGGAGGTGTGATGAGGAGTGGAAAAAAAAGGAAGTGAAGGAAGAATTTTAAGTACAGAGGATTACTGCCACCCAGTATGGGACTCTCTATATTTCAAAGGGGGAGTGGGAGAATCCAGAAGAGCAGGAACCTGGAGTTCCTGGGAAAGAAAAACTCCTAAGGCTAACCCCTTCTGGCTACACTGACTCTGGGCCTTTGCTTATCCTGCCCAACTCTGACTAACTAGACTGAGAGCCCTTTGACCAAACCAGTTTGTACTTTTCTAAAAGCAAGGTACTAAACTGACTCAAGGTTAACACTGTGACATAACCGACCTTCCTGTGAAACCTCTCATAACTACACGACAAACTAAATCTCTAAAAACTTGTTCATTTTTATGCCAATTCAACACAATGTGAAAGAGATGGACTCCCAAGTTTATGCTTGCCCTCTAAATGGCTCCCAGATCAAACGCAAATAAGATGGAACTAGTTAACTAAATATGCTTGTAACAGACCAGCCCCAAGTGGGAAAAGGTGTTTTGAGCAATGCACTTGCTTAGGCAGCTACCAAAATCAGTCACTATTTCAACCTGAATCCCAACACAGTTGTCCCTAGGTGTTCCTAGGTTATCGGTGGGGGATTAGTCCTAGGATCCCCCCACAGAAACAAATATCCATGGATATTCAAGTCTTTTACATAAAATGGTATAGTACTTGCATATAACCTAAGGATATCCTCCCACATACTTTAATCATCTCTAGATTACTTATAATACCTAATACAATGTAAATACTATGTAAATACTTGTTATACTCTATTGTTTAATGACAAGACAAAGCCTGTACATGTTCAGTACAGATGCAACCACCCATTTTTTTTCCCTGAATACTTTTGATCTGAGGTAGGTTGAAGGTGGAACCCACAAAGGGCCAACTGTATTTTAAAACCTGATCTACCTACTCCTCAAATACAATCAGAGCATAGGACTACCATGGTCCTCATCAATGCTTCTGTCATAATAATCTGACTTCAGAATAGTTCATGTGCCAAAGATTAAGCGTTTAGGTTGACGAGGAAGGAGCAGAGAGAGGCCACGGTGGTGCTTTGGTGTTCTTACTCTAACACCAAAGGTCACGGCACCACAGCCCAACATGCTCACCCCCCTTCTATTCTTGCACACTGAACTCTTACCCCAGCTGATTTCAGTTATGCCATGTGGGTTCAAACCAGTGTTTGAGGTTAAGAGCCTAGGGGACAACACACTGGAGTTTGGGAGTGAAGGGGTAGGAGTAGGGGAGGTGAGGTGGAGGGAAGGGGAAGTTTGTAGGACACTCAAATTCAGGACCCCCAAATTTTGAGACCACCATCCAGATTCTCCTTCAGAGGTCCAATTCTTTGCTACCTTTTATTTAGACCTCTAAATATCACCCCACACACATAAAACATGGATGGGGTGGGGACAGAGAGAGAAGTAGAGACAGTAAGGCAATTCAACTCTTATATTCTAACCCAACCCACCTTAAGTAACCAAGTAAGTTACCTCTTCCGAGTGCCTACAAAACTTCCATTGCCTGCTAAAAATTAAAGCATTCAGCTTTCTCCAGTACAAAAAAATAAAACTAAAAGCAGGTCAAACTATGGCCAGAGTATAGGTTTCAGCAAGCATGCAGAGTGGCTTGGTGTGATGCTGGCAAAGTTGACATTTCAAATATAATCGCTGTTCATTCTAGCCCACCAATAAGAATTTTCTTACCTGACCACCTGCAAAGATGACCGGAGAGCTGGACGGCTTGGGCCGGTACGGGATGGTCACGCCCTTCGGGGGGGACTGGGAGAGAGTCAGAGGGGAAAAAAACAAAAAGAGATAAGGTTTCAAAGCTGCTTCAGCTGTGTGGCTTTAGCTCACACAGGTCAGTTAAATTAAAAACTATTTCCATCCCCTTACCTACCAAACTGTCTCTGGCTAGATCGAATCTCAAATTATCTAACTAAAAGTTATTTGCCTTTAATGCAGTAAGTCCAAGGACTACACAATTCAAACTGATTCTCATCAAGAGAGATGTCCATGTAATAACCTTCGGCACTATTTCCAAAATTTTAGATAAATTTAATGAACATGAAAAACTGTTAAACATATATTTTTGTCGATAATTTTTAGTATCTCACATTTTTTTGGCCTGAATAGGAAATAGAGTCAAAACTGGAAATAAAGTACTCAAGTGTTATGTCTAGAATCATATAGACACTATCTATAAATAGTTCAAAGGTTCAATCAAGGTTTTTCTAATCTCTACTTGAAAATTCCAGTTTCCGGGTTGGATGCATCGGCTCATGCTGGTAATACCAGTACTTTGGAAGGCGGAGGCAGGTGGATGGCTTGAGCTCAGGAGTTCAAGACCAGCCTGGGCAACATCGCAAAATCCCGTCTCTACAAAAAATAAAAAAATTAGCCAGGTGTGGTGGCACATGCCTGTAGACCAAGCTACTGGGGAGATAGGTGAGAGGATTGCTTAAGCCTGCTAGGCAGAGGTTGCAGTGAGCCGATACCGCACCACTGCACTCCAGTCTGGGTGACAGAGTGAACCCGTCACTCATGCTCACACGAAAAAATTCGTTTCATTTCTCACCAATGAAACCAACTCCATATCACAAATCTGAAAAGGCTTAATTTTCCTGAATTTTGCTATTCTTTTAATAGAATAATAGTATATAATCAGGCCCTTGTAAGTCATTCGGAAACATCATCATACATACATTTTTCTACTCTACATAACACTTTGAATACCCTCCTACAAAGTGACAAGTTGTTAAAGAACATGTCAAATTTCCATGTAACCAAAATACAGTAATTCAAAAAGTAATTTAATTCAGCTACTCAGGAACCCAAATAAATCTCTGGCCTCCTTAGTCCATGCAGTGCATCTTCTCCCCGACTCTGCTACAACTGCTGTGAACCAAAAGATCACTGCTGCTTAGCAGTTTCTATTTTTGCTCACAGACCATAAGAAAAGTCAAAGCTAGGGGAAGGAAAATATGAACTCAGGGAACCTTTTACCCCCACCCCCACTGGAAGCCTTAACAGCTTCACTTAATTATAGTCTTACTAAATATAGATCAGTCCCTCTGTCCCCAGAATGGCCCTCCCTCCATTCTCAGCATGAGCCTGAGGGCTTACCTCCAACATGACCACGCAGATCTGTTTGACACACTCAATGATGGATTGCGGAATGCCAGCAATAGTGATGGCCCGCTCAGTTGAGTTGGGTAGCATATCCCCTGCCACCTGGACCTGAGCCCCTGTACTCTTTGGAGTAAAAAGAAATTCAAAATCAGAGAAAAACAGCTCATGCTCTTCCAATTCCTCCAGCAGCAATTTCAGAGCCTAAAACTCTAGTAGATATTTATCCATTTCCAATCTTCCCTTTTTGTTCTTTGTCCCACTCTTCCCTTATTCCAGATAGGACTGTTTAGTGAATTAGAGTTAAAAATAAATTAGCCACTGAAAGACAAGAATAAGCGTGAATAACAGCCTAAATTTAACCTACTCTCAAGCAAAAGGTCCTTCTAAATAGTTGCCTTTCAACTAATGATAGTTCTCTGGGCGAAGCAAAAGCCCCACAAGTATCACCCACCTTTCATTATCTTACTGAATAAATGTTTACATCAAGGCCATTCTACGTGCCAGGTACCATGAGAAGTGCTTCCAATATAGCAATTAACAAAACTAAGATTTCTGTCGTGCCATGTACGATACACTCCCAAAAACTCAAGCAGCCATTCGAGTTTCATTCCAACACCAAATTCAGTAACATCTATATACAATTAAAATCTTCCATAATTCAATGTAACTTCCATAGCTAAACAGGAAGTAGGGGCCAAGCACAGTGGCTCACACCTGTAATCTTGAGCACTTTGGGAGACCAAGGCAGTCGAATCACTGGAAGCTCAGGAGTTGGAGACCAGCCTGAGCAAAACAGTGAGACTCGTCTCTACAACAACAAAAAAATAGAAAAATTAGCCGGGCATTGTGGAGCGTGCCTATGGTCCTAGGTACTTAGGAGGCTTGAGGTGGGAGGGTCACATGAGCCCAGAAGTCGAGGCTGCAGTAAGCCATGATCATGATTATGCCCTGCACTTCAGCCTGAGAGTGAGACCCTGTCTCAAAAAAAAAAAACAAATGTAGAATTGCATCTATTTCCCAATACATCTTCCTATTTTTCTCCTTGTTGTTTATAAGTCTGGTCAAGAAAAATGACGTTGCAGGCAAGCAAGTATGCTGGTTCAAGCCTGTAATATCAACACAGGGAGACTGAGGTGGGTGGATTGCTTGAGCTCAGGAGTTCAAAACCAGCCTGGGCCACATGGCAAAACACCATTTTTACAAAAAAATACAAAAATTTGGGTGTGGTGGTGGGAGCCTGCAGTCCCGGCTCCTCAGGAGGCTGAGATGAGAGGATCGCCTGAGGCTGGGAAGGTCGATGTTTTGCTGCAGTGAGCCATGACTGCGCCACTGCACTCCAGCCTGGGGAGACAGAGTGAGACCATGTCAAAAAAAAAAAAAAAACAAAACAAAACAAAACAAAAAAAGTTAAAAAATAAAAAATAGAAAAACTGTTGCTACTATAGCAAACTCATCCCTTGAGACATGAAAAAGAACTATGTAGCCTCATGGAAAAGTTGCCAAAAAAAATACAAACTTGTTGTATGTAATAGCTGAAAATTCTGATTAACTTTCTCATGTTCTGATTAAAATTTATGAATTATGCAAAATTCTATTGCATGATAGTTTTATTTTCAGTACAATCACATTGTAATCCTCTAGAACTGTTACTTTAATAAAAATCTTCATCTCATTGCTAATTTTCCTAGCCATACAAAGAGCCAATTTGGAACAAATAGTTAACATTTCTAAAAGGAGGACAAAAGTCACTAACCTCTCGTATTTCCTTGATCTTGCAACCACCTTTTCCAATGAGAGAGCCACACTGACTAGCAGGGACCACCAGCCTCAGGGTGACCGGGGGTCTACTGGCAGCTGTGCTATTGGTCATAGAGCTGCTTATGTCCTACAGAAAAGAAAGAACACCAGGATAAGCAGATCCCTGCAAACCAGTAACTGCCATTAAAGAACCACTTACCCTTGATCTTATTAGGACATGTGAGGTCATAACCCACCATAGACAAAGGTTCAAATACCATGCCCCTCTCAAACTATTTTTGATGTAAAGATAAAAGCTCATGAAAAATTCCTCAAAATTAACCATAAATATATTTTCCTTCACCCTGAAGGAATGTACTTGGTAGAGATAAAAGTGATAATCTGAGGCCGGGCGCGGTGGCTCACGCTTGTAATCCCAGCACTTTGGGAGGCCGAGGCGGGCGGATCACGAGGTCAGGAGATCGAGACCACGGTGAAACCCTGTCTCTACTAAAAATACAAAAAATTAGCCAGGCGTGGTGGCAGGCGCCTGTAGTCCCAGCTACTCAGAGAGGCTGAGGCAGAAGAATGGCGTGAACCTGGGAGGCAGAGCTTGCAGTGAGCTGAGATCGCGCCACTGCACTCCAGCCTGGGCGACAGAGCGAGACTCCGTCTCAAAAAAAAAAAAAAAAAAAGTGATAATCTGTTTTGCAGTTACACTTGGCCAGGCAATGGGGAAAAAAGGTGATGTCAAAATTAAATCAAATACTGCCAGGCACGGTAGCTCATGCTTGTAATCCCAGCACTTTGGGAAGCTGAAGCAGGTAGATCATTTCAGGTCAGGGAGTTCAAGACCAGTCTGGCCAACATAGTGAGACCCCGTCTCTACTGAAAATACAAAAATTAGCCGAGCATGGTGGCTGGCACCTGTAGTCCCAGCCAGCTACTCAGGATGCAGACGCAGGAGAATCGCTTGAACCCAGGAGACAAAGTTGCAGTGAGCAACATCGTGCCACTGCACTCCAGCCTAGGCAACAGAGTGAGACTATCTCAAAAAAAAAAAAAAAAAAAAAATTAAATCAAATATTAAGAAAAAATATAAAACAGACCGGGCACGGCAGCTCACACCTGTAATCCCAGTACTTTTGGAGGCCGAGGCAGGTGATCACCTGAGGTCAGCAGTTCAAGACCAGCCTGGCCAACATGGTGAAACCCCGTCTCTACAAAAAACACAAAAACCAGCTGGATGTGGTGGCATGCGCCTGTAGTCCAGGCTACCCGGGAGACTGAGGCAGAATTGCTTGAATCCGGGAGGAAGAGGTTGCTGTGAGCTGAGATTGCACCACTGCACTCCAGCCTGGGGAACAGAATGAGACTCCATCTCAAAACAAAGCAAAAACAAAAACGAAAGATATAAAACAATGCAACCTTATTTACACCAATTCTACCCTGTTAGAAAACTAAACACAGGCAGGGCACGGTGGCTCAGGCCTGTATTCCCAGCACTTTGGGAGGCCAAGGCAGGTGGATCATCCGCGGTCAGAAGTCCGAGACCAGCCTGGCCAACATGGTGAAGCCCCGTCTCTACTAAAAATACAAAAATTAGCCAGGCATGGTGGTGGGCGCCTATAATTCCAGCTACTCGGGAGGCCGAGGCAGAAGAATCGCTTGAACCCAGGAGTCGGAGGTTACGGTGAGCTGGGAACGCACCACTGCACTCCAGCCTGGGCGACAAGGAGGAAACTCCATCTCAAAACAAACAAAACAAACAAACCTATAGATTTGACTGTATTGGTTCAAAGCCTATATAGTCTTTCCCATAAACACATGCTGCATCCAAAGTCATGGTTTTAATCTAGTTAAATTTAGCCTTCTGAAGATTAAGTGGTTTAAGTATCACTTATTAGCCTAATCTCTAGGCTGATAACAACAGACCTGGAAACTGCTAAAGCAGTTAAGAACCCTAAAGACAAGGACACGTTTATTCCTTGTTTAAGGAATAAAGTTTGTACTCTAGCTTTCTTTCAAAAAAAAAAAAAAAAAAAAAAGAAAATTTTTTTTTTAAATAAAATAAAGACCAGGCATGGTGGCTTGTGCCTGTAATCCCAGCACTTTGGGAGGCTGAGACAAGAGGATTGCTTGAGCCCAGGAGTTCAAGACGAGCCTGGGCAACACAGGAAGACTCGGTCTCTACAAAACGCACGAAAACTAGCCAGACATGGTGGTTCATGCCTGTGGTCCCACCTACTGGGTAGGCTTAGGTGGGATGACTACTTGAGCACAGGAAAATGAGGCTGCAGTGAGCCATGGTAACACGACTGTACTTCAGCCTGGGTAACAGAGCAAGACCCTGTCTCAAAAAATAAAAAAAAAAGTTCAGGCTGGGCATGGTGGCTCACACCTGTAATCCCAACACTTTGGGAAGTGAGACAGGAGGACCACTTGAGGCCAGGCGTTTGAGACCAGCCTGGGAAACATAACGAGCTCCCATCTCTACAAGAAAAGGTTTTTAAAAAATTATCCAGGCAGGGTGGCATGCACCTGCAGCCCGCTCAGGAAGCTAAGGCAGAAGGATCACTTGAGCCTGGGAGGATGCAGACAGCTACAGGTATACCACTGCACTCTAGCCTGGGTGACAGAGCACAACCCTGCCTCAAAAGAAAAAAAAAATAATAAATACTATGATGTATAAAAAAGTAGTTCAAGTTCGTTCTTATTAAAGAAAAGAATAAAATGTGTTTTTTAAGTCATGAGTTCTGGACTTCCAGAATCCTGGGGGTCAAAAGATAACATTTCTAATCTTGGCAAGGATAAGATTTCATGCACCATTAAGTACCAACCACCAAGGAAGCGGCAGCCTGTGGTATCAATTGCACAATTAGATGCATTACTGCAGCAGGGGGAGAGGGAAGGACCAAATACAAGACCCAGGACAATAGTTCAGCCTCTGAAGGTTGGTGGAGGAAAAACTTCCTCTTGATAACACCTCTGGTGTATTTTCCTTCTGATAACCTAGGTCTCTCCCCAACAAGTGTAATTTTGACACAATGTTAGTAGATTGACTTTTTAACCTAAAAGCATCAGGATTGGAAGATTATGTGTGTTTATAACGTCAGGTAAACCGTATTAGTGTGGTATATACTCAAGCCTTTTACCAAAGCAATGGCATACTTTCAACAGATGCTTTTCACGCAAATTATTTATATTAAGTTCATGGCAAAACTCAAAACTGTTTTGATGATTCAAGTGACTTTTTTTTTTTTGAGACAGAGTCTCACTCCGTTTCCCAGGCTGGAGTGCAGTGGCGCCATCTCAGCTCACCACAACCTTCGCCTCCCGGGTTCAAGCATTTCTCCTATCTCAGCCTCCTGAGTAGCTGGGATTACAGGTGCACACCACCATGTCTGGCTAATTTTTGTATTTTTAGTAGAGACAAGGTTTCACTATGTTGGTCTCGAACTCCTGACCTCGTTTACCTGCCCGCCTCAGCCTCCCAAAAGTGCTGGGATTACAGTCATGAGCCACCGCGCCCAGCCTCAAGTGACTCTTTTTTAAACTACAAATGGTGAATTTTGTGGGAGGCTACAGGAAGCTAAGGACCCATTTACAGAGTCTCATGGTCCAGTTTGTCCTTGAATTTAAAAAGCTCTTAGAAAATCAACAAGCTCTCCGGAAGCACTTAAAAATGAAGAATGAGGGAGTGGGAGATAACAAACCTCTTCCAGTTTGTCAATGATCATAGCAAAGGCTTTGAAGATGGCATTAGTGGGTCCAGCCAAAGTGATAATTCTCTCAGGACAATTCCCTTCTGAGATGTTGATACGTGCACCACTCTAGATAGGAAACAAGATCCAAAAGAAGTTAAACAGACAAAGAAGATCTGAGTACGTACAGGATCTACAGTCCCTTGTAAGAGAGACAAGGAGCTGCCAATGTACATGATCCTGATGCAAAGCAAAGTCAGCATCATTCCAAACACTGCTGCTCCATGTCTATCCTCAAATATAGCCTACAGCAGCTGCCTTAAGTCTTGAATGAATTCTATGACTTGTCAAAACCACACTTCCCAAAAACGGGGGAAAAAAAATACACTTCCCAGATTGTCATTACAAATAACCAAGCTGAAAAAAAAATACGTATTTCCCTTATTGAGACCTTCCTCCCTAATTTCTGAAAAAGAATTATCAGTTGTTTTAAAGTTTTTTACTTCCCAAAGTTAACAATCTCAAAGTCTTTCATAACTTACCTCCTCGCGCATCTTCTTAACTGATTCTCCTTTCTGTAAAGGAAAAGTCAAGCGTGAGCTCCAACTGCTACTTCAATCCAGAATGACTAAATGGTAATTGAAGTTGAAGTGAAATTGTCTTACCTTTCCGATGATACTGCCAACTTCCTGCAATGGAGAAAACTAATGTCAGTAAGAGGAAACTCAGAAGTATTCCTTTTTAAAAACATATTTTATTTTTCCTTTTTCTACATGTTCTAATGAAGTATTCATTATGAAGAGGAATTTTAACTGTCCAGCCAACAGACTATCTATGGTAATTATTACCCCAAAAGATTGGAAAGATTTGAAGATTTATTAGGGGGAGTGTAGTGGACTTGCTATAAGCAATCTCCATGAGAAAAACTTTACCATCCAGGTATGGAGAGTTTTTGGCTCCAGCGTCTAATTAAGCCTTTCCTGCTCAGTGGAGCTTCCTAGTCAAGTCTGTCCATTTTCCTACTACACTCGCTTCTACTCCATTAGGGAAATGTGCTAAAGCCAGATGCCCCACAGTGCTAATCTGATGAGCTCCAAGATGCATGTCTGCTCTTCTGGCCCCTCCCCTGGCAGTTACTATGACCTAATTTCCCAAGCTGGAGCATACCTTTCCATGCATAAGTAGCCGGATGGTGAGAGTGACATTTAATCCACCTTCAATCACACCGGTGTCCATGTCGAGCAGTGTTCTGGGGAGCTGGACTTTGAGTGGTCAAGTCTTTGGTCACTGGTGGGGGGTGAAAGCCAAAAACTAAAATGCAAACATGACCAAAATCAGAGGAGGAAAACAACAAGGTTATTATTTCCCAAGTTATTTTCACCTCATCAATATTTTCTACTTTACACTTTTCCTTAAATGACAGTATGTCAGACTTATATACAACACCAAGCACAACTGCATGACAAAATATATAGTTCAGGTTCTGTTACAGAGTATAGAAGGCAACTTTCCAGTTCCTCTCATTAATGACAGGGTTTCCGCTGACTCTGGGGATGAACAAGGTTCCTTCAATTGGCAATGGTTCTAAGGGAACTGCTGAACGTGCACCACTTGTCCTTCAGCAGAAAAAGCTTCAAAGAATTCAGAAACACCTGGAAATCATGAGAGCCAATCTCCAACTACAGCGAGGGCAAATGACCTCTTGTTTCCCTGCTGGGGAGCAGTTTAAGTTGAAAACTAGAGAAAACACATGTAAATTTTCTTTGTAGTAGCAATTTCTAGATAAGGAAATTGAGATGTATCCCACATTACAAATTTCAACCGTTTATGGCTAACACCAAATGATTTCTAAAAGATTTAGATCAACATCCTCACTGAAAAGGCATTACCTGAGATGCCTTCCACGCAGGCTGGGGTTCCATATTCCCCTTTAGAAAATGACTCAATACATTAAGTACGCTTGAGTCCTTTTCTCCTATTCCTCCTTCCAACCCAACTTGTTACTCAGATTTGAGATGTTTTCCTTGCTTTTGTGTTTACCATCCAGTTTTTATTTCAAGTCTATTAAATCTTAAATTTCCTTCCAAAGAAAACAATCAAAATAAAACTGGCATTGCTAAAATTGTTTGTTTTTAAGAACAGCAACAAATGCACCTTTCCTCTACAGAATGGCCCTTTTCCCCCCTATGAAACAATTCCTAACATTGTTCCTAACATCTCTGCTTTAGAACAACTGGTTATGTGTAGAAAGAAAATTCGCTTTTTTTTTTTTGGATATGCCTTTGCCTTCAATACCTCCTTTAGCACCTAATCGTGACAGCTTTAGAAAGGACCTCTCCCAAGTTGTAGAATGTCCCCAATGACATTTTAAGTATCCGTCCTTTTAAAACTCAACATGTCATCTCTCTCCTCCCACAGCTAGATTTCCTCCTTCACAAAACCAGCCACTGTGTTAACTTTCCTCTAACACAAAGCCCATACCCTAAATATCTTAGGTGCTTAAGTGGCTGTCACACCATTCTGTATATGGCAAACTGTCCTCTGGCTACTCCAAGAATGTGATTATATAAGTGCATCCCCAAAGCACATCATTTCCCCATTTTCAGAATACAATTAATTGCTGGCAAAATCCCAGAATTCAACACTTTTCACTCATGGAAAAATAATGCTTGGTGGGGGAAGAAGCGTTAGGTCTGTAAGAATGACTTTCTTTTTTTAATAAGATGTGGTAAAAATCTGGCAGTTTAATTCCTTACCCCCTTGCAGATGTAATAGGAAGCCCTTTACAAATATTACAATAACGCAACTTCGAAAAGACAAAAAAACAGGAAACCTATTTGAAGCCATTTCTTGAGGTAAAGTACAAAGGTGCATTTCTAACTCCAAACCAAGTAATCCAAGAAATCTGTCGAATTTCCCTCCTGACTAGGTCAAGATAAATGTACCCCATTCCAGAAATCCAGCTGCTAACACTGCTGTCCAATATCCCTTCCATAAACAGCTCGGTCTGGGTTTACATCGGCAGGCATTTTTTGTAATTTAAAAATTCGTTACCCCGAGAAACGTCCTGATTAACTCGGCAACCGGCAGCCCGTCTACCCTTTTCTTTAACTCCGCAGCCCCCTCTCCCCTCGGGCATCCAAGCATTTTCCACTTAAGAAAAAAAGCCCCCCCTTCCCTCGACTAGAAAGAAGAGGGGAGAAAAATAAACGGTTCGGTCGTGGGGGGGCGCTGCGATACAGGGGGAGGGGCCGAACTAGTAGCGCCTCCTCGTGTGGCTGCGCCAGCGCCTGACCCCCGCGGGGAGCCGCGCTCACCCGCCCGGCCAGCAAGCCGGCCATCGCCTCCCCCAACCCCCCACAACCAACAAATCCACCGCCGCCCCCCCTGCCGCGCGCGCGCCCTCCCTGACTCCTGCGCAGCCGCCACCGGGAAAAAGCGGGGGGAGGGGGGAATAGGCCTTGCGCGAGGCCTACTAGGCCGCGCCAGAGCCAGGGCCTCGCGTGAATGACCGGCCAGGCACAGTGAGGTGGTAGGCGCTCACGCGGGACTACGCGAGACCGCGGCTCGTGACTAGGACCCGAGCCGGCTAAGAAATAAGACAAAAGTGGAAATTGTAGCCATGGCCGGGGGCGCAGGGGAAATTTTTAGGCTTACCTGCAGGCGCGAGGCGACTGAGGGGAAAAGGGGAGCGGGCGGGAAGGGGAAGGGCGGGAGGCCGGGGGCGGAACAATAGGGGCGGGCGGGAAGGCGAGGGGGGCCCCGCGGGCGGGCGGAGGAGGAAGGGGGGGTGGAGGAGGAGGAGGAGGAAGGGGGAAAGAGACCCCGGGGCGGGTGGAGGGCGGCGGAGGGCGGGCGGGCGGGCGGAGGGCGGGCGGGCGGGAGAGGGCGCAGGCTGCGGCTGCTCCGGCTGCTGCCTCTGCTGGTCTGGGAGGGGGACGGGGCGGAGCGGCCTGCTTTCAACCCCGCGCACCCTTCGACCCCGGAAGCGCTAACCGCCCCGGGGGCCAGCGAGGCGATTGCGTCGTCCAAGCCTTCCCCACGCAATGCAGACGGCCTCCCAAAAGCCTAGAGCGGCTCCTTGGACAGCGTAGGCACCAGCGAGACAACGGCTGCTAGCAAGCGACGAATTGCGATAGAGAGGGAGCGTGGGGGCGGGAAGGAAACCAGTGGCCCCTAGTGGACTGGCTGGAAAGTTCAGGTGTTAGTGCGGAGACGGAGCAGTCGCCATGGATCGAGAAGTGGGGAGGAAAAAGGGATGGGTGGAAAGAGAATGAGAAAGGATGAAGATAGTAATCTACAGGGATACTCAAAAAAAAAAGGAAAAAAACTAACTTGCCACGTTAGAGGTGACCATTGTATCAACTCCTTACTCTTAAAAGGAAAGAATTAAGCATTTAACTTTCCTTTTAGGAAGAACTATATGTAGTTCATCTGTAATTGATAAGGGAAAGCTCTTTTTTAAAGAGTTCCATGTAATAAATGTAGAAGGAATGAAAGAAATAAAAGGAATGAGAGTTAAAAAGTCACCATTCTGCAACCCAGAATGAAATAATTGATTCAGGCAAGTGTATCAATCATTAAAATTTTGAGAAAGGTTGTTAGGAACAGGATATTATCATGACACCAAATATCAAATATCACCACACAGATTTGCAAATATATATATATACATATATACACATATATATATATTTTTTTTAAGTAACTTCACATGGGCAAGGAGTAGTGGCTCACGTCTATAATCCCAACACTTTGGGAGGCTGAGGCGGGCGGATCGCTTGAGCTCAGGAGTTTAAGATACCATCTCTACTAAAAATACAAAAATTATCTGGCGTGGTGGCACACGCCTGTGGTCCTAGCTATTTGGGAGGCTGAGGTGGATGGATCACTTAAGCCCTGGTGGTCCAGGCTACAGTGAGCCATGATGACGGCCACTGCACTGCAGCCTGTCTCAAAAATAACAATTTTTTTTTTTTTGAGACGGAGTTTCGCTCTTGTTGCCCAGGCTGGAGTCCAATGGCATAATCTCGGCTCACCGCAACCTCTGCCTCCTGGGTTCAAGCGATTCTCCTGCCTCAGGCTCCCGAGTAGGAAAAATAACAAAGTTTTAAAAGCAACTTCAAATGGAGAGATCTAGCAGTTACCACCTTACCCAAGTACATAAATGATCAAACTGCATCACTCATAGTAGGACAACTTTGCACCGTGTGGTCCTTGGAAAAATGCAACAAGAAGTACACCACATCATCTACTAAATATTCTTGCCAAAAGTGCTTACTCTTAATCTAATCGAGTCATTAGATCTGATTTGCAATTTATAGGAAATTTAATACAACACAAGGAGATATTTTGCAAACTCAGAACATTCCACAAGACAGCTAGCTGGTCTTGTCAAAAAAGCAATGCAATACAAAAAAAGAAAAAAATTGGCCAGGTGAGGTGGCTCACGCCTGTAATCCCAGCAATTTGGGAGGCTGAGGCAGACGGATTACTTGAGGTCAGGAGTTCAAGAGCAGCCTGACCAACATGGAGAAACCCCACCTCTACAAAAAATGCAAAATTAGCCAGGCGTGGTGGCGCATGCCTGTAATCCCAGCTACTCAGGAGGCTGAGGCAGAAAAATCACTTGAGCCCAGGAGTCGGAGTTTAAGGTAAGCCAACATTGCGCCATTTCACTACAGCCTGGGCAACAAGAACAAAACACCGTCTCAAAAAAAAAAAAAAAAGAATTAGTTGAACATGGAAGTATGCATCTGTAGTCCCAGCTACTCAAGAGGCTAAGGCGAGAGAATCACTTGAGCCCAGGAATTCAAGGCTGCAGTGAGTTATGATGGCACCACTACACTCCAGCCTGGGTGACAGAGCAAGATCCATCTCTTAATTAATAAATAAATAAAACAGGCCGGGCGCGGTGGCTCACGATTGTAATCCCAGCACTTTGGGAGGCCGAGGCGGGCGGATCACGAGGTCAGGAGATCGAGACCACCGTGAAACCCCGTCTCTACTAAAAATACAAAAAAAAATTAGCCGGGCGTGGTGGCGGGCGCCTGTAGTCCCAGCTACTCGGAGAGGCTGAGACAGGAGAATGGCGTGAACCCGGGAGGCGGAGCTTACAGGGAGCCAAGATTGCGCCACTGCACTCCAGCCTGGGCGACAGAGCGAGACTCCGTCTCAAAAAATAATAATAATAATAAAAATAAATAAATAAATAAAAGCAGGAATTTAAAAATGCTTAAGGCAATAACAACCAAATATAATGTGTGGCTCTCGCTTGGATCCTGGGTTTGTTTTTTGTTTTTTTTTTGAGATGGAGTCTCACTCTGTTGCCCACGCTGGAGTACAATGGCACAGTATCAGCTCACTGCCACCTCCGCCTCCCGAGTTCAAGTGATTCTCCTGCCTCAGCCTCCTGAGTAGCTGGGATTACAGTCACCTGCCACCACGCCCAGCTAATTTTTTGTATTTTTAGTAGAGACGGGGTTTCACCATGTTGGCCAGGCTGGTCTCAAACTCCTGACCTCGTGATCTGCCTGCCTAGGCCTCCCAAAGCGCTGGGATTACAGGTGTGAGCCACTGGGCCTGGCCTGGATCCTAGTTTAAAAAAAAAAAAGTTGCTGCATAAGACATTTAAGGGACAAGTGAGAAAATTCAAACATTAGCTGGACGTGGTGGCTCATGCCTATAATCCCAGCACTTTGGGAGGCCGAGGCAGGTGGATCACGAGGTCAGGAGATCGAGACCATCCTGGCCAACATCATGAAACCCCATCTCTACTAAAAATACAAAAATTAGCCATGCATGGTGGTGCACGGCAGTAGTCCTAGCTACTCGGGAGGCTGAAGCGGGAGAATCGCTTGAACCTGGGAGACGGAGGTTGCAGTGAGCCGAGATCACACCACTACACTCCAGCCTGGTGACAGAGTGAGACTCCGTCTCAAAAAAAAAAAAGAAAAGAAAATTCAAACATCTGAATGATAATATTAGGAAGTATTTGTAATTTTCTTAAGTGTAATAATGGAACCATGCTTATGTAAAGAAATGGTTTTTAGGATGTACATGATGAAATATTTAAAGGTGGCCAGGCGCGGTGGCTTACCCCTGTAATCCCAGCACTTTGGAGGCCGAGGCAGGCGGATCACAAGGTCAAGAAATTGAGATCATCCTGGCCAACATGGTGAAACCCCGTCTCTATTAAAAATATAAAACTTAGGCCGGGCGCGGTGGCTCACGCTTGTAATCCCAGCACTCTGGGAGGCCGAGGCGGGCGGATCACAAGGTCAGGAGATCGAGACCATGGTGAAACCCCGTCTCTACTAAAAATACAAAAAAATTAGCCGGGCGTGGTGGGCTGCTCGGAGAGGCTGAGGCAGGAGAATGGCGTGAACCCGGGAGGCGGAGCTTGCAGTGAGCCGAGATCGCGCCACTGCACTCCAGCCTGGGCGACAGAGCGAGACTCCGTCTCAAAAAAAAAAAAAAAAAAAAAAAAAAAAAAAATATATATATATATAAAACTTAGCTGGGTGTGGTGGTGTGTGCCTGTAGTCCCAGCTACTTGGGAGGCTGAGGCAGGAGAATTGATTGAACCTGGGAGGCGGAGGTTGCAGTGAGCTGAGATCGCGCCACTGCCCTCCAGCCTGGCAACAGAGCGAGACCCCATCTTAAAAAAAAAAAAAAAAAAATACAAAAGTTAGCCAGGTATCGTGATGTATACCTGTTGTCTCAGCTACTAGGGATGCTGAGGTGGGAGGATCACTTGAACCTGAGAGGTCAAGGCTGCAGTGAGCTGTGAGTGTGCCACTACACTCCAGCCTGGGCAACAAAGCAAGACCTTGTCTCAAAGAAACAAACAATCAAAAAAAAAAAAAAAAAACAGACGGATGGCTGGGCATGGTAGTGCATGCCTGTAATCCCACACTTTTGGAGGCAGAGCAAGGTAGGAGGATCACTTGAAGCCAGGAGTTCGAGAGCAGCCTAGGCAACATAGTGAGACCCTGTCCCTACAAAAAATTAAAAATTAGCCATGTGTGGTGGTGCACACCTATAGTACTAACTACTGGGGAGGCTGAGGTGGGAGGAGCACTTGAACCAGGGAGATCAAGGCTGCAGTGAGCCTTGAACAAGCCACACTGCCCTCTAGCCCCTTGACTCTCAGTCACGTTTTATTGGGCAGCCCCAAATTGATGGAGTCATCTAAAGAGAGGTAGCTTCCTCAAGTGGAAAATTAGGCTTGAGGACAAAAATGCCTTTCCTCTCACCCCCCAAATTGTGTTAGGAACAATGTGAAATAGAAAGAGCCAGGCACGGTGGTTCACTCCTGTAATCCCAACACTTTGGGAGACCAACGCAGACGGATTGAGGTCAGGAGTTCAAGACCAGCCTGGCCAACATGGCGAAACCCCATCTCTACTAAAAATATAAAAATTAGCTGGGTGTGGTGGCACGTGCCTGTAGTCCCAGCTACTTGGGAGGCTGAGGCAGGAGAATCACTTGAACCCGGGAGGCAGAGGTTTCAGTAAGCTGAGATGGCGCCCCTGCACTCCACCCTGGGTGACAGAGTGAGACTCTGTCTCAAAAAAAAGAAAAAAAGAAAGAAAAAGATGGCCAGGCAAGGTGGCTCATTCCTGTAATCCCAGCGCTTTGGGAGGCCAAGGCAGGAGGACCGCTTGAGGCCAAGAGTTGTAGAGACCAGCAAGAATCTCATGTCTACAGAAAAATTTTTAAACATTAGCCAGCGCCACCTCTAGCAGCTCGGGAGGCTGAGGCGAGAGCATAGCTTGAGCAGCCCACTGCACTCTGGCCTAGGCAACAGAGTGAGACCCTAGAGGGGTCAGACAGACAGAAAGAAGTCTGTCATCTGGTAAGGGACAGACCAAGTAATGAAAGGGAAGAAATGAAGTAGGAAAATGTTAGGACACCCAGGAAAAAGCAAACTAAGGAGTGCACTTACTGTGAAGCCCTGGCTGAAGGTCACGTTAACCTTAAGATTTCACAGTGGGGACATTTATACCTCTGAGAGCTGGGGTGAAAGTATCCATGAAATCATCTCTAATGTGGGGGGCAAAACATATATATCAAATGTCTGTATTGGAACTGGCCAACAGTTGCAGCCAGCTTTGAAACAGAAAGATGAGATGCCTCTAATAGCAATACCTGATAATTTTATGAGTCAATAAATTCTTCCCAGAAGGGGAACCAAACTAAGTCAAGAGAGTGAATCTGCCTAGGGCCACAAAGCAATCTGATATTGGGAGTTGATTCCAAAAAGGCAGCAAACTAGATAAAAAATTCATCCCATTAACTCACAGTTCCTAAACTAAAATGTCAACTTGTATTTTTAGATCCCATGAATTTCCTATCTTTCCCATTCTCATGAAATGTGAATGGAAATCTTGCTAGTTCCTAGTAAAAAGAGAATAGCCTGTAATCCCAGCACTTTGGGAAACTGAGGTGAGAGGATCATTTGAGCCCAGGAGCTCAAGACCAGCCTGAGCAACATAGTGAGTCCTTGTCTCTACAAAAAATACAAAAAAATGGCCAGGCACGGTGGCTCATGCCTGTAATCCCGGCACTTTGGCTGAAGCAGGAAAATCGCTTGAACCTGGGAGACGGAGGTTGCAGTAAGCCAAGATTGCACCACTGCACTACAGCCTGATGGATAGAGCAGGACTCTGCCTCTAAAAAAACAAACTAGCCAGGCATGGTGGTGGGACATGCCTGTGGTCCTAGTTACTCGGGAGGCTGAGGTAGGAGAATCACTTGAACCTGGCCAGGTCGAGGCTGCAGTGAGCCGAGATCACACCACTACATTACAGCCTGGACGACAGAGTAAGACCCTGCCTCAAAAAAAAAAAAAAAAAAGAGAGAATGACAGAATCCCAGAGGTTCTTGTATGAGATGCTGAAGGCATAAGACAAAAACATTTGTGAACCACCATCTTAGTAGATTTATGCTGATGCACAAAGCAGGGACACAAACGCAATGCTCTCAAGAGCCAAGCAGTAATCTAATCTGGTTTACAGAAAGGTAACAGGGAGTTGAAAAGACTATGGGAAGACCCATCTACACGTAATGATTACTACTCATAGTCAGAAATTTCTTCCTTCAGGAATGTGGGCCCACTCTTGCTAGACTTGCTAGTTTGAAATCTGAATCTTTACTGAAAATGTCTGATATTTAACATAGAGAGGGATCCCTCCAAAAAAAGTCTCAGACCCAGGTATAACATGGGCTCCCAATTTTTCAACCTCTGATAAAGATGCATGAACCAAAATGCTCACAACAGTAGTTAAGTATATATCAAAACTGGAAACAAATCTAAGATTATAGTAATAAAAGATTGCTTGAATAAGTTGGAATGCTGGGGCCAGGCACCACAGCTCAGGCCTGTAATCCCAACACTTTGGGATGCTGAGGCAGGCGGATCACTTAAGGCTGTAGAGCAGCGGCACAATCTCGGCTTACTGTAACCTCAGCCTCCCAAGTTCAAGCAATTCTCCTACTTCATCCTCCGAAGTAGCTAGGATTACAGGCTCAAGCCACCATGCCCAGCTCATTTTTTTTTAAGAGACACGGTCTCACTGTGTTGCCCAGGCTGGTCTTAAACTCCTGGACTCAAGAAATCCTCCTGCCTCAGCCTCCCAAAGTGCTGGGATTACAAGTATGAGCCACTGCACCTGGCCACCATCTATTTCTCTTCACCTCATGATCTGTCCCATGCCCACCATCTCCCTCTCCTCTCCAAAAAGGAAGAGCTGATAAAGGAAAACACAGAGTGACTTGGGGGAAAAAAATTAGAAGGCCAGGCATGGTGGCTCATGCCCATAATCCCAGCACTTTGGGAGGCTGAGGCGGGAGGATCACCTGAGGTCGGGAATTTGAGACCAACCTTACCAACATGGAGAAACCCTGTCTCCACTAAAAATACAAAATTAGCCAGGCATGGTGGCGCATGCCTGTAATCCCAGCTACTCAGGAGGCTGAGGCAGAATCGCTTGAATCCAGGAGGCGGAGGTTGCAGTGAGCCAAGATCACGCCATTGCACTCCAGCCTGGACAACAAGAGCAAAACTCCGTCTCAAGAAAAAAAAAAAATTAGAATGGCCCCCAAATCCAAGACACTGGAAAAGTGGGCCTTGACTTTGGATTTTCTTTCTTTTATTTATTTTTATTTTTTTGAGACAAGTCTTGCTCTGTCGCCCAGGCTGGAGTGCAGTGGCACGATCTCGGCTCACTGCAACCTCTGTCTCCTAGGTTCAAGCGATTCTCCTGCCTCAGCCTCCCAAGTAGCTGGGATTATAGGCACCTGCCACCATGCCCGGCTAATTTATGTATTTTCAGTAGAGACGGGGTTTTGCAATGTTGGCCAGACGGGTCTTGAACTCCTGACCTCAGGTGTTCCACCCACCCTGGCTTCCTAAAGTGCTGGGATTACAGGTGTGAGCCACTGTGCCCGGCCATGGATTTTCTAATAAAATTAGAAGCTAGCTGTAAAATATAAGAAGACCTCAGGCATTTATTTCATAGAACTCTTTCCAGGGAAAGCTATGGATGCAGTATAGCCAACTCAAAACACTCCTTCCCTGTTCCTCCTCAAGCCCTACACTCAATGCCCAAACCCATGGGTTTCACCTCAGAAACATCTCTTAAGTCCACTCCTTCCTCTAGCCCCATGTCCTCAACTGCAGCCTCATTTCCCGCTTTCAGGAACTCAGGTTCAGGAGCTCCTAACTTTCATCGTACACTTTTTACAACTTGGTGCCTTTGTAAAACTGCTGCTTCTGCCTGGAATCCACTGGGTTAAGAGCACAGACTCAGAAGCCGGACTGAGCTCCAATTCTGACTGAACGTCTGCCTCCCAGATTCAAGCCATTCTCCTGCCTCAGCCTCCCGAGTAGCTGGGATTACAGGCATGCGCCACCACGCCTGGCTAATTCTGTATTTTTAGTAGAGACGAGGTTTCTCCATGTTGGCCAGGCTGGTCTCAAACTCCTGGCCTCATGTGATCTGCCTGCCTTGGCCTCCCAAAGTGCTGGGATTACAGGCGTGAGCCACCACGCCTGGCCCACAGTTGCTTAAATATACTGATTTGTAGGGACACATCTAAAAAGTCTTAGCCGAGCGCGGTTGCTCACACCTGTAATCCCAGAGCTTTGGGAGGCTGAGGCAGGTGGATCATCTGAGGTCAGGAGTTTGAGACCAGCCTGACTGACCAACATGGTGAAACCCTGTCTCTACTACAAATACAAAATTAGCCGGGCATGGTGGCAGGTGCCTGTAGTCCCAGCTACTTGAGAGGCTGACGCAGGAGAATCGCTTGAACCTGGCGGGTGGAGGTTATGATTGCACCACTGCACTCCAACCTGGGCAATAAGAGCGAAACTGCATCTCAAAATAAGTAAATACATAAATAGAAATAAAAAGTTTTAGGAAAAAATTTTTTAAAAGAAGTAAGTATTATTCAATAGATTTGGGGCAAAGCCCCAAATTACTCTCCCACAGCTGATGGGCAGCCAGGGTTACCTTCTGTAGCAGATATGAAAACATATAAGCTAAAGGCCTATATCCATTCACCCAAGGGAAGACAATAAAGATTCATGCCACTCTGCCTGAGCCAATTTTGAAGAGTCCTCCCACTTAAAAAACATGGGAATCATACAGTGTCTTTCTCACTGATGCTCTGGTTCCCTTCTATAAAACTGATAGACTTTAAAGGGCCTGTGGAAGGTTAGCAAAAGTAGAAGAATGTGCCACGCCCAACCAAGGTGATAGCACAGGTGAACAGAGACCAGGAGAAATAACTTTATTTGAACAGGACCCGAGACAGCATATTGGGCTAAGGAAGAGAGGTAAGGTCCCAAAACGGCAGTCAAAGCTCATCGACCCAGCAACTTTGCAGTTAGTGCAACCAACAAAAGGCCTGCTGGGGAATGTATTTGCCACTAAATTCCCCAAGTATGCCAACATTACAAAAAAGATAGAGGTTTTTCATCATAATTGAATTTCCACAAACCTCCCCAATCACAAGTATTATAAGCGGAAGTAAAAAATCACATTTTACAGATCTCAAACTTGTCTTCAACATTTAGTTCATCATCTTCAAAAAATAGCTCCCCTGCCTAATTCATTAGCTATATGATCTATCCAAGCAACAACAAGATGGCCAGGCCATGGCAATCCTCTTCCCATTTCCCCTAGCCGCTCAGGGCTCAACAGCAGGGTGAGGCTCAGGTGGAGGTAGGGGGTGGGGAGCACAAGGGCTACATTCCCCCAGTACAACATGGCATCTGAAGCTTGATGGGAGAGCAGAACTGGTGAGACTTGAGGGAAGGGTCCAGGGCCTGTATTCAGTCAGAATCACTGCTGGAAGAGGAGGAGGAAGAGGAGGAGGAATGCTGCAAGGGCAAAGGGGAAAGGGGAAAGAAGATAGCATCAGATCCAAATGACCTTTCACCACTCCATGGGCCATTCTTTGGTGCCCCACCCCTCCACCCAAGTATCCCTTGCTTCCCTAAGAAGGTCAGGAGTCTCGAACAGACTGTACCTAAACAAAAGCAAGGATTTCCTTCAGCAGTGAGCATACAGGAGTGGATTAAACCATCCTAAATTATCACACAGAATTTAAAAATTTTAACATATTGCCTTTGGAGCAAATTTCCAACTTTCATTACCTGAATCGATGCCTAGGCAAGGAATAAATTACAGGCACAAGCATAGTATAGTGCTAGGAAACAGCTGTTACATTATCAATGCTTATTCATTAGCTGCGTGCAAAGTCCTATGATTTTAAGAAATTGGATTCTACAAATCTAAGAAAAGACAGTAGAAACAGCAGTTGTATGTGCATGTATCTCTACTTTTTCCCAAGCACAATGGGAAAAAGTGGGGAAGGTGTAAGAAAAGGCTGGGAGTTCTACTCAAGGTTCCTTAAGCATATACTCCCAGCAATGCTACAGTTATTAAATAAAAACATTTTTCAGTCTCTCCAGGGTAATTTCTCCCTCTTCTTCCCCACTAAATCTCAATTCTCTTCAGACTTTTTGTTTTTTTTTTTTTTTAGACGGAGTCTCGCCCTGTCGCCCAGGCTGGAGTGCAATGGCATGATCTCGGCTCACTGCAACCTCCACTTCCTGGATTTAAGAGATTCTCCTGCCTCAGCCTCCGGAGTAGCTGGGATTACAGGCATGCACCACCATGCCCAGCTAATTTTTTATATCTTTAGTAGACATGTTTCACCATGTTGGCTAGGTTGGTCTTGAACTCCTGACCTCATGATCCGCCCGCCCCAGCCTTCCAAAGTGCTGGGATTACAGGTGTGGACCACGGCGCACAGCCTTCTCTTCAGACTTCTATCAAAGACCCAGAATCAGGAATTAGAATCCACAAGGCAAATAAATACTGGGCAGTTAAATGTAAATGGAGGCCTCATCAAGATGCAGATTGATTTAATTCTTCAAGAGTTGTCCTCAGAGTTGCTTTTATCCTTGCTATTTTTTGTTTGTTTGAGATGGAGTCTTGTCTGTCACCAAGGCTGGAGTGCAGTGGTGAGATCTGGGCTCACTGCCATCTCTGCCTCCGGGGTTCAAGCAATTCTCCTGCCTCAGCCTCCTGAGTAGCTGGGATTACAGGCATATGCCACCACACCCAGCTAATAATTCTTAAGTGCTAGGATTACAGGCATGAGTCACGGCACCTGGCCACCCTTACTAATTTTTAACACTCCTCTAAAACAAAGATACTTAGCCTTGGAGCTGAGTACAAAACCTCCTTAGTCCTAGACTTTGTTAGAGGCTGAGTCACTGACTGCTCTTGTCCTCAATTTTTCTGCTGGATGATAGGGCAAAGGGCCCATGTAATTAACACAACGCCCTAAGAACATTGATGAGAGAAGGAACTCCAGGAACTAGGGCCAGATTATTATTCTGTTAATTATTATAAGATCTTGCTTTGTCAAAGGAATGACTTTGATATTTTGACAATGTCAGTGGGCGTGTCCAACTTGCTAGAATATGCACCTGGCAGGAGGGGAGCAAAAGTTCTGGGAGAGTAGGGCAGAAAAGATTTGGCTTTTAATTCTAAAATCCATTCTAAGGCTCACCCTAGCTCCCCCTAGATAGGAGAAGCCTGATGTTTCTTTTCAAGATAATCAGATTCTTCTCAGTAGCAATCTTTTATAAAAAGGAAGAATCATCTACCAGAGCGACACAATTGTCATCCCCCATGTCCACAGAATGTGAATCCCCCTCACCCAACCCCTGCCTACCTAGTCCCTCTGAGGGGGGACCCCTTCCCTAGCCAGGATCCAGAGGGTACTGACCTTGCCATGCTTGTGGTGCTTGTGGTGCTTCTGCATCTTTTTATGAGCTTTCTTCATTTTCTTCCGCATCTTCTTGTCCACTATCACTGCTGGTCCGACCATGCCAGGAGCCAAGGGATTCACAGGAGGGATTCCAGGGGCAGGCGGTGGGTACGGAGGAGGGTAGGGACCCGAGGGTTTGCATCCTGGATACCCTGGCTGTGGCACAGGATGAGGGGGCCCACCTGGGGGGAAAGCTGGATGGCCATGGGGAGCTCCTGGGGGAGGAGGACAGGGGCCTGGGGGAAAGGGTGGGTTAATAGGTGGTGGGTGAGCAGGATTGGAACCTCCAGGGCACCCAATATTGGGAGGATATGGATTTGGTCCTGGCTGCCCTGGTGGAAGAAGCAGAGAATAAACATTAGAATTCCCCAGAGTCTCCAACAACAAACAACAAAAAGAAAGAGATTCTTTCTCACTCAATACTTAAAGGGAAATGGAAAGATGACAAAGCAGAATGGAGGGTAGGGGAGACAAACTTGTGTTGGGGAGAAAAGGGGGAATGTCCCTGGAAGGGCTGGGGAGAGGAGGGGGACAGTGAACTCTGAGGAAGACAAAAGCACTGGTCAGGCTGGGCGCGGTGGCTCACACCTGTAATCCCAGCACTTTGGGAGGCCAAGGTGGACAGATCTCATGAGGCCATGAGTTCGAGACCAGCCTGGCCAACATGGTGAAACCCCCGTCTCTAATAAAAATACAAAAAGTAGCCGGGCGTGATGGCATGCGCCTGTAATCTCAGCTACTCCGGAGGCTGAAACAGGAGAATTGCTTGAACCCAGGAGGCGGAGGTTGCAGTGAACCTGGGCGACAGAGACTCCAACTCAAAAAACAAATAAATTAAATTAAATTAAAAAGCACTGGTCAGCTGTAGCTAAGGACTTTGCTTTTGCAGGTACGGCAGGTCGGGGGTAGGGGAGCCGATACAGAAACTTCCTGTTATAGGGCCCATCAGAAAAAGGGTTGGGGTGGTACAGAACCCCCAAACACCTACCGGCATTGGGATTCCACATGTTTAGGTGTGTTCTCCAGCCTGAGGAGAAAGAAATGAGGCAAAAAAGATGACGGTCTAGAGGTAGGAAGTGGACTTAGCACTGGAGCCCAGCCCTAACATCTTCCACCCCACAGTAGGCTCTCCTACCTGGAGAACTACCACGACTTCCACGTAAGAAATGTCTCTTTTCTGGCTGGGCGCGGTGGCTCACGCCTGTAATCCCAGCACTTTGGGAGGCCGAGGCGGGTGGATCACGAGGTCAGGAGTTCGAGACCAGCCTGGCCAACATCGTGAAACCCCGTCTCTACTAAAAATCTAAAAATTAGCCGTGCGCGGTGGCGGGCACCTGTAATCCCAGTTACTCGGGGGGCTGAGGCAGGAGAATCGCTTGAACCCGAGAGGCGGAGGTTGCAGTGAGCCGAGATCGCGCCACTGCACTCTAGCCTGGGAGACAGAGCAAGACACCGACTCAAAAAAAGAAAAGAAAAGAAAAGAAATGTCTCTTTCCACTTGTTTCTTCGCCCTCAATACCTACTTGGTTCCTAACACAGGAATCTAGTTCCCAGGGCCCCTCCACCCTGGTAGAAGCGTCTAACTCTTCGGAAGTGGGCAGAGCCCGCGAGTCTCGGCCTCCCCATCACTCATCTCCCTTTCCGTGGAACTGAGTCCGGAGGCCTTTAACCACGCACAGAGTAAGAAAGGATCTCAAACAACTTTCTCTCTCCCTGGGGAGGACCCCACCTCAGGCTAAGAAAAGGATACGCCTCCAGGCGAAGTAAGAAGAAAGTTGCTCAAGAACCTCAAATACTTAAATTTGTGGACACAACCCCCTTCCTCCAAAAAAGAAAAAAGGCAAATGAAGATCCTAGCCCCAAGCTGCGAAGAGACTCCTGACCCAGCAACGGGAAAAGGAAAAACCTATGGAATCCAGATACCCCGTCACCTTTCCACCGCCGCCTGGGCTTGATGCCTTCTCCTTCGCAGTCTCTGCTCTTCCTAGTCACCCAAACCCCGTGCTTCGGCACCCGCCTCTGCTACTGCCTAATTGGTAATTATGTGGCCACTCGACTGATGATTAGACAACAAACTAATCAATCACTCCGGTCCGACTGAGGAGGAAACGGTTGCTCTAGGGGCGGAGCGGAGCCCTTTGCGGCTAGGCCAGTACTGAAAAGCCGGAAATCTCCTGGGGGCGGGGCTAGGCGGAGGGCGCTGGAGGGGGCGGGGCCAGTTGCTGGGCAAAGTCCTAGAGACACCGAGAAGAAACTCTGCCCTAGCTCTCTTAGCTCATGGTTCACTGGGTGCAATACCTTGTAAGGTGAATACACTATGGTAAGTGTTGTAATACAGATATAGACAGAGTTCTCGGCAAGGGCAGAAGAGCTGCTGAGTCCCAGCCCCAAGCCTCAATGTTCCCGGCTCCCTCTTACACTCGCAAGGGAAGCAAACAAACATTCTTGCGGAAAATACAGAGATTTCATAATCTCTCCCAGGATTCCCTCTCTCAATTCCATAGCTCTGCCATCTGTCGAGTAGCCTAAACCAGAAACCAAGGAGGACGTCCGTGATCCCTCTGTCTCCTTCACCTCCCTTACCCCAAATTATCAGTTTTGTCTCTCAAATATATCTGGAATCTCTCCACTTCTCTCTATCTTCCCTGCTCCAAACCTCCCATCATCTCTCGCCTGGATTCATCTCTCCCCCGAATTGCTACAATGGCCTCCCTTTTTTTTTTTTTTTTTTTTTTTTGAGACGGAGTCTCGCTCTGTTACGAGGCTGGAGTGCAGTGGTGCGACCTCGGCTCACTGCAACCTCCGCTTCCCGGGTTCAAGCGATAATCCTGCCTCAGCCCCCCGAGTAGCTGGGACTACAGGCGCGGCTAATTTTTCTATTTTTTAGTAGAGATGGGGTTTCACCATGTTGGCCAGGATGGTTTCGATCTCTTGACTTCGTGATCTGCCCGCCTCGGCCTCCCAAAGTGCCGGGATTACAGGCGTGAGCCACCGCGCCCGGCCTTTAAAAAAAAACAAAAAACAAAAAAAAAACAATACAAGTGGCCGGGCACGGTGGCTCACACCTGTAATCCCAGCACTTTGGAAGGCCGAGGCAGGCGGATCACAAGGTCAGGAGTTCGAGACCAGCCTGGCCAATATGGTAAAACCCGTTTCTACTAAAAATACAAAAATTAGCTGGGCGTGGTGACATGTGCCTGTAATCCCAGCCACTTGAGAGGCTGAGGCAGGAGAATCACTGAACCCAGGGAGGCGGAGGTTGCAGTGAGCCGAAATCATGCCACTGCACTCCAACCTGGGTGACAGAGTGAGACTCCGTCTCAAAAAAAAAAAAAAAAAAAACACACACACACAATAAAATTAACAAACTTGACCTAATAAACATACCTTGAACCATGCTCTCAAAACTTACTGACTGCTAATTCTCCTTAAGCATGCTTAGAGCATTTATAAAAATTGGTCACATTCTAAGCTAAGCATGTCTCAACTGATGAAATTCAATTTTGAAAGAACTGTTCAATACATATTCTCTGACCACAATGTAAAATATAAGCAAACATACAGCTGGATTTTTTTTTTTTAGAAAAAATATTGTTTAACTGTCATCCAGGCTGGGCACAGTGGCTTATGCCTGTAATCCCAGCACTTTGGGAGGCCATGGCTGGAGGATCAGTTGAGGCCAGGAGTTCAGGACCAGACTGGGCAACTTAGTGAGACCTCATCTCTACAAAAATGAAAAATTAGCTGAGGGTGGTGGTGCACGCCTGTAGTCCCAGCTACTCAGGAGGCTAAGGTGGGAGGATCGCTTGAGCCTAGGAGGCGGAGGTTGCAGTGAGCCCAAATCGCACCACTGCATTCCAGCCTGGGCGACAGAGCAAGATTCGATCTCTAAATAAATAAATAAATTGCCTTAAAATAACCATGGAAAGAATAAACCATGATGGAAATTAAATACTTATAAACAAGTAGGCCGGCATGGCGACTCATTCCTGTAATCCCAGCACTTTGGGAGGCCAAGGCGGTTAGATCACAAGGTCAGGATTTCAAGACCATCCTGGCCAACATGGTGAAACCCCGTCTCTACTAAAAATACAAAAATTAGCTGGGTGTGATGGCACACGCCTGTAATCCCAGCTGCTCAGGAGGCTGAGACAGGAGAATCACCTGAACCCGGGAGGCAGAGATGGCAGCGAGCCAAGATGGTGCCATTGCACTCCAGCCTGGCAACAGAGCAAGACTTCGTCTCAAAAAAAAAAAAGAAAGAAATAAGCAGGCCGGGTGTGGTGGCTCACACCAGTAATCCCAACACTTTGGGAGGCTGCGGCAGACAGATTGCTTGAGTCCACGAGTTCAAGACCAGCCTGGGCCATGGGATACCCCGTCTCTAATAAAAATACAAAAATTAGCTGGGCACGGTGCCTCATACCCAGTTATCCCAGCTACTCAGGGCTAGGGTGGGAGGATCACTTGAGCCGGAGAGCTGGAGGTTTTGATGAGCCAAGATCGTGCCACTGCACTCCAGCCTGGGCAAAAGAGCACAAAAAGAAATAAGCCATAATGAGGCCAGGCGCGGTGGCTCATGCCTGTAATCCCAGCACTTTGAGAGGCCGAGGTGGGCGGATCTTGAGGTCAAGAGATCAAGACCATCCTGGCTAACATGGCGAAACTCCATCTCTATTAAAAATACAAAAAAATTAGCTGGGCGTGGTGGCGGGCACCTGTAGTCCCAGCTACTTGGGAGGCTGAGGCAGGAGAATGGTGTGAACCCGGGAGGCAGAGCTTGCAGTGAGCCGTGATTGCGCCACTGCACTGCAGGCTGGGTGACAGAGCGCGACTCCGTCTCAAAAAGAAAAAAAAAACAGGAAATAAGCCATAATGAAAATATTAGATCCGCCGGGCACGGTGGCTCACGCCTGTAATCCCAGCACTTTGGGAGGCAGAGGCGGGCAGATCACGAGGTCAGGAGATCAAGACCATCCTGGCTAACACAGTGAAACCCCATCTCTACTAAAAATACAAAAAATTAGAGGGGCGTGGTGGCTGATGCCTGTAGTCCTAGCTACTCGGGAGGCTAAGGCAGGAGAATGGCATGAACCTGGGAGGCGGAGCTTGCAGTGAGCCAAGATCGTTCCACTGCTCTCCAGCGGGGGTAACAGAGGGACACTCCATCTCAAAAAAACAAAACAAAAACAAACAAACAAATACTACATTTTGATATATTTTTATATTAGGTTTGTGCAAAATACTTGAAATAATTTGGAAGGTTTTCTAAGCTCTAGGAAACTTAGATATACACATTGTTTCTTTCCTGGAAGATTATCAAGTTTGAAAAAAGTATTGGCCAGGTGTGGTGGCTCACACCTGTAATCCCAGGACTTTGGGAGGTCACCAGGCGAGTGGATCATGAGGTCGGGATTTTGAGACCATCCCAACCAACGTGGTGAAACTCCATCTATACTAACAATACAAAAATTAGCCAGGCATGGTGGCATGCGCTGTAATCCCAGCTACTTGGGAGACTGAGGCAGGAGAATCCCTTGAACTAGGGAGGCAGAGGTTGTAGTGAGCCGAAATCGCACACTGCACTCCAGTTTGGGGGCGACAGAGCAAGACTCTGTCTCAAAAAAAAAAAAAAAAAGTTTGCCTACTCTAGACATTTCTTTTTTCTTTTCTTTTTTTTTTTTTTTTGAGATGGAGTTTCACTCTTGTTGCCCAGGCTGGAATGCAACGGCGCGATCTCGGCTCACTACAACCCCAGCCTCCCAGGTTCAAGCAATTCTCCTGTCTCAGCCTCCCAGGTAGCTAGGATTACAGGCATGTGCCACCACGCCTGGCTAATTTTGTATTTTTAGTGTATACGGGGTTTCTCCATGTTAGTCAGGCTGGTCTCAAACTCCCGACTTCAGGCGATCAGCCTGCCTCTGCCTCCCAAAGTGCTGGGATTACAGGCGTGAGCCACTGCACCAAGCCCAGTTTCTAAAAAGTGTATTTACATGCCTAATACTTCTCCATGAACATGAAATCACTACTCATGGGAATATCACATTAGGCAAACACTGGATTTGGTAAACTCATCTTCACAATTGGGACTTCCATATTTTATAATTTTATCACAGAATCATGGAACTATAGGGTTGGAAATGACTTAGAGAAACATTCATTCAATTTCCTGAGAAAAATAAACTTTTCTAAGAGTTCACAGTTAGGAGAGACAAAATTATAACCTATATTTTCTGGCTTTTAGCGATCTCTTTTTTTTTTTTTTTTTTTTTTTTGAGACAGAGTCTCATTCTGTCGCCCAGGCTGTGGCGCAATCTCTGCGCACTGCAAGCTCCGCTTCCCCGGTTCATGCATTCTCCTGCCTCAGCCTCCCGAGCAGCTGGGACTACAGGCGCCAGCCACCACACCCAGCTAATTTTTTGTACTTTTGGTAGAGACGAGGTTTCACCATGTTAGCCAGGACGGTTTCAATCTCCTGATCTTGTGATCAGCCCACCTTAGCCTCCCAAAGTGCTGGGATTACATGGGTGAGCCACTGCTCCTGGCCTAATTTTTGTATTTTTAATAAAGACGGGGTTTCACCATGTTGGCCAGGCTGCTCTCGAACTCCTGACCTCAGGTGATCCACCTGCCTCGGCCTCCCAAAATGCTGGGATTACAGGTGTGATCCACCACGCCCGGCCCATAGATTTATTTTTGATTGAACATAGCCTTATGCTCATCAGCATGTTTATACATTCATTTCTTTTTTCTTTTCTTTCTTTTTTTTTTTTTTTTTGAGACAGAGTCTGGCTCTGTTGCCTAGGCTGGAGTGCAGTGGCGCCATCTCAGCTCACTGCATCCTTCACCTCCCGGGTTCAAGCAATTCTCCTGCCTCAGTCTCCTGAGTAGCTGGGATTACAGGTGCACACCACCACGCCCAGCTAATTTTTGTATTCTTAATAGAGACAGGGTTTCACCATGTTGGTCAGGCTGGTCTCAAACTCCTGACCCGCCCCCTCTGGACTACCAAAGTGCTGGGATTACAGGCGTGTGCCACCGGGACCAGCTTTTTTTTTTTTTTTTTTTGAGACGGAGTCTCGCTCTGTCACCCAGGCTGGAGTGCAGTGGCGCGATCTCGGCTCACTGGAAGCTCCACCTCCCGGGTTCAGGCCATTCTCCTGCCTCAGCCTCTCTGAGCAGCTGGGACTACAGGCGCCCGCCACCATGCCCGGCTAATTTTTTTTTTTTTTTGTATTTTTAGTAGAGATGGGGTTTCACCGTGGTCTCGATCTCCTGACCTCGTGATCCGCCCGCCTCGGCCTCCCAAAGTGCTGGGATTACAAGCGTGAGCCACCGCGCCCGGCCGAGGCTCAGCTTTTTTTTTCTTTTTTTTTTTTTTGAGACGGAGTCCAGGCTGGAGTGTAGTGGTGCAATCTCGGCTCCCTACAACCTCCACCTCCCAGGTTCGAGCCATTCTCCTGCCTCAGCCTCCTGAGTAGCTGGGACTACAGGCACGTGCCACCACACCTGGCTAATTTTTGTATTTTTAGTAGAGACAGGGTTTCACCATGTTGGCCAGACTGGTCTTGAACTCCTGACCTCAGGTGATCCACACTCCTTGCCTCCCAAAGTGTTAGGATTACAGGCGTAAGCCATCGCGCCCAGCCAAACATCATTTTTAATGGCTGAAAGTCTTTCCTTTGTTATTTAAAAGCTGTGTGACCTTAGACATGTTTCTAAATTTCTCTGCGCCCTCTTCCTCTGTAAATGGTACTCACAGGATTGTCATGAAAAACTCAAGAACACTGGTGAGCAGAGGCAAGACATAATGAAAGTTATGAGATTATCCAGGCCGGGTACAATGGCTCACACCTGTAATCCCAGCACTTTGGGAGGCCAAAGTGGACGGATCACCTGAGGTCAGGAGTTCAAGACCAGCCTGGCCCACATGGTGAAACCCTGTCTCTACAAAAAATACAAAAATTAGCTGGGCATGGTGGCACATGCCTGTAGTCCCAGCTACTTGGGAGGCTGAGGCAGGAAAATCACTTGAACCTGGAAGATGGAGGCTGCAGTGAGCCAAGATCAGACCACTGCACTCCAGCCTGGGCAATACTCCATCTGAAAAAAATTAAAAAAAAAAAAATATCCAAAGAGTACTGTTTAGCCTAGATTAGGGGAAACATAACCTGCCAAGGGGTAACTGTAGTAGTTGGGCCCTGCCAGGCCTAGGAAGAAGGAAAGAGGGATGGTGCCCAGAAGCAGGCCCTGCCCATCAAAGTATGATGTAGGTTGATTAAGAAAGAAAAAGAGCCGGGCACGGTGGCTCACACCTGTAATCCCAGCACTTTGGGAGGCCGAGGCGGATGGATCATCTGAGGTCAGGAGTTCGAGACCATCCTGGCTAACATGGTGAAACCCCGTCTCTACTAAAAATACAAAAAATTAGCTGGGCGTGGTTGTGGGCGCCTGTAGTCCCAGCTACTCCGGAGGCTAAGGCAGGAGAATGGCGTGAACCCGGGAGGCGGAGCTTGCAGTGAGCCAAGATTGCGCCACTGCACTCCACTGGGTAACAGAGTGAGACTCCGTCTCAAAAAAAAAAAAAAAAAAAAAAAAGAAAAAAGAAAGAAAGAAAGAAAAAGAATGCCAGGTGCGGTAGCTCACGCCTGTAATCCCAGCACTTTGGGAGGCCAAGACAGGTGGATCTCGAGGTCAGGAGTTGGAGACCAGTCTGGCCAACATAGTGAAACCCTGTCTCTACTACAAAATACAAAAAATTAGCTGGGCATGGTGGCGGGCGCCTGTAGTCCCAGCTACTTGGGAGGCTGAGGCAGGAGAATCAGTTGAACCCAGGAGGCAGAGGTTGCAGTCAGCCGAAATCCCGCCATTGTACTCCAGTGTGGGCAACAGAGCGAGACTCCATCTCAAAAAAAAAAAAGAAAAGAAAAAGGAGAAGTAGCCCCTGCCTAGGCTGCCTCAGTGGGACTTGAGAACTGACTGGATGTGGATGAGAGCTGGGTCACGGGAAGGGACAAGAACATGCTCCTGGGAAACTCCTGCTCAGTTAAGACACAGCTCAAGCATCCTGTGCTCTGTGAAGCATTCCTGCTCGTCTCTCCTGTTACCCCCAGGACAGTGTACAGAACCCAACAATGTGATGTGCAGGTCTTTAAGCACCGTCAGGGCAGTGATTTTGTTGTCTTTACCCTTCTTTCTCCAGTGCCCAGCATGAGATCCCACCTTTAAAAATAAATGTTGAGGCTGGGTGTGGTGTCTCATACTTGTAATCCCAGCACTTTGGGAGTGCTAGGCAGGTGGATCGCTTGAGTCCAGGAGTTAAGACCAGCCTGGGCAACATGGCAAAACCTTGTCTCTATGAAAAAATACAAAAATTAGCTGGGTGTGGTGGCATGCATCTGTAGTTCCAGCTACTTGGGAGGCTGAGGTGGGAGGATCACTTGAGCCCAGGAGCTCAAGGATGCTGTGAGCTATGATCACAGCCTGAGTAACAGAACAAGAGCTTATCTCAAAAATAAAAATAAAAATAATCAACAATTTACTTTGGGAGGCCGAGGCAGGCAGATCACGAGGTCAGGAGATCAAGACCATCCTGGCTAACACGGTGAAACCCCGTCTCTACTAAAAATACAAAAAAATTAGCTGGGCGTGGTGGTGGGCGCCTGTAGTCCCAGCTACTTGGGAGGCTGAGGCAGGAGAATGGCATGAACCCGGGAGGCGGAGCGTGCAGTGAGCCAAGATCGCGCCACTGCACTCCAGCCTGGGCGACAGAGCAAGACCTCCGTCTCAAAATAAATAAATAAATAAAATTTTAAAAATAATAAACAATTTAAAATGCTGGGTGCAGTGGTTCATGCCTGTAATCCCAGAACTTTGGGAGACTGAGGAAGGAGGACTGCTTGAGCTCAGGAGTTCGAGACCAGCCTGGGCAACATAGCAAGACTTCATCTCTACAAAAAATTAAAAATTAGGCAGGGCGCGGTGGCTCATGCCTGTAATCCCAGCAATTTGGGAGGCCCAGGTGGGCAGATCACGAGGTCAGGAGATCGAGGCCATCCTAGCTAACACGGTGAAACCCCGTCTCTGCTAAAAATACAAAAAATTAGCCAGGTTTGGTGGCAGGCGCCTGTAGTCCCAGCTGCTCGGGACGCTGAGGCAGGAGAATGGCGTGAACCCGGGAGGCGGAGCTTGCAGTGAGCTGAGTGCCACTGCACTCCAGCCCGGGTGACAGAGCGAGACTCTGTCTTAAAAAAAAAAAAAAAAAAAAAGCTGGGCGCTGTGGCTCACGCCTGTAATCCCAGCACTTTGGGAGGCCAAGGCGGGCGGATCATGAGGTCAGGAGATTGAGACCACCCTGGCTAACATGGTGAAACCCCGTCTCTACTAAAAAAAGTACAAAAAATTAGCCGAGCGTGGTGGCGGGCCCCTGTAGTCCCAGCTACTCAGGAGGCTGAGGCAGGAGAATGGCATGAACCCGGGAGGCAGAGCTTGCAGTGAGCTGAGATCGTGCCACTGCACTCTAGCCTGGGTGACAGAGCAAGACTCTGTCTCAAAAAATAAATAAATAAATAAGTAAATAGCTGGGTATCGTGGTCCATGCCTGTGGTCCCTCCTACTCAGGAGGCTGAGGCAGGAGGATCACAAGAGCCCAGGGAGGACAAGGCTGCAGTGAGCCGTGATCGTGTCATTGCACTCCAGACTGGACAGAGACTCTGTCTCCAAAAAAAGAAACCAGATAAATAAATAAAAAATAAATGTAGTGGAAGAGAAGAGAGACAAGAGGGTCCCTGGATTACAGGAATAGAGGAAGGCCCAAGGATATGCATCAGGAAAGCTGACTTTATTGTTTCCTGTGCACACCTACCTCAAGTCACTGGTCAGAACTGCTGTGGACTGGATGCCCGCAGAAGAATCCAAGGATTCGGCAGGTGGGAAAGGCAGAGATGAGGCAGACAAGACAGCTACACAATTGCCATATTTATGTTGGCATGTACATTGATGACACATAAACTGCATATTTACACAGGAGAAAGGGCACAGGCAGGCTGAGGATTCCTGGAACAAGGGCCTTGCTGAACACTGAAGTGGCAGGCACTCCGCTGAGGCCTACAGGGGAGGATAGTAGGGGCAGGAATTGAAGTACAATATTCTGGGCAGAGAGGTGGGCAGCCACGTGGACAGCTCTCTGGAAAGGGGTGGCTCTCCTGAGGATGGTCCAGGGAAGCCAGGCGCTGCTGTACACACTCAGCCGTCAGCCGTGCTTCTGGGTCTGCATCCCAACAGTCTTCTAGGAGCTCCCTCAGCCCATCAGGGTCCTGGGGGGAATGACAGGGAGGGAGGGTTGACCCTAGGATCTTGAGTGGGCCCCAGGGTTAAAAGCCATCTTCAGGCCTGGCGCGGTGGCTCACGCTTGTAATCCCAGCACTTTGGGAGGCCGAGGCGGGCGGATCACAAGGTCAGGAGATCGAGACCACAGTGAAACCCCGTCTCTACTAAAAAATACAAAAAATTAGCCGGGCGTGGTGGCGGGTGCCTGTAGTCCCAGCTACTCGGAGAGGCTGAGGCAGGAGAATGGCGTGAAACCCGGGAGGCGGAGCTTGCAGTGAGCCGAGATCACGCCACTGCACTCCAGCCTGGGTGAGAGAGCGAGACTCCGTCTCAAAAAAAAAAAAAAAAAAAAGCCATCTTCAGTGTCCATCCCTCTCCTGCTTTCAACATCCACTTCCGATCTTTCCTGGAGCCTCCCTCCTCTCCCTCTTGCTGAATTCCAGCCCTCTGAGTCTTGCTCACTATGAAACAGGCTCTCTGGGGGCCTTCTGTACAGCCCACCATTTCCTCTGAGGAGCTAATGTAGGTTGACAGCTTAATATGCTAATGGGAAATTACTCTCTTTCCTCTCAGAGAGCCAGAGTCTTCTGCAAGTAATGCCCAGTTTCTGTTAGCTAACCTAAGTCTTGTGCCGTGGAAATTTCAGATCAGGTAGCAGAAGGGACATTCTGTTAAAAAAGTATTTGTGCAAAGCCCTGAACTTTCACTGTGACGCCACTGCTTTCACCCTTTATACACAGAACTGCCTTTTATTGGGTCACAGCAGAAACATCATCAATGTATGACAGAATAGGGACTTACTGAATTGAGTTTTGGGCTTTACTGTATTAGGAGAGCAGATGGGGCAGAGCTCAGGGCAAGAGCAAAGCCAAGGAGGCCGGGCGCAGTGGCTCACACCTGTAATCCCAGCTCTCAGGGAGGCAAGAGGCGGAAGGATAGATTGAGCCCAGGAGTTCGAGACCTGCCTGGGCAATATAGCGAGACCCCGTTCTCCCGAAAAAGAAAAAGAAAAAAAAAAAAAAAGACAAAGCCAAGGAGCCAAGGAGGGCTTCCTGGAGAAGGGGACTGAGGAACAGAGCTAACTGATGGTAGAGAGGAGAGACAGGCTGGGCAAGGCTGAGCAGGAGGAAGGTGTGTGTCTCAGGTAGATGGAATCGACTGTGTGAGACTTAGGGTGGAAGAGGATGAACTGAGGGGGAGAGGAGGCTTGCCCAGTTCCAGCTGAGCATGAACCAAGGAGTGATGGGAGATGAGAGGAGATAGGAGTAGACAGACACCCTGGCAGAGACGTCCTTGAAGCCCATGCCCAGCCCCCACTCTCCAGGTTCCCAGCCCAACAGCCCAGGCCTCTTACTGTGGCAAAACAGCGCCAGGTGGATGGGATGTAGGGACGCCTCCTCTCCTGCACTGCCAAGGCCCATAGCTCATCAGAGGTAGGGGTATTGCCCAGTTCTGCCTCATAGGCCAGTTGGAAGGGTGGTGGACTGCTGTCTGGAGGAAGGTAGAGAGGCTGGGTGTCAATTAGTCCTAGGGGTGCCTAACATGTAGAAAGGGCAAGACAGGGAAAAGCAGAGTTTTCTCAGGCCAGGTCAGGTTGGGGTGAACCTAGAATGGGTCGGGGGGAGCCCAGGAGAGGGGACTGTACCACCCATCCTTACCAGGCCTCAAATCTGGGCAGCGGCTCAGTATCTCCCACAGGAGCAGAGCCAAAGAGTAAATATCAGCTCGTCGGAGGGCCATGCCCCAATCCTGTAGGTCCAGAGTCTTGTCCAAGAGCTCTGGTGCCATGTACCTCTGGGTGCCAGCCTGGAGAGCAAGGCACGAAGGGCCAAGAATCATCTCTGTGGCAGCCCCCATTGCAGCAATGGTCCATGCAATATTCCCCCAACTACAGACTCAGCAATGTCCCAGATGCTATAGGTATTGCTACAACTGTTGACACACAACGGCTGCATTGCCATCAGCAGCACCAACATCATCCTGGGCCTCACCAGTTATCCAGAGAACTCACTTCCATGATGGCAGCTGGGCCTTGTGGTTGAGTAGGGGTCCAGGCAGAGGGCTGAGTGAGGCCAGGGAGCACCAAGGCAAGGCCCAGGTCTCCAATGGCACACGATCCATCTTCCCGAATGAGCACATTCTGGCTGCTCAGATCTCGGTGGGCAATACCTGGTTTATATTGGCCTGTGGGGGAATCCAAGGTTGAAGGAACATGGATTTTCTCCCTCCCTCTTTTTTTTTTTTTTTTTTCTGAGTCGGTGTCTCACTCTGTCGCCCAGGCTGGAGTGCAGTGTCGCAATCTCGGCTCACTGCAACCTCCGCCTCCCAGGTTCAAGCGATTCTCCTGCCTCAGCCTCCTGAGTAGCTGGGACTACAGGCACATGCCACCATGCTCGGCTAATATTTTGTATTTTTAATAGAGACGGGGTTTCACCGTGTTAGCCAGGATGGCCCCAATCTCCTGACCTCGTGATCCGCCCACCTCGGCCTCCCAAAGTGCTGGGATTATAGGCGTGAGCCACCGTGCCGGGCTCTTCCTCCCTCTTTTGACCCAATCCTTCCCCTCCAAACTAAGGCAGAATCAGAAACATAGCACTGTGGCTCCCTTGACTTCCTATGCCCAGCTCACCCACCATTCTGCCAGCGCTCCTCATGGAGAAATGCCAGGCCCTGGGCCAGGGACAGTGCCATCCGCAGGGAACTTCTCCAGTCACTCGTGTGCTGGGTCAAGTAGTGGCACAGGGAGCCCTGGGTAAAAGCAGAGAGAAAAGGATGGTACACAAAGCTGGAAATGGCTGATCCATCCCACGGAGCAGAGATTGACAGTCTTCTCCCTGCATCTCCCCAGCAGACAGACACACTGACGGATGCTGGCCAAGACAATAGGTAGAAGGAGTAAGACTGTGCATCAATTGACATGAAAAATAGTAACTCTAGATCAAGGGTACTGGGCACTTACTGTGGTCCAGGCCCAGTGGATGTGGCCTCCTGTAATCCTTGTGACAACCCTAGGAGGTAGGTGCTCCTGTCACACCCCCATTTAACAGATGAAGAACTTTTCCTTAGAGAACTAAGGAAACTCTCTTGAAGTCAGTCGGTGAGGCAGGAGTGGAGCTTGAATCCAAGCAGTCTGACTCAGGATCACTTACTAATAACCACCACCTTATATTGACTCAGAAGACATGGGGCAAAGACAGTAACAGAGGAGGCAGGGCAAGCTAGTCAGGGGCATCATTCATGAGCCACCTTGTCTGAGGTGTCAGGCATGTGTACACATAGACGGGCAGAGCCAGTAGATAACAGAGTAGCAGGTGGAGGGCAAGTGGGAATTGGAGGGAAGGGAGCAATAGAACCCCTCATTCAACAAGTGTCATCGAGCACCTTCAGTTTCCACGAACTGTGTTCAGGCACCAAGATGGCTCAGGGAAGGTAAGAGATAAATGCCGGGCGCGGTGGCTCACGCTTGTAATCCCAGCACTTTGGGAGGCCGAGGCGGGCGGATCACGAGGTCAGGAGATCGAGACCACGGTGAAACCCCGTCTCTACTAAAAAATCCAAAAAAACATTAGCCGGGCGTGGTGGCGGGCGCCTGTAGTCCCAGCTACTCGGAGAGGCTGAGGCAGGAGAATGGCGTGAACCGGGGAGGCGGAGCTTGCAGTGAGCTGAGATCGTGCCACTGCACTCCAGCCTGGGTGACAGAGCGAGACTCCATCTCAAAAAAAAAAAAAAAAAAGAGATAAAGAATGCAGTAAACCCCAAGATGGGAAAATTAACCGAGTGCCAAGGGGCATAAAGCAAGAATGACTAACTCTGCCTGGAGAAGTCAGATAAATTAAACAAACAAAAAAACAGTGATTTTTGAGCTGGGCCAGGAGGTATGTGGTCAAAGAGGGGACTTTCCATCATTCAAGATTTCGGAAGTGCAGAAGCTGAAAAAGTTCAGGGAAGAGCCACTGCATTTGGGCACTGAAACAGGTGGTGGAGGTTGAACTACTTACAGTAGGGCAAAGTGAGTTTTGGGGAGCTCTTCCACATGGGTAGAGACACACACAGTCCTGATGGAGGGGTAAACAGGAGGCAATAGACACAATGATGAGGAGCCAGCTCTAGAGTCACATAGATTCTGGGCAAATGACTTTCCTTTTCTGAGCCCCATGTGGATAATCATTCCTACCTCATAATGTGTTTGTGAAGGGTAAATTTGGAAATGTGTTTAAAGTGTGTAGCATGGCTGGGTGGGGTGGCTCACGCCTGTAATTCCAGCACTTTGGGAGGCCGAGGCAGGCGGATCACTTGAGGTCAGGAGTTTGAGACCAGCCTGGCCAACATGGTGAAATCCTGTCTCTACTAAAAATACAAAAATTAGCCAGGAGTAGTGGTGGCACGCCTTAATCCCAGCTACTCAGGTGGCTGAGGCAGAATTGCTTGAAACCAGGAGGTAGAGGCTGCAGTGAGCCGAGATTGTGCCACTGCACTCTAGCCTGGGCAACAGAATGAGACTCTGTCTAAAAAAAAAAAAGTGGGTAGTGTAATGCCTAGCAGGAAGCAGATGGGAAATGATACGAAAGCTTAAAAAGTCCCAAATCTTTAACAGGCCCACAGGGCCTGGTGTGGCTGGCCTCTGCCTACCTTTTCCTCTTCTTGTTGCTCATTGCTCTCCCCATCAAGTCACATCTTATTATTCTTATAGTTCAGTGGCCCTCTCTTCTAGCACTTAGCACACTTGACATTTGACACTTATGTTTACTTGATCCATTTCTGTCTCCCCTGCTAGTCTATAAAATCTGTAAAAGAGGGACTGTGTGTTTTTTGTGGCCTCTAGCATAGTGCCTGACATATAGTTCATAATTATTTGTTGAATGAATACGAATGAGTTCGGAGGGCTGTGGCTGAAGGTATTTCTTTAACAATTTTTTTTTTTGGCTGGGCACGGTGGCTCACACCTGTAATCCCAGCACTTTGGGGGGCTAAGAGGGGTGGATCACTTGAGGTCAGGAGTTCGAAACCAGCCTGGCCAACATGGTGAAACCCCGTCTCTACTAAAAATGCAAAAATTAGCCAGGCGTGGTGGCAGGCATCTGTAATCCCAGCTACCGGGGAGGCTGAGGGAGGAGAATCGCTTGAACCCGGGATGCTGAGGTTGCAGTGAGCCAAGCTTGTGCCACTGCACTCCAGCCTGGGCAACAGAGCAAGACTCCATCCTCCCACCAAAATAAAATAAAATAAAATAAAAATATATAAACATGTATTGTTTATGTAATAAAAAAGTTAAATAAAAATTATTATTTTGAGACAGGGTCTTACCCTGTCACCTAGGCTGGAGTGCAGTGGCACAATCTTGGCTCACTGCCAGCTTTGACCTCCCCAGGCTCAGGTGCTCCTTCCACTTCAGCCTCCCAAGTAGCTGAGACCACAGGCACGTGCCATCACACCCGGCCAATTTTTTGTTTTTTGTAGAGGTGGGGTTTCACGGTGTTGCCCAGGCTGTTCTTGAATTCCTGGGTTCAAGCAATCCTCCCACCTTGGCCTCCCAAAGTGCTGGGATTACAGGCGTGTGCCACCGTGCCCAGCCTGTTACTATTTTTTGAGATGGTCTCGCTCTGTCTCCCAGGCTGGAGTGCAGTGGGATGCTCACGGCTCACTGCAGCCTCAACCACCTAGGCTCAAGCGATCTTTCCACCTCAGCCTCCTGAGCAGCTGGGACTACAGGTGTGCACTGCCATGCTGAGCTAATTTTTGTAATTTTGCAGTGATGGAGTTTCCTCATGTTGCCTAGGCTGGTCCTGAGCTCCTGGGCTTAAGCGATCCACCCACCTTGGCCTCCCAAAGTCCTGGGATTACAGGTGTGGGCCACCTCACCTGGCCATTTTTAATGTCTTAGAAAAGAGAAAATTCGACAGCAGAAGCAATCAACAGGGCCCAGCTACCATGTAGCCCCCACCTCTATACATACACACAGGCACACACACACATATACACTCCTTGGTGCTCACCTTGGGATGCAGTTCCAGTACCAGCAGGGGCCCAGAGAGCAGGGGGCCGGGGCCGCCCCGGCTGGCAGTGATAAATCGGACAATGTGGTCGTGCTGTAGGCCTGGAAGTTCGTACAATGCTCTCTCAGCTTGGAACTGAGCCACAGACCTCGGTGGGAAGGCCTTGATGGCAACCAGTTTTCCTTGCAGCTGCCCGGCCCAAACCACTGCATGACCTCCTTCCCGGATTACCTGGTAGGGACACTGTGCTGAGTGTGGGCCTCTGAGCTATAACAGGGCCAGGCTTCCTCCCCAGCACAACCTCCAGGAGTGCCCAGAGGAGCCCTTCTCTCCCTCCCTAGGGCACCTGGGAGAAACACAGCTCAGGCAGCTCCTGCAGCTCCACACTCCAGTCCCTGCCTGAGTCTGGCCTTGGCTCTGGCACTGGCTCACCTCGCACTCTGTAGTTCTTTCGCTGTAGCAGGGCTGGAACAGACAAGAGCCTTAGGGTCAGGGTGCACATGCATAGGGACCGGAAAAGGGACTTTGTGGAAAGGGAGCTTTGTGAGAGGTCATGGGAGTCCGGGAATCAGGCTATAGAGATCCCAAGACCATGAGGTCAGGGGTGCCTGGAGAGGGGTCAGAGCTTTGGGGGCAATGTCTTGGGGTCACAAGGGAGGGATGGGGTGGATTAGTACCCAAGATGATGCTGCCCAGCAACAGCAGGAGGAGGAGGAACAGCCCCAGCAGCACCAGTGCCATCCAGATGGACTCACCTGGACACCAAGGCAAGAATGCAGGCTGGCGAGCACTGACCCAAACCTGCTCTCTGCTCTTCCCCTCCTGAGAGCTTGCTTCTCAACCCACCCCCACCTTGGTCACAAGACCCCTTATCTCCCAGTCACCAGGGCAACCAACTTCCCAAGGCCAGGAGGAGGAAAGTGTGGGGCGGGAGTAGGGTGAGAACTGGCCCTGGTTCCACCTCTAATCCTAACCTGGGCCCCAGCCCCCATCAGGCTTCAGTACCCTTGGGTGGCTACCTGGGGCAGCCTGGGGACCCTGGGAGCCAGGAGTCCCAGGGCTCCCTGGAGGAGGCAGATGGCTGTAATTGGCATTGCAGAAGTCAGTGCCACAGGAGCAGGTGAAGAGAGTGGAGCCAGGGCTGGGGTGGGCTCGGGGACTTGGGTCACAGTGGAGGGACTCACAGCCTGGCTCATCACTGTCTCGGCATCCTGATGGGGTGGGATTAGGGGAAGAGGAGAGAAAGAGGGGTGCAAGGGAGAAAGCACAATGGGGTGTGGAAACAGAGGATAAATCCCTTCTCTATCAGAGGCATCCCTTCCATCTCTCATGGGCTTTTCTTTCCCACTACATGTTCTATTTCTCCCCTTCCCCCTTGGTTGCCACCCACACCCCAGGATGTGTCTGTCTCCCACCCTAGCTATCACCTGCCATATACTTTGCCATTCACCTTGCATTTCCACCTGTGCCCGGTCTTGGGTCAGGTTCCAGATCCCAAAGCAGCAGCGGCTGTAGAGGCAGCGGATAGCTCTGGGGAGCTCTGTGCCTGTATCTAGCAGCTCTCCCAGTGTCTTTGTGCTTCCCCGCACTCTGGGGGCCTCAAAGAACACACAGGTTCGCCTGTTTGGGGGTGCTGAGGCCCAGGGTGGGGAAAGGAAAGGATTCAAGATGGGAGTGAATGCACAGGCAAAAAACTGGCCAAAAGAATAGACAAAACATGTTTCACATCCCAGCGTCAGTATGGTAAAGCCACAGGAGGAAGCAGGGTCAGCAGAGGCCTGGAACCTGAGCCCTGCCATGGGGACACAGGGCTCTATCCTTCAGCCTTACTCACCCAGCCCACTCACCACTTTTCCAAAGGCATGGCTCTTGCTTCAAGCGCCCCTTTCCCTCGCTGGGTGGATGGAGAGACCCTTCCCCTCCCTGTAGACACTTACCTTCCACAGCTGTGGGAAGTAATGCCCAAAGCCCCAAAGACCCTAGCATCTTGCTGGAGGATGGCAGCAGCAGAAGGAGGAGAGCATGAGCCAGCACAGCTGCCCCTGGCCAAATCTTTCTCCAGATACAGGGCATCCTGGGGCTTCTGATCCCTCAGTCCCCAACTCCGCCCCCCTCATCCTATCCCAGCCTCTGTGGGGGAGAAGGCTGCTGTGGGGGAGAGGGTGGGTGTGGGGAAAGCAGGGAAAGAAAGGGAGGAGCAGAGAACCAATCTCATATCCTCTTCTCTTCTGCAACCTCCTCTTTGCTCTGCATAGTGGGAGGAGGGGACCTTGGAGGCCCAGCTGAGAACCCAGTGATGCCTAATTTCAAATCTTTGCCCTTTCCTGACCTTGGAAGAAGATGCTGGACTCTGTTGACTCTTCTCAGGAGGAAACCAATGTGAGGTCAAATGCTTAGAGCCATTCAGCTCTGCCCAAGATCCTTTCTAGCCTAAGATCCCTTTATATTCAGGGTTCATATCTGCAGCTGCTTGGGCAGAGGAAGGCCTCACAGCCCATATTAGAGGTTATCTTGTTTTCCGACTTAAGAATCAGAAAGTATATAAAACTTACCTGAATTTTTAAAAAACACATTGAAAACAGTAACAATGGTAAATTTTGCTATGTGGATTTTTTTTTTTTTTTTTTGAGACGGAGTCTCGCTCTTCTCCCCCAGGCTGGAGTGCAATGGCACGATCTCAGCTCGCTGCAACCTCTGCCTCCTGGGTTCAAGCGATTCTCCTGCCTCAGCCTCCCGAGTAGCTGGGATTACAGGTGCCTGCCACCACACCTGGCTAATTTTTGTATTTTTAGTAGAGATGGGGTTTCACCATGTCAGCCAGGCTAGTCTCAAACTCCTTACCTCAGGTGATTTGCCCGCCTCGGCCTCCCAAAGTGCTGGGATTATAGGTGTGAGCCACCGTGCCTGGCCGTGGATTTTACTTAAAAAAAAAACAAACATTGGTTCACAGGCTGAACAAATAACCATTATTAAGAAGGTAACAAATTTCTTATCAAGCACCTACTATGTGCTGGGGCGCAACTAGGGCTATGCATTTTACAATCATCTCATCTAATTCTCCCCTGAAATATTTATTATTATTATTTTATTTATTTATTTTTTGAGACAGAGTCTCGCTCTGTTGCCAGGCTGGAGTGCGGCCGTGCCATCTTGGCTCACTACAACCTCCGACTCCCTGCTTCAAGCGATTCTCCTGCCTCAGCCTCTCAAGTAGCTGGGATTACAGGCACACGCCACCATGCCCAGCTAATTTTTGTATTTTTAGTAGAGACAGGGTTTCACCATGTTGGCCAGGGTAGTCTCGATCTCGTGACCTCGTGATCTGCCCGCGTTGGCCTCCCAAAGTGCTGGGATTACAGGTGTGAGCCACTGCTCCTGGCCTATTATTTTTATTATTTCCACTTTATAGGTAAGAAAATTGAGCTACGTAAGTCGCCCAAAGTCATTCAGCTAGGAAATAGCAGAGCTGGAATTTGAACTTAGGCAGGTCTGACTCCAAAGTCCAGGTTCTATTCTTTTTTTAATTATTATTTTTGTACTTTTAGTAGAGACGGGGTTTCACCATGTTGGCCAGGATGGGGTCGATCCTTTTTTTTTTTTTTTTTTTTTTTTTTGAGACGGAGTCTCGCTCTGTCGCCCAGGCTGGAGTGCAGTGGTGCGATCTCGGCTCACTGCAAGCTCCGCCTCCCGGGTTCACGCCATTCTCCTGCCTCAGCCTCCCGAGCAGCTGGGACTACAGGCAGCCACCACCATGCCCGGCTAATTTTTTGTATTTTTAGTAGAGACGGGGTTTCACCGTGTTAGCCAGGATGGTCTTGATCACCTGACCTCGTGATCCGCCCGCCTTGGCCTACCAAAGTGCTGAGATTACAGGCGTGAGTCACCGCGCCCAGCTGATGGGTTCGATCTCTTAACCTTGTGATCCCTCCGCCTCCGCCTCCCAAAGTGCTGGGATTGCAGGCGTGAGCCACCGCACCTGGCCGGCTCTATTCTTTGTATTACACCATACTGCCTGGAAGACGTACAAAATTCAACAATGAAAAAACAATTACCACCTAATACTATACTTGGACATTTGAATTTAAATTGTTGAGAAAATATGCATCATTACCTGCCAACAGGCCACCAACTAAAATGGGAGGGTACAGTTCAAACTATCACCACCAGAGGTCAGCAGAGGAGAAATTCCCTGCTGCGGTGAGAGGGCAGAAAGTACCTCCTATGATGACTAATACATATAGTACACCTCTTACATTTACTAAGCTGCAGGGACTATAAAATGTAAAGGGCGGGCACAGGATGTGGAGAGTTTCAGCATGGAGGTGGGAGGAGAGGGCTATGGCTTGTTCTGCAGTAGAGACAGAGGAGTCCAACTCCACCAGACTCTTTCCCAGAATAAGAAAAAACAGAAATAGGTAATCACTTCCACCCCTGTGAGCCACTGGCTCCTTGAGAATTCGAGTCAGAGGGGACTTGTTCTCTGTTTCCCTAGCTTTCTGTCCCCCTAGTGGCTGCCTGGAAACCCTTTCTTGGAATGATCTGGCTTAGACCAGGGATGACAGTCTGAGTACCGACATTTTTTTTTTTTTTTTGAGACGGAGTCTCGCTCTGTCACCCAGGCTGGAGTGCAGTGGTGCGATCTCGGCTCACTGCAACCTCTGCCTACCGGGTTCAAGCGATTCTCCTGCCTCAGCCTCCTGAGTAGCTGGGACTACAGGCGCATACCACCGCGCCCGGCTAATTTTTGTATTTTTATAGAGACGGGGTTTCGCCATTTGGCCAGGCTGGTCTCAAACTCCTGACCTCAGGTAATCCGCCCGCCTCGGCCTCCCGAAGTGCTGGGATTACAGACGGGAGCCACTGCGCCCAGCTTGAGTACTGACTTTTTGATTCTGGGGTCTTTCTTCTGGGAAACCTGCATGAAAGGAAGAGATAGTAAAAGTTCCAGTATTGTGAAACAGCAGTGAGAGGAATGGCCAGGGCTAGAGATGGACGCCCATCCTTCTTTGGACCCTTCCAGGAGTCTGCAGGGCCTTGCCAGTGAGGTGGAATGTTGTGCTTCCAGCTACTTTCCTTCGCTAGCTCCCAGATCAGATAAGTCTGGGGTGGTGTGTGTGGTGGGGGGTGAGGGGAGATTTGAAGGTGAAATAGCTTCTTGTGTCTGGAATGTCTCAGGAGACTATCTCCTCCAGAGTGGGAGCAGGGTAAGGATCAGGCAGAAAGGCAGTCTCCTCACCCAAAGCTTCGGATAACTAATTCTTTCCAAGATAGAAACATTCCAGTCAGGTTTATGGGAACTAGACCTGCTCTGGGCTGTTAGGTTTTAGAGTTAAGATGGTGATAGAGGCTGGGTGCTGTGGTTCATGTCTGTAATCCCAGTACTTTGGGAGGCCAGGAGTCCCCCTGGGCAACATAGCGAGACCCCCATCTATATTACTGAAAAAAAAAAAAAAAAAGCATTTCCTTTTTTTTTTTGAGACAGAGTCTCACTCTGTCATTTCAGGCGGGTGTAAAGTGGTGCAATCTCCGCTCACTGCAACCTCCGCCTCCTGGGTTCAAGCAATTCTCCTGCCTCAGCTTCCCAAATAGCTAGGATTACAGATGCCTGCCACCATGCCTGGCTAATTTTTTGTATTTTTAGTAGAGATGGGGTTTCACCATGTTGGCCAGGCTGGTTTCAAACTCCTGATCTCAGGTGATCCACCGCCTAGGCCTTCCGAAGTGCTGGATTACAGGCGTGAGCCACTGCGCCGGGCCAAAAAAAATGTATTTCATTAGGTGCTGGGCCTACAAAGATAGAGATGTGATTACTGCCGTCTTGGAACTCAATAGTGTAGAAATGCAGGCGGATATTGACAAGCAACCAGAAAACTGTGCTTCCTACCAGGGGCATGAGCAAAAAACTATACAAATAGACCAAGTAAGCTAATTCTGCCTAGGGCATAGAAGAAAGGTACCCAGAGAGTTTCACAGAGAAGGGGATATTTAAATAGTCCCAAAGGTAAACACAATGGTAAGAGGAGAACAGTTGTTCTAAGCAAAGGGAATGGCAAGAGTAAAGGCACAGGGATGTAAACACAAAGACTTGTGTGTTAAAGGTGGAAGGAGTGAGGAGGAAGCAGTATGAGATATGAGACAGAAAATCACCTTAGAGAGATATCGACCAGATTGGACAGGTTTTCAATTCTGTATCAAGGAGCTTAGACTTTCCCTAAAAGCAAAGAATTTTAGGCAGGGGCCTGGTGGCAATTGGAAGATGGATGACTACTGGGGTTTGGAGAGATCAGTTGCAAGACCTAAGCAGTAAACAAAGTGAGTACTGAGACAGTGGAAATGAAAATAAAAGAGGAGGCCGGGCACGGTGGCTCACGCCTGTAATCCCAGCACTTTGGGAGGCCGAGGCGGGCAGATCACGAGGTCAAGAGATCGAAACCACCCTGGCCAACATGGTGAAACCTCGTCTCTACTAAAAATACAAAAATTAACTGGGCATGGTGGTGCATGCCTGTAATTCCAGCCACTCAGGAGGCTGATGCAGGAGAATTGCTTGAACCTGGGAGGCAGAGGTTGCAGTGAGCCGAGATCATGCCACCACACTCCAGCCTGGCGACAGAGCGAGACTCCATCTCAAAAAACAAAAGAGGAAAAATTTGATATATATTGTATAGGTAATGTTGACAGGATTGGTAATGAAATGAATGTTAGTAGGTGAAAGGGAGAACTAAAAGATGATTCTGAGGTTTCAAGTATGAGTGATCAAGGAGTGGTGGGTGATATTAAGGGAGATGTGAAACATAAAGAATTATTTCTTATACTGTGTTGAATTTATCTGGAGGACATTCAGATGAAAATGTCTAGCAAGCAGACTTCCAGGTCAAGAGACAAGTTAGGGCTCAAGATTTGGGAGTCATCAACATGGACACAGTCTTGTATTAGAGTGGATAGGACTTGTTTGAGAGGGAAAAAGGTAGAGAAAAGAAAGGACACAAGACAGGGAACACAAATACTAAAGGGACACAGGAAGAAGTGGCTATGAAGGAGACTAAAAAATATAGAAATGTGCCGCACATGGTGTCTCACGCCTGTAATCCCAGCACTTTGGGAGGCCGAGGCAGGCAGATCACCTGAGGTCAGGAGTTCAAGACCAGCCTCGCCAACATGGTGAAACCCTGTCTCTACTAAAAATACAAAAATTAGCTGGGCGTGGCAGCCGGTGCCTGTAATCCCAGCTACTAAGGAGGCTGAGGCAGGAAAATTGCTTGAACCTGGGAGACAGAGGTTGCAGTGAGCCGAGATCACGCCACTACACTCCAGCCTGGGTGACAGAACAAGACTCCAGCTCAAAAAAAAAAAAGAAATGTTGAAGGAGAACCAAGAGTGTATCAGTGTCACATTCTATGGGAAGAAAGCTCTAAGACATAGTAGTCAAAAGCAGCACATTGAAGCAGTGAGGTCTAAGAGGTTAATGATTGAAAGATCACCAGAGCTGGCAACCAGATGGCTGATGCTAACGGGAAAATTTCTGGTAAATGATGGATGCTGAACAAAGTAGCCTGGGCCAGGCGCAGTGGCTCATGCCTATAATCCTAGCACTTTGGGAGGCTGAGGCAGGTGAATCGCTTGAGCTCACGAGTTCCAGACCAGCCTGGGCAACATGGCGAAACCCTGTCTCTACAAAAAATACAAAAATTAGCCGGGTGTGATGGCGTGTGCCTGTAGTCCCAACTACTTGCGAGGCTGAGGTGGGAGGACAGCTTGAGCTTAGGGGATGGAGGTTGCAGTGAGGCAAGATGAGAGTGATGCCACTGCACTCCAGCTTGCGTGATAGAGCCAGATCTTGTCTCAAGAAAAAAAACAACAAAACAAACAAAAAAAAACCAAGCCGGGCATGGTGGCTAACGCCTGTAATCCCTGCACTTTGGGAGGCCGAGGCGGGCGGATCAGCTGAGGTCGGTTCAAGATCAGCCTGGCCAACATTGTGAAACCCCATCTCTATTAAAAATACAAAAATTAGCCAGGCATGGTGGCGCATGCCTGTAATTCCAGCTACTTGGGAGGTGGAAACAAGAGAATTGCTTGAACCCAGGAGTGGAGGTTGCAGTGAGCTGAGATCGTGCCACTGCACTCCAGCCTGAGCGACAGAGCAAGACTCCATCCCAAAAAACAAAAACAAAAAAACAAAAGCAAACCCACAAAGTAGCCTGAGGATTGAATAAAGGAAGAGAAAAATGAGTGTAAACTACTTTCACTAACTTTGGAAATGGAAAAAACTAATCAGTAGCTTGAAGAGGAAGCTGAGGTTTTTCAAAAAGGGGGAAGGGGGAATACTTGAACATGTTTTTTTTTGAGAGAGTCTCGCTTCGTTGCCCAGGCAACGTGTAATGGCGTGATCTCGGCTCACCGCAACCTCCACCTCCCGGTTCAAGCAATTCTCCTCCCTCAGCCTCCCAAGTAGCTGGGATTACAGGTACCTGCCCCCACGCCCGGCTGCGTTTTTGTATTTTTAGTAGAGACAGTGTTTCGCCATGTTGGCCAGCCTGGTCTCAAACTCCTGACCTCAGGTGATCCACCCAGCTAAGCCTCCCAAAGTGCTGGGATTACAGGGGTGAGCCACCGCGCCCAGCCAGAACATGCTTATAGGCTGACAAAAGGTAACAATGGCTGTAGCTGGGAAAATCTGAGCAACAAAATAGTAGTGGATTATAATCCATGTATAAAATAAATACACATTAATACATACTAATATAAATTGACTAAATAAATGAGGGAGAAGAGACAAACCTTTTTTTTTTTTTTTGAGACGGAGTCTTGCTCTGTCACCCAGGCTAGAGTGCAGTGGGGCTATCTCGGCTCACTGCAAGCTCCGCCTCCTGAGTTCACACCATTCTCCTGCCTCAGCCTCCTGAGTAGCTGGGACTACAGGTGCCCACCACCACACCCGGCTAATTTTTTGTATTTTTAGTAGAGACGATTTCACCATGTTAGCCAGGACGGTCTCAATCTCCTGACCTCGTGATCCACCCACCTCAGCCTCCCAAAGTGCTGGGATTACAAGCGTGAGCCACCGCTCCTGGCCCCAATGTCAGTTTCTTAATTTTGACACTGTACCGTGGTAATGTTAACAATGAGGGAAACGGGGTAAGGATTATATGGAAACTCTGTTCTAGCTTTACAACTTTTCTGTAAATCTAAAATTATTCCAAAATAAAAAAGCATATGAGAAAAAAAATGTTAGTGTTGCCTGTTTGTCTTGGTCCTCCACATTTCCATGTAGTTGTTGCACATTGATCTGATCGTGAAACCATTTACCCGGGAGTTAAGTGTAGGGCAACTGCACTAATTAACATGTATGGAGCACAACACAGTGTAGCTGGAAACCTTCGTTAGGTTCAGATTATGATGTTATAAACATACACTCTCCCCATTCCCAACCCTCTTCAATACACCAGAGACATGGTTTTTTATTAAAAAACTTTTTAATTGGTTTACAAAGGAGGCTACAGACTACATTGAAACTAATCTTTGTACAAAAGGCCAAAAAAAAAAAAAAAAAAAAAGTCCCAAAACACCAAGAGACAAAAGGTAGGAGGAAAGACAAGAAAGGAAGATACAAAAGGAGCAGGAAGAAACTTAGGGACAAGATTAGCATCATACATACCCAAGAGTGGGGGGTGAGGGGGAAGAGCAAGATGAGAGAGCATTTAAAAGCATTTACCCACACAGCCCTGGTGATAATTGGATTGGAATCAACAACAAACACAGCATGAGATTATTAAGGTTTTAAAAGGCAACAGTGGTGTGGACTGGTTATTGCCAGTGTTAAGAGAGAAATAAACTTGGGTTTTTAGGCACCAGAGATTGGAGCACCACCCCTCCCTTCCAGAGGATGACAGACTTAGGAAGAGGAAGCAGGCCCTGGGGCAGCTGCCACTGGTGTGTGTAGATGTCTCCTCAGGTCAATCTCAGTGTATCTTCCCCGAAGTCTTTGTGCCCTAGACTCTAGGTAAGGGCTATGGGATTTCACTGGGAGAAAGGGATGATCAAAAATATGAAGACCTGCCCTTGTCCACAATGTTCAAGAGCAGTTACCGGGAACTGGAGCACTGGGTAGACAGAGCCCATATCCCTGGGGAAAAGGCACAGTGTAATTCCTGAAGGCAAGATATGGGAAAGCACACATCCCAGGAGAGGTATCAACAAAATCCTCATTACTTGCAGCCCTAGTCTAATCCCATTTGTTAGGCTTTTCTTTTTTTTTTTTTTTTCCCCTGATGCTTAACTAGGACTTAGGGCAGTTGAGGGGCAGATCATCATGCCTCTACTTTCTTAGCAGAGACAAAGAAGACTGGGGCTGTTTGATAATGAGGAAGGGGAAAATGGGACAAAATACTCCTCTTTCAAATGAACACTGTGGAGAAAATCTTTCCCGGTTTGGGGAAGTCAGAGTAAAGACTTAGGGAAGTAATAAAGCCAGGGACCTCCCTTCTTTTCCTTTCCCTGCCTTAGATCTAAGGCAAGTGAGCCAAATTTGGAAGAGGGAGTAGGAATTTAAGCTTAAGGCTGCTTAATGTCTTCCTGGGGGCTGGTGTTTTGGGAAGGCAGACAAAGAGAAACAGGTCAACCTCAAAGCTGGTCTGCTCATCCTCTTAGAAGAGGTCTGGTATCTGTGGAGTAGAGCCAACAGAGGCACCACAGAGAGCACAGTCTCCCAAACAGAAGTAATAACCGGCTATTTTATCAGCAGTTTTCAAAAGCAATGTTTTCCGGGGTTGGAGAAGTGCCATATCTTCCTCCCTTTCCCCAAAGCTACTGCTGCGACCTTTCATCCTTGTACATAAGTTACTGGCTCTCTTCTAAGGGAGATAAATTCTGAGATTTCACATTTTCCCTCTCAACCCCAAGAGGCTACCCAGCTTCAGTGAGGGGGAAGGAGAGCTATGCAAAGGGCCCCTCGCTTGAGGCAGCTAGACTGTCCTTATTTCCTTGGTACCTGATCTCCAAAACTCTTGAACTGATCCCAAGGTCCAAAAGGCATCAGGGTACTTACAATTGAAAACTTCAAGCAAGTAGCACCAGGGCTCCCCCTAAGCATAACAGGGGCCTGATTAGCACCCCAGAAGAACCCCTCAAAAAGTATATAAATTTATTGCATCCTAGCAAAGATCTGCAGCTTCCAGTATTCACACAACGTGAAGATATTAACAATACAAAATATATTTTGAAAGTCAAACACCTGCAGTTCATAGTGCTTTTTTAGATTTGTTAAAAAAAATACAATGCTTAGTTTCCTATATAGGATATACAAAAGCAAAAAATATATATGTATATAGTAGAAATAAATCAGCCATAGTAATTTACAGCTTTTGTCTCCAACCCTCCCCTAATCATAATCTTTATCCCACACTTCAGTATATACTTTCTGGGATCAAAGGTTCAATTTATTCTGAACCAGGCTGAGAAATATCCATTAAATTGCATTCTGTGTAGCACCCACAGAGTGCCAGTTGGGGAGTCCCTGAAGGAAGATGGTGTGGGTTGTTACTGTTCTGGGTAAAAACTGCGACAGTCAAATGACATGTAAATGAATATAAATGGGCAACCTGAAAACCTGAAAGGATGAAGGAATAAGTGTTTTACTATCTTACCACTCTTCTGGGCATCCCCTGCCCTGCAAGGTTTGGTCATCTAAAAAATTTAAAAAACTCATTCAAAAAAATGAAAAAAACTTATGCAAAAAGTTTCAGAATCAATATGCATGTCAGTTACATTAATTTCTGTTAGCCAAAAGTTCAGGGAAACAGGGTTTTTCTGTAATGAGCTCCTGACTCAAGGAATGTAGGCTCCTAACTTCCTGTGGAAGAGACTGAGTGGCTCACTACTGCTGGGAGACAAAAGAAGCTGCGTCTGTTTTGAGGCCAAACAAGATACTGGATCTGGAGCTTCCTTGGTGAGAAGAGAACAGGGTAAGTGGAAATAATTAGATATAAATTCACTCATGGTAATGCTAATGAAGAGGGTTGAGGGTAAACCAGCAGCTTTTCATTTGAGAGAGAAATACCATCAAATTACCTTCTAAAAGCTTATATCCTCAGCATCATTACACTAGTTTATATCTGGTAATTTCATAGTGGAGAAGATTCCATTCCTTGAAATGCACTAGCAAAATACTGTACATTCCACTGAGTTATCCTGCCCCTTTCCTCCAAAAGATGCCAAAGTACATGATTACAGACATAAAATAACAGGTTCTGAGTTCTGCCTGTCAGTGAGAATAAAGGGTATGATAGTGGCTGTGCATGGATGACTTGTATCTCAGCGTTAATAGAATTTGATCTGGGGAAAGTTCCTTGCCATAGTTCCTGAGTTGAAAACAGAATTACATCTGTGGAGAAAGGACCACATGGAGTGAACTATTGTTTAGAGTATTGTTACTATATTTCAGGTTAAACAACACACTTACCCAAAACTTAATTTGGATGGATTTTATATAAAATATATAATAGAATCATACCATCATCTATTTGTAGCCAAAGTAAAAAGATTTATGAGAAGAATAAGGACTCTGCTATAGATCTGGATGTTGGTTTCACTTTCAAACACAAAAATAGTTTCTTTTTAAAAAAGTACAGTAGAATATCCTCCATTCATAATTGTAATTAATTTAGCATAAGCAAAGAAATGACCTTAGGAACATACCCAGGTTTTAAGATAAGATTTCTAGGTAATGGGCCTGAAAGGCATTGATCTGAATTTATTTTCCAACAATTTCAAATATAATTTGTCATCTGGGTGTAGACATATACAGGCATGAACACACATTCACCCACACATACAAAAACACTTGCTTTCTATCAGATCAGGGTAATTTTTTTATTGCAGGTCTCTTTTAATATTGGCTAGCAGAAAACCTATCCCCAACCTAACAGATTACACACACACACACACACACACACACACACAGAACCATTTTTCCACACTTCCTCACAGTGAAAAGCTCTCTAACAAGATACCAGAAGGTCGAGAGAGACAATGCTTTTATGGCTGGGCCTTGAGGACAATTCTGGTTGCATTTAAATCTCAGTGCCAAATGCACTAGGTTCCCTGCCGTTATAATTTTTGGATCAGTCTCTTCTGAAATCAGGTCACAGAGAAAACAGGATGATTTCTTCCAATCTCTCCTATAAACCACTGTGGTAAAACAAGATTTCTTTTTGTTCTGGGCTATCATTCCCATGATCATGTGCTTCCTTTTCCCTTAGGAACCACCCAAGAACATACAAGGAAAAGTTAAGGGAAAAGATCATAAGAACCACTGTCTTGCCACTAGCACATGCTCTGGAGGAGTTCTGCAGAATGGAAACCTGAAACAGATTCATTGGCTGATGCTCCTTATCGACAATGGAAAAGAACCTAGTGGGGATGTTCAAAAGAAGTATATTTCCTTTCAGAATATAAACTCAGAAGCCCACACATCAAAACTTAGAGCTACCTTGGAGGACAGCGGTACCAAAGTCCAAATACTCCTCTAACTCCTGAACCTGACTACGAGTCATTTCCTCTTCTGAGCACATGATTTTCCTAGTGATAGCCCCCTACCTATTATTTGAAAAATTGACAGTTTATACAAACTGAGCCAAGATTATCTTCAAAGGGACTCTTGTACAATTCCACTGAAAGACTTCTAATTCTTGATGCTCAGAGCAGCTAATGAAGGGAGATGCCTTTGACTCTCCAGCGCCAAGAAGGTGCCTGCGTTAGTAGTATTTTGAACACTCCCTCCACAGCTACTTCAAGCATCAGCCTGGGCTTCAAGGATTTTTCCATTCTGCTGCTGGAACTAAGGTCCTGAAAAAATTGACAGAAGTGCCTCATCCAGGCAGTAACAAAAACAAAACATGAAGTGATCAGATGAGAGAAGATGAGACGGCAACAGTTGAGTTAGGAAAGCGTGCAAGAAGCTGATCCCAAATAAAAAGACAAAATTAAGAAAGGAAAAATATTATGTATGGTATATATGAACTAAAAGCAGAGCATATGAACGCTTAATCTGGTGGGAAGCCAAGACAACATCTACAGAAAAGCTTGATGTGTCACAACAAGGCTCAGCCATAGGGAAATAAGGCAATATAAAAAAAAATGACCAAGGTATTTTGGTCACAGAATGGTCTTCTTCCTCCTCCCAGCCAACCCCTGTGAATGCATCTCTATATATCTTTATATATATATATATATATATATAATAATATAGAATCTGTTTTTTGTTAAAAAGTATTTCAATGATCATATATATTTATCAAGGCATGATGGCTTTAGGAAAGGGGGGGGAATCCATCATGGAAGAGCTGAGAAGAGAAATGCAGGAAGGGTAGGCTGGGGTAAGAAGTGTAAAGAAGAAACTGGGGTCAAACAAATGCTCATCAAAGGGTGGCACCAACAGAATTTTCACTAATGTTTCCCACCTTCAAAGAGGCACTGATGATACAGATGGGTGCCGGGACCCCATCTCTTCTCTTGTACCCCTCTCCTGATTCTTCTCAACACCATGCATTTTAATGCTTCATGGCTCTCTCTTCCCACATGTCTCTTGGACCCATACTACCTTGCATCCCGGGGTTGATGGGTATGGCCCATATGTCTCTGGCCCCGGGTGCCTGATCTCAGAAGCCATTGCCACTGATATTAATGGACTGCAGATCCGCCACCTGCATGACGTTGATGCCACTGTTGGCAAGACGGGCAATGCCCTCTGGACAGATGGCCTCCATGGCTACCATATTGGTGGTAATAAGGGCTGAAGGAGTGGCAGTGCCGCTGCCTTCTGAACCTGCCCCACTGTCCAGGGGCAAAGTGCCCACACTCAGAGCTACACCTGGGCCTCCCTTCTTATTCTGGTGGGTCTTGATATGTTTTGACAGGTGGTCACTCCTCATGAAGCGCTTAGGACACTCAGGGCAGGCAAATTTCTTCTCACCTAGGTAAAGGAAGAAAAGATAAGAAGCTGACATGTTAGGAAGTGAGGTTACCTTACCCAATTCAGTGCTTACTCTACTAAGGTGAGTAAGGCCAGTATGAGAAAGTGATTAAAAACAAGAAAAGTCTTCAAGTGGCCGGGCGTGGTGGCTCACGTTTGTAATCCCAGCACTTTGGGAGGCCGAGGTGGGCGGATCACGAGGTCAGGAGATCGAGATCACGGTGAAACCCTGTCTTTACTAAAAATACAAAAAATTAGCCGGGCGTGGTGGCGGGCGCCTGTAGTCCCAGCTACTCGGAGAGGCTGAGGCAGGAGAATGGCGTGAACCCGGGAGGCGGAGCTTGCAGTGAGCCGAAATCGTGCCACTGCACTCCAGCCTGGGCAACAGAGACTCTGTCTCAAAAAAAAAAAAAAAAAATCTTCAAGTATATTTTCCTTTTGGCAGGGGCGTGGGGAGGAAAAGTAGATAAAGGTTTGGGAGTACTCAGTAAGGAAGGTAGAACTTAGCAGTTTTAAAAGTAAGGCAGGGCAGAGACTAAGAGTAATGGTTTCAATGCTTCTCCTTCAAAAAAATCCTACTCGAAATCTAGCTCCTTCTTCTTTTTTTTTTTTTTCTGAGACAGAGTCTTGCTCTGTCGCCTAGGCTGGAGTGCAGTGGCGCAATCTCAGCTCACTGCAACCTCCGCCTCCTGGGTTCAAGCAATTCTCCTGCCTCAGCCTCCTGAGTAGCTGGGATTATAGGTGTGCACCAGCACGCTTGACTGTTTTGTAATTTTAGTAGAGACAGGGTTTCCCCATGTTGGCCAGGCTGATCTCAAACTCCTGACCTCAAGAAATCCACCCACCTCGGCCTCCCAAAGGGCTAGGATTACAGGAGTGAGCCACCGCACCCGGCTCCTTCCTTCCTTTTTTTTTTTTTTGAGATGGTGTCTTGCTGTGTCACCCAGGCTGGTGTGCAGTGGTACGATCTTGGCTCATTGCAAGCTCCGCCTCCCGGGTTCATGCCATTCTCCTGCCTCCACCTCCGAGTAGCTGGAACTACAGGCGCCTGCCACCATGCCCGACTAATTTTTTTGTATATTTAGCAGAGACGGGGTTTCACCGTGTTAGCCAGGATGGTCTCTATCTCCTGACCTCGTGATCTGCCCACCTCGGCCTCCCAAAGTGCTGGGATTACAGGCGTGAGCCACTGCACCCAGCCCCTCCTTCCTTTTTAAAAGTTTTCCAGATTAACTCCAATTCCATTTGTGACCCATATATTCAGTTTCAAATTAAGTTGCTCAGAAATTTTAGTTATTTTGTAGGTATATTTTGTGTTTTTCATTCTACTATTACTATTTTTCTCTCCCATAGGCTCTTGCTCACCTGTGTGTGTACGTTTGTGCCTCTGTAGCTCATCCGAACGTGTGAAGCGTTTCCCACAGTATGACCAGGTACACATAAATGGCCTCTCGCCTGTATGCCAGCGCAAGTGTGCCCGCAGGTGTGAGGTCTTGCCATACACTTTCCCACAGCCTTGGATGTGGCAAATATGCTGTTTCTTTTTGCCAGGATCCCCCGAACTCCTGAAAGTGAGGACACAACTATTCATCATTCATTCTAGAGAAACTAAAAAACCACAAAGTATCAATAGCAATCACCCAATCTACACCAAACTAACCCAAACTTTTATTTTTTGAAAAAGCCTTCTTTTTTGTTTGTTTTCTTTTTTTGAGACAGAGTCTCACTCTGTCATCCAGGCTGGAGTATACTAGCATGATCACGGCTCACTGCAACCCCCGCCTCCTAGGTTCAAAGCGATTCTCCTGCTTCAGCCTCCCAAATAGCTGGGATTACAGGTGCACGCCACCATGCCCAGCTAATTTTTGTATTTTTAGTGCAGATGAGGTTTTGCCATGTTGGCGAGGCTGGTCTCGAACCCCTGACCTCAGGTGATGGATCCGCCCGCCTCCACCTCCCAAAGTACTGGGATTACAGGTGTGAGCCACCACACCGGACCAAGGCTTCTTTTTTAAAAAGCTTTCTAGGGGCCGGGAGCGGTGGCTCACACCTGTAATCCCAACACTTTTGGAGGCTGAGGCAGGTGGATCGATCACCTGAGGTCAGGGGTTTGAGACCAGCCTGGCCAACATGGCGAAACCTCATCTGTACTAAAAATACAAAAATTGTTCAATACCAGTCTTACCAACATGGTCCCCATCTCTACTAAAAAAACAAAATTAGCCAGGCGTGGTGGCACATGCCTGTAATCCCAGCTACTTGGGAGGCTAAAGCAGGGGAACTGCTTGAACCTGGGAGGCAGAGGTTGCAGTGAGCCAATATCGTGCCACTGCACTCCAGCCTGGGCAACAGAGCGAGACTCCATCTCAAAACAAACAAATAAATAAATAAATATTTTTGGCCAGGCGCAGTGGCTCACGCCTGTAATCCCAGCACTTTGGGAGGCTGAGGTGGGCAGATCACACAGTCAGGAGATGAAGCCCATCCTGGCTAACAAGGTGAAACCCTGTCTCTACTAAAAATAGAAAAACTTAGCCAGGCGTGGTGGCACACGCCTGTAGTCCCAGCTACTCAGGAGACTGAGGCAGGAAAACTGCTTGAACCCAGGAGGCGGAGGTTGCAGTGAGCCAAGAATGTGCCACTGCACTCCAGCCTGGGTGACACAGCAAGACTTTGTCTCAGAAAAAAAAAAAAATTTTTTTTTTTCATTTTCTCTTTTTATTGCCAGTAAAATATTCCCACATAATTTTTAAATTTTTTGTAGAGACCGGCTCTCGCTTTCTTGCTGAGGCTGGTCTCAAACTCCTGGGCTCAAGTGATCCTCCTATCTTGGCCTCCCAAAGTGCTGGGATTATATGCATCCAGCTCTGAGTCTTAAATCCTAAAAAAAAAATTAACCTTCACCGGACATGGTGGCTCACGCTGGTAATCCCAGCACTTTAGGAGGCCGAGGCGGGCAGATCATGAGGTCAGGAGATCGAGACCATCCTGGCTAACACAGTGAAACCCCGTCTCTACTAAAAATACAAAAAAATAGCCGAGTGTGGTAACAGGTGCCTGTAGTCCCAGCTACTCGGGAGGCTGAGGCAGGAGAATGGCGTGAACCCAGGAGGTGGAGCTTGCAGTGAGCCGAGATCGCGCCACTGCACTCCAGCCTAGGTGACAGAGTCAGACTCAGTCTCAAAAAACAAAAAATAAAATAAAAATTAACCTTCTTCCTCCAACCTCCAAATCTATTAATTTTTCTTTATATTTGTAAGAAACTGGCTGCGTCAACTCACCTTCCTTCACTGTCTTTACAGTAGGGGCAGGTGCATGCTTCCCGCCGGGTCCTCCGACCGGCTTGGGGTTGGGCATCTGGGCTGTTTTCTCCTTCTTCTCCACCTGCTGTGTCATCATGTATTCCATCACCACCAGCCCCGTGGAGACCAAGCTGAGCTCCATGATCACCTGAAATTAAGAGAGAAAAGGGTCAACATGTGACATGGGCAGATTATCACTGGCATCTCAGTGATACCCTACAGTCACGGCATCATTTCTTTTGAACTGACATCCTACATTCACAGTATCACAAGTTTTGAAGCCTTTTTATGTTTAGCCATTCCATTCACTGACACCTGAAGACTCACTGAAATCTCAAGAATCGTCATTGAAAATACCAAGAGTGGCTGGGCACAGTGGTTCATGCCTGTAATTCCATCACTTTGGGAGGCCGAGGTGGGTGGATCACCTGAGGTCAGGAGTTCAAGACCAGCCTGACCAATACGGAGAAATCCCGTCTCTACTAAAAATACAAAATTAGCTGGGCATGGTATGCATGCCTGTAATCTCAGCTCCTCAGGAGGCTGAGCCAGGAGAATCGCTTGAACCCGGGAGGCGGAGGTTGCAGTTAGCTGAGACTGTGCCATTGTACTCCAGCCTGGGCGACAGAGCAAGACTCTGTCTCAAAAAAAAAAAAAAGAAAAAGAAAAAGAAAATACCAAGAGCCAATAAATATGTAAAAATCTGATCAAATCTCTGTCATAGTTTTTTTTAATTTTATTATTATTATACTTTAAGTTTTAGGGTACATGTGCACAACGTCCAGGTTTGTTACATATGTATACATGTGCCATGTTGGTGTGCTGCACCCATTAACTCGTCATTTAGCATTAGGTATATTTCCTAATGCTATCCCTCCCCCCTCTCCCCATCAGTCATAGTTTTTAAAATGCAACTCCACTTATAATGCATTTGTAATTTTTCACCTATCAGATTACCAAAAGTTGAAACCCTAATAACATACAGCATTGGCAAGGGTACAGGGAAACAGACCCTTCCTCTCCCTCTTCCCTCCCTCCCTCCCTCCTTCCCTCCTTCCCTCCCTCCTTCCCTCCTTCCCTCCCTCCTTCCCTCCTTCCCTCCCTCCTTCCCTCCTTCCCTCCTTCCTTCTCTCTCTCTGTTCTTTCTTTTCTTTTTTTGAGAGAGAGTCTCGCTGGCTCTGGAGTGCGGTGGCATAATCTGGGCTCGCTGCAACCTCCATCTCCTGGGTTCAAGTGATTCTCCTGCCTCAGCCTCCCAAGTAGCTGGGACTACAGGCATGTGCCACCATGACTGACTAACTTTTTTGTATTTTTAGGAGAGACGGGGTTTCGCCATGTTGGTCAGGCTGTCTTGAACTCCTGACCTTAGGTGATCCACCCGCCTCGGCCTTCCAAAGTGCTGGGATTACAGGCGTGAGCCACCACGCCCAGCTGGAAACAGACATTTTCATACACAAATAGTGATAACTTAGTACAACTTTTTGAAGGCCAGTTTGAAAATATTTAAATGTACATCTACTTTGAACCAGCAATGTCCATATATTTACCTGTGGTTCTGCCTGTAACCTCAGCACTCTGGGAGGCTGAGGCAAGAGAACTGCTTGAGATTAGGAGTTCAAGACCAGCCTGGGCAACGTAGAGACACTGTCTATAAAATAAATAATAGGCTGGGCACGGTAGCTCACGCCTGTAATCCCAGCACTTTGGGAGGCCAAGGTGTTTGGATTACTTGAGGTCAGGAGTTCAATACCAGCCTGGCCAACATGGTAAAACCCCCATCTCTACTAAAAATATAAAAACAAAACAAAACAAAAATCAGCTGGGTATGGTGGAGGACACCTGAAATCCTAGCTACTCGGGAGGCTGAGACAGGAATTGCTTGAACCCAGGAGGCAGAGGTTGCAGTGAGCCGAGACTGTGCCACTGCACTCCAGCCTGGCCGATAGAGCGAGACTTCATCGCCAAATAATAATAATAATTAGTTGGGCATGGTGGCATGCGCCTATGGTCCCAGCTACTCAGCAGGCTAAGGTGGGAGGAGGATTGCTTGAGCCAAGGTGTTTAAGGCTGCAGTGAGCTATGATCACATCACTGCATGCTCGTCTGGTCAAGAGAACAAGATTCCAACTCAAAAAAATATATAAATAAACAGTGTATGCTAAAATGCTTTAGACTCTCATCATGACTCAGTTGGTCACATTTGACATTTTCAAACACAGCTCTAGGCCACTGGTAAAAAGTGACAGATAATATTCTTTTTTTTTTTTTTTGAGACTGAGTTACGCTCTTGTTGCCCAGGCTGGAGTGCAATGGCACGATCTTGGCTCACTGCAACCTCTGCCTCCCGGGTTCAAGCGATTCTTTTGTCTCAGCCTCCTGAGTAGCTGGGATTACAGGCACCCACCACCACACCTGGCTACTTTTTGTATTTCGTTTTTTTTAGTAGAGATGGGGTTTCACCATCTTCAACAGGCTGGTCTCGAACTCCTGACCTCATGTTCCGCCCGCCTCGGCCTCCCAAAGTGCTGATTACAGGCGTGAGTCACCGCACCCAGCTAACAATATTCTTCGCAAAAGTAGTATCTTATAAAGTGACAGATAATATTCTTCTCAAGACTTCTTTACTTTTTTTTTTTTTGAGACGGAGTCTCGCTCTGTCGCCCAGGCTGGAGTGCAGTGGCACGATCTCGGCTCACTGCAAGCTCCGCCTCCCGGGTTCACACCATTCTCCTGCCTCAGCCTCCCGAGTAGCTGGGACTACAGGCGCCCGCCACCACGCCTGGCTAATTTTTTGTATTTTTAGTAGAGATGGGGTTTCACTGTGTTAGCCAGGTTGGTCTCGATCTCCTGACCTCATGATCCGCCTGCCTCGGCCTCCCAAAGTGCTGGGATTACAAGTATAAGCCACCACGCCCGGCCTTTCATTTTTTTAAGGAGACCAGGTCTCACCATGTTGTCCAGGCTGATCTCAAGCTCCTGGGCTCAAGTGATCCTCCCGCCTCAGCCCCCCAAAATGTTCTGTTGTGATTACAGACGTTAGATACTGCTGCCTAGCCTTTCTCAAATTTTCAAAGCATTTACTATAAATAAGTATTAGTCTATCACGGCACCTTGTAAATAAGTTAGCAACTCTATCCATATATTTAAGATGTCTGGGCAGGCACGGTGGCTCATCCCTATAATCCCAGCACCTTGGGAGGCCAAGGCAGGAGGATTGCTTGAGCCCAGGAGTTTGAGATCGGTCTGGGCAACACAGTAAGACCTCATCTCTACAAAAAAATTAGCTGGGCATGGTGGCGTGTGCCTGGAGTCCCAACAACTTGGGAGGATGAAGCAGGGTAATCACTTGAGCCTGGGAGATGGAGGCAGCAGTGAGCCCTGATTGTACAACGGCATTCCAGCCTGGGTGACAGAGTAAGGGCCCATCTCAAAAAAACAAAAAATTGGCCAGGCGTAGTGGCTCACGCCTGTAATCCCAGCACTTTGGGAGGCCGAGGCGGGTGGATCACAAGGTCAGGAGATGGAGACGATCCTGGCTAATACGGTGAAACCCCGTCTCTACTAAAAAAAAAAAAAAAGAAAAATTAGCCGGGCGTGGTGGCAGGCGCCTGTAGTCCCAGCTACTCGGGAGGCTGAGGCAGGAGAATGGCGTGAACCTGGGAGGCGGAGCTTGCAGTGAGCCGAGATCGCGCCACTGCACTCCAGCCTGGGCGACAGAGTGAGACTGCGTCTCAAAAAAAAAAACGAAAAACAAAAAAGATTTCTGTAAATGCAAGGTGTTAACTTGGACTGCTTTGTTTTATCTATTTTATAAGGAAAGAAAGTAACTAAATGAGGTAGGACAGACTTAACATCTAGAAATCCAGGTTCTTGATTTTACTTCTGTACCTAATCTCTATTCTTTTCAGCTCTTCAACATAATTTTGAGTTACTGTGCCTAATAAACCTCTCCTTGTGCTTTCCTTCTCATTCTTTTTTTTTTTCTTTCTTGAGACGGAGTGGGAGTGCAGTAGAATCTTGGTCCACTGCCACCTCCGCCTCCCTGGTTCAAGCGGTTCTCCTACCTCAGCCTCCCGAGTAGCTGTGATTGCAGGTAGAGGCTCCTGCCACCATGCCTGGCTAATTTCTGTATTTTTTTTTTTTTTTTTTTTTTTGAGATAGAGCCTCACTCTGTCGCCCAGGCTGGAGTGCAGTGGCGCGACCTCGACTCACTGCAACCTCTGCCTCTCAGGTTCCAACGATTCTCCTGCCTCAGCCTTCTAAGTAACTGGGACTACATGCTACAGGCATGCGCCACCACGCTCGGTTAATTTTTTACTTTTTTAGTAGAGACGGGGTTTCACCATATTGGCCAGGCTGGTCTCCAACTCCTGATCTCATGATCCGCCTGCCTCGACCTCCTAAAGTGATGGGATTACAGGCGTGAGCCACTGCACCCACTTGCATTTTTAGTAGAGACAGGGTTTCACCAGTTTGGCCAGGCTGGTCTCAAACTCCTGACCTTAGGTGATCCACCCCACCTTGGCCTCCCAAAGTGCTGGGATTACCAGCGTGAGCCACCTTGCCCGGACTCCTTCTCATTCAATCACTTTTATGGTGCAGTCTAGGCCAGGCGCAATGGCTCATGCCTATAATCCCAGTACTTTGGGAGGCCGAGGCGGGTGGATCATGAGGTCAGGAGTTCGAGACCAGCCTGGCCAAGATGGTGAAACCCCGTGTCTACTAAAAATACAAAAATTAGCCGGGCATGGTGGCGCATGCCTATAGTCCCAGCTACTTGGGAGGCTGAGGCAGGAGAATTGCTTGAACTCGGGAGGCGGAGGTTGCAGTGAGCCGAGATCTGCCATTGCACTCCAGCCTGGGCGACAAGAGCGAAACTGTCTTTAAAAAAAAAAAAAAAAAAAAAAAAAAAAAAAAAAAAAAAAAAGGTGCAGCCTATGGCACTAAAATAATTTTTTTTTTTTTTTTTTTTGAGACGGAGTCTTCCTCTGTGGCCCAGGCTGGAGTGCAGTGGCGCAATCTCGGCTCACTGCAAGCTCCGCCTCCCGGGTTCATGCCATTCTCCTGCCTCAGCCTCTCCGAGTAGCTGGGACTACAGGCGCCCGCCACCACGCCCGGCTAATTTTTTTTGTATTTTTAGTAGAGACGGGGTTTCACCGTGGTCTCGATCTCCTGACCTCGTGATCCGCCTGCCTCGGCCTCCCAAAGTGCTGGGATTACAAGCGTGAGCCACCGTGCCCGGCACGAAAATAAATTTAATCAGAATGTCTGAGATTTTCATGATATTGGTAGAGCTAAAACTAGGAAAATGTACTGGAGTACAGGGTTAAGAACATGTTTTGGAGTAAGAGAAACTTAGATAAGAGTCCTTTCACAACCATTTGATTAAGTTTCTGACACCGAGCAAAAACTTTTCTGGTTGTCAGTTTCTGCATCAGTAAAACTGCGACCAATTATCAACTTCATAAAATTACTGTGAAAAACAAATGAAGAGGCTCACACCTATAATCCCAACACTTTACAAGGCCGAGCTGGACAGATCGCTTGAGGCCAGGAATTCCAGGCCGGCCTGGCCAACATAATGAAACTCCGTCTTTACTAAAAATACAAATATTAGCTGCGTGTGGTGGTGGGCACCTGTAATCCTAGCTACTTGGAAGGCTGAGGCAGGAGAATTGCTTGAACCTGGGAGACGGAGGTTGCAGGGAGCCAAGATCACACATTGTAGCTAACACTATTAGGAAAATATCTTAAGGACTGACAAAACCATAGTAAGTAATCATGAAATAAGATATACACCAATATTTTGTTTAATCAACACTGAGCATGGCCCCAAATCATATTTTCTTAAAATAAGTAATGATTATGATGAACATATAAAAATTTTCTTGACTGTGCAGTTTACATCTCAATATGTCTTGCCAGTATCATTATTTGTTGTGTGCATGAAATAGATAAGAGCATTCAATGCCTTTTTTTTTTTTTTTTTTGAGACGGAGTCTTGTTCTTGTCGCCCAGGCTGGAGTGCAATGGCGTGATCTTGGCTCAATGCAACCTCCACCTCCTGGGTTCTAGTGATTCTCCTGCCTCAGCCTCCTGAATAGCTGGGATTACATGCCCGGCTAATTTTTGTACTTTTAGCAGGGACAGGGTTTCGCCATGTTAGGCTGGTCTCAAACTCTCGACCTCCGGTGATCCACCCGCCTCAGCCTCCCAAGGTGCTGGGATTACAGGCGTGTGCCACCGTGCCAGGCCAGAAAAACTTAATATTTCTAGGAAATAAGTAAAACAGTAAGACTGCCAAGGACAGTAAAAAAATGGGGCAACCAATATGTTTAAGATCAAGATATAGACTCACCCAGGCGAGGTGGCTCATGCCTGTAATCCCAGCACTTTGGTCTTTAGGAGCCCGACACAGCTGGATCACCTGAAGTCAGGAGTTCGAGACCAGCCTGGCCAACATGGTGAAACCCCATCTCTATTAAAAATACAAAAGTTAGCCAAGCATGGTAGCGGGCACCTGTAGTACCAGCTACTCAGGAGGCTGAGGCAGTAGAATGGCGTGAACCTGGGAGGCGGAGCTTGCAGTGAGCTGAGATTGTGCCACTTCACTCCAGCCTGAGCGACAGAGCGAGACTCTGTCTTAAAAAAAAAAAAAAAAAAAATTAGCCCAGTGTGGTGGTGCACACCTGTAATCCCAGCTACTCCGGAGGCTGAGACAGGAGAATCACTCGAACCTGGTAGGTGGAGGTTGCAGTGAGCCTAGAGCATACCACTCCAGCCTGGGCGACAGAGCAAGGCTCTGTCTCAAAAAAACTCAAAAAACAAAACAAACAAAACAAAGATACAGACTCGAACTCATCACAACTGAATCTAACCCAGTAACTCCACTCCTATGTATATAACCAAGAGAAATTAAAACATATGTTCACACAAAAATGTATAAACAAATATTCATAGCAGCATTATGCATGATAGCTAAAACACAGAAACAACCCAAACGCCCATCAACTGGTGAATGAATAAACAAAATGTGGTATATATACACAATGAAATATTATTTGGCAATAATAAAAAGAGTACTAACACATGCTACAACATGGATGAACCTTGGAAACATTATGCTAATTGAAAGAAGCCAGTCATAAAAGACCACATGCTGTATGATTCTATTTATGTGAAATATCTAGAATAGTCAATTCTACAGAGGTGAAAAGTACATACATTGCTTGGGGCTGGGAGTGAACGTGAGAATGGGGCATGGCTGCCAATGGGCAAGAGGTGTTTCTTTGTTGGATGATGAAAATGTTCTTGGGTTGTAGTGATGGTTGCACAATCCTGTGAATATACTAAAAATGATTGAGCTGGGACCAGTGGCTCACGCCGGTAATCCCAGAACTTTGGGAGGCCCAGGCAGGTGGATCACGAGGTCAGGAGACTGAGACCATCCTGGCCAACATGATGAAATCCCATCTTTACTAAAAATACAAAAATTGCCGGGCACGGTGGCTCACGCCTGTAATCTCAGCACTTTGGGAGGCCGAGGCGGGCGGATCACCTGAGGTTGAGAGTTCGAAACCACCCTGACCAACATGGAGAAACCCCGTCTCTACTAAAAATACAAAATTAGCTGGGTGTGGTGGCCTGTAATCCCAGCTGCTTGGGAGGCTGAGGCAGGAGAATCGCTTGAATCCAGGAGGCGGAGGTTGTGGTGAGACAGAGATCACGCCATTGCACTCCAGCCTGGGCAACAAGAGTGAAACTCCATCTCAAAAAAAAAAACCAAAAAAACAAAAATTAGCCGGGCGTGGTGGGGCACGCCTGTAGTCCCAGCTACTCAGGAGGCTAAGGCTCAAAAAAACAAAAAACAAAAAATTTTAATCAAATATTTGATAAGGATGTTCATCACAGTATTGCTTATAACAGTGAAATTTTGGAAACAAATGTACATCAATAAGGTTAAGTAAATTCTAGTAATTCTACTACAAATACCCTATGGAATTACCATAAAATCATTTTAAATGATGCAGACTTACATTTACTTACACAAAAAAGATGTTCATGACACAGTGGTCAGTGAAAATAGGTTACAAAGCACTGTGGATAGTATGATCATACTTAAGTGCATATTGACAAAACTACACATAGATTTCTTTATAAATTGTACAGAAATGTACAAAAAGATGGCTGGAAGGATGTTCACCAAATTGTCAACAGTAAATCCATTTGGACAAATTTCAGTAAATTTTACTTTCTCTATTAATTTTGCATTGTTTGACTGTTTTCAATCAATATTATTTATATAAACTGTTATTTATTTTTCCCATCCTCAAAAGAAGTTTGCAAATTTAAGTTCTACAGATCTTTATCAAGTAAATGCTTTTAATTTTCTCATTACCCACACTGAAACTGTAATTTGCATCAGCAGTCCTTTGTGCACAACCACAGTTCTCCTTCACATCGTATTTATTCTTTACCCAAATGTTTATGGTAGCAAGCAAATTTTGTATTATTAAAACATAAAAATTAAAAGACCGGGTTTGGTGGCTCATGTCTAATCCCAGCACTTTGGGAGGCCAAGGAGGGTGAATCACTTGAGGTCACAAGTTTGAGAGCAGCCTGGCCAACATGGTGAAACCCTGTCTCTACTAAAAATACAAAAATTAGCTAGGCGTGGTGGTGCATGCCTGTAATCCCAGCTACTCGGGAGGCTGAGGCAGCAGAATCGCTTGAACCCGGGAGGCAGAGGTTGCAGTGAGCCAAGATCATGGCACTGCACTCCAGCCTGGGAGACAGAGCAGGACTCTGTCTCAAAACAAAAAACAAAAACAAAAAAAGAGGTGGTTCCTGCCCTATAGGCAGTTAAGATCTAAAACACTGACATATCTAAAGTGGTTAAAGTGGTACAAAGAATAGCTAATACTTAAATATTTGTTCATACGTATTTCTGTATCTACAAATCTACATCACAAGAAATTAAGTAGTTATAATCATCCTACTTCTATAAGCAGAAGTCAAGAAATTCCACTAAATTAACAGTCAGTTCAGACCAAAATAGTTTAATTTTCTACTTTCATTTTGCACTAGAAGATTAAAGTAAGGAAGTTCATCTGCACACACAACCATATCATTGTCTGATAAGACCAAAGGTTCAGTAGGAATGTTAAAAAGTGTTAACAAAGGGGGCTTTTCGCCTCCTGGGTTCAAGCGATTCTCCTGCCTCACCCTCTTTTTTTTTTGAGATGGAATCTTGCTCTGTCTCCCAAGCTGGAGTGCAGTGATCTCCACTCACTGCGAACTCTGCCTCCCAGGTTCACGCCATTCTCCTGCCTCAGCGTCCTGAGTAGCTGGGACAACAGTTGCCTGCTACCATGCCCGGCTAAATTTTTTTTTTTTAGACAAGAGTCTCACTCTGTCGCCCAGGCTGGAGTGCAATGGTGCGATCTCAGCTCACTGCAACCTCCACTTCCCAGGTTCAGGCGATTCTCCCGCCTCAGCCTCTGGAGCAGCTGGGACTACAGGCACACACCAGCACACCCAGCTAATTTTTGTATTTTTAGTAGAGATGGGGTTTCACTATGTTGGCCAGGCTGGTCTCGAACTCCTGACCTTGTGATCCACCCGCTTCAGCCTCCCAAAGTGCTGGGATTACAGGCGTGAGCCACCATGCCCAGATACGCCCAGCTAATTTGTTTTTTTTTTTTTTTTTTTTTTTGTATTTTTAGTAGAGACGGGGTTTCACTGTGTTAGCCAGGATGGTCTCGTTCTCCTGACCTCGTGATCCACCCACCTTAGCCTCCCAAAGTGCTGGGATTACAGGCATGAGCCACTGTGCCCGGCCTAGCAGCAACCTTATCTGCTTCAAGGGCTCCAAGAAGCTAGGGCATTGGCACATAATAAATGTTCAATAAATTTTGCTAAATCTGTCTACGAATGAAATACCAAAAATTGGAACTCATTTTTACTTTTATACTTTTCTCATTCTTGAGCCTGCTGGGAGTAATTATATTACTAAGTATACTGGTGTTCAGCAAATGCCTATGTAAGTTAACTAAACCATAACTGAATTTCTTAAACAGCACTTAAGAAAGCTAAATAAGAAGCCTTAAAATGTGATAACGCCAGATACTCGTTTTTGTTTTTTAATGTGACAAGACAGAAGATACAAATATTCTTTTGTTTTCTGAGACGGAGTTTCACTCTGTCACCCAGGCTGGAGTACAGTGGTGCTGTCTCAACTCACTGCAAATTCCACCTCACAGATTCAAGCGATTCTCCTGTCTCAGCCGTGGGAGTAGCTGGGATTAAAGGCACGCACCACCAAGTCCAGCTACTTTTGTATTTTCAGTTGAGACGAGGTTTCACCATGTTAGCCAGGCTGGTCTCGAACTCCTGGTCTCAAGTGATCCACCCACCTCAGCCTCCCAAAGTGCTGGGATTACAGACGTGAGCCACTGCACTTGGCCAGAAGATACAGATATTCTTTCAAAGGGACACCAAACCAAAGAAACTTGTGCCCATAATCCCAGCTACTGGGGAGGCTGCGTTGGAGGACTGCTTGAGCCCAGCAGTTCAAGACTACCCTAGGCAAACTAGGAAGACCTTATCTCCAGCTGGGCATGGTGACTCACATCTGTAATCCCGGCACTTTGGGAGGCCGAGGCGGGTGGATCACGAGGTCAGGAGATTGAGATCATCCTGGCTAACACGGTGAAAACCCATCTCCACTAAAAATACAAAAAATTAGCTGGGCGTGGTGGCGGGCGCCTGTAGTCCCAGCTACTCGGGACGCTGAGGCAGGAGAATGGCGTGAACCCGGGAGGCGGAGCTTGCAGTGAGCCAAGATCGCGCCACTGCACTCCAGCCTGGGCGACAGAGCGAGACTACATCTCAAAAAAAAAAAAGGAAAGACCTTATCTCCAAAAATAAAAAAGACCACACACAGTGGCTCATATCCGTAAACCCAACACTTTGGGAGGCTGAAGCAGACTCGCTTGATCCCAGGAGGTCAAGGCTGCAGTAGGCCCTGATTGTGCCACAGCACCCTGGGCACCAGAGCAATACCCTGTCACACACACACACACACACACACACACACACACACACACACACACACACGATACTTTAAAAAATAACACAAAAAGAGAGAAACAAACTTGATTTTTTGGAAAATTTCCAAACAGGTTTCACAGTTAAGGGCTTTTTATCTTCTTTAAGGCAAATGATCTACACAAAATTTATTTTTTTCATGAGTGCAAGAAACTGTCAAAGAATTCTAAGCAGAGTACTTTCTTTCTTTTTTTTTTTTTTGAGACGGAGTTTTGCTCTTGTTGCCCAGGCTGGAGTGCAATGGTTCGATCTTGGCTCACCTCCATCTCCACCTCCCAGGTTCAAGCAATTCTCCTGCCTCAGCCTCTCGAGTAGCTGGGACAACAGGCGCCCACCACCATGGGTGGGCTAATTTTGTATTTTTAGTAGAGACGGGGTTTCTCCATGTTGGTCAGGCTGGTCTTGAACTCCCGATCTCAGGTGATCCACTCACCTCGGCCTCCCAAAGTGCTTGGGTTATAGGCGTGAGGCACCACACCTGGTCCACCTTCTGGTTTTCAAAGGCTAATTAAAGGCTGGGCACGGTGGCTCACACCTGTAATCCCAGCACTTTGGGAGACCACGGCGGGTGGATCACCTGAATCAGGAGTTCAAGACTAGCCTGGCCAACATGATGAAACTCTGTCTCTACTAAAAATACAAAAATTAGCCGGGCGTGGTGGCCCACACCTGTAATCCCAGCTACTCGGGAGGATGAGGCAAGAGAATTGCTTGAAACCAGGAGGTGGATGTTGCAGTGAGCCAAGATGGCACCATTGCACTCCAGCCTGGGCAACAAGAGGAAAAATTCTGTCTCAAAATTTAAAAAAAAAAAAAAAAAAAAAGGAAAATGCAGTCCAGGTGCAGTGGCTCACGCCTGTAATCCCAACACTTTGGGAGGCTGAGGCGAGCAGATCACCTGAGGTCAGGAGTTCGAGACCAGCCTGAAAGACATGGAGACACTCCATCTCTACTAAAAATACAAAATTAGCTGGCGTGGTGGCGCATGCCTATAATCCCAGCTACTCAGGAGGCTGAGGCAGGAAAATCGCTTGAACCCGGGAGGCAGAGGTTGCGGTGAGCAGAGATCACACCTGGGCAACAAGAGCAAGACTCTGTCTCAAAAAAAAGAAAAGAAAGAAAGAAAGAAAGAAAAAAGAGATGGGGGTTTCACTATGTTGCCCAGGTTGTTTTCGAACTTCTGGGCTAACCCAGTCCTCCTCGCCCTGACCTCCAAAAGTGCTGGAATTACAGATTTGGGCCACTACCTGCCTAAGTCTTTGTCTTGATCTAGGTATTTTATATTTTAAAACTCCTTCTAGACCAGGTGTGGTGGCTCACGCCTGTAATCCCAGCACTTGGGAGGTTGAAGCAGGCAGATCACGAGGTCAGGAGTTCAAAACCTGGTGACCAACATGGTGAAGCCCGGTCTGTACTAAAAATACAAAAATTAGCCGGGCATGGTGGCAGGCCACCTGTAATCCCGGCTACTCAGAGGCTGAGGCAGGAGAATCGCTTGAACCTGGGAGGCGGAGGTTGCAGTGAGCTGAGATAGGGCCACTGCACTCCAGCCTGGGCGACAGAGAGAGACTTTGTCTCAAAAAAACAGCAACGGCCGGGCGCGGTGGCTCACGCCTGTAATCCCAGCACTTTGGGAGGCCGAGGCGGGCGGATCATGAGGTCAGGAGATCGAGACCATCCTGGCTAACACGGTGAAACCCTGTCTCTACTAAAAAAAAAGCTACAAAAAATTAGCCGGGTGAGGTGGCGGGTGCCTGTAGTCCCAGCTACTCGGGAGGCTGAGGCAGGAGAATGGCATGAACGCCGGGGGGCGGAGCCTGCAGTGAGCTGAGATCATGCCACTGCACTCCAACCTGGGCAACAGTGAGATTCCATCTCAAAAAACAAAACAAAACAAAAACAAAAACAAAAAACAGCAACAACAACAACAAAAAACAAAACTTCCTTCTAGGCCGGGCATGGTGGTGGCTCACGCCTGTAATCCCAGCACTTTGGGAGGCTGAGGTGGGCGGATCACCTGAGGTCAGGAGTTTGAGACCAGCCTGGCCAGCATGGTGAAACCCCATCTCTACTAAATATACAAAAAAATTAGCCTGGTGTGGTTGTGGGCTCCTGTAATCCCAGCTACTTAGGAGGCTGAGGCAGGAGAATCGCTTGAACTCGGGAGGCAGAGGTTGCAGTGAGCCGAGATGGCGCCTCTGCACTCCAGCTTCTGTCACAAGAGCATGACTCCGTCTCAAAAAAACAAACAAAAAACTCCTTCTTCCAAGTGGTTATTTATTTTGTATATAGGTGAGAAGGAGGATTCATAGTAAATTAGATATGCACATCCAAACTTGTCAAACAAGTCATACTGCCCAATTTCCACAAGCCATTCAGAGTCCAAAAAACACTGGAACAAAAGGACAAATCCAAATTACAGCACAGATTTGCAACCAACTCAAAGATACACTTAGAAACTTTCTACAGAAACGTTTTTTCAGGATAGCCATAAAAAAGAATGAAATCATATCTTTTGAATCCATGTCTGGATGCAGCTGGAAGCCATTATCGTAAGTGAATAAACGCAGGAACAGAAAACAAAATACCGCATGTTCTCACTTGTAAGTGGGAGCTAAACATTGAGTATGTATGGACATAAAGATGGCAACAATAGACACTGGGGACTACTAGATACGGGAGGATCGGGGGTAATGTTGGTAAAACTAACTGTTGGGTGCTATGCTCACAACCGGACCCGGGTAACAAGATCATTTGTATCCCAAACCTCAGGATCATGTAACAAACAAAATAAAAATTGAAATTACTTAAAAAAAGGCCGGGCGCAGTGGCTCACGCCTGTAATCCCAGCACTTTGGGAGGCCAAGGCGGGTAGAACACAAGGTCAAGAGATCGAGACTATCCTGGCCAACATGGGGAAACCCCGTCTCTACTAAAAATACAAAAATTAGCTAGGCCTGGTGGCGCACGCCTGTAGTCCCAGCTACTCGGGAGGCTGAAGGAGGAGAATCGCTTGAATCCAGGAGGCGGAAACTGCACTCCAGCCTGGCAACAGAGCAAGACTCCGTCTCAAAAAAATAAATAAATAAATAAAAAATAAAAAATAAAAAAAGACATTACTTAAAAAAAAGTTTCTAAGGGAAATAATTCTTAGCACAGTATTAACAATATAGTCATATCATAGTGTGGGCAAATACATTTTAAAGTAATCCTTTAGCATACCAGGCCCTGTATATTACTAAACGTTAAAGAAAACGATAATACTATTTAACACTTTCTGGCCAGGCACGGTGGCTCACGCTTGTAATCCCAGCACTTTGGGAGGCCGAGGCGGGCGGATCACGAGGTCAGGAGATCGAGACCATCCTGGCTAACACGGTGAAACCCCGTCTCTACTAAAAATACAAAAAATTAGCCGGGCGTGGTGGCGGGTGCCTGTAGTCCCAGCTACTCGGGAGGCTCAGGCAGGAGAATGGTGCAAACCCGGGAGGCGGAGCTTGCAGTGAGCCAAGATCGTGCCACTGCACTCCAGCCTGGGCAACAGAGCGAGACTCCGTCTCAAAAAAAAAAAACAAACACTTTCTGTAAGAAATACGAAAAATAATGTGCTTGTTTTTCTATTAAACAGTAAAATGAAAAAACTCAACTAATTATCATCTACTAAAGTTGACAGACACCGAATAAGTAACTTAAAAAGCATTATGTAATAACTTTTCTACAGATGTTCATCTTACATTTTAAAACATTTTCAAAGAGGGTAAGAAAAGCAAGTAATGAGCGGAAGTAAATTATTAGTTGCACGTTTACATGCTACTTTACAAAATGAAACAAAGGGAAAGGGTGATAGAACAGATACTAGGCCGGGCGCGGTGGCTCACGCTTGTAATCCCAGCACTTTGGGAGGCCGAGGCGGGCGGATCACGAGGTCAGGAGATCGAGACCACGGTGAAACCCCGTCTCTACTAAAAATACAAAAAAAAAAATTAGCCAGGCGTGGTGGTGGGCGCCTGTAGTCCCAGCTACTCGGAGAGGCTGAGGCAGGAGAATGGCATGAACCCGGGAGGCGGAGCTTGCAGTGAGCTGAGATTGCGCCACTGCACTCCAGCCTGGGCGACAGAGCGAGACTCCATCTCAAAAAAAAAAAAAAAAAAAAAAAAAGAACAGATACTAAACTTTTCTGAAACAGAAGGCACTCGTTATTTAATTAAAAACTAAAATGGCCCCATTACACAAGGCAACGTGATTTAACAATGACATCATTTATAAAGAGAAAGCCACTGGAATGAATAAATAGGAGCGATGGAAAAGGTCTGAAGACTGTCTTCTCATATCCCACTGATTTTCAAATCAAAGCACTTAGATTTTTTTTTCTTTTTGAGATGGAATCTAGCTCTGTTGCCCAGGCTGGAGTGCAGTGGTGCGATCTCAGCTCACTGCAACCTCTTCCTCCGAGGTTCAAGCAATTCTCCTGCCTCATCCTCCCAACTAGCTGGGACTACAGGCACACGCCGCCATGCCCAGCTAGTTTTTTGTATTTTAGTAGAGACGGGGTTTCACCATGTTGTCCAGGCTGGTCACGAACTCCTGAGCTCAGGCAATCCACCCGCCTTGGCTTCCCAAAGTGCTGGGATTACAGCCATGAGCCACTGCACCCAGCCCCCTCAAAACACTTGGATTTTAAATGAGATCTTTCCTACTTAAACTGAAATAACCATTTAAAAAGCACCAAACACCCTAAGAAACAAGTATATCTTTCTGTGCTGATATCTCTAGAAAATAAATTTTTTAAATTAAAAAAAACAAGTATAATATTAGGGAAAGACAAAAGATGCAGAAACATTTGATATTATATTTGATAAAATATAATCTTAAAATAGAAAATTCTTTCATACGATCTTTTGCACAAAAACGATAACTGGTAAGACATTTAAATCATCTAAACCTACTTTTCATTAATGTCCAAATGTACTGGTCTAAAACACAACTTTTTAACAAATTAGATCTCAGCAATCTGACCCCAAGTTTAGTGACACCCTTGGCAAACCAACCCTGGTATCACATTCAACTTAACTTCTAAGAGAAGACATTTTCCTGACCCCAATAAAACCCAGCAGATGTGGAATTGTTATTTTTAGTATGTGAAATTTGGTTCGTGAGTGAATTATACCCATCAAGGAAATATGTTCTATTCTCCTGCCAAAGCCCAGCCCTGCACTCTTTATTAGACAGAACTCACAAGAAGTCATCCAAACTTAATCTTTAAAAGCCAACTCCTCCACAACCTGTGGCAAGAGTTTCAGGATTCAGCAGTGGCTAAGAAAAACATCTGAGGCTTTAAATGAAAAGTAAAATAAAATAAAATAAAGATCTGGGAGAATACGATTACAAAATGAAAGGAAAAGCTGTTGATAAAGAGGGAGGGGTGTCAATTTAAAAAAAAAAACAAAAACTCACGCCTATAATCCCAGCATTTTGGGAGGCCAGGAGATCGAGACCATCCTGGCCAACATGGTGAAACCCAGTCTCTACTAAAAATGCAAAAATTAGCGGCTGGGCATGGTGGCTCATGCCTATAATCCCAGCACTTTGGGAGGCCTAGGCAGGCAGATCACCTGAGGTCAGGAGTTCAAGACCAGCCTGGCCAACATGGTGAAACTCCATCTCTACTAAAAATACAAAAATTAGTCAGGCGTGGTGGTGGGCGTTACTCAGGAGGCTGAGGCAGGAGAATCGTTTGAACCCAGGAGGCAGAGGTTGCAGTGAGCCGAGACCATGCCATTGGACTCCACCCTGGGCAACAAGAACGAAACTCCATCTCCCAAAAAAAAAAAAAAAGATCATTTTAAAAAATAATGAATGTAAACAGACTAAGTGAACACCATGGAAGCTGCAATCTTCCACAATCATGTAATATATCTCATTTTGTACAGTGATACATACATGTATCATACAACATTTCACATCTAATGTTCTTTCTACATCGTGCCACCAAGAAGTTGAACATACTGCAAAAAGGTTAAATTTTACAGTAAAATAACTATAAGAGAAGAGGGTAAAATTAGATACTTTTTTTTTTTTTTTGACAGGGACTCACCCTACCGCCCAGGCTGGAGTGCTGTGGCGTGATCATGGCTCACTGAGTCCTCAACCTCCAGGGCTCAGGCAATCCTCCCACCTCAGCCACCCAAGTAGCTGGGACTATAGGCATGTGCTACCATGCTCAGGTAATTTTCATATTTTTTGTAGAGATGGGGGATTCCTATGTTGCCTAGGCTGGTCTTGAACTCCTGGGCTCAAGAGATCTGCCCGCCTTGGCCTCCCAAAGTGCTGGGATTACAGGCATGAGCCACTATGCCTGGCCAAAACAAGATACTTTGTAGCAGGAAGGCAAAAGCTGAAAAAGCAGTAAGCTTCTAGGAAGGGATTTTATTATCTTTCTTTAAGGATGAAGTTATATCAATTAAAGGGGAAATACTACACAATTATTACTAGCCAGAAAGGAGAAAACTTGGATCTTCAAAAACCCCTATTAATGAAGCAAACAATCTCAACTCTTACAAAACAGCCTGTCAATGCCTCATTTATCTCCTTAGTGAATGTCAAGCTCCTGTTACCTTACAGAAACACATGCATTTTCTTCAGCTCAAACACCATCAATAACAACTAGGTAGCCCTAGCCTATGACATATTAAATGGCAGACTTCCCCAGAGCATGATTTAGCAATGAGAATGCCTCATAACTGTTCTCTAAACCCCAAGTTATAAGCCTTTTAGAAATTGCAAAGATCCAAATTATTAACAGAAATAATCCCACAGTTTGCTCTGAAGAAGAGCAAAACTGGGCACTTCAATCTAAGAGCAAATAGAAAATAAACATGATGGTGTAGGTTGCCCGGAAGTGTCTAATTTTCTATGTTGAAGAGCTCAGTTTTTATAAAACTTTTCCCATTTCTACTCCCATAAATGCTTGGTTTATAAAACACCTGTCAGCTCTAGAGCATTAAATCTTAAAGCAAAAACACCTTTTCGAATAGATTTTTTTTTTTTGAGACGGAGTCTCGCTCTGTCACCCAGGCTGGAATGCAGTGGTGCAATCTCGGCTCATTGCAAGCTCTGCCTCCCGGGTTCACGTCATTCTCCTGCCTCAGCCTCCCTAGTAGCTGAGATTACAGGTACCTGCCACCATGCCCAGCTAATTTTTTTGTATTTTTAGTAGAGACGGGGTTTCACCATGTTAGCCAGAACGGTCTCGATCTCCTGACCTCGTGATCCGCCTGTCTCAGCCTCCGAAAGTGCTGGGATTGCAGGCGTGAGCCACCGCGCCAGGCTGGCTCGAATACATTTTTTACAATCTAAAGAATTGTTCAAGTCCCTAGTTAAGGCAGGTTGCACCCTAGACTAGTAGAACTAGACTCAGCTCTGGCTGTTGTCTCATTAAGTGATTCTCTGTACCTCAATTTCCTCATCTAGAAAATAAGGCAGTTGTACTAAATAACTTAAGTCCCTTCCAGCTCTAACTTTCAATTCTAAGATTTCAATTAACTAAGAAAATTACTGTCTTGTTAAAGCTCAACATGTAGTATTTCTAAACACACCACAGGAATGTAAGAAATCAGGGAACTTAAGCAGACTTTCCCTCTAGATTTACCAAAACTGCAGGAGGCAGGAAATATGGTTGCCTATTTGTTACCCTCACTTATTTAAGAATCAGTCTAAATGGAATGAGAATTTGGTAACAAAAGCAAACAATTTATAAACCCACATATATATGCCAAAAGAACTAGAAGTGGCCAGACGCAGTGGCTCACGCCTGTAATCCCAGCACTTTAGGAGGCCAAGGCGGGCAGATCACCAGGTCAGGAGTTCGAGACCAGCCTGGCCAGCACAGTGAAACCCAATCTCTACTAAAAAAATACAAAAAATTAATGGGCATGGTGGCGTGTGCCTATAATCCCAGCTAGTCGGGAGGCTGAGGCAGAAGAATTGCTTGAACCCGGAAGGCAGAGGTTGCAGTGAGCCAAGATCACACCACTGCACTCCAGCCTGGGAGACAAGCAAGCGTCAGTCCCAAAAAAGAAAACGAAAAAAAAAAAAACAAACCTAGAAGTTGGGTGATATTATTTGGTGATGTTAAACTATTTTCCGTATTTTTATAATTGTGCCAGAATATAAAGATGTATGTGTATCCTTTTATTGTGCTTTATTAAAGATTAGCTCCATACAATGGAATTTAAAATGATATAATCAGGCCAGGCATGGTGGCTCACACCTATAATCCCAGCAGTTTGGGAGGCCAAGGCGGGCAGATCACTTGAGGTCAGGAGTTCGAGACCAGCCTGGTCCACATAGTGAAACCCCGTCTCCACTAAACAAACAAAAATTAGGCAGGCATGGTGGCACGCGCCTGTAATCCCAGCTACCTGGGAGGCTGAAGCAGGAGAATCACTGGAACCCAGGAAGGGGAGGTTGCAATGAGTGGAGATTGCACCACTCCACTACAGCCTGGGCAACAGAGCAAGACTCAGTCTCAAAAATGAAAAAAAAAAAAAAAGATAGACTACATAGACTTAAATCTGTTTACTGTTTTAAATTTCAAATTAATAGTGAAACATTTAGTTCAAAATGAAAGACTCTGAACATTACGGTCAACAGATTCAATATTCTTCCCAGATTGTTTTTCCCTTCAATGCTCTCCTCATTCCTAATTCTTCTCAATTCTACATCCCCCACTCCATTCCAGACCCCAACTTACCCCACTCCCTTTCCTTCTCCTCCCTTCCTAACCATACACAGTACTTTCAAAGCAGTCTAGAAGTTAGACTGCTACCTAGGAAGTATCAGAATCACCTAGGATGCTCATATGTTAGTGTGAAGGGAAGCTATGGGACTTTGTTTTTCAGATAACTAGGAGTTAAAAAAAATTCAATCCTGATTAACCAGCACACTCAGAGTGTAGGATATTCTGGTTAATACTAACCAGGGAACTTACTTTGTTGAAAAGCAACCCGTTAGATCATTTTCCCTTCAATTAGGAGTTACAGTTCACAAGAAATATCTGATGATTTAATCTGTGTTCTACAAACAGGTAAAATTCATAATCAATTTTTTTTTTTTTTTTTGAGACAGTCTCACTGTCGCCCAGGCTGGAGTGCAGTGGCACGATCTTGGCTCACTGCAACCTCTGCCTCCCAGGTTCAAGCGATTCTCCTGCCTCAGCCTCCCGAGTAGCTGGGACTACAGGCTTGTGCCATCGCGCCCGGCTAATTTTTGTATTTTTAGTAGAGACGGGGTTTCACCATATTGGTCAGGCTGGTCTTGAACTCTTGACCTCATGATCCATTCACCTCGGCCTCCCAAAGTGCTGGGATTATAGGCGTGAGCCACCGCGCCCAGCCCATAATCAAATTTATTTATTTATTTATTTTTTTATTTTTTATTTTTTTTGAGACAGAGTCTCGCTCTGTCACCCAGGCTGGAGAGCAGTGGTGCGATCTCGGCTCACTGCAACCTCCACCTCCCTGGTTCAAGTGATTCTCCTGCCTCAGGCTCCTGGGTAGCCGGGACTACAGGCGCGCACCACCATGCCCAGCTAATTTTTTTATTTTTAGTAGAGACGGGGTTTCACAGTGTTAGCCAGGATGGTCTCCATCTCTTGACCTTGTGATCCACCCACCTTGGCCTCCCAAAGTGCTGGGATTACAGGCGTGAGCCACCGCGCCCAGCTCCCTCTTATTTTTATTTTTTGATACAGGGTCTTGCTCTGTCAACTAGGCTGCAGTGCAGTGATGTGATCTCAGCTCACTGCAGCCTCTGCCTCCCACGTTCAAGCAATTCTTGGCCTCAGCCTTCTGAGTAGCTGGGACTACAGGCGCGCCATCACCATGCCTGGCTAATTTTTTGTATTTTTAGTAGAGAAGGGGTTTCGCCATGCTGGCCACGCTGGTCTTGAACTCCTGACCTCAGGTGATCCACCCACCTCAGCCTCCCAAAGTGCTGGGATTACAGGCATGAGCCACTGTGCCCAGCCGCCCGACTAATTTTTGGATTTTTTTTTTTTTCAGAGTCTCACTCTGTCGCCCAGGCTGGAGTGCAGTGGTGCAATCTTGGCTCACTGCAACCTCTGCCTCCCTGATTCAAGCGATTCTCATGCCTTAGCCTCCCGAGTAGCTGGGACCATAGGCATGTACCACCACACCCAGCCAATTTTTGTATTTTTCTTGAAGACAGGGTTTCACCATGTTGCCCCAGCTGGTCTTGAACTCCTGAACTCAACCCATCCACGTGCCTTGTCTTCTCAGTGCCTGCATTAGAGGTGTGAGCCACCACGCCTGGCCCATAATCAATTTTTATCCTATGGAGGAGTTGGCCTACAGGCCAAAGAAGGCCTTAGAGCTAAGAATGGTTTTACATTTTTAAAGGGGTGTGGAAAAAACATACAAAACAGAAAATGTGGCTGGGCGCAGTGGCTCACACCTGTAATCCTAGCACTTTGGGAGGCCGAGGCAGGTGGATCACATGAGGTCAGGAGTTTGAGACCAGCCTGGCCAACATAGCAAAACCCCATCTCTACTAAAAATACAAAGATTAGCTGGGCGTGGTGGTGCTCACCTGCAATCCCAGCTACTCAAAAAGCCTAGGCAGAAGAATCGCTTGAACCCGGGAGGCAGAGGTTGCACTGAGCTGAGATCACGCCACTACACTCCAGCTTGGGTAACAGAGTGAGACTTCATCTCAAAAAAAAGAAAAAAGAAAAAAAGAAAAGAAGGCCGGGCGCAGTGGCTCATGCCTGTAATCCCAGCACTTTAGGAGGCCAAGGCGGGCGGATCACGAGGTCAGGAGACCGAGACCATCCTAGCTCACACGGTGAAACCCCGTCTCCACTAAAAATACAAAAAATTAGCCGGGCGTGGTGGCAGGCGCCTGTAGTCCCAGCTACTCGGGAGGCTGAGGCAGGAGAATGGCATGAACCTGGGAGGCGGAGCTTGCAGTGAGCTGAGATCGCGCCACTGCACTCCAGCCTGGACGACAGAGCAAGACTCTGTCTCGAAAAAAAAAAAAAAGAAAATGTGACCACATGAGGCCCACAATGTCTAAAATATTTACATTACTATCTGGCCCTTTACAGAAAGCTTGTCAACCCTTATTCTGCAGCACCGAAAACACTGAATAGTACACAGACTCCAGAATATTGCCCAGAAGTGCTCCTTTCTCAAACTAACTAGAGAAGTTTCCTTTACTTCAGTTCCAAATTACTTAAACAGAATCTCTATTTCTCAAATTTATTTGCCTAAATGACTAGCCCTCAAGAAAGTGTTATCTCAAAAGGCTCTATTCCCTTCTTTAGACTCAAGTTTCAGCTACGATGCTAGAATTGGTTCCCAATAAATGCAAAAGACTGGAAATCTTACCTGGGGCATTTGCTATAGCCAATGGCAGGCCTTGAATTGGGTGAACCTGGATTCCTGAAGTACCCAATGCACTGAGGTTAATGGTCTGGAGGCCTGGCATGGAGGAGAGTTGAGCAGCATTCACAGTGACTGTGCCAGCAGGAATGGAAGCAGCTGAGGCAATGGGTGTGAGAGTGGTGTTGCTGCTGCTGGTCTGCCCCAAGGAAACACCCTGCATTGGGGCTAAGGTGATTGTCTGGGCTTGTGGGTTCTGAACTTGGAGGTTCTGCAGCTGTAGAGTCTGCCAACTGACCTGTCCATTGGGCCCCACTGTTGGTGTCCGGATGATGATGGGACCAGAGTTTGGAACAGCCTGAAGCTGGAGGTTCTGGAGGGTTTCCTGGGAGATGGCTTGAGTTGTAAAGGTCTGCCCTGACAATGGAGCTGCTTGGAGGGCCTGGAGGGCCTGTCCCCCTTGAACTAGCTGAGGCTGGATAAGAATTTGTTGCTGCTGTGTCTGCTGGTTTTGCTCTCCTTCTTTTTGCTGGCCTGCTTGCAGTGAGCTTCCAGATGTCTGGTTTTGCTGGATGTTCAGAGCATCAGACCCCTGTAGCCCACTGACCCTCTGGGGTGTCTGGCCTTGAGAGTTGGTCCCTGATGATCCACTGGTAGTAAAGTTCATAATTCCCATGTTGCTGGTGGTAGTAGTAGTTGAGTAGCTATTGGCATTGGTGAAAAAGGAGCTGGAACTGGCTTGTGATGACACCAAGCTGGCAGAACTGATGGTAGTCCCTGAGGTGACAGGCTGTGAGCCACTCTCCTGGGACCCAGAGCTGCTGATCGTGACTGCCTGAGAGCTGGGAGTCAAAGTAGCTGCAGAAACGCTGTTGACAGGTAGCAAGGTGATGTTCCCATTCAGGGCCACTGGTACATTGGTCACATACTGAGTCTGTCCTGAGAGTACATTATTAGCCAGGCCTTGGAGGGGGACAGCCTGCTGGAGTAGGTTTGGCATAGCAGCAATGATGTTGCCTCCACTTCCTCGATTTGTGATAATCTGTTGGTTTGCACCTGGTATGATCTGTATTTGACCAGAACCATCCTGCTGCACTTGGGCCCCAGTGGCAGTAAACTGCAGCTGTTGCCCATCAACGGTCTGGAACTGTGGGATTACTTGATACTGAATATTAGGCATCACTCCAGGTAGTCCTGTCAGAACTTGCTGGTTCTGTAAGTTGGGAGCGGCAGCCACAACATACTGCCCACCAGAGACTGTGCGATTCTTGGAAGACTCACTGCCATTGCTGCCATTGGTATTGCTGCCACTCTGTTCCTTTGAGGTAGGGGTAGCCCCAGAGGAGGAAGAGATGATCTGCCAGCCATTGGCACCCTGTGAAAGTTGTGTGGCTGTGAGGTCAAGCTCACCTGTTCCCCCTGACTGACTCGGGCCCTGGGAGTTGTTGCTGTTCTCATTGGGTGACTCAATTCTGCTGCAAGTTGCTGCCAGCAGAGCCAAAGGGGATGGCTGGGACTCCTGGCCGAAAATAAGGGAGAGGAAAGGAGTTAGTGACACCCAGCTGCCAGCCTAGGGGGCAGTATACAACAAATAAACAGCAACGTAGTGCAGACAAGGAGCAAAAATCAGAAACAAAAAGCTGACCTATCTGTGTTGCTGAAACTCCTGTCTTTGGGGATCTCCATTCTCTTACTTCCTTATCTATAAAATGGTTTAGTCTCTCCCTAAAACGCTTTCTGTTAAGAGTAAGGCAATTATCTAAGAATATTTACATCCTCTCAACACCTTCCCCACTCTATGATTATCACTTACCTGCCCTCCTCCTCCTCCACTGCTGCTGCTACTGCCTGTGCTGCTACTTCGAGCCTGTGAAAAGGCACCACCACCATTACCATTGCCCCCATTATTGCCACCAACTCCTTTTTCAATCTTCACCACAGCTGTCATTTCATCCATGGAGTGATCTTGGTCTAAAATAATTAAAAAACAAACAACTTAAACTTGAGGGAAGAAAAGAGATGAAGTAGGAAGGATAAAAGGAGGCTATGATGAAATAGCAATGACTAACAGGAAGACGAAAGGCGCCAGCATAAAGAAAATGGGTTGGAGGGCAGAGGGGAGCTGTAGGGCATGCAGGACATGAACTAGGTTCGATGGTGCCAAAAGTGGGCCTTAATTCTCCCTTGTACAAAATTAAACTAAGAAAACATTCAAAAAGTGCTTTGGGGATAGGAAACGTGAAGGACGGTAGGCAGGTTGAAAGAGTTTCAAAATAAAAAGTATCCTAAGGGAAAAAAAAGAAAAAGGCAAGTGAGGCAAAAAACATGTGGGTGCATGGAAAGCTTGCTAAAACTAAGGTTAAAAGAGATGGAGAGGCCGGGCGCGGTGGTCAAGCCTGTAATCCCAGCACTTTGGGAGGCGGAGGCAGGCGGATCACCTGGGGTCGGGAGTTTTGAGACCTGCCTGACCAACATGGAGAAACCCCGTCTCTACTAAAAATACAAAATTAGCCGGGTGTGGTGGTGCATGCCTGTAATCCCAGCTACTCCCGGAGGCTGAGGCAGGAGAATCGCTTGAATCCGGGAGGCAGAGGTTGCAGTGAGCAGAGATCGCACCACTGCACTCCAGTCTGGTTAACAAGAGCGAAAACTCCGTCTCAAAAAAAAAAAAAAGATAAACAAAAATCCAAGTGTGAAAAGTAACGAGAGGGGAAAAAGAAGTAAAAAGTGTGAGTAGGAAAACATTTGTGAATACTGCTAAGGAACTAAAGGGGTCTACAGGTTAGCAGTCATGAGGTTTCTGGGCGGAGAGCGGACCCTGAGGGAAAGGGCGGTTTCGGGGTGAGGGGCGTGGAAAGGGCGGGACGGTGCGGGGGGGGGGTGAAGGGAAATCTACAGAAAGTGGGGGGAGGAGGGCCTTGGAGCAGGCGGCGACCAGAGGGCGGACCAGGCAGGCGGTTGGCCCGGGCGGGGCCTTCGCTGCTCGGGCCGCCCCCGCGGCTCCAGCCCCTGGCGGGAGGAGCCTCAGGCGGGCGGCCGAGTAGTGGGGGGTAAGGCCCGTCCCCCCGTGGCCGGGGCGGGCAGGGGGCGGGCGAGGCCACGCTGCCCCCTCCCCCGGGGCGGGCGGCCCATCCCCCTCCTCCTCGGAGGCCCCGCCACTGCCCCGTCTCCCTCCCTTCCCTCCGCCCCGGGCGGGACCTAGGCCGCCGCTGCCGCCTCCCGCCCGCGCCCCCCTCACGGCGGGGATCGCCCGGTCGGCCCTCGCGCGCGCCCCCTCACTCGCCTCCCACCCCTAAGCTTAGAGTGGACTCATCCTTACCGCTCATGGTGGCAGCTGAGGGACAAGCTCAAGGGGGTCCTGTCCGGGGGGGTTGGGGGGGTCCGGGAAAAACGCGGACGCTGACGAGGCAAGCGAACCCGGACCGGACAGGGAGGGGGGGGTAAGGAGGAGGGAGCAGCGCGCCACAAGCCCAACCTAGGCCCCGCCCCTTCTCTGCTGCCCCGCCCAATGAGGGAGGGGGAAAGGAGGGACTTGCAGAAGAAAGACGGTGAGATTATCCAATGGCAAGACTCGTTTGCTCTCTCAGGCGTGTGAGGCTAAGTTGCGTGCCTGGTGTCCGCCCAAAAAGACCGCCCTCTCAGTGTTAAAAGCCAATGAAGGATGCAGGAAGTGAAGATGGGCGGGAGCTGGAGATGATTGGCTTGGAAGGAAACCAGTCAACCGGCAGGCGGGCTCCCTGAGACGTAGGGATAGGGAAAGCTTTGATAGGAATGACAGAACAACGGCCAACCAGAATCCGGGATATGCCTGGGCAAAATCCTAGTGGGCGGAGAGGTAAGAAGTAGGCAGGAATAGGGTAGGATGAAGCTGATTAAAACCAATCAGAAATCAGGCGGGCAGCCAGGAAAGTTATGATTGGATTAAGACTGAAAAGAGACAGGAAAGGGCGCATATTGACGTGAACTAAAAGCCAATTAAACGCCGAATTAACTCTGAGGGCGGAAACTTGGAGTGGCAGAGGAGAATTGGCGGCTCCCTCAGTTATTCAATCCAATGAGGGGACGAAGTAGGCCTGGCACCGCCTCCTAGTTAGCCAATGGGCGTTAACAGAGCTGCCCATCATGAGGGAGGGAAGAGGGCTGTGCCAAGAGGAGACCGTCGCCATATTGTCCCTCCTCAGCGGACGTTGTTGCAGTCATTAGGTGGGACGCTTTAGCGGAGTCCTGCAGCTCAACAGGTGTCAGAGCCAAGGCATTCGGCGCGCAGTTCCGCGTCAACACTAGGACTTGAGTCTTCATTTAACTGCCCCTATAAAGTACCTCTCAAATGTTACCCCCTCCCGGGTGGGCGGACAGGCGGGCAGATTCCTCAATGTCGCTGCAAGCCCTGGGAGTGCAGGCGGGACGAGATCTGGTGACAGCGCTCACCAAATAAGTTAATACTGAGCTGAACAATATGCAGTCTCCGTAAGACTCCAGGAAACGCGATTTTATTAAGTTCCCCCAGACAGGCGCTAACCACTTAAAAGACTGGTTAACTTTTCAAGCCTTGAGGCTAAAGTGCGGATAAGTCACTTCCATTTTTTCCCCCTTAATAGTAAATACCGCTTATGCATACAGCAAGATAGCTGAGCTCCTGCTTTTTGCAATCATGAAGGTTAAGAAACTTTACTGCAGGCACCTGGATTTCTGGCCTCATCTTTATCCGTGTTTTGGTGGAGCCGGCCTTAATAGCTTGTCAATGACACGATGAGGTCATGTCCTTCAGTATTTGTATCTTATATGTTGTCACTGCTTATATGTTCTTATATTTTAAAATCTGAATTCTCCTAAACTATTTTAAGCCCTTTGAAGGCAAGAACTGAGGCCTCTGCTGCTTTAAACAGGTAAAAAGGTGAAATGATTGCTGACTGCCTACCGTGTTAGGTGCCGAAGTCAGGGAGGCAGTTAGTATTCCATGTCATCCTTAAAAGAAAGATTTTATTAAGTATTAGCTATATTATGTATTTTATAAGTGAAGACATTTAGGCTGAGACCCAAGGTCACAAAGCAAATGAGTTGTAGTGTTAGATTCCAACCCAGAATAGTTCCACCAAAAGTTTTCTATAAATTCTTGAGGGAATTAAACAATGCCGCCGGGCGCAATGGCTCAGACCTGTAATCCCAGCACTATGGGAGGCCGAGGCGGGCGGATCGCTTGAGCCCAGGAGTTCAAGACCAGCCTGGGCAACATGGTGAAACCCCGTCTCCACAAAAAATAACAAAAATTAGCCAGACGTGGTGATGTGCGTCAGTAGTCCCAGCTACTCGGGAGGCTGGGGTGGAAGGATCGCTTGAACCCAGAAGGTTGAGGCTGCAGTGAGCCCAAATCCTGCCACTGCACTCCAGCCAGGACAACAGAGCGAGACCTTGTCTCCAAAATAAGTAAATATATAGACTGGGCGCGGTGGCTCATGCCTGTAATCTCAGCACTTTGGGAGGCCGAGGCAGGGGGATCACCTGAGGTTGGGAGTTCAAGACCAGCCTGACCAACATGGAGAAACCTGGTCTCTACTAAAAATATAAAACTAGCCGGACGTGGTGGGACATGTCTATAATCCCAGCCACTTGGGAGGCTGAGGCAGGAGAATCGCTTGAATCCAGGAGGCGGAGGTTGTAGTGAGCCAAGATCATGCCATTGCCCTCCAGCCTGGGCAATGACAGTGAAACTCCGACTCAAAAGAAAAAAACAAAAAAAGTAAATATATAAATGCTTTTTAATTTTTACTGTCTGGCTCCTGAAAAAAAAAAAAAATCCTGCCCCTACTCCCAGGACGGATCAAATGGCATCATCCTCTTATATACCTTTATTATAAAATTTATCAGATTCCATGACAATTTCATCTCTCACTATATCAAGGTTTCTCAAAACGAAATGTCACACACTCTCAGAATCCTCTGGGTTCTTTTTCAAAAAAGGCAGACTCCTAGACTTCCACCCTAAACCTATTTTTAAGTAGCTCTTTCAAGTGATTAGGCCCTAAACCTAGTTTAAAACACACCAAGAAGGCTGGGCGCAGTGGCTCACGCCTGTAATCCCAGCACTTTGAGAGGCAGAGGCGGGCAGATCACTGGAGGTCAGGAGTTGAAGACCAGCCTGACCAACATGGTGAAACCCCGTCTCTACTAAAAATACAAAAATTAGTTAGGCGCGGTGGCATATGCCTATAGTCCCAGCTACTCAGAAGGCTGAAGCAGGAAAATCGCTTGAACCCGGAGGCGGAGGTTGCAGTGACTGGGGATCACGCCACTGCACTCCAGCCTGCGCGACACAGCAAGATTCAGTCTCAGAGAAAACAAAACAAAACAAAACACAAACACCAAGAGAAGAAACTGGGGAAAAGAAACTTCCAGAAAGGGAGAAATTTCCTGGAAGGAAGAAACTGCATTACTCATCTTTGTAAACCAAGCTCTGAAGATTCTAATAGCTGTTTAGTCCATTCAGCAACTGTCCATACCTAAACTTGTTTGGGGGTGGAGATAGGGAGAGGAAACTTAACACCGTGGAGGAGTATTCTAAACATTTCACATGTGTATCTAATTTAATTATTCCTACCAATTTAAGAGATAGTTGTCCCCTTTTACAGATGAGAAAACTGAGGCTCAGATATTTTGGTTAAATTATGACTGTTCTGTTTAGTTCCAAAGCCTGTGTTTTTTCCATAGTTCTAGACTACACCTGGATTGGGAATTAGGATAAAATTAAACTAGGGTTTACTTTTTTTTTTAAACCAGATACTGACAAAAAGACCTAGATTCAGAAATTCAATAGCCATCAACCTTTTTACAATCCTTTCCCTTTTGCTTCTCCAGAAGAAGACAATTCAGCATGTGGCCAGTGAGGAATGCCCTAGACGTATACTAGTTTATTGATAATCCCTGAGAGCAAATGAATGACATGATCCATCTTGTCCAATTGCTCTGTAAAAACCTGAAAAAATATTCTTTAGACTGAAAAAAAAAAACCAAAAACAAAAAACCCAACTTATATCAAGGCTATTCAGATCCCTCACATGCACACACGCAGTGTCTATCTTTTTTTTTTTCTTTTTTTTTTTGAGGAAGAGTCTCACTCTGTCTCCAAGGCTGGAGTGCGGTGGTGCAATCTCAGCTCACTGCAACCTCTGCCACCGAGGTTCAAGTGATTCTCCTGCCTCATCCTCCCAAGTAGCTAGGATTACAGGTGCGCGCCACCATGCCTGGCTAATTTTTGTATCTTAGTAGAGATGAGGTTTCATCATGTTGGCCAGGCTGGTCTCAAACTCCTGACCTCAGGTGATCCTCCGCCCACCTCGGCCTCCCAAAGTGCTGGGATTACAGGTGTGAGCCACTGCAACCGGCAATTTTTTTTTTTTTTTTTTTTTTTTTTCCTGAGACGGAGTCTTGCCCTATTTCCCAGGCTGGAGTGCAGTGGCGTGACTTTGGCTCACTGCAACCTCTGCCTCTCAGATTGAAGCAATTCTTTCTGCCTCAGCGTCCCTTGTAGCTGGGACTACAGACATGTGCCACCATACCTGGCTAATTTTTGTATTTTTAGTAGAGACGGGGTTTCACTATGTTAGCCAAACTGATCTTGAACTCCTGACCTGAGCTGATCTGCCCACCTCAGCCTTCCAAAGTGCTGGGATTACAGGTGTCAGGCACTGCGCCTGGCTACCTAGTTAACTTTTTGATGTTTTGTTGAGATCTCATTATGTGGCCCAGTTGGTGTTGAACTCCTGAGCTTAATCTCAAAGTGCTGGGATTACAAGCATGAGCCACCATGCCCCACTTAAAATTCATATCTTTTTTTTTCTCTATATGGAGTCTCGCTGTTTCGCCCAGGCTGGAGTGCAGTGGCATGATCTCAGCTCACTGCAAGCTCTGCCTCCCGGGTTCAAGCTATTCTCCTGCTTCAGCCTACCGAGTAGCTGGGACTACAGGCACCCACCACCACGCCTGGCTAATTTTTTGTATTTTTAGTAGAGACGGGGTTTCACCGTGTTAGCCAGGATGGTCTCGATCTCTTCAGCTTGTGATCCGCCCACCTCGGCCTCCCAAAGTGCTGGGATTACAGGCATGAGCCACCGCGCCCAACCATTTTTTTTTTTGCAGGGGTGGGGGGCTACAGGGTCTCGCTCTGTTGCCAGGCTGGAGTGCAGTGGCGTGATTTTGGCTCACTGCAACCTCTGCCTCCTGGGCTCAAGCAATTCTCCTGCCTCAGCCTCCCAAGTAGCTGGGATTACAGGCGCACGCCACCACGCCCAGCTAATTTTGGTATTTTTAGTAGAGACAGGGTTTCACCATGTTGGCCAGGATGGTCTTGATCTCTTGACCTTGTGATCCACCTGCCTTGGCCTCCCAAAGTGCTGGGATTACAGGCGTGAGCCACTGCACCCGGCCAAATTCATATCTTTTATAAGAATGACTTCTATGAAGCCTTTCCTACCTCCCTCAGTTATTGAATACACTGGCCACTGTGCTCCTTTTATTTGCCTTCATTAGAGGTTTCTAAGTATCCTGTCTCCCCGACTAGATTAAGTGATTTGAGGGCAGGGATGATGCCTTTTCACTTTGGATTCTCAGGGCCTGGAATATAGTTGAGTCCCAGTAAACATTTTTGTTAAATGGGAGGGGAAGCCTAATCCTGACCATCCTGAATAGTTTCCAGATGGCTGGGCGCGGTGGCTCAAGCCTGTAATCCCAGCACTTTGGGAGGCCGAGGCGGGCGGATCACGAGGTCAGGAGATCGAGACCATCCTGGCTAACACAGTGAAACCCCGTCTCTACTAAAAATACAAAAAATTAGCCGGGTGTGTTGGCGGGCGCCTGTAGTCCCAGCTACTCGGGAGGCTGAGGCAGGAGAATGGTGTGAACCCGGGAGGCGGAGCTTGCAGTGAGCCGAGATCGCGCCACTGCACTCCAGCCTGGGGCACAGAGCAAGACTCCGTCTCAAAAAAAAAAAAAAAAAATAGTTTCCAGATATAATACTAAGATTTGATTCTCAGCTTTCATTTGGGTGCCTTACAAAAGTTAAATCACTCTTCCTAATTTTTGTTTGTTTGTTTTGTTTTGAGATGGAGTCTTACTCTGTCACCCAGGGTAGAGTGCAGTGGCAGGATATTGGCTCACTGCAACCTCCGTCTCCCAGGTTCAGGTAATTCTCCCACTGCAGCCTCCCAAGTAGCTGAAACTACAGGCACATGCCACCACCCCTGGCTAATTTTGGTATTTTTAGTAGAGATGGGGTTTCACCATGTTGGCCAGGCTGGTCTCAAACTCCTGACCTCAAGTGACCCGCCCGTCTCAGCCTCCCACAGTGTTGGAATTACAGGCGTGAGCCACCGGGCCTCTTCCTGATTTTGAACCCAATCCTCAGCTTTTTTCAGTCTCCCATTTAGCAATCTGATAATTAAGAACATTTTACAGGCCGGGCACGGTGGCTCACGCCTGTAATCCCAACACTTTGGGAGGCTGAGGCAGGCGGGTCACCTGAGGTTGGCAGTTCGAGACCAGCCTGACCAACATGGAGAAACCCCATCTCTACTAAAATTACAAAATTACCCAGGCGTGGTGGTGCATGCCTGTAATCCCAGCTACAAAGGAGGCTGAGGCAGGAGAGTTGCTTGAACCCCGGAGGTGGAGGTTGCGGTGAGCCGACATTGCGCCATTGCACTCCAGCCTGGGCAACAAGAGCAAAACTCCATCAAACTCTCAACTACAGCTAAGTACAAAGTGGACTAACTGAAATTTCTTTTACTTGTCCTGCCTACTCTAGGATAAAGGAGGCTAGAAAAAGAGTCTTTTGACAAAATAGTAAAGCCTCGCAGTCTTCTAAACTCTTACTTTCCACCTCTCTGAACAAGAAAACAAGCCTAGACTTTTCACATCAGAAGCTTGTGATAAGCAGGCTAAGATCATTCAGTGCAATTAGGACTACAGAAGCTGGATGGAACATCATATACATCCCCAGAAGTCTTTTAAGAGCCCTGGAAAGGCAAGAAACTTATCCAAAAAGAAACTGAAACAAGACGGGCTTCTTTCTGGTTGGCAAGCTCAGAACTTGTGAGAAATTCAGGACTGGCTGCTGTTAACTGGTTGCTGATAATCTTTTTTGTGTTTGTTTCTTTGTTTGTTTGTTTTTTTGAGACAGAGTTTCGCTCTTGTTGCCCAGGCTGAAGTGCAATGGCGCAATCTCAGCTCACCGCAACCTCCACCTCCCGAGTTCAAGTGATTCTCCTGCCTCAGCCTCCCGAGTAGCTGGGATTACAGGTATGCGCCACCATGCCCGGCTAATTTTGTGTTTTTTAGTAGAGATGGGGTTTCTCCACGTTGGTCAGGCTGGTCTCCAACTCCTGACCTCAGGTGATCCACCCGCCTCGGCCTCCCAGAGTCCTGGGATTACAGGTATGAGCCACTATGCCCGGCCAATATTCTTTATTATTATTAACATTATTTAAAGTGACTCATTCTGTTGTAAGCCGGATGTGGTGGCTCACGCCTGTAATCCCAGCACTTTGGAAGGCCGAGGCGGGCGGATCACGAGGTCAGGAGATTGAGACCATCCTGGCTAACGCGGTGAAACCCCGTCTCTACTAAAAATACAAAAGAAAATTAGCTGGGCGTGGTGGCGGGCACCTGTAGTCCCAACTGCTGGGGAGGCTGAGGCAGAATGGCGTGAACTCGGGAGGCAGAGCTTGCAGTGAGCCGAGATGGCGCCACTGCACTCCAGCCTGGGCGACAGAGCGAGACTCTATCTCATAAACAAATAAATAAATAAAATAAAATGACTCATTCTGTACCTTTGCTGTGTCTTTCTTTCCTTATCTGAGAAGCCTTGTGATTCATCCCTGCCTAGGCTGCACCTAGTAATACTAGGAAGGCATTCATTCAGTTCTGCAGTCTGTGGCTCTGGTGGTCTTGAAGGCCCTGAAGGAGAAAGGCTGGTTGTAAAATAAGAATTTTTGTTTGAGGGTTGGGAGGCATGGTCAGGAACACAATTTAGTTATTGTTGGAGCTGAACTCTGGCTCAAACTTTTTTAATATTCTCTGACAGTAAGCCCAGCTGATGGTCTCTGGAGCTGGAAGATCCTTTACCAAATAAAACCAACAGCAGTTGGAGGCATGGTGAGGAAGAGGAAGAGAGATTTCTGAGAGACTGGAAGTTTCACAATCCATCTACTTTCTTGAGAACTGGAGAAGGCAGGCTCAGGGAACTGAGGAGGGTAAGAGACTGGCTTATACCCCAAATAGATCAAACATAGAGCTTTCCTGAACATTTAAATCTGACCCCTAGGGATTCCAGTTTGGAACAAATACATCATTAAAACATTTCCCTTCCCTTCCCCAAATACCCAACCCCCTAAAGCTTCTCAGGGAGCCTAGGCTTGCCACACCCCTGAGGAAGGTGTGCTTAATGTCAACTAACCCCTGTGGTACCCACACAAACCCAGACCCCTGCACCCCAAGTGGGATGAGGTCCTGCCTGGCAGCTAAGCATTTAGATTATTATTATTTTTTGAGATAGAGTCTCAATCTGTTGCACAGGCTGGACTGCAGTGGCACAATCTCCATTTACTGCAACCTCTGCCTCCAGCGTTCAAGCGATTCTCCTGCCTCAGACTCCTCAGTAGCTGGGATTACAGGTGCGTGCCACCACGTCCCGCTGATGTTTGTGTTTTTAGTAAAGACAGGGTTTCAACATGTTGGCCAGGCTGGTCTCGAACTCCTGACCTCAAGTGGTCCGCGCGCCTTAGCCTCTCAAAGTGCTGGGATTACAGGCGTGGGCCACCACGCCCGGCCCGGCCCAGCTCAGCATTTAAAAAAACAAAAAGTTCCTCTTTTAACCAAAAGTGAAGCAGTTTCCTTTTCTCCTTCCTCTCCTGAGACAAGTAGCCCTGAGTCCACTCCAGAGTCCAGAGTTGAGAAGAAAGGGACACCACCCCATTCCCAGAAAAGGAGCATGGCCCAGACAGGTGTGGGAAAAGGACCTGCCCTCCGTGGGCATTCTAGGAAGAGGCTGGAAGAAGGAAGGGAAGAGGAGGCGAGAGGAGGGCAGCAGACCAGGGGCTGGCTCTGTTTCCCCCTCCCACGGAACTGGGGCCACCCTGGGGGCGGGCGGAGGGCCGGGCTGGAGGAGGAGGGAGCCGGATTCGTAAACAAACCCGCCCGGGCCACGAGGTGCCCAGAGGAATGGGGTGGGGCTTGCCGGCCTCAGGCCCAGCCCGGAGCTGGAAGACTGGCGTGAGCTGGGCTGGGGCCTCTCCACCCCCAGTTTCCGGGTAGGGGTGGGCCCTCTGGCTCTCCCCAGCCGCAAACCCCTCCTTCCTGCTTTGCCCGCCTTCCCTCCCTCGAGCCCAAGAAGCTAGCTGAAGTTCGTGGAGGCCTGACACCTGACTTCTCAGCGCTTCTTCCGGAAGCCTTCACTGCCCCCAGGGAGAAAAACTGGGCGAGTGGGTGGCTCCTGCAGGGGAAAGGCCCTGGAACACCATGTTAGTTCCTTCTTGGTATGACCAGGAAAATAGTGGAGAGAAGAAGGAGGGAGAGGACAGGAGCGCCACAGACTTCTGTCTCCAAGAGGGGTTTTCCGCACCACTGCCTGCGCCCCAGATGCCCTGCTTAGAAGCACTAAACTTCACCGCCTCCTGCCAGCGCTCTGCGCTCCCCTCCCCCGCCGCTGTAGGCGATCAGAGGTGCCTGGGCAAAGGTCCCTGGGAGTGTCCCAGGAAGAATTTCTCCAGTCACTCACAAACTCATAACTAACATCTGTAGATATATTATCCCTTTCCAAAGGTAGGAAATAAACAGAGCTTGAGAAGTGTGCCCGACCAAGGTCTCAAGACAGGTCAGGCAGGACTCCCTGACTACAATTCCACTTCCTTCTTTAGCATTTCCCTAAGTGTGCAGTGACCACTGATGGAATTTATTTACTTATTTATTTATTTTGAGACAGAGTCTTGCTCTGTTGACCAGGCTGGAGTGCAGTGACACGATCTTGGCTCCTTGCTACCTCTGCCTCCCGGGCTCAAGCAATTCTCCTGTCTCAGCCTCCAGAGTAGCTGGGATTACAGGCATGAGCCACCATGCCCTGCTAATTGTTGTATCTTTAATAGAGATGGGGTTTCACCAAGTTGGCCAGGCTAGTCTTGAACTCCCGACCTCAAGTGATCCGCCCACCTTGGCCTCCCAAAGCGCTGATATTACAGGCATGAGCCACCACACCTGACAGGGCAAAACCCCCTCTCTACTAAAATAAATTAGCCGGGTGAGGTGGCACATGCCTGTAGTCCCAGCTACTCTGGAGACTGAGGCAGGAGAATCGCTTGAGTCCAGGAGGCGGAGTTTGCCGTAAGCTGAGATCGTGCCATTGCACTCCAGCCTGGGCAACAAGAGTGAAACTCCGTCTCAAAATAATAATAATAACAATAATAATAATAATAACAACAATAATAATTGCTAAGGTCAGATGATGGGTGTTCTGGGTTCATGTTCTTCTCTTCTGATTTAAATGATTATTATTATTTATTTATTTTTTTTGAGACGGAGTCTCACTCTGTCGCCCAGGCTGGAGTCCAGTGGTGTGATCTTGGCTCACTGCAAGCTCCGCCTCCTGGGTTCACGCCATTCTTCTGCCTCAGCCTCCCGAGTAGCTGGGAGTACAGGCGCCTGCCACCAGGCCCGGCTAATTTTTTTGTATTTTATTAGAGACAGCGTTTCACCGTGTTAGCCAGGATGGTGTTGATCTCCTGACCTCGTGATCCGCCCGCCTCAGCCTCCCAAAGTGCTGGGATTACAGGCGTGAGCCACTGAGCCCGGCCTAAATGATTATTATTATAATTTTTTTTTGAGACAGAGTCTCCCTCTGTTGCCATGCTAGAGACGGTGTTTCACCATGTTGGCCAGGATGGTCTCCATCTCTTGACCTCATGATCTGCCCGCCTCAGCCTCCCAAAGTGCTGGGATTACAGGCGTGGGCCACCACGCCCGACCTTAAATGATTTATTTATTTATTTTTTTAGACGGAGTTTCCCGGTCTCTACTAAAAATACGAAACATTAGCCGGGTGTGGTGGTGCATGCCTGTAGTCCCAGCTATTCAGGAGGCTGAGGCAGGGGAATCGCTTGAACCCAGGAGGTGGAGGCTGCAGTGAGCCGAAATCATGCCACTGAACTCAAGCCTGGTGGCAGACTGAAACTCCGTCTTAAAAAAAAAAAAAAAAAAAAAAAAAAAAAGGCCAAGTGTTTTCCTCTGTGACATTGCACTAATACACACACAGTTGTGGCCTTCTAGAATGCCCTTCTCCCGCAGGTCAAGAACTCACCCGCTGGGCGCGGTGGCTCACACCTGTAATTCCAGCACTTTGGGAGGCCGAGGTGGGCAGATGACGAGGTCAGGAGATCAAGACCATCCTGGCTAACACGGTGAAACCCCGTCTCTACTAAAAATACAAAAAAAAATTAGCCGGGCGTGGTCCCAGCTACCTGGGAGGCTGAGGCAGGATAATGGTGTGAACCCGGGAGGCGGAGCTTGCAGTGAGCCGAGATCGCGCCACTGCACTCCAGTCTGGGCAACAGAGCCAGACTCCGTCTCAGAAACAAACAAACAAACAAAAAACAAAGGAAAACAAAAACAACTCACTCTTTTTTTTTTTTTTTTTTTTTTGAGATGGAGTTTCGCTCTTGTTGCCCAGGCTGGAGTGCAATGGCGCAAGCTTGGGTAACTGCATCCTCTGCTTCCCGGGTTGAAGTGATTCTTCTGCCTCAGCCTCCTGAGTAGCTGGGATTACAGGCATGTGCCACCACACCCGACTAATTTTGTTTTTTTAGTAGAGATGGGTTTCTCCATGTTGGTCAGGCTGGTCTCAAACTCCTGACCTCGAGATCCACCTGCCTCGGGCTCCCAAAGTGCTGGGATTACAAGCGTGAGCCACTGCACCCAGCCAGCCCTAAATGAATTTTTAACAGTACAAATGGGTAAATTTTTCTTTTTTTTTTTTTTTTGAGACGAGTCTCGCTCTGTCGCCCAGGCTGGAGTGCAGTGGCGCAATCTCGGCTCACTGCAAGCTCCGCCTCCCAGCTTCACGCCATTCTCCTGCCTCAGCCTCCTGAGTAGCTGGGAGTACAGGCACCCGCCACCACGCCCAACTAATTTTTTGTATTTTTAGTAGAGACGGGGTTTCACCGTGGTCTCGATCTCCTGACCTCGTGATCTGCCCGCCTCAGCCTCCCAAAGTGCTGGGATTACAAGCGTGAGCCACCGTGCCCGGCCTGGGTAAATTTTTCAATTTTTTTTTTTTTTTTTTTTTTTTCTGAGACAGGATCTCACTTTGTCACCCAGGCTGGAATGCAGTTGCATGATCATAGCTCACTGCAGCCTCCAACTACTGGGCTCAAGTGATCCTCACACCTCAGTCTCCCAACTAGCTGAGACTACAGGCATTCGCCCCTGCACTTGGCTAATTTGTCTTTTTCTTTTTTTTTTTTTTGAGACGGAGTCTCGCTCTGTCACCCAGGCTGGAGTGGGGTGGTGCGATCTCAGCTCACTGCAAGCTCTGCCTCCCGAGTTCACGCCATTCTCCTGCCTCAGCCTCCCGAGGAGCTGGGACCACAGGCACCCACCACCACGCCCGGCTAATTTTTTGTATTTTTAGTCGAGATGGGGTTTCTTTTTTTTTTTTTTTTTTTTTTTGAGACGGAGTCTCGCTCTTTCACCCAGGCTGGAGTGCAGTGGCGCGATCTCGGCTCACTGCAAGCTCCGCCTCCCGGGTTCACGCCATTCTCCTGCCTCAGCCTCTCGGAGTAGCTGGGACTACAGGCGCCCACCACTACGCCCGGCTAATTTTTTGTATTTTTAGTAGAGACGGGGTTTCACCGTGGTCTCGATCTCCTGACCTCGTGATCCGCCCGCCTCGGCCTCCCAAAGTGCTGGGATTACAAGCGTGAGCCACCGCGCCCGGCCTTCGAGATGGGGTTTCACCGTGTTAGCCAGGATGGTCTCGATCTCCTGACTTCGTGATCTGCCCATCTCGGCCTCCCAAAGTTCTGGGATTCCAGGCGTGAGCCACCGCGCCCGGCTGCACTCGGCTAATTTTTCTAAGTTTTGTAGAGATGAGGTCTGGCTCTGTTGCCCTGCGGCTGGTCTTCAACTCCTGGCCTTGATGTCCTCCCGCCTTGGCCTCCCAAAGTACTACAGTTAGAGGTGTGAACTGCCATCCCTGGCCCCAACAGTATTAGTTTTATTTAACTTTAATTTTTTTTTTTTTTGAGATGGAGTCTCATTCTGTCACCCAGGCTGGAGTGCAGTGGCACATTCTTGGCTCACTGCAACCTCCCCCTCCTGGGTTCAAGCAATTCTCTGCCTCATCCTCCCTAGTAGCTGGGATTACAGGCACCCACCACCACGCCTGGCTAATTTTTGTATTTTTAGTAGAAACGGGGTTTCACCATCTTGGCCAGACTGATCTTGAACTCCTGACCTCGTGATCCACCTGCCTCAGCCTCCTAAAGTGCTAGGATTACAAGCTTGAGCCACTGTGCCTGGCCCCTAGTTTTATTTTTTATTATTTATTTATTATTTACTTTTTAAAATTTTTATTTTATTTTATTTTATTTTATTTTATTTTATTTTATTTGAGACAGAGTTTCTTTCTCGTTGCCCAGGCTGGAGTGCAATGGCGCGATCTCGGCTCACCGCAACCTCCGCCTCCCAGGTTCAAGTAATTCTCCTGCCTCAGCCTCCCTAGTTGCTGAGATTACAGGCATGCACCACCACGCCCGGCTAATTTTGTATTTTTACTAGAAACGGGGGTTTCTCGAACTTCTGACCTCAGGTGATCCACCCGCCTCGGCCTCCCAAAGTGCTGGGATTACAGGCGTGAGCCACTGCGCCCGGCCTTAATTTTTATATTTTGAGGCAGAGTTTCACTCTGTCACGCAGGCTGGAGTGCAGTGGCACCACCTTGGCTCACTGCAACCTCCACCTCACAGGTTCAAGGCATTCTCCTACCTCAGCTTCCTGAGTAGCTGGAACTACAAGTGCGTACCACCATGCTGGGCAAATTTTTGTACATTTTTGTAGAGATAGGGTTTCACCATGTTGACCAGGCTGGTCTCAAACTCCTGACCTCAGGTAATCCGCCCACCTCAGCCTCCCAAAGTACTGGGATTACAGGTGTAAGCTATTGCACCCGGCCATTTTTAATTTTTTTTTCTTTTTTTTTGGAGATGAGTCGCTCTGTTGCCCAGGCTAGAGTGCAGTGGCATGATCTCGGCCACTGCACTTCATCATATGGTATAAATGAAATCAAGACCGGGCGCAGTGGCTGACACCTGTAATCCCAACACTTTGGGAGACCAGGGCGGGCAGATCACTTGAGGTCAGGAGTTTGAGACCAGCCCAGTCAACATGGGGAAATCCTGTCTCTGCTAAAAATACAAAAATTAGCCGGGCGTGGTGGTGGGTGCCTGTAATCCTAGCTACTGGGGAGGCTGAGGCAGGAGAATCCCTTGAACCCAGGAGGCGGTGGTTGCAGTGAGGTGAGATTGTGCCACTGCACTCCACCCTGGGGGATGGAGCTAGACTCTATTCAAACAAACAAACAAGGCCGGGCGCGGTGGCTCACGCTTGTAATCCCAGCACTTTGGGAGGCCGAGGCGGGCGGATCACGAGGTCAGGAGATCGAGACCACGGTGAAACCCCGTCTCTACTAAAAATACAAAAAATTAGCCGGGCGTGGTGGCGGGCGCCTGTAGTCCCAGCTACTCGGAGAGGCTGAGGCAGGAGAATGGCGTGAACCTGGGAGGCGGAAGTTGCAGTGAGCCGAGATTGCGCCGCTGCACTCCAGCCTGGGCGACAGAGCGAGACTCCGTCTCAAAAAAACAAACAAACAAACAAACAAACAAACAAATGAAACAAAATCTTTCGGCTGGGTGCCGTGGCTCACGCCTGTAATCCCAGCACTTTGGGAGGCTGAGGCGGGCAGATCACAAGGTCAGGAGTTTGAGACCAGCCTGGCCAATATGGTGAAACCCCGTCTCTACTAAAAATACAAAAATTAGCCGGGCGTGGTGGCGGGTACCTGTAGTCCCAGCTACTCAGGAGGCTGAGGCAGGACAATTGCTTGAACCTGGGAGGCGGAGCTTGCAGTGAGCCGAGATTGTGCCAGTGCACTCCAGCCTGGGCAACAGAGCAAGACTCTGGTCTCAAAAATAAATAAATAAAAATAAAAGTCTTTCCAGGCCCTACCTGTCACCTAGAGGTGTGAGTAGAATTCTTAGTCTTGCCCACTCAACTACTTATCAGTCACAAAATAGGCCAAGTGCCAGCCAGGCACGGTGGCTCACGCCTGTAATCCTAGCACTTTGAGAGGCCAAGGCGGGTAGATCACGAAGTCAGGAGGTCGAGACCATCCTGGCCAACATGGTGAAACCCTGTCTCTAGTAAAAACACAAAAAATTAGCCAGGCATGGTGGTGCACACCTGTAGTCCCAGCTACTCAGCAGGCTTAGGCAGGGGAATCGCTTGAACCCGAAAGGCAGAGGTTGCAGTGAGCTGAGCTAGCACCACTGCACTCAAGCCTGGCAACAGAGTGAGACTCTGTCTCTTAAAAAAAAATAAATAAATAGACCAAGTACCTTCCTCTGTGGCATTGCACTGATACACACACAGGTTGCCCTTCTGGAGTGCCCTTCTCCTGTAGGTCAACAACTCACCTTTCTTTTTTTCTTCTTTTTTTTTTTTTTTGAGGTGGAGTTTCACTCTATAGCCCAGGCTGGAGTGCAGTGGCGCAATTTCAGCTCACTGCAAGCTCCACCTCCCGGGTTCATGCCATTTTCCTGCCTCAGCCTCCCGAGTAGCTGGGACTACAGGCGCCCACCACCACACCTGGCTAATTTTTTTTGTATTTTTAGTAGAGACGGGGTTTCATCATGTTAGCCAGGATGGTCTCGATCTCCTGATCTCGTGATCCACCCGTCTCAGCCTCCCAAAGTGCTGGGATTACAGGTGTGAGCCACCACACCCGGCTGATACATTTTGTATTTTTAGTAGAGACAGGGTTTCTCCATGTTGGTCAGGCTAGTCTCGAACTCCCGACCTCAGGTGATCTGCCCGCCTCAGCCTCCCAAAGTGCTGGGAAGAACTCACTTTTCAAGTCTTAGATTAAGCTTCAGCTCCGGAGTCCTTTCCAAAAACATCCCTTTTCTCTTTGAATTGGCCACACTACTCCAGGAGCCCCCATTGCAACCTCTACTGTCTTTAAGCATGCAGCTATTAACACTTTGTTGCACTTACTAGTCTGTACCTTTATACACACAGTGGAGGCTTGGCACAGTGGCTCATGCCTGTAATCCCAGCACTTTGAGAGGCCGAGGTGGGTGGATCACCTGAGGTCAGGAGTTGGAGACCAGCCTGGCCAACATGGCGAAACCCAGTCTCTGCTAAAAATACAAAAATTAGCTGGGAGTGGTGGTGGGCACCTGTAATCCCAGCTACTTGGGAGGCTGAGGCAGGAGAATCAATTGAACATGGGAGGCGGAGGTTGCAGTGAGCTGAGATCGTGCCATTGTACTCCAACCTGGAGACAGAGTGCACACCTGAAGTCCTAAGCCACTCCAGAAGCTGATGTGGGAGGGTCGCTTGAATTTGGGAGGCAGAGGTTGCAGTGAGCCCAGATTGTACCACTGTACTTTAGCATGGGCAACAGGGCTTTTGTCTTAAAACAAAAACAAAACAAAAATAAAAAAATAAAAAAATAAAAAGCACACAGTGGAGTGAAGTGAATCTGGGTGGTGGGGCCACAGGTCAAGGTTCACATCCAAGCTTATTTATTTATTTATTTATTTATTTATTTATTTTATTTTTTTTTTTTTTGAGACGGAGTCTCGCTCTGTCGCCAGGCTGGAGTGCAGTGACGTGATCTCGGCTCACTGCAATCTCCGCCTCCCAGGTTCAAGTGATTCTGCTGCCTTAACCTCCTGAGTCGCCGGGCGCGGTGGCTCATGCCTGTAATCCCAGCACTTTGGGAGGCCGAGGCAGGCGAATCACGAGGTCAGGAGATCAAGACCATCCTGGCTAACACGGTGAAACCCCGTCTCTACTAAAAATACAAAAAATTAGCCGGGCGAGGTGGCAGGCGCCTGTAGTCCCAGCTACGCAGGAGGCTGAGGCAGGAGAATGGCGTGAACCCCGGGGGGTGGAGCCTGCAGTGAGCCGAGATCACGCCACTGCACTCCAGCCTGGGGGACAGAGCAAGACTCCGTCTCAAAAAAAAAAACAAACAAAAAAAACCTCCTGAGTAGCTGGGACTATAGGTGTGCACCACGCCCAGCTAATTTTTGTATTTTTAGTAGAGACGGGGTTTCACTACATTGGCCAGGATGGTCTCAATCTCTTGACCTCGTGATCTGCCCGCCTTGGCCTTCCAAAGTGCTGGGATTACAGGTATGAGCCACCACACTCAGCCTATTTATTTATTTTTTTAAGACAATGTCTAGCTCTGTTGCCCAGGCTGGAGTCAGTGGCACGATCTCAGCTCGCTGCAACCTCCACCTCCTGGGTTCAAGTGATTCTCCTGCCTCAGCCTCCCGAGTAGCTGGGTCTATAGGTGCGCGCCACCATGCCTGGCTAAGTTTTTTGTATTTTTAGTAGAGACAGGGTTTCACCATATTGGCCAGGCTGGTCTCGAACTCCTGACCTCATGATCTGCCTGTCTCAGCCTCCCTGGATTTTTTTTGAGATGGAGTCTTGCTCTGTTGCCCAGGCTGGAGTGCAGTGGCATGATCTCGGCTCACTGCAACCTCCCCCTCCCGGTTTCAAGCGATTCTTCTGCCTCAGACTCCCGAATAGCTGGGACTACAGGCGCTCACCACCACCCCTGGCTAATTTTTGTATTTTTAGTAGAGACAGGGTTTTACCATATTGGCCAGGCTGGTCTCAAACTCCTGACCTTGCGACCTGCCTGGATCGGCCTCCCAAAGTGCTGGGATTATAGGCATGAGCCCCGTGCCCAACAAATTCTTTTCTTTTCTTTTTTTTTTTTGAAACAGAGTCTTGCTCTGTCACCAGGTTGGAGTGCAGTGGCATGATCTCGGCTCACTGCAATCTCCGCCTCCTGGGTTCAAGCAATTCTCCTGCTTCAGCCTCCCAAGTAGCTGGGATGACAGGTACGCGCCACCATGCCCAGCTAATTTTTGTAGTTTTAGGAGAGACGGGGTTTCACCATGTTGGCCAGGATGATCTCAATCTCTTGACCTCATGATCCACCTGCCTCAACCTCCCAAAGTGCTGGGATTACAGGCGTGAATTTCACTTATTTTTGTGACAGGGTCTCACTCTGTCGCCCAGGCTGCAGTGTAGTGGCTCAATCATCGGTATTTTTTGTAGAGAAGAGGTTTTGCCATGTTACCAGGCTGGTCTTGAACCCCTGGGCTCAATCATTCCACCTGCCTTGGCCTTCCAAAGTCCTAGGCTTACAAACATGAGCCACTGAGCCTGGCCATATTTTTATTTTTATTAAAAACAATTTTTTTTTTTTAACTGGGCATGGTGGTGCACACCTGAAGTCCTAAGCCACTCCAGAGGCTGATGTGGGAGGGTCGCTTGAATTTGGGAGGCAGAGGTTGCAGTGAGCCCAGATTGTACCACTGTACTTTAGCATGGGCAACAGGGCTTTTGTCTTGAAACAAAAACAAAACAAAAAATAAATAAAAACAAAAACAATCAAAAATAAATAATTTGTTTTTGTTTTTGAGATAGGGTCTCACTGTGTCACCCAGCCTGGAGTGCAGTCACGGGATCTCATTGCAGCCTCCACCTCCTGGGCTCAAGCAACCCTCTTGCCTCAGCCTCCCAAGTAGCTGGGACCATGGGTGCCTGTCACCATACCTGGCTAATTTTTTTTTTTTTTTTTTTTTTTTTTTTGTAGAGAAAAGGTCCTACTATGTTTTCCAGGCTGGTTTCAAACTCCTGGGCTGAAGGGATCCTCCCGCCTTGGCCTCCCAAAGTTCTGGGATTATAGGCATAAGCCACCTTGCCAAATCTTTTTTTTTTTTTTTTTTTTTTTGAGACGGAGTCTTGCTCTGTCACCCAGCCTGGAGTGCAGTGGCGCGATCTCGGCTCACTGCAAGCTCCGCCTCCCGGGTTCCCGCCATTCTCCTGCCTCAGCCTCTCCGAGTAGCTGGGACTACAGGCGCCCGCCACCACGCCCGGCTAATTTTTTGTATTTTTAGTAGAGACGAGGTTTCACCGTGGTCTCGATCTCCTGACCTCGTGATCCACCCGCCTCGGCCTCCCAAAGTGCTGGGATTACAAGCGTGAGCCACCGCGCCCGGCCTAGCCCAATCTTAAAATAAATTTTTGAGACAGGATCTTAGGTGTCATCCAGGCTCGAATGCAGTGGTACAATCATGGTTCACTGCAGCCTCGACCTCCTGGGCTCAAGTGATCTCTTCTCTCAGCTTCCTAAGTAGCTGGGACTACAGGTGCAGACTACCACACCCAGCTAATTTTTAAAATTTTTTTCTAGAGATGGAGTCCCAATATGTTGCCCAAGCTGGACTCAAAACTCCTGGACTCATGTGATCTTTCTGCCTTGGCCTCCCAAAGTGCTGAGATTACAGACATGAGCCACTGCGAGTGCCCAGCCAAATGTTTTTATTTTTTGTAGAGATGGGGTCTGTGCTCAGCCTACATTTTTTTTTTTTTTTTTTTTTGAGATGGAGTTTCACTCTTGTTGCCCAGGCTGGAGTGCAATGGCGCTATCTCGGCTCACGGCAACCTCTGCTTCACAGGTTCAAGTGATTCTCCTGCCTCAGCCTCCCGAGCAGCTGGGATTAGAGGCATGCGCCACCATGCCCAGCTAATTTTATATTTTTTAGTAGAGACGGAGTTTCTCCATGTTGGTCAGGCTGGTCTTGAACTACCAACCTCAAGTGATCAACCCGCCTCGGCCTCCCAAAGTGCTGGAATTACAGGCGTGAGTCACCACGCCTGGCTCAGGCTATATTTTTGTATTGAATTGTTTGACTTAAAGAAGCTTGTTATGTGTATTAGATATTAATTATTTGTTTAAAATATGACAAATATTTTATCCCTATGGATTGTCTTTTTTAAAATTCTACACATGCTGCAGGTGTTGTTGTTTCGTTTTGTTTTTTGACAGGAGTTTGGTCTTGTTGCCTGCCACCATGCCTGGCTAATTTTTTTTTTTTTTTTTAATTGAGATGGAGTCCAGGATGGTCTCAATCTCTTTACTTCATGATCCACCTGCCTCGGCCTCCCAAAGTGCTGAGATCATAGGCATGAGCCACCGTGCCTGGCCCCTAGATTTGTTTTTTCCTAGAGTTTTACAGAATGGAGGCTGAAGCAACTCCATCTTGGATGCTAATCTGCTATGTTGACTTCTGAATAACCCCAGCTCCAGGAATGCCTCTAAAATTTGTATTTTATCTACTGATCCTTGGGTAAGAGCATGTACTTATAAATCCTGCCCTTAGGTCAAGACCACCTTGACCATGAATCTTGCCCTTAGGCAGATTCACAGAACATTCTTGCCTTTCCCATAGAGGTCGACTTCAATTGTCCTACACATTCCTTCCATATGGTATATAAATTCTGGATCTGGAGATTAATGGCACAGGGATACACTGTCTTGTCTCACCACTGCCAGAGACACAAACATGGCTTCTGTTTGTAAGTCCCTGTTAAATGTTTCTTTCTTTTTTTGAGACGGTCTTGCTCTGTCGCCCAGACTGGAGTGCAGTGGTGCAATCACGATTCACTGCAGCCTCAACCTCCCAGACTCAAGTGATCTTCCTGCCTGAGCCTCCCCAGTAGCTGGGACCATAGGCAGGTGACACCACACCCGGCTAATTTTTTTTCTTTTGACGGAGTTTCACTCTTGTTACCCAGGCTGGATTGCAGTGGCATGATCTTGGCTCACCGCAACCTCCGCCTCCCAGCCAGGTTCAAGCGATTCTCCTGCCTCAAGCGGCCGAGTAGCTGGGATTATAGGCATGTACCACCTCATGTGGCTAATTTTTTTTTTTTTTTTTTTTTGAGACAGAGTTTCTCTCTTGTTGCCCAGGCTGGCGTGCAGTGGTGCAATCTCAGCTCACTGCAACCTCCGCCTCCTGAGTTCAAGTGATTCTCCTGCCTCAGCCTCCCAAGTAGCTGGGATTACAGGCACCTGCCACCTCGCCTGGCTAATTTTTTTATACTTTTAGTAGAGACGAGGTTTCACCATGTTGGCCAGGCTGGTCTTGAACTCCTGACCTCAGGTAATCCGCCTGCCTCGCCCTCCCAAAGTGCTGGGATTAAACAGGCGTGAACCACCACGCCCTGCCTTTTTATTTTTTTTGAGACAGAGTCTCACTTTGTCACTCAGGCTAGAGTACAGTGGCTTGATCTCGGCTCAAGGCAGCCTCTGCCTCCCAGGTTCACGCGATTCTCCTGCCTCAACCACCCATGTAGCTGGGATTACATGCACCTGCCGTCATGCCTGGCTAATTTTTGTATTTTTGTAGAGAATGGGGTCACCATGTTGGCCAGGCTGGTCTTGAACTCCTGACCTTAGGAGATCCGCCTGCCTCAGCCTCCCAGAGTGATGGGATTATAGGCATGAGCCACTGCTCCTGGCCTACGCAACCTCCGTCTCCCAGGTTCAAGCAATTCTCCTGCCTCAACCTGCCGAGTAGCTGAGATTACAGGCATGTGCCACCTCACCTGGCTAATTTTATATTTTTAGTAGAGACAGGGTTTCTCCATCTTGGTCAGGCTGGTCTCCAACTCCTGACCTCAGGTGATCCACCCACCTCGGCCTCCCAAAGTGCTGGGATTACATGCGTGAACCACTGTGCCTGGCCAAGATCTCTGTTTTAACGCTGGTTATTAGAGGGGCAAGGTGGCTGATGCCTGTAGTCCCAGCTACTTGGGAGGCTGAGGCAGGAGAATCAGTTGAACCCGGGAGGCAGAGGTTGCAGTCAGCCGAGATCCCGCCATTGTACTCCAGTGTGGGCAACAGAGCGAGACTCCGTCTCAAAAAAAAAAAAAAAAAAAAAGAAAAGAAAAAGGAGAAGTAGCCCCTGCCTAGGCTGCCTCAGTGGGACTTGAGAACTGACTGGATGTGGATGAGAGCTGGGTCACAGGAAGGGACAAGAACATGCTCCTGGGAAACTCCTGCTCAGTTAAGACACAGCTCAAGCATCCTGTGCTCTGTGAAGCATTCCTGCTCGTCTCTCCTGTTACCCCCAGGACAGTGTACAGAACCCAACAATGTGATGTGCAGGTCTTTAAGCACCGTCAGGGCAGTGATTTTGTTGTCTTTACCCTTCTTTCCCCAGTGCCCAGCATGAGATCCCACCTTTAAAAATAAATGTTGAGGCTGGGTGTGGTGTCTCATACTTGTAATCCCAGCACTTTGGGAGGTCACGAGGTCAGGAGATCGAGGCCACAGTGAAACCCCGTCTCTACTAAAAATACAAAAAATTAGCTGGGCATGGTGGCGGGCGCCTGTAGTCCCAGCTACTCGGGCGGCTGAGGCAGGAGAATGGCCTGAACCCGGGAGGTGGAGCTTGCAGTGAGCCGAGATTGGGCCACTGTATTCCAGCCTGGGTGACAGAGTGAGACTCCGTCTCAAAAAAATAAAAATAGGCCAGGCGCGGTGGCTCACGCTTGTAATCCCAGCACTTTGGGAGGCCGAGGCGGGCGGATCACGAGGTCAGGAGATCGAGACCACGGTGAAACCCCGTCTCTACTAAAAATACAAAAAATTAGCCGGGCGTGGTGGCGGGCGCCTGTAGTCCCAACTACTTGGAGAGGCTGAGGCAGGAGAATGGCGTGAACCCGGGAGGCGGAAGTTGCAGTGAGCCGAGATTGCGCCACTGCACTCCAGCCTAGGCAACAGAGCGAGACCCCATCTCAAAAATAAAATAAAATAAAATAAAATAAATAAAAATAAAGGCCGGGCGTGGTGGCTCACGCTTGTAATCCCAGCACTTTGGGAGGCTGAGGCAGGCGGATAACGAGGTCAGGAGATCGAGACCATGGTGAAACCCCTTCTCTACTAAAAATACAAAAATAAAAATAAAATAAAATGTTTCAGTTGGTTGCGGGGGCTCACGCCTGTAATCCCAGCACTTTGGGAGTCCGAGGGGGGCCGATCATGAGGTCAAGAGATTGAGACCATCCTGGCTAACAAGGTGAAACCTTGTCTCTACTAAAAATACAAAAATTAGCTGGGCGTGGTGGCATGTGCTGCCTGTAGTCCCAGCTACTTGGGAGGGTGAGGTAGGAGAATAACTTGAACCCGGGAGGTGGAGGTTGCAGTGAGCTGAGATTGCGCCACTGCACTCCAGCCTGGTGACAGAGCAAGACTTGACTCCGTCTCAAAAAAAAAAAAAAGTTTCATCCAGCAAAAAAAAGATTTATCCGTGTTTCTATAGGTATATCTAGTTTATCACTTCATTTGTTTTACTTTACTTTTGCTTATTTGTTTTTGTTTGTTTGTTTGTTTTTTTGAGACGGCATCTTGCTCTTCGCGCCCAGGCTGGAGTGCAATGGCACGATCTCGGCTCACTGCAACCTCCATCTCCTGGGTTCAAGCAGTTCTCCTACCTCAGCCTGCCAAGTAGCTGGGATTACAGGCACCCACCACGCCCAGCTAGTTTTTATATTTTTAGTAGAGATGGTGTTTCACCATGTTGGCCAGGCTGGTCTCGAACTCCTGTCTTCAGGTGATCCACCCACCTCGGCCTCCCAAAGTGCTGAGATTACTGGTGTGAAGCCACCACGCCTGGCCAAGAACTAGCTTCTTGAACCAGAAAGCTGTCATGAATATTCTCAAACATGTTATCTTACAGTTCTGTGTAATACTTTCTCATGATGAAGATTCTAATATAAAAGTCTGATCATTTCACCTCCCTACTCCACATCCTTCAATAACTCTTCATTCCTTTTTCTTCTTTTAAGTTTCTGTGGGCTTTCTGAGAACAAAGATTAGACCTTGAGTGCAGTGGTAGGACGTCAGCTCACTGCAACCTCAGTCTCCCCAAGCTCAGGTGACTCTCCCACCTCAGCTTCCCAAGTAGCTGGGACTACAGGTGGATGCCATCACGCCTGGTTAATTTTGTGTGTCTGTGTGTATTTTTACCTGAGGTGGGGTTTCACAAAGCCTTCCAGAGGCCAAGGCTGGTCTGGAACTCCTGAACTCAAGCAATCTACCTGCCTCAGCCTCCCAAAGTGCTGGGATTACAGGCATGAGCCACTGTGCCCAGCTTCTTTTCTTTTTCTTTCTTTTTTCTTAAGACAGGGTCTCATCAGGCGCAGTGATTCATGCCTGTAATCCCAGCACTTTGGGAGGCTAAGGTGGGTGGACCACCTGGGTTTAGGAGTTTAAGACTAGCGTGGGCAACATGGCGAAACCCAGTCTCTACCAAAAATACAAAAAAATTAGCCCGGTGTGGTGGTGTACGCCTGTGGTCTCAGCTACTCAGGAGGCTGAGGTAGGAGGATTGTTTGAGACTGGGAGGCAGAGGTTGCAGTGAGTCAAGATTACGCCATTGTACTCCACCCTCAGTGACAGAATGAGACCCCATCTCAAAAAAAAAAAAAAAGGTCTCATCATGTTGCTGATCTGGAACTGGGCTCAAACTGGACTCCAGGGACCCTCCTGTGGGACTATAGGCATTGCCAGTACATCCAGCCCTTCTTTTCTTTTGTTTCTTCTTTTGTTTTTTCTTTTATTTTATTTTCCTTCCATTCTCCTTCCCTCCCTACTGCCTTCCTTCCTGCCTTCCTCCCTCCCTCCCTTCCTTCCATCCATCTTGCTCTGTCACCCAGGCTGGAGTGCAATGACATTATCATAGCTCACTGCATGTTTGAACTCCTGGGCCCAAGGTCTCCCCCTGCCTCTGCCTCCAGAGTAGCTGGGACTATAGGTGTGCACCACTGTGCTTAGCTCCTGGCTCTTTATTTATCTTCATTAACTCTTTTTTTTCCGTTTTGAGATGGAGTTTTTGCTCTTGTTGCCCAGGCTGGAGTACAGTGCCGTGATCTCGGCTCACTGCAACCTCCACCTCTCGGGTTCAAGTGATTCTCCTGCCTTAGCCTCCCGAGTAGCTGGGATTACAGGCATGTGCCACCATGCCCAGCTAATTTTTTGTATGTTTTTAGTAGAAACGGGGTTTCATCTTGTTGGCCAGGCTGGTCTCGAACTCCTGACCTCAGGTGATTCACCCACCTCGGCCTCCCAAAGCAGAGGCATTATAGGCATGAGCCACCGCTCCCAGCCTTATCTTCATTAACTCTTATAACTTTTTTTTTTTTTTTCTGAGACAGAGTTTTGGTCTTGTTGTCCAGGCTGGAGAGCAATGGTGCGCTCTTGGCTCACTGTAACCTCTGCACCCCGGGTTCAAGTGATCCTCCTGCCTCAGCCTCCTGAGTAGCTGGGATTACAGTCGTGTGCCACCACACCTGGCTAATCTTGTATTTTTAGTAGAGATGGGGTTTCACCATGTTGGTCAGGCTGGTCTTGAACTTCTGACCTCAGGTAATCTGCCCCCTCAGCCTCCCAAAAATGCTGGGATTACAAGCATGAGCCATTGTGCCCAGCCAACTCTTATAACTCTTGAAAGAAGTTCCTAACAGGTATTCACCAAATGCATGTTGATTTGAGGAGAGAATCCAGACCATGCTAGCCTCCACTGTGGGAAGCTGGGCCTGTCCTGTCCCTGTGCTGGTGAAGCAGGGCTTGTACATTCATGTTCTTCAGAGATTGTCTGTCTTACTCCTCCTGGCCCACTTTCCCCTACTGCCATCTTTTCCCCACCGTACTGTATGCATCTGCCATTCATCCTTCACAGTTCTTTTTTTTTGAGATGGAGTTTCACTCTTGTTACCCAGGCTGGAGTGCAATGGCACAATCTCAGCTCACCGCACCCTCTGCCTCCCTGGTTCCAGAGATTCTCCTGCCTCAGTCTCCCAAGTAGCTGCAATTACAGGCATGCACCACCACACCCAGCTAATTTTGTATTTCTTCTTATTATTTTTTTTTTTGGAGACAGAGTCTTGCTCTGTTGCCCAGGCTGGAGTGCTGTGGCGCGATCTCGGCTCACTGCATCCTCTGCCTCCCTGGTTCAAGAGATTCTCCTGCCTCAGCCTCCCGAGCAGCTGGGACTACAGGTGCGTGCCACCACACCCAGATAATTTTTGTATTTTTAGTAGAGAAGGGGTTTTATCATCTTGGCCAGGATGGTCTCGATTTCTTGACCTCGTGATCCGCCCCGCCTTGGCCTCCCAAAGTGCCAAGATTACAGGCATGAGCCACCGCATCCGGCCAATTTTTGTATTTTTAGTAGAGACGGGGTTTTACCATGTTAGCCAGGCTGGTCTCGAACTCCTGACCTCAGGCAATCTGCCCGCCTCAGCCTCCCAAAGTGCTGGGATTACAGGCGTGAGCCACCGTGCCTAGCCTAATTTTGTAGTTTTAGTAGAGACAGGGTTTCTCCATGTTGATGAGGCTGGTCTCAAACTCCAGACCTCAAACAATCTGCCCACCTTGGCCTCTAAACGTGTTGGGATTACAGGCGTGAGCCACCGTGCCCGGACTCATCCTTCGCAGTTCTACACAGTGGTTCCCTTCTCTGGGAAGTCTCCTCAAGACTGAGCTGGGAACTGCTACCTCAGCATCGGCCTTTGTAATAACTGCCATGTGGCAGGCAATGACCTTTTTTTTTTTTTTTTTTGAGACGGAGTCTCACTCTGTCGCCCAGGCTGGAGTGCAGTGGCGCAATCTCAGCTCACTGCAAGCTCCGCCTCCCAGGTTCACGCCATTCTCCTGCCTCAGCCTCTCCGAGTAGCTGGGACTACAGGCGCCCGCCACCACGGCCGGCTAATTTTTTGTGTGTGTGTTTTTTTCAGTAGAGACGGGGTTTCACTGTGATCTCGATCTCCTGACCTCGCGATCCGCCCGCCTCGGCCTCCCAAAGTGCTGGGATTACGAGCGTGAGCCACCACGCCCGGCGGGCAATGACCTTTATGTATTTTTCCTTACACAGTGAATTTTTATATATCATCTTAGTCTACTATGAAGGTCTTCTACCCCCATTTTATACACAAGGAGACTGAGGCTCAGATAGATGGTGCAACTAGCAAGTACTTGGTACTTTAATTCACACCCTCCTCTGACTTCCAAGGGAGTGTACTTAAGCGCTACTCAAACTGCCTCTCAGTATCATACAAGTGTAGTGTTTACCAAGCTCTCTTCCACTAGGTTGCACACTTCTTGTTAAATGCTATATTGTACACTTCTAGCACATACCTGGCACACAGCAAATGCTTAGGAAATGTCTGTGAAAAGCAATCAGGTAGGCTAGTGGGTCAAGAAATAGACCAGCACTTGCTGAACTCTTGACTAGGAGTCAGGATACCTTGCGTTTGCCCTCTCTGTACCAAGACTGTAGGGAACGATAGAATAAGCACCATAACTCTGAGATTTTTTCCCACCTCAGCCCTTGCCTCAAGCTCTGACAACTCTGCCACTGTCCCCTGCAAAAAAGGTGGCAAAACTCTGCCTCCAGCCATGAGCCCCAAGCAGTCGGTGATAGGTGTTGTTGAGCGGCTCACTTCTGCCACCTGGTGGTAGTAATAAGCCTTCCTCATTCTCCAGGGCAGTGGACCCAAGGGAAGGTCTTGTCTAGAAAAGAGTAAAAGAAGCTCTTTGCACACTGCCCTTTCCCCTGAGGGTTTTCTTTTTGTGGAATCCTTTCTCATTTGCAGCACGCCTTGTCATTCCTGTTTTCCAATATGCTGAATTGGATAGAGTTAAGACCCTTAAAGATCCTAAGCTCGGAAAAGATTGTGGTGCACACCTCTACCATGAGAGCTTCAAGACAGAAACAATACAAAAAGCTGTCCTGGCGCGGTGGCTCACGACTGTAATCCCAGCACTTTGGGAGCCCGAGGCGGGCGGATCATCTGAGGCCAAGAGTTCGAGACCAACATGGGGAAACCCCCGTCTCTATTAAAAATACAGAAAAAATTACAGAAAAAATTAGCTGGGCATGGTGGCGCGCGCCTGTAATCCCAGCTATTCAGGAGGCTGAGGCAGGAGAATAGCTTGAACCCGGGAGGTGGAGGTTGCAGTGAGCTGAGATGGTGCTACTGCATTCCAGCCTGGGCAACGACAGCAAAACTCCGTCTCAAAGAAAAACAAAACAAAACAAAACAAAAAAGGGCCTGGCGCGATGGCTCATGCCTGTAATCCCAGCACTTTGGGAGGCCGAGGCGGGCATATCACGAGGTCAAGAAATCGAGACCATCCTGGCCAACATGGTGAAACCTCATCTCTACTAAAAAAATACAAAAATTAGCTGGGAGGGGTGGCGCGCGGCTGTAGTCCCAGCTACTCGGGAGGCGGAGGCAGGAGCATTGCTTGAACCCGGGAGGCGGAGTTTGCAGTTAGCAGAGATTCGCCCACTGCACTCCAGCCTGCGCGACAGAGAGAGACTCGGTCTCAAAAAAAAAAAAAAAAAAACAACAACAACAAAAGAATCAGGCCCCTACCCACTGCACGCTCCGCCTCCTGGGTTCACGCCATTCTCCTGCCTCAGCCTCCCGGGTCTCTGGGACTACAGGCGCCCGCCACCACGCCCAGCTAATTTTTTTGTACTTTTAGTAGAGACGGGGTTTCTCCGTGTTAGCCAGGATGGTCTCAATCTCCTGACCTCGTGATCCACCCGCCTCGGCCTCCCAAAGTGCTGGGATTACAGACGTGAGCCACCGCGCCCGGCCTCCCTACCCACTTTCTTATCCCTCGCTCTCACCAACTCTAAGAAAACACATTTCAGGCTGGGCGCCGTGGCTCACGCCTGTAATCCCAACACTCTGGGAGGCCGAGGCGGGTGAATCACCCGAGGTCAGGAGTTTGGGTCCAGCCTGACCAACATGGAGAAACCCCATCTCTACTAAAAATACAAAATTAGCCAGGCGTGGTGGCGCATGCCTGTAATCCCAGCTACTCAGGAGGCTGAGGCAGGAGAATGGCTTGAACGCAGGAGGTGGAGGTTGTGGTGAGCCTAGATCGCGTCATTGCACTCCAGCCTGGACAAAAAGAGTGAAACTCCGTCTCAAAAAAAAAAAAAGAAAACACATTTCACCTTCAAAGAGGGATCCTAAAATGGTAATCTCTATCATTTGTTGAATACTGTTTTTTTAAATGCGTTTTATTGAGAATAGCCATCTTGACTTTTGTCAAATGTCTTCTTAGCATCCATTGAATTGATGATGTGATTTTTCTTTTCTTTTATTTATTTTTTTTTTGGAGACAGAGTCTCGCTCTATCCCCCAGTCTGGAGTGCAGTGGTGTGATCTCAGCTCACTGCAATCTCTGCCTCCCGGGTTCAAGCGATTCTCCTTGAGAAGATAAGCTGGGATTACAGGTGCCTGCCACCATGCCCAGCTAATTTTTGTATTTTTAGTAGAGATGGGGTTTTGCAATGTTGGCCGGGCTGGTCTCGAACTCCTGGCCTCAGGTGATCCACCTGCCTCAGCTTCCTAAAGTGCTGGGATTACAGGCATGAGCCACCACACCTGACTGATTTTTCTTGTTTAACATATTAATGCGTTCTTTTTATTTTATTTATGTATTTATGTATTTATTTTGAGATGGAGTATTGCTCTTGTCGCCCAGGCTGGGGTGCAGTGGTGTGATCTGGGCTCACTGCAACCTTCACCTCCTGGGTTCAAACAATTCTCCTGCCTCAGCCTCCTGAGTGGCTGGGATTACAGGTGCTCACCACCAAGCTTGGCTAATTTTTGTACTTTTGGTAGAGACGGGGTTTCACCATGTTGGCCAGGCTGATCTCGAACTCCTGACCTCAAGTGATACGCTTGCCTGGACCTCCCAAAGTGCTGGGATCATAGGCGTGAGCCACCGTGCCCGGCCTATTTTTATTTTTATTTATATATTTATTTATTTATTTTTGAGATAGAGTCTCTCTCTGTCACCCAGACTGGAGTGCAGTGGCGCAATCTCGGCTCACTGCAAGCTCCGCCTCCCAGGTTCACGCCATTCTCCTGCCTCAGCCTCCCGAGTAGCTGGGACTACAGGTGCCCGTCACCACGCCCGGCTAATTTTTTGTATTTTTTTAGTAGAGACGGGGTTTCACCGTGTTAGCCAGGATGGTCTCGATCTCCTGACCTCGTGATCTGCCCGTCTCGGCCTCCCAAAGTTCTGGGATTAAAGGCGTGAGCCACCGCGCCCGGCCTACCTCAGCCTCTTAAGTAGGTGGGACTACAGGTGTGTGCTAATATGCCTGAATAATTTTTGTATTTTTATTAGAGACAGGGTTTCACTATGTTGGCCAGGCTGGTCTTGAACTTCTGACCTCAGGTGATCCATCCACCTGGGCCTCCTAAAGTGCTGGAATTACAGCCGTGAGCCACCACACCTGGCCTAATGTGTTCTTTTTTTTTTTTTTTTTTTTTTTTTTTGAGATGGAGTTTCGCTCTTGTTGCCCAGGCTGGAGTGCAATGGCGCGATCTCGGCTCACTGCAACCTCCGCCTCCCGGGTTCAAGCAATTCTCCTGCCTCAGCCTCCTGAGTAGCTGGGATTACAGGCATGCACCACCACGCCCCGCTAATTTTGTATTTTTATTTTATTTTATTTTTATTTTTATTTTTTTTCCTTGAGACGGAGTCTCGCTCTGTCGCCCAGGCTGGAGTGTGCAGTGGCGCAATCTCGGCTCACTGCAAGCTCCGCCTCCCGGGTTCACGCCATTCTCCTGCCTCAGCCTCTCCGAGTAGCTGGGACTACAGGCGCCCGCCACCACGCCCGGCTAATTTTTTTGTGTTTTTTAGTAGAGACGGGGTTTCACCGTGGTCTCGATCTCCTGACCTCGTGATCCGCCCGCCTCGGCCTCCCAAAGTGCTGGGATTACAAGCATGAGCCACCGCGCCCGGCCTAATTTTGTATTTTTAGTAGAGACGGGGTTTCTCCATGTTGAGGCTGGTCTCGACCTCCTGACCTCAGGTGATCTGCCCGCCTCGGCCTCCCAAAGTGCTGGGATTACAGGCGTCAGCCACCGCGCCCGGCCGATATGTTCTTTATTAACTAATTCCATTCATTCCTGTGGTAAATCAGAAAGGGACCTTAGAGATCATGGAGACTAGTGGTTCTCAATTAGGCATACCCAAATTACTACTTCTTTTTTTTTTTTTTTTTTTTTTTTTTTTTTTTTTTTTTTTTTAGAGATGGCCTTCTCAGAGGTTGCAGTGAGCCGAGGTTGCAGTGAGCCAAGGTTGCGCCACTGCACCCCAGCCTGGGTGATCTGTCTCAAAAAAAAAAAAAAACGTCATGTTGTGCAGGCTGGTCTGGAACTCCTGGCCTTAAGCCATCCTCGTAACTCAACCTCCTGAGTAGCTGGGATTACAGGTACATGCCACCACGCCCGGCAAATTCCTTCATTTTTGAATGAGGAAATAGAGGCATTGAGAAGTAAAGTGAGTCATCTATGCCTTCAAATATGGTCCCTAGTTTTTTCTTTTTTCTTTTCTTTCTTTTTATTTTTTTGTGTGTGTTTTTTTGAGACGGAGTCTTGCTCTTGTCACCCAGGCTGGAGGCTGGAGTGCAATGGCACGATCTTGGCTCACTTCAACCTCTGTTTCCTGAGTTCAAGCGATTGTCCTGCCTCAGGCTCCTGAGTAGCTGGGATTACAGGCACTCACCACCAAGCCTGACTAATTATTTTGTATTTTTAGTAGAGACGGGGTTTCACCATGTTGGCCAGTCTGGTCTCAAACTCCTGACCTCAGGTAATCTGCCCACCTCAGCTTTCCAAAGTGCTGGGATTACAGGTGGGAGCCATTGCGCCTGGCCCCTAGTTTTCTCCTGTATCTCTTTTCCCTAACCATACTACTAAATTCCTAAAGAGCAAGGACTGAGGGTTGTATACAGCATTTTCTCTGCAGTGTTTCACCCAAGAGGCCACTCAATAAATGCCATTGACTACCAAATTGACGAATAGTCTTTTGTATTGGAGCTAGAGCAAAAAGTTACAAGCTAAAAGGAAAATAGACGATGATGGTTATACCACATAAAGGACTTCTGGGCAAGGCATGGTGGGGTTATGCTTGTAATCCCAGCACTTTGGGAGGCCGAGGTGGGTGGATCACGAGGTCAGGAGATGGAGACCATCCCGGTTAACGTGGTGAAACCCCGTCTCTAGTAAAAATACAAAAAAAAAAAAAAAAAAAAAAAATTAGCCGGGAGTGGTGGTGGGCGCCTGTAGTCCCAGCTACTCGGGAGGCTGAGGCAGGAGAATGGCGTGAACCCCGGAGGTGGAGCTTGCAGTGAGCCGAGATCATGACACTGCACTCCAGCCTGGGCGACAGAGCGAGACTCTGTCTCAAAAAATAAATAAATAAGGCCAGGCGCAGTGGCTCACGCCTGTAATCCCAGCACTTTGGGAGGACGAGGCAGGTGGATCATGAGGTCAGGAGATCAAAACCATCCTGGCTAACACGGTGAAACCCCGTCTCTACTAAAAATACAAAAAATTAGCCCGGTGTGGTGGCGGGCGCCTGTAGTCCCAGCTACTCGGGAGGCTGAGGCAGGAGAATGGTGTCAATCCGGGAGGCAGAGCTTGCAGTGAGCCAAGATAGCCCCACTGCACTCCAGCCCGGGTGACAGAGCGAGACTCCGTCTCAAAAAAAAAAAAAAATAATAATAATAATAAAAATAATAATACAAATACAAAAAATTAGCCGGGCATGTTGGCGGGTGCCTGTAGCCCCAGATACTCGGGAGTCTGAGGCAGGGGAATGGCGTGAACCCAGGAGGCAGAGCTTGCAGTGAGCCGAGATCGCGCCACTGCACTCCAGCCTGGGCAACAGAGCAAGACTCTGTCTCAAAAAAAAAAAAAAAAAAAAAAAAATGGCCGGGCGTGGTGGCTCACGCTTGTAATTCCAGCACTTTGGGAGGCCGAGGTGGGCGGATCACGAGGTCAGGAGATCGAGACCACGGTGAAACCCCGTCTCTACTAAAAATACAAAAAATTAGCCGGGCGTGGTGGCGGGCACCTGTAGTCCCAGCTACTCGGAGAGGCTGAGGCAGGAGAATGGCGTGAACCCGGGAGGCGGAGCTTGCAGTGAGCCGAGATTGCGCCACTGCACTCCAGCCTGGGCGACAGAGCGAGACTCTGTCTCAAAAAAAAAAAAAAAAAATTAGGGTCTTCAGGTCCAGGTGTGGTGGCTCACGCCTGTAATCCCAGCACTTTGGGAGGCCAAGGTGGGGGGATAACCTGAGGTCAGGAGTTTGAGACCAGCCTGGCCAACATAGTGAAACCCCATCTGTACTAAAAATACAAAAATTAGCCAGGAGTGGTGGCGCATGCCTGTAGTCCCACCTACTCTGGAGGCTGAGGCAGGAGAATCGCTTGAACCCAGGAGGCAGAGGTTGCAGTGAGCTGAGATCATGCCACTGCACTCCAGCCTGGGTGACAGAGCAAGACTCCGTCTCAAAAAAAAAAAAAAAAAAAAAGTAGGGTGTTGTACTGGAAATGTAATGGGCAGAAGATAATATGGTTGAAGAATGGGCTGAGATGGGGGCACAATCCTTACCCTCTTCTTCTCAATCACCAAGGCTGAGATAGAAGAGATCAGGAGGAGCAGTGCTGGGGGCAGTATGTCACCAGGAAGGCCACAAAATTCCTAGGGTTACTGTCTGTCTCCCAGAGTTATTCTGGTGTTCTCCTTCCTCCTCTAGGCTCCCAGAGCTCCCTGAAGTTGCACACATTCTTCCCTTTTCTTTGTCCCTTGGTTGCCATGAGTGAGCCCACTAGACATCGTGTGCATCTTCTCCAAGAATCTGGAAGCAACTAGAAAGTGCTCTGAAGGTAGCACTTGAGAAGAAGCTCCCACAGCCTTCCTCTACCCCAGTTCCCAGGATCCTGGAGAGATGGGTTAAGCAGGCCTGAGCACCATCTAGAAGTGGAATGGGATGGTGGGTGTTGTCTGGCAGGGCACATTAGATGTCTCTGTCTGTCTCCTCTGTTAATTGAGGTCCTTCTGCTATCCTGTGCCAGTGTTCTTGGATTCCTAAGGTCTCCTTATCTTGCAAGGAAGGCCTAGGGTCCTTTAGAGGACCAGGTAGAGAAAGAGTGTGATCATCTATGGGTGTGTTAACTTCTTCTAAGACCTGGCCTTTGTGGTTCATGTGTCCCCATGAATGCCCATGGTGTGACTATGACATGTGGTGTGTGTCTGTGTCAGCCTCTGTGTGTCAGGGCAGGGGCTCTTGTGGTGTGCCTATGTGTTGGGAGGGGGTGATGGTGAGAGCCTGGCTCCCTCTCCTCCTCCCCCATCCCTGCTCCCATCTGGCCTTGATCAGCCGGTCCCTGGGGAGGGAGCCGCGGTTTCGGATACAGGAAAATGTTCCAGGAAGCGGCCACTGTGCTGGGCCCTGCTCTGGCTCCCCCAGCGGAAATTGTTCCAGGAGGGAGGGAGGAAGGGAGTGTTGAGATAGGATTAAGGGAGGAGGGGGTTGGCTCTTGGCCCCCCTTTCCACAGGATAAAGCTGGATAAGTTGATGGGAAGTTCAGGTCAGCCAGGAACCTGGATGCTGTCACTGAAATCATTGAATGCAGGAAAATGGGCCAGCAAAAGAGGGTCCCCTTGCCTATCTGCTTCTCTTTTTAATGAAGTTTCAGTATTGGGACGAGGGTGGCCCCTGAGGGTCCCTCTTCTGGCCCTGCTATCATGTACACAAGCTGGAGACCAGAGCACCTGGGTCTTGTCTGAAAGTGCTGTGGCTTGGTGGGGAGGCAGGGGGCATACCATTCAGCTCCCTTTTCTCCCAACTGAGGGGGCTTTGAAGCTTGGATCCAGGACTGGGAGGCCTGCCTAATTGGGATAATGGAGGTTAATGGGGCGCCTGGAGGGGGTTGCCACGCTCCTAGATCAAAGGGGCCAGCTCTTCCCAGCCACCACAGCTGGAGGTCACAGCTGGAGGGGGAGGGGTAGGGGCTTCGGGCCAGCCAGCAGGGGGTGCTCTGGCCCTGGAAAGCCCATCCTCTGAGTCTCTGACCCCCTTCTTCGCTTGGAACGGCTTTTGCCTAGAGAGTGCGTTGGGGAGCAGAGGAAAAGAGAATGGGGGAGCTCTGAGATCCCTACTCCTCTCTGTGTGGGTTGATGGGGAAGAGAAAGGGCATGAGAGACTGGCAGGCTGGGGGTCAACTGGATGTAGCACCGTCGGGACCTCGGGCACTGCAAGATCCAGAGGAAGAAGCTTGGATGCAGCCTCGAGAAAGCTACGGCGGAAGAGGCAGTACTCCGGTCCTGGGTTCGGGCGGCTGAGAAAGGACTGGGCCGGGCAGCGGGGGGCGCTGGCTGGGCGGAGGCGAAGGGGCATCCGGAGTTCCCCCGCCGCCGCCCCCTCCCCCGGGCTGGCGCTCCCTCTCGGGCTCTAATCGGCGCGGCGGCCGCAGCGGGCAGAGTCAGCGCCGCCAGTCTCCGGGACGCGACTCCCAGCAATTGTGGTCGGGACCGCAGATATGCAGCTGCCTCCTGCCCGGGCGCCTGGCCCGGCCGGCCCCGCCCGCGCCCCGCCCCCCGGCCGCCCGCCCCTCGGCCGCGCCGGGACACTGAGGCACGGGAGGGAGGCGAGATCCCCGGCGGCCCTGAGCCTGGCCTAGGCCGCGAGAGACCTCCCAGCAGCCCCGGAGCTCACGACCTGTCCTGCCCGTCTGAGAGTGCCTATCTCCCCCACAGCTCTGGCTGGGGGCTAAGACCCCCCCAATCCTGCCTCAGCTTCAACCGTCCGTCTTGCCTCACACGTCCACGCGGGGTGGGGGTGGATGGGGGGCGTTGAACAGCGCTTTGAAATCCAGAGGGGGGCGTCCCATTGAGGCTGTGTGGGGAGGAGGTGGTAATGTTGGTAGCTGAGTCCCAAGGACCCTCATTAACTGAGGCAGTGGAAAAAGGAAGGATGGGAAAGAGTGGGCCTAGGCAGGCTTAGAACTTACAGCGGGTTCCTATGTAGGGGAGGTGATGGAAGGTGGGGAGAGGGAGAAATGGGTGAAAAGGGGGAAAGGAAATAGTTCAGGAGGGATTGGGGCAGAGGGCAGAGGCGGGGGTTCTTCTGGGAGACTGAGGGCCAGGTCCTCAGATACTGCCCTGGCCCTTCACTCTGTTGGCCGGATCCAGCAACTGTCAAGAGCCATTCTCAGAACTGAGTAGATACCTCTAAAATGCCTGCATGTCCTGTGTGCAAGTGCACACATCACCACACAGATCAAGGGAAGTCATCTGTGACTACTCACCCCTCACATCTGATTGGACACCAAGTCCTCTCCACCTCACATCCTCAATATCACCCCTCCATTGACTTTTTTTTTGAGACGGAGTCTCGCTCTGTCGCCCAGGCTGGAGTGCAGTGGCGCAATCTCGGCTCACTGCAAGCTCCGCCTCCCGGGTTCACGCCATTCTCCTGCCTCAGCCTCTCCGAGTAGCTGGGACTACAGGCGCCCGCCACCACGCCCGGCTAATTTTTTGTATTTTTAGTAGAGACGGGGTTTCACCGTGGTCTCGATCTCCTGACCTCGTGATCCGCCCACCTCGGCCACCCAAAGTGCTGGGATTACAAGCGTGAGCCGCCGCGCCCGGCCGACTTATTTTTTTTATTTTTATTTTCTTGAGACAGAGTCTGGCTCTGTCACCCAGGCTGCAGAGCAGTGGCACAATCTCAGCTCACTGCAACGTCCGCCTCCCAGGCTCAAGCGATTCTCATGTCTCAGCCTCCCAAGTAGCTGGGATTACAAGCATGTGCCAAAAATTGGCACAGCCAATTTTTGTATTTTTAGTAGAGAAGGGGTTTCACCATGTTGGCCAGGCTGGTCTCAAACTCCTGGGCTCAAGTGATCTGCCCGCCTTGGCCTCTCAAAGTGCTGGTATGAGCCACCGTGCTGGCCCCCTCCATTGCCTTCTGCTCATCCTCTCTGCTACTGCAGGCCACACCTTCCCACATCTTGCTTGGACTGCTGCAACAGATTGTTTCCTTGCCTCCAATTTTGCTCTTCTCCCAACTGGCACCATTTATGGAGTGACTACTAAGTGCCAGACACTGTGCTAAGTACTCTACACATATTATTGCTAATCCTTGTAACAACCCTGGGAGGTTACCATATTAGATTGCCCCTTTCAACAGGAGAGGAATCTTAGGCCCCAAAGGTTTAATAGCTCTCCCAAGCTTGCACCATTGTAAATGCCTGATTTACGCAGAACCGCCTGGCTCTAAGCCCTTATTTCATTCTCCTCTCTGAAGTCAGTCATTTCTCTAATATGCAAGTATTCTCATATGTTGCCTTTGGATCAAGTCTAGGCCCCTTGCATAGCTGATTAGACCTTCTCCATCAGCCTCCACTCTGTGTTGCAATCACACTCAATTTTCAGCATCTCAAAAGTTGTTTTTTTTTTTTTTTTGAGATGGAGTCTCGCTCAGTCATCCAGGCTGGAGTGCAGTGGCGCGATCTCAGCTCACTGCAAGCTCTGCCTCCTGGGTTCACGCCATTCTCCTGCCTCAGCCTCTCCAAGTAGCTGGGACTACAGACGCCCGCCACCATGCCCGGCTAATTTTTTGTATTTTTAGTAGAGACGGGGTTTCACCGTGGTCTCGATCTCCTGACCTCGTGATCCGCCCACCTCGGCCTCCCAAAGTGCTAGGATTACAAGCGTGAGCCACTGTGCCCGGCCTCTCAAAAGTTGTTAATCCCTCATACCTCTGAGCCTTTGCATATACTCTTCTCCCTGCCTACAACACTCTTCCTTTTTCTTTTCTTTCAGACAAGGTCTCGTTCTGTCACCCAGACTATGTTTTTGTTTTTTTTTTTTTTTGTATTTTTTGTAGAGATGGGGTTTCATCATGTTGCCCAGGCTGGTCTCGAACTCCTAGACTTAGGTGATCCACCCACCTCAGCCTCCCAAAGTGCTGGGATTACAGGCATGAGCCACTGCACTGGCACCACTCTTCCTTTTTTTACTTGATAACTCTTATTCGTCCTTCAGTTTCTTTACTTAGTCATCCTCTCTTCCAGGAAGCCTTCCTTAATTCCCCCCAACACTGGCTTAGATTTACTCTTTTGTCTCCTATAACATCCAGTACTTATTTTTTATTTTATTTTATTTTTATTATTTATTTATTTATTTTTGAGACGGAGTCTCTCTCTGTCACCTAGGCTGGGGTGCAGTGGCACAATCTTGGCTCACTGCAACCCCCGCCTCCCAGGTTCAAGCAATTCTCTGCCTCAGCCTCCCAAGTAGCAGGGATTACAGGCATCTGCCACCACATACAGCTAAGTTTTTTGTATTTTTAGTAGAGATGGGGTTTCACCGTCTTGGCCAGGCTAGTCTCGAACTCCTGACCTTATGATCCACCCACCTTGGCCTCCTACAGTGCTGGAATTACAGGCGTGAGCCACCTCGCCCGGTCCTCCAGTACTTATTCTACTGAGATACTTCCTACTCTTTTGTATTAGTTGCTGGTTAGTTTGTGAGGTGAAGGGATGGGTCTGTCTTGCTTGTTATTGCATGCCTAAGTCTAGCCCAGTGTGCTTGGCACAAAGTAGGTGCTTTCTGAACATTTGTTGAATGAAAAAATGTTCTTTAGGTTCATTCCACATCTCAAAAATCTGGGCTCCCAAGAAGAACGCAGCAGGCCAGAGAAAGTGGGGAGACGTGTATTTAGGATTTTTTTTTTTTTTTTTTTTTTTAGATGGAGTCTCGCTTGTCTCCCAGGCTGGAGTGCAGTGGCACAATCTTGGCTCACTGCAACCTCTGCCTTCTGGGTTCAAGTGATTCTCCTACCTCAGCCTCCAGAATAGCTGGGATTACAGGCACACACCACCACACCCAGCTAATTTTTGTATTTTTAGTAGAGACAGAGTTTTGTTTTTTTTTTTTTTGAGACGGAGTCTTGCTCTGTCACCCAGGCTGGAGTGCAGTGGTGCGATCTCGGCTCACTGCAAGCTCCACCTCCCGGGTTCACGCCATTCTCCTGCCTCAGCCTACCAAGTAGCTGGGACTACAGGAGCCCACCACCACGCCCGGCTAATTTTTTGTATTTTTAGTAGAGACGGGGTTTCACCATGTTAGCCAGGATGGTCTCGATCTCCTGACCTCGTGATCCGCCCTCCTCAGCCTCCCAAAGTGCTGGGATTACAGGCGTGAGCCACTGCGCCCAGCCTGAGACAGGGTTTTGCCATGTTGGCCAGGCTGGTCTCGAACTTCTGACCTCAGGTGATCCACCCACCTTGGCCTCCCAAAGTGCTGGGATTACAGGTGTGAGCCACCTCACCTGGCCTGTATTTAGGATTTTGAAGGACCATCCCCTTGAGTTGCTCAGCCTCACTCCTAGGGATGATGTGATCAGAACTCCCATCACCCCAACTTCTTCTTATGAAAGACACTAGTGTATTTCATGGATCAGATTAGGGTATCGTTTTTACAAAGGGTCATTTTCTAGAGATGACCAGGTTCTTAATTCAATGTTGTCCCATTTTAGACACGGGCATCCAGGACAGGTCCCCTTGTTTCAGAATCAGACCCCAGTCTTCCTCCTCCTTTCATTTTCCTCTTTGTCCCCTGCCATCCAGATTCCTTCCTGCTCCTTCCATGGCACTTCTGTTTCTGATTCTGATCTGCCTCTCCTAAAGCTGCTGAATTATATCAGGGCTCAATGTCAGTGAAGGAACCCAAGGCTCACAGAAGAGGGGAGCCAGAGTCAGTCCCAGAAGTCCTGCCTTGTAGCCCTGGTGCTGGAAGAGGGTATGGGGAGAACTAGCAGAGAGGGAGGGAAGCTGTAGTCTGTCTATACCTGTAAATTTGTGTACATATTTGTTGGGGTGAGGAGCTCATTTCCCAAGCTGTCCTATACAAAGGTTGCCAGCCTCTTGAAAGCTTCCCTTCTACCCAGTGTCCTCAGCTTTGCCTGCTAAAATTGGATCCTCTTCCCCAAGTACCCTGAGCCTAGTGTCAGAAATGCTGGGTCAAGGCACTCGGCAGTCTCTAAATCCTGAGGCCATGAATGGATGTTCCTTCAACCCAAAGAGCAAGCTTTCCTGGTCATCAGCCCCATTGCTCTTAGAGGACCCAACAGACTAGTAGCTGATCCTCAGGGTCTCTCGTCTGTATGCCCACCATTTGTTGTTTCCTCTTTGTCTCTCCTGTGTCTTTCTGTTTCCCTGTCTCTGGGTGCCTTCTTCTTTCCTGTCCCCTGTATGTTCTCTGTCGCTGGAGTATCCACTGGAGACGAGGGCTGGGCTGGGTGCATGGGCGGGTAGTGGCCAGACCAGGGGCCCGGGACATGAGCGCAACTTTCCAAGCTTCTCTTCCAGGCCCCTGTGGTTGGGGAGCTCCACAGAGGGAGAGATGAGTCAGCGGGGCCGCAGAGCAGCAAGGGCCTGGGTGGGGGTAGGGATGCTGGGGTTCCCCAGGGCCAGGGAGTTCGCTGGGGCCATCTGGGTCTCTGAACTCTGGTGTGTGTGTGGAGTATTGGATCAAAAGTACCTAAAGGTACACTGGAGCTTCTTATACTGGTAGGAGTTGGAGGCAGCAATTTGCAGGACTGGCAGTGGCCTCCATATCACCCTTATCCCCAGATCCTTATAGGGAGAGGGGTTCCCAAATGCCCCTTAGGAGACCTCAGAGATCTCCAGGGCTGTAAAGTTGTAATGGTAGCCCTGGGTATATGTATGTGACATTTGCCACATGTGTAGATACGTGTGTTGATGGGAGTCTGTGAGTCCATGTGGGGAGTATTCTAGGTGGCTGTGAGTCTGTATGCATGTATATATACTGGTGTGTGCATTTTTATGATTGGGGGTTAGGGTGTCTTGGGGTAAGCATTATCTGTATATGTACATATCAGTGTGTGTCAATATGGATGCCTGCATAGTACAAATGTGTATGAATTATGTGTGTCACCTTGTGTGTGTGCAAGTATGCAGATCTAAATGTGTCCCTCATCAGGTATGTATTAGGGCATGTGTCAGTCTCTGTTTAAGGGGCTCTGCTCACTATTCTCTGGTGATTCTCCCTAGGGTAGTCAAACCTTCTATAACAGCAACAATGAAGAGCTGGGAGTCCCTTTGGACGAGGCTCTTAGAGACAGCCCAGCCTAGAAAGGTGGTAGAGGGTGATGGTGTGGACGACAGAGGTAGCATCCCTTGGGAGTAGGGGGTACAGGTCTCCTACTCTCCCCAGTTTTTTTTTTTTGAGACGGAGTTTTGTTCTTGTTGCCCAGGCTGGAGTGCAATGGTGTGATCTCAGCTCACTGCAATCTCCACCTCCTGGGTTCAAGTGATTCTACTGCCTCAGCCTCCCAAGTAGCTGGGATTACAGGCACCCGTCACCACGCTCAGCTAACTTTTGTATTTTTAGTAGAGACAGGGTTTCACCATGTTGGCCAGGCTGCTCTCAAACTCCTGACCTCAGGTGATCCACCCACCTTGGCCTCCCAAAGCACTAGGATTACTGGTGTGAGCCACCGCACCCGGCCCCACTCTCCCCAGTTTTCATTCTGTTTTCACCCCACTGATCTTTCCAAAAAGATCCAAAATCATTTGGAGAACTGAGGCAGGTGCCAGATTCAACCCCCTCTAACCTAGAAAGCCCACCCTGATTCTCCTAGGGGAGGGTGGGAAGGGAGTGGTTCCTGTGGTTCAGCCCAGTCCTGGCATTGGGATATCAGAAAGGCACCATCCCACCCCTTCCTCTGGGGCATCCATCCCTTGGAGCTCAGCGTCTGGGTGGCCATGGGCGGAGGCTGAGGGGCCCCCAGGGTGGTGGGGGGTGGTGGATAGAAACCAGATGCCTAGGGGGTTTATACTGGAAGGACCAGAGCCGCAGCCTCTACCCGCCCCTGCCACATGGCGCCTCTGCCTGGGCTGCCCCACCCCCTGGGAGGCTGGGCTGAGGGAGGCCTGAGAGGGTGGAGGTAGGTCCTTGGTTAGGGCTTCCAATTGTTGCCCCCAGCCCCTCAGGGCACTGGGAAGGAGACTGGGGAGCTGGACCCAGGAACACCAGAGCCTCAGCTGGGCTGCAGGACTATTTTTAAAAAGGACGTGGAGAAGTCAGAACCCAGGGGGGTCCTGAGGGCAGCAGCTGGGGGATTCAGGCAGTCCCTCTGCCTATCTTTGGCACTGATCTCTGGTGGGGAAGAGGCTCTGTGTCCTGTTTGACACATCAGGGGCACTGGCTCACATCTTCCTGGGACTCTGCTCCTCCTTTTTATTTCCCCAAGCAATCGTAGGATTTGAATACGTCTGCCCCTTCCCGGGTAGGGTTAGGGATTAAAGCCCACACGGGGAGTGAGAAGGTGACCCTTCCTTCCAACTACTCTCCCAAGCCCTGTCTGTCCATTTATCTTTCCATCCTTCCTCCTTTTCCCCTTCAGTTTCTTCCTTTCTTCTCTCATCTAATCTGAGTCCCAACCCCCTCCTCACCTGCTATCTCTTCTTTAGAATCTAGACTTTCTCCTTCTCTGCCTCACTTTCCTGCCTGATCTAACTGGGCTCGGGCTTTTCTGCTGGTGATACAGGAATTTCTCTAAAGCTTCTCTTTCTCAACTTCTCAGTTCGGGGCCCCGGAAATCCATCTGGCACCTCAGTCTCAGACTCCCCCCACAAGGGGGAGACCGCGAGGTCACAGGGACACCCCACCACGGACACTTCCTCTCAGGCAGACGGGTGGGGTGGCCCGTGTAATCATCGGACACAATTATGTGCTATTTATACTCCATCCCCACCCCCCCACCTGCCTGGCAACACAACCCTCTTCCTCCTCCTCCTCCTCCTCCTCTGGACCTGGCTATGCCTCAGGCTATTTTCTCTGTCCTTCCCAAGCCATTGTCTCCCCATCTTTGTTCCTCTGGGCCTGTTTTCTTATCTTTTTAGTTTCTTTCCTGCTCTGTTTTGTTGTTGTTGTCGTTGTTTAAAGCCACACATCTGGTCTTCTGTTTTCCTGTTTCCTCTCTCTTTCTTATACCTGGTGATATCTCTTGGACTGTTTCATTTGCTCTGTTTCTTCTTTTGCTGCTTTCTCTTTGTCTATCAGGAAGGGTTCCCAAACCCTTCCCCTAAACCTTGGGTTCCCAGAGTTCCTTGGGGTAAATCAAATCATGGGGCTAGAATCCAGAACTCCTGGGCCCTACCCTGAAATTGGTGCTTGCCTGCTGGCGAAACTGCTGTGCAACCCTCCGTGGACCTCCATCTGCTCCTGCCACCTCCCAGCTTTTTCTTTGGAGATCTGGGAGAGCAAAAGGAGCAAGGAAGTGGGCACTCCGAGAAAGTGAGGGGATGGTGTTGTGGAGTGAGGAGAGTGGAAAGGATAAAGGATGGGGCTTTATTCCCCTGACAGGCAGAGCTGGGAGAGGAAAAAGTGTGTGTTAAGGAATAACCTGCAAAACAACCCCAGCGGGCTAAGCCCCCCTGTGGGAGAGCTGCTGGTTCCACCACTTAGCTGCCCAGTCCTCTCTCCCATAAACACCTCAGGGCCCATGGTCCAGGTTTCAGGTAATAGCCTTTTTGAGTTTCCCTCCTAACCTGGCTGACCTTCCTTCTCTTATTTCCTATTTTGATGGGAAGTCAAAGTTGGGAAGTCCTTATTAAGTTCTAACTTCAGTTCTTTCTGTGGAAGAGGGAATTGATGCATGGCAATGAGAAAGGAAACCGGGAGTTCCCAGGAAAGTCAGATCACTCTGGAGAACTGTCCACCAAAGGATAGAGATTAAACCCATGGTCTCTAAGAGATGGTAACTTGGTTACCCAGGGATGGTAACTGACAAGGAATGATGGAGGTTAGGACATTTCTTTTTGGGGGAAATAATCCAAAGAGGTTAGGTGTCGGCATGAATGAGTTGACCCAATGACCTTCTACTGCCACCCTCACTCCTGCTTGTCTTCAATTTTCTCTTCATCAGAAGACCCAGGTTCTGCCCCACAAAGTGAGGTAGGCCTAGGTATCACCTCCAAAAAGTGAAACTGAGGCACTGGGAGGAAGACTGAGGGACCCCAAGCCAATACCAAGCCTTCCCCAACTCTTCAACCCTTCCTCCAGGCCTTGCTCTGGAACCAACCTCAGTGACACTAAAAGTTTAGGCAGCAGAAACCTCCACCTCAGAACCTTCCATGCCTCTTCACACAACACACACACACACACACACACACACACACACACACACACACACACACGGGCACGGGCACGTACACACACACAGGGGCACGTACACACTGCTCTCCTGATCTAGAGGCAGGTGGGTGACTGGGGAAGCAAGCCTCTCCATGGTCAGCTGGGGCGGGTGTGGTGCGTGTCCCTCCAGTGCGTCACTGTGTGCATTTGCGTGTGTCCGTCTGTGTTCATTCATGATAGTGACTGTACCCGTGTGAGTGGTACTGTGTGTACGTGTGCATGCATCACCCCTGTGTTTGGCCATGAGTGTGTATGTCAGTGCGTTCCAGTCTCTCTGTGTGAGTGTCGTCCCCAACCCCCCATCCCCCCCCTGGATCTCTAATTAGTGGTTTGGGGTTTGTTCCTTTTCCCTCCTGTTCCTTCCCTCAGCAGCGGCGGGCGGCAGCAGCCTAGGCAGCAGCAGTAGCAGAAGCAGCAGCCGCCGAGCAGCAGCAAGGACTCTGCAGTCAGAGTAGGACTGTAGGACCGGAGCCTGAGTGGAACAGGAGTGGAGCTGGCCTGGGAGAGAGCGGATCCCTCCCAGCACCCTCAGGCCACCCGTTGCCTGCACTCTCCCTGCCAGACCTCCAGAGAGGAGAGACTCGGGACAGCCAGCCCCAGGTTCCCCCAGGTACATGACACTGGGGAGCTCTGGGAGGGGTGCCCACAGATGCCTATGGGACTGCTGCCGCGTGTAGGACACCGGGGCCCACCATCCCTTTAACCTCTCCCCTCAGCAGTCCCCCGAGGAAGCCCTGACAACTTGCCCGTGTTGCTCTCCCCTCTTCCTGCTTCCCACCCCTTCCATGGGTGCCCCTTTTTCTCCTCTCCCTCCCTGATCCCTTCTTTGGGGAGCTCAGCAAATGGAGCAGGAAATTTGGACCCTCTGCCTCCCTCTCTCACCCTCCTCATTGGATCTGGAGCCTTCTCCGCTGGGAAAGCTGTAATTAGAGGGTGGATCCCTACAGACAGAGAGCAGCCCCCCACCCCCCACCCCGGTCCCTTCTAACTTTAGATCTCTTCTCTCCCATTCTCCCATTCTCCCTCCCCTTCCCTTTTCTCTCTCTCCCCCTGGCTCAGCTCTCTCCATCTGCCTGGCTCCTTGGGACCCGTTCCCCAGCCTCAGGATGGCGTCCTCCCTGCTTGAGGTAACTGTCCCCTCTTCCCCCCATGAAACCAGCCACAACCTTAATGGTCCTAGTCCTTGCCCACCCACCTCCTCCAACTCACATAGATAGTAGCTGTGGTGCTTGTCAATTCCAGGGGTCCTTCTGATGAGGAGAGAGGAGTGGGGTCCGAGAAAGGGGAAGCAGAGGGCAGGAGAAAAGGGAGGGAAGAATAGGGCCAGGGGTCAGAGGGCAATGAAAAGAGGGTGAGAGGAGATTAGGTCAGAAGAAGGTATGGACCCCCTACTTAAGGTCAGCTAAGCACACTGACTGTGAGGAGTGGAAAAGCGATGGAGAAAGGAGGGGGAGGGGGGAGGGGGTGAGGGGGAGTGAGGAGAGAGGGGTGGGAAATACATAAGCTGGCAGCAGAGATACAAGGCAGAGAGGACTGACTGAGTGGGCACAGAGCAGCAACTGGGTATAGCTCTTTAGGGGTCCTGTCTCCTGGGACTGGTAGCCCAGGCAGGATCTTGCCTGGTTGTGTGGGGAGGGGGCTGGGCCTGTGAGCTGGTGTGTGGAGGAGAGGAGGTAGGCTATGAGAGAAAGGAGGAGGCCAGCCTGTGCATGTGGGGGGGCTGACCAGGGGAACTGAGCCCAGGCCTGAGAGGGAACCAAGGAGGAGGGATGGGGTCTGAGGCCGCTTGCCCGGCTCACAAATATTTAGCTTTCAGCCAAAGACAAACTCAGCTCTATTTTGGGAGTGGGAGGCTCCAGGGCGGACTGGGCCACTTCCCCTCCGGGCTGGGACCCCAGCATCCCTTGCCTCTGGCGCTGGGGACAAAGGGAATTGGGGTACTACTGGGGTCAGCGTTTGGGGTCTTGAGAAATTTCTGACTCTACTGTGGCTTCTGGGGGACCCAAGGCACAGAGTTGGGAAGGGAGGGCTCACAGCCACTCAGGGCCAGACTCCTCCCTGCTTCTGGGTCTCTGACACTGTTCCTCTGTCACCATCTCTGTCCTGCTTTCTGGGTCTCTCTGCAGGAATTTAGGGCCAGAGGGCCCTCCCCGAAAGTCAGTCCCCTTCAGTAGCCTTGACTCTTCCCTATTCTTGGGTCCCACATCTCTCTTCCCAGTGCCCTAGCTCAGGCCCAGGGTTGCTGGGCCAAACAGGAAGCCAACTCACTCAACCTGTGGGAGAGGTGTGTGTTTGTGAGATGGGGCAGGAGTCTTTTAACACCTGTGTTCATTGGCCTGAGTGTAATCGTTAGGGTGCAGTCGAGTGTGCCATAGGCTCTGAGAGTGTGTGTGTGTGTGTGTGTAAGCTGGGCCATCTGAGTGCTGTGAGTCCAAGTGATAAATGGTGTGTGCACAAGGCTGTGAGATAGTGAGTTTGTGGCTGAGTTTGGGGGAATAGCATGCAAGCCAACCAGATGGACACCACGTCCCTTGTCACACTCTGTATCCAGCCAGAGGTCTACCCGTAGCTGCAATGGGGGCAGACTGTCGTCCTGCCACCTCCCCAACAGACTCTATTTTGAGCCATCATTGAAACACTGTGGTCTTGAGGAATAAGATGCATGGAAATCCTGGGTCCACCCAGGGCAGGGACAGTGTCAGTGGGCGTGGGCATCATGCCAGTGTTGCCAACGTGGCGCTGGTGGCTTGGGAGGGACTGGCCCAGAGGCCTGCTGGAAAGACATGGGATTGGGATAGTGCATGGCGAAAGGAGAGTGTCGTGGAAGCTAGACTTTCATGTCTGCTCACTCCTGTGAGCTGGAGATGCCTGCAACACAAAGGCACACCAGTCCCTCCTGTCCCTTGACCACTTGCACCTAGTTTTTGGGTACCTGGGCCCTCAACTTCCTCCCCACCTCCCCAGGAACCCCTCTGCCTTGTATGGGTGTGCTATCTGGCAGTGGGAAGAACGTGGGGTTCAGAGAGGGATGCAGCTGCTGCTTGATGGGGGGCTCACCTCGGCCAAGTGAGATTCAGGGGAACAGGGAGGGGGAAGAAATGGTTGGGGGCCTAGGTGGGAAAGGAGAATTGGGAAGCTGGGGGAAGGAAGAAACTTGGGAGAAGGCTGAGAAAGTTGAGAACTGGAAAATGGGACCTTGACTGCTCCGAACCTAAGGCCAGTCAGCCCTGAGATGTCTAGTGAGCACTTCCACTGGGAGGCCAGGCTGGGCACTGCACCACGAGCTCCCTGGGAGGAGGGGGTCCCCCTCCCCTGCTCCACATCTGGGTGGGAGAGTTGGGACAGCTCCTATCTTGTTCTTTTTCCAAACACTCCCACTTCAGTACTTTAATTCTGTTTGTTTTGTTTTAAGGGTGGTGGGGTGGAGGTCGGGAGGGAACAACTCGAAGGTGGGACTGCTGGGCCCTGGAAAGGGAACACATTTGATCAGGTATGGGGACACATGCTTAGAATTCTTAACCAGTACTCTTTCCCCAAGTTCTCAGGAGAAAACAATCAGCAGGAGAAGGAAACTGAGGCTGTGGTGAAACTTAGCCACATGGTCAGCCCGTAGCCCCCAGAGCATTCTGAGTGGGTCTGGTTCCTCGCTCTCCCTTCCCTGCCCTCGAGGGCCCTCTGGGCCTCCACTCCCCAGGGCTGGGGTCTCCTGTTGGCCTGGGGCTGGCTGCCTTCTTTTACCCCTCCTTCCCTCCCCACAGCTGGGTGGGGTCCTTGGGCTTGGCTGAGGCCCCTGTGGCCGCAGTGTGAGGGCCGGGCGGGGGACGGCGTCGGCGTTTTTAAAAATAAACCGACCGCAGGGAAACCATCGGAGCCGGGCTGGGCAGAGGGAGAGGGGGCGGTCAGGGGGGAGAAGAAGGGAGGAGTGGCCTGGTCTGGGGGTTTTTTGGGGCCCAGCACCATGGTGGTTTTCTCTTAGGTAGGAAGGCTGCCTTCTTCCTCCTCCTCCCCCTTTTCTTTTTTCCGCTCCTTTCTTTTCTTCTCTGCTTTCCTTTGCTTTTCTAGCCCAGTCTCTTTTCCATCATCTCTCCTTCTTAGTTTGTGTCTTTTTACCTTTCTGCTCTTTTAGGTCCCTGCCTATTTCTGCCTCTTTTTTGTTGTTGCTGTTGTTTTTGAGACAGGGTCTTGCTGTGTTGCCCAGGCTGGAGTGCACCGGCACAGTCATAGCTCACTGCAGCCTCTAACTACTGAGCTCAAGTGATCTTCCCATCTCAGCCTCCGGAGGAGCTGGGACTACAGGCATGCACTACCAAACCCAGCTAATTTTAAAATCTGTTATAGAAATGGGGTCTCACTATGTTGCCCAGGCTGGTCTCAAACTCCTGGCCTCAAGCAACCCTCCCCAACTTGGCCTCCCAAAGCACTGGAATTACAGCTATTTCTGCTATTCAACGCCAGTTTTTCCTCTCAGGTCCTCCTTTCCCCATTGCTATGGGTCTTTTTTGTCAATCCCTCACCCTACGCAGGTCCTTTGTGCCCCATGTCTCTGGGTATCTGCCTCTCTGCTTTGAACTCCATGTTTCTACCTCTTCTTTCTGCTAGGATTTGACTCCTCCCCATCAGCTACCCTGCCATAGCTCACCCGCTGCTTGGAAGATCAGGGGTTCCCGGGAAACCCTGACTAGGTGGAACCATGAGTGTTCACTGTGGTTAGACTGGAGAAAGCTTTTGGTGGCTCAGTTTGGGAGTCAACGGGACCTTAGAGAGAGGCAACTGCGCAGGAGGAGCAGCAGGTTTGCACTTGGGGAGCAGCGCGCAGGAGTGGGGACTGCACGCATGCCTCATTGCAACTCCAGGGCCCCAGGCCCACCTCTCGGATTGGCATCGTACACATACTACATGCTAAGAGCTACCAGGCAGGTGTGAGAACTCTGGATTCTTGAGTTCTTTTCTCAGCTTTACTGGGAAAGGATCAGGCATATCAGTTTATGAAGAACTCAATCCTCAAAACTGTTCTTCTAGCCCTTTCATACCCATATAACTGTATAGGGGTAGATCTTGAGGGCATCTTTTTTGGTGGGATTCCCAGCAATGAATGACCGTCTATGCCAGCCAAGGATGCTGTAGGGCATTTCCTCCTTGGATGCCTCACCCAGGGAGAGGCACCATCAGGAACCATGAGTTCCTGAGAGGTGAAGATCTTTTTTTTTTTTTTTTGGACAGAGTTTCGCTCTTGTTGCCCAGGCTGGAGTGCAATGGCACGATCTCTGCTCACTGCAACCTCCACCTCCCAGGTTCAAGCTATTCTTCTGCCTCAGCCTTCCGGGTAACTGGGATTACAGGCATGCGCCACCATGCCTGGCTAATTTTGTATTTTTAGTAGAGACAGGGTTTCTCCATGTTGGCCAGGCTGGTCTCGAACTCCCGACCTCAGGTGATCCGCCCACCTCGGCCTCCCAAAGTGCTGGGATTACAGGCATGAGCCACCGCGCCCGGCGAGAGGTGAAGATCTTGAGAGTGGTTTGGCCTGGTAGCAGCAGCATGGTGGGCATTAAGAAGATACCTTTGCATTTCTTTTTTTTTTTTTGAGATGGAGTCTTGCTCTGTAGCCTAGGCTGGAGTGCAGTGGCACCATCTCGGCTCACTGCAACCTCCACCTCCCAGGTTCAAGCAATTCTCTGCCTCAGCCTCCCGAATAGCTGGGATTACAGGTGCCCGCCACCACACCCAGATAATTTTTTTGTATTTTTAGTAGAGATGGGGTTTCACCATCTTGGCCAGGCTGGTTTTGAACTCCTGACCTAGTGATCCACCCACCTTGGCTTCCCAAGGTGCTGGGATTACAGGCGTGAGCCACCGCGCCCAGCTAGAAGATATCCTTGCATTTCTAAAAGACTCCCATGCACTACATCCATGTCTTCCTTCATTCACGGTGCTAGAAGGACTACATGTTAGGGGACACTGAGGCATGAAGCAGTGTGGCTGTAGGCCAGTATCTTAGTCACCCCATTCCTTGCCTTGGAAGGGTATGACGCCTTTGGGCTCTTCCAGCCCTCTCAAAGGGGTACCAGCTGGCACCACAAAGCAGGAGGTGCTCACTGCCTGCTTGAAAGGCATTCTTGTCTCAGCCACAGTTCGGGCTTGGCGGCAGCCCTGTTCCCTCTCAATGTCCCAGTGTCTCCACCATCACTTCCTCTTGCTCCCCAGCCGGAGTCTCTGCCAAGAGATTCCTTACCAGGGACATGAGGATTGGACCTCAGGGAGACAAGACCACTGCCTTAGTCAGGAGCTGAAGCAGTGACAGGAAATGGAATATGGGGTATGGGATGAAGCTGGGAAAATCTGTCATGGGAGCAAATATAGTCCCCTAATACTTTGACCTTCTCCCTACATTGTACTTTGAGCCTCATCTTTCCTCTCCAAGGCCCTGACCATGGCCTCGGTCTGCTCCAAACCTACTTCCAATGGTCAGGATCCCTAATTCTCACTTCACCTAGCTGCTGTCTCTATCCCCAGTTCTTCTCACGGCCATTTAAAAAGAGCCCCTGGCATGTGCCTGTAGTCCTAACTACTCTGAAGGCTGAGGGTGGAGGATCGCTTGGAGCCCAGAAAGAAGTTTGAGGCTACAGTGAGCTGTAATGGTGCTACTGCACTCCATCCGGCTTGGGAGACAGAGCGAGACCCTGTCTCTAAAAATATTTTTTTGGCTGGGTGCGGTGGCTCACACCTGTAATCTCAACACTTTGGGAAGTTGAGGTCAGGAGTTTTGGGTCACTTGAGGTCATCAGTTCAGGACCAGCCTGGTCAACATGGTGAAACCGGGTCTGTACTAAAAATGCAAAATAGTGTGGTGGCGTGCGGCTGTAATCCCAGCTATGCGGGAGGCTGAGGCAGGAGAATTGCTTGAACCTGGGAGGCAAAGTTTGCAGTGAGCTGACATTGGGCCACTGCACTCCAGCCTGGGTGACAGAACAAGACTTTGTCTCAAAAAATAATTTTTTTTTTTTTTTTTTTAAATAAAAAGGCCGGGTGCAGTGGCTCATGCCTGTAATTCCAGCACTTTGGGAGGCCAAGGTGGGCGGATCACCTGAGGTCAGGAGTCTGGTCAACATAGCAAAAACCCATTTCTACTAAAAATACAAAAAAATTAGCCAGGTGTGGTGGTGGGTGCCTGTAATCCCAACTACTCAGGAGGCTGAGGCAGGGGAATCTCCTGAACCCGGGAGGCGGAGGTTGCAGTGAGCCGAGGTCACACCACTGCACTCCAACCTGAGCAACAACAGCAAGATTCCATCTCAAAAAAAAAAAAAAAGAAAGAAAAAGAACCTCCTGTTCCTTGGAGGCCCCTAGTACACCCCTAGCAACTCCAGAATGAGCTCTGCTTCCTGCCTCCTGGGTTGGGATACTGAGCTGCAGTCTTGGGCCTCTGTTCTTCTTCCCATGACTCCATGTGAGTCTGCCCTGAGGTCCAGTTCTCACTGTCTAACCTCTTTTACCTGTAATTCTCCACCCTCTTCAACTCTTCCCTGACCCCTCTGTTCTGTTGTGGATGTCTCTAGGTCTCAGTCCTAAAGTGTTGCCCTTCATTCTGCACTTCTCCTCCCCTCTCCCTAAGCAGTGCGTCCCTCTTTCCACAGGAGGAAGTTCACTATGGCTCCAGTCCTCTGGCCATGCTGACGGCAGCGTGCAGCAAATTTGGTGGCTCCAGCCCTCTGCGGGACTCAACAACTCTGGGCAAAGCAGGCACAAAGAAGCCGTACTCTGTGGGCAGTGACTTTTCAGCCTCCAAAACCATGGGGGATGCTTATCCAGCCCCCTTTACAAGCACTAATGGGCTCCTTTCACCTGCAGGCAGTCCTCCAGCACCCACCTCAGGCTATGCCAATGACTACCCTCCCTTTTCCCACTCATTCCCTGGGCCCACGGGCACCCAGGACCCTGGGCTACTAGTGCCCAAGGGGCACAGCTCTTCTGACTGTCTGCCCAGTGTCTACACCTCTCTGGACATGACACACCCCTATGGCTCCTGGTACAAGGCAGGCATCCATGCAGGCATTTCACCAGGCCCAGGCAACGCTCCTACTCCATGGTGGGATATGCACCCTGGAGGCAACTGGCTAGGTGGTGGGCAGGGCCAGGGTGATGGGCTGCAAGGGACACTGCCCACAGGTCCAGCTCAACCTCCACTGAACCCCCAGCTGCCCACCTACCCATCCGACTTTGCTCCCCTTAATCCAGCCCCCTACCCAGCTCCCCACCTCTTGCAACCAGGGCCCCAGCATGTCTTGCCCCAAGATGTCTATAAACCCAAGCCAGTGGGAAATAGTGGGCAGCTGGAGGGGAGTGGTGGAGCCAAACCCCCACGGGGTGCAAGCACCGGGGGCAGTGGTGGATATGGGGGCAGTGGGGCAGGGCGCTCCTCCTGCGACTGCCCTAATTGCCAGGAGCTAGAGCGGCTGGGAGCAGCAGCGGCTGGGCTGCGGAAGAAGCCCATCCACAGCTGCCACATCCCTGGCTGCGGCAAGGTGTATGGCAAGGCTTCGCACCTGAAGGCCCACTTGCGCTGGCACACAGGCGAGAGGCCCTTCGTCTGCAACTGGCTCTTCTGCGGCAAAAGGTTCACTCGTTCGGATGAGCTGGAGCGTCACGTGCGCACTCATACCCGGGAGAAGAAGTTCACCTGCCTGCTCTGCTCCAAGCGCTTTACCCGAAGCGACCACCTGAGCAAACACCAGCGCACCCACGGAGAACCAGGCCCGGGTCCCCCTCCCAGTGGCCCCAAGGAGCTGGGGGAAGGCCGCAGCACGGGGGAAGAGGAGGCCAGTCAGACGCCCCGACCTTCTGCCTCGCCAGCAACCCCAGAGAAAGCCCCTGGAGGCAGCCCCGAGCAGAGCAACTTGCTGGAGATCTGAGCCGGGTGGAAGGTCTCCCACCCCAGGGCTGCCCTGCCAGTCTCTCTTGGCTCTCTAGACCACTGCTTGCCAATCACTCTCTTTACCCCATGCATGCCATCCTTCAGGGCTCTCTCCCTCTGTCTCCCTCCTGGCCATTCTGGGCTTGGGTATCTCTTTGCATGCCTCCTCAGCTCACGTTCTCTCTTCACCATGAGACTGGCTTTCTGCAAACTCTCATCTCAGGCCCTCCCCTTGTGCCTGATTCCTGCACTCCGGCTTCCTAGACTCTGGCCCTGCCACACCAACACACTTTCTATCTGGGCTTCCAACACTATTTCTCCAACTCACTCCTTGACATGTACCTTTTCTGCTTCTCAAGCTTATTTACTGCTGTCCCTCAGCCTCCAGCCTTCAGTCTTCCCAACTTCTTACACCATTGCTTTCCATTCTCCAGAACTCTTTTTCCTTTTTACAAACACAATGATAATGATAATTTATTGCCCCCTGGTGGCCTCTTCATCAGGGACCATGGTTAGGGGTATTGGGGTTAGTGACCTGGCCAGAGGCAGGGTGCCAAGAGGGGGCAGACCAGTGGGGATCTGATCCCAAAGATGGGGTGACCCCAGGGTCAGGGAGGCTGCCCCCAGGCCTGTATATTTAACCCCTATGTACCAGGAGTAATGAATAGTAATAATTCTATTTATGTAAGTTATGATGACGGGTCAGGTAGAGTGAGCTGGGGAGGGAAGTGGATCCATTTCTGCTAAGGAAATTCTAGTCAAATGCATCTCTGTATAGACAAAATGTTAGTGGAGAAGATCTTGTTAATAGAATGTCTATCATCAGAATCTCAGTTGATAGGGTTGGTTTCTCTTGTAATGAAGTCTCTACAAATTGGGTTAGCTAGATCTCTGCTAAAGAGTTGATGGGGTATCTTTTGATTAGGGGGATCCCTAATATCTCCAGCCCCAGCCAGAAGCTGTGAAACCTTAAGTCTTATGGAGGGGAGAAGGACGGGAATGTACCCCATCTTCCTTGACCCCAGAGCAGATTCCTCCACTGCCCCTCCCCTTAGACACCATGACCCCATCAGGTTAATCCCCTGTTGCCATGGTTATGGAGAGCTTGCAGCTGCCATCTTAGACGTGCTCTTTGGGGAAGCCCATCTAACAGGAGGACATTGGTTTGGGGGTGCACCTCCTGAAGAATGGGTGGGGAAGGCTTTCTCTGGGATCAGATTCAAATAAACCAAGTATGTATTGAGTGCCTACTCTGTGCAAGGCACTATGCTAGATCTGGTGTCTAGAAGCCCTGAGAAAGAACTTACAGAGCTAGGAGGACAGAGGCCCCCAAGCTGATCTGGGGGTGCATCCACGAACCCCCACCCTGGGACTTCGGATGCTCCCATCTCCACCTCCAGTGACTTTTAAAGCCGCTTCGTGCCTTTCCTGTAACTTTGGATCCTCCTTTTCTGTCCCTTGCTGTCTCAAGGCCCCAAGTTAAAGGGTTAAAGCCGCTGGAGCTTGGGGAGAGAACATTGTGGAATAGAAGGGATCATGCCCTTTGTGGAGTCTTTTTTTTTTTAATTTAATAAATAAAAGTTGGATTTGAAATTTTGTCCTGGTGAGAAAAGGAGAAGAGGAAGGGCGAAGCGAGAGCCAATGGTTTTTTTTCCTTAGCAAATTGGGGACTACTCATGGGCGAATATTCTATTGTGCACGTTTGCTTACCTATGCTCGCGGTAAAATAGTTTATCAGCCAGGAGTGGTGGCTCACGCATGTAATCCCAGCACTTCGGGAGGCCCAGAAGGGCGGATCACCTGAGGTCAGGAGTTCGAGAACATCCTCGCTAACATGATGAAACCCTGTCTCTACTAAAAATACAAAAATCTGCCGGGCGTGGTGGCAGGTGCCTGTAATCCCAGCTGATTGGGAGGCTGAGGCAGGAGAATCGCTGGAACCTGGGAGGCGGAGGTTGCAGTGAGCTGAGATCGCGCCACTGCACTCCAGCGTGGGCGGCAGAGCGAGACTCCATCTCAAAACAAAACACAAAACAAAATTGTTTCTTGGTCAAATCCTCCAGCGGTGTTCAGTTTTTGGGAGTGCAGTGCTTTCTGCAGAGCTGGGAAGACTCACTGGTTTCTACCCTGGCCCTTTCTGGACTGCACCAACTGAGCCTGGTCAGGGCAGTGATGCGACCCGAGCGCCGGCACCGCGGTTGCAGCGCGGACTCCTGCGCGGCCCCAGTCGGGCGGTGGTGCGGCTCCCGGCGGGCAGACTGGGCCTGGCACGTAACCCGCCCCCTGCCCCGGGCCTGCAATCAGTCGTGCCCGCCACGGAGTTAGCCGAAGAACAAAAGCCACTCTGTGGCAGCATCCCCGAGCCACAATAGGGCTTTGTGCGGCCCCCCTCCGAAGGTTACCCCGCTGGGCTGAGGGGGCTCACAGGCCGCTCCCCCCGGCCTGGGCCCGACTCCCAGCTGCGCCCCGCGTCGGACTGTCCACCGCGCGGGTCGCAAGAGGCGCTGCTACGGGTGGGAGGGGGCAGGCGATCCTGGGCGGGCTCGGATTACGAGCCCCCTCCCCACCCTGACGCCACTCCCGCCGCCGCCCAGGTGCGAAATCTCCTGCCCTCCGGCTGGGCGCGCGGCTTCAAAGGCGCTTTGAAGAAATCCGAGTTCCGAAGACTTCTTTAGTGGACTGGGGGCTGTGATGGAAGAGACCCGGGAGAGGGGGCTGGGGCGGAGGAAGGGCGGGGGGCGCCTTGGAGCTGGTCTGAGCGAGGCGGCGGCCTGAAGTGGACCCCTGGGATCCCGCCCCAACCCCGCCCGGCGGGCTCCTCCGGACCCCCCAGAGTCTGGCCCTCTCGCCTCCCGGTCTCCGCCTGTCCGGTGCCAGCTCCCGCCCGCCGCAGCCTCGCGGTCCTCCCCTCCCCAACTCCTCGGCCCCTTTCATCTTCCCTAGACTCCGCTTGGGGTTTTGCTGGTTTCTGGGAGATAAAAACCGCTTCAAATAGCGGCGGCGCGCTGCCAGGACAAACAGGGCCGGGCGGGCCATGTGCGCCTGGTTACCGGCCCCGGGTCGGGACGCTGGGCTCCAGCGGGCCCGGGAAGGGGTAGCGGGCGGAGCTCCAGGCACCCAGACTCCAGCGACGACTCCCAAAGTAGGGGGCCCCTTTTAGAAGCGGCCTGCGCGCTGTCTCGGTTCCTGCCCAGGTCGTAGGGAGGGGCCGGCGGAGACCGCCCGCTAAGCGCTCGGAGTCCATAGGGCGGTGGGTCACGGTCGCTGCGTCGCCGGGCCAGCCGCGCCCCCTGGTGAAGTTACTGGGTGAACGCGCTGGGCCTGGACTTGGGCCTTTCTAGAACCCGCAAATGGTGAAAAGCGTTCCACAAACGTTAAATAAGCAGTATGGGGGAGGGGACAGTACTTGTGCCAGGCCAGTGCGGGGGCAGCGGGCGGAACAGCACTGTTCTTCTCTCCAGTTCACCTTACAGGGTAAGATGCAGGCACCTAACCGATCATTATAACCTGTTGGTGAAAATCGAGGTTTCATCGAAGGATGCAAGTTGCAGGCCAGAGTGATTTTTCCTAGGGGTATCTGGGTTTGGATGGTGTTACGACTAAGGTACAAACGGAAACTATCGTGGGTCCTCAGTGCTCTCCACTAATCTGTCAGTCACCGACTCTCTCTCCCTCAAACCTGCCCACTTCCCGTCCTCAGGGAGAGCTTTCCCAGCCAGGTTCCCCAAACCATCCCCAGTGTATACCTTATGCTCTTCAAGCTTTCTGTCACTTCCCAGGTGACGGTGAACTCATATAGGAAATTAAATGGGGCTATGGGAAAAGGTTAGAGCAGGGGTCCCGCCACGGCCCGTAGTGTAGGTGGCCTGTAAAGGAACCGCACACCAGGAGGCGAGCTGAGCAAGCTGAGCTCCGCCTCCTGTCAGATCAGCGGCATTAGATTCTCACAGTAGCGCGAACCCTGTTGTGAACTGCGCACGTGAAGGACCTAGGTTGCCCGCTTTTTATGAGAATCCAACTAATACCTGATGATCTCAGGTGTAACAGTTTCATCCCAAAACCATTCCCTCCCCCGCTCCCCGTGGAAAAACTGTCTTCCACTAAACCTGGTGCCAAAAAGGTTGGGGACCGCTAGGTTAGAGCCTTGCTACTTAAAATGTGGCCTGTGCAGTATCAGCTGGGAATTTTTTGGAACTATAGCCTCTGAGCACCACCCTAGGAGATGCTCAGGTGATTCCTATGTCCCTTAACAGTTGAGAAGTACTAGATTAGAGATCCACTTGCCTTCTCAGGTGAAGTGCATTTTCAGGAGACTCTGGAGCCCTTTGTTTTCTGACCTGGTAATAACTCTCTCGGGGGGAATTTTTCAGGTGAAAAAGAAGGGCAGACATGGAATCCAGAATACTAGAACTAAATGCCCCCTAGATTATTCAATGAGACTGGTTGCTCTTGGGAGTGGGGACTGCCTTCTACATCTTCAAATCACTTAACATTTGTTAATGAACTATGACCAAGGTCACCTAGTTGATGGCACGGTTATAGCTATTAACCTCTGGCATTTGTTTAGCACTTTAAAATTTATTAAATAGCTTCACTTTATTATTTTGTATGGAAAACAACCATATGAAATAATTAGGACACTGCAAATGAGAAAAGTGAGACTCAAAGAATTCAATGTTTTTTCCAAAGTCTGTAAGAGGGGCCCCCATTCTCTTTCTTTCTTTCCTTTCTTTCTCCCTCTCCCTTCCCTCCCGTTTTTTTTGTTTGTTTTTTTTTTGAGACGGAGTTTCGCTCTTGTTGCCCAGGTTGGAGTGCAGTGGCGCGATCTCTGCTCACTGCAACCTCCGTCTTCCAGGTTCAAGGGATTCTCCTGCCTCAGCCTCCCGAGTAGCTGGGATTACAGGCTTGCACCACGATGCCCGGCTAGTTTTGTATTTTTAGTAGAGATGGGGTTTCTCCATGTTGGTCAGGCTGGTCTCGAAATCCTGACCTCAGGTATCAGCCCACCTCAGCTTCCCAAAGTGCTGGGATTATAGGCATGAGCCACCGCACCAGGCTCTTTCTCTCTCCCTTTCTTTCTCTCTTGCTTGCTTGACAGGGTCTCGCTCTTTGACCCAGGCTGGAGTGCAGTGGTGCTATCTTGGATCATTGTAGTCTCGATTCTCCCATCTCAGCCTTCTGAGTAGCTGGACTAAAGATGCTTGCCACCACCACGCTGGCTAACTTTTGAATTTTTTGTAGATGCAGGGTCTTGCTATGTTGCCCAAGCTGGTCTTGAACTCCTGGGCTCAAGAGATCAGCCTTGGCCTCCCAAAGTGCTGGGATTACAGGTGTGAGCTACCACACCCAGCCTCACTTTTATTCTTAAGTGAGAATAACTGGTTTGGGTGTATCTAGGTTCAATTTCTCTGTGACTCACTTTCCTCGTGGTGACAGAACAGCACCCACCTTATGGGGTTGTTAAGATTATAAAAGCACTTATTGTAATAAGTGCTCAGGATAGTTTTGCAGCCCGGCAAGGTGGCTCAGGCCTGTAATCCCAGCACTTTGGGAGGCCAAAGCGGGCAGATCACTTGAGGTCAGGAGTTTGAGACCAGCCTGGCCAACATGGTAAAACCTCGTCTCTACTAAAAATACAAAATTAGCTGGGCGTGGTGGCGCATGCCTGTAATCCCAGCTACTCCAGAGATTGAGGCAGGATAATCGCTTGAACCGGGGAGGCAGAGGTTGCAGTGAGCTGAGATAGCGCTACTGCCTTCATCCTGGGCAATAGCGTGAAACCCTGTCTTTCCAAAAAAAAATAAAATAAAGTTTTCCTTTTTTTTTTTTTTTGAAACGAAGTTTCCCTCTTGTTACCCAGGCTGGAGTGCAATGGTGCGATCTCGGCTCACTGCAACCTCCCCCTCCGGGGTTCAAGAGATTCTCCTGCCTCAGCCTCCCGATTAGCTAGGATTACAGGTGCCCGCCACCACGCCCGACTAATTTTTGTATTTTTAGTATAGATGGGGTTTTCAGCATGTTGGCCAGGCTGGTCTGCAAACTCCTGACCTTCAGATGATCCACCCACCTCGGCCTCCCAAAGTGCTGGGATTACAGGCGTGAGCCACCGCGCCTGGCAGGAAATGTTAGTTTTCCAACCGTCCCCACCTCCCTTTCCAGGACTCCTAACCTTGTGGGTGCAGCACTGTTCCTCCTCTCTGAGGCTTTTCCCTCAGCTTTCCAGCCAGCTGCCTGTGACATAGCCTGTATTTTCCTCTGGGTGATCCACAGGCCTGGGAGGGTTAATTTGGTACTTCCCTGAATGTGGCTTATTTCGGGCTTTCTAAGCGCTAAGATAGTGAGTGGGAGAAGGTGTTCGGGAATTCGGAGCTGGGAAAAACAGTAGTCTCATGGAAAACAACAGAAAAAAACCCCACTCCAGCCTGGTAACCAACGGTTGGCCCCAGGACGTGTCCGCGCTGCTCCCCCTCCGGCCGCCAGGGGGCGCAGGAAGAAGCTTTGGAGGTCTGTCCCGGGACCGCGTACTCGTCCTTCTTTCGCATTAGTCTTTTCTTCACTTCCGTTGAGTGCCGCCTCGCCGTTTGTCCCTTGCGGCTACCCGTCCGCATACGAATCTAGCCCGGGAACCGAGTTGCGGGAGTGCGGTCTGTGCCGTTCCGGCCAGGAGATTTGCCGACTGCAGACGTCCTGCGAACCGGCAAGATGTGCTCCCTGGGGTTGTTCCCTCCTCCACCGCCGCGGGGTCAAGTCACGCTATATGAGCACAATAACGAGCTGGTGACGGGCAGTAGCTATGAGAGCCCGCCCCCCGACTTCCGGGGCCAGGTGGCCAGGGCGAGGAGGGAGGGGACCTACAGACGTGGGGGCGGAGTCGGAAACAACTGGGGAAGGGAGGCAGTGTGGCAGGGGCAGGGTCGCAGAGTCTGGCGGACTGGAAACAGCTTGGCCCCGGCAGGAGAATAGAAGGGCTGGAATCTGTTTTAGGACTGGGATTGGAGTATAACGGGGGGTTAAGGAGCTGTGGAGGAGGCCTAGAGGGAATGAAGAGAATGAGGGAGAATCTAGGGAGTGTGAGGATGCGGGAGAACTATCTAAAAGTTGGGGACAGTATCTGGGAAGGATCAGAAAGATACAACCTGGAACTTTTTTCCGTGGTGTTCCTGGGAAGGACAAGGAAGGGAAACTGACGTTTACTGAGCGTTTGCTATGTAAGAGGCTGAGTCAGGTGTTTTCTAAAAATGTTATATGGTTTCATAATCACAGCAACCCTATGAAATACTATTCTACTTGCGCTAAAATATTATTCCCGTATCTTAGATACGGGAGCTAAGACTTGTTTCCCATTCTCACAAGTGTTAGCTTTGTGGAAATGGGAAACAGACCTCTGGAATCTCTTATACTTAGCCCAGCGGTGGGTCGGAGATGGCAAGGAGTTAAAGATTTGGGAAGAGACTGACTCACCGTCACACCCCTCACTTTTGTGCTATAGTGGATCAATCTTCCTGTCCTACACCTGACCAAGGATCCCTTAAAGACCCCTGGAAGGCTGGACCATGGCACAAGAACTGCCTTCATCCATCACCGGGAGCAAGTGTGGAAGAGATGCATCAACATTTGGTGAGGCACGGCAAAGGGTTTCCTGGGTCATAGTCTGCAGATCCTGGAAAATGAGTCACTACCCCTTTACCTTGGGGTGTTCTTCAAAAGACTTTTATTCAGGCTGTCTCCATGAGAGCTGTATATCCTAAATCATACGAAATTTTTAGTCCTTATTGTAGAACTCAAATGCTCAATAAGTGTCAGGTTGAGGCAGGAGGCTTCCTTGCCCTTCCCAGGAACACTATGGAAAAAATACTTCCATTTCATCTCTAGTAACTTGCCTTGCTTTCTGGCTTGATTAGGTGAACCTGCTCCCTGCCCCCACCTCATGTCATTAGCACTTCTGAGCTTTTACCTAAAGCTCAGCAAGATCAGATATAAGGTTGCACTGAATAATCTCCTACATAGGTCTTCCACTTTGCACTTGTAGGAGTGGAGCTACACTACCTGGTTTCATTTTCTTTTTTTTTTTTTTTTTTGAGATGGAGTTTCACGCTTGTTGCCCAGGCTGGAGTGCAGTGGCACGATCTCAGCTCACTGCAACTTCCACCTCCCAGGTTCAAGCGATTCTCCTGCCTTAGTCTCCCGAGTAGCTAGGATTACAGGCATGCGCCACCAAGCCCAGCTAATTTTGTATTTTTAGTAGAGACAGGGTTTCCCCATGTTGGTCAGGCTGGTCTTGAACTTGCGACCTCAGATGATGTGCCCGCCTCAGCCTCCCAAAGTGCTGGGATTACAGGCGAGCCACCGTGCCCGGCTCATTTTATTTATTTATTTTTTTTTTTTTTTGAGACTGAGTCTTGCTGTGTTGCCAGGCTGGAGTGCAGAGGTGCGATCTCGGCTCACTGCAGCCTCCGCCTCTTGGGTTCAATCAGTTCCCCTGCCTCAGCCTCCCGAGTAGCTGGGACTATAGGGATGTGCCACCACGCCCAGCTAACTTTTTGTATTTTAGTAGAGATGGGATTTCACCATGTTGGCCAGGCTGGTCTGGACTCCTGACCTCAGGTAATCTGCCTGCCTTGGCCTCCCAAAGTGCTGAGATTACAGCTACTGCACCTAGACCTATTAATGGCACATATTAATTCCTTTAAGGGTTATTTATGCCAGGCACAGTGACTCACGCCTATAATCCCAGCGCTTTGGTAGGCTGAGGCCGGCAGATTGCTTGAGCTTAGTAGTTCGAGACTAGCCTGGGGAACATGGCGAAACCATGTTCTTTTCTCTACAAGAAAAGTACAAAAACTAGCTGGGTATGGTGGTATGCACCTTTAGTCCCAGCTACTCGGGAGGCTTATGTATAGGAGGATCGCTTGAGCCTGGGAGGTGGAGGTTGCAGTGAGCCAAGATTGTGCCAGTGCAGTGACACTGAGTGAGACCTTGTCTCAAAAAAAAAAAAGGGTTAATATTTTTATTAATACCATTACCATTTGTAGGATAAATTCCTAGAAATCAAGTTGCTGGCTCAGAGGGTATGTTCATCTGTAATTTTGTGAGCTGTTCCAAATAGTCCTCTGTCAAAATTGTACATGTATATGGTCCCACCAGCAGTGTATGGGAGTGCCTGTTTTCCAACACATGTGCTGTCAAGCTTTGATCTTTGGTACTTCAGTACAGTTTAATGGGCATGCCTGTGTGTGTGAAGTTGAATATCAATTTGTTGAAAAGCCATTCGTTCCCAGGCTCCTTCTTGTCTCCTACTTCTGTGGCTGCTGCTTCTCAGGCTTTTTGGTGGCTCCTCTTCCTGATGTCCCTTAAATGTTGGTGTTTTTGGTGCTAGATTTCCAGTTGATGCACCAGACCTGGTGTTCACGTGTTTGCCAAATTATCCTGCTTGAATATTTCACAGACTTCATATATTCAGCATGCTCAAATCCAGTCTCTTTATTTCTCTCTCCAAATCTGCTCCTCTGGATGGTTCACTTTAAGGAATGATCAAATTACTCATTCAGGAAAAAGTGGTTTGAGTATAGGTTCTGGGGTAGATAGATGGTTGAATCCTGACTGCTACTTTGTACTTAGATTACCTTGTTCATATTAATTAACCTCTTCACACGTTTGTTCTCTCATGTAAAAATGCAGTGATAGTCTGGGCGCGGAAGCTCATGCCTGTAATCCCAGCACTTTGGGAGGCCGAGGCAGGTGTATCACCTGAGGTCAGGAGTTCGAGACCAGCCTGGCCAATGTGCTGAAACTCCGTGTGTAATCCTAATTACTTAGGAGGCTGAGGTACAAGAATTGCTTGCACCCAGGAGGTAGAGGTTGCAGTGAGCTGAGTTCACACCACTGCACTCCAGCCTGGGTGACAGAGTGAGACTCTGTCTTAAAACACACACACACACACACACACACACACACACACACACACACACACACACACTCTGAAACCCCGTCTCTACAAAAAATTTAAAAATTAGCTGGGCATGATGGTGTGCGTGCGTAGTCTCAGCTCTCGGGAGGCTGAGGCAGGAATACCTGAGCTCAGGAGATTGAGGCTGCAGCGAGCTGTGATGGTGATACTGCACTCCAGCCTGGGTCAAAGAGCAAGACCCTGTCTCAATAAAATAAAAATAAATGCAGTTATAACAATACCTATCTTGTAGGATTGTCATAATGGCTTGATTAGTTAATGTGAGGCACCTAGTCCAGAGCTGGCACATTGTAAGCGTATTAGCTGATGTAATTATTACCTAGGTGTTTCTGTTGTATTGCTCTTTCCTTCACTAATGTCTGATTAGTCTTCATATCTTGTTTATGCTAATTCCTAAATCTCTCAAATCTGTCTCTTTTTCTTCATCCCCACCAGTTCAGGCCACTTTCACCTTTTTCCTAGCTTCCTGAAGTAGATTCTTTTTTTTTTTTTTGAGACTGAGTCTCACTCTGTCGCCCAGGCTGGAGTGCAGTGGTGTGATCTCAGCTCACTGCAACCTCTGTCTCCTAGGTTCAAGCAATTATTCTGTGTCAGCCTCTGAGTAGCTGGGACTACAGGTGCACACCACCACGCCCGGTTAATTTTTGTTTTGTTTTATTTTTTTGGTTTCTTTTCTTTTTTTTTTGAGACGGAGTCTCGCTCTGGAGTGCAGTGGCGTGATCTCGGCTCACTGCAAGCTCCGCCTCCCGGGTTCACGCCATTCTGCCTCAGCCTCTCCGAGTAGCTGGGACTACAGGCGCCCACCACCATGCCCGGCTAATTTTTTTGTATTTTTAGTAGAGATGGGGTTTCACCGTGGTCTCGATCTCCTGACCTCGTGATCCGCCCGCCTCGGCCTCCCAAAGTGCTGGGATTACAAGCGTGAGCCACCGCGCCTGGCTTATTTTTTTGGTTTCTTTTTGAGACGGAGTCTCGCTCTGTTGCCCAGGCTAGAGTGCAGTGGTGCAATCTCGGCTCACTGCAAGCTCCGCCTCCCAGGTTCACTTCATTCTCCTGCCTCAGCCTCCTGAGTAGCTGGGACTACAGGCGCCCACCACCAAGCCTGGCTAATTTTTTGTTATGTATTTTTTTTTTTTTTTTTTTTTTTTGAGACAGAGTCTCGCTCTGTTCCCAGGCTGGAGTGCAGTGGCGCAATCTCGGCTCACTGCAAGCTCCGCCTCCTGGGTTCACACCATTCTCCTGCCTCAGCCTCTCCGAGTAGCTGGGACTACAGGCGCCCGCCACCACGCCCGGCTAATTTTTTTTGTATTTTTAGTAGAGACGGGGTTTCACCATGGTCTCGATCTCCTAACCTCGTGATCCGCCTGCCTTGGCCTCCCAAAGTGCTGGGATTACAAGTGTGAGCCACCGCGCCTGGCCTAAGCCTGGCTAATTTTTTGTATTTTTAGTAGAGACGGGGTTTCACCGTGTTAGCCAGGATGGTCTCGATCTCTTGACCTCGTGATCCGCCCGCCTCAGCCTCCCAAAGTGCTGGGATTACAGGTGTGAGCCACTGCACCTGGCCAATTTTTGTATTTTTAATAGAGATGGGGTTTCACCATCTTGGCCAGGCTAGTCTCAAACTCCTGACCTCGTGATCCACCTGCCTTGGCCTCCCCGCGTGCTTGGATTACAGGTGTGAGCCACCGTGCCCGGCCCTGAAGTAGATTCTTAACTGATTTATTTTTCTCTATTCTTTTTTTTTTTGAGACAGCATCTTGGCCTGTTGCCCAGCGTGGAGTGCAGTGGCGCAAACATGGAACACGGCTCACTGCATCATCAGCCCCCAGGGCTCAAATGATGCTCCCTCCTCAGCCTCCCAAGTAGCTGGGACTACAGGCATGTGCCACCACACCTGCCTAAGTTTTGTATTTTTTTTGTAGAGACAGCATTTCTCTGTGTTGCCTAGGCTGGTCTCAAGCTCTTGAGCTCAGGCGATCCACCTGCCTTGGCCTCCCAAAGTGCTAGGGTTGAGCCACTGCACCTGGACTTTTTCTATTTTTTCTCTTTTTTTTTTTTTTCTTCTGAGATGGAGTCTTGCTCTGTTGCCCAGGCTGGAGTGTGGTGGCGTGATGTCGGCTCACTGCAACCCCCGCCTCCTGGGTTCAGGTGATTCTCCTGCCTCAGCCTACCGAGTAGCTGGGATTATAGGCATGGACCACCACGCCCGGCTAATTTTCATATTTTTCAACATGTTTCACCATGTTGGCCAGGATGGTCTCAATCTCCTGACCTCGTGATCCGCCCACCTTGGCCTCTCAAAGTGCTGTGATTACGGGTGTGAGCCACCGCGCCTGGCCTTTTCTATTCTTTTTTTTTTTTCTTCTTCTTTTTTGAGGCAGAGTCTCACTGTGTCGCCCAGGCTGGAGTGCAGTGGCATGATCTCGGCTTACTGCAGCCTCTGCCTCCTGGGTTCAAGTGATTCTCCTGCCCTGCCTCAGCCTCCGGAGTAGCTGGGACTACAGGTACGCACCACCATGCCCGGCTAATTTTTGCATTTTTAGTAGAGACAGGGTTTCACCATGTTGGCCAGGATGGTCTCAATCTCCTGACCTCGTGATCCGCCCACCTCAGCCTCCCAAAGTGCTGGGATTACAGGCGTGAGCCACCGCGGCCAGCCTGGCCTTTTCTATTCTTATCACTCTCTAATTTGCAGCCAGACTGCTCTTTATAAAATGCTGCTGTGTGATCTGTTTATTCTTCTCCTTAGAACCCTTCCATGGCTTTCCATTCACTGTCTTAGAGCAAGTCCCAACTCCTTAACCTGCTCACAAAGCCCCAAAAGTCCTCTGAGCCTTGGTTGTCTCATCCGTAAATGGGTAGAATCTCGTTCAGATTTGTGAGATATGTAAATGAAAGGACAGCATGTAGAGTGCCTGGTACATAGTTGGCACTCATTAAATGTAAGTGCCCATATTTTTAATACATGTATATTGAATGAATGAATGAAACTGGTAGAGAGGGACAGAGGGGATCAGAGTAACCTGACCTACATTTTCCTCCCTTATCAGGCGTGATGTAGGCCTTTTTGGGGTGCTAAATGAAATTGCAAACTCAGAAGAAGAGGGTAAGTATTTTTCCCTCCAGGCTTCCTTAGTTTTGTGGTTATCTCCCCTCCATATTCTTGAACTCACCCCAACACCTGTTGGCTCAGCCTCTTTTAGCCCTATTTTTCCTGTCCTCTCCTCTCCCTACCCAAATAACCCAGAGTGGGTGTCCAGAGTGAGGTGTTGAGAGCACTTACTGGGCAGAAGAACCTGGGGAGTGCCTGTCCTTCCTTGTCTTTCACCTAGAGGGTACCTGGTAAGAGGCCTGTGAATGGTTTAATCAGAGCTGCTTCCTCAACCCTACAGTGTTTGAGTGGGTGAAGACAGCATCCGGCTGGGCCCTGGCACTCTGTCGATGGGCCTCTTCCCTCCATGGGTCCCTGTTCCCCCATCTGTCTGTAAGTTTGGCTTCCTCCCCAGCCCTCTGCATTTGCTGTGTCCCCATCCTACTCTGCCCCCATTCCTATCCTTGCAGGTCAGGGTTGGGTGTGATGACTTCAGAGGGTAGGAGTGGTCCACCTCCCCTGTTAGGAATATTGAGGAGATGGGCTCCTTTTGCCCCAGTGTGTCCTGTGTCTACTTTGTTCTTACAGCTCAGGAGCGAAGATCTGATTGCTGAATTTGCCCAAGTCACAAATTGGTGAGTGCACAAGCCCTGGAGCTTTGTGGGAAGGAAGTCCTGAACCTCGAAACTTACTTTGGGGAGAAGGCAAAGACTCCTACTCCTTTTCTGATTGCTCACCATATTCTCATTCCTCCTGTTCCCCCAAAAAAGAATACAAGAAAAAGTAGAAAAAAAACCATGTCCTTACTGGAAATGAATGTGAGCTTCTGGGCTTGGGTAGGGATAGGTGCAGGAACTCTTTATGTTAACCCCTTCCTTAGGTCCAGCTGCTGCTTGCGTGTCTTTGCATGGCACCCCCACACCAACAAGTTTGCAGTGGCCCTGCTAGATGACTCAGTCCGTGTGTATAATGCCAGCAGGTGTGTGTGGGGACACCAGGTGGGCTCTGACTTGTCAATATCACCTTCCCTTGCCAGCCTTGGTTCCAGGGAGTCCTGTAGTTCTTGAACCTGATTCATAGGGCTCCGTCCAGAACTGGGGTCAGAGAAGCTCCATAACTGGATGTGTGCTTTTTCTAGACCTAACCTTTATCCCCTCCTGTCCTATAGTACCCCTGGCCCCTGGATGGATCATCCTTCTTCTCTGTGGCTTTCCCTCTTTAACTGCACTCTGGTCCCTGGAGCCTTAGTGTTCCTGCCTTGACTCAGTTTCCTGCCCCTTCACCCTTAGCACCATAGTCCCCTCCCTGAAGCACCGGCTGCAGCGAAATGTGGCAGCTCTGGCCTGGAAGCCCCTTAGTGCCTCTGTCTTGGCTGTGGCCTGCCAGAGCTGCATTCTCATCTGGACCCTGGACCCTACCTCCTTGTCTACCCGGTGAGTCCTAGTAGCCTGTCTTACCTTGGCCTGAGAGTTGTGCAATGCTAAGCATGGTGGGTGGTGAGGAGGTCTGAAAGGAGAAGTTCTTTGTCCTCACAGCACTTCCCAGGGCTATGGGAAAAGCAGATGTAAGATCAAGGTGGGTTGCTGAGAATAATCTGGAGAAAGAGAACTAGGGGCTTTTTGGATTATGGGGACAATGTGTCTATGGGTTACGGGGTGGAAAGACTGTCTTTCAGAGGACTATCAGGAGACTTAAAGGAAGTGTGAAGAAAATTAGTACTGATAAGATCAGAAACTAATGAAATTAGAAAAAGAATACCTGTGAGAACTAACTAAAAATAAAACCAGAAACTCGTTCTTTAAATTATTATTATTATTTTTTTTTCCTTTTTGAGACAGAGTCTTGCTGTCGCCCAGGCTGGAGTGCAGTGGTGTGATCTCGGCTCACTGCAGGCTCCGCCCCCCGGGGTTCACGCCATTCTCCTGCCTCAGCCTCCCGAGTAGCTGGGACTACAGGCGCCCACCATCTCACCCGGCTAATTTTTTGTATTTTTAGTAGAGACGGGGTTTCACTGTGTTAGCCAGGATGGTCTCGATCTCCTGACCTCGTGATCCGCCCACCTCGGCCTCCCAAAGTGCTGGGATTACAGGCGAGAGCCACCGCGCCCGGCCTGGTTCTTTAAATTATGAATAAGCTGGGCTCGGTGGCTCACGCCTGTAATTCTAACACTTTGGGATGTGGAGGCGGGTGGATCACCTGAGGTCAGGAGTTTGAGACCAGCCTGGCCAACATGGAGAAACCTTGTCTGTACTAAAAATATGAAAATTAGCTGAGCGTGGTGGTACACACCTGTAGTCCCAGCTACTCGGGAAGCTGAGGCAGGAGAATCGCTTGAATCTGAGAGGCGGAGGTTGCAGTGAGCTGAGATCATGCCATTGTACTCCAGCCTGGGCAACAGAGTGAGACTCTGTCTCAAAAAAAAAAAAAATTATGAATAAAGGCTGGGGACAGTGGCTCACACCTGTATTCCCAACATTTTGGGAGGCCAAGGCGTGAGGATCAGCTGAGGTCAGGAGTTTGAGACCAGTCTGGCCGACATGGTAAAACCCGTCTCTGCTAAAAATACAAAAATTAGGCCAGGCGCAGTGGCTCATGCCTGTAATCCCAGCACTTTGGGAGACCAAGGTGGGTGGATTTCTTGAGGCCAGGAGTTCGAATCCAGCCTGGCCAACGTGGCCCCATCTCTACTAAAAATACAAAAAAATTAACTGGATGTGGTGGTGCATGCCTGTGATCCCAGCTACTTGGGAGGCTGAGACACAAGAATCAGTTGAACCCGGGAAGCAGAGGTTGCAGTGAGTTGACATCACGCCACTATAGCTGCACTCTGGTCTGGGCGACAGAGTGAGACCGTCTCAAAAAAAAAAAAAAAAAAAAAAAAAAAAAAAAGTCCGGGCATGGTGGCTCACGTCTGTAATCCCAGCACTTCGGGAGGCTGAGGCAGGTGGATCATGAGGTCAGGAGATAGAGACCATCCTGGCTAACACGGTGAAACCCTGTCTCTACTAAAAATACAAAAAATCAGCTGGGCGTGGTGGTGCTCACCTGTAGTCTCAGCTACTCGGCAGGCTGAGGCAGGAGAGTCACTTGAACCCGGGAGGCGGAGGTTGCAGTGAGCTGAGATCACGCCACTGTACTCCAGCCTGGGCAACAAAGCAAGACTCTGTCTCAAAAAAAAAATATATATGTATATATATACACACACACAGGTATATATATGTGTATATGTGTATGCACATAGATATATGAATAAAGAAGTAAACCTTTTGGTCAGCCTAATTAAGGAGAAAAAGAAAATCAAAGTATAGGCCGGGCGTGGTGGCTCACGCCTGTAATCCCAGCACTTTGGGAGGCTGAGGCGGGTGGATCGTGAGGTCAGGAGATCGAGACCATCCTGGCTAACACAGTGAAACCCCGTCTCTACTAAAAATACAAAAAATTAGCCGGGCGAGGTGGCGGGCGCCTGTGGTCCCAGCTGCTCAGGAGGCTGAGGCAGGAGAATGGCGTGAACCCCGGGGGGGTGGAGCCTGCAGTGAGTCGAGATCATGCCACTGCAGTCCAGCCTGGGTGACAGCAAGACTGTCTCAAAAAAGAAAAAAAGAAAACCAAAGTATACTATTTTTAGAAGTGGAAAGATATAGATATGGTAGAAAATAGAAGAATTATAAAAGAATATTGTGGACATATTTAGGCCAACAGATTTGAAAATCTGAAGGAAATGTTTGATTTCTTTTTTTTTTTTTTGAGAAGGAGTTTCACTCTTGTTGCCCAGGGTGGAGTGCAGTGGCATGATCTCTACTCACTGCAACCTCAGCCTCCCGGGTTCAAGTGATTCTTCTGCCTCAGCCTCCCGAGTAGCTGGGACTACAGGCACGCACTAGCTAATTTTTGTATTTTTAGTAGAGATACGGTTTCACCATATTGGCCAGGCTGGTCTTGAACTCCTGACCTTGTGATCTGCCCGCCTTGGCTTCCCAAAGTGCTGAGATTATAGAAGTGAGCCACCGTGCCCTGTGGAAATGTTTGATTTTCTAGCAAAATATAAGTTACCAAAGTGGATTGTAGAAGAAAATAATGAGTTGTTTTTTTTTTTTTTTGAGATGGAGTTTCACTCTTGTTGCCCAGGCTGGATGGAGTGCAGTGGCACAGTCTCGGCTCACTGCAACCTCTGCCTCCCGGGTTCAAGCGATTCTCCTCTTGACCTCGTGATCCGCCCACCTCAGCATCCCAGAGTGCTGGGATTATGGGCGTGAGCCACCACACCTTGCCTGTCCTCCCTCTTTTTGTTGCAGGATCTCCCTGATTTATTTTTATAAAGCTAATGTAACCCTGATACCTAAACCTTGACAATAGGTACTATAAGAAAAAAATACGTGATCACAGATTTTTTTTTGGGGGGATGGAATCTCACTCTGTCGCCCAGGCTGGAGTGCAGTGGTGCCATCTCAGCCCACTGCAACAACCTCTGCCTCCTGGGTTCAAGTGATTCTCCTGCCTCAGCCTCCCAAGTAGCTGGGACTACAGGTGCGTGCCACCACACCGGCTAATTTTTTATTTTTAGTAGAGACGGGGGTTTCACCATACTGTCCAGGCTAGTCTCAAAGTCTTGACCTCAGGTGATCCGCCTGCCTCGGCCTCCCAAAGTGCTGGGATTACAGGCATGAGCCACTGCACCTGGCCTGTTTTTTGTTTTTTTTTAGAGATGGGGTTTCATTACGTTGCCCAGGCCGGAATACAGTGGCTATTCACAGACTCAGTCATCGCACACTACAGCCTTGAACACCTGGGCTCAAGTGAGCCCCTTGCCAAGTAGCTGGGACTACAGGTGTGTACACCGTGCCTGGAAGGTTGTTGGTTTTTTGTTTTTGTTTCTACTAAAAATACAAAAATTATCTGGGTGTGGTGGTGCGTGCCTATAATCCCAGCTACTCAGGAGGCTGAGGCAGGAGAATTCGCTTGAACCCAGGAGGTGGAAGTTTCAGTGAGCTGAGATAATGCCATTGTACTCTAGCCTGGGTGACAAGAGCAAAACTCGATTTAAAAATATTTTTTTAAATAAATGAACAAAAAACAAGGCCAGGCGTGATGGCTCATGTGTGTAATTCCAGCACTTTGGGAGGCTGAGGCAGCTGGATTGCTTGAGCCTAGGAGTTTGAGACTAGCTTGGTCAACATAGATGCTGTCTATACAAAAAATAAAAATAAAAAAACTAGCTGGGCGTGGGGTGTACGCCTGTAGTCCTAGCTACTTTAGAGGCTGAGGCAGGAGCCTCAGGAGTTTGAGGCTGCAGTGTGCTATGACTGTCACTGCACTCCAGCCTGGAGTGTGAACCACCATGCCTGGCCCACGAAATATTTTTTACAGCATTATGTATAATAAAAAATTACAAGTCAAATGTCCATTTGTAGAGGCATGACTGAATAAATTATAGTTCATCTTTTGAGTGGTATACGATGGAGCCACTGAAAAGAATGAGATGAATCTGAACCCACCTGCAAAGGCAGCTGTGATTTATCGTAAAGTTCAAGAGAATTAAATTGTACATCCGTGACTAAGACTTCACTGGAGCTGAAGGTGGTTATAGTTAAGTGGAAAGAGAAGGTGGCATTAATTCAGGTAGTAGCCTTCATCTGTCAGGCCAGGCACATGGCTCTGGAAATACACAGCTGCAGACACATGGCAGGCGCCCTCAGGTAGTTCCCTGCTGGTGATGGAGGCCGAGCCACATGCAGCATCTTTTTTTTTTTTTTTGAGACGGAGTCTCGCTCTGTCGTCAGGCTGGAGTGCAGTGGCACGATCTCGGCTCACTGCAACCTCCATCTCCCGGGTTCAAGCAATTCTCCTGCCTCAGCCTCCCAAGTAGCTGGGATTACAGGCGAGCACCACCACGCCCAGCTAATTTTTTTGTACTTTTAGTAGAGACGGGGTTTCACCATGTTGGCCAGAATGGTCTCTATCTCTTGACCTAGTGATCCGCCCGCCTCGGCCTCCCAAAGTGCTGGGATTACAGGCGTGAGCCACCACACCCGGCCTGCAGCATCTTTATGATAAGCAGCAAATGTGGGAGCTGCAGAGTTGGGAGGCACTTTGATACGGCAAGGCAGGAGGGCTGTTTGGGAGCACAGGATGTGTTCTGAGGAGTGTTAGATAACTCTGGAGAGAAAAGGTTGGAACCTTGAAGTAATGTCATAGATTATTAATCCTGGATGGATGGATGGCCAGGCTGGATGGCCTGTGGGCAGACAGCTGTGTTCTGGGGTGGGACCTGATATTGCCCCAGGGCAATACCTTCTAGGTTACTGGTTAGGTTTTGCCTTCTCATGGCCTATCTCGTGAAAGCACTCTCTTTCACCCTGGCCTGAGACCTTGCAGATTACCTCTTCTCTGTTGACCTGCTCATGGTGACTTGGTCTTTTTTCCCCTTCGCTGTTTTTTTCTTTTAACTTCCACAATCCTTATTCATTTTTCACAACCTGGATTTGAGCCCAGAGTGGGCCATCAGAATAGGAGGTTTTAGCAGGAGGCAAAGAAATAGAATTTTGGGGATGGCTTCTTGTTGTCTTCTGACTCCACATCCTGTGTTCCCCTCCAGACCCTCTTCTGGCTGTGCCCAAGTGCTGTCTCACCCTGGGCATACACCTGTTACCAGCTTGGCCTGGGCCCCCAGTGGGGGGCGGCTGCTCTCAGCTTCACCCGTGGATGCTGCTATCCGGGTGAGTGGGTCCCTGCCCCTCATGCGCATTTCAGTCCTGGCAAAAGTGTTCCTCACTCGGTGGTGGAAACATCTTGGGGGAAGGAGGAGGGACCTTGGTCCATTCAGTCTTAAACTTACCCAGAGAGGAGCTTTGCCATCAGACTCATGAGGTTTAAAATTCCGCTGTCTGTAATTGTCGGCATGAACCTGTGCCTCATGTTTCACAATCCCTCTCCCGCTTCCTCTCGTTTCTGGCTCTTTGTACATTAGAGAGGCCAGCCCACTGTGAGATGATAGGGTGCTTGAGTTTTCCCTTATCTCCTGCCCCACTCTCCTAGGTATGGGATGTCTCAACAGAGACCTGTGTCCCCCTTCCCTGGTTTCGAGGAGGTGGGGTGACCAACCTGTTCTGGTCCCCAGATGGCAGCAAAATCCTGGCTACCACTCCTTCAGCTGTCTTTCGGTGAGTGGGAGAAGGGTGGAGGGAGGGCAAGGACCTAGAGAAAGGCACTTAGCTCCTGGAAGCTCTGTCAAGGGAGGTAGGTCCGAGTTTTGGAACTTAGAGGTCCTGAGCTGTAATTTGCTTTTCTCTGGCTCAGAGTCTGGGAGGCCCAGATGTGGACTTGTGAGAGGTGGCCTACTCTATCAGGGCGCTGTCAGGTAAGAGGGGACTCTTGATTCACAGACACTGGGGAGGAGATGATTCCAATGGGCCCCTGATGCTCCCAAGCCTGGCCACCTCTACTTTCCCTCCTGCATTCTACTATAGACATACCTTCTCCTGCCTTTTGCTCCCTGACCCCAGACTGGCTGCTGGAGCCCAGATGGCAGCCGACTGCTGTTCACTGTATTGGGAGAGCCACTGATTTACTCCCTGTCTTTTCCAGAACGTTGTGGTGAGTTAGGGCAACACTTCAGTATTTGGGGTGGTCAGAGGGAGGCAGCAACCTTTGGTAAGATGCAGCTCTGAGGGATAAAGGGAAATATAGAAGCTTAGGAGATTTCGAGGTGTTGATGCCTTTGGTGAGCTGGCGGGGGACCAGTGAGAGGCCTGTTTGTTGCAAGAACCTCTCTGCTCTTATCCGTCCACAGGTGAGGGAAAGGGGCGCGTTGGAGGTGCAAAGTCAGCAACGATTGTGGCAGATCTGTCTGAGACAACAATACAGACACCAGATGGTGAGGAGAGGTGAGCTGAGTGGTTGAGGGAGTGGCAGTGAAAAGCAGGTGGAAGGGACCACACTGAAACTCTCCTAACCTGTCCTTACCCACAGGCTTGGGGGAGAGGCTCACTCCATGGTCTGGGACCCCAGTGGGGAACGTCTGGCTGTGCTTATGAAAGGTAAGAGGCAAGGATGAAGGGCTCAGCCCACAGCCATCTTCCCAGTTAATCTAGTGAGGCTGTGCCCTGGCCTGGAGTTCTCCTCTGCCCCTGTCCTGGGACTCTGCCTTCAGAGTTCCTCCCCTATCCCTGGATCCATTTCTTACAGGAAACCCAAGGGTACAGGATGGTAAACCAGTCATCCTCCTTTTTCGCACTCGAAACAGCCCTGTGTTTGAGCTCCTTCCCTGGTAAGTGCCATGTGGGCCCTTAGGTCTGGACTTCTCACCAGCCTTCCTGCACAAAACCCACATCCCACTACATTCAGCTTCCTTCTCGCCTCCGGTTGCCTGCTCACCTTTTCTTCTAGTGGCGTTATCCAGGGGGAGCCAGGAGCCCAGCCCCAGCTCATCACTTTCCATCCTTCCTTCAACAAAGGGGCCCTGCTCAGTGTGGTGAGTGTGCCAGGCTGCTGGGGCTTCCAGGAGTTGGATGGAGAAGCTGAGGACCTTGGCTGCTGTATGGCTCTGCCAGGTGGCCCTTCTTTGGGCCCAGACTCTGATCCTTTTCCTTCCCTTCTCTGCAGGGCTGGTCCACAGGCCGAATTGCCCACATCCCGCTGTACTTTGTCAATGCCCAGTTTCCACGTTTCAGCCCAGTGCTTGGCCGGGCCCAGGAACCCCCCGCTGGGGGTGGAGGCTCTATTCATGACCTGCCCCTCTTTACTGAGACATGCCCAACTTCTGCCCCTTGGGACCCTCTCCCAGGGCCACCACCTGTTCTGCCCCACTCCCCACATTCCCACCTCTAATAATAAAAGTTTTCTACTCAGTTACCAGTCTGTCTTTTCCAGGGAGTTGCATTGGGGTACAGTATGGGAAAAAAGCATGGACTTTGGGTTAAGGCCCTGTTCTGTCACTTTTTAGCCACTTGTGAATTTGGTCACGTTATTTAACCCTAGAAACTATGGTTTCAAATGATTTGTGAAGCAAGGCTGACAAGTTACTGTGAAGAAAATATATCTAGCACAGGGTCTTACACATAAATAGTTGTTTCACTTTTCACAAGTTTCCGGAATGGCGTAGGGCAAGAATGAGTCAAGGACTGGGTCAGTATGAGATGGAAGGTTTTATTAAGACTAGGAGATCTGTGGGAGGTTTGAGCGCTGGGCCAAGGTGGCACGGGCCATGCTCAAGGCACCCTCTCGGGTGCGGTGACCGCCAATGAAGCCGCTTGCATGGACAAAGATGCAGCCAGGGATCCCACTGACCTGGTCCAGGGCCTCGTCCCGAAGACCCCGCCATGGCTCTGGCAGGGGCAGCCTATAAGTGGGCAGAAAGAGGGAGTAGAGCAGGGGTCAGAGTTGGCAGCCTTCTCTTAACAAGGCTGAGACAGGCCTGAAGGTCTGCAGGGTGGTTCCCTAGGGCCTCACCGGCTTTGGAATGAGTGGGGCTCCTTGGGCACACACTGTACTCGCCACTGTCCAGCCTGGTCAGTGTAGATAACAAAGAAGATGGCCACTGGAGGGGACAGCCCAGATTCCAGGTGGTAGAGATGCTCCTTCCAGGGACATCCACCTTTCGCCAGTTCCACAATCTCCCCACTTGGGTCCACCTGAAAGAGGGAGAGCATAGCTAGAAGGTTTAAGGTAGGCTGAGCATGGTGATCGTGTTTGTAGTCACAACATTTTGGGAGGCTCGGGTGGGAGGATCCATTGAGCCCAGGAATTTGAGACTAGCCTAGGCAACAAAGTAAGACCCTGTGTCTCTACAAAAAATACAAAAATTAGTTGAGTGAGGTGGTGTGTGCCTGTAGTCCCAGCTACTCAGGCGGCTGAGGTGGGAGGACAGCTTGAGCCCAGGAGGTTGAGGTTGTCTGCCACTGCACTCCAGCCTGGGCAACAGAGAGAGAGAAAGAGATCCCGTCTCCAAAAAAAAAAAAAAAAAAAAAAAAGGTTTAGGGTGGAAGAAGCAGGAGCTCCTGTTGATCGGCAGTCAGTAATCCCCAAGCCACAATGCCTCCTCCAAGGCCTATACCTGGAATCGCTGGGCAAGGGCCTCTTCCACCAAGGCCCGGGCTGGCAGCCAGCTGTGTTGGTAGAAATCTAATCTCTGCAGAAACTCCTCTTGAACCAGATCCATTGCACGCTTGAACCCTGCCTGGGAATGATGAGAATTGGAACCATGGTGCTGGCCCAAACTTGGAATTTGCTAGGGCTTAGGAGGAGCAAATGCTCCCATTTTCCCCCCACCCAAGGTTCTTACAGGTCTCAGGGTCTCCTCCCAGGCCACGTTACCTCAGTGTCTTGGTCGGGGTGGTTCCAGGTAGGATTCAGTCGAGCAACTCGTGCACTCAGGGTAGTGGTCAGCGCATATCGAGGCTCCCCCTCTGCCCACTGGGAGATCCCATTGTCTACGGCATCCACCTCCTCCACAAAGTTCTCATACATCTAAGGCAGCAGCAGGGGAAACATTCTTGAGGCTACCTGCTACTTACGTGAAATGTTACATGAGTCAAAGTATGTTCATACACTCTTTCAGCCCTGTGAGGATCTCTCAACATTAACTGGATGAGAAAAGGGAGAATTGGCAAGTTCAGCAGCTTGCTGAAGCTCAGACAGCTCGTTGTGCTGTGACTGGAATTCAGATCACCTGATTGCTAATCCATACTCATTCTGCTGCACAAAGCCCAAACCAAAGCCAACACGTGTAGGGAGGGGACTGCTAACTTTTGAACAAGGAAGGTCTCCAGGTGCTAGAGGCTCTCTGTGGGAGTGGGTCCCTGTGGCTGAAGGCTGGTAAATCTCCAGGTGGGGTGAGTAGGTATTCAGTGACATGGTTAATGAGGTGCAGGAGGGGCTCTGGTTGAGAACACAAGTCAAGTGGGAGAAAATGAGTGTGAGACTGGACACCAAAAGCTGGTTGCTGGGTTAGGGTTCCAGGGAAGCCCATAATGTGCCACATGACATCAGCAGTTGTCTCCTGGGTCTGAATAAATGGTAGGATAATGTCTCAAGAGTCTCGGGGTAGAAACTTTATGCAAAATTACCCTACAAAATAGGCCTCCATAACAGTACACCTGTGGTATGTAGAAAAGTGCTACTCTTGGAGCACTGAGAAAGTAACTCCTATGCCCAGCACTTCTTGGTTTGGACCCCAACCTGATGCTCAGTTAAAACATGGGTTTAGGCTGAGGTGGGAGGATCACTTGAGCCCAGGAGTTTGAGTCCAGCCTGGGCAACATAGCAAGACCCTCTCTACAAAAAATTAAGATATATAATTAGCCAGGCATGGTGGCATGCACCTGTAGTCGCAGCTACTTAGGGGGCTGAGGTGGGAAGACTGCTTGAGCCCAGGAGTTCAAAGCAGCAGTGAGCCATGATGGCACCACTGGACTCCAACCTGGGCAACAGTCTCTCAAAAAAACAAACACGGGTTAAATTTAGTCAGTTGTTGTTGGGATTAGTGGCTAACGCCTGTAATCCCAGCACTTTGGGAGGCCAAGGTGGGTGCATTACTTGGGGTCAGGAGTTTGAGACCAGCCTGGCTAACACGGTGAAACCCCGTGTCTACTAAAAATACAAAAATTAGCCAGGCATGGTGGCAGGCACCTATAATCTCACCTACTCGGGAGGCTGAGGCAGGAGAATCGCTTGAACCCAGGAGGCGGAGGTAGCAGTGAGCTGAGATCGTGCCACTGCACTCCAGCCTAGATGACAGAGCAAGACTCTGTCTCAAAAAAACAAACAAACAAAAACAACAAAAAAACTTTAGTCAGTTGTTTAGAAACCCTTCAGCAGTGGAAGGGAAAACTGACCCAGGCAGTCTAAAATCTTGATATTCCAAAAACTCTATACAGAGGGCAGAAGATGGGCAAGCTACAACTGAGAACTAATGGGCTGGGCGCAGTGGCTCACACCTGTAATCCCAGCACTTTGGGAGGCTGAGGCGGGCAGATCACAAGGTCAGGAGATCAAGACCATCCTGGCTAACATGGTGAAATCCCATCTCTACTAAAAATACAAAAAATTAGCCGGGCGTGGTGGCGGGTGCCTGTAGTCCCAGCTACTCGGGAGGCTGAGGCAGGAGAATGGCGTGAACTTGGGAGGTGGAGCATGCAGTGAGCCGAGATCGTGCCACTGCTCTCCAGCCTGGGTGACAGAGCAAGACTCCGTCTCAAAAAAAAAACAAAAAACAAAAAAAAACTGAGAACTGAATTCAACAGTCTACCTTCAAGAAATACAGCTGACTGAACCTGAGCTTTGACTTGTAAACAAGTAAGTGTCGGCCGGGCACGGTGGCTCACGCTTGTAATCCCAGCACTTTGGGAGGCCGAGGCGGGCGGATCACGAGGTCAGGAGATCGAGACCACGGTGAAACCCCGTCCCTACTAAAAATACAAAAAAATTAGCCGGGCGTGGTGGCGGGCGCCTGTAGTCCCAGCTACTCGGAGAGGCTGAGGCAGGAGAATGGCGTGAACCTGGGAGGCGGAGCTTGCAGTGAGCCGAGATTGCGCCACTGCACTCCAGCCTGGGCGACAGAGCGAGACTCCGTCTCAAAAAAAAAAAAAAAAAAACAAGTAAGTGTCCTCAGTACTGTGCGACCTGACTTGCATGCCAGGGCCACTAGCCATATTCGTTCCCCAAAAGCAGGAAGCTGCTTGCAGGGGACACCGGTGGAATCCAAAGACAGTTTCATAATAAAACTCTTCTCAGCTGAGCTTCCCAATTTATGTGCCACTAGTGAACTACAGTGGTGCCTAACACACGCTCCCCTCAACCTTCAGGGCAGCCAGAACCTCTAAGCCATCTGCTTCCACATAAGCAGCCTCCCCTCTGTTTACCCAAAGGTGCTGAACAATTGCTGTTTGTGTGTGTCAAGAAAAAGATGGGGCCATGCTGCTTTATGGTTTTCAAAACCCTTCCCCATATATTACAGCATCCACTTCTCACAACCACCCCAGGATGTGGGCAGGGGAGGTATCACCATTCCTTTGTGAGATGCGCCTGACTGAGGGAGAGGATGAGTGTTGGGCCTGCTATAGGCCAGGAACCCTGACCCGAGGCCCAGTGCTGACTGCTGTGTGAGCACTGCTCCCAGGCAGCCTGCTGGAAATGCATGTGGGGGGCATCTCTGTCCTCAGGTCCCCACCTTGTCATAGAGGGTGCCCACCATGCTGTCCTCTTCACTAGTGCCCAGCAACTGGGCCAGCAGCTTGTGCCCGAAGTGCAGATAGATGAGTCCCGCACTGCTCAGCTTGGTCTGCCACGGCTTCCCAGGGGACAGGGAGCTCATGGTCTCTGTGAAAGACCTGAGGAGCACAGGGAGGTGGGGCTGAGGTGAGGCACCTTGGCTAGAGTCTCCATGCATTCATTCAATGGTTAACTCAATGCTTCCTATCTGCCACATTTTATGTTTTATTAGACATTAAGGACAAAAAACTAAGACACCGTCCTCGCTTTCAGATTCATCTGCCGGAGGCCGACAAACACAACCCCCTGAGTACTCTCACTAGACGAGACAAGGGAAAGGAAGGAAGGGATGAGGAAAGGGTTCAGAGGAGAGCCTTCAGGTCAGTTCTGAAAGATGAATTAGTGGGTGTACACCAGACAGACAAGGGGTGAAAGAGAAAAAGCATTCCAAGCAGAGGGAACAACATGAATGATAGCTGAGAGACAAGTGTCTTGATGGAACTTCAGGAAAGGCAGCTCAGGTGTGAGAAGTGAATGGCAAAAGAAAAAGCTGGAAGGGCAGGCAGGGCCAGACCATCGGACTTTATCTGTGGGTAATCGAAGTCATTGGGGGATTTTTAAGCAGGCAGGTGCATGTTACAGCATTGGAGAACAGCATGGAGAACAGATGCAAGGAGATTACCTGCAATGGTTCAGGTGAATAAAGAAGGCAAGAATTTGAACAGCAGTGGGGCAGAAAATAGAGAAGGCCGGGTGCAGTGGCTCACGCTTGTAATCCCAGCACTTTGGGAGGCCGAGGCGGGTGGATCACGAGGTCATGAGATCGAGACCACGGTGAAACCCCGTCTCTACTAAAAATACAAAAAATTAGCCGGGCGTGGTGGCGGGCGCCTGTAGTCCCAGCTACTCGGAGAGGCTGAGGCAGGAGAATGGCGTGAACCCGGGAGGCGGAGCTTGCAGTGAGCCGAGATTGCGCCACTGCACTCCAGCCTGGGCGACAGAGCGAGACTCCGTCTCAAAAAAAAAAAAAAAGAAAATAGAGAAAAGATATAACAGATGTTAGGGAAGCAGAAACTACAGCCATGATTTCTAAATACCAATCCATCTCAGAATTACCTAGGGAGCTCCATTTGTTAACTGACTTTTATTATTAAATATTGAGTAAATACAGGCTGGGCTCAGTGGCTCACACCTGTAATCCCAACACTTTGGGAGGCCAAGGCAGGTGATCACTTGAGGTCAGTAGTTTGAGACCAGCCTGGCCAACATGGTGAAACTCTGTTTCTACTAAGAACGCAAGAATTAGCCGGACATGGTGGCGCATGCCTGTAGTCCCAGCTACTTGGGAGGCTGAGGCAGGAGAATCACTTGAACCCAGGAGACGGAGGTTGCAATGAGCCGAGATTGCATCACTGCATTCCAGCCTGGGTGACAGACGAGACTCCGTCTTAAAAACAATTTGATAAAAGGAAGTGGTCAATAATGCCAAGTGCTAAAGAGATCAGTTGAGACCCTTTACCAGCTCCCTGGTTTGGTGCTGAGGTTGAGCAGTTCCAGAGGAGATACTGGGAGAGTGGGCTTGAGGGAAATGAACTGGAAAGAAAGAGGTGAAGCCATGGTCAGCTGTTTTTTGAAGGGTAGCTGAGAAGTGAGCGTGAGAGCTTAGGCTGTAAATATTGGGAGGGTTTCCTCCTGACATCATTTATAGTATGTATGCTAAAAAAAGAAAAAAGGAGAGAGACTTGAAACATCATAATCCCTCTCTCCAAGACAATTACTTTTCGTGGTGTGGTATAATTGAGAGAGGGTTTTGTTTTTATACCTTTGTTTCTTTTCAAGATGGAGGATACTTGAGAAGGGTTTTAGGCTGTAGGGAAGGAGAGGCAGAGACACTAGTGGAACTGTGACAGGAAATCCCAGAGGATAGGCTGACAGTGGCTCACGCCTGTAATCCCAGCACTTTGGGAGGCCAAGGGGGGCAGATCACAAGGCCAGGAGTTCGAGACCAGTCTGGCCAACATGGTGAAACCCGTCTCTTCTAACAATACAAAAATTAGCCGGGTGTGGTGCTGGGCGCCTGTAGTCCCAGCTACTCGGGAGGCTGAGACAGGAGAATCGCTTGAACCTGGGAGACAGAGGTTGCAGTGAGCCGAGATCGTGCCACTGCACTCCAGCTTGGGCGACAGAGGGAGATTCCGTCTCAAAAAAAAAAAAAAAGAAAAAAAAGAAAAAAGAATCCCAGAGAAGAAAGTAATAGACTGGAAACATGACAGAGGATTAACCTCCAATAGAAAGGAAGAAAGTTCCCTTAACTGGTAGGAGGGAGCTGAGGATGTTTGAGGTGGGAGACTGAGGAAATGCTCAACTTTTGAGAAGTTCTCTTTTGAGAAGAGGCAGGGACGCTCAGTTTGATGCGGTAGAGGCTTGAGGGGGAAGAAAAGGATTGGAATGGGCTACCCTTGAGCAAAAAGGATTTCCCTTTGGAAGGGTGTAAATGAAGTAGAAAACTTCACACATCTGAACTGTCACCAACTGCCACAATCATGTGGGCCCAGCAGTTACGTGCAGCAGCAAGGGCACCAGAATGGATTGATTAATCACAGATGGGTTTATTTAGTTGGGGTGATGAAGTTGCTGGTGGGAAAAAAGCCTTGGCTAAGGAAGGAGACGAGACAAGGGGCCTGAGGGACTCCCTGGGAACCAAGGGAGGTCCCAGGCCAGGGAGATGGGTGAAGAACAGGCAGGGCCGGAAGGATGGTGTAGTCCTAGTGGGAGTTTGATTTATATGATGAGGCAGTTCTTTTCGCTGGCGCGGACCACGGCAGTGGATGGCTGAATTGGAGCACAGAGGAAAGCTGAGGTCAAGGAAGTTAAATAAATGGTATCTGAGAACCTACCTCTGGTGATGGTCATATCGGTGTCTCCGAGGGTCGTACTCGCCTCCCACGTCCACCACGATGTCACAGGAAGCGAGTTTTTCGGGATCCCGGGTCCGCACAATCTCTGCATCCTGCGAGGTACACAGGGGTGAAGGGGCTGCCGGGTGTCGCCGGGTAGGGGATTAATGCTGGACTTCAGGGAGGTAGCGAGGGTAGGGAAGGGTGCTTGGGCTGCCGGGCGCTATCGGAGGGACCCTGTTGGCGAAATGCCATCCACCCCGGAGGCATGCATGCACGCAGTCTCAGGGTCACTTTTCGCTGACCGTACCCGGTACTCCGGCAGGAGGCGAAGCAGTGCGCATGCCAGTGCCTCGTCGCAGTGGAAGGTGCCATTGTGCGTCCCGATTCGGGGCGGTACCATGAGTTTGCTGCGGGGTCGTTTTGGGGGCGGGACGGACTCTGGGCCGAGCATGCGGTGCCGGGTATAGAGGAGTGGCGGCGGCAGCAGCAGTGTAAAGAGGCCGCGCAAGAAGCAGTGTCTCATAAGACGCTCCCTGCAGGGAGGCAGGAGCGCCGACCCGGAAGAGGAAGCGCCGCGCAGCCCCACTTCCGCTTGCCAATCGTTCCCTTGGCAACCAGCTCCGCAGAGTGAGCAGCAGTACACTCCCAGCCTAGGATTTCTTCCAGCTGGTCAAAGGGCCCTGCGGTGGAGCCTCCAAGAGGAGCATCGCATCACCCCAGCGCATCAGGCTCTGGGACGGGGCCCACACTCTCGACCACCCCCCCATCTCATCACCAGTCCCTTGCTTAATCCAAGAGGAGACCAACATTCTGCCCAGCTGGCACATTTATTGGCATTAAAACACAAGACCCTTCCCAGCACCAGGAAGCCACGTTCAAAGGGTGTCCCTCTGCCCCATTTCTGCAAAAACTATCAGGCCTTAGCAGTAGCCTGAGCTGCCCCCAGGGCTGTGAGCTGCTGAATCTTCTGACTCATCATTTCCATGACGGCTGTGGAAAAAAATAAGAGTCAAAGGTTAGGAGCAAAAAGGAGAACCTAGAGTTAAGGAGAAGTGACAGGCAAGTTTAAGGACAGGCAGACAACTAACTGCAGTTTGTTAATAACTTTTTTTTTTTTTTTTGAGACAGAATCTTGCTCGTCACCCAAGCTGGAGTGCAGTGGCACCAATCCTGGATCACTGCAACCTCCGTCTCCCGGGTTCAAGCGATTCTCCTGCCTCATCCTCCCGAATAGCTGGGATTACAGGCATGCACCACCATGCCCAGGCTAACTTTGTGTTTTTAGTAGAGACGGGGTTTCACCATGGTGGCCAGGCTGGTCTTGAACTCCTAACCTCAAGTGATCCACCTGCCTTGGCCTCCCAAAGTGCTGGGATTACAGGAGTCAGCCACCGCACCTGGCATTGTTAATAAAACTTCAACTCAGTGATCCACTGTGGGGTCACTAACACAAATTCAGGGTCTACAATGCATCAGTCAATATGCTAACACAGCTGGGTGTGGTGAGAATGAGACTCTGCCTCGGAAAAAAAAACAAAACTGCTAACCAAAGATATAAAAACGAACACAGTATGGTATTAAATGAGTCTGACATAATCAGAAAACTACGATGTGGAAAGATTTTTACCTTTGGAACGCTGGTTCTGAATCCTGATTGTAACAGAGGGGAACTTTTTAAAAAAAAAACAGACCTTGGTACAACTTCCCCTCCTTTGACTTCCAAGTTGATTTAGTCAATCTGGAATGGGCCCAAGCTTTCTTTTTAAACTTCCCGAGTGATTCTCATGTGCAGTCGGGGTTATAATTGCTGGTATTTAGTTCGTTTGGATCATGATCCCTTCCTGTGTGTTCATCTCATTCCCCCATTCCATCCTCATTAAATAGGAGCTCCACCAAAGCACAAACATGATTTCCTTTAAATTTCTCAAACGCTCAACCTACAGATAGTGATTATGCAATACACAGATTCTAAAGATGCCAAAGAGAAACTAAGACATAGTTTTACTCCAGCAAAGGGGACACCCCCATGGTTCACACTGCAATCCATGTTCTTTATCATGGAGATCAGGTCAAGAGGTGCCCCATGAAAAACTTACCCTGTTTCATGGCATGCTTCTCCTGAAGAGCTGGTTGGATTTTCTCCATCTGCTTGGTTAGAAAGTCTATCTTCCTTTTGAAGAAGTCCTTGGCATCCTCAGCTGTCTACAAGATCAGAGGTGAATGAGGGGCTAAAAGGAGACTCCCTCTGGCCATGCTGCACTCTAGAGCTTCCCCTAAATTTCCCTTCCCTGTTCAGAGGGGCATCCACATGCTCTCACTCACCTTCTCTACATAGTACCCAGTTCCCACATCGATGAGCACGTGTTCCACATCATGCAGCTTCCCAGGGACATACATCTGAGAAGCAAGAATTAAGGGAAAAACTAGCCCAGCATGAGACATGATTCCGCCAGCCAGCCTGCTTGGCCTCCAAAGATCCTCCTTTTCCAAAAAGCTACAAGGCATAAGGACTGAATAATCTGGAGGCCTTAGAACAATACCTATAACTCCAAATGGAAAGAAGACAGAGAAGTTGGTTCTTTAAGGAGAAAATGATGTATGCTGGAACACCCTCTTGTCCTACCTCATCCCATCTCTCACTCTCTAAGCAGTTCTTGCAATTCTTCCCATTAGCCCCTCCAGAAAGACTAGACAATGTTTTCCTACTGTTGTAGAGTACTACAAGTAAAAAGCCAGCCTCACTTCCCTTAACACCCTCAATCATGAAGTAGCTAATTCCTGACAAAGTCAACGTTTTGTTTGTTTTTTGAGACAGAGTCTCACTCTGTCACCCAGGTTGGAGTGCAATGGCCCGCTATCGGCTCACTGCAACCTCTGCCTCCTGGGTTAAAGTGATTCTCCTGTCTCAGTCGCCGGAGTAGCTGGGATTACAAGCATGAGCCACCACGCCCGGCTAATTTTTGTATATTTAGTAGAGACGGGGTTTCACCATGTTGGTCAGACCAATCTCGAACTCCTGACCTCAGGTGATCTGCCAGCCTTGGCCTCCCAAAGTGCTGGGATTACAGGCGTGAACCACCGTGCCTGGCTAATTTTTTTTTTTTTTTTTTAACCATTCCCTACTACAATAGTATTCCTGTGTTCCTTTTAGCCTGTCAGTTCTCAGACTACAGATTAAAGGTGCCCTACTGCCATAACTTGCTCATTCAAGTAAAACGTTGAACAGGTGAACACAATCCAGGTTTCTTAGTGACGGTTTAGAAATGAGCCATAATTAAGCTGAAGTTGAAGATTAATTAACAGAGCCAAGCTCCCTGTTTCTATATCCTATTTTTGTCTATTGCCTGTATCTTCTAAGATTTAGCAAAGTGTAAACCACCAGCTTTATCTCCATATTAATGTTCTCAAACAGCAAAGGGAAATATTACATCTCAACTATACATACTCCTTGGTGTTCACAAGACATTAGCTGGATGTTGGTGTGAAGTTAGATAGAAGAGCTACAAAGTGTGTAGTAAGAGTATTCTTGGCTGGGGGCAGTGGCTCACGCCTGTAATGTAATCCTAGCACTTTGGGAGGCCGAGGCAGGCGGATCACGAGGTCGGGAGTTCGAGACTAGCCTGGCCAATATGGTGAAACCCCATCTCTACTAATAATACAAAAATTAGCCGGTCGTGGTGGCGCGTACCTGCAGTCCCAGCTACTCGGGAGACTGAGGCAGAAGAATCTCTTGAACTCAGGAGGCGGAGGTTGCAGTAAGCCGAGATCGCACCACTGCACTCCAGCCTGGGCGACAGAGCGAAATTCCGTCTCAAAAAAGAAAAAAAAAAAAAAAGGGGTATCCTCAAAATCACTGTGGCGAGAGGGTAATCTGAAGTAATCAAAACAATCCCCCTCCCCGCTTTTTGGGGGAGTGAGGGAGAACGGGAGAAGGCAGCAGGTAGCCGTTCCTGTGGAAAGGATACAGAACTCGTCAGTGGGACGAGTAATTCTTTCCCTGTGAAAGCAATGAAGACAAACACCTGGGGAAGGTTAGCGGCTCCAACGTAAGACGTTAAAGAGAGTTCCAACAGGGCACAGCACCCACAGACAGTGTGAAAAGAACGGAAACAGGGGCAATAGGAACAGAGGAATGTCCTGTACATTTCAATTCTAGGTAGGCAACATGCAAAGGATTCACGAAGCGGTATACGATATGTAATGGATTTTCTCGTTTCAGGTAAGAAAAACTGGGTTAGGAGGTGGGACGAGAGAAGCAGGCTCGCCACTTTAGGTTGCCCTCACCCGCCTACCCCATACCCTCGTTGCTCTTGTTCAGCACGTTCAGACAGTCCTTGGCTTCCACATACTTGGTCTGTACCACTTTGAGCTGGGCAATGGACGTGGACAAGAACTCCACTTCCTACAGAGGACGGGGATAGCGGGTCAAGAGAGGGCTAAAGGGAGAAGGGAGCGCGGCAGGGGAGGGGGCGGGTCCTCGGACCGGATAGAGGTTTCGCCTGGGAAAGGTAGGCTCCCAACTTGGAACCGGGCGCAAGAAGTACGCGTGGGCAGGGGGGATGTACAGCGGGAAAGAGGTGCCTCTAAGGCCCGTCCCCACCTGGTCCAGCTGGTTCTTGAGCATTTCTAGCTGCGGCAGATTCAGCTCCGTGATGTTAATAGACTGCGCCATGTTGGGAAGAAAGACTTAACGAAGAGGAAGTCCCTCGGCGAGCAACGCTCTAGCCATGCTCTGCGCGTCTCGATGGCGTCAGGAGGCCTCGCTGCGCCAGACAGCTCTATGATCCTCCGTCCCGGAAGGGAAGGAGGGGCTTGAGCCTCTAAGAGGCTGTTCTGTGAGTTATTTTTATAAAATATTCTAAGCCTAGTACAGTAAAGTAGCAGCAAACAGGACTCCTGCCCACAAGGAACTGCAAAATCTTAAAGTTCTCACGACACAACCACGATATTACAAAGTAGTGTATGTTACTCCACGTGGGTGGTATAAGCTACTGGAAAGCAGGCTGGATTGCCATGGTGACGGCTCGGGGGCCTAGCCCTGCCTCTATCCACCCCGCTTGCTATTGCTGCCTGCTGGTATCCCGCCAGGCCCGATTTCAAATGTTCCGCCCTGCACGGCATGGCAATGGCAGGGAAATTCTAAACTCTTTTTCCCAGATGGCCTCTGAGGCCGAAAGGCAGGAAAAATTAAAAAATAAAAAGAAATCCCTTGTCAGACCGTTCTGAATTGTCCTTGAAAAAAACAGGCATTAGATTGAAAGCTCGTCGAAGGCAGGAACCAACCATGTTTTCATCACTGAACCAATTCTTCCCCTCTCGCTATAACCATCTTCCCCCAGCCGGAAGTAGGCTGACACGTAGTAGGATCTGAAAAAGGGTTTATAACCCGTTGCCAGTGAGGTGGTGGGAGAACAGCAAGGAAGCGCCATTGTCAACCAAGTAGAGCACAAATTAATCAATAAAATGTTTTGGCCGGGCATGGTGGCTCACGCCTGCAATCCCAGCACTTTGGGAGGCCGAGAAGGGCAGATTGCTTGAGCCCAGGAGTTTGAGACCAGTCTGGGCAACACAGTGACACCCCATCTCTACAAAAAATACAAAAATTAGCCGGGCTGGTGGCACACACCTGTAGTCTCAGCTACACGGGAGGCTGAGGTGGGAGGATCGCTTGAGCTGGAGAGTTGGAGGCTGCAGTAGGCTGTGATTGTGCACTCTAGCAACAGAGCTAGACTCTGTCTCTTAAAAAAAAAAGGTTTTACCATGTGCTATATGTGAGGGATACGTGAGAGTGTAAGATACTTGCTTCCCTTGAGCTTAACAATTGCAGAGAAAAACCACACTGGAACTCCACAGATCCACAGACTCTACTGCTAAAGTTATACATTGGTAAGTGTAACAGATGTACATGGGCAGACAGCAGTAGCCTTTAACATCTACTTAGGACGCAGGCAGGGCAACTGAGGCATTAAAACTAGTGCCATGGCTGGGCACGGTGGCTCACGCCTGTAATCCCAGCACTTTGGGAGGCTGAGGAGGGTGGATCACGAAGTCAGGAGTTCGAGACCAGCCTGGCCAATATGGTGAAACCCTGGCTCTACTAAAAATGCAAAAATTAGTGGGACGTGGTGGCATGTGCCTGTAGGCCCAGCTACTCAGGAGGCTGAGGCAGGAGAATCGCTTGAACCCGGCAGGCAGAGGTTGCAGTGAGCCGAGATTGCGCCACTGCACTCCAGCCTGGGCAACAGAGCAAGACTCTGTCTCAAAAAAAACAAAAATAAAAAACAAAAAACAAAACACTAGTGCCACTCCAAGGATACCTGACGCAGGAAGACAGGACGGACGGATGGTACCTGGCCAAAACACTCTCAAAGGGTCTATCACTACCCTTCCTTGGGCCTGTCTCTACTTAGCATTTGGATGCCCCTTTCTCCTCCAGATTTGTCTGCTGAGGCTCAGCCAGGCCCAGCAGGCTTTGTCCTGTGTCTTTGCCTTTCTTCCCCAGGCACTCAAACTTGATCTCCTGTAACCTGTTCCTGTCACCACATAGCAGGAAGGGGGCAGTCATGCCGTGTCTTTAAATGTTCTCAGATAAACTATGCAAAACAGGATTTAAATGATGTATCTTTATTATACTGAGATTAAATCAAAAGGAAATGTTTCATATAAAACACTGGGGAAAATCACTTTAAAAGAGTTATCCTAAGGATTAAATCTAACCTTGGAGGTAGAACAGTTATGAGGCTTCTAGCATCAATAAGACAGCTCCATGGGGTTACCGCAGAGAGACAGGCAAGCCATAGGCTATAGGAGCAGCCCCAATAAGATACTTGAGTCGGGGAGCTTGGCGGGCCTGGTTTACATAGTAGAGAAGGGGGGCCCCTGGGCCTGCTCCAAGCCAGCCCTGCAGCAGAGCTTCCGTGTAGCGATCAATGTCACGGTCAGTCACATCCCAGAGATTACCCAGAAACAAGGGGCTGGGAAAAGAAAAGGGAGAAATACAAAGTAAGGGCTCTAAAACAGAATACATAGGAAAACACCATTGGTGGTGGGGGTGGGTGAGTGGAGAGGATTGAACCAGTGAGAAAGTCCCTTGGCCCTTGGTTACAAGATGAAAACAGAAGGGAGCTAAGGGTTAATGGTTCAGACATGCCAGGGAACTAGGATAGGAGGAAAATGGGACACAAGAGAGGCAGGATTCAGACCTGGGAAAGAACCTGGGGTGAGGGCAGGAGTCTTAATGCCCTAGGATGGGTCTTGCCCTTGGAGACTCACCAACCAGCCATGATGTACTTGAGCACGATGCCAGCCCCTTCCAGGTTTCCATGCACAGCCAGGGCCGCACTGCTACAGCCAAACAGCAGGGCCACTGCCCGACAGCTCAGCCGCAGGACAGCCTGCCCGTCAAGGAAGCGGGCACCAGCCCCATGCCCTGCATAGCTAAGGCAGAAGGAGGTGAGATGAGTCTTGAGCTAGCAGTACCTGGCCTCTGCCTGTGTCTCCAGAGGCTCTCAAGTCCCAAAGCAACCCATGATGATACCATCCTCAGGACTGCCCCTCTCCCCACATTCCTGCCTTAAGCACTCACATATACAAATCATGCTTTGTCAGGGCTTCCTGCACCTGTTCAGGTCTTGGCACCTCCCCAACCACTCCTCTCCAGCCAGCTTCACTGCAGGGAGAAGGCGGGTGTGAGAATAGGGAAATGCATGGCAGGGGTCAGGTGGCAAAGATGGCAGAGGGATCATTAGATAGAAGGTGGGCTGCAACAGCTGTTTCTGGAGAAAAGGCTTGTTGCCCCTGTATGTTGTCTACCCTTCCCCACTCCTCTTCTTGTCTTTGCTCCCCTGACCTGCTGAAATTGGCTCGAAATTGCTCCTCTGTGCTTGACAGGTTATTGTGAGGGTTCAGGACATAGAAGGTACTTCGCGGATCCACCCCTTGACTCAGCACTGGCGAGGCCCCATACTGAGGAGGAGACACTGGCAATTAGGATGCTTGTCTCACCAAGAGGCCCAAGCTCTAACAATCTCAGCCCCTTTCCATGTCTGAGCCATTCCTAGGACCCTCTCTTATCTTCTCAGGTTTCTCTGCCCTTCTTTGTTGAGGTCTTCCCCAATCGCCAGTCATCCCCAGACACCACTCACTGAACCCCACCTCTTTGATGATGGAGTAGCTGAGTAGGAAGCGGAAGGAGGGTAGCCGGGTGACAGGCAGTGCCTGGAGGCTGGGCATGCTTTCCCACGGCAGCTTCTGTAAGTCCTGGGCAAAAAGCACTAAGAGGTTACTGTCCCCAGCCAGGTATATGCAGAAGTCAGAAGGGGCATGAGGATGAGTTGGTACTCACTCCCCACTAGACACTGCCCCTCTGCCCCAGCTCCTTACCTTGTCTAGGACCAAGACAAGGTGGCTATTGCTTGGTACTGTCAGGCCCCGTAGACGTCCTACTGCCTCATTCAGGAGCTCCTGGGCTCGCTCTGGCTGGGTTGGGCACAGCCCATAGGCCAGGGCCTGAATGTCCTGAGGGGTGAGGGCACCAGCACCACTGAGCATGATCTGCAGGGGAACAGTGGTGGTGAGCACCATCTTCATTCATGATGGCTGCTGGGAAAGGATTAAGTCCAGTTTCTTCTCTTTCCCTGCTTTCTTTTTTTTTGAGACAGTCTTGCTCTGTCGCCCAGGCTGGAGTGCAGTGGCGCAATCTAGGCTCACTGCAACCTCCACCTCCCGGGTTCAAGCGATTCTCCTGCCTCAGCCTCCCGTGTAGCTGGGACTACAGGCATGTGCCACCAAGCCCAGCTAATTTTTGTATTTTTAGTAGAGATGGGGTTTCACCCTGTTGGCCAGGATGGTCTCCACCTCTTTACCTTGTGATCCACCTGCCTCGGCCTCCCAAAGTGCTGGGGTTACAGGCGTAAGCCATGGCGCCTATCCTCTTTTTTTTTTTTTTTTTGAGCTGGAGTCTCACTCTGTCACCCAGGCTAGAGTGTGGTGATCTCAGCTCACTGCAACCTCCACCTCCCAGGTTCAAGCAATTCTCCTGCTACAGCCTCCCGAGTAGCTGGAATTACAGGTGCCTGCCACCACGCCCAGCTAATTTTTGTATTTTCTTTTTTTTTTTTTTTTTTTTTTGAGACGGAGTCTTGCTCTGTGCCTCAGGCTGGAGTGCAGTGGCGCGATCTCGGCTCACTGCAAGCTCCGCCTCCCGGGTTCACACCATTCTCCTGCCTCAGCCTCCCGAGTAGCTGGGACTACAGGCGCCCGCCAACACACCCGGCTAATTTTTTGTATTTTTAGTAGAGACGGGGTTTCACTGTGTTAGCCAGGATGGTCTCGATCTCCTGACCTCGTGATCCGCCCGCCTCGGCCTCCCAAAGTGCTGGGATTACAGGCTTGAGCCACCGCGCCCGGCCTAATTTTTGTATTTTCGTAGAGACAGGGTTTCACCATGTTGGCCAGGCTGGTCTCGAGCTCCTGAGCTCAAGCAATCCACCTGCCTCGGCCTCCCAAAGTGCTGGGATTACAGGTGCAAGCCACTGGGCCTGGCCCCCTTCCCTGCTTTCCTCACTCACTTTCAGCAGAGTGGGGTCAGGATATTTCCAGCCACATTCCTGTAGCAGCTGCTGTAGGCGGGAGGCCTCCTGGGCAGGGCCGGGCTCCTCACTGGACGGCAGCAGCAGCCCCTTCCAGCAGCCCAGCACAGACTTCTCTAGGGAAGCGATGAGAACCTGAATGCAGAGGGCAGACCCTTCAGTCAGAGAGGAAACCGAGCTTCTTTCTCACAGGCACTGACATTTTGGAGATGAGAAAACGCATTTTCCAATGTGCATGTCTGTCTTACGTATCTTTCTGTTAGTCATAGAAGGCAAGAATCTAGAAACTTTTTTCATTTTCTGAGACTGGGAGAGTATAGACTATTATCTATCCTTCTGTTGTGACAAATATGAACAGGTGGCAATGAAAGCTAAAACTAGGAACCTGATAGTTGGGTTTAAGTCCTTTTTTTCTGCGTATCTTTAAATATCCATTCCCATATATTCTTCAAGTTCTGGGCTCTGAAGTTCTCCCCAGGTGACATATTTTTAAATTTAGGTCTACACTTCCAGAAAGGATTTGACATGGCTTTAGCACTGACCCAGGCCCTCTGGTAGAGAAGACACTGGGACCCCCCGGGTGATTCCTAGGGCAGGCCTGACCCCACCCCAGGAGCACACACCTCCATCCTGTGGTCCAGTGCCAGCCGCCACGTCCACCATTCTCGCCTGTCAGTACAGCTGCTGTTCTCTTTCTGTGCCTTCTGGATGGCATCGAACTCATTCAGGACTGAACGCAGAGGAAGCTTTGGGAGATGGGGCTGTGAGAGCTCTGCTTGTCCACGTGATCACCATCTCTCCCTCCCTCAACACAGAATGTGAGCAGCTTGACCCGAAGCCCAATCCAACCCAACTTTGCTCCATGGCCCAGGAATCCTACCTTGTTCTGGCCAGTGGGTATCTGCACACTCACTGGGGGACTGTCCTTTTCCAGCCGGGTCAGCAGGAGGGTGTTGCCCACGGTTCCGGGCTGGAGGGTGGCCAGGGCCAACACACACACAGTCACCCCTGACACACAAGATACAGCTAGAATCATTCAGCTGTTAAAGGAATTCCCTTCCCTGTCTTGGGCACTCAATCCCTATTCATCACTCAAGACAGCATCAAGAAGCCTTCCCTGGTCACTAGAGGTCAAGGTGCTCTCCCTTGCTCTAATAGCTCCCTGTGCACAGAGACCATGACTTGTACTTTGTGTCCCTCACAGCAACTAACAAAGTGAGGCACTCAAATCATGTGAATATGTTTCATGTTAGTACAGAAGACCCCAGTCATCTGAACTCACCTCTGAGGAAAGACACTGAATTTGCTGGTAATTCAAAGTTGAGGTTTAAAAAAAAAAACAAACTTTCCTGATTTAAGAGGCTAACAGGTGAAAAGGTATGACGTAAGGGTCATACCTTATGTAATACATCTATGTAAACTAACCAATGCCTAAAACTCCATCACCCAGCTCCTTAGTAAGAAGATGCAGAAGAGGACAGAGGAGCCGGCCAGAAGCCTGCCCGCTTACCACTGGGGATCAGAGCCAGGCGCTCCTGGAAACTCTCCTTTTCAGGCTGGGGGAAGTGGCCAGATCCCAAAGCCCTGAAGGAAAAGAGGCGCTGGATGCGGGCCAGGGGGACATCTCCAGGTGTCTCCTGAAGTCTCAGCCCCTGCAGCTGGTCTGCTATTTCAAGTGATCCTCGGTGCTTCTGGGCCTTGCTGCAAGCAACACAGGGAGGGGTGAGGTCCCATTCCTTCAAAGTCTGGACCTTCTCTCTAGTCTGCCCCAGCAGGAGTCTTGGGGATGGTCAGCACCCACCTGAGCTGTCTGTGGAGGTGGGTGAGCAGCTGGTGGCGACAGGTGATGGAGACAGACTCGGTGACAAGGAAAGCAGTGGCATAAGGATCCCGGTGGCCCAGGCACAAGGCCAGGAAGCGGCAGAGGTGGGCATAGAGCCCACTAGGAGGACAGTGACTAATGCCCCGGAAAGCAACACTCAGGGAGTCACAGATGGAGTCCAGGGTAGAAAGACCTAGAGGAATATCAGGACACTTGGTATAGCTGAATTCCTTATTTCACAGTTGATAGGAACTTTCCAAGAAGGAAGAGTCCCTATCTCATCTCCCACATGGCAAACAGCAACTACCATTTATGAAGGGCAATGTGCCAAGTGGGGTGCCATTCAACTAACAGGCATCAACTTATTCCACCATGCCCCCTAAACCCCATTTTTACAGAAGGAATAGAAGCTTGGAGAGGTTAAGTGACCTGCACACAGCTCATAGAGTGCTGGGGTTCAAACACAGGTTGAGGCTACTGGATCTAGATCAGAATCCAGCCTGGAAAGACTGGGGGTCAAAAGCCCTAGAAGCTCAGCCCTATCCAAGTGACCAACGTCAGGGGTTGCATATTCACCAGTGGCTACAGGGGCTGAGGGGAGCCGGAGCCGAGGACCAAGGTCCTTGTCACTCTCCTTGTCTGGGCATGGGCTGGGCAGCTCCTTCTTGCTGGAATCCAGCCTCAGCAGCTCCCATTCTCCAGAAGCTGCCTCAGGGCCCGGCGCTGGAGCCTTCCCACCTGGGGAGAGAGCAGGCCTTTTTCACAGTGCTCCCTCCCCCTGCCATTCTCTTTGTTCTTCCTTCTGTAATCCACTCCCTTAGAGTCCGCAAAAGAACATTCTTCCTTTACTTCCTTGGCAGCACTTACTGCTTGTGCTTTGCCCCAGAACAAACCCCCAAAACATGCACCTTCCACCTCACCCTTGCTGTCCTACCTGAGGCTGAATCTTCCCCGTCAGAGCCCCTGAGGATCTCAAAGCTCATTTCTCTCCAGTTGTCAGTCAGTTCCTCCTCAGGGATGGTCCTCATGATCTCAGGGCCAGGCCTAGCCTGGTCACTGGCCCTCTGGGGACGCTGCTCCTCACAATGTCTTGATGCCACCTTCTTGGCCCTCCGGCTCCTGCCACTCAGGCCAGGGTTCCCAGGGGCACTACCTGGGGCAACCACAGCATCCGTCTTTAGGCTCAGGCCCTTCCTTGCTCGCCCCCGGCACCGGGAAGCAGTGCCCCGTCTCTTAGGCTCCTCTGCCAGCCAGGCCTCAGCTGAGACAGGGTCTTCCAAGTCACTGTCATCACTGAAGTTCACCTGAGATCACAGTGGAAGGGTGAAGGGCTAAGAGGTCTTCAGTGACAAGACACGTTGTGACAGCAGGTGGCGCAGTGGAGGCACCATCAGGCACCATCGCACAGGACCCTGAAAGATTTCAGAACTTCTCACATGACACCCAACACTCTAGATCAGGGGCAGTGACTCTTGGGTGTGGAAGGAGGGAGAAAATGAGGGAACAGAAGGTGGGATGAAAAGGTAAAAGGAACATTAGAGTTAAGGAAAATGTCCTGTCTGAAACAAAGGGAGACTTGGAACTAGGTCTTGCTGTGAAAGATGTTGGCCTAGCGCAGTGGCTCACATCTGTAATCCCAGCACTTTGGGAGGCTGAGGCAGGCGGATCACCTGAGGTCAGGAGTTCGAGACCAGCCTGGCCATCATGGTAAAACCCCGTCTTTACTAAAAATACATAAATAAGCTGGGTGTGGTGGCACCCGCCTGTAATCCCAGCTACTCAGGAGGCTGAGGCAGAATTGCTTGAACCCGAGAGGTGGAGGTTGCAGTGAGCCGAGACTGCACCATTGCACTCCAGCCTGGGCGACACAGTGAGACTCCGTCTCAAAAAAAAAAAAAAAAAAGGCTGAGAGTGGTGGCTCATGCCTGTAATCCCAGCACTTTGGGAGGCCAAGGCGGGCGGATTACAAAGTCAGGAGATCAAGACCATCCTGGCTAACGCAGTGAAACCCCGTCTCTACTGAAAATACAAAAAGTTAGCTGGGCGTGGTGGCAGGCGCTTGTAGTCCCAGCTACTCGGGAGGCTGAGGCAGAAGAATGGCGTGAACGCGAGAGGCGGAGCTTGCAGTGAGCTGAGATTGCGCCACTGCACTCCAGCCTGGGCAACAGAGCGAGACTCCGTCTCAAAAAAACAACAAAAAACAAACAAAAAAGCAAGATGTTGGGGTACTGCAGATAGCAGATTAAAGTTCCACTAGGCCCTGGGGAGCTATTCCACAGGGACACTTGCTCTATGAAACACTCTCCTCCAGGACTAACCCCATCCAACACCATCACCACCACCTCGCAACAGTCCCACCTCACCTTGAGGCGCGTCTGGACTCTCTGTTGTACCCTGGGGGCCTGGGGAACTTCAGGCTTGCTCTTTGTAGGGCAGACTTCCTCAAACACCGTGAAGGGGACATGAGGGCCAGCTTGCCTGATCCGGCCTGGGGGTTTAGGTGTGCAGGGCGGTCCTCTACCTTCCAGACCTTTCTGAGAGATATTATTGAGGCGCAGGGGAGCAGAGGCTACCTGTTGGCGCCCTCGTCCAGAACGTTTTTGGCCCTGAGTCTTAGAGGGCTCTGAGCCAGGGACACTTTTTATTAATGGTGGCCGCCAGCCCCAGGAGCTTGCAAAAAGTTGGGTAGTACAGTAGCTGAGGCCAGCTAGTTTTGTGAGGGCCCAAATCAAGAGCAGGCTGGCTCGCCAGGGCTCTAGGTGGGGTATCCGTGCTGCTACAAACTTCAGCCCTGACTCTAGAACCTTCTGCAGGCTCTTGTTTGATGGCTGGCTCAGGCCCTCCAGGGCCAACAGTGTGTATGCTTGAGCCAAGATCTCATCCAAGAGGCTTGGAACCAAGGAGGGGGGTGTTTTATGATTCAGGGAAGCTTGGAGAGCTTGGGTGAGGCGCTCGGCGGCTTCAGGACAGTCCTTCAGCACTACCTGCAGCAGATCCAGACCCTGGGCCTGGTGGCCCATGGCCAGCCTCACCCCTGCCGTGACCAATACCCAGCGCAGACAGACTGCTGTGAGGACAGGGCTGGCGCAGAGCGAGCAATCACAGGTGGGTGAATGGGACAGGAAGTTGGGTATGGGCTGGGGCTTGGTTTTCAAGACTGGGGAGGAGTTTGTAGAAGGTGCTATGGGGCCAGGCTCCTTGGCCACAGTGGCCACCAGCTCTAGGGCAGGGCCTCTTAGGAAGAGCTCCTCCTCTGGGAGCTGTGTAGGACAGGGGACCCGGGCCTGCTGCTTCCCCTTCTGCAGGTGGACCTTCTTCACAGAGTCCAGGTGCTGAGTCACCCCACCAAACTCTGGGGAGAAGGCAGAACAAGAATTACAAAACGGGGAGAAATGGCATCAAGCACTTCCTGAGCAACCTTGGGGCCCAATTCTCTAATATATGTGTTTTATATGCGTACATGTATATATATGTGTATATATATGTATTACTGTATAACATCAAATATTAGTATGGCTTATTATTTTTTAGGTAAAATCTTTTTTTTTTTTTTTTTTTTTTTTTTGAGACGGAGTCTCTCTCTGTCGCCCAGGCTGGAGTGCAGTGGCACGATCTCGGCTCACTGCAAGCTCCGCCTCCCGGGTTCATGCCATTCTCCTGCCTCAGCCTCCCGAGTAGCTGGGACCACAGGCGCCTGCCATTACGCCCGGCTAATTTTTTGTATTTTTTTGGTGGAGACAGGGTTTCACCATGTTAGCCAGGATGGTCTCGGTCTCCTGACCTCGTGATCCACCTGCCTCGGAGGTAAAATCTTTGTTTTCTTTCCAACCAACAGTGGATCAAATGTAGGCCACAAAGCCCCCACACCTGCAGCTCAGGGGCCACGTGGCTGAGAAAAGCAGGCTGGCCCCAGCAAGCCCATACTTGAATCCTGCCTCCTACCCTGTGATTCTGGCCCCAAACATTGACTTCTCAACTTTCTCATTTAACAAATGAAAATAATCTATGCTCCCACCCAGCTTTATGGGGTCTAGTGTGGGGCAAATGAAGTACTAGAAGTATATGTGATTGAGAAGACAAAATGTGCCATCAATGCAATGTTTTATTATTAGCTTCAGCCCTCCTGAGGATATGTTTGTGCTACTCAATATAGTAGCCACTAGCCATGTGGCTACTGAGCACATGAAGTGTGGCTAGTGTGACTGAGGACCTGAATTCTAAATATTATCTTTCTTTCTTTCCTTTTTTTTTTGAGTCAGAGTCTCACACTGTCGCCCGGGCTGGAGTGCAATGGTACGATCTTGCTCACTGCAACCTCCGCCTCCCGGGTTCAAGTGATTCTCCTGCCTCAGCCTTCCGAGTAGCTGGGATTACAGGTGCCTGCCACCACGCTTGGCTAATTTTTGTATTATTAGTAGAGATGGGGTTTCACTATGTTGGCCAGGCTGGTCTCGAACTCCTGACCCCATGATCTGCCTGCCTCAGCCTCCCAAAGTGCTAGGATTACAGGCGTAAGCCACCGAGCCTGGCCCTAAGTATTATCTAAATCAAATTTAAATAGCCAAAATGTATTAGGAAGCACTGAAAACTAGAACTAGGGTAAGTCTGGGACAGGCTTTCTGAAAGAGGGAGACCAACAGTTGGACTAAAGTCAAGGGAATGTTGCCCTGGGACCAGAAGTCAGTATCTGATTAAAAAGGGAACAAAGGCTGGGCGCGGTGGCTCATGCCTGTAATCCCAGCACTTTAGGAGGCTGGGGCGGGTGGATCACCTGAGGTCAGGAGTTCAAAACCAAGCTGGCCAACATGGTGAAACCTCGTCTCTACTACAAATAAAAAAAAATTATCCGGGAGTGGTGGCACATGCCTGTAGTCCCAGCTACTTGGGAGGCTGAGGCAGGAGAATCACTTGAACCTAGGAAGCAGAGGTTGCAGTGAGCCAAGATCACGCCACTGCACTCCAGCCTGGGTAATAAAACGAGAGTCTGTCTCAAAAATAAAAAAAGGCAACGAAACCTTTACACAGAAAGATGTGCTGTAGTGTGTGTCATTTCAGCACCGCCTATGGTCATGGGGACATGGCTGTTCACCTGTGCAAGACTCAAGCAAGAACAGAACCTGCTGCAGGTCCGACTGACAGAGATCAATGTCATTGTGGGCCAGCTCCAGCTCGCCCTTCAGCACCAGGAACAGGGCACACCTTGTTGAGAGAGGAGAGGAGAACCAATCAGAGGAATCCTTTGTTTTCCTGGAGAGTCTTTCTCTTTGCCTCTTTCCCAGGCTGAGCTACCTCAGTCCTTCCCTGCCTCCAAAAGGCATTCACTCCCTTAAGCTGACTTAAAGGCTCCCTGGGGAAAACCCTCTACACTTCTCTCTAATCCCAACTCTCCTTGTGCCTTGGGACAGGATTTCCCAAACTGCATTCCTCAATAAAAGAATCCTGTGGGAAAACATTCTTAGGGAAACACTGTACACTAGATCTCCCTTTTGGAGATTTGCAAGGCATATCCGCATACTGAAGGACATGAGAGTCCTACAGGAAATAAAAACATCTAACCTTGATTAACTCAGCATTTCCCACTTATTTAGCCGTGGAATGCCTTTTTCCACGAATGCATCTAAACATAGCATGTAATCTGTGGAACAGTTTGGAATCCATTTTCAGGGGTGCATGGCACTCTGGTGCCATCATTGCTGTATCCTCTGGCCCTGTACTCACTGGCGTGGTATCTGCAGCTTTGTTGTAAGTTTTAGGGCCTCCAAGCAAAAGGCCTTGGCTTCACTCACACTACCCAGGCGGCCCAGGTGGCAGACCAGCTTCTCTGAGCAGCTCAGCACCTCTGAAAGAACCTGCCATTTTTGTACCAGATTTTCACCTGTAGCAAAAGAGACAAGACCACCATCCCTCAGCCACGGTGTGGATCCTCTGGAGAAAAAACCGCAGCCCTCTTATATAGCCTGTCCATTCCAACAGGGCCCTGCTGTCCTCCCCAGACTCACCATAGTCCAGAAACGATGTCTCCACAGCTGCTTTCTGAGTTGAGAGAATGTCACTGCCCATCAGCAGGAGGATGATACTTCGGAGGAGCTTATGGGCGTCTATGAGAGCTATCTCAGGTGTCTGCCAGCCTGTGGTGGGTGGGGTGAAAAAGGGAGAGGATGCAGCCAGAACTTCACCACCTTCAGCTACTAAGGCAGCAAAGCCTGCTTCCCATGCTTCCTTCTGCATTAAGGCAGGCAGAGCTAATCAATCTCATAACTCCTTCCCTCTGAGATCCCATGGGGTCTCAGAATCCTTTCAGCTGGCTGGGCACAGTGGCCCAAGCCTGTAATCCCAGCATTTTGGGAGGCTGAGGCAGACGGATAACCGGAGGTCAGGAGTTTGAGACCAGCCTGGCCAACATGGTGAAACCCCATTTCTACCAATAATACAAAGATTAGCCAGGCGTAGTGGCGCATGCCAGTAATCCCAGCTACTCAGGAGGCTGAGGCAGGAGAATCGCTTGAACCTGGGAGGCAGAGGTTGCAGTGAGCTGAGATTGCACCATTGCACTCCAGCCTGGGTGACAAGAGCGAAACTCCGTCTCAGAAAAAAAAAAAAAAAAAAAAAAATCCTTTCAGCCTAGTATTCCAGGCAGTCACCAATTGTTTAGAGTCAGCAGGCAAACTGAAACCCATCTGCTACCCCAGGCGTACTCTGTGCAGGTTCTAGGTAGGCTGGGCCACACAGTTAGCCGGCAGAGGGGATGAGGTTTGAGAAGAGCTGACAGCAGACAAACCATACACGTCATCCAAGGGGGGCCATCCACCCTATTCTTTCACCTTGGGCACAGAGCTGCTCCCACAGGGAGTGTGAGAGGCTGTTTGACGGGAGGCTAAGGTAAGCTGCCACCAGCTGCAGGACCTGGACACGCAGCAAGTACCAAGCCTTGGAGGACTTCTGGAGGGCAGGATCCCGAAGCACAGACAGCAGCAGAGAGACACCCTCGGTCACCTGAAGGAGAGAAGGGGCCAGAGGAGGCAGTAAGTGCAGTCAGGCACTCCAGAACTTGTGAGGCCCTAGAGATTACGTGGCCCCATCCCTGAAGGCCCTGGGTATTAGAAAGATTTTAGAATTTTCTGAATATTTGCCTGGCTTTCGAGATCTCCCTGGACCTAGGCAGAATGTTCCTGACCCTGAGAAGCAGTAACAGTTCCTAGCTTTGCCCTCACCAGTGACTTGTCCGCCAATTTAGGAATGATAAAAACGTAGAGAAGAAACTAGAGCATGAGAGGGCAGAAGACGTGCCCAAGTCACACAACTAGTTTGGGAGAAAACTCAAGTCTTTGCGATCCCCTGGATTTCTAGTCCAGAGCTCCCATGCCTTCCCAGGATCACTGTTGTCCCAGCTTTTCATCACAGGACAGACTTTCCCCCTTGCCCCGAAGAAGGAAAAGGACTGTATCTCTACCAGAGGAGGACTGGTGAGCAAATCGCTGGCGAGGGCAAGGCTAGGAAATATGCCTGCCTCTCAGGGTCAGGAACATACTGCCTAGCTCCAGGGAAATCTCAAAAGCCAGGCAAATATCAAGAAAATCCTAAATTCTTTCTAATACCCAGGGCCTTCGGAGATTAAGAAAGTGAGAAATACCTTCTGGTGAGTCCAGTAGAGTCGACTTCGAAGCAGATCACAGGTCAGGGAAAGGAGCAGGTATGTGTCAGTGGTCTGATCGAGATACTTCAGGCTCGACACTGCCTCTTCCAGGTGTAACTAAGGAAGCAATCAGAGGGCACATGAGGAAAGGCAGTCAGGCTCTTCAAATGAAAGTGGAGTAAATAAGGGTGGCCACGTGGCTAACGCCTGTAATCCCAGCACTTTGGGAGGCCAAGGTGGGCGGATCACCTGAGGTCAGGAGTTCAAGACCAGCCTGGCCAACATGATGACACCCCCGTCTCTACTAAAAATACAAAAATTAGCCGGGCATGGTGGCACACGCCTGTAATCCCAGCTACTTGGGAGGCTGAGGCATGAGAATCACTTGAACCCGAGAGGCAGAGGTTGCAGTGAATGGAGATCGTGCCACTGCACTCCAGCCTGGGCAACAGAGTGAGACTCCGTCTCAAAAAAAAAAAAAAAAAAAAGTGGAGTAAAGCATTTACAAGCAAAATGTTCAACATGTCCAATAAATAATACATTATTTCAGATATTATAATCTGCATAGGAGTTATTGATTCACTCTCTAAAATGTCCATTTAACACTTGGTTAACCACTTTTTTTTTTTTAGGACGGAGTTTCGCTCTTGTTGCCCAGGCTGGAGTGCAATGCTGTGATCTTGGCTCACCGCAACCTCCGCCTCCTGGGATCAAGTGATCTGTCTCAGCCTCCCAGGTAGCTAGGATTACAGGCATGCGCCACCATACCTGGCTAATTTTGTATTTTTAGTAGAGACGGGGTTTCTCCATGTTGGTCAGGCTGGTCTCCAACTCCCAACCTCAGGTGATCTGCCCACCTCGGCCTCCCAAAATGCTGGGATTACAGGTGTGAGCCACTGCGCCCAGCCTGGTTAACCACTTTTAGATTAAAGCTATATAGAGAGTCAACAATAGCTGGGCACGGTGGCTCATGCCTGTATTATCAGTACTTTGGGAGGCTGAGGTGGGAGATCACTTGAGCCCAGGGGTTCAAGACCAGCCTGGGCAACATAGTGAGACTCTGTCTTTACAAAACATTTAAAAATTAGCCAGGTGTGGTGGCATGTACCTGTAGTCCCAGTTACTCGGGAGGGTGATGTGGGAGGATCACTGGAGCACAGAAGGTCAAAGCTGCCGTGAGCCATGATCATGCTACTGCACTCTGGCCTGGGCAACACAGTGAGACCCTGTCTCAAAAAATGAATAAAATAAATTTTAAAAAATAAGCAGGCTGCTAGGCACAGTGGCTCATGCCTGTAATCCCAGCACTTTGGGAGGCTGAGGCAGGAGAATTGCTTGAACCCGGGAGGCGGAGGATGCAGTGAGCCGAGATTGAGCCACTGCACTCCAGCCTGGGCGACAGAGCGAGACTCCATCACACACACAAAAAAAGAATTACTATATTTTGGCCAGATGCGGTGGCTCACGCCTGTAATCCCAGCACTTTGGGAGGCCAAGGCGGGCGGATCACCTGAGCTCAGGGGTTCGAGACCAGCGTGGCCAACGTAGTGAAACTGCGTCTCTACTAAAAATACAAAAATTAGCCAGGCATGATGGCAGGTGCTTGTAATCCCAGCTACTCGGGAGGCTGAGGCAGGAGAATCATTTGAACTCAGGAGGTGGAAGTTTCAGTGAGCCGAGATCGCGCCATTGCACTCCAGCCTGGGCAACAAGAGCGAAACTCCATCTCAAAAAAAAAAAAAGAAAAGAATTACTATATTTTGTAAATGGAAATGACACCACTAAAAACAGAATGCTATAAGCAGAATGATGTCTTCTGTTTCCAAAGTCAATATACTAGAGTGATGCAAAAATAGTAAGAGTGAGATACTTTGTGGCAAAGTTATCCAGGGGTAAACACTGCAGCCGTAAGTGCTGGCAAGTATTACTGGGGCAAAAGGGAACAGGGTTAAGCAGGAAAGAGATTAGATCACACCTGTGCCTACCAGTGGTCGTTAAGAAGATGAAGTAGAAAAGGGAGAAACTGGAGGCAAGGAGACCAACAAGGAGACACCGTGATAGCTTTACATGAGCAATGAAGCATCAACTGGGGCAACAGAACCAGTTAGGAAATACAAGACTGGCGGTAGGTTCCTGCAGCAGTCTGTAAACTTAATGAACAACTGGTTTTGCAGGAAGGACAAAGATGACTCCCCTTCTTACAGCTGCCTCCAACTGCTCCACACTCCACAATTCTCCAGTCAGTTGTGGTGGTAAAAGGCCGAGAAGCTGCCCCTTTGATATCCTGTCTTCTCGGAGAAGAGGTGGGCCTCTAAAGCTACAGGCCCCCTGCAGTCCCCAGACTAGGCTGGTTAGGCACTCACCTGGGCATAGCTGGGACAGCCGAGGGTCAGAAGGAGCTGGGTGATGTGGCAGGAGGAGCCAGCTGCCTTCGAGTGGTCCTTCAGTCTCTCAGAGACAATCCGTAGCAGCAGGAGGACCTCCAGAGCTTGCATGGGCTGGTCAGCAGAAGCAGCCAAGTTTACTCCACCCCTGCTCAAGCCTCTATTTCTACCCTCTGCTCCCCAGCCCTTTGGGACCTTGGACTTTAGTTTGACCTCAGGGCCTGGGTGGAATGTGGTTACCCAGAGGAAGCAATCATCACCCTGCCCCTACTGTTTTAAAGCCTAGATGCCATTCATCATCAATAGCCAGGATTTTCTGAGTTCTTACTATGTGCCAGGCACTGTGCCCAGGCTTACATGCATCAGTGCATCTAACCTTCATAACAAGTCTAATCCCAATTTTACAGTACAGGAAGCTAAGACTCACATGGGTTAAGTTGCTTGTCTAAGTTCACATAAAAGGTATGTGGCAGAACCAAGTCTCAAATCTAGGGCTGAGGTAGCTTCCCCTGCTAGAAATATGGTCTAATAGCTCGTAGTTAACAGCATGTATAAAGGCTTTGTTTGTTTGTTTCCTAATGTGGAGTCTAGGGTAGAGCTTCAGGAAGTTTGTGAAACTCCCTGAAATAAGAATGTACATGGCCTTATAGGCCAGGCACAGTGGCTCATGCCTATAACCCCAGCACTTTGAGAGGCTGAGGCAGGCGGGTCACCTGAGATCAGGAGTTCGAGACCAGCCTGGCCAACATAGTGAAACCCCATCTCTACCAATAATACAAAATTAGCAGGGTGTGGTGGTATGTGCCTGTAGTCCCAGCTACTCAGGAGGCTGAGTGAGCCAGGAGAATCGCTTGAACCCAGGAGGCGGAGGTTGCAGTGAGCTGAGATCACACCACTGCACTCCAGCCTGGGTGAAACAGCAAGACTCTATCTCAGGGTTGGGGGAGGGGGCGGGGGGGAAAGCTGGGTGTGGTGGCTCACGCCTGTAATCCCAGCACTTTGGGAGGCTGAGGCGGGTGGATCACCTGAGGAGATCGAGACCAGCCTGGCCAATATGGTGAAACCCTGTCTATACTAAAAATAGAAAAAAGTAGCCAGGTGTGGTTGCGCGCCTGTAGTCTCAGCTACTCAGGAGGCTGAGGCAGGAGAATCACTTGAACCCAGGTGGTGGAAGTTGCAGTGAGCCCAGATTGTGCCACTGCACTCCAGCCTGGGCGACAGAGCGAGACTCCATCTTGAAAAAAAAAAAAAAAAAGAGGCCGGGCGCGGTGGCTCACGCTTGTAATCCCAGCACTTTGGGAGGCCGAGGCGGGCGGATCACGAGGTCAGGAGATCGAGACCACGGTGAAACCCCGTCTCTACTGAAAAATACAAAAACTTAGCTGGGCGTGGTGGCGGGTGCCTGTAGTCCCAGCTACTCAGAGAGGCTGAGGCAGGAGAATGGCGTGAACCCGGGACGCAGAGCTTGCAGTGAGCCGAGATTGCGCCACTGCACTCCAGCCTGGGCGACAGAGCGAGACTCCGTCTCAAAAAAAAAAAAAAAAAAAAAGAAAAAAGAAAAAAGAAGGCACACATAAGAATGTAAAATTGTGGGCCGGGCGCAGTGGCTCATGCTTGTAATCCCAGCACTTTGGGAGGCCAGGCGGGCGGAGATAAAGACCACGGTGAAACCCCGTCTCTACTAAAAATACAAACAAACAAACAAACAAACAAAAATTAGCTGGGCGTGGTGGCGGGCGCCTGTAGTCCCAGCTACTTGGAGAGGCTGAGGCAGGAGAATGGCGGGAACCCGGGAGGCGGAGCTTGCAGTGAGCCGAGACTGCGCCACTGCACTCCAGCCTGGGCAACAGAGCGAGACAATGTCTCAAAAAAAAAAAAAAAAAAAAAAAAAAAAAAAAAAAAAAAAAAAGAATGTAAAATTGTGTCTAAAGGCATCTATGTATTTTTCTGATAGGTAACAAATCATCTAATAATTAAAGCTAACTTTTTTTTTAATGAAATAGCGTGAAACAGCATCTTGCTCTGTCCTCCAGGCTAGAGTGCAGTGGCGCGATCTTGGCTCACTGCAACCTCTGCCTCCTGGCTCAAGGGATTCTCCTGCCTCAGCCACCTGAGTAGCTGGGATTACAGGCACATGCCACCGCACCGGGCTATATTTTTTTTATTTATTGTAGAGACGGGGTTTCACCATGTTGCCCAGACTAAAGCTAATATTTGAGCACACAATTTACACAATACCTCTTCCATGCACTGCTGCACTGAATAATAACGCCACGAGGCAGTAGCATGGCCCCTATTTTAGAGATAAGGAAACTTGGGCTTAGAAGGTTAAGCAGCTTGCCCAAGGCCATACACTAATGAATGAGGGAGCTTGGATTTAAAATAACACTGGTGATATAGCCCTGCGCCTCCATCATTGGCTTTCATGGCTTCTCAGCACGGTCACAGGCCAAAGAAGGCAAAGGAGCTGTTTCTGGTTTAGTCCTTGTTTATATGGGTCCCCCTCAATGCCCCACCCCATTACCTTTGCCACCAGCTGGTAGAGGGCTGCTAGGATCTGCAGTGAGGCTGCTGTCTGCTGGAGACACCGTACAGCTGGGGCCTGCCCCTTTGTAAGCAGCTCCTTCCACAGGGCCAGGGCTTGGTCCAGGCATTTGGACTGAGCTGTTAAGCCAGAAGACAATGACTGCTGTCTCAGCATGGGCCATCTGGAGAGAACTTGCCTTCCTCCATAACATCCTCTGCCCTTTACGCCAACCTCCCACTGCTTCCACAACCTCCTACCCTACAAGGTCAGGGTTTCCCTCACCAGGGGTCCCTGTTCCACTCTTAGGAAGCCATGGAGATGCCCATGCCACACTCCATTTACCCCTCACCAGCATCTGCAGCCAGGTTGAAGGCAATGTTACTGTATAGGAAACGATCTTCCTGGAGTTTATCTTCATAGTTCAGGTCATTGACTTCAAATTCCTCCAAGTTACCAGGGGCCTGGGCTCTCCGATCCCGCTCGATACCCTGGATGGGAGGATCGGGGTATAAAACAGGGCACAGTGGTGCGGGCCTATCGTCCTGGCTACTCGGCAGGCTGAGGTGGGAGGATTGTTTGAGCCCAGGAGTTCAAGACCAGCCTGGGCAACAGAGAGATCCCATCTCTAAAAATAAAAACAAAACAAAAAAAGGGCTGATACCAACTTGTTGGGGGCCCAGGGACAATAATTCCTACACCCAGTTCTGCTGAGCCCCACAGCAGCCACACTCACTTCCTGCATTTTGGCTTCCAGAGTACAGATGTAAAGCCACAGCAAGGCCTGTGCTTTATCGTCCAGAAGCTGATCTCTGGCCTGGGCCTCAGGCCTCACAGACTCCAGAAGCTGCAGGGCTTCCCGGATAGCATCCAGAGCAGAGCTGCAGGGAGAAGATGTGCTTAGCTGGGCCTACTATGAGTATCTGCCACAGTGCCCTGGGAAGGGCTGGCTGCAGAACAGCTGGCCTCGCCCTTTGCATGCACTCCCATGGCCACAAGTTGAAGGGAGCACTCAGGGATGTGGAGAGGGAAACTGGTTCTCAAGAGGGTGAGAGGACCTAGGGCAAGGAGCAAGAGTGGCCTCCGCAGCTACTACTCCTTACCAGTTGGTCTGCTGCGTAAAGTCGTGGTAGCAGAGCACCTGAGCCAGTTCTACCAGGTGGGTGGCTCGTGCCCAGGCCCTGGCTGGTGTCTCCTCGGGGCTCAGCTCCAGGAGGTCACAGATGACGTTGAAGCGTTCCTGTCCAGTGTCGGCCCGCACTGCCTTGTAGGCCTGCAGCTCCTCCCTCAGCAGGAGGGCCAGGGTCTCCGGGTCCCAGCCACTGAGGCTGTCTCGCAGAGTCCTGAGAGAGGGCATGCTGAACACCAGGGTGGATCCCAGGAGGCATAAAGCCTCTGCTCCCATGCTGAGGAGCCCCAGCCTTGGCTTGCTCAGTAAGTTTCCAGTCATGGCTTTAAAAGTTTAAATCAGATTGCACTGCTCCTCTGTTTAACAAACGGCAGTGGGCTCCCACTAGGAATCATTTCCAAAGCCCTGACCATGGCCTATAAGGCCCTGTGTGACTTGGCCGCTGCCCACCTTGACCACCTTCATTCCATATGGTTCCCCATCCTATACCCCTATTCTACTACCCCCAGCATGCTGGCTTTCTCAAGCATGGTCCCAAGTTTGTTCCCACCTTGCAACCTTTGTATTTACTACTCTCTCTGCAAGGAATTCTCTTCCCTGAGTTTTTTGTTTGTTTTTTTAAGACAGTCTCACTCTGTTGCCCAGGCTGGAGTGCAATAGCGTGATCACGGTTCACTACAGCCTTGATCTTCCAGGCTCATGTGATCCTCCCACTTCAGCCTCCTAACTAAGTGTAAATAGACTATAGGTTCATGCCACCACATTCGGCTAATATTTTTAAGTAGAGACAAGGTCTCGCTTTGTTGCCCAGGCTCCCTGAGATCTTTACAGAGTAGATTCCTTCACATCCTCAGGTCTCATCTATCACTTCTTCAAAAAGGGCTTTCCTAAATAACCCACCTCAAGTTGCTCACTCTTTTAGCAAATCAGTTTAATTGTCTTCATAGAGCATACATGAAGGCTGGGCGCATTGGCTCATGCCTGTAATCCTAGCACTTTGGGAGGCCAAAGTGGAAGGATCACTTGAGCTCAGGAGTTTAAGATGAGCCTAGGCAACATAGTGAGACCTTGTCTCTATTAAAAAAAAAAAAAAAAAAAAAAAAAAGAACAGACACAAAATGTACTTTTTAAAAATATCTCCTCAAGTAGAATATAAGCTCCATGAAAGCAAGACCACTGTCACCACTATACCCCCCAAGTAGCACAGTGGCTAGCATATAGTAAGCACTCAATGAATAACTAATGAATGAAGGAATTAGTCTTTTTCAGACATAAAGATGAAAGGACATGACCATGAGTACCAAAAGCCACCCTATCCATGGGAGAAACATGGTTGACCCCCTCCCCAACTCACTTTTTTTTTGAGACGGAGTCTTCCTCTGTCACCCAGGCTGGAGTGCAGTGGCGCGATCTCGGCTCACTGCAACCTCCGCCTCCCGGGTTCACGCCATTCTCCTGCCTCAGCCTCCCGAGTAGCTGGGACTACAGGCGCCTGCCACCACGCCCGGCTAATTTTTGTATTTTTAGTAGAGATGGAGTTTCACTGTATTAGCCAGGATGGTCTCGATCTCCTGACCTCATGATCCGCCCGCCTTGGCCTCCCAAAGTGCTGGGATTACAGGCATGAGCCACCGTGCCCGGCCAATGCCCAGCTAATTTTTATATTTGTAGTAGAGACGGGGTTTCACCATGTTGGCCATGGTCTCAAACTTCTGACCTCAAGTGATCCACCCTCCTCGGCTTCCCAAAGTGCTGGGATTACAAGCATGAGCCATTGCGTCTGGCCCTCAACTCACTTTAGCTGTAGCTCCTTGTCTCCAGCCCTGGCCGCATCCATCTTGACCCGAACCCAGAAAGTGACTGGCTCAGCCATGTGTTCAGGGCTACAGGGTTGCAGGGCTGCCAGCCACAAAATCACCATCTTGCAGCCCTGGGCCTGTTTACCCAGTTTCTTCAAACTCTCTACTTGTAGCCGGAAGCACCTGTGCAACTGACCAGAGAAAGAGAACAGACCAAACTGGAGAGCAATCAGTAAGTGTGTATGGTGGAAGGGGATATGCATGCATAGGTACATACACCACATGGGGGGGCGGGGTTGGCAGGTGGGCATCCTGAGCCACCCCCACCCAAGGCAGGAGACACCTAAGAATGAAATACTCTGAGTGCCTTCAACTCAGAAGCTGCAATCCACTCCACCCCTATGTTCATCATCCACACCCTTGAAAACCTGCTTCTCCTGTAATCCTTCCCAGCAAATGGCACTGCCTTCTCCTCAGTCAGAAATGTGGGGCCATCTCTGATGTTCCCTTCTCTCGCTGTCCCTCCCGCCAGTCACCTACCAGGTTAATCCTTGGCTTCTTGCACCCATCCACTGCATTCCATCCCTCGTGCAGCTGCTTCAGTTCAGCCCACTCTTCCCTGCCTAGGATACTATAGCCTGATTACCCAGTCTTTTCTCCTGCACTCCATTCATCACAGCGAAGTCAGGGAAATCCAAAATGCCTGTCTGCTGTCTTGCCTCCACTTAAATCCTTTAGAGGCTTATCATCTCAGTTAAGATGAAACCCAAGCCCCGCTATGACCCATCTTGCTTGCCAATCCCGCCAACACATCAGTTCACAGGTATTCTTGCTTAAGAACACTTGTTCTTGCCCAGCGCGGTGGCTTGCGCCGGTAATCCCAGCACTTTGGGAGGCTGAGGCGGGTGGATCATGAGGTCAGGAGTTCAAGACCAGCCCAGCCAAGATGATGAAACCCCGTCTCTACTAAAAATACAAAAATTAGCCGGGCATGGTGGCGCATGCCTATAATCCCAGCTACTCAGGAGGCTGAGCCAGAGAATTGCTTGAACCCAGGAGGCGGAGGTTGCAGTGAGCCGAGATTGTGCCACTACACTCCAGCCTGGGTGACAAAGCAAGAGCAAGACTCCGTCTCAAAAAAAAAAAAAAAAAAAGAACCCAGGTTCTCACTCTCCTTGCTCAAAGGACCATCTGGGGGATCTTTGAAAATATTCAGATGCGAGATGGAGTCTTGCTCTGTAGCCCAGGCTGGAGTACAGTAGCACAACCTCGGCTCACTGCAAACTCCACCTCCTGGGTTCAGGCGATTCTCCTGCCTCAGCCTCCGAAGTAGCTGGGATTACAGGCACGTGCTACCACGCCTGGCTAATGTTTGTATTTTTAGTAGAGATGGGGTTTCACCATGTTGGACAGGCTGGTCTCAAACTCCGGACCTCAGGTGATCCACCTGCTTCAGCCTCCCAAAGTGCTGGAATTATAGGTGTGAGCCATCACGCCCGGCAAACACTAGAGATTCTGATGCAATTAACTTGGGGCAGACAGTAGAATTTTCTTAAAGGTCACTCAGGTGATTCTAATGTGCAGCTTGGCTGGTAACCAGTAGCTTAGGACCAGGCTAAATATAAAAAGTGAGTCAGGCCGGGTGCGGTGGCTCACACCTGTAATCCCAGCACTTCGGGAGGCCGAGGCAGGCGGATCACCTGAGGTCCAGAGTTCGAGACCAGCCTGGCCAACAAACATGGTGAAACCCCGTCTCTACAAAAAATACAAAAATTAGCTGGGCGTGGTGGTGGGCACCTGTAATCCCAGCTACTTGGGAGGCTGAGGCAGGAGAATTGCTTGAACCTGGGAGGCAAAGGTTGCAGTGAGCCAAGATTGTGCCACTGCACTCCAGCCTGGGCGACAGAGCAAGACTTGTCTCAAAAAAAAAAAAAAAAAGTGAGTCAATCTAAAGAAAAACAGTAAGTAACAGTACAGTGAGGTTTGGGAAACACTGCTCCAGATACTGGTGCCAACATGCTGCTACTAACCCCCCACTCCAAGGCAGGGTGCTGGCTAGGCCCTTTCCTGCTTCCCCCACTCCCCAACCACATAAGCTCCTTTCCTGCACCTCTCATTCCCTTGTACCTTCTCAGGAGGCACCTCAGGATAAGTGCCTGGCTTCACCAAACCCAGGTGCTGACAGAGCGGCTCGGAGATGGCACAGGCCTCGGCATAGAGCTTGTGACTATAGAAGCTGTAGGCCAAATTACTGGTGTAAGAAGCTGCAGGGGAGAAAAGGCACAACTGACCGTAGGAAAGGCTCCCACCACCCTCTCCTCCTGGAGAGGCAGCAGAGATCAGCTGGATCTGTGGTCAGTTCAGCAGCTTCCAGATCAGACAGGAACCCCTAATGCTAGGAATAAGGAAGGGGCCCCTACTGCTAGGAATAAGGAAGGGGCGGCTCTCCCCTTCCTGCCCCAAATAGGCCCATGCCCTTCATTCTAGTATGATGAACCCACACCACTCAACCCATCTGCACTTGTTTTACAAACCAGAACCCCTCCTGCCTCAGCACTGGCTGTTTCTTCTGCCAGGGATGTTCTTTTCCAGGAACCCACATGGCTGACTCCCTCACATCCTCCAAGCCTTTGCTCACGTCACCCTCTCAATGAGGTCTACCCTGACCACCTTTAAGGTGGTAACTTGCCCCCCGTCATGCACCTTAGACTCCCAATTCCCTTTCTTATCCTGCTCTACTTTTCCTTTCCCCATTTCTTATCACGTTCTAATATGTTGATAATTCACTTATTTACTGAATCTGTTTATCTCTCCCCCGAAAACTAGAACGTGGCTCCATGAGGGAAGGAATCTTTGTTTTGTTTACTGACACATCCAAGTACTAAAAACAGTGAGTTGCATACAGTGAGTACTCAACAAATTTTTTTTTTTTTTTTTGAGACAGAGTCTTGCTCTGTCGCTCAGGCTGGAGAGCAGTGGCGTGATCTTGGCTCACTGCAAGCTCCACCTCCCAGGTTCACGCCATTCTCCTGCCTCAGCCTCCCGAGTAGCTGGGAGTACAGGCGCCCGCCACCACGCCCGGCTTATTTTTTGCATTTTTAGTATAGACGGGGTTTCACTGTGTTAGCCAGGATGGTCTCGATCTCCTGACCTTGTGATCCGCCCACCTCGGCCTCCCAAAGTGCTGGGATTACAGGCATGAGCCACTGCGCCTGGCAACAAATATTTGCTGAATAAATGATAATAACTTATTTATGCAGCTTCTTGGCCATCAACATAGTGACTAGGAGAAAATAAAGTCAGTCTTCAGTACTCTGTGGGAAGAATTCTCCTTTTGTTTGAGATGGAGTTTTGCTCTTGTTGCCCAGGCTGGAGTGCCCTCTTGCCCAGGCTGGAGTGCAATGGCACAATCTTGGCTCACTGCAACCTCCACCTTGCAGGTTCAAGTGACTCTCCTGCCTCAGCCTACCAAGTAGCTGGGATTACAGGCATGCACCACCTTGCCTGGCTAATTTTGTATTTTTAGTAGAGACAGGGTTTCAGGGAGGCCAAGGCGGGCAGATCACTTGAGTCCAGGAGTTCAAGACCAGCCTGGACGATATGGCCAGACATCATCTCTACAAAAAATACAAAAATTAGCCAGGCATAGTGGTGCGCGCCTGCAGTCCCAGCTACGTGGGAGGGTGAGACAGGAGAGTCGCTTGAACCTGCAAGGTGAGCTCGGGGGTGCTGAGGTGGGAGGATCGCTTGAGCCCAGGAGGTTGAGACTGTGTTGAGCCATGATTGTGCCAGTGCACTCCAGCCTAGGTGACAGAGCAAGACCTTGTCTCAAAAACAACAACAACAACAACAAAAACACTTAAATATACAAAAAGTTCATTTGTAATGATTTCTGGATTCTGATAAGTGAAGAAAAAGAAAAAAAATTAAAAAAATAGAAATAAAAAATATATTGAAAGGTCATAAGATTGCATATGAGGTATAACTGTTAATGCCAAGTTAGATTCCAGTCGAGGAAATAGTGTCTGCTGTTATAAGTTAGCCTCATCACTTCTCTATTGGTGTTAAACATAGAGTAGCTGCGGCCGGGCGCGGTGGCTCACGCTTGTAATCCCAGCACTTTGGGAGGCCGAGGCGGGCGGATCACGAGGTCAGGAGATCGAGACCACGGTGAAACCCCGTCTCTACTAAAAAAAAAAATACAAAAAATTAGCTGGGCGCGGTGGCGGGCGCCTGTAGTCCCAGCTACTCGGAGAGGCTGAGGCAGGAGAATGGCGTGAACCCGGGAGGCGGAGCTTGCAGTGAGCCGAGATTGCGCCACTGCACTCTAGCCTGGGCGACAGAGCGAGACTCCGTCTCAAAAAAAAAAACAAAAAACAAAAAACAAAAAAAACATAGAGTAGCTGATACTTATCAACATTTCTCTCATTGCCTCCTTGAACCATAAGGAACCCTCACAGTGGTCAGAACCATGCAGCAAGTACTATTAACCTGCCTAATGGGTGATGACCCTCCCACGAACTCTGTGCCTGGGACCCAGGGCACTAACCGGTCATCCCCATGTAGTCCGTGAGCTCTTGGCCCGACAGGCCCTCTAAGGCCTCCAGCATCCAGACAACGGTAGATTTACAACTCTCCACTAGTTGGGCCAGGTCAGCCAAATCAACTGTCTGAAGGGACAAGAAGGGTTTGAGAGTGAGGAGTCATGCTGGGTCCAAGATTACCTCCACCCACTCCACACCCAAAGCCAAGCAACCCCAAAGCTGTTTGAGGGCAGTGGAGCAACCCCAAACCCTGTGAGCCTAGTCCAGGTTCCTTGATTCCCAGACAGTACCTGACAGCCTTGGACAAAGTCATAAACCACCACAGTGTAGAGGTGAAGTCCCTGAAAGTACATCTGAAGAAAAGACTGCTGTTGCTTGGAGGAGCCCCCATACACCTGAGGAAGGAAGCGGAAGGTTGGTATGAGGAGCAGAGATAAAGAGGGCTCCAAGCTGAAGACTGACCCGGAGTCCTGGGGAGCTGACAGAGCCCAGGGAGCACGAGGAGGGACATCCAGAAGGGCCACTGCCCTCTCAGGATAGACTAGGCTGTTTGCTGGCTCGATAGGCACCATCCAGGGGCAGCTTAACAAGGAGGGAGCCAGGACTTCCAGATCTTGCCAAATACCCTAGGCTGGTAGTGAGTCCACAGACCACGTCCCCACCCTACCTCCAGGTCCTTAACTCACATCATCATCCCGCAGCTGCTGCAGAAGAGAGCAGTACCCTCCAAGAAAAGCAAAGAGGCTCAGAATGGCATCAAGTCTATAGCGCCTCTTGGTGCCTCGTTCCAGGCCTGAAAGGAAGAACTGGCAGCTCTCATACAATGCCCGAAGTGGGGGTGATGGTGCCTCCATACTCTTGCTCAGGACAGCTGATGCCTTGATCAGAAGCTTGGCCACTGCCTGAGGTCCTTCCTCCCCAACCTGCAGCAGCTTAACCCCCAGCTGACATAGCTGAAGGCTAGGGGCTAGATTGGTGTTCCTTAGGTAACTGTGAGCCTTCTCCACTGCGCTGATGGCCTTGTCATGGTGGCGGCTCCAGCAAAAGCGACGGCAGTGTTCCAAGGTGAGCTCCAAGAGGCAGAGGGCCCTCTGGGGAGAAAGAAGCCCAGAAGAGCTCCCTCTCTCACCCACCAAGGCTCTGATCACGTGCCTGGAGAGCAGGTCATCTAGGAAATCAGCATCTGCTTCATTTAGACCATGGCCACTGGCATCGAATAGCTGATGGGCAGCTACCGCTCGACAGGCTGTTGGAGAAGCAAAGTGAGGAAGCTCACAAGGGGTACTTTCATCCTCCAAGAGTACTAGGAAGCTCAAGGCCTTCAGCCGAGCTGCGAATGCAGCTCGCCGTTCCAACAGGGCTTCTGCCCCCTTCCAAAGCAGAGAAAAGCTGCCCCGAGCCACAGCCTCATAGTCCTGGGGAGCAGCCTCGCGAGAGCACTGCACCAAGCAGGCATGGAGGGGCTGAGCAAGGCGGAGTGTGGCCTCTGGGCTTCCTTGTGCAGCAGCATTCCGCAGTAAGACGAAGAGAATTCGTTCCAGGTAGAGGGGAGGACGCTGTGGGGTGGACACCAAGTAGCCATCACAGGCCAGCTCTGCCAGCTCCAGCAGGCTCCCCAGATGCCTAGGGCAAGCTAGCTTAGCAGTCAGCTGCTGGTTGCAAGCCCTCAGGATGGCATCACAAGCTTGTCTCCTCTCAGCATCAGATCGGCTGCTGGGAAAACCAGCTGGAGGGTTGGACAGGAACTCCTAGGAGTAGAGAAAGATATGAATGGGGCTAGCAAAGGCAGGAAAGAGTTAGAGAAAGTAACTAGAAATAGGGTTGCTCAGAGAGGGTCCCCTACTTATCTATCTCTTCAAAAGGCAAACACAAAACAGCTCAGTTTGGAAAGCCAGGTGTATCCCGAGCCAGGCAGCACCCCCACCTTCAAGTCGGGCAGCAACTCTTCAGCCTCCTTCCAGCTGCTTAGCAGAGTCCCGAAGTTGACTCCTTTGAAGCTCCTCATGACACCGGAGAGCTAGGGAAAAGGAGACCAATTAGAGAAGATCGTTAATGAAGCTAACTGGAGGAAGGGAAGAGGGCTGAAGGTCGTGGAAGGAGGCAAAGAATCACATCAGAAATTTCATCGGGGAGAAAACCCACGCCAGGACGCCGTGCTCCCGTTATAAACGGACGATTCCGCTCTTCCTTCCCCCGGGCAGATCCCCGACCGTACTACCACACCACTCGCCGCGCTACCCCAGAGGCCTCGGCCCAGCCCTTCAGCGGCCCGGGGCCGTCCCAAGGCCTCCCGACACTCCCTCCAGGAGCCACCCACGCCTCTCCTCGCGTCAGCGCTGGGGATCCCCTTCATTTCGGCACGTACCCAAGCTCACGAGTCCCTTCCGGCCTTACCGCCCCAGAGGTCGCCCTCTTTCCTAGGTACAGAACTTACCCGCCTGACCAGTACTCCGCGAGGATCCAAAATGTAACCTTCGTTTTCCGCGCCAGCCCCTCCTTTCAAATATCCGCGGCTGCCAATCAGCGGGCGCGGCGAAACGCCGGGCGCGCGGCACGCTGGGAGTTGTAGTTTGCCGGCTGCGCTGCGCGCTCCCGCGGCTCCCCGGGGGGTCTTGCTGCTCTGTGCGTTAAGGCCTCTTGGGGGTGCGGGTTTCCCCCTTTTTTCCAGTCAGAGCTCAGTCTCTCAGCTACCCGTCGCTTAGTCGCTATCGGTAATGCCACCCCTTTTCCTCCTTTATCTTCAGAGCTCAGGCAAGAGTTTAAGTTTCATGAGAAGAGAAGTAACAACAAAAAGAACTTAGGAACTCACGCGGTTTGGCTTACTAGAAAAAAGGGGCTTAGACTTCTATGAATTTTTTTTTTTTTGGACAGGGTCTTGCTCTGACACACAGGCTGGAGTGCAGTGGTGCGATCACAGCTCACTGCAGCCTCGAACTCCCAGGCTTAAGTGATCCTCCCACCTCGGCCTCCCAAAGTGCTGAGACTACAGGCGTGCACCGCCACGCCCAACTTCCTATGAAATTATTTTAAAGATGGTTTTCTAGGGGAACTAAAATGAGTACCCGTAGCGACCTCCGGCTCTCTCTCTGCCTTCCAGCCTTACTCCTTCTATTGGTTGTATGAGAAAGACAAGATCTGGTGCTCTTCGATGTGGGAGAGAGGGTAGTGGGGTGTGGTGGGAGTTGTGAGTAGCAGGAACAACTATGCAAATTCATTCCCTGGGATATTTCAGTCTTTAATGGCTTATGTTTTTAAGTACTAACCACTTCCCCAAACGCAGATTCAGCTGTCTCTTTCCTTCCTCCACCAAAGAATTCAGCTCAAAAGTGGTTATCAGCTTGTCGCTGATGAACTCTACTGGATAACTCATCCTTTTCCATCATCATAGAGCTCTTTTATGAGTTGAGAATCTAGCAGGGAAGATTATTTTTGTAAAAAGAAAGAAAAGAAGGCCGGGCGCAGTGGCTCACGCCTGTAATCCCAGCACTTTAGGAGGCCGAGGTGGGTAGATCACTTGAGGTCAGGCTGGTTGAGACCAGCCTGGCCAACATGATGAAACCCCGTCTCTACTAAAAATACAAAAATTAGCCGGTGTGGTATTGGGGGCCTGTAGTCCCAGCTACTTGGGAGGATCACTTGAACCCGGGAAGCGGAGGTTGCGGTGAGCTGAGATCCTGCCACTGTACTGCAGTCTGGGTGACAGAGCAAGACTCTGTCTCAAAATAAAACAAAAAAAAATTATTCATCACAGTACTTAGTTCCTCTTGCTTACACCTTAGCTATCAGTGTTCATTTACCTGCTGTTTAGCAAGCATTCTAGGACTTTTTCCCAATGTATTTTATTATACCTGCTTTTTTTTTCTTTTTTTAAGATAGAAACGAGGTCTCACAATGATGCCCAGGTTGGTCTCGAACTCCTGAGCTCCAGTGATCCTCCAGCCTTAGCCTCCCAATGTGCCACAATTACAGGTGTGAGCCACTATGCCCAGCCTTTTTTTTTTTTTTTTTTTTTTTTGAGGCGGAGTTTCGCTCTTGTCACCCAGGCTAGAGTGCAATGGCGTGATCTCGGCTCACTGCAACCTCTGCCTCCTGGGTTCAAGTGATTCTCCTGCCTCAGCCTCCCAAGTAGCTGGGATTACAGGTACCCACCACCACGCCGAGCTAATGTTTTGTATTTTTAGTAGGGACGGAGTTTCACCATGTTGGCCAGTCTAGTCTCAAACTCCTGACCTCAAGTGATCCACCTACCTCAGCCTCCCAAAATGCTGGGATTACAGGCATAAGCCACTGTGCCTGGCCACGCCCAGCCTATTATACCTACTTAATTCTAAACTCCTCAAGGGCAGAGAGCTTATTATTTTTTATTTCTTCTTTGTTTGTTTGTTTTTTGTTTAGCTTTCGTTTTCTTTTTTTCTTTTTTATTTCTTTTCTACTTCTTACAAGAAGTACTTTAAGTAACAACAGATCAATAAATGCTGACTAATACGAACTTAAGTCACATTATTTCCTCATGTGAATCACAAACTTATAGAGGCAGCACAGGATGGTGGAAAGAGCTTTGAAAATGAGACAGGACAGAGGAGCCAGATTCTAGTGCCAGTTCTAATTTGTTCCTTCTCAGTGAAATGGGGACAGTAACATCAAGCCTCACTACCTCCAGGAGTTCTTTTAGCCTCAAATAGGAGAAGGCCTCAGATAGCCTTGAAGACCCTAAGGATGCATGGCAGTCATTAAAAAACGTGTGGCGCAGTGGCTCAGGTCTGTAATCCCAGCACTTTGGGAGGCCAAGGCGGGTGGATCACGAGGTCAGGAGATTGAGACCATCCTGGCTAACACGGTGAAACCCCATCTCTACTAAAAATACAAAAAATTAGCTGGGTGCAGTGGTGGGCACCTGTAGTCCCAGCTACTCAGGAGGCTGAGGCAGGAGAATGGAGTGAACTCAGGAGGCGGAGTTTGCAATGAACCAAGATCGCGCCACTGCACTCCAGCCTGGGCGATAGAGCAAGACTCCGTCTTAAAAAAAAAAAAAAAAAAAAAAAGCCGGGCGCAGTGGCTCACGCCTGTAATCAATCCCAGCACTCTGGGAGGCTGAGGTGGGTGGATCACGAGGTCAGGAGTTCGAGACCAGCCTGGCTAATATGGTGAAACCCCATCTCTACCATAAACACAAAAATTAGCCAGGTGTGGTGGCGCGTGCCTGTAGTCTTAGCTACTCAGGAGGCTGAAGCAGGAGAATCGCTTGAACCCTGGAGGCAGAGGTTGCAGTGAGCCGAGATCGCGCCACTGTACTCTAGCTGGGGCAACAGAGTGAGACTCCTCTCAAAAACAAACAAACAAACAAACAAAAAACATGTTTTGGCCAGGAATAGTGGCTTACACCTATTATCCCAATGCTTTGGGAGGCCGAGGTCAGAGGATCCCTTGAGCCCAGGAGTTTGAGACCAGCCTGGGCAACATAGTGAGACCCTGTCTCTACCAAAAATAAATAAATAAATAATAGCTGGATGTGATGGTGCATGCCTAACATCCCAGCTACTCAGGAGGCTGAGGCTGGGAGGAGGCTGAGGCAGGAGGATTGCTTGAGCCCAGGACTTGAAGGATGTAGTGAGCTATGATCTCACTTGAGAATAGCCACTGCACTCCAGGCTGGCCAACATAGCAGGAGCCCGGCTCAAAAAAAATAAAGCATGAGGCCAAGGGCGGTGGCTCACGCCTGTAATCCCAGCACTTTGGGAGGCTGAGGTGGGCAGATCACCTGAGGTCAGGAGTTTGAGACCAACCTGGCCAACATGGTGAAACCGCGTCTCTACTAAAAATACAAAAATTGCCAGGTGCGGTGGCTCACGTCTGTAATCCCAGCACTTTGGGAGGCCGAGGCAGGCGAATCACCTGAGGTCAGGAGTTTGAGACCTGCCTGACTAACATGGTGAAACCCGGTCTCTAATAAAAATACAAAAAAATTAGCCAGTGTAGTGGTGGGCACCTATAATCCCAGCTACTTGGGAGGCTGAGGCAGGATAATCGCTTGAACCCAGGAGGCAGAGGTTGCAGTGAGCAGAGATCGTGCCATTGTACTCCAGCCTGGGCAACAGAGTGAGACCCTATTTCAAAAAAAAAAAAATTAGTCAGGCATGGTGCTGGGCACCTGTAATCCCAGCTACTTGGGAGGTTGATGCAGGAGAATTGCTTGAACCCAGAGGTGGAGGTTGCAATGAGTTGCGATTGCGCCATTGCACTCTAGCCTGTGTGACAAGAGCGAGACTCCATCTCAAAAAAAAAAAAAAAGAAATTGGCCAGGCGCGGTGGCTCATGCCTGTAATCCCAGCACTTCGGGAGGCCAAGGTGGGTGGATCATGAGGTCAGGAGATCGAGACCATCCTGGCTAACACGTTGAAATCCCGTCTCTACTAAAAATACAAAAAATTAGCTGGGCGTGGTGGTGGGCGCCTGCAGTCCCAGCTACTGGGGAGGCTGAGGCAGGAGAATGGTGTGAACCCAGGAGGCAGAGCTTGCAGTGAGCCGAGGGCCATCGCGCCACTGCACTCCAGCCTGGGCGACAGAGCGAGACTCCATCTCAAAAATAAATAAATAAATAAATAATAGCAAATATACACCATGGACTACTTTGCAGCCATAAAAAAGGATGAGTTCACGTCCTTTGCAGGGACATGGATGAAGCTGGAACCGATCATTCTCAGTAAACTAACACAAGAACAGAAAAACAAACACCACATGTTCTCACTCACAATGGGAGTTGAACAATGAACACATGGACACAGGGAGGAGAGCATCACACACGGGGTCCTGTTGAGGGATGGGGGGCTAGGGGAGGGATAGCATTAGGAGAAATACCTAATGTAAATGACGGGTTGATGGGTGCAGCAAACCACCATGTTACGTGTATACCTATGTAACAAACCTGCACGTGTATCCCAGAACTTAAAGTATAATAAAATAATAATAAAATAAAAAAGCATGTCCTATATCAAGCATATCATCATATAAAGATGTCAGAGATGCATGAATGACTGTTACAGTCTTCCTGTGGACTTTTTAGGAAAGAAAAATAAGATATATAAAAAACAAGTTGCAGAAAAGTATGAATGGTATGATCCAATTTTTGTTTAAAAAAAAAACAAAGAAGAAAGACTGGCCAGGTGTAGTGGCTCGCACCTGAAATCTCAGGACTTTGGGAGGCCAAGGCAAGCGGATCACTGGAAGCCAGGAGTTCAAGACCAGCCTGGCCATGATGGCAAAACCCTGTCTCTACTAAAAATACAAAAATGAACTGGGTGTGGTAGCTTATGCCTGTAATCCCAGCTACTTGGGAGGCCGAGGCACAAGAATTTCTTCAACCCGGGAGGCAGAGGTTGCAGTGAGCCGAGAACACACCACTGCACTCCAGCCTGAGTGACAGAGTGAGTAGAGTGAGATTCTGTCTAAAAAAAAAGATTTGATATTAAATCTCCTGCTGGTCTAGACCCAAAACATTTAATAGTAGTAATCTCTGATGGGCAGGATTAAGAGAGTCTGTCATTTTTTACGTTTTATATTTCTACATGCATATCTGTATATTTAAAGTACAGTTGACTCTTGAACAATATGGGCTTGAACTGCACAGGTGAACCTACGTGAGGATTTTCTTCCACTTCTGCCACTGCCGAGATAATAAGACCAACCTTCCTCTTCCTCCTCCTCATTCTACTCAATGTGAAGACAACGAAGATGGTGATCTGCTTCCACTTAATGAGTAGTAAATATATTTTCCTTATGATAAGAGTCTTTATGATTTTCTTTTTTCTTCTTTTTTTTTTTTTTTCCTTGAGACAGAGTCTCACCCCGTTGCCCAGGCTGGAGTGCAGTGGTGCGAGCTCAGCTCACTGCCACCTCCCGGGTTCAAGCGATTTTCCTGCCTCGGCCTCCCAGGTAGCTAGGATTACAGGTGCATGCCACCATGCCCAGCTAATTTTTTTTTTTTTTTTTTTTTTTTTTTTTTTTTTTTTTTTTTTTTTTTTTTTGAGAAGGAGTCTCACTCTTTCACCCAGGCTGGAGTGCAGTGGCGCGATCTCGGCTCACTGCAGGCTCCGCCCCCCGGGGTTCACGCCATTCTCCTGCCTCAGCCTCCCGAGTAGCTGGGACTACAGGCGCCCGCCACCTCGCCCGGCTAATTTTTTGTATTTTTAGTAGAGACGGGGTTTCACCGTGTTAGCCAGGATGGTCTCGATCTCCTGACCTCGTGATCCGCCCGCCTCGGCCTCCCAAAGTGCTGGGATTACAGGCATGAGCCACCGTGCCCGGCCAATTTTTTTTGTATTTTTAGTAGAGACCGGGTTTCACCATGTTGGTCAGACTAGTCTCAAGCTCCTGACCTCAGGTGATTCGCCCGCCTCAGCCTCCCAAAGTGCTGGGATTACAGGCGTGAGCCACCGCGCCCGGCTGATTTTTCTTTTTTGAGACAGAGTCTCACTCTTTTTTCCAGGCTCGAGGGCAGTGGCACACATGATCTCGGCACACTGTAACCTCTGCCTCCTGGGCTCAAGCAATTTGGCTGCCTCAGCCTCCCAAGTAGTTGGGATTACGGGCGTCAGCCACCATGCCCAGCTAATTTTTTTGGAATTTTTTGTAGAGACGGAGTTTTGTCATATTGGCCAGTCTCGAACTCCTGCCCTTGAGTGATCCGCTCACCTTGGCCTCCCAAAGAGCTGGGATTACAGGCGTGAGCCACCTTGCCTGGCATATGATTTTCTTAATAACATGTTCTTGGCCAGGTGCAGTGGCTCACGCCTGTAATCCCAGCACGTTGGGAGGCCGAGGTGGATGGATCACGAGGTTAGGAGTTCGAGACCAGCCTGGCCAACATGGTGAAACCCGTCTCTACTAAAAATACAAAAATTAGCCGGGCTTGGTGGTGGGCACCTGTAATCCCAGCTACTCGGGAGGCTGAGGCAGGAGAATTGCTTGAACCTGGGAGGCGGAGGTTGCAGTGAGCCGAGATCACACCACTGCACTCCAGCCTGGGTGACAGCAAGACTCCGTCTCGAAAAAAAAAAAAAAAAAAAAAAAAAATATATATATATATATATATGTTCTTTTCTCTAGTTTACTTTATTGTAAGGATATAGAATATCATACATATTATGCAATATGTATTAATTGGCTGTTTATATTATTTATTGGTAAGGCTTCAGGTCAACAGTAGGCTATTGGTAGCTAGGTTTTTGGGGAGTCAAAAGTTATACGTGGTCAGGCGCATGGTGGCTCACGCCTGTAATCCCGGTACTTTGGGAGGCCTAAGTGGGCAGATCACCTGAGGTCAGGGGTTCGTGACTAGCCTGGCCAACATGCTAAAACCCCATCTCTACTAACTAAAAATACAAAAATAACCAGGTGTGGTGGAGCATGCCTGTAATCCCAGCTACTCGGGAGGCTGAGGCAGGAGAATCACTTGAACCCAGGAGGCGGAGGTTGCAGTGAGCCAAGATTGTGCCACTGCACTCCAGCCTGGACGACAGAGCGAAACTCCCTCTCAAAAAAAAAAAAAAAAAAAAAAAAAAAAGGCCAGGCACAGTGGCTCACGCCTGTAATCCCAGCTCTTTGGGAGACTGAGGCAGGTGGATCACTTGGCCAACTTGCCAAAACCCCATCTCTACTAAAAATACAAAAATTAGCTGGGCATGGTGGCACACACCTGTAATCCCAGCTACTCAGGAGGCTGAGGCAGGAGAATCACTTGAACCTTGGAGGCGGAGGTTGCAGTGAGTCAGGATTACACCATTGCATTCCAGCTGGGCAACAGAGAGATTCTGTCTTAGAAAAAAAAAAAAAGTTATACACAATCACTGGGCATGGTGGCTTGCATCAATAATCCCAGCTACTTGGGAGGCACAGGCAGGAGGATCACTTGAGGTCAGGAGTTTGAGACCAACCTAGGCAACATAGCAAGACTCCATCTCTATAAAAAATTTAAAACTTAGCTAGGCATGGTTGCTCTGATGCCTGTAGTCATAGCTACTCAGGAGGCTGAGGTGAGAGGATTGCTTGAACCCAGGAGTTTAAGACTCCCATGAGCTATGACCTTGCCACTGCACTCCAGTCTGGGCAACAGAATGAGACTCCATCTCTAAAAAAATTAAAGTGGCCGGGCGCGGTGGCTCGCACCTGTAATCCCAGCACTTTGGGAGGCTGAGGCAGGTAGATCACCTGAGGTCAGGAGTTCGAGACCAGCCTGACCAACATGGTGAAACCCCATCTCTACTAAAAATACAAAAATTTTGCTGGGCGTGGTGGCGTGCACCTGTAGTCCCAGCTACTCAGTAGGATGAGACAGAAGAATTGCTTGAACACAGGAGGTGAAGGTTGCAGTGAGCTGAGATCATGCCATTGCACTCCAGCCTGGGTAACAGGGTGAGACTCTGTCTCAAAAAGATAAATAAATAAATTTTTTTTTAATGTAAAAATTAGCCTGTAATCCCAGCACTTTGGGAGGCTGAGGCGGGTGAATCACGAGGTCAGGAGATTGAGACCATCCTGGATAACATGGTGAAACCAGGCCGGGCGCGGTGGCTCACGCTTGTAATCCCAGCACTTTGGGAGGCCGAGGCGGGCGGATCACGAGGTCAGGAGATCGAGACCACGGTGAAACCCCGTCTCTACTAAAAATACAAAAAAAATTAGCCAGGCGTGGTGGCGGGCGCCTGTAGTCCCAGCTACTCGGAGGGGCTGAGGCAGGAGAATGGCGTGAACCCGGGAGGCGGAGCTTGCAGTGAGCCGAGATTGCGCCACTGCACTCCAGCCTGGGCGACAGAGCGAGAGTCCGTCTCAAAAAAAAAAAAAAAAAAAAAAAAAAAAATAACATGGTGAAACCCTGTCTCTACTAAAAATACAAAAAATTAGCTGGGCATGGTGGTGGGCGCCTTTAGTCCCAGCTACTTGGGAGGCTGAGGCAGGAGAATGGTGTGAACTCGGGAGGCGGAGCTTGCAGTGAGCCAAGATTGTGCCACTGCACTCCAGCCTGGGCGACAGAGCAAGACTCCATCTCAAAAAAAAAAAAAAAAAAAGAAAAATTAAAGTAAGTTTAAAGAATTATCTTCAGGCCAGGCATAGTGGCTCGCACCTGTAATCCCAACACTTTGGGAGGCTGAGGTGGGAGGACTGCTTGAGCTCAAGGGTTCGAGACTAGCCTGGGCCACATAGTGAGACCATCTTCTCTACAAAAAAAAAAAAAAAAAATTAGCTAGGTGTGGTGGTGTGCACCTGTAGTCCCAACTACTCAGAGGTGGGAGGACTGCTTGAGCCGAGGAGGTCGAGGCTGCAGTGAACTGTTATCGTGCCACTGCACTCTAGCCTGGGTGATATAAGACCTTGTCTTAAAAAGAAAAAGAAAAAAATGAATTATTTTCAGAGGCAGTAACAGAAGGTGAAAAAAAAAAAGCCAAGCACGGTGGTATTCGAGTAGTCCCAGCTAGTCTGGAGGCTGAGGTGGAGGTGGGAGGATTGCTTGAGCTCAGGAGTTGGAGGCCAGCCTGGGTGACATAGCAAGATTCAGTCTCAAGAAAAAGCCAGGCATGGTGGCTCACTCCTGTAACCCCAGCACTTTGGGAGGCCAAGGTGGGCGGCTCACTTGAGATCAGGAGTTTGAGACCAGCCTGGCCAACATGGTGAAACCCCGTCTCTACTAAAATGCAAAAATTAGTCAGGCATGATGGCGCACACCCTGTAGTCCCAGCTACTGGGGAGGCAGAGGTAGGAGAATTGCTTGAATCCAGGAGGCTGAGGCTGCAATGAGCCAAAATCTTGCCACTGCACTCCAGCCTGGGTGAAAGAGGGAGGCCTTGTCTCAAAAAAAAAAAAAAAAAAAAGAAAAAGCCATACTCAGGTTTTGAACTGCGCCGTGGGTCAGTGGCTTGCTGTTGTTCAAGTATCAACTGTATATTTATATAGCAATACAAATATATGTATTTTAATATACTACTATAACATAATTAGCACATACTGATGTTCACATATGTATATTAAATATGCATTTCTGTATTTGCATTTGACCATTTTACAATGAGACCATATAACTTTATGAAAAAAAAACAGTTAAAGTAAATGTGAGGTATTTTTATATCAGATCTGATCTCAAGCATGACATTTGTTTGTGTTACATTTCCAATCTGTGGTTCTATGGGGAGGTGGTGACAGAAAATAATAAAAAGGGCAGAGAAAACCACAGGATTGGGGTTAGGGGAAGAGCAATGAGGAGAGGACCTAGACTCAGCTGACCATTAGCTGGGAACAGCCCCCTCCCTCCCAGGGCAGGGACTGAATTTCCAGGAAGAGGTCATCCTCCAGGCCTCAGAACCCTGTACTGTCTTCCTGCCCCAGTCCTCCTGCCTCCTCGTCCATTGGCTCCTGGGTCCCCAGGATGTTTCTCTTTTCTCCTCAGGATTGCTTAAAAGCTCCAGATCAAATAATCATGTTTCCAGCTGGATGGAAATTCAGAAAATCAGGAGCCTCTTAGTGAAAGATGGTGGTTGTATCCAGTCTAACCCCAAGCTGACCTTCCCACTAGAGGAAGAGGAAATAAGTCCAAGTGGAACACACTGACACCCAGCTCAGATGCTCACATATCCCAGAGTAGAAGCCTTCTCAAATAGCTCAATAATTCCATCTGGGCCAGTACTGAGGATAAACGCTGCTGGGAATCCCTCAATTACTGAGATGCATTGGAAAGTTCTACACCCCATTACAGTCCTGTCCACTCATTCCCACACTCAAATCCAGATAGGCTCAGCTGGATTGGAGAAGTTAAAAAATAAAATATAAAAGCAAACACTTATGTAGTGCTTATACTGTGAGCCAAATACTGTTCTAAGCACTTAAGTACAATGATGCATTTAATCCTCACAAGAACCGTTAGGGGTTTAAACTATACTATCCTCCCCATTTCACAGATGAGGAAACTGAGGCACAGAGTTGTGGAGCCAGATTCAAACCAGGCAGTTGGGCTTTTTTTTTTTTTTTTTTTTTTGAGATGGAGTTTCACTCTTGTTGCCCAGGCTGGAGTGCAATGAATGGCATGATGGCATGATCTCGGATCACTGCAACCTCCGCCTCCAGGGTTCAAGCAATTCTCCTGCCTCAGCCTCCCGAGTAACTGGGATTACAGGCGCCCACCACTATGCCTGGCTAATTTTTGTATTATCATAGAGACGGGTTTCACCATGTTGGCCAGGCTGGTCTCGACTCCTGACCTCTGGTGATCCACCTGCCTTGGCCTCCCAGAGTGCTGGGATTACAGGAGTGAGCCACTGTGCCCAGCCAGATCCACATTTTTTTTCCAGATGGAGTCTCCCTCTGTCGCCCAGGCTGGAGTGCAGTGGCGCGACCTTGGCTCGCTGCAAGCTCTGCCTCCTGGGTTCATGCCATTCTTCTCCCTCAGCCTCCCGAGTAGCTGGGACTACAGGCGCCCACCATCACTCCTGGCTAATTTTTTGTATTTTTAGTAAAGACGGGGTTTCACCGTGTAGGCCAGGATGGTCTTGATCTCCTGAACTCATGCTCGGCCCGCCTTGGCCTCCCAAAGTGCTGGGATTACAGGCGTGAGCCACTGCACCCTGCCCTCAGATCCACATTTTTAATCACTTCCCTATGGGGCCTCTTGGTGGAGCATCATGAGCAGCATTTTGCAGGGAGTATGCACCTGGTGAACCAGGCCCTCATTTGAATAATCTGGACAGATACCCCTAAGTGGATCAGACAGCCAAATGCTCCTACTCTCTTGCTGTTCTCCAGGGACAGAGCTTCGGGTGGGGAAGTAGGGCTGGAGGCTAAAAAACAGATAAGTGAAGGCCCATGGGACAGAGGCAGCATGTGTCATAGAGGGGGCACTGGGTTGGCAACAAGAGGCAAGGTTTAGTCTTAGTTTTATCACTCACTTGCTACATGCCCTTAGGCAAGTTATTTGCTTTCTTTAAGTGGATTTTCCTCTTGGGTAAAATAAATAAATAAATAAATAAATAAATAGGGCCAGGTGTGGTGGCTCACGCCTGTAATCCCAGCACTTTGGGAGCCTGAGGCGGGTGGATCACGAGGTCAAGAGATCAAGACCATTCTGGCCAACATGGTGAAATCCCGTCTCTACTAAAAATTAGCTGGGTGTGGTGGGGCGTGCCTATAGTCCCAGCTACTCGGGAGGCTGAGGCAGGAGAATCACTTGAACCCCAGAGCCGAGATGGTGCCACTGCACTCCAGCCTGGCAATACAGTGAGACTCCATCTCAAAAAAATAAATAGGCCAGGCGCGGTCACTCATGCCTGTAATCCCAGCATTTTGGGAGGCCAAGGCGGGTGGATCATGAGGTCAGGAGACCAGCCTGGCCAAGATGGTGAAACCCTGTCTTTACTAAAAATACAAAAATTAGCTAGGCATGGTGGTGCATGCCTGTAGTCCCAGCTACTTGAGAGGCTGAGGCAGGAGAATTGCTTGAACCTGGGAGGCAGAGGCTGTGGTAAGCCGAGATTGTGCCACTGCACTCCAGCCTGGGTGACAACAGCGAAACTCCATCTTAAAAAATAAAATAAAATAAAATAATAAATAAAAATATCACCAGTACCTAGCGGTAAAACACATGGCATAGCAGGTGCTCAATAAAAAATGTTTAAGGCCAAATGGATAATCTCTAAGATGCCTTCCAGCTCTTAACATGCTGTGAGTCTGACAGGAAAGAACCCTCTCCACTCTATTTGCCACCAGCCCCTTTGAAGCAAGCTCATCAGGGACAAAGCTAAAGGAATCTCATTAGTCTCCCCTACTCCTCTATTTCTATATCACTTAGGAATGTGAGGGCCCCTAATAATTACTGTCAGGCCAGGTGTGGTGGCTCACACCTGTAATCCCAGCACTTTGGGAGGCTGAGAAGGGAGCATGGCTTGAACCTAGGAGTTTCAGATGAGCCTGGGCAACATAGTGGGACCCTTGTCTCTACAAAAATTTTTAAAAAATTAGCTGGGTGTGATGGTGCTGCCTGTAGTCTCTACTACTTGGGAGGCTAAGGTGGGAGGATTGCTGAAGCCCAGGAGGTTGAGGCTGCAGTGAGCCGTGATCCTGCCACTACACTCTGGCCTAGGCAACAGAGCGAGACCCTATCTCAAAAACAAAATAAAACAAAAACCGATAATAATGATAATTATTGTCATCCAAAACAACAAATCACCAAGTGTCTCCTGAAAAGCCAGGTGTGTGAGCTAGCCTCTCTCCTCTCCAGATATGTACTGAGCACAGCCATGGGAAAAGCATCCAATTGTGTGTATATATGCAGGAGATAAAGGTGAGTAAGACTGTTTCCTCCTCCCCTCAAGATCATAGCATGACAGAGACGGAACGTCTATAAATAACTATAAAGTATATCTAGGTCTAGCCCAACAAGGCAGAAAGAGGAAGTGGAGTTATTGCAAGACTGTCTTTAGTCTTGAGATGATGGGTGGCAGGAGTAGGGGGGTAGTAGAAAAGATACCTTTTCTTTTTTTTTTGCTTGAGACAGTCTCACTCTGTTGCCCAGGCTGGAGCGCAGTGGCGTGGCTCAATCATCACTCACTGCAGCCTCGATCTCCCAGGCTCAATTGATCCTCCCACCTCAGCCTCCCAAGTAACTCAGACCATGGGCACATGCCACTACGCACAGCTAATTTTTGTATTTTTTGTAGAGACGGGGTTTTGCCGTGTTGCCAAGGCTGGTCTCAAACTCCTGGGCTCAAGATCTGCCTGCCTTGGCCTCCCAAAATGCTGGGATTACAGGTGTAAGCCACCACACCTGGCTGATACGTGTTTTTCTTACTTAACCTCTATTCCCTGAAGCCTGGGTGGGGGAACATGTTTTTTCCTGGTCTGAGTAGGGATCTGAGACCACCACCCATTCCTCCCCTTGGCCTCACCCTGTAGAAGCCCTTCCACCCTGCATTCCACCAGCACCTGCTGATGTTATCTCTCCACACAGATTGGGACCTGCAGGTCTTGGAACATCCTGCATCTTTCTGAGTAGTCTGGGACCCAAGGAAAGGTCATTAACCCCTTTCCAGAAGGGGTAGGTGTCCCCCGTGCCCATCTCAAGCACATTCCAGGACACATCCTTGAGCCTACCCTCCTTCCCTCCCCACCCTTCTTAAAGCTGGCTGTGCTTCCTTTGAGAAGCCCAGGTTTTGGTGGGAGGAGGAAAGGCAGATACAATCAGAGGTGAGGCAGGGAGGTACCCACAGAACTGGCTCACTAGCCCTGTTTCCTGGCCTGATGGCTCCCTCACCCTCATTCAGGCTGGGTGGGGGAGAGTCAGGTACAGACAAGACACCCTAGTCCCTCAGCCATGCACTACTCTGTCCCGTTGGCAGCCTTTCATTTCAGTTTCACACAGGGATACAGGATCTGGTAGACCCAGATGACCCAAATGGTGCATTCATAGCCACAGAGGCAAAAGGGAGGCAGCAGGCCTGTGCTGAGCTGCAAGCTTACTTTGGTAGGAAGGGCCCTAGCTTTGCCCAAGGGGTGGTCACAGCAGCAGCCCAAGCCCCTGAAATCTTTGCTCAGTGGCCTGGCATATTGGGCATCTACTCCATGTGCTCCAGAGATCATCTTACCCTGGATGTAAACAAGGGTTCTGCTTGACAACTGGGGGGAGTGCCTGTCCCACAACAGAGGAATGTGGAGGACCTAGAAGCCTCAGGCCCTTCCCACACAGCTCTGCTGAGAGCAATTCCATAGTTCTCAGTTTGAACTGGAGACAGCCTTGGAGAAGTTAGAAACAGAAAACTTTTGCTGATAATCCCACCTCAAAACCTGTAGCTGGGCTGGGCATGGTGGCTCAGGCCTGTAATCCCAACACTTTGGGAGTCCGAGGTGGGTGGGTCACCTGAAGTGAGGAGTTCCGAGACCAGCCTGGTCAACATGGTGAAACCCCATCTCTATTAAAAATACAAAAATTAGCTGGGCGTGGTAGCAGGCACATATAATCCCAGCTACTTGGGAGGCTGAAGCAGGAGAATTGCTTGAATCCGGGAGGCGGAGGTTGCAGTGAGCCAAGATCGCGCCATTGCACTCCAGCATGGGCGACAGAGCAAGACTCCGTCTCAAAACAAAAACAAACAAAACACAACAAAACAAAAAAAATTAAAAAAAAAACCTCTGGCTGCCCACTCACCAGAAACTACTGAGAAGGCTACAGGTAAGGATGAGTAAATCAAATCAATGATCATTTAAAAGTGTTTATTTTCTAAATGGGAGTAACACAGAGGGAACTTTTGGCACCTTCTTTCCAGTCCATCGCCCCCATCATGTCCTCCCAAACACAAAGCAATGGCAGGAGAAACCACAGGACAGAGTCACAAAGTTAGTCACAGAGAGATCTGTACAATCCTGGATAGCTGGAATTCAAGAGTCTGTCCCAGCTATCTTGACCCGGAGTGGGGTTACAGCTCAGGGGCATAGGGCTCCTCAGTAGGTGAGGGTACCCGCAGCTCAGCATCATGCCTTACCACGGTAAAGAGTCCCACCACTGCCAGCAGAGCCATCACCATGACAGCAGAGCAAATGCTGAACATATTCCGAGTGCCTGTTTTTCGATCACTGTCATGGAGGACAAGGAGCCCTAGGCAAGCCAGTAAGTGCAGAGGTACCCGGAACCAGTTGAGTACACCAGCCTGCTCTGTCTCAGGGATCACCTTTCTCCGTAGGAAGCTCATGCTGGGAAAGTATAGTCCACAAGCCAACTCAATAAGTAGAAAGGCTATGAAGGACTCCACTGGACTCTCTTGGCCTGGGCTGGTAGAGAAAGTCAACATGAAGAGAGAGAAGACGACGATGAGCACAGCAAGGGAGAGCAGGTGCATGGGCTGAAGGTGGTACCTCTTGGAGGTGGCGATACGGTACAGGGAAGAGCCAAGCAGGCTGGCTGCCATGAAGCTGGAGAAGACAATGCCCAGAGGGGCCCCATGTGGGTCCAGCACAGGTGTCCAGAGGAAGACAAAGATGAAGATGACACTCTCAAATAGAGCTTGTATGGTGCCCAACAGCAGCACGCGGCGGTCCGACAGGAGGCAGCGCAAGCCTCCAGCACAGGTCCTTGAGAAGGCACGCTGCCGGTCATAGTTCTCCCCCCAGTTTCGAAGGGCCAAGGCCCCTGCCAGAGCCAGGAGAGGGATGGCAGCCACAAAGGGCGCTACAGGCCCGAGCCCTATCCAGCTGGCTACAGCCTCAGCTGCCACACCTGCCACTACAGCCAGCACATGGTTCCAGAAGGCAGCTCGAGCAAAGGTAGCTGGGATCCACTCGGCAGGGAAGTCATGCCGTTCCACGTGCTCATGGATATACCAGGCCTCGAAGGCTGAGAAGAGCAGGGCTGTGGACAGCCCACCAAGTGCTCGGCCCACTAGCAGCACAAAGTAGTCTTGAGAGAGTTTGGTTAAGCAGCATAGTGAGTAAGTGAGGGAGAAGAGGACACAAGAATTCTTGCGACCCAGCCAATCCACAAGGGAGGAGGCCACTAGGCCAAAGAGGACTGTAGAGGCAAGGCCACAGACATAGAGGATGGCAATTTGACCTTCCAGGAAGTAGTAATGCTGGTAGAGTTTATAGAGGTAGGGGGCTTGGAGCCAGTCAGCTGCCAGGGCCAGGAAGTAGACCTGATAGAAGTCCAGTTGAAATCGAAGAAAGGAGGGATTGCTGCAGGCCCTTCCAGGGGGTTTAGCCCGGCATCTTGACAGTTCCAGCCCCAGGCAGGAGGCCAGGAGGCCTACAAAAGCAAGGTAGGCAGTCACCAGCATGGTGGGCCCCCGGACGACCTGGGAAGAGAGGTGGGAGTCAGAGTCATATCCATCCTTCAGGCAGCACGGTCAAGGGGCCGACTGTCTTAAGCAGATGGCAGCTCCACCCAACCCCGCTGCCAACTCCACTCCCCAAGATCTCAGACTGGAGGGACCAGTTGGGTGGGTGGGAGGAGTGGCCATGCCAAAGCTGTCTCCTAGGACACTGTGGGGCAGGGAGGGGTAAGAAGATGAGAGAGGACTGAGCACTCACCCCATCCTTGCCTGCGAAGAGGGAGTCCCTTTCAGTAATCCCGCTCCCGCAAATTCTACTGCCCTTTCCCACAGCAGCTCCCGCACACTTCCCTCTATTACCTCCCCTCCTCGCTGCGGAGCCTCTTTTTGCCCTCAGTGTCTCATCCTCTGTCCCGGGCATCCCTCCCACCCGCGCAGGCCTCTCGAGTTGCTTCAGGCTCATGCGTGTGCATCTCAGATGCCCACTCCTCCAGGTCACTGGCACCCCACTGCGCCCCCTAGCCCCTGCCCAGCCCTGCCACATCCACTTGCACCTCGCCCAGACTCCGTCTCACCTGCTGCCCCGGTCTGCGGGGACGCCCCGGTCACGTCCGGCTCCAGGCCGCCCGGCCACCCTCCCCGCTGTGGCTCCGGCTCCGGCTTGGGTTCCAGCAGCGCTCCCGCCCCTCACAGCCTGCTTCCGGGAGCCGGGCAGGCCTCTGGCCGCCGCCATGATTGCTTCGTCACGTGACGGGGGCGCGGCGCCAAAACCCCGCCCCGTCCGCCGTCCTTCCCTTACCCCGGCGCGGAACTCCAGACGCCTGGGGTGGGTCGGGAAGGGGCGACCATAGGCAGCTGAGTTTGCTCCTCCTGGCCTGGCCTCGCTCGCTGCCTTCCCGTGACACCTGCTCTTCTGGCTCTTGGATGCCTGCGGGGCCACCCTGAAATGAAGGCCAATTTTATTTTCTTCCGTGCAGTGCTCGGGAAAGATGCCTGCAGTCCGGTAGAGCCAAGGATTGGAGCTTCCTAAGGAACAGCACCGCTGCCCGAAGACGAGACGGTCTCCTCGGTTTGCCTCCTCTCCCACTACAGTGACCTCCATGCAAGAGAAGCCAGTATGGTTCAGACACCTGAGGGAGGCGGTGTGGTGTAAAGAACTTGGCGTCGGGCTGCAGACAGACTAAGGCGCAATCCTGCCCCTGTCACTTACCAGCTGTGTGGCCTTGGGCAAGCCGCATAACTTCCCAGTGTCCCAGTTTCTTTGAAGTCACAGGAGAGCAATGCCCAAATAAAGAAGGCTAAAGTTCAGTGGCAGTATGGGGTTAAGAACTTCAGCCTTGGAGCTTAACTCCCTACCTTCTGCCACTTACAAGCTGTTTAACCTTGGAAAAACTATTTAACCTCTCTACAGCTTCCGTATTATCTCCTCAAGAGCCTCCAATGACTTCCCATCTCACTAAGGGTAAAAGCCGAAATCTTTATAATGGCCTACAAGACCCTCTGTCCTTTGACCCTCTGCCACTCCTCTGACTTCATCCCCTGCTCCTCTCCCTCCTACTCCGTCTATATTGGCTACTACCAGGGCTTTTGCACACTGTTCCCTGTACAGTTCTCCAAGATATCCACGTGGTTCCCCCCTCACCTCCTCCAGTTCTCTGTTCAAATGTCACCTGATCTTGGCTGGGCCTGGTGGCTCATGCCTGTAATCCCAGCAGTTTAGGAGGCCGAGACAGGCCGATCAGGAGTTCAAGATCAGCCTGGCCAACATGGTGAAACCCCGTCTCTACTAAAAAAGTATAAAAATTAGCCAGGCATGGTGGTGGGCACCTGTAATCCCACCTACTCCGGAGGCTGAGGCAGGAGAATCGCTTGAACCCGGGAGGCAGAGGTTGCAGTGAGCCAAGATCACGCTACTGCACTCCAGCCTGAGTGACAGAGTGAGACTCTGTCTCACAAAAAAATAAAATAAAAATTTTAAAAATGTCACCTGATCAGAGGGCCCTTCCATGGCCCTCCTGTTTAAAATAGCAACACCACCACCTCCAGCACAGTAATCTACCTACTTTCCTTCCAATTCTCTATTCTCTCTGCTGCTTTTACTCTACAGTACACTATGTATTTTCCTTGTTTATTTATTTACTATCTTGGCCAGGTGTGGTGGCTCACACCTGTAATCTCAGCACTTTGAGAGGCCAAGGTGGGTGAATCACTTGAGGCCAGGAATTTAAGACCAGTCTGGCCAACGTGTCGAAACCCCATCCCTACTAATAATACAAAAAATTGCTGGGCACGGTGGCTGACGCCTGTAATCCCAGCACTTTGGGAGGCCGAGGCGGGCGTATCATGAGGTCAGGAGTTCAAGACCAGCCTGGCCAATATGGCAAAACCCCGTCTCTACTAAAAATACAAAAAAATTTGCTGGGCATGGTGGCGTGCATCTGTAATCACAGCTACTCTGGAGGCTGAGGCAGGAGAATTGCTTCAACCTGGGAGACAGAGGTTGCGGTAAGCTGAGATCGCACCACTGCACTCCAGCCTGGGCAACAGAGCAAGACTCCATCTCAAAGCAAACAAACAAACAAAAAAATTAGCTGGGCCGGGTGGTGCACGCTTGTAATCCCACCTACTCAGGAGGCTGAGGGACGAGAATTGCTTAAACCTGGGAGGCGGAGGCTGCAGTGAGCCAAGATTGCACCACTGCACTCCAGCCTGGGCGACAGAGCAAGACTTTGTCTCTAAGTAAATAAGTAAATATTTACTATCTCTTTTCCCTACAGATTTTTATCTGTTTTGTTCATCTGTATTCCCAATACTTAAAGCAGTCATTGATATGTATTAATCATAAATATTGCATAGTCTCTGAATAAGTGAATAAGTTATGTAAATTACTATCAAAAGTACTGGCCCATATTAACATAATAACACTTATCAGTTATTATGTACCTAAGGAGTTTTAGGAAGGTTTAGTCCAACTGCTATAGATGAATTATCTCATCTGACTGACAACAATCCATGCAGTAGGTACTAACCAGAGTTGGAAAGGTTAGGTAACATGTTTAGAGTTATATAGTAAAAGACAGAGTTAGAAGCAGAACCCAATCTTTCCAGTTCCAAGCTCATATAGTTTCTGCAATTATACTAGTTCACCTACCTGCACAGCACATCAGTCTTTTTTTTTTTTTTTTTTTTTTTTTTTTTGAGACGGAGTTTCACTCTTGTTGCCCAGGCTGGAGTGCAATGGCATGATCTCAGCTCACTGCAACCTCCGGCTCCCGGTTTCAAGCGATTCTTCTGCCTCAGCCTCCCAAGTAGCTGGGATTACACGCATGCGCCACCACCCCCGGCTAATTTTGTATTTTTTAGAGACAGGGTTTCTCCATGTTGGTCAGGCTGGTCTCAAACTCCCAACCTTAGGGGATCTGCACCCGGCCTGTTGGTTTTTTTTTTTTTATACTAAAGCTTAGAGATAGGGTAGGAGGGTTTGGGATTACATCTGGAGAAATACTTTCTTTTGGCCAGGCATGGTGGCTCACACCTGTAATCCCAGCACTTTGGGAGGCCAACGTGGGTGAATTATTTGAAGTCAGGAGTTCCAGACCAGCCTGGCCAACATGGTGAAACCCCATCTCTACTAAAAATACAAAAAGCTGGGCAGTAGTGGCACACACCTGTAATCCCAGCTACTTGGGAGGCTGAGGCAGGAGAATCTCTTGAACTCAGAAGGCAGAGGCTGTGGTGAGCCGAGATCACGCCACTGCACTCCAGCCTGGGTGACAGAGTGAGACCCTGTCCCAAAAAAGTCTTGAATGTCTGGCCTCAAGGGATCCACCTGCCTTGGCCTCCCAAAGTGCTGGGATTACAGGCATGAGCCACCGTGTCCAGCCTGGAGAAATACTTTCTTATGATAAAACAGCTGATTTATATCCTACAAGTTCCAAAGCGCTTTCACCCCTAGCTGGCAAACTAGTGGAGAGTAGAAAGGGGTGATGGTTCCCATGCTTTCATCTAGAAACACTAAGATAGAAAATCATGATTTCTGACCAGGGGTGGTGGCTTGCGCCTGTAATCCCAGCACTTGGGAGGCCAAGGTGGGCGGATCTCTTGAAGCCAGGAGTTCGAGACCAGCCTGGCCAACATGGCAAAACCCCATCTCTACAAAAAATACAAAAAAAATAGCTGGGCCATGGTAGTGCATGCCTGTAATCCCAGCTACTCAGGTGGCTGAGGCAGGAGAATCGTTTGAACTCGGGAGGTGGAGGTTTCAGTGAGCCAAGATCACACCACTGCACTCCAACTTGGGCAACAGAGTGAGACTCTGTCTCAAAAAAAAATAATAATAATAAATCATGATTTCTGCCAGGCTTGGTGGCTCATACCTGTAATCCTAGCACTTTAGGAGGTTGAGGCGGGAGGATCTCTTGAAGCCAGGAATTTGAGGCCAGCCTGGGCAACTAGGGAGACTCCTGTCTGGGCATGGTGGTGGGCGCCTGAAACCCCAGCTATTCCTGAGGCTTAGGCAGGAGGATTGCTTGAGCCCAGGAATTCGAGGCTGCATGAGCTCTGATGGTATCACTGCACTACAGCCTGGGTGACAGAATAAGCCCTGTCTTTTAAAAAGGAAAAAGCCGTGTGCGGTGGCTTACGCCTGTAATCCCAGCATCCCAGCACTTTGGGAGGCCCAGGTGGGCAGATCACCTGAGGTCGGAGGTTCGAAATCAGCCTGACCAACATGGAGAAACCCCGTCTGTACTAAAAATACAAAATTAGTTGGGCATGGTGGCACATGCCTGTAGTCCCAGCTACTCGGGAGGCTGAGGCAGGAGAATCGCTTGAACCTGGGAGGCAGAGGTTGTGGTGAGCTGAGATTGCGCCATTGCCCTTCAGCCTGGGCAACAAAAGCGAAACTCTGTCTCAAAAAAAAAAAAAAAAAAAGGAAAAGAAAAAAAAATCATGATTTCCCCAGGGTCACTCAGTAAGTGCCCTCCATCCCAGTCCTGGGCTTCAGCTCCTTGAACTCATGACAGTGAGTCTCTGAATTCTTTTTTTTTTTTTTTTGAGACAGAGTCTTGCTCTGTTGCCTAGGCTGGAGTGCAATGACGTGATCTCAGCTCATTGCAACCTCCCCATCCCAGGTTCAAGCGATTCTCCTGCCCCAGCCTCTCAAGTAGCTGAGACTACAGGCATGTGCTAATTTTTGTAGTTTTAGTAGAGATGGGGTTTCACTGTGTTAGCCAGGATGGTCTCGATCTCCTGACCTTGTGATCCCCCTGCCTTGGCCTCGCAAAGTGCTAGGATTACAGGTGTGAGCCACCGCACCCAGCCTGAGTCTCTGAATTCTTAGTGGTATTTACTTTGGGGTGGAGGTCATCCTGGATGAAGGCAGTGGATGAGACAGGATGACCTTACATCCCTTGCCTTCTATTTCACAGGATGGAGGCCAGTTTTCTACCATTATTGCATTGCATTTTGCTCAGAAGCACCTACTAGGGACCAAAAGCAAGATTATATTATTTTGGTTTATTTTTGTTTATTGTAGGACCTATTCAAAATATGTATACTCCTTAAGGTCTCTCTGGCCCCTCAGAGCTGTGAAGCACGGCTGGGAAAGGTCCTAAATGTGGGGACTGTGCCAGCAGAGAACTACATGGGATAAAGGGTGGCCTGGGTGGAGGAGAGAGAGAGCTGGGATCTGTGTGTGGGGAGCCAAAGGGGAAGTCCTGGCTTTCAGGGCAAGTGGGGAGGAAGCTCTGGGAGTTACTGGAAATCATGCTTACCAGAGGAACATCATTTAAAACTCTTTTATTATGGAAATGTTCAAACATACACAAAGGTAGAGAGCATAGTTCTATGAACTTCCATATTCTTTTTTTTTTTTTTTTTTTTGAGACAGGGTCTTGCTCCGTCACCCAGGCTGGAGTGCAATGGTGTGATCTCAGCTCACTGCAACCTCCATCTCCCGGGTTCAAGCGATTCTCCTGCCTCAGCCTCCCGAGTAGCTGGGATTACAGGTGCATGCCACCACGCCTGGCTAATTTTTTGTAATTTTAGTAGAGATGGGGTTTCACCATGTTGGCCAGGCTGGTCTCAGTCTCCTGACCTCAGGGGATCCACCCACCTCGGCCTCCCAAAGTGTTGAGATTACAGGCGTGAGCCATCGCACCCAGCCAGAACTTACACGTTCTTTTTTTTTTTTTTTTTTTTTTTTTTTTGAGACACAGTCTTGCTCGGTTACCCAGGCTGGAGTGCAGTGGCGCGATCTTGGCTCACTGCAAGCTCCGCCTCCCGGGTTCACGCCATTCTCCTGCCTCAGCCTCTCCGAGTAGCTGGGACTACAGGCGCCCGCCACCACGCCCGGCTAATTTTTTGCATTTCCACCACGCCCGGCTAATTTTTTGCATTTTCAGTAGAGACGGGGTTTCACCGTGGTCTCGATCTCCTGACCTCGTGATCTGCCCACCTCGGCCTCCCAAAGTGCTGGGATTACAAGCGTGAGCCACCGCGCCCGCCCGGCATGCCTGGCTAATTTTTTGTATTTTTAGTAGAGACAGGGTTTCACCGTGTTAGCCTTGACCTTGTGATCCACCCGCCTCAGCCTCCCAAAGTGCTGGGATTACAGGCATGAGCCACCGCACCTGGCTCCTTTCTGTCCTTTTATCTCTGCTGAAATATTTAAAATTAAATAGGTCACTTCACTCCATACTTCAGCATACATCTCTAGGAAATAATGACCTTCTCTTCTATAACCCAAGAGCCATTTATATATCTAACAAAATTAGCACTGCTTCCTTGTTATCATAAATACCCAGTCCATAATTACATGTCTCCAACTGTCTTTACAGTTGAGTTGTCCAAATTAGGAACCAAACAAGGTCCATGTGTTCCATGTAATAGTTGTCTTCTTAAGTCCTTCTCATTTTTTTCCCCCAGCCATTCACTAGTTGAAGAAATGGGGTCAGATTTCCTTTAGAATGTTCCAAATTCTGGGGGTGTTTACCTGCTTCCTTATTGTGTCATTTTATTTGTTCCTCCATTCCCTGTATTTCTTGTTAAATGGAAGTCAGCACTAGAGGTTTGATTAGGTTTATGTTCAATTTTGTTTGTTTGTTTGTTTGTTTCTTTGTGGTGATGAGTGCTTCAGATTGCATCACATCAGGAGGTACACAGTGCCTGGTTGTGTCACTTTTAGTGAAGCTAAGATTCATCCATGGGGTTAGGTTGTGGCAGCTGAATTTCCCATTGTAAAGTCCTCCATCACCCATCATCTTTGGTTTCATCCATTAGGCGAGTCTTGCTTTGATCAGTTACTTCATTAGGAGTTACAAAATGGTGATTTTTCTAATTCCATATTCCTTCCACATTAGCTGGAATTATTCTGTAAATAAGAAGTTGTCTTCACCAATTAGAGCTATTTGGCTATCCTGAAATATAGTTTATACATGCAGGCAGCATAAGTGCTTAATTCTTTTTTTTTTTCTTTTTCTTGATACGGAGTCTCGCTTTGTTGCCCAGGCTGGAGTGCAGTGGTGTGATCTCAGCTCACTGCAGCCTCTGCCTCCTGGGTTCAAGTGATTCTCCTGCCTCAGCCTCCCAAGTAGCTGGAATTACAGCCACACGCCACAGCTAATTTGTGTATTTTTAATAGAGATGGGGTTTCACCATGTTGGCCAGGCTGGTCTTGAACTCCTGACCTCAAGTGATCCACCCACTTCAGCCTCCCAAAGTGCTGGGATTACAGGCATGAGCCACTGCACCCAGCCATTTCTTTTTATTTTTTAATTGCCAACTTCCAGAATAAGAATTTGGGAGAAGCATCATTAAAAAAGAAAGAAAAGAGGCTTGGGCTTAAAGCTGAGCAGGAATGAATAGCCTGGATAGTGAGTGGGGAAAGGAGGGGCTATTCTGGTAGACATGTCTACCTCTGGCTCACTCCAGGGCATGGACTGTGTTTCCATGACAGGCACTGGTGGAGAGCTCAGTGTTCCGGCTCTTGGGCAGCAATGACAAAGACATGAGACAGGCATGGTGTGCTCTGTTGTGCAGGACCCAGATAGATAGGGAGATGGGGGGATGGGACAGCACAAAAGCAAACCAGATATGGAGAGGCAGAAAGAGAGATACGAAGTGAAAAAGCAGCTAGACATAGAAGACAGAAAGAGAGACAAAGAAAGGGAAATAGAAATGGAACAGATCAAGAATGAAATGTGGCCAGGTGCAGTGGCTCACACCTGTGATCCTAGCACTTTGGGAGGCTGAGGTGGGAGGATTGCTTGAGGCCAGGGGTTTGAGACCAGCCTGGGTAACATAGTGAGACCCTGTCTCTACAATAATTAAAAAAAAATTATCCAGGAGTGGTGGTGCATGCCTGTAGTCCCGGATCGCTTGAGCCTGGGAGTTAGAAACTTCAGTGAGCTCTGATTACACCACTGCATTCCAGCCTGGGCGATAGAGCGAGCCCTGTCTCAAAAAAACAAACAACAACAAAAAACTAACAACAAAAACCAAAGAGAATGAAATGCACCAGAAGCAGAACAGGACAGAAAAGCAGAGAGATATGAGGGAAAAGGAAAGACCAAGGAAGAAAATAGGCATGAAGACGAGGATTGAGACAGAGAAGGGGGAAGAAAAACACATATGCTAATTTTTTTAATCTTTCCTATGGTGCTGAAGACATATGTTAAATTGATTTCAAATTAGATAGAGTAATAGAGGGATAGAGAGTGGGGAAAACAGATGTGGTGATACAATTAGGTGAAGGCAAAATGTCCCAGTGACAGAGAGTGAGGAGGAAACAGAAATGGAGAGAGTGAGGTAGAAAGACAGAAGGAAAAACAAACAGCTATAAAGGCAAGAACGAAAGGAGTCCTAGAGAAGGCAGCTAAGAAAAAGAAGCTTGAAACAGCTTAGTACAGGAGCCAGAAAACTGGAGAGACGTGGAGTGGTGCTGAGGGGCTTTCAGCCTAGGAGCTCGTCCCAGGCAGATACCAGAATCTCCCACTTCCAGCTATCTCTTTTTTTTTTTTTTTTTTTTTGCGACAGCGTTTAGCTCTTGTTGCCCAAGCTGGAATGCAATGGCGCGGTCTTGGCTCACTGCAACCTCCATCTCCCAGGTTCAAGCGATTTTCCTGCCTCAGCCTCCCTAGTAGCTGGAATTACAGGTACACGCCACCATGCCCAGCTAATTTTTTGTATTTTTAGTAGAGACGGGGTTTCACTATGTTGGCCAGGCTGGTATCGAACTCCTGACCTCAGGCGATCCACTCGCCTCAGCCTCCCAAAGTGCTGGGATTACAGGCATGAGCCACCGAGCCTGGCTCTCAGCTATCTCTTGGTGGCTTGTCTCATCTCCCAGTCCCACCCCTGGGACAGGAGACTTACAGCTAGCTATGTGTGGATGCCATCCTTGGAGACTTACAGCTAGCTATGTGTGGATGCCATCCTTAGGAGCCTGAGTCAAGCTCCTAAGGAGCTCATCCCCATGCCAGATGAGCCTGGATGTCACAGATGGGATCACTGCTGCAAGATTGAGGTCATGAGGCTGAGTGAGCTCTCAGAGATTTGAAAGACAAGACATCCAGGCAGAGGGTTCCTGGCTAGAAACAAAGGACCACAAAGGATGCCAAGGATTTCCAAGTGGAGGGAGGAACCGAATATCTTCCACTCAGCCTCTTCTTCTGGTCCAAAAGCCACTGACCCTCTCTGCCTGACTCAAGGTGAGAGGTCAGGGATTCAGAGAATCTTGGGTCAATCTTGGGTGTAGGTCAGAGGGAGAAGAAGTGGCCTCTGGACCAGTATCCTCCAGCTCCTCTAGAGGAAGAGTCCATTTATTCATGTGAACTGCAGAGGAGACTCCAGTGGAGGCTCAGTGGAGGGGAAGAAATAACAAACTTGCTCACCTTCAGGGGCCGTGGGGGAGGCTCTGAGAAGAACACTTTCCATTCCAGAGGTTGCAGAGGAAGAGGTTCTGGAACCAGCAGGAGCACACCCAGAAACTAACTTCAAAGCAGATTCCCCCTGCCACCTCCCCAGGACTGGGGAAAGCCAGCTGCCTCTACCTGCTTGAGGGAGGGGTCCAGCTGATCCCTCTCCCACTCCACCCAGCTCCTGCCTCCTTGCCAGGGCAGCAGTACGGAAGTGCTCCAGGAAACTGGCAGTCTCCTGGTGGGCAACAGTCCACCTAAATTATCAGACAGCGCCCCCGAGAAGTGCGTTGTCCCCTGAAGCAGCAGCTACAGCAGCCAAGGGAACCTGGAAGCCCCCAGGCAGCCCCTTGGCCACAGCTACAGCTATCACCGCAGCCTAAACGGGAGCTCAAACAGGCAGCTCGGCTCATGGAGCAAGGGTAAACCTGGCAGGGTGAGGGGTGGCAGCAGGTCAAGGGTGGACCGGAGCATGAGACACAGGAGTTATGGGGACAAGTCAAGGGAGGACAGGCAGGGCAGCGGGGGCAAAAGCAGGTGCAGGGTGGGCCCGGGACACTGGGACAAGCGGGGCAGGGAGCTGCACTAGAGGGACAGGCAGTGCAGGAGCAGGGGAGTGGGGGACAGCCATGGCAGGGGAAGGCACAGGCAGAGGGGGGACAGGACAGACAAGGAGAGGCAGCAGGTGGACCATGCCTGGAGCGGGCAGGAGGCTCTTGGTGGGCAGGCTTCTTGTTCCTAGGCCCCAAGCGTAGGCCCAGAGAGAAGTCCATTCAGCTGCAGCTGTGGCCAGGCTGGGGGCTGGGTGAAGGGGAGGACAGGGATGGAGTAGGAGGGGCGGACGGTGGGGGGCAGGATTAAACCTAAGACATGCTGAGCCTTGCTGATCCTGCTGGGAGCTCAGCCCTCCACATCCAGCCCTCCTCTTCCAGCCCTCCCCTTCCAGGCGGGCAAAGCTCTCCTACTACCCCTCTCCCCTGAAAATCCTCCAACAGCACCAGATCAGAACACGTTCTTCAAATATGACATGTACTCCCAGGCCTCCAGTCCTTTGTTCACACTGGTCCTTCTGCTCTGAGTGCCCCTGCTCCCTTCTTCACCTGGCAAGGCCCTGTCATCACTGAAGTCTTCTCCTTTACTCAATCAAAAAGCATTTCTTGGCCAGGCATGGTGGCTCATGTCTGTAATCCCAGCACTTCGGGAGGCTGAGGTGGGCAGATCACCCGAGGTCAGGAGATGGAGACCAGCCTGACCAACATAGAGAAACCCCGTCTCTACTAAAAATACAAAACTGGGCGGGCATGGTGGCACATGCCTGTAATCCCAGCTACTCAGGATGCTGAGGCAGGAGAATCGCTTGAACCCGGGAGGTGGAGGTTGCAGTGAGCTGAGATCACGCCATTGTACTCCAGCCTAGGCAACAAGAGCGAAACTTGGTCTCAAAAAACCCCAAAAAACAAACAAACAAAATATTGCTTGAGCTCTAGGCCCCTGATGCCTGAGTCTCTCCAACACTAACCTCCAGAGCTGCTGCTTCAGGGCCCCCAAACAGCTCCCACAGGGGACTCAGGGAAGCAGCAGCAGGCAATAGCAGTGGCCACAGGAGGGCTCTGAGAGATGGAGTCTGGGATGTAGTTGGGAGCTGGCAGAGGAGGTGGGATGCCTGGGTTCCAGGAATTTCCAGAGAGAGCAAGTCCCAGGTGTGAGTGTGGGGGGTGCCCAGCTGTCTCTGGGAGACTGACAACCAGCCTGGTCAACTATTATTTGAGACCTAGTATGCATCAGGCATTGGCCTTGGTAGTGGACAAGATAGCTAAGTTTCCTCTCTTATGGAGTTTCCATAAAAGTGAGGGGTGAGGTGGAGTGGGGTGGGGACAAAAAGCAAACAGGTAAACACATAACTAAGCTAATTTCAGAGCATGAGAAAGGCTATTCTTATCCCAGGGTGATGTGATAAAAAGTGACTCGGAGAGGTGACTCCATCAGAAGTGACAGATAGACCAGCCCCCAGTCAGATATGACCACCCTTAAGGGCTTTGGGGGAGAGGCAGTCTGTCAAACCCTGGCAGAGGAGGCAGAGCTGACCGAGGCTGAATGGAACCTGAGTGGCTGGGCTATGGAGAAAAATAAAGCTGAGAAAGGAATAAGGAAGGCTGGAGATGGCAATCCAAAATTCGGTGGTCAGGGAAGGTGTCACTGAGCAAAGACCTGAAAGAAGTGAGAGCAAGCCATGGAACTATCTAGTGGGAGAACATTCCAGAGACTGGGGACAGCAAGTGCCAGGAGCAAAGAGGAGAGTCTTAGTGGCACAGGTCAGAGAGTAAGGCAGAGGTCCTACCAGGCAGGGTCTTGTGAGCCATGGCAGGGACTTGGATCTTATTCCAAGTAAAAAGGGAAAACCAGCCGGGCGAGGTGGCTACCGCCTGTAATCCCAGCATTTTGGGAGGCTGAGGGGAAGATTGCCTGAGCCCAGAAGCTCAAGACTAGCTTGGGCAATATAGTGAGACTGCATTCTCTACAAAAAATTTAAAAAATTATCCAACTTGGTGGCATGAGCCTGTAATCCCAGCTACTCGGCAGGCCGAGGCAAGAGGCGGAGGCTGCAGTGAGCCGAGATCACATCACTGCGCTCCAGCCTGGAGCACAGAGCAAGACCGTGTCTCAAAAAATAATAAAACTAGGCAGGGCACAGTGGCTCATGCCTGTAATCCCAGCACTTTGGGAGGCCGAGGCGGGCGGATCACAAGGTCAGGAGATCGAGACCATCCTGGCTAACACGGTGAAACCCCGTCTCTACTAAAAATACAAAAAAATTAGCCGGGCATGGTGGTGGGCTCTTGTAGTCCCAGCTACTAGGGAGGCTGAGGCAGGAGAATGGTGTGAACCCAGGAGGCGGAGGTTGCAGTGAGCCGAGATCGTGCCACTGCACTCCAGCCTGGGTGACAGAGCGAGACTGTCTCAAATAATAATAATAATAATGATAATGATAATACTAAAACTAAAAATAAAAGCTGGCATGGTGGCTCAAGCTTGTAATCCTAGTGCTTTGGGAGGCTAAGGTGAGCAGATAGGTTGAGCTCAGAAGTTCAAAACCAGCCTGGCCAACATGGCAAAACCCCCGTCTCTACAAAAAATACAAAAAATTAGTTGGGCATGATGGCGCACACTTGTAGTCCCAGCTACTTTGGGGGCTTGAGCAGGAGGATCACTTGAGTCTGGGAGGTCAAGGCTGCAGTGAGCTGTGTTTGGACCTCTGCACTCCTGCGTGGGCGACAAAGTGAGACTCTGTCTCGAAAATAAATAAATAATAAAAAATTAAAATAAATAAGATAAATACAAAACCTCTGAGGGTTTTAGGAATTGTGTGGGTCTTCTGGGCCCTGAGCCTGCTCCTGGTTAGAATATTCTGCTTTGGCCGGGCGTGGTGGCTCACACCTGTAATCCCAGTGCTTTGGGAGGCTGAGGTGGGCGGATCACCTGAGGTCAGGAGTGTGAGACCAGCCTGGTCAACATGGCAAAATCCCGTCTCTACTAAAAGTACAAAAACAAATTTGTTGGGTGTGGTGGTGGGCGCCTGTGATCCCAGCTACTCAGGAGGCTGAGGCAGGAGAATCGCTTGAATTCGGGAGGCGGAGGTTGCAGTGAGCTGAGATTGCACCACTGCACTCCAGCCTGGGCGACAAGAGTGAGACTCTGTCTCAAAAATAAATAAATAAATAAATAAATAAATAAATAAATAAATAAATAAAAGAATGTTCTGCTTCTTGGCCGGGCGTGGTGGCTCACGCCTATAATCCCAGCACTTTGGGAGGCCGAGGCAGTTACGGTTAAATCACCTGAGGTCAGGAGTTCGAGACTAGCCTGGCCAACATGGTGAAACCCCCGTCTCTACTAAAAATACAAAAATTAGCTGGGTGTGGTGGCAGGCACCTGTAATCCCAGCTACTCAGGAGGCTGAGGCCGAATCACTTGAACCCGGGAGGCAGAGCTTGCAGTGAGCTGAGATGGCACCATTGCACTCCAGCCTGGGCGACAAGAGCAAGACTCTGTCTCACAAAAAAGAAAAAGAAAAAAGTCCGGGCACGGTGGCTCATGCCTGTAATCCCAGCACTTTGGGAGGCCAAGCTGGGCGAATCACGAGGTCAGGAGTTCGAGACCAGCCTGGCCAACATGGTGAAACCCTGTCTCTACTAAAAATACAAAAAATTAACTGGGCGTAGTGGCGGGCACCTGTAATCCCAGCTGCTTGGGAGGCTGAGGCAGTAGAATCGCTTGAACCCAGGAGGCGGAGGTTGCAGTGAGCCGAGATCACACCACTGCACTCCAGCCCTGGCGACAGAGTAAGACTCTCTCTAAAAGGAAAAAAAAAAAAAGAGAGAGAAAAGGAAAAAAATGTTCTGCTTCTTATATAATTGATACAGCCACTTTGGAAATCTATTTGGTGCTGTCTGATAAAATTGAACCTGTATATACAGTTTGACTCTTAGTTCTATATCCTAGAAAAACTCCTGCATCTGTGTACTGGGAAACGTGTATAAGAATGTTCATGGCTACATTGTTTATAACAGTCCAAACTAAAAACAACTCAAACATTCACCAACAGGAGAATGAAAAAATTAACTTGTGTTCTATCCATGCAATGAATACTATGCAATAATAGGAAGAGAGCTATATGTAACAACTTGGATATATCTCACATGTTGAACAAAATAAGTAGGAAGCAAAAAGTAATAGAGTATCATTCCATTTATAGAAACTTCAAAAACAGGCAAAGTTGAGCAGTATTGTTTATGAAGGCATACACAGGTGCTAAAACTATAAAGAAAAACAAGTAATTTCTGTGTTTACGATTATTACAAACGTCAGGATGGTAGTTCCTTTTTAGGAGACTGAGGGAATTGTGAAAGGGATGCATGGGGAACTTCTGAAGTATAGGAAATACTCCGTTTTTTGACCTGGATGGCAATGAAGTAGGTATTGACTTTATTCCATTTATTCTGTATACTGTTCATAATATATTTATATACTCTGTACAGAAGGAGGAAATAAAAGTACCGCTTCTTTCTCAGCTCCATGCCACCTTGTTCAGATCATTATGCTGATGTTAGAGCACTTCCAAATGCTCGTCTTTCTCACCAGACCTCGAGGACAGTGATCTCTTTATTTCTGGTACCTGTCAGTACCTGGCACATAACAGATACTCAATGTTTGCTGAATTGGATTAAATTGAATTTCTCAAGTCTCTCATCCCATAGAGAGGTGGGCAGCTGCAAGAGAAGTGGAGGAACGCTGCTGTAGTGAAGAGAGCTCAGGACCACCAAGATCTGGGTTCCCATCTTAGCTCTGCCACTTCCTAGCTGTGTGATATTGAGCAAGTCACTTAACCTCTCCAGTTCTTACTCCCTGCTCTGTTAAGTGGGGATGAGATAATGTACACGTCTAGCACAATACGTGGCACATAGTAGATGCTCAATAAAAGATGGCTTCTCCACAGCCCCTCCCCCCAGCTCCACATCTTTTCTTCAAAGGAGTCCACCAGAAGGGGCAGCCAGACACCAAAGGGTGGGCTGGAGCAGAGATGTAGTTTGGTCAAAGGCTGGCAGACAGGGAGATCTAACTGAAGCTGAATAGAACCCAGGCAGTTGGTGGGAGTTGGCAGGGGAAGCAGGATGCCTGGGTTCTGGGAGTTTCCATCCAGGGGAAGTCCCAGGTGTGGGTGTGGGGGTGCCAGTCTGGCCTCACCCAACACTCTGGCCCCAGGGGATGTGGGCACAGGGAGGAAAGTGGGTCAGAGCAGGGCTGGGACTTAACTCCATTGGTTCCATGACCTCTTTCCTGGCTCTAGAGGAGGCACAGCCACAAAGAGACCTACTCCATCTTTCAAAGGGCCCCCAATTCCTTTTCAAAAGGAAGAAACTTGGAACTTTGGTATCTGGGTAGGAGGAACTGGAAGCTCTCCAGTGGACAGAGGAGCGAGAACCCCATATCCCCTCGATGGAGATTCTGTGCAAAACAGACAGCTACATCCACCCACACATTGGCTGGCAGACACCTGTAGCACTCACCTCATACACATTCCAGGCAACTGTGGAGGCAGACATGCTAGCTTCAGGGAGTGGGACAGGTCAGGGCTCGATCGGGAGTGGGGGCATGGTAGAGCAGGCTCAGAGGAGAAGGCTTTCTGTCTGGTGAGGCTCCAGCTGGGCAAATGCAGGAATCCCTCACCCTGGAGGATTTGCCAGCATGGGGCCTTGTTTTCCATAGTATAATCTCAAGTCTCAGCCTGTGAGTTGTCTTCCCTCCCTGTCTCTGTTTCCCTTTCTGGAGGAAATGAATGCATTCAGGTATCTCAGCGTCCTGCTATGACCACAAGGAGGTACTTACCATCCCTCCCTTTTGGCATATTGAAATCCAAGCATGTCACAGGAATGGAAGGCCCCTCTTTTTTTGGGGGCAGGGGGAGCAGACTGGCTGAGGGCCAGAACCTCAATTCCAGGGCCTTTGCACATACTCTTGAGCAGCACATATATTTCGCTGCCCTTCCTTCTCTCTAATCTCCTCTGGTTTTTTCTCCGAAGACTTACCTGATCTCCTTGGCAGGGGAAGAATACTCCTCTGCTCCATTCTCATGGTATCTCATGCCTCTCCACACTGATTATTCTAGTTGCAGTTTTGTGGATTATTTGGTTAACATCTGACTCCATCCAACTGTGAACCTGCCAGAGACCATACCTGGGTATTCCCAGAACCTAGCACAGTGCTTATCACATAGTGGATGCCTAATAAAGATTTGTTGAATTAATGCATGGTGCCTGTTCAGGGAAGAAATTCCCAGAGCTGTTTAGGCTAATCCTAAAATCCTGAGCTTCAAAATTAAGTCCTTATTCTATGTGGGGATCTGGGCAGCACTGGGGCTGGTAAGGACCTTCCACACAAAAACTCACTCACCAGGAGAGTCAACGAGCTGGCAAGCAGCAGCATAGGCCTGGTACAAGGGATGGAGTGGAGCAAGCACCAGAGGCAGGGCTGGCACCAGCACTGGCACAGAGCCTGCCTAGGGGGAGGAGGTGGGAGAGGAGGAAGGGAAAAAGAGGACACGTGTTGTACAAAACATGTTTTCATCACGCTCTCCCTGGGTGCCCTGGTCTCCAAGCCCTGAGAGCACTTCCATGCCTTAATGATGTCCTTGGGGGCTGCAACACAGCTCCCCCACCACCTCCCATAGTCATCTGCCAGATACCTCTGAGCATGGCATAGGACATCCCCCATACCACCAGATTTGGGCATGGGGAAATGACCTATTCAGTGTCCTGATGCCGGAGGGTTGGGAGGGGGTGAGGGTGAAAATTAGGGTGGGGCAATTTTCATCCTCACCACTGTGCGCCCCCCCCAGCATCAGGACACTGAATAAGTCATTTCCCCATGACTTTCAGGACAGGTGGGACAGATATCTGCATTCTTTTCCTCTCCTCATAATCTCTCCTTTTGGTCTTTGCTCTGGGATGAGGGGAGCAAACAAAGCCTGGTCCTAGGGCCCCCAAGATATCATTTCTCCAAGTTGCCAGGGTGACAAAGTGGAGCAGCCACAAACAGAGCAAAGCCTAGAAATAGGGATGACCCAAGGGAAAGAGGAATGAGGGGAGCCCCCTCCACCAGTTTCCAGAGTGGGAAGCCCTCTTCCCAAGCCTCCTCCTGGAATCTCTGGACAGAAAGCTGGCTCTGTTGCAAGCTGGGGAGTGGAGAGTGGGGAGAAGAATCTGAAGCCCTCACAATGCCCCTCTTCCCTGTCCCCCAATCTGCTGCTGCTGTTTGGTTTGACTTCCAAACTGCTGCAGTGAACAGACCCCAGTCACTGGGTCCTGGGGAGGGGCGGTAGAGGGGGCGGGGGTGGAAGCAGTGGCAATCCCAAGGGGAGGAGCCGGCATAGGGCGGGTCTTCCTGGGCATCGCTGCTTGGCTGCTGTCCTCGGCTGGGGACGAGGAGGCTGCCAGAAGGGAGGAGCTATAGTTACCAAGACGGATGGATAGACAAACGCCCACCAGAGACAAAGACCTGGGCAGACAGACAGACAAACCAAAACAAAGGGAGGGTAGAGACAGTTGGAATTCTGACTCCCTCTGTCTTCAGAGGCTACCCCAAGTGTTTTGTCCCCCGATTTAGGCTTCCCTGGCCCCATTTGCTACCTAGATGCACTGTCTCAGAGCTCCAGCTGTTGATCTTTGGGACCAACCCTAAGCCCCTCTACAGAAGGAGAAGGGAAGAGTTCAGAGAGACGATACTCAGCAGGGAGAGGAGAGTGTCATGGGTGGTGCCTGGTTCTGTGTCAGAATGCCCGGCCAGGGAGGGAGTGGTGCCCTTGCCTGGTTCATGAGGACAGGAGGCTCATTCACTGTAAACCAAGTACAGATGTGCTGGAAGGGGGAGGGGGAAATTAGGGCCACATTCCCAAACCACAACTGGGCCCGCCCTCCTCCCACCAGCCACCACTAGGGCAGGACAGGAGGGGTTAACTTTGCAGCCTCTTGGCAGGATCCCTGCCACACAGGCGGGGCGCCATCCCACCCCAGCCTGGACGCCTGGGTCCAACTCCCTGACACCCGCCCCTCCCACACTGCTGAGAGCTGCTCCCAGGGTAACCAAGCAAAGTCAACAGCAGCTAGGCCACCTGGGGACGGGACCCTGGAGTACCTATTCCTAGCTCTTCCTATCCCTGGAGTGAAAGGGAGGGCTTGTCTGCACCCCCATTGCAGTCTCCTGTTATCCTGAGATAACCACGGCATGCCTCTTCATTCCCCCCTCTCCTTCACCTGACTTTGGCTACCAAAAGCAGCCTTTCCCAGGAAGGAGGACACCTGGCCCCCAGGGGGGAGCAAGGACAAAGCCAAGTAATTCCAGTATGGAAAATGTGATGTGACCCAGGAGTCTGCGTCCCAGGTCCTGGCCACCCTGTGAGCATTGCTGGGGAAGGTACTTTGGGTATGTCTGTCCAGCCTACCAGCCTAGCTCAGACTCTCCCCTTCTCCTCTTTCTCCCTCCCAACTCCAGTCCCCATGGGAGTGTTTGGGATCCATGCACAGAGCTTGGACTGCAGACCCATTCTTTTCTCTCCCTCTGTCGTCAGTAGAATGGAGAGTGAAACCACTGGGTTCTCACTCTAGGGTTGAGAGTCTGTCCATGTAGAAGCAGAGAATGCCCCCATCAGACACAGACACTGACTCTCGGCACTGGCATGTGCATGCGCGTGCACAGACACACACACACACACCCATGCACGTGCACACACACACACACCCGGAGTCAACAGCATTCATGGCACATCTACCAGGCAGGCAGGCAGGCAGGCAGGCAGGCTGGTGCTGGCTAGGGCAGACACACACCAGCTCTGCCTGGGCTTTCTCTCTCACACCCAGCCCAAGGCTCCTCCCACTCCCAGCCACAGTTCCTCCTGCCCTCCTCTCCAGCCTCTCCCCTTCCAAATCCAGGCCTAAAGGTGGGGACAACTGGCAGCCAGGGACCCAGGCGCCCTAACTCCTGGAGCTTACTCCAGGCAAGATGTCAGGGAAGATGTCTGTGAGCTCTGGCCTCAGCACCCCCAGCAACAGCCACTAGTCAACCAGTTTGCTCCTGGGACCAAAGGACTGAGGTGGGCTAGGGGGAAAGGCTACTTGGATCTGCAGGTGAAGGCTGAGCAAAGAGTAAGGGCAGGAGCATCTATTCTAGATCTGGCATACTCCTGCCCGGCCCCTCCAGCACTGGGAGGGAGTGGGTACCGCCCCATTGCCTACCCTGGGGAGGCGCCAGAGACTGGCCTCGGAAAAGTCACAGCCTGGCCACAGACAACTCAACTAGTCCCCCCAAAAGGCAGAAAGGAGAAAAGTGCCAGAGAGGGTTGGCATCACGGGGCCAGGACACTGACCTCCTCTGCCAGCCGTGCCCGGCCTCCCAGAGGATGGAGTCACGGAAGCCTAGCAAATGGGAGGGGCAGAGACCCAGGCGTCCCGGGCCGCCCCGCCCAGTCGCCCTCCCGCCCACCCATCCCTCCGCCCCCCAGCCCCAGGGCACAGAGGAGGGAGCCGGGCAGGGGCAGGCAGGGGAGGGAGGAGCGAGGGCGGGAGGGGGAGGAGGGAGTTGGGCAGGGAGGGAGGTGGGGGGGGGGTGGGGAGGGAGAAAAAGAAAGAAAATATTTTCCGTGTCCCCGCCTGCAGAGTCAGTGTGCGGTTTGGGAGAAAATGTGTCGGATATTTTGGGGCGGTCACGTGGGCGGGCGGGCTCCGAGAGGCCCCGGGACAGTCCCAGCCTAGAGCCGTGCCCCCCCAGGAGCCCCCCAGTACGGCGAGCCCTGGACATTGCGACGCTCCATCCAAGAGACCGCCCGACGCCGGGACCTCGGGGCTCCGCCGCCTCCCTCCCCCCTCCCACTCCAGGTGAGTCAGGCGGGGAAGCAGGCTCGCCCGCCCCGTCGCCTGGGTCCTCCGGCGAGGCGGCTGGGGGAGGGGGCGCGGAGGAGCCGCACGGGCGAATGCCCTCCCGAGGCTGGCCAGGCTGGCCGCCGGGCTTGAGGGGGGCTTCTTGCCCCGACCTGGACCAGTCCTGCTGTGGGAAGGGAATGGGGAAGATTTTAACAGGCTGAGGATGGGCTGGGTCATCTGCCCTTCATTTTGGTGCATAGCAGAGGACAGCATTTGGGGAAGTCTTCAGCCAGGGGGCATTCCGCCTTATATTTTTGTGCTGGGAATGTGAGAGAAGACAGGGTTTCCTCTCGCGGGGAAAGACTACCACCCCCTTACCCCCGGGCTCTGAGGGGTAGATTTGATGTTCCATGCTGGTCCAAGTTCCTCCCTCCCCAGTGGAATGGCACAGCTTGGACATCAGAAGGCAAGGAAAACGTCCAGAGGCAAGTGAGCCTGGCCCTCCGCGTCCAGGAGTTCCGAAGGACTAGTGCATAGGATAGGGATCTGTGAACTTTCCTTAAAGTGCTGGATTCCCTCCCACACGTTCCCAGCCCAGGTGCGAGCCTTGGCTCCCTCCAGCCAAGGTGGGGGGCACCTCTGGAGTATTCTTGAGGGAAGCCCAAATGGAACAAAGAAAGAGCAGGAAGACCGGGACAGGGACCCAAGAGTGCTGGTCCCAGAGTTCCACTGACGCTGCCTCTCTGTCTTTAGCAGCTACGGCCCAGTTCCCTCAACCTGACCCAGTATGTAGGAGCCAGACTCTGCAGGCGGCCAGCCGGTAAGAAGATGCTTGGTTATTAGTGGTGGTGGGGGCAGGGGCGCCTGAGTAGGAGGTCTTCAGGGCAGAAGACTGAGATGACTGTCCCGCTTTAGGGCCCTGGTCCTGGGCAGTGGGAATCCCAGTCCTCAAGTCTGAGGCTTCTGCCCTTAGGGTCAGATGCTGAGTTGGGGTCAAGGACCACAGCCAGCGTCTCATATCCTTGAGGCAAGTAGAGAGAAGACAGGGGAGTGCGGGTAGTGTGTGCAGGGTGCCTGGAGCTTGGGTATCCCATATAGACAGACAGACAGACAGACAGACAGACACACACACACACACACACACACACACACACACACACACACATGCACTGTGGCCTACAGCCTAGTAGGCAGCATGGGGCACGCCCCCCCACACCCCAGCACACTCCCACCCTGGCTCAGAAAGCCACCTAACTGGCACCTCCAGTTCCCCCCTCTGCCCCACCCTGCCCATGCCCTCTGATGCCCACACACATTCCACTGGCATTGCCTGCCTGCCTCCTGGGCACTGCCCCTCCCTGGGGCTAGTAGGGTGGAGGGAGGGCACCTGGGGATGAGAGGTGGAGACTCAAGGGTCTGGACTCCCCCAGGGATGGCACAATGCCAAGGAAGCCTGGCCCACTGCTGCCTCCTGGGGAGCAGGCTGGGGGCCCAGGCTAGAGCAGAGGATGCCTGGGTTCTCTGCCCAGGCTGGAGATGGGGTCATGGAAAAAGGTGGTCGTGTTTATACAGAGGGGAGGGGGGCAGCGGGTGGAGAGTGGCCGACAAGAGCAGCTTTGTTCCAGGCTCTGGAGCGGGCAGGGCGGCAGGGAAACGCACCCCCCTCCATCCGGCAGCCCCCTTCATCCATGCCCTCCCCTCAACTCCACCTCAGCTCTAAGAGAAGCAGCTTTGTAAGAGCCCCTCTCCCCAGTCCGTCATCCCCCCCGCCCCACCATCTGAGATGGCATCTTAGTAGAGGAAGAATGTTCTCTACTTTCCACGAGTCCCCGAAAGAATCAAGGCATCTGGGGCCTCAGTTTAGGACTTCCTTTTACTCTGCACTGCCTTCAATTCCTTAGTCCATTCCTCTACCCTGGGTTTAAGACCCTCCCCTTCTCTTCCCAGCCAAGACAGAACCAAGGCTCAGAAATGGGAGGAATCTCTACCCCCTTACTCTCTTCACTTAACTCCCAAGTCCCTTCTCTGAGGCAAAATAAGAGGAAGGCCAAGGACAACTCTCCTTGGCTCACATGCAGCATCATTCCTTGGTGAGGATCAGGAGCTGAGCATCCCTCTGTGGGGACCCCCCACTGCCCTACCTGCCTGTGTTTCCCATTGGTAGGTGAGAAGCAAAGAAAGACAAGGAGGGCTAAGGCAGAGAGCCCTGTACCCAGTCTAAGCCAAGTCTGGGGAACATAGGGATGGGGGAATCCTCTAGTAGCTTCTCACCCTTGTCATTGGAGGGGTTAATCCACCTGGAATGTGGCCTGGCCAGTTGAGCTGTGGCCCAGGGGCCTCAGGGGCCCCCGAACTCCTGGCTCCATCTGGGCTTAACTAGGGATGGGAACTTCGGAGGGGAATAGGAGAAGGAAAAGGAGAGGGACCCTGGAGGCTTGGAGCTCAGACTTTTAGGGCCTGCGAAGACACTGGGCTAAAGAGTTTGAGGGTGCTGGGTGTATGGGTGGTGCCATGGTGAGGGGCAGGGGCTGCTTCATTCATAAGGGCTGAGTGAAATGTGATGGCTTTGGGGTCTGGGTTCTTGTAACCTCCATGACAGTTTACCCTCAAGGGCTTGAAGGCCAAGGTAGAGGAGAGAAAGAAAAACAAGTAAAAACAAAAATAAAAACCAGAGGTATAAAGACTGAGAGCTACACATCCTAGAAGCAAATACTGATGGAAAGAAAGGCAGATATACCCATCCTCTACCTCTGGGCCTGCCCACCCCGTGGTCTGTCTGCATTTTAGTTTCTTGGCCCTTCTCTGCCCTTCATAGCAGTCTGTTATGGCTCTGGCTGGTGGAGATACCCCCAGGCTGGGGTGACTCTTCCTCCCTAGCCCACTAACTGCCTAGAGAGGTGAGAAGTTCTGGGGCTCCTAGGAAAGCCAAACTTTTCCTTTGTCAGAGGATCAAGATAGGAACCACCTACTTAGCACTAGGATTCCCATCTCCTCTCTCTACCTTCGTCTCTTCCCCTTCCTCTTAGAGGGAAGCTTACTTTTAGGGGAGGAGAGGATGCAGGGAGAACTTCCTAGAAACAGGGAGCCCAGGGATAAGAAAGAAAAGGAGGCAGAATGCCCTGGCGTGTGGCTCACGCCTGTAATCCCAGCACTTTGAGAGGCCAAGGCAGGCAGATCACCTGAGGTTGGGAGTTCGAGACCAGCCTGACCAACCTGGAGAAACCCCATCTCTACTAAAAATATAAACATTAGCCGTCTCAACAAAACAAAACAAAAAGAGAGAGAGAAAAGGAAGCAGAGAAGTAAAGTCAGCTGACCACGAAGCAGCTCCTTGGCATCATACACTTGGCACAAGTGGGGGCTCCATCAACATCCTTAGATTTGAACCAGTGGGTACAAGAGGGCTTAGAGGGCGAGGAAAAATTGGAGACAGGAAGAATTGGGAGGGGAAACTGGAAGAGGGAGTGTTGAGGAAAACAGAGAGGGAAGTGCTTACTGAAGCAGAGTATGGAGGAAAATAAGGTACAAAAAAAACTAATATGAGACATTTACATCACATTTCCTATGTGCCCTACATTATGCCAGACACTTGACATTGGTTAATTTATTTAGTCCTCACAATAACCATATGAGGTAGGCCCTATTATTAGTCCCAAGTGATGCATGAAGAAACTGAGGCACAGAGAGATTAAGTAACATGCCCGAAGTCCCACAGCTAGCAAGTGGTGGGGTACAGTCCAGGTAGTCTGGCTCTAGAGTCTGTCCCCCTAACCTTTGCCTTGTACTCCTCTCCAGAGAGCTGTAGGGCTCCCAGGTTATAAAAGAGTTATGTTTGCCTTCTCCAGGATGGTAAAGAGTTTGAATCTGGGCTCCCCCACTTGCAGCCATGTGACCTTAAGCCAGTCACTTCACCTCAGTTTCCTCATATGTGAAATGAGAATCATAACTCCCAGTTCACAGGACTGATGTGAGGGTTAGGTCAAATGCTTAGCCCAGTTGTGGTGATTCATGATCACTTCCCAATCTAGGAGTTCTCTCCACCAGAAGTCCTCCGACCATCATTCACCTTGGGACCTCAGTTTACCCTTTCCTGGAGCTCCTCTGGAGAGTTTCTCAGAGGCTGCATAACCCCCTGCCCTGCCCTCTCTACCACACTGCAAGGGCCCCGAGCCAGGGCAGGATAAACTGTAGCAGCACAGAGGGAGAAGACTGTAACTGAGAGACAGTCGTAGGGCTTGGAACCTCAGAGTGGTCATTCTCTCATCTCTCCTTTCTCTTTCTCCCTAGGACTTTTGGAGGCCCAGTGGGCAGGCCAGGCAGGGTGGGCACGGAGCCTCCCAGGCTGGGGCAGTGGGCATGGGCGGGGGCTGTGGCTGAAGACCTCCCCCGCCCACTGCAGACCCCAGGGGACTCCCACACCGCAGCTGCCATGGCCACCAATAAGGAGCGACTCTTTGCGGCTGGTGCCCTGGGGCCTGGATCTGGCTACCCAGGGGCAGGCTTCCCCTTCGCCTTCCCAGGGGCACTCAGGGGGTCTCCGCCTTTCGAGATGCTGAGCCCTAGCTTCCGGGGCCTGGGCCAGCCTGACCTCCCCAAGGAGATGGCCTCTCTGTGTGAGTCTCAGGGATCTTGGGGAATGAGGGCAAATGTTAACAAGAGGGCATCTGGAGGGTGGATGGTAAAAGAGTTGGCACCCCAGTTAGGAAGGCAGGCAGGGGACAGGGGTTTGGCGTAATGGAGTATTAGTGAATAATGGAGGGTGGCAGTGGTGTTGAGGAAGGAGTTTGGATGTGGACTCAATGGAAGTGTTTGCAAATGAGAGTTCTCCTGCTCAAATAGGATAGGGAGGTAGCAGGCCTAAAACTTGGGGGGTGGGTATCTAAAACTGCCTCCTGGGTCAGTCAACTAGTAGAGGGGAATACCTTTGTGTGGGCAGCTGGGTGTGGGTCTGGTGCAGCATGAAGCTGCTGCCTGCGTGCAGTGGGGAGTTGGAGGGAGCCAGACTGGGAAGCAGAGGAGTCTGGGAGGCCAGTCACCTGGCTCTGTGATCAAGAGGTGAAACTGGACCGGGCGCAGTGGCTTATGTCCGTAATCCCAGCACTTTGGGAGGCCAAGGTGGGTGGGTCACTTGAGGCCAGGAGTTCGAGACCAGCCTGGCCAACATGGTGAAACCCCCCCTTCCGTAAAAATGCAAAAATTAGCTGGGCGTGGTGGCGCACACTTGTAGTCCCAGCTACTTGGGAGGCTGAGGCACAAGAATTGCTTGAACGCAGGAAGCAGAGATCTTGCCACTGCACCCCAGTCTGGGCGATAGAGTGAGAATCTGTCTAAAAAAAAAAAAAAAAGAAAGAAAAAGGCTCACGCCTGTAATCCCAGCACTTTGGGAGACCAAGGAGGGCAGATCACCTGAGGTCAGGAGTTCGAGACCAGCCTGACCAACATAGTGAAACCCTGTCTCTAAAAATACAAAAGTTAGCCAGGTGTGGTGGCGTGTGCCTGTAATCCCAGCTACTTGGGAGGCTGAGGCAGGAGAATCACTTGAACCTGGGAGGCAGAGGTTGCGGTGAGCTGAGATCATGCCACTGCACTCCAGCTTGGGTGACAGAGCGAGATTCCATCTCAAAAAAATAAAAAATAAAAAATAAAAACCCCATCATTACTAAAAATACAAAAATTAGTGGGCGTGGTGGCGCACGCATGTAATCTCAGCTACTCAGGAGGCTGAGGGAGGAGAATCGCTTGAAACCAGAGGCGAAGGTTGCAGTGAGCCAAGATCGCGCCACTGTACTCTAGCCTGGGCGACAGAGCAAGATTCTGTCTCAAAGAGAGAGAGAGAAAAAAAGGTGAAATTGCTTTGAATTACGTGGAGGCTGCAAAAAGGGGAAAGAAATCCTGTGCCAGGTCCCCAAAGATGTGTGGGGTCAGGAGACTGTGCTTCTTGGTTTTGGGAAGGATGGAAATGACTGCAAAGAAGGTAGCTTTTGTACCATGAGTAATCCAGAGAGGCAGAGGGGGTGTTCCAGAAGCATCCTCTCCTCCAGCGATGTGGGTCTGGGCTCCTCCCCTCCCTGCAGGTCTGGCATAGAGCCTGCATGCTGTGCAGATCCCTACTTGTTCCCCAGGCCTGCCCTCTTTGGGTTAAGCCTTTGAGTGCTGACAGCAGGCAAGGCTTGGGCCTCTCCTCTCCTCCTCCCTCTGGGACCCCTCTCCTCCTGGTAGTCATTCCTCCTGGCCAGGCCATTACAGGTGGGGGTTCCAAGCTGGTTAAGAGAAGGCTTCAACTGGGGACAACAGAAGGTGATTGAAGGGCGGGGGAAAGAGCAATTTCAGAGAAAGAGTTGGAGAGAAAAAGACAAAAAGATAAACGCACATCCTTCATGGCTCCACAAGTGCAGAGACAGAGGTAGAAGAAAAGGCGCCCTGCTTCCAGGAGGGGGCACGCAGAGGGTTGTGTGTCTGTATGTGAAAGGGGTGACTAGGCTGGGCTGGCAGCTCCACTGGAAAGAGTGTGTTCATCGGAGAAGGGGTGAGTGTGTGGTGCCTCAAGACTTGATGCTGTTGTGTGTGTGCAGCATCTCCCTGGGCCTCTGCTCATGTACAGAATTCCAGCGTGTGCAACAAAGAGTCAGTGTGAGGAGTGAGGAGGGATTTTGTAGTGCTGCTGATGCTGTGGCTGGCGTTTGCTGAAGCCTGCTGGTGGCATGTCTGTAGTCCAACAGGGGTTATTTGAGTGGCATGTAGGTGAACAAGAGAGCACAAAGTACCCTTTTTGGAAACTTCAGCTGGGCTTCCCCAGACTTCATTTTCACCCCATGAATCTGTCCTAGGGACCCGGGGAAGTGGGAAGGAACCACCCTCCTCACATGAATGTACTTCTGGCAGAGAACCCTACAACTCAGCCTCTTGGGACTTGATTTTCCCAGGTTCTGGGAGAGGCAAGTAAAGGAGATGGAGTGGAGAGGGACAGGAGAGAGAATGGTAGTGGGGACAATGCTAGAGCTAGTAGCCAGTGTCCAGTGATGTCCCCTTTGCACCCCTGTGCCGTGGACACACTGAGATCAAGGTCAGGGTTCAAAGTGAGGTCAAGGTAGGGAAGTGGTCAGGCTGGGCTCCATCTTCGAAGGCCACGCTGAAGGAGGGGGCTGAAAGGAGAAATCCAAGGGAGGAGCCAGAGCCGGGGCAGGTAGCTGGGGAGGGTGCGGCTAGCATGGAAGGACAGGCCTGGGCAGGGAGGTGGCAGGAGGAGGGAGGAGGGGAAGGCTTGGGGGTGGGTCGCTACGTGGCTTAAATGGGGGTGGGGCATGCAGCACCTAGTGATAGTGGAGAGGAAGACATAGGGGAGAGGAAGAGATCCAGGAGTCTGGGAAACCTTCCAGAGTGGGAGAGTAGCAGAAGGGTGAGAGAGTGTCCTCTCTCATTTCTCCCACCTGCTGTCCCTTTTTGGCTGGGAGCATCTAGTGGAGAGGGTTTAGAGGCCTAAATCTGATGCCAAAGGCACACTCATCTTGAGTTTGTGCATCTCATCACCCTCTCCCTTATTCTATGGATGACACACACACATTCTCTCTCACACATAGACTAAGAGAGGTGGCCCTTGAAGAGGTCTGGCACTTCTCCCTGGGGCTGGCTCTTGGATCTTATTGCTGGGTCCCTGGCACCTTGGGGACATCCTTGTTGAGAACTGAAGTCTTGCTCTACTTCCTGGGGCTGTCTCGGGGTCTGAAGGGGGTGAGACAGGCATCTCGGAACTGCGTGGTGGTGGAGGGGAGGCTCAGGGAGCACGTGCTGCTGAGGCAAGCACAGGCCTGTGCTCATGGAAAGCAGAGGGGTGTGTGTACGTGTGTGTGCATGCGTGTGTGTTCATGCATGTGCATGAAACCCCAGGTGTCTGTGTCCCTACGAATCTCTATCTTTGTGAATCCTAGTGTGTTCTAGATTTGCTTTCTATAGGGAACAGAGTGTGATGAAAGAGAAGGGAAGCCTTGCCCTCCTCCCACCCCTGGGCAGATAGCTGTGGTCCTGATGACCTAGCCCAGTTTGTCCTCTGAACCTAGTGATGCTGCCCTGGCCATGGGGCCACTGTCCCTGGGGCAAGGAGCCCAGACTTCATCACACTAAGTCACCACACATGGAGAAACCGAGGACAGGCTGGCACAGAGAGAGAGTCTTGCTTAAAAGAAACTGAAAAAGAGAGACTCACAGACAAGACAAGGGACAGCTACCCAGGCCCAAAGGTGCAGACACAGAGAAGCCAGGCACTGGGAGAAGCAAGGAGAACAAGCAGGCGGGTAAGGGCAGTGAGCAGGCAGCAGTGAGGCCTCCTCCAGGAAAAAACCCCAGTCGACTGCCTCCTTTCCCCTCCCCTCCCCGGTCTCTCCTCCTCCGGCACAGGCTCCAGCTCCAGGCCTCCAGGCCGACACAAACGGGGCTTTGATTGCAACAGGAAACCTCTTTGGCGGCGGGGGTGGGGTGGGGGGGTGGGGGGGGTGGGGGGGAGCTGGGCAAGCCGCCGCCGCCAGGGCCCAGGCCTGCACCCCCTTCTCCTGGCCCCCTACCCGGTCCCAGCCCCCATCCTGCCCAACGCGCCTCACATCCCTGCTTTGGGCCCCACTCTCATTCACACCTCCCTATTCTTCTGCTCTTCTGCTGCCCCCTCCTCCAGAGACCCCCTCCCATTGCCCTTCAGGTGGGACTCCTACCTCAGGACTTACCCTTCTGACAGGGTCTGCTTTACTTTGAAATGCCCCCTTTTCAACTTTTCGAGGGAGGGTTTTAGAAAAAAGGGAGAATTTAGCGTGAGGAATTCAAAGCCAGTTATCCTCAAGCCCCATCCAGAAGGTGGCAAGGAGGGAAAGGCAGGGTGCATAAGGAGTTAGCTGTCTCTGCCCTGTCTCGCCCTGGCCAAACTCATCCTTGCCAGGGTGGCAGGGACTCTAAGGGGTGACCCCGAAAGAATCTGAGTGCTAATGGCTTTATTAGTTGGGAAGGGGTACTCTCCTCTTTGCCTCTAGGGCTATGCCTTTGTGGGGGCTCTAGCTGGGAGTCGGGTATGCCCTGGGGGTGGGGATCATAGGGAAGGGGGTGAGTCAGGCAGCAGCCCCCTTCATACTCCCACCAGGATGGTGGAGAACATCTGGTTCCCATGAAATGCTAGAAGGCTAATGGGTCTAATTGCTGCAATAAGGGCTGGGGAAACTTTGGGGAAAAGAGGCGGCACTAGATCCCCCATCCTCTTACCTTCTCCCCAAGGCTGTACTAAGTTTGTCTAGAATGGGGGGGTCAGGGTGGATGGGGAGGGCGGGCCTGACACCCTAATGCCTGGTCCTAAGGACCCCCTCCATGCAGTGCCTGGGATGCACACACAGATGGGGTGATGAGGAGTGGGGTGCATCTGGTGAAGAGAAACGGGGGCTATTGAGGACTCATGGCTTCCTGGAGCCCTCCCCCAGCTCCTCCTGTGCCCTCCTCCCAACCCCCTCCCTGTGGCCTGGCCACTTCTGGTTCTAATTACCAACCAGGCAGGCCTGACTTAATTGGGACCTTTCAGATTTCTGAGGGGGAAGGGGGGTACTGACAGCTTGAAGTTGACTAATCAAGGCTCTTTCCCTCTTGTTTTCGGGGGTACTCCCTATTTTGCACTTAACTGATTGTTTTTGTTGTTGTTTGCCGCTGGTCAGATTCTGATTCAGAAAGTTTCTTTCTTTCTTTCTTTCTTCCTTTCTTTCTTTCTTTCTTTCTTTCTTTCTTTCTTTCTTCTTTCTTTCTTTCTTTCTTTCTTTCTTTCTTTCTTTCTTTCTTTCTTCTTTCTTTCCTTTCTCTTTCTTTCTCCTCCTTTCTTTCTCTTTCTTTCTTTTCCTTGCTGTCTTCCTTTCTTTCCCTCTTTCTCTCTTTCTTTCTTTTCTTCTTTTTGTGGGGTTGGGGTGACTGGATTCAGAAATGGGTATTTGGGGTTGGGGGAGGAGGAGGGAGTTTACACTGGGTTGGAAAGAGCAGTGCATTCCCTTCCCATCCCTGCTTCAAGCCCCCCAGTCAGCCTTGCCACCCCGAGGTTCCTCGCCATCCACAAGTCAGGCCTATTCCCAGCCCCGGCAGCCCCTCGCCCCTCCCCCGCGCCCGCCATCCCTCGCCTACTCTGGCACCCCTTCCTGCCCTTTATTCTTCCCACAGGCGCCCCACTCCTGCAGCACCCTAGTGCGCCCCCCACCCGGTACAACAGATTCTTAGAAAAGCGCGCCCCGCCCTGGCCCAGCCACAGCCGCCTGGCGGGGGAAGGGCCCGTCCGGGCGCCGCTCCCGCTCCGCGGCGCTGCCCGTGTGAGCGGTGCTGACAGAGCCGGCTGGGCAGGCAGGCCGGGCGGCCCGGCGGCTGAGGGCGGGGCGCGGGGGAGGGGCGGTTTCCGGGAGTCGCCGCCGCTGGCGCTGTCCGGGGCCAGGGTCCCCCATTCGGCCCTGCCGGGCCAGGGCAAACTTCTGACGTGGCCAACCCCCCGCCCACCTACCCCCTTCTCCGCCGGGCGAGGGCGCTCAGTGCCGGAAGGGGCAACCCAGGGAACAGTGTTGCGGCCTTGGAGAGCTGAGGGGCACTAACCGAAGGGAGGGCAGTTATGGCTAGGCTAGGGGGTATTTAAAGACCCTGAGAACAGTCAGTGACCAGAAGCGCCCCTATTGCCGAGGGAGCCCTTGGCAGTGAGAAACTGGAGGAGGGGAGTTGGCCATCAGGGGCAGATTCATCGAGGCGCAATTGGCACGGCAGGCACAGTTTAGGGGGTAGTTTTGTGCTCTAAAAGTGAAGTTATGTTCGAGGAAGGAGCATCGAGAGAGACGGTCGAGGCGCTTAGGGGGCGTCAGTTGCGGGATAAGGCTTCGGGGACTGGGAGGGTGGCGGCCCGGGCCGCGGCGGAGGGCGGACCGCTCGGGCTAGGAGGGGTAGACTCTGGCTGCGCTGGAGGGGGCGGGGGACTCCGCGGCAGCGCTGGAGACGGCCTGGGCGGGGTGGGGCGGGGCCGGGTCAGGAGGAGGTGAGCGCGCTCGGCCACCCGCCCCAAGGGGGGTTCCCGGAGAGTTCACGGCGGGAGCGCGCTCCGGCCCTAGTACCGGGGGTGGGGAGACGGGAAGGAAGGAGGAGGCAGCGCGCGCCGAGCCGCAGGAATGCACTTTTCGGCCCTGAAGCGGGCGCGCGGAGGGCGAGGGCGGAGCCAGGCCTGGGAATGAGTTGGGTGGAGGTAGTGCAGGTCCCGAGCCTCAGGAGAGCAGCTGCGCGCGGGGACCTCGACGTTCCCCTCTCCCCAGTCATCCTTAACACCCCTGTATTGACTAGTGTGAAAAAGGGAGAGTTTGGGGAGAGGGAAAACTCTGAAAGGAAATGCTTATGCTTGGTTCCTCCACTCCTTCCTCCAACCCCGACCTGGGCACGCGCCTCGTGCAAATGCGTGCAAAGCCTTTGAGCTGTGGAGTATGCTTGCAAGCATTCTCCCGAGCAAGGTGTGTTTGCACAAATGTGTGTGCACCTATTTTATATGCGTGCTCACATGTATGTGCTCTCTTGCATATTTGCAAATTCTTGGTGTCTGATAAGATAAATGCATGCACGGATGTGTGTCTAAGCAAGCGCGCGCGCCGCGGAGCGAGTGTACGTATGTGTATGTGTGCGCTCCACTCTCAGCTCTGCTCATCTCGGTGCCCGGCCCCCTTCGCTCTCCAAGCCCCACCCCTCACCCCTCCGGGCTTCGCTTTTAAAAAAGGTCTCCCCAGTGCTAGCTGCCGAAGCACCCAGATAGAGCTGGACGGAGGCTAAAGCGGCAGCCCCAGCTTCGCGCCCCGCCCAGTCCCTTTCTCCTGCTGGGGATCCCCCCTCTTCCCCGCCCACCCCTTACCCGCATGCAGCCCAGCGCCCTATGCTAGCCCTCCCCCTCCCCCCCTGCTGTAGCGGGGCGCCGCCGGGGGAGGAGGGGGAATCGGCTGCGGGTCTTGGTGTTTCTAGCACCCAGCTTCCCTTCAAGCCGGGTCGCGATGTACGACTGTATGGAAACGTTTGCCCCGGGTCCGCGACGGCTGTACGGGGCGGCCGGGCCCGGGGCCGGCTTGCTGCGCAGAGCCACCGGCAGCTCCTGTTTCGCCGGACTTGAATCTTTTGCCTGGCTGCAACCCGCCAGCCTGCAATGTAGGTACCCGAGACCGGGGCTGGGGTGTAGGGTGCAGGAGAGGCTGGGATTTACTCTTTCCGTGTGTAAAGAGTGGAACTGAGGTGCAAGGACGAGCTTCTGGCCCTTTCTATGTAAGGTACTGGCCCTTTAAACGTGGGGGCCTCAGCGTCTCCTTTGCGTGTGTGCAGTAGTGTTTGGAGTGTGTGTGGTTTTTATGGTGGGTGTTTAGCTCGAACTTGTGGTTGATGCCACTCCAGAGTTCCTGGGGATAGGGAGAGACAGAGGTGTGTGGGTAGTTTGCGCCTTTAGGTCCGTGGCCCTGGAAGGATATGACACTCAGGACCGTGGGTGGCGTTTGTAAAGCCCATGTGGGAAGCTGGCAGTGTTAAAAATATTGTTTGCAGAGCGTGTGAATCCCTGGAGTGTGCAGCACCTTGCCTAGGTGGTGTGGGTGTGGGAGCAAGGGTCTCTCCACCAGTGTCGCCAGCGACAGCTGCCAGGTCCACATGGCCTGTGAGGGGATGTTTGTGGCGTGAGGCCGGGAGGGCGTGTGCCCCTGCGTGGCTGCGGGGGCGGTTTTGGAAAGTGCTGTGTTCGAGAGTGCATCCTGTGTGTTCTCATGCCGGGTGGAAAAGGTTGTGCACACAAGAGGGAGAAGGCTGAGTTCTGTACGCCACCCCCATATAAAAAAAGAAATGTTTGGAAACGTGTATGCGGTTACATGCAGAGATGACTTTTTCCTATGGCTCCAACACACACAACTTCAGCAGGAAGCGAAAAGTTTAAAGCAAAGTCTGTGTGTGTGGTGGGGGGTGGCCTGAAGTTGACAGCGGCAGGGCGAGGACCATTACTGGGTCCCCAAATATCTATCTTCCCCCTCCGTGAAATGGGAGATGCCAGGCCTGGGGCCTTGGAACCCCTTTCCAGAGCAGTAATAAAAAGCTGGGGACTGAGAGGCAGTAAAAATGAAGTCCAGATGAGAGGCGGCTTTGAAGCTTGGGCCGCAGTGCCTGGCGGGGGTGGGGTGTGGGGAGGGGCCAGGAGCGGAGCCTGGAACACCCCCCAAATTTACCCTGGGCTGGGATGTGCTCGCTGCCTGGGTGCGGACGGCCCGGGGATGAGGGGCTTGGGGGCACGCTGGGAAGGGTGGGAAGGGGCGGGCAGCGGGCGGGGCGGCGGGCGCTAGGGGAGTGCGCACGCCAGGTCACCAAGCCCCCGCCAACGCGCCTCGCTCCTTGGCACCAGGCAGCGCTGTTTACAAGTTCAGATTTTTTTTTTTTTTTTTTGGTTCCAGAGCAGAGCTGCTCAAATTTAACAACTGGGAAGCTGGAAGAGGGAGATGGCAAACCTGGAGACCGGACTTGACTTTACTTTTGGGTGGGGTGGGGGAAGAATTAAAAGTGTGTCATTTAAAGAACCGAGAAAGCATGGAACTATTGCTTTGCACCAAATCCCTGTGAATTCTTAACTTTCCTCTCATTGCCCAATAGGATGGGGAGTTGGGGTATGTTGTATGTTGTGGGGGTGCTGAGATGGAAAGAATCTTTCAGGAAGGGCTTCTGGGGGCTGGGCAGAGACCCTGTCTTTTTTCAGGCCTATGGAAGAAGCCCTTTGGGCTTGACTGGCGGTAGGTTTTTGAGTTTTAATTTGGACTAATAATTTTGACCTCTGGGATCCTGGTGGACACACAAAGCCAGCTTCAGGCCTGCCCCCGCACACTTTCAGAAGGAAGGCTGCTTGGCGGGTGGAGGTGGGCTGGATGTGTGTGTGTGTGTGTGTGTGTGTCCGTTTGGAAGCTTTGGTGTCCTGGTGCTGCGTTGGCAGGCTGGGGTGTTTGTCTGGTGGTAGAGCTGTTCCCTTGTGTGGCCAAGTGCTGGGTGTTGTGTGTCAGCCTTGTGACTGGTACATCTACCTCCACGGTGTAGCTGGAGTGAGTGTGTCTCTATTCTGGCTGTGTGTCTGTGCCAGAATCTAGTGAGGGTTCTAGGATCCCATTGTAATATGCCTGCTTTGGTGCCCTGTGTGTTGTTAACCTGTGTGTGTGTGTCTCCAAGGAGGTGTGTGCTAGATTGTGAGTCCAGGCTGCTCAGCTCTGAGCCTTGCAGCTGGGAGCGTTTACAGCCGGTTATAAAGAGTTTGTTTGAAGCTCCGAGCAGCCTGGTCAGGAATTTCCTCAATTTCAGCAATTTGGGCTTTAAAAGGAGAAAACCCCAGAGCCCACCCTCATCCTTCCCAGCAGGGGCCCCTGCCTAACCCAGGAGCTGCATCCCAGTGGTGGGGTCTAAGCCCAAGGCTGGGGAGGGGATCTGATTGGAGTAGACCCAGTTAGCTTTCTGGGGCCTTGACCTCGCAGATTGACCTCGGAGCCACTAGGCTGCACTTTAGGGTTCAGGAGGTGGGGATGTGACACTATCACTTAGACGGGAAAAGTTGCCCCCGGGCCTGTCTCCCTAAGGCCCCCAGTCTTATAATTGGCTGGCACTGCCCCATGCCAGTCTGACCGCACCCAGGCCCTTGCGCAACAGAGGAAATGAGGCAGCGCTCTGCGGGCAGGGAGGGCGTCAGCGCCAGAGTGAGCACCACCCCACGCACAGGCCTTGGGCAGAACACGTGCCCTTGGAGGACACAGTGATGGGCCTGAGGAGTGAGGAGAGGTTGGGAAAGGCATTCCTGCCCTCCTCACATCTCTCAGCACCAGCCCCTCCTGGAGCCCCCGTCCCTAGTCTTGAATAGACTCCAGGCACCCTTCTTTCCCCCCTCTCCTCTCTCCTTTTTCTTTGGGGGAATCTCACCCTGGCAGGATTCTTATGCTAATTGATTGTATGTGTGTTGGGGGTGGGTAGGGCTTCCCGCCTGTGGGGTGGGTGGAGCTAGCTTGGAACCCTGGCATCCTGGGCATTCCTTCCGCCCTTCTGGCTGCATTGGAGCGGACTTCTGACCAGGGGGGCTGCAGAGGGTTAGAAGGGAGAAGGTGTTCATGAGGTGGGTGCGTGGGACACACCTTAGGGAGGGTCTTAGGAATTTTTTTGCATTAACTTGGGCCCTCCAGGTTTGGGCAACAGGTCCTGCAGGTTGAATAATTTACAAATTTTCTGAGCCTCTGAAGACCAACCACACACGCGCACACACACACACACACACACACACTTACCCAGCAGCCTTTTGAACAGAGCAGAGCATGTCCTCCCCATACTGTGGGGCTGAGACCCCTTTTGAGCTGCAATTGGGTATTTTCAGAGTGAAGACATAACCTCAGAGAGGGTCCAGAAACAGGACCCCTCCCCCATCAGTCCTGTTTACCTACTGTCACCTGACTTCTCCAGTTTGCTACACCTCCAATGGCTTCCAGACCTGAGAAACTGAGCAAACACCTCAGTCTCCGCTTCCCCAGCTTCTCTGACTCACGGCCACTTGGATCTGCTGGTGGTGTGGCACTGAGCTGGTCACTTCCCCTCTCGTGGCCTCAGTTTCTTCAGGCGTGAACCAAGGCTGTGGTGCATCCTCTCACTCCCCTTTGCCCCGTTTGCTCCACTGTCTCTGATGGTTATTCGGGGTGGTGTGAGAGAGAAGCCTGAGGAGTTATCCCCCCTGTACTACTGGAAAGGAAATGAGGTCCTGGTTTACCTGCTAAGCATCCCAGCAGGTCATTTGGCCAGTACCAGCTACAGGAAGCCTGTCATTGCCTACCCGCCCCCAGAGTTATTGCCCCACAGGGAGGACAGTGGGAGGTAGACTATCTGATAAAGATACACCAAAAAGACAGAGAGTGACTAGAGAGCTCAGAGCTGCAGGGCTTTAAGCCTTCTACCCACCTCCTGTATAGTTAGGGAAACAGGCCCAGAGAAGTCAATTTCCAGAATGGCCTTGGTCTGGAATTTGGAGGATTAAACATGTCATACAGGGTGAGGGCTGGCATTCTTGTGAACAAGTTGGTTAGACTGTGGAGGGTGGACTAGGGTCACAACAAGCTGTGGTAATAGTGGTCATTAAGAGGATTCTGACAGCGCTTACTGCTGGGACTAGTGCACTGTGGTAGTGATGGCTGTCACCGGTGGGCCAAGGAACAAATGCACATGGGGTGTGTGTGATGAGGAAGCCTGGAGGTCTGTGGGGTCCTTCTCCCCTGACCCTCACATCACTGCTTCCCTCCCAGCGGTGGAGACACAGAGCACCAGCTCAGAGGAGATGGTGCCCAGCTCACCCTCGCCCCCTCCGCCTCCTCGGGTCTACAAGCCATGCTTCGTGTGCAATGACAAGTCCTCTGGCTACCACTATGGGGTCAGCTCTTGTGAAGGCTGCAAGGTGTGTACGTGGTGGGGGTGGGCAGACGGGGGATCCAGTTACCCTAGTAAGATGAGAGACCAGGCACACAGATGCTATGTGTGAGCAGCACTGCTTTGCACATAGGTGGTTAATAGATTAGGTCAAGCCTGGGGCAACTTGCAAGGCCAGTGAGAGGCTGGTACTCCCAGCATTGTGCTTCAGTGGCCCTCTCTCTTTCCCTCAACTCCAGGGCTTCTTTCGCCGAAGCATCCAGAAGAACATGGTGTACACGTGTCACCGCGACAAAAACTGTATCATCAACAAGGTGACCAGGAATCGCTGCCAGTACTGCCGGCTACAGAAGTGCTTCGAAGTGGGCATGTCCAAGGAAGGTAGGCTGCCGTCCTTGGCTTGGGCAGGAGCACTTTGGTCCTACCCTATGGCTGTGGCCCTCTTTCCTCTGGCAACTCCCACTTCCCTGACCTCTGAGACTTGGCCTGCCCTAGGGTGCTGCCTTCTCCCAGGCCAGTCTTATTTGATGAGCTCCATTCACCCAGGAGGCCCCACCATTTCCCATTCTCCCTCTCAGGGAGCTTGACTCTTCCTCTGAATGGGTGAATAAGTAGGGTCTCACATTCCCCCTGTTTCATGGGGGAAATGAAGCCAGTGGGCTTGCCAGTCCCTTCCCCTCCCCTGGACTGAGCCAGAGATGGATATGGGGTGGCTCCTCCTCTCCACCCCCTCCCTCGCCCCCATTGTGCTGCCAAGGCTATAAGTGGATATCCTGCCGCCTGCATATCCTGCCCCCCCTCCCCCAGCTCCTGCAGGGTGACAGGAAGGGCAGGATGGAGCCGAATGGCCTGGGGAGGGAGTAGGGGCTGCAGGCCCTGGGTGGGGCTGGGGAGAACCAGCCTGGGAATAGGAGCTAATATAGGCGATAGGGAAACTGAGGCACTAATTACAGTGCCAGAGAATAGATATTAATGATAAGGACTGAGCACATTAAATAAGGGTGAGAGAGGACACCCAAGAGGAGGCTCTGAGGGTCCTGACCCTCTCCTTGCGCCTCCACCCACAAGCTGTGCGAAATGACCGGAACAAGAAGAAGAAAGAGGTGAAGGAAGAAGGGTCACCTGACAGCTATGAGCTGAGCCCTCAGTTAGAAGAGCTCATCACCAAGGTCAGCAAAGCCCATCAGGAGACTTTCCCCTCGCTCTGCCAGCTGGGCAAGTATACCACGGTGAGGAATGGGCAGAGCCCAGTGAGGGCAGGGCACTCTTCACTTTGGGGAATGGGGCTGGGTTGTGTTGGAGGCTATCATCGACTGTTGCTGAGGACAAGGAAGGCATCAGAATGCAGAGGAGAGAGCTTGGGAGAAGACAGCCCCCAGAGGTGGGCCTCAGCTTGCCTTCCAACCTCCTACTCCTTCCATCTGCAGAACTCCAGTGCAGACCACCGCGTGCAGCTAGATCTGGGGCTGTGGGACAAGTTCAGTGAGCTGGCTACCAAGTGCATCATCAAGATCGTGGAGTTTGCCAAGCGGTTGCCTGGCTTTACAGGTCTCAGCATTGCTGACCAGATCACTCTGCTCAAGGCTGCCTGCCTAGATATCCTGGTAAGTTAGGCCCTGTGGGTCCTGCCACAGCCCGACCCGCATATGGGACCCTCAACAATTCCTTGATCCATGCAAAGATTTCCTTACTCTGCACCCCCTGCCACACATGTGGGACTCCTCAGCTCTCTTTTTGTCTTAGCCTCTGCCCCTATGACCTGATCCTAGACTTTTGGATGCCCTGTCTCCTCCTGACTTCCCAGGACTACCCCTGCCAAGCCTCAGATCCTCCACCTCTGCCTTCTCCACGCCTGCTTCAGGTTGCTCTCACTGGGGACCTAACCTCCTCACTTTCCACTCATTTCCTCTTTTCCCCATCCCCCAGAAACAGCACTAACCCTCCTCCACCCCCCACCTCCAGATGCTGCGGATCTGCACAAGGTACACGCCAGAGCAGGACACCATGACCTTCTCCGACGGGCTGACCCTGAACCGGACCCAGATGCACAATGCCGGCTTCGGGCCCCTCACAGACCTTGTCTTTGCCTTTGCTGGGCAGCTCCTGCCCCTGGAGATGGATGACACCGAGACAGGGCTGCTCAGCGCCATCTGCCTCATCTGCGGAGGTGCGGGGGCGCCCCCTGGCGTCTGCTCAGTGCTCAGTCTCCTTTCCCACCACTCCATGCGGGATCTGTCTGGGAGGGGGCGTGGAGGACCCAGTGGTCTCTTCTGCTGGTAATTCTTGCACCCGGCCCCATCCACAGAGTTCTGAAACCCTGTACAGGCTTCCCAAAAGGCCGGTTGGGGATCAGCCATCTGTCACTGTGTCTTCCCCATCTTTTCCTTCCCCTCTCACTCCAGTATACTTGTCCCCATAGACCGCATGGACCTGGAGGAGCCCGAAAAAGTAGACAAGCTGCAGGAGCCACTGCTGGAAGCCCTGAGGCTGTACGCCCGGCGCCGGCGGCCCAGCCAGCCCTACATGTTCCCAAGGATGCTAATGAAAATCACCGACCTCCGGGGCATCAGCACTAAGGGTGAGTCATGAGTGGATGTCCCCTCTCTGTCTTCCCAGGGCTGTTGATCTCCCAGGTCGGACAGGAGGACATGCAGAGACAAGAACAGAGTAGTTGAGAACCAGGCAATCTACACTGGAATCCTAGCTCTGCCACATAGTAGTGGGAGACTTTGGGCAAATTGCTTCTAAACCAGTACTGTCCAATAGAACTTTCTGCAATGATGGGAATACAATAGTCATTAGCCACATGTGGCTATTAAGCATCTGAAATGTGACTACTGCAACTGCAGAATTGAATTTTTAATTCAGCACAATTCTAAGTATATATATATATATATATATTTAGAGACAAAGTCTTGGGCAAATTGCTTTACTTTTTTAATCTCGTTTGTAAATTGGACTATTATTCACGTACCTTGTAAGACTGTCTTGAGGACTAAATTAGTTAATATACAATGTAAAGCCAGGCACCATGGTGCACATCTGTAGTTCCAGCTACTCAGGAGGCTGAGGCAGAAAGATCAGTTGAGGCCAGAAGTTGGAAGCTGCAGTGAACTATGATTGCACCTGTGAATAGCCACTGCAGTCCAGCCTGGGTAAGACCCTGCCTCTAAAGCAACAACAACAGCAACACAACAAAAAAAACCCATAACATATACAGTGTACTTAGAATTGTGCTGAATTAAAAATTCCATTTTGCAGTTGCAGTAGTCACATTTCAGATTGCCACATGTGGCCAATGACTACTGTATTCCTATCATTGCAAAGTTCTGTTGGACAGTCCAGGCTTAGAAGGATGTCTGGAACATAGTGTTTGATAAATATTAGCTGTTGTAATAAATGTTGTTAAGAGGACAGGACTAGGAACAAGGGACAAGCTCTGGACATTCGAGAGTGGGGTACTTGGGGAGTGGGGTTGGAAGTTGTGTGCATTGCGCTCGCTGAAGAGGCAGCCTGAAAGAATGGGATGAATGGGCAGCAAGCCTGGTAGAGAAGGCCAGATAGAGGTTCCAGGCAGAGGAGTGGCACCCGGGAAGCCTAGTGAGAAGAGGATGAACTGGGGACAGAGAGGTGGTGGGCCTGTGCTGGGCGCCCCCTAGGGGAGTCAGGGGCAGTTGAGAAAGGTTAGGCAGATGGCCTTAAGGGCCATGTGCCTCTGTCCTCCTGAGCCTCTCTCTCTCTCCATTGTAGGAGCTGAAAGGGCCATTACTCTGAAGATGGAGATTCCAGGCCCGATGCCTCCCCTAATCCGAGAGATGCTGGAGAACCCTGAAATGTTTGAGGATGACTCCTCGCAGCCTGGTCCCCACCCCAATGCCTCTAGCGAGGATGAGGTTCCCGGGGGCCAGGGCAAAGGGGGCCTGAAGTCCCCAGCCTGACCAGGGCCCCTGACCTCCCCGCTGTGGGGGTTGGGGCTCCAGGCAGCAGACTGACCATCTCCCAGACCACCAGTGACTGGGGGAGGACCTGCTCTGCCCTCTCCCCGCCCCTTCCAATGAGCTCCTTGTTTTTGCCAAAGTTTCCAGGGGTGCCTCTGTGTTCATCCCCTTCCTGATTTAACCGGCTCCCTCGCCAGTCCCGGGGGCCTGTCCTGCTCCCAGAGAGAGAGCAGAGGGATGAGCCTGGGTTTGGACTCTAAAATCTCAGCACTGCCCCCCGGGTGCCAGGGTCCTAGACTTCCCAGGGCAAGAGGAAGACCCTGCCATTCCACAGCCCCTTCCTCTGCCAGGTGCTTGGCTCTCTGGGAGCAAACAGGAACACTAGAGACCAAAAAGGGGGCAAAGGAGAAGGGCTGAGCCCACCTTCTTGCCCCTACCCTTGGTGCCTAATGCTGTGTGATGCACCTGCAGGGTGTGTGCTAGCCTCTGTGCCCCGTCCTTGTGCCAGGTCAAGGTGGGGGCAGGCTGGGCCCTGCATTTCTGGGGCAGGAACAGAGGGTGAAAGGGACAGATAGATGCAGGTCCGTTCTGCACCTCTTGGCTTGGGTGCAGAGTTCACCCTGTGCCCTCCGTTACGAGTCCCTCCCCCAGCCCTGTCATGTGCCTTGGGCTCCTCCTGCCCTCCATCTCAGCCATCAGGGCAGAGACCCTCCTACACTACAGAGGGCCAGGGGATCCCTCTCTCCCTAGTGACTTCCACCCTTTACTCCCCAGAGCAGCTTGGCCCAGGGAGGGGGGATGCTGCTTAGCTGATCCTGCCCAGACCCAGAGGAAGCCTCTATTTATTTATTAGCTTTTGTTTACACCCTGGAATTGACCCCTTCCTCCAGGGGTCTTGGGTGGGGGAGCCCAGGGCCCCTGTGACCCCTCCTTTCTTCCTCCAATCCCCAGTTTGTATTTAGCTGCCAAATAAGATTCCCATTGGCTCCCTGTGTTCTCTTGGGGGGTCAGGGTGCTGTCCCCTCCCCTCTGTTTACATCTCCCCTCTACCCCGCTGTATCGCATATTGCTGAGTTTTCTATTTTTGCAAAATAAAGTGATGGAAACTCACGGGATGTGGCTCCCTTTAGGAGGTGGTAGGGAAATGACCAGCTGACCTGGTGAGGGAGCTGAGTGAGGAGGGAAAGCTTGTAATTGATTGGACTTTGCAGCTTTCTTGGTAGAAGAAAACAGGATGAAATGTGCCTGGCTTGTGGTGGGGACAGGATGGGGGAAAGGGAGCCCATGGGGACTCACCCTGAGTGACTGGGTTTCCCACAGCCACCAAGTGTGGGTTCAGAATCTCTGTCACCCATGCTGGAGTGCGTGGTTGGCTCACTGTAACCTCCACTTCCCAGGTTCAAGCAATTCTCTTGCCTCAGCCTCCCGAGTAGCTGGAATTACAGGGGTGCACCACCACGCCCAGCTAATTTTTTTTTATTTTTAGTAGAGATGGGGTTTCGCCATGTTGGCCAGGCTGGTCTCGAACTCCTGACCTCAGGTGATCCACCTGCCTTGGCCTCCCAAAGTGCTGGGATTATAGGCGTGAGCCACTGCGTCTGGCCTGGTGTGGGTTCTTATGTTGGATCCTGTGGATCTCTGGGAGGGCATGAATGGACTTCAGAGGTCTGTAAGCCTGTCCCCACCTCCAGTTATGCATATGTGCATATCTGCTCTTCTCTGGGGAAGAAGTCCATTGAAGTTTTATTTATCTTTTTTTTTTTTAATTTTTTTTCTTGAGACGGAATTTCACTCTTGTTGCCCAGTCTGGAGTGCAGTGGCATGATCTTGGCTCACTGCAACCTCTGCCTCCCGGGTTCAAGCGATTCTTCTGCCTCAGCCTCCCAAGTAGCTGGGATTACAGGGGCGCACCACCATGCTCAGCTAACTTTTGTATTTTTAGTAGAGATGGGGTTTCACCATGTTGGCTAGGCTGGTCTCAAACTCCTGACCTCAAGTGATCCACCTACCTCAGCCTCCCAAAGTGTTGGGATTACAGGCATGAGCCACCATGCCTGGCCTGAAGTTTCATTTAGTTCTCATGAAGGTTCCTGGCCCCAGAAGAGAAGAAGCCTGCATCTAAGCTACAGTGTTACTGTTTTACACCAGCCCCTCACCCAGGGAGCCCTCTGGCCTTCTGTCCCCACCCATCCTGCTATCACCTTATAGCTTACTCCCCCCACCCTCTCTGTTCCCACTCTTCACCCCATGACCTCCACTCACCGCCGCCTGCACTGTTACCTTCTCTCTGAATATCTGTCCTTGCTCCCACACGTCTTCTCTCTGCAACATGCCTTTGCAGTGCTTTTGGCCTCTACTGCTGCACCCTGTACTCTTCCCTTTGCCCTCTGTGACTCCCCTCAAGCCCCGCCTCCGTGTCCTACCTTCCCTGGGACTGTGCCTTGCCTATCTTGTTCCTGGCTGTCTTCACTGGTGACCTGTGGATATGACAAAAAAGTTGAGGATGTGGGAGTAGGGGAGAGAAGAGCGGAGGACGGAAAGCAGAAGAAGAAAGTGAAAGAAGCTCTAGAGGAAACCACAGGGCCTGTGGGGAAGGGGGGTTATTGCCGTGGTAACCCCTGGTTGTGGGGGAAGGGTATAGGTCCTGGCTATCCCATAGCCTGAGGCCAGCCAAGCCCACCCAGAGAAAGAGTCCCTCCTCTCCAATTGTCCCCTCCTAGCAGCTATACCTCTGCAATCCATCTGACATTTATTGAGCGCCTACTATAAGATGGACACTTGGCTAGGTGCAGTGGCTCCAGCAGGGAAGCCTGGTAGAGCCAGTTCCTGCCCACAAGGAGTGCTCCTTCTGGTAGGGGAGATCGACCTGCAAACACAGACCTCATGTCTAGTTCCCTCTCAAAGCTCTTAGTGATCTGTATGGGCCAGGAGCAAATCTCATTAATATTTTCCTGCTCTCCCTATGGGCTTCATCCTTGCCTTGGCTTCAGCTGTTGTTCCTACACTCTCTGCTTCTCCCAGTTCACCTCCTCCACCCCTTTCCCAGGCTCCACTACTGTGTTGGCTCCTGGCCCCCCGATCACATGCTCTGAGCCTGGCCCTATGCCTCTCTTCCAAGTTGCCAGTTGTCTGGACCTTGAATTTCTCAAAGCCTCTTCACTTCTCACCTCTGTTACTTCTCATCCCTACTAATTCTCTTATCAAGCCCTTACTTAGTATGTGCCAGGTAGTCTTGTAGGCAATTGATATGAATTACCTCTTTTAATTCTCACGACAATCCTGTGAGTCTTGCTGGACAGATGAGAAAACAGCTGCAGGCAGGGTTAAGTAATTCAGCTAAGCTCCTTACTACTAGTAAGTAGTAGAGCCAGGATTTGAACTCTAGCAACTTGGCTCCAGAGCCTATGTAGTCAAGCACACTAATACAATGTATCCTGGGTTTTCAAAATGAACAAGTCTCTAACTTCCAGCCTCTCTACAGTACTTACTGACTCTATTCCCTCCTGTCATGTTCTTTCCTATATAAGTAAATGGAGAGATCATGAATTTTGGAGGCAGGCAGACCCGGATTTAAATCCCAGACCAGCCGAGTGTTCCTGTAATCCCAGCTACTCAGGAGGCTAAAGTGGGAGGATTGCTTGAGTCCAGGAGTTACAGACCAGCCTGGGCAACACAGCAAGACCCTGTCTCAAAAATAAAAAAACAGGCTGGGCATGGTGGCCCACACCTGTAATCCCAGCACTTCGGGAGGCCGAGGTGGGCAGATCAATTGAGGTCAGGAGTTTGAGACCAGCCTGGCCAACATGGTGAAACCCCGTCTCTACTAAGAATATAAAACATTGCCGGGCATGGTGGTGCACCCCTGTAGTCTCAGCTACTCGGGAGGCTGAGGCAGGAGAATCACTTGAACCTGGGAGGCGGAGTTTGCAGTGAGCTGAGATTGTGCTGTGGGACTCCAGCCTGGGAAACAGAGCAAGACCCTGTCTCAAAAATTAAATTAAATTAAATTAAAATTAAAATAATAAAATAATAAAAATTTAAAATAAAAATCTTTTTTCTTTTTTTTCTTTTTTAAATCCTAGACTAGGTACTTACTAGCTGTGGGACCTTGGGCAAAATTCTTTATTTCCTGCTTCCAAGCCTCAATCTCTGCATCTATAAAATTGGGGCTTGGGGGAATATTAACCCCTACCTGATGAGATTGTTGTGAGGGTTAATTGTAATATGTTACGTTCAACACATGACAGGGGTTCAATAAATGAGCTTCTTTCTTCCAGATCTCTGTATTGTCCACTCCCTTGGCTGAGCCCCACCCCTATCTGCTCCACCTTCTAGATCAGTCACCCCCACCAACCCCAAATCTTCCCCACCCTGGGGAGTGTCACTTCCTCCTCTGCAGTCTCCCAGATCAGTACACAAAGGCTGCTGCTGCCGCCAGAGGAAGGGCTGCTCTGCACGCACCTGTGAGTACCAGGGCACCAGCCCTTCTGCCTCCTCTCCTTACAAGCCCAGGCCCACCTGGTCCCAACCTCTTGGGACGAGGGCTGTGAACTGGATACCGAGGGTCCTCTCCAGACTTGAGAAAGGCTCTGAACTCCTTTCTGCATTCCTAAGATCCCCTGACCTGGTTCCCTCCTCCAGTTTCACAGTACCCCCACCCCTACCTCTCCAAAAGTCCAATCTCTCTTGCATCAGTTTCCCATGAGTGGGTCTGGAGGCGGGGATGTATACGAGTGCTGTCATTTGAGTACCTGCCATGTGCCAGGGATTATACCGAAGTAGGGCAGGTATACCGATTATACTGAGGTAGGGTTCTTCCAACATTACCCCCAGTTGCTATCCCTAATGCTCTGCCTTCAGTTCAGACTTCTTCCTAATCGGCACCTTGGGCACAGACTCCACTCTCCTGGGACACTGAGGCCCAGCAGCTCAGTTCCGTCCCCTCCTTGTGACTCCCAGTGGGCAGCAGAGGGTTCTGCTTGATTTGGGAGGTAGGGATGGGTTGGGAAGAGGCTCTGTTTCTCAGCTGCTGAGGGGGGCCACAGGGTGTGTATTGGAGTCAGAATGGAGTTCAGAAAAATGGAAATAACCACGTGGTCCCAGGGAGAGAAGGGATGACTTCAGGATACCCCTAAGGAAAGAGAAATGGGATTAGGCAGAGCCCATCAGGGCTAGTGGGGAGAGAACACAGCTTTTGATGGAGATGGTGCCTGGGTTGGAGGGAGGAAAGGAGAAAGCACGGCAGAGGCCTGGCCCTGCCCTGTCCTGCCCTGCCCTGCCCCTAGTTCACTGGGTGACCGTGGCCTCATGGAATTTAGGTTTCCACTTGTAAAAAGAATGGGATGGAGTAGAAGATTCAGCCATTCTATAGTTAGGAACAGAAGGGAAAAGGAAGTAAAATAGCCCTATGAAGAAGTGGAGCGGAGAAAAGCAGCAGAGAGATGCAATAGAAGTTTTGAGATGAAAGGAGCCAGAGAGAGACAGAGAAGCAGACAGAGAAATAGGTGGCAGAACATGTATTCCCAAGGAGGGGAGAAGAGAGGATAATTGGAAAGAAAGGTAGGAAAGGGCTGTCCAGGGAGTCCCAGGGCCCCCTTTAAGGGGAGATGAGTGGGCTTGAGGTCTCTGAAAAATCTATGTGGCAGCCGGGGCTCTACTTGTGAGAGATGAGTCAAAACCTGGCTTTGGGTTGCAGCATCTCCAGCCTCCCTGACCACAGGCACTCAGAGCAAGTAGGGCTGAGGTTACACTGAGGCTGAGCTGGGGCTGGCCTCTCCCCAAGGGGTGGAGGCTCCGTTATATATGGCGCCTGAGGTCACAGGTGGTGGGAGCAGGACCAGGACATTCAAGGACGCAACACCCCACCCCTTTCCCACACTCTGTGCAGAGTATCTGGACCTGACTCTGGGCCCAGGCTGAAGAAGATGCAAATGGTTTATGACAAAGAGTTAGTTGGCCTTTCTCATACACTGCTGATGGGAATGTGGACCAGTACAAGCCCTGAGGAATTTATGTTGGCAATACCCACCAATATATATATATTTTTCTTAGCATGAGAATGTAGATGAAATACACACCAATATTACAAATGATACCTATCTAGTTATCCTGCACGTCCTCTGCTAGGGATTTATCCTACAGATTCAGTTGCACACGTGTGAAATGAGAAATACATGACATTTGGCTGTGGGAGATGGTTCACGCCTGTAATCATGGCAATTTGGGAGGCCGAGGCAGGTGGGTCGCTTGAGCTCAGCAGTTCTAGACCAGCCTGGGCAACATGGGGAAACCCCATCTCTGCAAAATAACGCAAAAATAATTAACCAGACATGGTAGCATGTGCCTGTAGTACCAGCTACTCGGGAGGCTGAGGTGGAAGGATCAGTTGAGCCAGCAAGGTCAAGGCAGCAGTGAGCCATGATTTCGCCAGTACACTAAAGCCTGGGAGACAGAGCAAGACCCTATCTCTCAAATGAATAAAATAAATAAATAAATAAATAAATAAATAAATAAAGTACTTTTCATTTCAGTATTATTTGTCATAGTGAACTAGAAACAATTTAAAGCCAGGCACAGTGGCTCATGCCTGTAATCCCAGCACTTTGGGAAGCTGAGGCAGGAGGATCACTTGAGCCTACGAGTTTGAGACCAGCTTGGGCAACATAGCAACACCCTGTCTCTACAAAAAAATAAAAAAATAGCTGTGCTTGACGATGTACACCTGTGGTCCCAGCTACGCCAGAGGCTGAGGTGGGGAGAACTGCTTGAGCCCAGGAGGTGGAGGCTGCAGTGAGCCATCATGGCACCACTGTACTCCAGCCTGGGCAACAGAGTGAGATCCTGTCTCAAAAGAAAAAAAAAAGAAGAAACAATTTAAATGCACATCCTTAAGGGACTGATTAACTGTGTGATATGAGGTATCCATGCAATGGAAAGCTTTATGACTGTAAAATTGAACAAGGATGTTCTTAATTTTCTCGTATAGAAAGATCTTCAAGAAAAGTAGTTAAAGAAAAAAAAGTGAAAAATTGTGTTTTCTACCATTTAAAGAATTATGCCATTTGAGTCTACCATTTAAAAAGCATATGCATGTTAATTCGTATATGCATAAAACAATCTCTAGAAAGATTATAAGAAACAAAGATAAGCTGGGTGAGGTGGCTCACGCCTGTAATCCCACCACTTTGGGAGGCCGAGGTGGGCGAATCACTTGAGGTCAGGGGTTTAAGATCAGCCTGGCTAACATGGCGAAACTCTGTCTCTACTAAAAACTCTGTCTCTACACAAAAATTAGCTGGGTGTGGTGGCTCACACCTGTAATCCCAGCTACTCAGGAGGCTGAGGCACACGACTCGCTTGAACCCAGGAGGCAGAGGTTGTAGATCATGCCACTGCATTCCAACCTGGTTGACAGAGTGCGACTCTGCCAAAAAAAAAAAAAAAAAGGTAAAGAAAAAAGAAACAAAGATAATAGTAAATGATATTTATTCAGGGTAGGTGTGGAAACTGAGTATGGCATATGGGGTAGGAGATTTCTCACCATCTTATTTAATTTTTTGATTTTTAAAATGGTAAGATACACAAACATTTATCATTTTTACCACTTTTAAGTATACAATTCAGTGGCATTAAGTACATTCACTAATTCCAGAACTTATTCATCACCCTAAAACGAAACTGCCCATTAAGCAGTCATTCCCCATTTCCCCTTCCCTCAAGCTCTGGTAACCACTAATCTACCTTCTGTCTCTGTGGATTTTTCTAGTTTGGATGTGTTTCCGTATGTGGAATCATACAATATGTGATCTTTCATGAACGGTTTTGTTCACTGAGGATGTTTTCAAGATTCATCCATGTTGTAGCATGTATGTATCAGTACTTCACTTTTTTTTTTTTTTTTTTTTTGAGACTGAGTTTTGCTCTTGTTGCCCAGGCTGGAATGAAATGGTGCAATCTCGGCTCACTGCATCCTCCTCCTTCTGGGTTCAAGCGATTCTCCTGCCTCAGCCTCCCAAGTAGCTAGGGTTACAGGAGACCACCACCATGCCTGGCTAATTTTTGTATTTTTAGTAAAGATGGGGTTTCACCATGTTGGTCAGGCTGGTTTCGATCTCCTGATCTCAAGTGATCCACCCGCCTTGGCCTCCCAAAGTGCTGGGATTACAGATGTGAGCCACCGTGCCCAGCCCCATTTCATTGCTTTTTATGGCCAAATAACTTTCTGCTGTATGGATATACCACCTTTTCTTTATCCATTCATCAGTTGATGGACATTTGGGTTCTTTCCACCTTTTAGCTATTGTGAGTAGTGCTGCTGTGAACATTTCTGTACCAGTTTTTGTTTGAACACCTGTTTTCAATTCTTCTGGGTATATATCTAAGAGTGAAATTGCCAGGTTATAGGATAATCCTATGCTCAATTTATTGAGGAACCAAACTGTTTTCCACAGAGATTGTACCATTTTATATTCCTTACACGGTAATATATAAGGATCCCAATTTCTCCATGTTCCCATCAACACTCATTGTTTTTCATTTTTTGATGGTAGTCATTCTAGTAGAAGTGAAGTGGTATCTCATTGTGGTTTTCTTTTTTTTCTTTTTCTGTTCTTTTCTTTCTTTCTTTTTTTTTTTTTTTTTTTGAGACAGGGTCTCGCTCTGTCACCTAGGCTGGAATTCAGTGGCCTGATCTTGGCTCACTGAAGCCTCTGCCTCCCGGGTTCAAGCGATTCTTGTGCCTCAGCTTCCCAAGTAGCTGGAGCTACAGGCATGCACCACCATTCCCGGTTAAATTTTGTATTTTTAGTAAAGATAGGGTTTTACCATGTTGCCCAGGCTGGTCTTGAACTCCTGACCTCAAGTGATCCGTCCACCTCAGCCTCCCAAAGTGCTGGGATTACAGGCGTGAGCCACCACACCCAGATCATTGTGGGTTTCATTTGCATTTTCCTAATGATTAATAATGTTGAGCATTTTTCATATGCTGGGTGGCTATTTGTCTACCTTCTTTGAAGAAATGTCTTTTTAAGTCTTTTGCTCATTTTAAAAGTTGGGTTGTCTTTTCGTTGTTGAATTGTAAAAGTTTGTTATATATTAAGGATACTCATCCAATATATAATCTGCAAATATTTTCTCCCATTCTGTGGGGTGTCTTCACTCTCTTGACATTGTCTTTGATGCACAAAAGTTTAAATTTTTGATGAAGTCCAATGTATCTGTTTTTCCTTTTGTTGTTTGTGCTTTTGGTATTACAGCTAAGAATCCATTACCAAGTCCAAGATTATGAAGATTTACCCATATACTTTCTTCTAAGAGTTTATAGCTTTAGTAGTTATATTTAGGCCTTTGATCCCTTTTCAGTTAACCTTTGTATATGGTGTGAGGTTGGGGGGGGGTCCAACTTCATTCTTTTGCATGTTGAAAGCACCTTTTTTTTTTTTTTTTTTTTTTGAGAAAAAGTGGTGGCGTGTGCCACTACACCCAGCTAATTTTTGTATTTTTAGTAGAGACGCGGTTTCACTATGTTAGCCAGGCTGGTCTTGAACTCCTGACCTTGTGATCTGCCCATCTCAGCCTCCCAAAGTGTTGGAATTACAGGCATGAGCCACCATATCTGGCCTTTTTTTTAAGATGGAGTTTCAGCTGGGCATGTAATCCCAGCTCATGCCTGTAATCCCAGCACTTTGGGAGCCTGAGGCGGGTGGATCACTTGAGGTCAGGAGTTTGAGACCAGCCCGGCCAATGTGGTAAAACCGTCTCTACTAAAAATACAAAAACTAGCCGGGTGTGGTGGCGCATGCCTGTAGTCCCAGATACTTGGGCGCCTGAGGCCAGAGAATCGCTCGAACCTGGGAGGCAGAGGTTGCAGTGAGCTGAGATGGCGTCACTGCACTCCAGCCTGAGCAAGACTCCACCTCAAAGAAACAAAACAAAACAAAAAAGACAGAGTTTCACTCTGTTGTCCAGGCTGCAGTGCAGTGGCACAATTGCAGCTCACTGCAACCTCTGCCTCCTGGGATCATGTGATTCTCCTGCCTCAGCCTCCTGAGTAGCTGGGATTACAGGCACACACCACCACACCTGGCTAGTTTTTGTATTTTTAGTAGAGACGGGGTTTCACCATGTTGTCCAGGCTGGTCTCGAACTCCTGACCTCAAGTGATCCACCTGCCTCGGCCTCCCAAAAGTGTTGGGATTACAAGCATGAGCCACTGTGCCCAGCCCCACTTTTTGAAGACAGTTTTTCTCATTGAATGGTTTGGCACCCTTGTTTGAAATCAATTGGTCACAGAAGCATAGTTTATTTCTGGACTCTTTCAATTCTATTCCATTGATGTATAATATATGTGTATCCTTATGCCAGTACCACACTGTCTTATTTTTTTCAAGAGACAGGGTTTCACTCTGTTGCTCAGGGCAAAGTACAGTGACACGATCATACCTCACTGCAGCCTCAAACTACTGGGTTCAAGCTGTCTTTCACCAGCATTGGGATTACACACATGAGCCACTGTGACCAGCCAACGCTGTCTTGATCACTGTAGCTTTGCAGTACCTTTTTTACAAGATTATTTTGGCTATTTGGGGTTCCGTGCAATTCCATATAAATTTTAGGATCAGCTTTTCCATTTCTGCAAAAAAAAAAGGGCCAATGGGATTTAACTTTTTGACTTATGAAGCGTGGTAAATGAATTACCTGCTCGTTTTAAAAAATTAATATGTTTTTTAAAATCAGGAGTTTGCTTGGCTTTCCTAAAGGTCACTCGAGGAATTACCCTGTCTCCAGGCTCTTTCTTCAATCTAGATTATCTCTGTGTAAAGTACAGAAAATAGAAAATTTTTTTGCCAACACTGGCCTTCTTTCTCCCCTTATCCCAGACCTGCAGAGAGTTCTTGTGGCCTAATCTTCATTCCTCTTGCTACCATGTCAACCAAGTAAAACTATTCTTCCTTGACTCTTTCACACACTCCCTCATCTGCTCCAGCTTTCTTTTCTTTAATTCCCACTCACTGACCCTCTTCTCTTATTTAGAATCCAAGATTGTAAAAGCCGCCAAGTATGTCAGATTATTTATCCAACTCCTCCACTTTGCAGATGTGGAAACTAAAGCCCAGAGAGAAAGTCTGACTTGCCCCACAGCCAGTGAGTGACTGCAGCAGCACCAGAATCTGGTCTGTTTCCTGTTTGGCTCTTCTACCACGACTGCTTGGGATCTCGGTAAATAGAACTGGGTGTAGACTTTAGTGCTTCCAGGCCCAGTCCCCAAATCCTATAGTAGGCCATTTTGCCCACCCTGGCCACATGAAGTCTGCACACAGGAAGGACAGATCTTCTCTGAGGCCCCTATTTTTTTTTTTTTTTTTTTAAGACAGATTCTTGCTCTGTCACCCAGGCTGGTGTGCAGTGGCGTGATCTCGGCTCACTGCAACCTCCCCCTCCCCGGTTCAAGCAATTCTCTTGCCTCAGCTTCCTGAGTAACTGGGATTACAGGTGCACGCCACCACGCCTGACTAATTTTGGTATTTTTAGTAGAGGTGGGGTTTCGCCATGTTGACCAGGGCTGGTCTCAAATTCCTGAGCTCAGGTGATCCACCCACCTCGGCCTCCTAAAGTGCTGAGATAACAGGCAAGAGCCACCACGTCCGGAGGCCCCTACCTTTGCCTGATACCTGCTCCTTCCCATCATTTTGAAGAAACTGCTGAATCCACAGGGGAAGTGAAACTATGAGGGGAGATAAAGTGTTGGGGTACAGTTTTGAGAGTGATAACCACAAGCTAAGTTTAGAGGACTGAGAGCTTGAGGGTCCTCCCTGAGGACCCACATGTCCCCCTTTATATACTATTACAGGGCATGGTGGCTTTGCCAGTGGTTCTTGTTTTGCTGCTGGTCCTGAGCAGAGGTGAGAGTGAATTGGATGCCAAGATCCCATCTACAGGGGATGCCACAGAATGGCGGAATCCTCACCTGTCCCCGCTGGGGTCCTGCCAGCCAGCCGCCTCCTGCCAGAAGTGCATCCTCTCACACCCCAGCTGTGCATGGTGCAAGCAACTGGTAAAGATGGGCCTATGGCCTTTGAACCATGTGTATGTGTATGTGTATGTGTAGCCTGGATATATGTGTGTGATTATGTGGGCACATGTATGATTTTCTAGGAACATTCCACAGTCTCATGTGTGACTGAGTTTGTGCACATAGGACTCCTGTGTGTGGATATACGTGTGTGCATACACATGCATGCAAGTTTCCTGTGCACTTAGGATTATGTCTGTATCCATTTGCTTGTGTATATATGGAGAGAATTTGTGACCATGAATTGGGAGAAAGTATGTGCTTGTGGGAATTCACGCTTGTGTATATGTAGAGGGAGCTGTTGTGTATGTAAACATGTGGAAAGGTACTACCCAGTGCGGGCTGCCATAACAAAATACCATAAGCTGGGTGGTTTAAGCAACGGGAATTCATTTCTCCTAATGTTGGAGGCTGGGAAGTCCAAGATCAAAGTGCTGGCTGATTTGGTTCCTCAGTTAGGGCCCACTTCCTGGCTTGCAGACTGGCTACCTTCTCGCTGTGTCCTCACATAGTGGGGAGGGGGTTGGGGGATGGGGGTGGGAACCGCGTCTCTTCTTGTAAGCGCACTAATTCCATCATGAGGGTTCCACCCTTAGGCCCTCATCTAAGCCTAGGTACCTCCCAAAGGCTCTATCTCCAAATGCCATCACATGGAGGGTTAGGGCTTCAACACAGGATGGGGTGGGGGTGGGGTGGGGTAGGGGTGCAGAGTTCAGTCCATAGCAGAAAGTGTGTGGTTAGATTTCTAAGTCTGTGTTTTGGGTGGAGGCATTCTGTTCCTGGGTGCGTAGTAGCCTATGATTGGACAAGTAGAAAGGGGAGGGGTGGAAGTATATGGGCTTGAGGGGGACTGGAAAGGCTTGAGCTACCTAAGTGGCCAAGAAGGATGCTAGGGAGCAGGTGTCTCCCTGGCTCTTCAAACAAAGCTGTTTGTTTATGCTTTAAAGAGACAGAGCTCATGGAGCAGCAGAGCAGGAGGGGTGCCCAAGCTGGGATGGGGGCAGGTCTGCCTCTCTCAGGGGAAGATGGAGGGTTAGATCAGTGTGGTGTGGGAGCCCAGATAAGAGATGGGGGCAAATTCACATGGAAGCAGAGCTACAGATGCTTAGAGGACCCAGGAGAAAGGCACACAGGGACCCAGGAGAAAGGCACACAGTGAATCTGACTAGACAAGAAGGGTAGATACTGAGTCTGCACAAGGCAGAGAGGCAGAGGTGCCAGGCTGGAGCTGGGGAGCTGGAGCTCTTGAGATGGTCAGGTCTGTGTCTGGCTTCTCCAGTCCCCTGACACCCAGGGCCAGCTGAGAAGCCGCTCTAACCATTTCCTTCCCCTGTGGCTTCCCAACCAGTCCCAGGGGTACCAGACATATTGGTGGGGAGGACGCCTCCTCTTCTGTTCTTACCCTTTCCCTTCCAAGGAGCTGTGGGTCTTAGTCTGACCACCTTCCCATTTTGGTGTGAGCTTGCTGGGGAGGTTGGCCTAGGAGGCAAGGCCCCTGTTTTTTTTTGTGGTAGTGAAGTCTCTAAGATCTCAACAGGAAGTCTGTGGCCTCTATTGGGGAGGAGAGGGGTAGGTGGCTGGGGCAAGGGGGAGTTGAGATAGGGGAGGGGTGGGGGACTGCTATAGGAAGTGGGGCTCTGACAAGGGAGAAAGGACCAGAGTTCCACCGGTGGCGGTTCATGCCTGTAATCCCAGCACTTTGGGAAGCTGGGGCAGGAGGATTTCTTGAGGCCAGGAGTTCGAAACCAGCCTGGGCAAAAAAGCAAGACCCTGTCTTTATAGTAGGAAAAAAAAAAAAAAAGGCGTGGTGGTTCACGCCTGTAATCCCAGCACTTTGGGAGGCTGAGGTGGGTGGATCACTTGAGGTCAAGAGTTTGAGACCAGCCTGGCGAATATGGGGAAACCCCGTCTCTACTAAAAATACAAAAAACGTGGGCATGGTGGCACACGCCTGTAGTCCCAGCTACTGGGAGGCCGAGGTACGAGAATCACTTGAACCCGGGAGGTGGAGGTTGCAGTGAGTGGAGATAGCACCGCTGCACTCCAGCCTGGATGACAGAGTGAGACTGTCTCAAAAACAAAACAACAAAAAAGACCGGAGTTCAAGGGTAGCTGTGGCGAGGGGGAGGGGAGGGAATCAGGGACTCAGGGAGTGGACTGGAGGTGGGGGCATTAGAGGTGGCCGGGTTTGCAGGGTGTTTTTGGGAGCGTGGCCCAGGGCCTATGCAGGACCGGGTCCCGACGCGCCTTTTGTTGCTGAGCAGAACTTCACCGCGTCGGGGGAGGCGGAGGCGCGGCGCTGCGCCCGACGAGAGGAGCTGCTGGCTCGAGGCTGCCCGCTGGAGGAGCTGGAGGAGCCCCGCGGCCAGCAGGAGGTGCTGCAGGACCAGCCGCTCAGCCAGGGCGCCCGCGGAGAGGGTGCCATCCAGCTGGCGCCGCAGCGGGTCCGGGTCACGCTGCGGCCTGGTGAGTTAGGGGCGGCGGGGCCAGGCCAGAGGTCTAGGCTGGCGTTCCAATGCGCTCTGCTGACCCGCCCGCCACCCACCCCCCAGGGGAGCCCCAGCAGCTCCAGGTCCGCTTCCTTCGTGCTGAGGGATACCCGGTGGACCTGTACTACCTTATGGACCTGAGCTACTCCATGAAGGATGACCTGGAACGTGTGCGCCAGCTCGGGCACGCTCTGCTGGTCCGGCTGCAGGAAGTCACCCATTCTGTGCGCATTGGTGAGCCGAGCGCTGCCTCCCGCCCTGTTAGCCCTTGCCTATTCAACCACTGCCCTAGCCTCTGCCAACATCCTGGACTCACAAGGGCCCCAACTTGCCCTCCCAGTTGTTGACAGGCCTAGCCAGGCCACAGGTTCGTTCCTGCATCTCTCCCTAAAGACACTCATCTTCTAGGTCAGAGCTGGAGAGGACTCAAGAGACTGTCCGTTTTACAGGTCTAGCTGAGACCCAGCGTCTGGAGACACTGTGCTCGGGCACTCTCTGGGCCTGGACAGCTGCCCTGGGCCTACCAACCTGGAACCTGCCCTGATGCAAGTCTCCCTGGACAAGGCCTAGATGCCACTGTCCCTGGCTCCACATTCTGTGCCAACTCTCCTCTATTCAAATTTTCTTCCTTTGCCTCATGCTGCAACCATATCCTATACCTGGGCCTTCTTCCGCCTTCTGGAAGTTCCCATTTGTCCTGGAAGTTCCCATTTGCCCAGGAAGTTGTGTCCTCCTCTTAATGTCCTCTACTTGCCACTTCCCTGAGCCAGTGGTCTCACTGCTTTGCTTGCCAGTTACCAGGTCCCTGCCCCCTAGGTGCACCCTCTCCCATCACCATCTTCCCCACCCCACTTCCCATAGAGCACTCTCATGGGTCCTCTGTTGCTGCCCTGCGACTTCTGGCACAACCTTCATTCCTCTCCTCTCCCAGGTTTTGGTTCCTTTGTGGACAAAACAGTGCTGCCCTTTGTGAGCACAGTACCCTCCAAGCTGCGCCACCCCTGCCCCACCCGGCTGGAGCGCTGCCAGTCACCCTTCAGCTTTCACCATGTGCTGTCCCTGACGGGGGACGCGCAAGCCTTCGAGCGGGAGGTGGGGCGCCAGAGTGTGTCCGGCAATCTGGATTCGCCTGAAGGTGGCTTCGATGCCATTCTGCAGGCTGCACTCTGCCAGGTGAGGAGGTGGGGTGGGGACCTGAGCCTGGAGGTCTGTTTGGCAACAGGACTGCCCCTTATGGTTGTGTAGTGCACAGTTCTAGGGGGTGCCATTCATAACATAGTTGCTGTAGTTTGTATACTTAACAATTACCTGGTGGGCTGGAGTAAAATATCTTGAGGAGGAGGCATGTTTTTCTAATTCACAAGTAAGCCTCCGCTAGCAGCAGCCTTTTTTTTTTTTTTTTTTTTTGAGATGGAGTCTTGCTCTGTGGGCCCAGGCTGGAGTGCAGTGGCACAATCTCGGCTCACTGCAAACTCTGCCTCCCGGGCTCACGCCATTCTCCTGCCTCAGCCTACCGAGTAGCTGGGACTACAGGCGCCTGCCACCACGCTCGGCTAATTTTTTTGGTATTTTTAGTAGAAATGGGGTTTCACCGAGTTATCCAGGATGGTCTCGATATCCTGACCTCGTGATCCGCCCGCCTCGGCCTCCCAAAGTGCTGGGACTACAGGCGTGAGCCACCGCGCCCGGCAACAGCAGCCTTCTTTAGGGGGCTGGGGAGAGCAGGGAGAAGCAAGGTACTGGAGGCAAGGGGATGGACAAGCTGACTCAGAGTGAGGCTGGCCACATTCTTGGATCACAGAGCTGGCTGGGGTGGCTCAAGGGCCATGCCCAGGTGCATAGCCTACCACCCCCACTGTACCTCAGGAGCAGATTGGCTGGAGAAATGTGTCCCGGCTGCTGGTGTTCACTTCAGATGACACATTCCATACAGCTGGGGACGGGAAGTTGGGCGGCATTTTTATGCCCAGTGATGGGCACTGCCACTTGGACAGCAATGGCCTCTACAGTCGCAGCACAGAGTTTGTGAGTCCCTATTGTCACCCCGCCTCTCCCCATTTGAGCCACACCTCTTTCCTTCCAGGACTCCCACTCCCAGCCTTACAGTCCTCACCAGTAACCACCCTGTAGACACCCTGCCATCTTCTCCAGTAGTTCCTCCTTTCAGCTGCCGAGACAGGACACCTTTGTCACCCCATTCCCTACCTCCTTCCTATTCCATAGCAAGCCTCCAGGGCTCCTCCAGCTGGTGAAACATTGGTTCCTGGATTCCCTGGGCTGAGGGTACCTTGCATGTTGTGGGGGAAACCTGTGGGGCTCACCTTGTCCCTGCTCCCTGCCCCAGGACTACCCTTCTGTGGGTCAGGTAGCCCAGGCCCTCTCTGCAGCAAACATCCAGCCCATCTTTGCTGTCACCAGTGCCGCACTGCCTGTCTACCAGGTAAGAGCTGTCTACATGTCAGATCCCCAGCCCCATCCCAACCTTTCTCAATTCCCTCAAAGATACATTCTCCGTCCCCCATATGCCCTCCTTCCAGACCTCCGGGAGCCCATTTTCCTAGAGCTGTGACCCACCATTTCCCTTAACTCCCCAAAACTCAGGAGCTGAGTAAGCTGATTCCTAAGTCTGCAGTTGGGGAGCTGAGTGAGGACTCCAGCAATGTGGTACAGCTCATCATGGATGCTTATAATGTGAGGGGCCAGGGGAAGAGGAGATGGTGAGGGTGGGCACTAGGGAAAGGGGCCCTTGGGTAGGGTGGCAGAACTAAGAGGAAATGGTCACTTTTTGGTCTAACATTCCACAGCTCCTACCTATAGTGTGCATGTGGCTGTCATTAATGTTCAATCTTACATTCATCAATCTTAAAATATCTGACATGCAGACAGCATGGAGCTCTGCTCTGGGCAAGAAAGGAAAGTTTCAATCACTGAGCTTTTATTTCATGCGCCCACCATCCTAGGTGGACATACTGTTTGCTACTTCATTTAACCCTGCCAAAAGCCTTGCTTTATAGTGTTATCATCCCTATTTTACAGATGAGGAAACCCACACAAGGAGACTAAGTGACTTGTCCAAGGTCACAAAGATAACAAACAGAAGGGCTGGCATTTGTCCCCAGTTAGTCTGTACATAAACAATGTGAGATCTGGAGCCTGCTTTCACTAAGTTTATAAATAATTCAGAATTATTCTTCACAAGAACCATAGAATTTTACAGGTAGAAGGAACCATAACAATTCTTAGTGGTTTAGGTCTTATCTCTGCAACTAGGCTGTAGGCTTCTTGATAACAGGGAGCATCTCCTAAACCTATGGCAAGAAAATCTGAGACAGTATCAAAATTCCGAAGATAAACTCTGTAATGAATCTGCCCTTCAGACCTGGCATGCACCCAGGTTATGTGTCCTGATGTGGGGCTTCACAAACATGGTCTCTGCACATTTACAGCACCTGGCCAGCCTGTGACCCTCAGTGGCCCTTACTGGCAGCTGCACTGAAATGCTAGATTAGAGGCCTCTGGATCCTGTATATTCTATGCAAGGTTCTCAAGGGTCCTCCCTCCAGAAATGCCTCTTGACTGGGCAGAATGGAAGGAGCCCCAGGTGGCAGAGGGCAGGGTGCTGGCAGAATTGGGAACACCTGGAGAGGATATAAGGTGGGGGTGGAGTCCTTTCCTGCCATCACGTGGTTATCCACTCGCTCTCTTCCCATAGAGCCTGTCTTCCACCGTGACCCTTGAACACTCTTCACTCCCTCCTGGGGTCCGCATTTCTTACGAATCCCAGTGTGAGGGTCCTGAGAAGAGGGAGGGTAAGGCTGAGGATCGAGGACGGTGCAACCACGTCCGAATCAACCAGACGGTGAGAGCCAGCAAGCACAGGCAGAAGGCAGGCAGGGGGAGGTGGGAGTGGGAAATTAAGCAGGCAGGAAAAGATGGGGGGCAGGAACGGGGAGTGACATGAGAGCCTGAGGTAGTCCTCCATCCATCCTTCCTGGAGCAGTCTGAGTGGCTTCCTCAAGCATGTTTCCAGGAGTTGGGTGTTACCATGACCCCATCCCTTCATTTACTAAGGGGTGAGGTTCTGGATGATCGGTGAGTTTGGCGGGGGTGTGCGTGTGTGTGTGTATAACCGTGGCCTGATTCCTGCCTGTTCTCAGGTGACTTTCTGGGTTTCTCTCCAAGCCACGCACTGCCTCCCAGAGCCCCATCTCCTGAGGCTCCGGGCCCTTGGCTTCTCAGAGGAGCTGATCGTGGAGTTGCACACGCTCTGTGACTGTAACTGCAGTGACACCCAGCCCCAGGCTCCCCACTGCAGTGATGGCCAGGGACACCTACAATGTGGGGTATGCAGGTGAGGGCTTCCTCTTCCCTTCACCCAGCTGGCTCCCAACAACCAACCAACCCTGGTCTGTATTCCTCCGCTGCTTTCCATCCCCCCCACAGGAGTCTCCTCGACATCCCTAGACTCCCCATTCAATTTCATCCCTTGAAGCTTCCCACATATGTCCAGGCCCTCCCTTTGACTGGGGCTCCCTCCACTCTCTCACCACTCAGTGTTTCACTATACTCAACATCCTTTCAGCTGTTTGTCTCTCTCCAACTCTTTTGAAAACTTGGGTTTAGAGGTTCCTGGGAGAGACAAGTCAGGGATGATCAAACCCTCTGACCTACTTCTCTCCTTTGCCTTTCCCTTCCAGCTGTGCCCCTGGCCGCCTAGGTCGGCTCTGTGAGTGCTCTGAGGCTGAGCTGTCCTCCCCAGATCTGGAATCTGGGTGCCGGGCTCCCAATGGCACAGGGCCCCTGTGCAGTGGAAAGGGTCACTGCCAATGTGGACGCTGCAGCTGCAGTGGACAGAGCTCTGGGCATCTGTGCGAGTGCGACGATGCCAGCTGTGAGCGACATGAGGGCATCCTCTGTGGAGGTACCTGGAGCCTTGGGGAGAGGGCGGGGTCTGAGAGGCCTTCCCAAGGCACTTAGGCTCTGGGAATCTCCTGGCATGGAAGGCAAATATCAAAAGATTCTGGTGTATGGGTTAGAGGGTGTGTCTGGCATACTTCAAAAAGATTGGATGCGCGGGCTTGTGGTGCCACGTGATGGCCAACTGTGTGTGTGGAGTATGGTTGTCACCCTCTGCATGGCTCTACCCCAGGCTTTGGTCGCTGCCAATGTGGAGTATGTCACTGTCATGCCAACCGCACGGGAAGAGCATGCGAATGCAGTGGGGACATGGACAGTTGCATCAGTCCCGAGGGAGGGCTCTGCAGCGGGCATGGACGCTGCAAGTGCAACCGCTGCCAGTGCTCGGATGGCTACTATGGTGCTCTATGCGACCAATGCCCAGGCTGCAAGACACCATGCGAGAGACACCGGTGAGGCCTCAGGTCTTGCATCTTGGGAGCAGGGGCACAGTGGGGCTTGTTGAACTACTCCCATCTGCCTACTCCCCTTCCTGCTTGTAGTTAGGCAAGGGGCATTGGGTGACAACTGCCCAGCTGGTAACCTACTGGCATCTACTACACAGGGACTGTGCAGAGTGTGGGGCCTTTGGGACTGGCCCACTGGCCACCAACTGCAGTACAGCTTGTGCCCATACCAATGTGACCCTGGCCTTGGGCCCTATCTTGGATGATGGCTGGTGCAAAGAGAGGACCCTAGACAACCAGCTGTTCTTCTTCTTGGTGGAGGATGACACCAGAGGCAGGGTCGTGCTCAGAGTGAGACCCCAAGAAAGTAAGTGGGCAGGGATGCCACAAACCCTGGAAGCTTGATGGGCAGGGTCTCAACTCCGGGGATGCAGAGTGAAGATAGTGGGAAACAGTCTGGGGGCTGAAGCAGAACTTGTGAATCCAGAACGAAGGCAGAGGCAATTGAGCAAGCGGACGAGGCTAAGGCCCTGGGCAGTGAGGATAACCTTAGACCTTGCTGGGTTCCCTTTGCTTTCAGTGACAAGACAGGGTTGGACAGGCTGGACACACTGTGGACAACTGTTGATCTGTCCCTATGCTCCAGCTCCCACAAGTGTGTCTGGTTTCTTGTTCACAGAGGGAGCAGACCACACCCAGGCCATTGTGCTGGGCTGCGTAGGGGGCATCGTGGCAGTGGGGCTGGGGCTGGTCCTGGCTTACCGGCTCTCGGTGGAAATCTATGACCGCCGGGAATACAGTCGCTTTGAGAAGGAGCAGCAACAACTCAACTGGAAGCAGGTGAGGAGACTTCCTGGTTAGGCCCCCTTTTAGCTGTTTCCCCACCACAAGCCCAGCCCTGATTCCTCCCACTGGGTTCCCCCAGCCCCTGGAACATGTAACCAATCCCTCTGCTAACTTCCATCAGCTCCTAGGATTTGGCTCAAGGCTGGCCTCTTAGGTCTAGAAAGGGGATGAGGAATCGTGGGATTTTTGCTTATAATCTGCAACATCTTTCTCCAGGACAGTAATCCTCTCTACAAAAGTGCCATCACGACCACCATCAATCCTCGCTTTCAAGAGGCAGACAGTCCCACTCTCTGAAGGAGGGAGGGACACTCACCCAAGGCTCCTCTCCTTGGAGGACAGTGGGAACTGGAGGGTGAGAGGAAGGGTGGGTCTGTAAGACCTTGGTAGGGGACTAATTCACTGGTGAGGTGTGGTCACCACCCTACTTCATTTTCAGAGTCACACCCAAGAGGGCTGCTTCCCATGCCTGCAACCTTGCATCCACCTGGGCTACCCCACCCAAGTATACAATAAAGTCTTACCTCAGACCACAGCTGTCACTTTGCTTTACCTCATCAAGGCCAAAGCAGGCTGTTTATAGCCTGGGCCTCGGGAAAGCTCTTGTCCATCCTCCTCTTGCCACCTGAGGGCAGGGAGAGGTGCCCAAGCGTGAATGTGCAGGAGACTCCCGGGGTGCACCCTGGGACCCACGAAGCCAGGTCTGGAAAGGGCCTGTGAATTCTCAAGTGCTGTGGATGCAGGGGGGTCCCAGGTCAGAGACAGTGCATCTGTTGGTGTCTAGCCTCCTTCCGTCCTGCTGCGTGTGCTTTTTCCTCTTGCTCAGAACTGATGCCCTGTTTTTGCTCCTACTTGTTTGTTCCTCTGTGGAGAAGGGGTTTTAAAATGGCTTACAGGGTGCTGGAAGTTGTGGGGTGATTATGTAGGGAGAAAAAAGGAAAACAACTAAAACCAGTATGAAAAAGCTTCCCCAAAGAGGAGATAGTATGTAGAAAAGCCCCATTTTCCTTTTATTTAAATATCCTAAATATATCACGAAGGAACATACACTGCACTTTAATGGTAAAAAGATACAAGTTTATAACATCTTATAAAAACTACCATTTAAAAGTGATCTTGTCCATTTGATATTCCCCTCCCCCATAGCAAAATAAGTATATTATTAAAAAAAAAAAAAAAAAAAGAGGGTGGAGAGGATAGGAAGGGGACAGTTGATAAAACCCCAGGGCCACAGCAGAGGCAAAGGGCATCTGGGGAGAGGGTTCGAAGCTGTGGCGGACTCCACTAATGTAACCCTCCAATGTCAAGCCATGGGCGCAATCAGTAGCTAAGTGATGACGAGGCTGTTGGGGGTGGACGGAAAAGACTTGGGGCAAAGCAGACTGTTTATAGCCTGAGCTGGTAGGGTCTGGTGCAGCAGGCTACCCGGAACTGGCACTACTCTTTCCCAGGTTCCCCGACTCTCTGTCCTGGTCTCTGAGAGCGTACCCTATTTCCGTTTCCCTGACTCCAAACACACCTGAGGCATCTTCCAGTGCTAGGCCCCATGCTGGCCAGCAGGGGTGGGGCATTGGGCCCAGGAGCCTCTGCAGCGGTGTGAGTCAGTGGCTTCCCTGGGGTATCTGTGGGGCTCCCGGGCCCTCTGGATGCTGAATCACTCCTTTCACTGCTTTGCTCCTCTCTTCTCACACATCCATTGCCCCAGACATCGGCGCGGGAACTGAACCAACCATCTGCTCCTGAGTTTCCCTCACTGGGTCCTTGGCAGGGGTGGCTCTGCTATGGCTGTTTGCACATACTCTCTGAAGTTCCCTCCCTCCCACCCACCCAGGCAGGAAACCAAGGTCTGTGGGAACCCAGGGCACCTTCTAACCCAGTACACACATTAGTACACATAGGGGCATAGGTCACTCATGTGAGACTTACGTGCATCTCTCCACATACACCCCTATCCCAAACAGATTAGCTGTAAGTGACGGGGGAGAGGCCTCTCATTTTCAAAAGCATTTTTGGGAGGATAGTTTTCTAAACATTTTAAAATGCTTTACAGGGTGCTGGAAGATGTGAGGTGAATCATCCTAGAAATGAAGGACAGGAAAACCCCAGCTCCAGCAGAACCCTTGAACAGGAAGGGGGCTGGCTCACATGCAGAAAGATGCCCCTGCTTGCAGGGACCACAGGGCTGATCCAAGGACTGAGGTCTAAGTTCTGGACCACATCAAATGGGAGTGTCAGCATAAAGCTATAAGAGTACATGGCAGCAAACACTCCTCAGCGTCTCCCCAAAAGGATCTCAGATGCTGTCAGGGAAAATTGAATGGGTGCCATGCCTGCTTTCTTTTTCCCTGAAACTCATACCACAGCGTTATGGACAACCCCCTCCCCAACCCCACCCCTCCAGAATAGGTAACAGCCAGGAATCATTGCTGCTATCCATTCTTTGCATTTTCTGGGAAATGAAATCATACTTCCAGGAGTTTCCCATCTCATACCCTACTGACAGCTTGGCACTCAGGTTCACCCAGTCTCCATGATTACTAAGACAGTTCCCTTACCCGCCACAGGTCAGGTCAGGTTACAGTGGGGGGTCAACCAAACCCCAAAACTTCCCATAAGGATTCTTTCTTTAGCAGAAAGAAAAGGTTTATTTCACCTTAGAAAATTCATGTTCACAAGCCCTGGCTTGGGTTAGAAACACCCTAACCGCCAGGCTGTTGAATTCATCTAAAAAAAAAAAAAACCCCTCCAAAACAAAAGCCCTTCTGTTCCCTAAATTGTGTTCTTCAGCTCCTGCTGAGACCTCAAGCACCCTTCATGTTTGGGCAAGAGGAGGCTATTTTCCACTCATCCTCCCCAAAGGTGAGGGCCAGAGAAGGGTTTGGCTCAATAATATGCCATCTCCTGCAAGCATACAAATACATGCACTCATATCTCACACACACTCTCACACACACACACACCCCCCTGATTACTTTTTTGGGAGTGGACAAGGTGGTGGTATTGGAGCAGAGAGGAGCAAAGAATACGGTTAAGAATGGAATCTACATTAGGTTTCTTCTTTAGTCTTTTCTCTGCAGCACCCCCACCCCAATCCCCCACACTCTGTTGGGTAGGGATGGCCATCAGGAAGGAAGCCGAGATCTTGTTTTTTGGGACCAAAGGACAGACCCCTCCCTACCTCTACCTGAATACAGTGATAGGACTTGGGGAGGGAGAACAGCTCCTACTGCTCAACAGGCATGTCAGAAGACCCCAGATTCCTTTGCTTCTTGAGCAGCTGTTAGCCAACTTGGGACCAGTCTTGGGTTGTTCCTAAGAGGGCACAAGGAGAGAGAACCCACTTTGACTGCCATGACTCCTTGCTCCACACATCTGTCTCACTTTAGGAATCAATGGCAGCGAGGTAGCCACAAAACATCTCCAAGACCGACTCCCCAAAAAAAGAAGAAAAGGGCTTCACGGGCCACTCTCACCCAAGTTTCCTCCTAAAGGCACTTGAGCTGATGCCATCAGGTGCCAATGTGACATGGGCCATGACAACACCCACAGGCACAACTCTTCCTTTTCCCTTGAGGAAGGAAGAGGTGCCATCCACTTTTTGGATCCAGCCCTTGTCTGCTCCACCCCGTTTTTCCTTTTGTCCCTACAGTGTATAAGGAAGCCAAAGTAAGCTCAGCTGCCATTCCTGTTCTTATTCTTCCTCAAAAAGGAGGTGAAGTGCAGGACTGTGAAACACTGAGGAGCTACTGCAAATAAAAACCCAATTTTTGGGGAGAGCTGGACCAGCTATAGTCCCTACTTTGGACCAGGACTCTTACGCCTCTGGATTACCTGTACCCACACTTTACCTGCTGAAGTTGCTTTTGGATAAACAAAAACAAGAACAGAACAAACAAATCCCCTTCCCCAATCTTTTCCATTTCAGCTGCCAGCTGGAGTCCAAGGTTGTGGGAGCCACACTTCAATCTTGGTCCTGTACCTTGAGTCCCCACCTATGACCTCAGCCAAGGGTCCAGGGACTAGCTTCCCTACCCAGGAATGCTGTAAGAACTTCCCCGAGATACTCATAGTCTCAGATTATTTACAGAGCTGAGGTTCTGGGGCCACTGTCCCCTGATGCACTCTTCTGGTCTCCTGGGTCCACTCCTCCAGGAGTGGGACAGGTTCACATGGGGTGGTGGTGGGACCATCAGACCAGAGGGGGTGTGCTCTTCGGCAGGTTCTTCTGATCACTCCCACCACCCGGGGCCCTTGCGCCTATAGAGAAAACTGCCCGTCGGAAGTCTTGGACTGGCACCCTTGGCACATCCGTTTGTGTCTGAGTAATCGATCTGTCCGAGAAAAACACTGAGAAGAAAGGGAGGGTTAAGTGCCTGAGCGGAGAAACTCAGCTACCTGTTGGCTAACTCACTCCTCTCACAGGAGGCAGATACCACATTCTCCATCCCCTCAGCGCGTGCACAGACAGCAGGAGCACACGGTGGTGGAGAATGCAAGCTCTCGGGCCAGAGCACCTGGGGCTGAATCTTGGCATTCTATCACTCAGCAGCTGTGTGACCTTGGGCAAGTTACCTAACAGCCCAGAATCTGCACACTCATCTGCAAAACTGTAAAGCGAGGCTAAAAGTACCTACTCACAGCACAGCTGCTTTATTCATCAAAGATTTATTGAGTATCTATCTCAAGGCAGATACAGAGTAGAGAACCAGAGGAACGATGTCTCTGCCCTCATGGAGCTGTTATTCTAGCATCTGAAGATTCAGTGTAAGAGTGCGGAGCAAAGCTTGGGACCTAGCAATGCATCCAGGAAGCGTTAGCTATTATCATTTCTCATCTCTTGTTCTTGTCTTGTTTTGGCCCCAGCTCTTACATTCTCATCAGATCAGATACTGACCCCCAGGGCAAAGATTGTATCTCTTCCTCTAAAGTGCACTAGCTCTGAAGTTGGACTGAATCCCAGCTCTGTTCGTGATCTGCTGTGTCCTTGGGAAACTTAACTTCTCTGAATCTCAATTTTCCCATATGTGAAATAAGGACAATACAGCTACCTTAGGGAGTCAATGTGAGGATTAAATAAAATCATCTATGTAAAGTATGCTCTCACAGTGCCCGGCATAGAGTAAGTGATCATGAAATGCTATTATTATTATTATTACAATGTTCTAATTGCTCCTCCCCATGATCAGCTGCATAAGGCCAGACAGATGCACTTCACCCCGATGTGTTAACTATTATAGCGAGGAATGCTGGTGGCTCTTGTCAGGCAGGAGTGGAGAATGGCCCTGATTCTTGGGGAAGGAAAAGTGTGTGTGGGGGATTGTAGCAGGGATGAGCCTTACCTGATGACACCGTTCACACTGGTAAGGCTTTTCACCACTGTGCACACGCTTGTGGCGTTCCAGGTGGTACTTCTGGATGAAACGCATATCACATATATCACACTCAAATGGCTTCTCACCTGGCCCAGGTGGACAGAGAAGTGAATGTGGGGAGGTATGTACGGTAGGGACTTCATTCCAGTTTTCTCAGAAACTTTAACTCTTAGTAATGTGTAGACACCTAAGTGATCATAAATGGGGAGAGGTCCCCAAAGGTGCTGGTCTCAGTGACACCAGATACAAAGCCATGCAATCTCTCTGCTTCATTGATTTATCTTCTTCCTTCATTTCTAATACTTACCCAAAAATAAACCCAACTAGAGCCACAAACAGACATGGAATACAAGCTATAGACTATTCTCCCCCTTTTGAATATAAGCAAGAGACTTACCAGTGTGAATAAGGATGTGCCTCTTTAGGTGGTAACTGCTCCGAAAGGCTCCAAAGCAGTGTTCACAAACAAAATTTTTGGGAATCTTTACTTGAAAAGAACCATTTTGTTCCACTACCACCACCTGGGGGCAATAATCAGGCATGTCATGAGGCCACCACTGCCCTCTTCCTGGAGAGACTGTTCTACTCTGGGTCCACTTCCAGCTGTTGGAGAAAGGAACCTCTCTGATGCTGTCTAAAGGTGCTGCCATCTCCTGTACTCCATGGAGGTAAGAGACCCTTTGGGAAAGGAGGTGGAGTGGGAAAGCTGTCTATCCTGTCAAACCCAGCAGTCTGAGTATGACTTGAGCTGGAGCCCGCCTGCCCCCATGCCTCGGGATCTGGGATCTCATGCTCCCCAACCTGTACCATTACTGTTCCAGCAAGGGAGGAGATCAACTACCAAGGTAGTCTCTGGATGAAATGTGGGGGGACTCACTCACTGGCTATCAGAGATCAAAGCATCTAGGGAAAGCTCCAGGTTACATGGTAGAGGGAAGAAGGAGGAATATTACCCCATTACCAAACTGTATGAGTTTGGGGGATCACCCCATTACCTGCCTTTTTAACAGTCTTTTTTGAATGAGAGGCCTCAGACAGGCTGTCATCATCTTTGCGGCTCCGGGACTTATCACTGTCTTTTCGGTGACCCTTTGAAGACAAATCAAATCTAAACTCACAGCCCATCTCAGAACATGAGATGAAACCCAATGCAGCTCTCAGACAAAATTCATAAATGAGAGTAAACCACCTGCCCCAAAAGCTTAGAGGAATTATACAACTATTTCCTCTCCAAGCACCTGGTCTTAAAGAGTTGAAGGTACATAAAAGACCTTCCTTAGCTTTCTGAAATACCAATGTTCATCCATTCCCCAGCTGGATCCCCTTGCCCCACTTCCCTATGCGGAAGCATCAAGGAATCAGAGCTTGGTATCTCCTGGCAGAGAGCTTGGGCCGCCCGATCCCCAGGTGCCACAATGGACTCAAGCGCTGTACCTGACTCGAGCACCTCAGCACATCAGGGCTACCTGCCCGCTCGCCATTCTCGGCCTGCTTGCTGGCAATCTGGCTCAGCATCATCTTCTTGCTGGCTGCAGTGGGAACCAAACTCACACCTGCTAGGCCTTCACAAGCCAGGAGACTTGCCTAAGTTGAAAGGAGATGAGGTGTCAGGTCACCTGGCAGGGCAGGGAAAAAACAGACTGCCATCCTCTATAGAACTACCTTTTACACCCTGCTACAACTGCTTCTCTCCAGGGAGTGTCCCTCCTCACTGCCAAAGCCTTGCTTCCTTCAAGAGTCCTCCCTAACTCATCTCACCAGGAACGACTTGTCATCCTTCAGCATTTAAATATAGATCAAGTAAATAATCAAGTATTACCGACACCTTTGTCATCAGCACTAGGCAGTGTGTGGCTACATATTTCTTTGAAGGTATTTCTAGGCCTTAACTGTGGGTGGGTATGAGGTTCCATCTTGCTAACCCACTGACATGGGAGATTCCTTCAGGACCTTCCTCCTTCCTCTTTCAACAGCCCTCAGCTGGGCCGGATGCAGTGGCTCACACCTATAATCCCAGCACTTTGGGAGAACGAGGCGGGCGGATCACGAAGTCAGGAGTTCGAGACAAGCCTGGACAATAGGTGAAACCCCATCTCCACTAAAAATACAAGGATTAGCCAGGTGTGGTGGCACGCACCTGCAGTCCCAGCTACTCGGGAGGGGGAGGCAGGAGAATCACTTGAACCTGGGAGGTGGAGGCTGCAGTGAGCCGAAATCGTGCCACTGCACTCCAGCCTGGGCAACAGAGCGAGACTCCCTCCGTCTCACACACACACACAGCCCTTAGCTTCAGAGCCCACTTTTGATTGGCAGATCTTGCTGGTGTCAACTGTATTTTCTATTGGTTTGTTTCATTTTTTGCTTGTTGGTTGAGACAGGGTGTCACTCTGTTGCCCAGGCTGGAGTGCAGTGGCACGATCTCGGCTCACTGCAGTCTTGACCTCCCTGGCTTAAGTGATCCTTCTACCTCTACCTCCTGAGTAACTGGGACTTCAGGAGAATGCCACCACACCTGGCTATTTTTTTTTTTTTTGTATTTATAGAGACAGGGTTTCACCATGTTGCCTAGGCTGGTGTGGAACTCCTGAGCTTAAGCAATCCCCCAGCCTCAGCCTCCTAAAGTCCTGGGACTACAGGCTATTTCTCCCTTTAGATTTTAAACTCCCTAAGTATTTACCAATTGCAACTGATACGATTTTTGGAGTTGAGTATTTCTCTTGACCTCTTAGGCCATTTATATGTGTGCATGTATGATCACATTTTTTCACATTCCTTGCTCCACATATAATTTAAACAATTACTTAAGTAAAGTATGTTTAAGTAAATTTCCAGAAAACTGCTACATTCTTCAAACTGACTTCGGTTAGCCAGCATTAAAGAAAATACTTTTCTTACTAAAAAAAAAATTTTTAAGAAATCGTTGGTCAGCAAACTCACAAATTTATGAAGAAATTCCTTTTAGATGATCAGTACATTCTGGGACCCCTCCTTCCACCTTCTGGGACTTTGGAGTGAAAGATCCAGAGTTAAAATCTTAGCTCAGCTGTTTGCACTGTATAATCTTGGGCAAGTTATTCCACCTTTGCAAGCCTTAGTTTACTTACATGAAAAATGCCTGCCATAATGCTTATCCTTACAGGGCTGATGAAAAGTAAACTAAGATGTAAAACGCTTAACAGTGTCCAGCACAAAGTTGAGTCCTTAGTGGAAGGCAGCCTTCTCAGAAGACTGAATACAATGCTGAGAAGTGGGTTGCAAAAGACAAAGGAAGAAGAAACTGACGGGCTCCTATTCTATATGGAAAGGAGGAAGCTGTGCATTCAGAAGCAGCTGGAGGAAAGCCAATTATACTACAATCAGACTGCCATCCTGGTGAGACTGATAGGGGAGGTTCCCTAGAAGCAAGCTGGGAGAAGCTCTGGAGATGTGTGCACATAGCTATTCTACTCAGATGACTACAACAGCCTATTTGCTCATTCTGTCTCTCCAGTCCATCCTCTACCTCCACAATAATGACCTTCTACATACACTGATCTGATGCTACTCTGCTGCTTAACTTAGCAAGGCATAAAAGGCCTTTGGGTTACACTCTGCTTACTGCAGGGAACAACTTCCTCACCTATCACTGTGAATACCACCTCCATAACTATCCCCATTTAAATACCTTACTCCGTAACTACCAAACAACCTGCAGTACTCGGAACCTCATCACATTTTCCCATGACTCTAAGCTCCTGCCCATGCCGTTCCTTTTGTCCAAACACCCTTCTCTGCTTGTTTAGCAAAATCCTATGCATCTTTCAACCTTCATCTTCTTTTTCTATCCAAGCAGAAGTACTGTTCTCTCCTATGTACATACCCCTGTTACTGCACATTCCTCAATCAACAGATTCAGAGTCTCTACTACTAGCCGGCCACTATACAAGGCATTGTGAATATAAAAATAAATGGCTTTCCATCCCTCTCCCGACCCCAACTAGCCTGGAAGCTTACTGGGGACAAGGACAATCGTATTCATTTTTGTATTCCCAACACAATGCATTGCATGCAACAGGAACTCAATAAATTCCTGTTGAAAAAAAACAACTGAAGCATTCACCATACTATTCACTCCCTTACACCTCTCAGCACTTAATGTACCAAATGTAAACCGAGTACACGTTGCTTTGCAAATGTCCCATCAGTGCCTGTGATGCAGTATAGCCTACCTCCTTCATTTGACTGGAAGCTCCCTGAAGGCAGGGGCTGTGGCCTGTCTCCTTTCCTTCCTCTAGATCTCCCCCTGGTGCTTAATACAGAGCTTGGATCACTGGGGTTGGTCAATATGTTGACTAAGGCAGCATTCAAGAGTGAAACTGCAAACAGGCTCCCAGTGATCTTGGAGGAGGACTCTAGAGCTTTTTACCTGAGCCATGCTGATTTCTCACTTAAGGCAACCCAAAAGTTCAGGAGTTCCTAGATCCACCTTTCCTTGAGACACTGTCGTTTTTGAAGAACTGTCACCAAATCATGGTAACGACTCCTTCGTGTCCCATCAGTCCTGTTGCCATACTGAACTTTGTCTTCAAATAGAACTTAGTGTCCTCCAAAGAAAAAATAGGTGTTCCAAGAATCCCTGGACTCTGCCTGGCTCCTGCCTATTGTCTGAAGAAAAAGAGAGTCTACCAGTCTTGGTTTTCCAGTTGAATTCTCTTGATGAAGCTCACGATCTGTTTCAGAAACCTGAAACCAGAAAGGAAGAGGGGGGCTGCTAAATACAACATCTTCAGGCCATTACAACGTGCGATGTGAACTTTTTTTTGCTGGGCGCTCTCTGTGAAGCTCAGAACGAGGACATGAGTCAAGAAGAGTTTTCTTTCTAGGTCAATAGGAGGAACTGGTCTCCTGGGCAAGGAGGGGAAGCCAACAGGAGCAAAAGTAATTGGGGCCTCCTATGGAGGAACTCTGCCAAAAGGGCAGTTGCTTGGATTTGCCATCTCAGGAATGGAAGAAGGGGGCGGAGACCCTTTGGGGCTTTTGTGCCCAGTGGGCCGGCCCGAAAAGCTCGCACTTTACAGAGGCGGCCAGACTAGGGTGGAGGAAAGCTCAAGGGCCATCGCTGGGTGCTTCAGTGGCGGGCAGAAACGGGACTGGCAGTGCCCACACGTGCGCGTTCTCCGCGTCCGCCCGAAGGTAGGGAAACTCGCTGCGGAGATGGAGGGCAGGCAGGCGAAGCCCGGCGCGGCGTGTCGCCCGCCTCGCTCCGGCCAGCCAGCCTCTGCACCCGCTGCACCAACCGGGAGCAGAGCCGGAAAGTGCAGAGAAGCGCGCGAGGTGCGTGCTCGCGCCCGCGTCCCCTCCGAAAGCCCTCTCCCGGGCCGGGGACGCGACGGGACGCGCGGGCAGGGGGCGGTGTGCGTGCACGGCCTTTCCCCTCCCTCCCCCGGAGATCCCCCTCCCTTCGCACGCGCCCCTCCTCCCCTCCCCTCCCCCTTCTCGCGCGGCACCCCACGGCTTGCGAGCTACTGAAGCGCTGCCGTCTGTACGGACGACGCTGCGCTCTCTGGGGCGTGCTCCTACCTGCCAGGCGCGGCCTCCCGCTGGCTCCCCGGCCGCGCGGCGCCTCCTCCAGGCCCCAGCACACCCTGCCAACCCCACGGCCGCGGCTGCCCCCACCGGGACCGAGGCAAGTTTACAAACACCAACCCCGGCCCGTTTCCCCGGAAGCACTTCCCCCTCCCCCTCGTCCTCTCCGCCGAGCGGCCGCATCCACTTCCGGGCTCGGCAGCTAGACGAGCCGGGGCAGCCTCAGAGCGGGTGAGGTTGGGGACGCACGGAGAGGTGCAGCTGGGTGAGTGGGCGGCGCCGTGCGCTGAAGGCCTGGAGGAGGGAGCGCCGAGGCCCGCGCGTGCGCCGTGGCCGGGGCGCGCCCCGGCCGCCATCGAGACTGAGGGCAGGAGCCTCGGCCCTGCGATTATTGTACCCTAGGTGCTCGATGGGAGGAGGGTTTGCTGGGTGAGCTGGTTCAGACTCCTTGAAAAGTCGTCACTCTTTCTTCCTCGCGGACGTCCTGCCCATCGCTCTGAGCCGGCGCCCCAAGTAGAGCCAGAGTAGTTCGTACCCAGCCTTTCCACGTAACTTGGCCGAGGTGGTTCTTCTCCGAACTTTTTGCATCAGGCCCAGATTAGCAGATTTTGGGGTCAGCTGGCAGAGGCGTTAACTTTTCTTTGCACACTCTTGCCTTGTGCGCTCAACCGCAGTCTGAAAAGGAGTGTTCTCGCAGAGGCGTTCCTTGAGTAGCCCGAGGCCACACTGCTCACCTCCCTGCAGAAGTCAAAGCCCCAGCGAATCCCGAGGCCAGTCTGGTTACCTTTTCCCCTTCCCCCTTTATTCCAGGCCGTCCAGCATCAAACGCTAGCCTCCACACGTGGAAAAGACCCTGACTCCCACAGTAGACTAGTCTTATGGGAGACCTGGCTCTTGGGCCAGGCTGCATTAGGAAAATGGAAACCAGACTATCTTCAAATTCTTCTGCCTAGCCTTAGCCATTAGAGAGAGGTTCTGCTAAAGATGGACTGCAAATGCGCTTGATGGAAGATGTCAACTCCACTTAAGTCCTCATTTCTGCTGTAGGTGATATTACGTCGTGACCTTAGGAGAAGTAATGGTGATACCAAAAGAAAAAAAAAACTCTTTATGATGAAGAAAAAACAAGGATTCTCAACTTTTTTTTTTTTTTTGTAGACAGATTTCATTTCCCTGAGCCACTCCATGATTTGGGCCATTGAAAGTACGTTTTTTGTGTTTTAGGATCATTCTAAAATAGAGACAAAATGGAGAAAGAGAGAGAGATAAAGAAACATCACCAGGAATAAGTCTTTTAAATCTTTTTTGAAAATTAGCTCCTACTTATTTTACAAATCGACACAACGCAAAAGTATAAAAGACACAAAATGGTTATTCTCCCCCTCTATTTATCCTATGCTCCTGAAGGGAATCATTCTTACCAGTTTGGTATATATGCTTTTAGGCTTTTTTCTGTGTTCATACAAAAATCTTTTCATCCAGTATTTATTGAGCACCTGTAATGCACCATACAGTGTATTTTAGACATCTAAGTCAGCTAACATTTAAAAAATTGTTGCACAGTATTCCAGTTTATGTGTGTGTCTTGTCCCATCTTGATGAACATTGAGGTTTCAGATTTTTTCAGATTTTTTTGCTTTATAAACAATACAGTAATGAGTATCCTTAGTTATCTTTTTGCTCCTGGCAGGGTGGCTCACACTTGTAATCCCAGCGCTTTGGGAGGCCGAGGCGGGCGGATCATCTGAGGTCGGGAGTTCGAGACCAGCCTGACCAACATGGAGAAACCGCATCTCTTCTAAAAATACAAAATTAGCCGGGCGTGGTGGCACATGCCTGTAATCCCAGCTACTCGAGAGGCTGAGTCAGGAGAATCGCTTGAACCCAGGAGGCGAGAGTTGTGGTGAGGCGAGGGTCGTGCCTTTGCACTCTAGCTTGGGCAACAAGAGTGAAACTCTGTCTCAAAAAAGAAAAAAAAAGTTATCTTTTGCATTTATAAGGATTTATAGATAGGATATGTGCTTTTATTTACATTTATTTTTATTTTTATTTATTTTTTTTTGAGATGGAGTCTCACTCTGTCGCCCAGGCTAGAGTGCAATGGCACACAATCTTGGCTCACTGCAACCTCCGCCTCCCAGGTTCAAGCGATTCTCCTGACTTAGCCTCCCGAGTAGCTGGGATTACAGGTGCCCGCCGCCAGCCCGGCTAATTTTTTTTATTTTTTAGTAGAGATGGAGTTTCACCATGTTGGTCAGGCTGGTCTTGAACTCCTGACCTCAGGTGATCTACCCACTTTGGCCTCCCAAAGTGCTGAGATTACAGGTGTGAGCCACCACACCCGGCCCTATTTTCATTCTGTTTAAAGATAGGGTCTTGGTCTGTCGCCCAGGCTGGAGTGCAGTGGTGTAATCAGGGCACACTGCAGCCTCAACCTCCTGGACTCAAGGAATCCTCCCATCTTAGCCCCCCAAGTAGTTGGGACTACAGACGTGGGTAACTATGCCTGGCTAATTTTGTAGTTTTTTTTTTTTTTTTTTTTGTAGAGACAGGGTTTTGCCATGTTGCTCAGGCTGGTCTCGAATTCCTAGGCTCAAGCTATCCATTGGCCTCGGCCTCCTAGAGTGCTAGGATTACAGGATTGAGCCACCATGCCTGGCCGGATATGTAAATTTTAATAGATTCTGTGAAAATGAATTGTAAAAGTTTGTAACCTCCCATGCTTACTCAGAACCATGTGTTAATGTTCCCTATTCCTACAATTTTGGCAATGTTTAGTGTATGCTATGAATTTTTTATACAGTTACTAGTTTAATAGGTGAAAAATAGTATTTAATTGTTTTAATTTTCATTTCATTAATAGTGAAGTTAATATTCTCTTATGCCTTTTTTTTTTTTTTTTTTTTTTTTTTTAAAGAGATGGGTCTCTGGACAGGCACGGTGGCTCACGCCTGTAATCCCAGCACTTTGGGAGGCCGAGGTGGGCGGATCACCTGAGGCCAGGAGTTTGAGACCAGCCTGGCCAACATGGAGAAACCCCATCTCTACTAAAAATACAAAATAATTAGCCGGGCATGGTGGCGCATGCCTGTAATCCCAGCTACCAGGAGGCTGAGGCAGGAGAATCACTTGAACCCGGGAGGCGGAGGTTGTGGTGAGCCGATATTGTGCCGTTGCAGTCCAGCCTGGGCAACAAGAGCGAAACTCTGTCTCAAAAAATAAATAAATAAATAAATAAATAGATGGGTCTCCATGCTTTGTTGCCTTAGGCTGGTTTCAAACTCGTGAGCTCAAGTGATCCTCCCACTTCAGCCTTCCAAATAGGTGGGACTATTTTATTGCTCTTTGACCATTTTAATTGTTTTCGTAAACTGTCTGTTCATATCCTTTGCCCATTAAAAAAAGGTAGATCATTTGTATAGTTCTTATTGATGGTAGAAATCCTGTCTGTGTTATGGATAATAACTATTCTTTGTCATCTGCATTTAAAATATTTTCTCTTTGTTTTTCACTTTTCTTTCAGCTTTTGAGACAAAAGTCATGCTTTATGGGAAAATATTTGAAACATTTCTGTCTTTGATAGGGACAAGCCAGGGATGTTTACTATTAAAACTAATATTTTAGGAGAGCTCTTGGCCACCCTAAAGCCTCCTTGATTTCTTTTCTTTTTTTTTTTTTTTTTGAGACGGAGTCTTTCTCTGTCCCCCAGGCTGGAGTGCGGTGGCGCGATCTCGGCTCACCGCAACCTCCACCTCCTGGGTTCACGCCATTCTCCTGCCTCAGCCTCCCGAGTAGCTGGGACCACAGGCGCCCACCAACACGCCCGGCTAATTTTTTTGTATTTTTTAGTAGAGACGGGGTTTCACCGTGTTAGCCAGGATGGTCTCGATCTCCCGACCTCGTGATCCACCCGCCTCGGCCTCCCAAAGTGCTGGGATTACAGGCTTGAGCCACCGCACCCGGCCTAAGCCTCCTTGATTTCATATATATTCATCTCACACAGAGAAACGATTGACAATGTATCAAAACTATGGAATTCAGCAACATGACCAGATGTCAGATTAACAAAAATTATATAAATAAAATATAAGAATATAACCAACACTAAAATACCATAGAATAAATAATCCAATTTACAATAAAAACATTATATTTTGGCCAGGCGAGGTGGCTCACACCTGTAATCCCAGTGCTTTGGGAGGCTGAGGTGGGAGGATTGCTTGAAGCCAGGAGTTGAAGACCAGCCTGGGCAACATAGTGAGACCCTGTTTACAAAAATTTAAAAAATTAACCCAGCGTGCTGGCATGTGCCTGTAGTTCTAGCTACTCAGGAGGCTGAGGTGGGAGGATTGTTTGAGCCCAAGAGTTCGAAGCTGCAGTAAGACATGATTGTGCTACTGCACTTCAGCCTGGGTGATATAGCAAAACCTATTCTTTAAAAGAATAAATAATTTTTTTTTTTTTTTTTTTTTTGAGTTGGAGTCCCGCTCTGTCGCCCAGGCTGGAGTGCAGTGGCGTGATCTCGGCTCACTGCAAGCTCTGCCTCCCGGGTTCTCGCCGTTGTCCTGCCTCAGCCTCCCAAGTAGCTGGGACTACAGGTGCCCACCACCATGCCCGGCTAATTTTTAGTATTTTTAGTAGAGATGGGGTTTCACCATGTTAGCCAGGATGGTCTCGATCTCCTGACCTTGTGATCTGCCCGCCTTGGCCTCCCAAAGTGCTGGGATTACAGGCATGAGCCACCGCGCCTGGCCATTAATAAATAATTTTTTTTTAATTTAAAGGGGTTGATTAAATGGAGAGTTTTACCATGCACATGAATAGGAAGACTTAATATTGTAGAGACATCAGGTTTTGCTACAGATTAAGTTAAAGCAACTGTAATTAAAACAAGATTTTAAATGGAACATGGGCTGGGCGCGGTGGCTCACGCCTGTAATCCCAGCACTTTGGGAGGCTGAGGCGGGCGGATCACGAGGTCAGGAGATCGAGACCGTCCTGGCTAACACGGTGAAACCCTGTCTCTACTAAAAAAAAAAAAAAAAAATTAGCCGGGCACGGTGGCAGGCGCCTGTAGTCCCAGCTACTCGGGAGGCTGAGGCAGGAGAATGGCGTGAACCCGGGAGGCGGAGCTTGCAGTGAGCCGAGATCGCGCCACTGCACTCTGGCCTGGGAGAAAGAGCAAGACTCCGTCTCAAAAATAAATAAATAAATAAATAAATAAATAAATAAATAAATGGAACTTGAGCTGATTTAAAAATTTACATGGAAAAGAATAATTGCAAGGACAGCAAAAAACATTCTGAAAAACATTGATTGGATAAAATAATGAGTGGGAAATATAAAGCCAGGCATTATCGTTAACCACTTTAATGGTGTCATTATGCAGAATTTAAAAAGTTTTACATTGTCAAATCTACCTGTGGCTCTTGGGTTTTTGTGACATGATACCTCAAGATTATTAACTATTTCCGTGTACTTCCTTCTGGTATTATTTTCTTTTTCTTTTCTTTTCTTTTTTTTTTTTTTTTTTCCTGAGACAGAGTCTCGCTCTATCACCAGGCTGGAGTGCAGTAGCATGATCTCAGCTCACTGCAGCCTCCGACTCCTTGGTTCAAGTGATTTTCCTGACTTAGCCTCCAGAGTAGCTGGGATTATAGGCACCCACCACCACGCCCAGCTAATTTTTGTATTTTTAGTAGAGATGGAGTTTCACCATGTTGGCCAGGATGGTCTTATCTCCTGACCTGGTGATCTGCCCGCCTTGGCCTCCCAAAGTGCTGGGATTACAGGCGTGAGCCACTGCTCCCAGCCCCTTCTGGTATTCTTTTTTATGAGATGGAATTTCACTCTTGCTGCCCAGGCTGGAATGCAATGGTGCCATCTTGGCTCACTGCAACCTCTGCCTCCCGGGTTCAAGCAATTCTCCTACCTTAGCCTCCCAAGTAGCTGGGATTGCAGGCATGCGCCACTACACCTGGCTAATTTTTGTATTTTTAGTAGAGACGGGGTTTCACCATGTTGGTCAGGCTGGTCTCGAACTCCTGACCTCAGGTGACCTCAGGTGATTCACCCACCTCGGCCTCCCAAGTGCTGGGATTACAGGCGTGAGCCACTGTGCCCGCCCCCCCTTCTGGTATACTTACGGTTGTATATTTTCAGTTTTTGTGTTTATCTTAGCTGCAGTTAATTTTTGTCAATGGTGAGAAATAGTGAGAAATGCCACACGGACCAGTGATGCAGCGGAAGAGGTGGCCTAAAGTCAGAAAGTCAGCGATCTAGGCTTGTTCCCATGTCACCTTTGAAATTTTGGACAATTAGTTCACCTTCTTTCAGCTAAGAATCCTCATCTTGAAAACAAGAATGAATAAATACCTATTTAGGCTAATTTCTAGTACTATTGTGAAGGTCAAATGAGATAATAAATGAGAAGGAAAAACACCCTTTGCAAATCTATTATTATTACTACAGATTCTTGGTTGATGCAAATCAAATGTAAATAGAATGCAGCATTTTTTCCAGTACCTGTAAATCATTGATTGATTCAACAAATGTTTATGTAATGCCTCTGTGCAAGTCCCTGGGGGAGGGGAGAGGAAAATCAAGAAGATGGAAACTAACATTTGAGGGGTCCCTGTTTTCTATTAGTTTACTTAATGAAGGAAAAGACTTAGTTCTCTCCACCCAGGAAAGTACAGTCTAGAAGCAGAGAAAAGATTGTATACATAGGAGAGTTTGTACCTTTATTAATGTGGGTGTGGAGCCAGTGGGGTTTGTTGATTGGGAGATAGCACAGAGTACTTTAGCTTGCTAACCATAAACCTGGCTGAGAGTGCTTCAGGAGACAATTGCCTAGATCCCTTTGTCCCCAGGCAGGCCTCCTCCTGTGTGACCTTCCCTAACTCCCTCGTCCCTCAGGCCCACTCCATCCCTTATTCAAATAGCATTGCAATGACTCCTGCTGAGTCTTTTCCTGCACCAGCTCTCTATTGCCTTAAGGACAGCCTTAGTGTTTTGTCCTTGAAGCCTGTCCTGGGCCAGTTGAACTTTCCTGCCTTTCCATGGTGACCTCTCAACTCCCTCTTGTGGCAATTTCCCTTTATTTTACATGCTGGTCTGTCTTGCCAGCCTGTTAGTTGGAGTCCACAGGGCAGAGGCAGCACCTAGGGTAATGCCAGCCAGGCGCTCAGAAGTAGACAACACTCAGTCAATGTTTGCTGAACAAACTGAACCCATTCCCTTCCCTGAGAGCCAGCAGGGGTTAAGGGGTTGTGTAATAGAGATGAGCAGTGTGTGGCTCCCTTTGCCTTCCTTTAGACCTTTGATAACAGTGGATTGAGGAGTTGGGAAACCACATGATGTGCAAGGGACATTCCTTGAGCCTGATGATTTGTATATTTTAGAATTCTTGTACCCCCTTAATTCCTCCATATATATATATATATATATATATTTTTTTTTTTTTTTTTTTTTGAAATGGAGTCCCACTCTGTCGCCCAGGCTGGAGTGCAGTGGTACCATCTTGGCTCACTGCAACCTCTGCCTCACAGGTTCAGGTGGATCCTGCCTCAGCCTCCTGAGTAGCTGAGATTACAGGCACCCGCCACCACGCCTGGCTAATTTTGTATTTTTAGTAGAAATGGGGTTTTGCCATGTTGGCCAGGCTGGTCTCAAACCCCTGACCTCAGGTTATCCATCCACCTCAGCCTCCCAAAGTGCTGGGATTACAGGCGTGAGCCACCGCACGTGGACAATTTTTATATTGTTTAAAAATAACCTTTATTTTAATTCCATAAGCAATGTGAAATGATTGTATAAAGTTATAAAAATATAGATGTGTATAAATAAGAAACTTAAAAATCATCCATAATAACAACACCCAGAAATAGCCACAAATGAATATTTTGAAGTCTTTTTCCTTCTTTTTCAGTATTTTCTTTTTTTTTTTTTTCTTTTCTTTCTTTTTTTTTTTTTTTTTTTGAGACGGAGTCTCACTGTGTCGCCTAGGCTGGGGTGCAGTGGTGCGATCTCTGCTCACTGCAAGCCCTGCCTCCCAGGTTCACGCCATTCTCCTGCCTCAGTCTCCCGAGTAGCTGGGACTACAGGCGCCCGCCACCACGCCTGGCTAATTTTTTGTATTTTTAGTAGAGATGGGGTTTCACTGTGTTAGCCAGGGTGGTTTCGATCTCCTGACCTCATGATCCGCCCGCCTCGGCCTCCCAAAGTGCTGGGATTACAGGCGTGAGCCACCGCGCCCGGCCTGTATGACCCCTTTTACATGAAATGGCCAGACTAGACAAATCTATAGAAACAAAGTAGATTAATAGTTGCCAGGGGTCGGGGAAGGGGAGAATGGGAAATGACTGCTACTGAGATTTTTTTTTGGGTGATGAAAATGTTCTGGCGTTAGATAGTGATGATGGTTGCAACAACTTTGTGAATTTATGAAAAAACCACTTAATTGTACACTTTATTTTTTAATATTTATTTATTTTTTGAGACAGAGTCTCACTGTCACCCAGGCTGGAGTGCAGTGGTGTGATCTCCGCTCACTGCAACCTTGTTGACTGAAACGTCATTACATGGTGCATGACTGTGGTGTGAGGTCTAGTGACTGTTGGCAGTGGATTATATTAGACCATCCCATTTTGAGGATGGTTGCTCCCTTTCCAGATTTTCTTGATCTTCTTGCGCTGTCATTTGGGGGGTCCCCCAGGCCTTGGTGTTTGCTCCCTCTTCCCATCCATCTCTCCGAATGCTCTCTCCTTTAGGGAATGGAGCCCATCACAAGGCTTCAGCTATACCCTGACTCTCAAACCTGCTTTCCATTCTAGCATCTCATCAGAGCTGTGGGCCTTACCCCCTCCCATAGGAGTATCTGTAGTCCCAGAAGACCTCCACTCAGATGAGTATTTCCAAGCAATAACCACTTTATTTCTATCCAGTTTCCCCTTTCTGCATCCGTGTTTCTTTGAGGGGTGCCATTATTTTTCTAGTCTCCCAGGCTGGAAATCTCAGGGTCATCTTTGAGTCTTTCTTCTCCTGCAATGTAGCTCCCCTAAGTGTTGAATTCAGCACAGTCCAGGGAATGACCATGCCTGCAGATTGTTCTCTCTGTCTTTTCCTACCAACATCACTCTTATTCAAGTGTGGATCGCCTCTTGCCTTATTTACTGCAAGAGCCTGTTAATTCTTCTGCATCCTACTGCTATAAATTGGTCTTCTGAGAGCATCCATTGCACTACATTATTCTTTGCTACACAATCTTTCAGTGACTTTCCATTTTCTGCAGGATAAAATGTCGATTCCTTGGCCTGGCTGGCACTCATGACTCCTCATGTGCTCACAAAGCTCTGCCCACCCTGCCTTCACTCCCATGCTCCCGCCAGCCCGGTGTTGCCACTGACCTCAGGACAGGCCCTGTTCATTCCTGCTGTAAGCTCACGGCTTTCCTCTTCTTACCGCTGAATGCCTCTCTTCCTCCCAGTCACCCATCCCATTTCTCCTGCCCTCTTTTAGGATTCAGCTGCAGTCCCACTGCAGGTCTTTCTCAGCCTTCAGCCTCCATCCATCTCCTTCTTTCCTGAATTCTGAGGAGACCTAGGATTGGCATCCAGCCATGCCCTGGTCTATAACTGTTGCACATGTGTCTGTGTCCTCCCAGTGGCGTGAGGGGGCGTTCTCAGTCCTCAGCTCCATGTGGCGAACACAGTTGGTGCTTCCTACAAACAAGACTCCCAGCCCGGAAGGCACAGGATCACACTTGTTTAGCAAATGCTTCCTCAATATAACCCCTTTCCTTCCTGCTCTAGGAGAGGGCTTTAGAAAGCAGGTCAGTTCTGAAAAGACTGGGGGTTGGGATGCAAAAGAGGTTGGCCTCTGAGGCTTGCCTAAAGGATTTTATGTCAGCCGGCGTGGTGGCTCACACCTGTAATCCCAGCACTTTGGGAGGCTGAGGCGGGTGGATCACCTGAGGTCAGGAGTTCGAGACCAGCCTGACCAACATGGCTAAACCCTGTCTCTACTAAAAATACAAAAATTAGTCGGGTGTGGTGGCGCACGCCTGTAGTCCCAGCTACTCGGGAGGCTGAGGCAGGAGAATCACTTGAACCTAGGAGGCAGAAGTTGCAGTGAGCCGAGATTGTGCCACTGTACTCCAGCCTGGGTAACAGAGCGAGACTCCATCTAAAAGTGAGACTCCCTCCCCCTTGGTCTCCAGGGTCACCTGTGTCAGTTTCTCAGGCCCTTGTCTGCCCTCCAGACACCCCCATGCTGGGCCCTGGGATGCACAGTGCGGGTCCTCTCTTCTGCGCTGGCCCTCTGGTTCTCACCACCCTGGAGTTAATGCAGCACGAGTTTTGCCTTTCATCTCATTTCCCATCTTCTGTCAGCTAATGATTATTCAGGGAGCTTCGCCTCACCCTGCTGTCCCTATCTCAAATCTGTCAAAGTTCTCTTTAGGGCAAAGGTCATGAGAATTATGTCATGGCCATGTGACTGCTGTTTTTACCCCACTTCCTCTGCCATCTTGGTCCTACTGTTCTGAGGAGCTACCTGTGCACCCTGCCTCCGGCTCTCCTGAGCAGAGAGGTAAGCTTGTCTCTGCCTTAGGTGGAAATGGCCACTAGAGTCCACCTGCTCAGCACTGACTGCCTTTTCTCTCCCACCTGTTCCCACTGGCTTTCTCCCTGGGCACTCTCACTTGCCCTTGTCTGTGCACTGGAGGCCGAGACTGAGCTGCAGGACTTGGGCCTCAGGCCCGTTTGGGAGAGGAGTCTTCTGCTGGGTAGGTCCGGGAAGGGTTGACAGGCTGAGTAGGGAATGACTCTGCTCTGCCACAGATCCTGATGGCTGACTCAGAAGCACTCCCTTCCCTTGCTGGGGACCCAGTGGCTGTGGAAGCCTTGCTCCGGGCTGTGTTTGGAGTTGTTGTGGATGAGGCCATTCAGAAAGGAACCAGTGTCTCCCAGAAGGTGAGTCCTTTCCCCCTCCTCCTTCCCATCAAGCTTGCTTTCTTTTCTTTTCTTTTTTCTTTTTCTTTTCTCTTTTCTTTTTTCCTTTTTCTTTTCTTTTCTTTTTTCCTTTTTCTTTTCTTTTCTTTTCTTTTCTTTTCTTTTCTTTTCTTTTCTTTCTTCCCTCCCTCCCTCCTTCCTTCCTTCCTTTCTTCCTTTCTTTTTTGACAGTCTCGCTCTGTCAGCCAGGCTGGAGTGCAGTGGCACAATCTTGGTACACTGCAACCTCCGTCTCGCGGGCTCAAACAGTTCTCCTGCCTCAGCCTCCCGAGTAGCTGGGATTACAGGCATGTGCCACCATGCCCGGCTACTTTTTGTATTTTTAGTAGAGACGGGGTTTCACCATGTTAGCCAGGCTGGTCTTGAACTCCTGACCTCAGGTAATCTGCCTGCCTCGGCCTCCCAAAGTGCTGAGGTCACAGGCATGAGCCACCACGCCTGGCCCAAGCCTTCTCTTTCTCTTTCCAAATCTGGCTCAGAACTTTCCTCCTTTGATAAGGTTTCTCCCCAGAATTCATCCCTGTCCCCCTGGGTACCTCAGGGATTTACATTTTGGGTCTTCCTGTGTTCACTACTCTTGTTCATTTTCAGAGTTTTGCTTTGGAAATATCCCGAAGTTGTTTTTAGTGCAGGTTGGCCGTGTCTCGTGTTTGTGGAGGTGTGGTTTGACAGCCAGTCCACAGGCATCCCAGGCCCCCAGCATCCCTGGCTGTCTTCCTAGGTCTGTGAGTGGAAGGAGCCTGAGGAGCTGAAGCAGCTGCTGGATTTGGAGCTGCGGAGCCAGGGCGAGTCGCAGGAACAGATCCTGGAGCGGTGTCGGGCTGTGATTCGCTACAGTGTCAAGACTGGTGGGCCCTGGCTTCTGTGAGGAGGAGACTTGGGAGTTTGCCCTGAGCTCTACTCTGAGCTCCCTGGCTTACTCTCCTTCTCCAGGTCACCCTCGGTTCTTCAACCAGCTGTTCTCAGGGTTGGATCCCCATGCTCTGGCCGGGCGCATTATCACTGAGAGCCTCAACACCAGTCAGTGAGCATCCCAAGGCCCCTCTACCATCCCACAAAGGATTTAGGTTTGCTAGAGAGGTGCCTGAGGGGTAGGGGAGGAGAATGGTTCTGCCCTTTCTCTACTGCTTCTGGGAATCCCTGTCGGCAGAGAGTTTTTCCTCATATCCTTTGGACCCACTTTCTCCAAACTTTCTCAGGCCTCCTGACCCCTGTTTTCTCTTTCTTGCTTCCCTGGTTCTGTCACCAACCCGTTCTTCTCCTTGGACTGTTGCTTCGCTCACTCTTCATCGCCTCCTTTTTCTTACTCCTGTGCAGTTTAAGGGCCTGTCTGGGCAGTCCCTCCCCATCTCTCCTTTCTTGTCGTTCTCTCTCCTGGCAGGTACACATATGAAATCGCCCCCGTGTTTGTGCTCATGGAAGAGGAGGTGCTGAGGAAACTGCGGGCCCTGGTGGGCTGGAGCTCTGGGGACGGAATCTTCTGCCCTGGTTTGTGAGAAGGAGGGGGACCTTTCTTTTTATGAGTTCCTCCTCCCCCACCGTTCTCTTGCTCTAAGTATCTGGCAGGGAGGGATGATTCCTCTTTGATTCCTCTCCAGCTGGACCCAGGCCAGGCCAGGGAGGCGGCTGCCTGGTCCCTTCATGCTCATGTTTGTCACCATTCCCTGGAGTCAGTGGTCTAGTTCCTGCTGTCTCCGGACGGGGGCTGTCTCTTGGGGGCAGCCCCAGGTATGGAGGGGTGTGGTCAAGAGGATCTGCTGATCCTGGATCCATTCTGGGATGGCATGATCCTGAGAATTGTGGCCTGGGAGCCAGTCATACCTGCTTCTTTGATGAGCTCTTCTGGTAGAAAGGGAAGGGAGGCAAGCTCCAGTCTTGACCCACTGCTCCTTCCTCTTGCCACCGCCCCCTCCCTGTGACAGGTGGCTCCATCTCCAACATGTATGCTGTAAATCTGGCCCGCTATCAGCGCTACCCGGATTGCAAGCAGAGGGGCCTCCGCACACTGCCGCCCCTGGCCCTATTCACATCGAAGGAGGTGGGGAAGAGGCACAGGCCCAACCCTGGGCTCCTGATTCTAATCTCCAGCCAGCTAAGTAGAGACCTTCCAGGTCTTCTCCCTGCCCTCCCCACATCCTCCAAGGCCAGCCTGCCCCCAGGCGGATGTGCTTGCTTCCAATCAAGGAGGCCAAGTAACTGCTCCTGTTCACATTGCCTTCTGTTTGGGGGCAGAGGAGGGGCCGTGAGTGCAGTGGACACAGTCCATACTCTTCCTACTCAAGAGTGTGGTCTGTGGACCAGCAGCATTGGTATGACCTGGGGCTTGTTAGAAATGCAGAATCTGGCCTTGCGCGGTGACTCATGCCTGTAATCCCAGCACTTTGAGAGGCTGAGGTGGGTGGATTGCCTGAGCTCAGGAGTTTGATACCACCCTGGGAAACATGGTGAAACCCCTTCTTTACTAAAATACAAAAAATTAGCCAGGCATGGTGGTGGGCACCTGTAGTCCCAGCTGGTTAGGAGGCTGAGGCACAAGAATTGCTTAAGCCTGGGAGGCGGAAGTTGCAGTGAGCCGAGATGACACCACTGCACTCCAGCCTGGGTGACAGAGGGAGACTGTCTCCAAAAAAAAAAAAAAGAAAAAAAAAGAAATGCAGAATTTCGGGCCCCACCCCAGACCCCAGACCTAGTGGACCTGAACCTGCATTTTAACCAGACACCCAGGCGATTCGTATGCATGCTAACATTTGAGAAGCCCTGGTCTACAAGATCCCATTTGTTGGAGCTTGCACTTGACTTTTACCTTCTCTCCCCTCCCCCATCAAGTTGCGCTAACTTGCCCTCTGCCTTCCCCCGCAGTGTCACTACTCCATCCAGAAGGGAGCTGCGTTTCTGGGACTTGGCACTGACAGCGTCCGAGTGGTCAAGGCTGATGAGAGGTGAAGGTCCTTCTGCCCACATGGTTGTGACCCAGCTTTGCACAGCATACCTTCCTGCCACCAGAAAGCTCTGGCGTCAGGCCCTTACCGCTGGTGGACCTCTCTCCCCTCACTATTCAGTAGAATTGCTGTTCCTGTCTACCAGAGCCTGCCAGCGTCTCCCACCTCTGCCCTGAGATCTGTTTCACCCCCTGAGGGAAAAACTAGCACTGTCGTCTCTGCATTGCTAACCCCACCTTACCCTGCGTTCAACAGAGAACCTGTCCCTGCTCTACCCTCTGCATTTTCTTTTTCAGAGGGAAAATGGTCCCTGAGGATCTGGAGAGGCAGATTGGTATGGCCGAGGCTGAGGTGAGTGAGTGAGGCTCGCTGGGGTGATGGAGCCTCCAACCGTCTTGGAGGGTTATTTGAGCTCTCCTTGCTCAAGGCACCCTTCATCCCTCTCATCTCCATGCCCATCTCCCCTGTGGGCTGAAGTGACCGTGGAGAGCCTGGGGGTGAGGACACTATGTTGCTTTCTGGGGCTCTGCCCAGACACCTACGCCGGGTTGGATTCTGAGAGGCAGGACTGAGTGAGGGAGCGAGTCCCAGGCAGCACCACAGGGAGGGTGCTGGGGGCCTGCGCTGTAGTGTGGAAGGTTCCTGTGGGCTGTGAGGGTCTGTGCAGGGAGAGGCTGAGGAGGGGAGAGGCACTGGTGAAGGCTGTGAGTAGTGGGGATGAGGGGACATTAGTACTCTCCTCCACTTCGAGGGGTATGTAACTGCTACAGCCACCTTGGAGGGCATTTTGGCACCATCTACACAATTTTATTTATTTATTTATTTATTTTTATTTTTATTTTTTTTTTGAGACGGAGTCTCGCTCTGTTGCCCAGGCTGGAGTGCAGTGGCGCAACCTCGGCTCACTGCAAGCTCCGCCTCCCGGGTTCACGCCATTCTCCTGCCTCAGCCTCTCCGAGTAGCTGGGACTACAGGCGCCCGCCACCACGCCCGGCTAATTTTTTGTATTTTTAGTAGAGACGGGGTTTCACCGTGGTCTCGATCTCCTGACCTCGTGATCCGCCCACCTTGGCCTCCCAAAGTGCTGGGATTACAAGCGTGAGCCACTGCGCCCGGCCCCTATTTATTTTTATTTTTAAATAGTTTTTGAGACAGAGTCTCATTCAGTCACCCAGGCTAGAGTGCAGTGGTGTGATCTCAAAAGTAATAATAAATAAATAAATAAAATATGTACTTTTTTTTTTTTTTGAGACGGAGTTTCACTCCTGTTGCCCAGGCAGGAGTGCAATGGCGAGATCTCGACTCACCACAACCTCCGCCTCCCAGGTTCAAGTGATTCCTCTGCCTCAGCCTCCCAAGTAGCTGGGATTATAGGCGTGTGCCACCAGGCCCTGGCTAATTTTGTATTTTTAGTATAGACGGGGTTTCTGCATGTTGGTCAGGCTGGTCTCAAACTCCTGATCTCAGGCGATCCGCCTGCGTCAGCCTCGCAAAGTGCTGGGATTACAGGCGTGAGCCACTGCACCTGGCCATTTTTTTTTCTTTTTTGAGACAGAGTCTTGTTGTGTCGCCCAGGCTGGAGTGCAATGGCATGATCTCGGCTCACTGCAACTTCCACCTCCTGGGTTCGAGCGATTCTCATGCCTCAGCCTCCTGAGTAGCTGGGATTACAGGCATGCGTCAACGTGCCCGGCTAATTTTTGTATTTTTAGTAGAGATGGGGTTTCACCATGTCGGCCAGGCTGGTTTTGAACTCCTGACCTCAAACAATCCACCTGCCTTAGCCTCCCAAAGTGCTGGGATTACAGGCGTGAGCCACCATGCCTGGCCATAAATGTTTAAAAAAAATTTAAATGTCCATTAGTAGACAAAATAAATTATGGTATATCTATGTGTCTTAGCTCCTTCCTCTGTAAAATGGACAGAATATAGAATTTGCCACATAGGGTTATTGTAAGGATTGAATGAATTAGTATATATAAAGCACTTAGAATAGTTCCTGGCACATAGATGCACTGTATAAATACAAGCTACTGGTATTGTTGTTATTATTATTTATTACTATTATTAGAGTACTGGGCAGCCACTTAAGAGATAGGTGAGAATATATATACTAACATGAAAGTATCTCCACTGTATATATTAAATATTTATTGCAAATTGCAGTATAGAATGGACATTATAAGCCCATTTTTGTTATTTAGAACAGTATATATTATTGATATATGGATGTTACCTCTGAGTAGCAGTAAGGGCAGCAATTAGAATAGTGATGTTTCTCTTTTTATTATAGAAACTTTTTTGGTGATAGTTTTATTGATATATAATTCACATAACATATAATTCACCTAACATGTAATTCGCCCACTTAAAGGGTACTATTTAGTGGTTTAGCATATTTGCAGAGTTGTGCAGACATCATCACAATCCGTATTAGAACATTTTTATCACCCCCTGAAGAAACCCCATACCCTTTAGCCATCCCTCTGTAATTCTCCCAAGGCTCCCAGTTCTAGGCAACCAGTAATCTACTTAGTGTCTGTATAGATTTGCCTGTTCTGAATTCTGGAATCATATTATGCATGCTTTCTGTGATGAGCTTCTTTTACATAGCATAATGTCTTCAAGGTTCATCCAACCTGTAGCGTGTATCAGCACTTCACTTCTTTTATGGCCAAATAATATTCCATTAAATGGATATACCACATTTATTTATCCATTCATCAGCTGATGGACATTTGGGTTGTTTCCACTTTGGGGCTCTTATGAATAATGCTGCTATGAACATTTGTGTACAGATTTTTATGTGAAAATACGTTTTCATTTATCTTGGTTATATACCTAGGAGTGGAATTGCTGGGTCATATGGTAACTCTGTATCTAACCTTTTGAGAAACTGCCAGACTGTTTTCCAAAGTGGCTGCACCAGTTTACAATCCCACCAGCAGTGTATGAGGGTTCCAATTGCTCTACATACTCACAAGCACTTGTCATATCTTTTTTTGATTATACCACTTAGTGGGTGTGAAGTGGGATCTCATTGTGTTTTGATTTGATTTTCCCTGATGACTAATGATATTGAGCATCTTGTCATGTACTTATTGGCTATTTGTATATCTTCTTTGGAAAAATGTCTATTCAGATCCTTCACCCATTTTGTTTTTCATAGAACTTTTATTCCAGTAAGGAAGACTGACATTCATAAATATATGTAAAAATACTGCATATGTGCTATGGAGGTGAGGTACATTGTGCTCTTTGAGCATAGAATACAGAATAATTGACCTAATCAGGAGGTGAAGGAGTCAGGGAAGGCTTCCCTCAGAAGGGATGGTTCAGCTGAGACTGGAAGAGAGAAAAGAAATGAACTAGGTGGTGCCCCTTTGGGTAGACAAGAAGATTCTGTGTGTGTGCAGAGGCCATGGGATATTTCTGGAATTGAAGATATGGAGCTGGAGCAGCTTCCCCCCTTTGCCTTGATTGTTTCCACCCCACCTGTAGCTTTCCTCATCCATGGGTACTTGCTTGGGGCTGGTGCTGCCATCCATCCCCACTCTCCTAGTCATCAAGTGGGCATTTGAAGTGTGTGGAACTGTTTTATTTTGCTTTGTTTTGTGACACTAGCCAGAGGGCATTACTGTTTATTGAGAGGGAAACAGGGATCTTAAACATTTTTGTAATGAGCAGGGATAGCTCTATATGAATAAGAACTGACTCACCCAACATGCCAGTAGGGTCTCTGTTGAGAATCTGCTGCCAGCTCTACTTGTATTTTTGTGTGTGTAACATAAAATTTACCATTTTTACATGTACAGTTCAGTAGTGTTAAATACATTCACATTGTTTTGCAACCAGTCTCTAGAACTCTTTTCATCTTGTTTTTTTTTTTTGTTTTGTTTTTTTGAGACAGAGTATCACTCTGTCCCCTAGGCTAGAGGGCAGTGGCACAGTCTCAGCTCACTGCAGCCTCTGCCTCCTGGGTTCAAGCGATTCTCGTGCCTCAGCCTCCTGAGTAGCTGGGATTATAGGCCCCCCACCACCAAAACTGGCTAGTTTTTGTATTTTTAGTAGAGACGGGGTTTTGCCATGTTGGCCAGGCTGGTCTCGAACTCCTGGCCTCAAGTGATCCACCCACCTTGGTCTCTCAGAGTGCTGGGATTACAGTCGTGAACCACTGCACTCAGTAGAACTCTTTTCATTTTGTAAAACTGAAACTCCATACTCATCAAACAACAACTCATTACCCCCTCTTCCAGCCCCTGGCAGCCACCATTCTACTTTCTGTCTCCATGACTTTGACTACTCTAAGTACCTATATAAGTGGAATCACACGGTATTTGTCTTTGTCATTTCTTTTCTTTTTTTTTTTCTCGAGATGGAGTTTCGCTCTTGTAGCCCAGGCTGGAGTGCAATGGCGCTATCTCGGCTCACTGCAACCTCCACCTCCTGGGTTCAAGCAATTCTCCTGCCTCAGCCTCCCGAGTAGCTGGGGTTACAGGTGCGCACCACCATGCCCAGCTAATTTTTTGTATTTTTAGCAGAGACGGGGTTTCACCATGTTGGCCAGGCTGGTATCAAACTCCTGACCTTGTGATCTGCCTGCTTCAGCCTCCCAAAGTGCTAGGATTACAGGCATGAGCCACTGCACCCGGTGGTATTTGTCTTTTTCGATTGGCTTATTTCACTTAGCAGAATGTCTTCAAAGTTCATCCACGTTGTAGCATGTGAGAATGTTCTTCCTTTTTAAGGCTGAATAATATTTCGTTGTACATATATGCCATATTTTGCTTATCCATTTATCTGTTTGGGTTGCTGTTTGGAATCTCTTTGAGACCCTGCTTTCAGTATTTTGGGTGTATACTCAGAAGTGGAATTGCTGGAGCATATGGTAATTCTATTGAATTTTTTTGAGGAACTGCCATACTGTTTTCTATAGTGGCTGTGCCAGTTTACATTCCCGCAGTGCACAAGGGTTCTCATTTATTCACATCCTTGTCAACGCTTGTTATTTTCTTCTTCTTCTTTTTTTTTTTGAGATGGAGTCTTGCTCTGCACTCCAGGCTGGAGTGCAGTGGCATGATCTCGGCTCACTGCAAGCTCTGCCTCCCAGGTTCACGCCATTCTTCTCCTGCCTCAGCCTCCCGAGTAGCTGGGACTACAGGCTCCCGCTGCCACGCCCGGCTAATTTTTTTTGTATTTTTAGTAGAGACGGGGTTTCACCGTGTTAGCCAGGATTGTCTCGATCTCTCGACCTCATGATCCGCCTGCCTTGGCCTCCCAAAGTGCTGGAATTACAGGCATGAACCACCGCGCCCGGCCAACGCTTGTTATTTTCTGTTTTGTTTTGTTTTTTTTGAGACAGGGTCTTTCTCTGTCACCCAGGCTGGACTGCAGTGGTGTGATCATGGTTCACTGCAGCCTCGACCTCCTGGGCTCAAATGATTCTCCCACCTCAGCCTCCCAAGGAGCTAGGACCACAGGTGCACGCTGCCACATTTGGCCAATTTTAAAAATTATTTTTGGTAGAGACACATCTCTACCAAAATTCCATTTTGCTGTGTTGCCCAGGCTGGTCTCAAACTTCTAGGCTCAAGCCATCCTCCCACCTCAGCCTCTTAACAGTACTGGGATTACAGGCATGAGTCACCACATCCCCTCATTTTCTGTTACTTTGATAGTAGTTATCCTAATGGGTGTAAGGTGGTAACTCATTGTAGTTTTGATTTGCATTTCCCTAATGATTAGTGATGGTTGAGCATCTTTTCATTTGCTTATTAGCAATTTATATATCTTTATTGAAAAAATGTCTAGTCAGATCCTTTGCCCATTAAAAAAATTACATTGTCTTTTTATTTGAGTTGTAAGAGTTCTTCATATATTCTAGATGCAAGTCCGTTATCAGATATATGATTTTCAGATATGTTCTTCCCATTCTCTAGGTTGACTTTTCACTTCTTTGAAACTTCTATTTTAGATTCAGTAAGTACATGTGCAGGTTTGTTATAAGGGTATATTTTGTGATTCTGAGGTTTGGGGCACGATTGAACCCATCACCCAGGTAGTGAGCATAGTACCCAATAGGTATGTTTTCAACCTTTTCTCCCCTCCCTCCCGCTTCTTATAGTCTCCACGGTCTTTTGTTCCCATCTCTCTGTCTGTGTGGACTCAGTATTTAGCTCCCACTTACGAGAACATGTGGTATTTGGTTTTCTGTTTCTGTGTTAACTCACTTAGGATACTGGCCTCCAGCTGCATCCATGTTGCTGCAAAGGAGATGATTTCAGTCTTTTTTATGGCTGCATAATACTTCACGGTTTGTATATGCCACACTTAAAGAAATCGAATCCACTGTTGGTGGGTACCTAGGTTGATTCCATGTCTTTGCTATTGGACTTTTCACTTTTTTGATAGTGTCCTTTGAAGTACAAAGGTTTTAAATTTTGAAGTCCGATTATGTATTTTTTCTTTGGTTGCTTCTGCTTTTGGTGTTGTATTTAACCTGACCCAAGCTCACAAAGATTTACTCCTATATTTTCTTCTAAGAGTTTTATAGTTTTAGCCCTGGGATTTAGGCCTGTGAGCCAATATGAATTAATTTGAGGGTGTGATGTGAGAAAGGCATTCAAACTGCATTGTTTGCATGTGGATATCCAGTTGTTCCAGCACCATTTGTTGAAAAGACAATTCTTTCTTCAATAAATTGTCTTGGCATCCGTGTTGTAAATCAGTTGACCGTAAATGTGAGGGTTATTTCTGGGTTCTCAGTTCTGTTCCACTGATCTACATGTCTATCCTGTAGACTACATTGTCTTGATTCAACTGTAGCTTTGTAGTATGTTTTGAAATCAGGAAGTGTGAGTCCTCCAACTTTGTTCTTTTCTTCACGATTGTTTTTGGCTAGTCTGGGTTTCTTGAATTTCCATATGAATTTAAGATCAGCTTGTCCATTTCTGCAAAGAGGGCAACTGAGATTTTGATAGGAATTGTGTTCATTCATCAACATGAAACATCTTTCCATTTATTTAGGTCTTTAATTTCCACAGTGTTTTGTAGTTTTCAGAGTATATGCTTTATACTTCTTTTGTTAAATAGATTCTTAAGTATTTTATTCTTTTTGGTGTTTTTGTAAATGAAATTGTTTTCTTAATTTCATTTTTAGATTGTTCATTGCTAATGTGTATAGAGATACAATTGATTTTTGTATGTTCTGTCTTTTGGAAGAGTTTGTGATCTGTTACCAATTTTTCATTAAATGTTTGATGGAATTCATCAGCAAAGCCATCTCCGCCTGGGCTTTTCTTTTCTTTTTAACTTAAAAAAAATTGAGACAGGGTCTTGCTCTGTTGCTGAGGCTGGAGTGCAGTGGCACGATCAGGGTTCACTGCAGCCTTGACCACCTGGGCTCAAGTGATCCTCCTGCTTCAGACTCCCACTGTGGTAGATTTTTTTTTTTCTTTTTGTTTTTGGAGACAGGGCCTCACTCTGTTGATCAGGCTGTAGAGCAGTGGTGCAATCATGGTTCACTGCAGCCTTGATCTCCCAGGCTCAAGTGATCCTCCCACCTCAGCCTCCCAGGTAGCTGGGACTATAGGAGTGCACCACTATACTCCTGTCTATTTTTTTTTCTTTTTTTTTTTTTTTTTTTTTTTTTTTGAGATGGAGTTTTGCTCTTGTTGCCCAGGCTGAAGTGCAATGGCATGATCTCGGCTCACAGCAACCTCCGCCTCCCGGGTTCAAGCCATTCTCCTGCCTCAGCCTCCAGAGTAGCTGGGATTACAGGCATGTGCCACCACGCCTGGCTAATTTTGTATTTTTAGTAGAGATGGGGTTTCTCCATGTCAGTCAGGCTGGTCTTGAACTCCGGACCTCAGGTGATCCACCCGCCTCGGCCTCCCAAAGTGCTGAGATTCCAGGCGTAAGCCACCACACCCAGCCTTTTTTTTTTTTTTTTCTTTTGTAGAGGCGAGGTCTCACTAGGTTGCCCAGGCTGGTCTTGAACTCCTAGGCTCAAGCAATTCTCCTGCCTTGGCCTCCCAAAGTGCTGGGATTACAGGCATGAGCTACCACATCCAGCTGTAGTAGTTTTAAAAATTACTAATTCAATTTCTGCATAAACTTTTGTACTATTCTAATTAATTAATTAATTTATTTATTTAGAGACAGAGTCTCACTTTGTCACCCAGGCTGGAGTGCAGTGGCACAGTCTCGGCTCACTGCACCCTTTGCTGCCCAGGTTCAAGTGATTCTCCTGCCTCAGCCTCCTGAGTAGCTGGGATTACAGGCGCCTGCCACTGTGCCCGGCTAATTTTTGTAGTTTTAATAGAGATGGGTTTTCACCATCTTGGCCAGGCTGGTCTTGGAACTCCTGATCTCGTGATCCACCCGCCTTGGCCTCTCAAAGTGCTGGGATTACAGGTGTGAGCCACCGTGCCCAGCCTATTTATTTATTTTTGAGACAGAATCTTGCTCTTTTGCCCAGGCTGGAGTACAATGGTGTGATCTTGGCTCAGTGCAACCTCTGCCTCCCGAGTTCAAGCGATTCTTATGCCTCTGCCTCGGCTTCCGCCTCCCAAGTAGCTGGGATTACAGGCATGCACCACCATACCCAGCTAATTTTTGTATTTTTTAGTAGAGACGGGGTTTTGCCATGTTGGCAAGGCTGGTCTTGAACTCCTGGCCTCAAGTGATCCACCTGCCTTGGCTTCCCAACGTGCTGGGATTACAGGCATGAGCCACCATGCCTGGCCTATTTGTTTATATTTTTTGAGGCAGGCTTTCATTCTGTTGCCCAGGCTGGAGTGCAGTGGCAAAATCATAGCTCATTGTAACCTCAAACTCCTGGGCTCAAGTGATCCTCCCATCTCAGCCTCCTGAGTAGCTGGGACTATAGGCATGCCCACTACACTTGGCTAATTAAAAAAAAAATTTTTTTAGAGATGGGGTCTTGCTATTTTGCCCAGGCTGGTCTTGAACTCCTGGCCTCAGGCAATCCTGCCTTGGCCTCCTGAAGTGCCGAGATTATAGGTGTGAGCCACTATGCCTGACTCAAATTTGTTTCAGTAGCATTGGATCTTCCAGTAAAACATTCAAGTTTTTTGAGAATATGAGCTTGGAAATAAAAGCCTAGGTTCAAAGTCCATCTCTGCAGCTTCTGCTTGGATCTTTGAATCTCAGTGTCCCTGGCTGCACATTAAAAAGGACAGTAACACATTGTTGTGAGGTTGAAATGGGCCATTTTAGGCATGCAAAGAGCTTAGAGCTGGGCCCAGCACCAGGCTCTGAGTAGCCTTTGAGATGACTTTACATCTTTCTCCCTCTACATTTTGGCAACAGGGTGCTGTGCCATTCCTGGTCAGTGCCACCTCTGGCACCACTGTGCTAGGGGCCTTTGACCCCCTGGAGGCAATTGCTGATGTGTGCCAGCGTCATGGGCTATGGCTGCATGTGGATGTGAGTGGGACTTCGGCTTGGGGGTGCAGTGGGGTGGGCTGAGCCAAGGCAAAGGCCCATGTTGTTCCTCCTGCTCCACAGGCTGCCTGGGGTGGGAGCGTCCTGCTGTCACAGACACACAGGCATCTCCTGGATGGAATCCAGAGGTGCATACAGTCCCCTTCTTCCCAAATCCCGCCCTTCAAACCATTAGTCCAGAGAATCATCATGGACTAGGGAGTTTAACATGGCTGGGGTAGGAGGCTGAGGGGAGGGGGACTGGAGAGAGGATTGATTGGAGCTGGGAGGTCAGACATGGCAATTCTTCCTGATGCTGGGGTGAGGGTGAGACCACAGCCTCTTTACTGGGGACCTGGAAAAGGAGGAAGGGCTGTGGTTGGGCAGCTGGAGGAGGAGCCGCTGACCTGCCTTTGCTCCACCCCATCCAGGGCTGACTCTGTGGCCTGGAATCCTCACAAGCTCCTCGCAGCAGGCCTGCAATGCTCTGCACTTCTTCTCCAGGATACCTCGGTGGGTCTGCCCCTGCCCCTGCACCGGCCCCACCTCTCTCTGGAGCTCTGCCTTCTCTATCCCACCTTAGATAAAGTTCAGGCCTTTCTCTATTCTCCTTACCATCCCTTCTGAAGCTGCATCTCTGCTACCACCCTAACCTGTATTAGGCTCCTTCACTCCCCCGGGGTCCTCTCTTAAAAGGAAAAAGTTTCCAGCTTGAAGTTGGAGTCAAAGTATCCTGGAGTTTCTAGCTTGAGGTTGCCATCAGAGTTTGGGAAGAACCTGGGTATTGGGAGGAAACCCAAAGAAAGGGGTTGGAGCCAGCAGGCAGCCGTCCCAGCAGTGCCGCCTGGCTCCAGGGAAAGAAAAGGGTATCCTGAGCTAAGACCCCCACAGTGCAGCCCTGGAGGAAAGCCTCAGTGGAGAGGGTAGGGTCTGACAATCTCCTCACCCCCACACAGAACCTGCTCAAACGCTGCCATGGGTCCCAGGCCAGCTACCTTTTCCAGCAGGACAAGTTCTACGATGTGGCTCTGGACACGGGAGACAAGGTGGTGCAGTGTGGCCGCCGTGTGGACTGTCTGAAGCTGTGGCTAATGTGGAAGGCACAGGGCGATCAAGGGCTGGAGCGGCGCATCGACCAGGCCTTTGTCCTTGCCCGGTAGGCGGGTGGAGGTGGGGGGTCGTCCCTGTTCCCCTCTCCTGGGTCCATGCTCCTCCCTCTTTCCTGCTCCCGGGATTACTTTTCTCTCGGTTTCTCTGTGGCTCATTCTACGTGGGCCTCTTCTGTCTGGATCTCAGCTTTTCCTCCCCGCCTATGGTTTCTCACTCTCTGTTCACAGGTACCTGGTGGAGGAAATGAAGAAGCGGGAAGGGTTTGAGCTAGTCATGGAGGTTGGACCCCCTTCTCTTTTGTGGCCCCTGCCCCAGCCTAGCTCTTTTGCAGCCCCCAAGCCCCAGCTAAAGCCCTAGTGGAGGGAAAAGGTCAGGGAGAGGGAAAACGGTCCCCCTTCCTCAGCTCACACCTTCCTCTTTCTCATTCCTCTCAGCCTGAGTTTGTCAATGTGTGTTTCTGGTTCGTACCCCTCACCCTGCGAGGGAAGCAGGAGAGTCCAGATTACCACGAAAGGCTGTCGAAGGTAGGCGTGCTGCGCTGCTCTCCTTACCCGTTAGGGAGCTGATGCAGCTGATGCGCTTCTGCCCCCTGTTGGCTGGGAGTGGCATGGCAGGTCCCCTTGCTGGTCTCTCGCTCTGAGGCGTGGACGCTCTCTTTTCGGTAGGGGTGGGAATGGAGAGGAAGGTATGTTTCTGGGAAGTAAGAAGCAGCGAGGGGTGTTACAGGAGAAGTCAGAGAAGTTACGAGTATGCAGTACACAGAGCCTTGTGCTGGCAATTGGGCTGGGAACTCAGGCCCAGGACAGATTTGAGGCAGAAAGATCATGGAGGAGCCTTATTACCCGTGCTGGGGACAGAGCAACCCGAGAAGGCCAGTCTAGAAGTGCCATCTGGAGGCGAGGAGCTGTGTTATATCCTGGTCCCTAAAGATAGAGTGGTACTAGGTGCTGCAGATGATCTGAAAGGACAAATGTTCTTGCCCTTATGGAGTTGTTATTGTAAGACAACAGTTACCTACTTGGAAGCAATGTGTTCAAGGCAGTGTTGTAAATTACTTGCTAGATCACAGGGCACAGATTAATATTATCAAAAATATTACAGGAATTAAGAGAGGGGAGAAGAAGGTGTTGACTAAGGCTTAGATGACCAAGGCTTGAAGTTAGACTAAAGCAGTGTTAGGAATCAAGAGAAAGTCAAGATTTGGCAGAAAATGTCCCACAGGACAGATTTCTTGGAGATAGGAGAAATGGGGAGAAAAGCAGAAGATAGAGAAGGCCAAGCAGGTTAGATATGACAGAAAAGGTAAACTGAGGCCAAGGTCAGTGTCTGAGCCCCCAGAAGGTGGCTGGGTGGGAAGGAAAAGCACCTCTGCAAGCCTGGCAAGACAAGAAGCCAGCCTACCTGTCAGCCTACCCAGGCTGCAGCTGGAATCTCTCTCCACCCTCCCACAGGTGGCCCCCGTGCTCAAGGAGCGCATGGTGAAGGAGGGCTCCATGATGATTGGCTACCAGCCCCACGGGACCCGGGGCAACTTCTTCCGTGTGGTTGTGGCCAACTCTGCACTGACCCGTGCTGATATGGACTTCCTCCTCGATGAGCTGGAGCGGCTAGGCCAGGACCTGTGAGCCTTCTCTGTCTTGCTGCCGGCTTTGATGCCACCCCTCACCCGCAGAGTCACTGCATTCCCTCCCAGCCTTTGAGGTGGGGTGCAGTGGCTCACACCTGTAATCCCAGCACTCTGGGAGGCCGAGGCGGGTGGATCACTTGAGGTCAGGAGTTCGAGACCAGCCTGGCCAATAAGGTGAAACCCTGTCTCTACTAAAAATACAAAAATTAGCCGAGCATGGTGGCCCACGCCTGTAATCCCAGCTACTCGGGAGGTTGGGGCAGAATTGCTTGAACCCAGGGGGCAGAGGTTCCAGTGAGCCGAGATTGCACCCCTGCACTCCAGGCTGGCTGACAGCACGAGACTCTGTTCCAAAAAAAAAAAAAAAAAAAAAAAAAAGAACAGCCTTTCTAGGCCACAGTGACCTGCACAATGTTTATATGCTTTGACCTACTAACTCTTTCTCCTAACTAAATATTTGATTTTAGGAGAGTGTTTAAATAAATTACAGTATGTCTATATGATGGAATGTTATTTTGCCATTAAAATTATGTTTACAAAGATAATTTTTATTGACATAAAAATAACTTTAATGTAATTTATGTTGAAAAAGCTGAATACAAGTCTTTATATACAGTAATATTTGAGCTATGTTAAAAAATACATAGGAAAAGACTGATAAAATGAAATATGGCAAAATGTTAATAGTTTTCCCTGGAATAGGATAAGAGGCAATTTTAAAGCAGACTCCTTTAAAAAAACAAAAAAAGAAAAAAACATAGACTCCTTTATATCTGTTGAGCTCCCTCCCTTTTATTATGTAATGAATATGCATTGCTTTTGTAATAGGAAAATAATAAAGTTAAAATTTCAACTGCATTCTTTTGGTATGTTTTTAAAATTTATTAACATTCAACCGGCTGAGCACGGTGGCTCACGCCTGTAATCCCAGCAACTTTGGGAGGCCGAGGCAGGTGGATCAACTGAGGTCAGGAGTTCGAGATCAGCCTGGCCAACATGGTGAAACTCCATCTCTACTAAAAACACAAAAATTAGCCAGGCATGATGGCGGGCGCCTGTAATCCCAGCTACTCGGAAGGCTAAGGTGGGAGAATCACTTGAACCCAGGAAGCGGAGCTTGCAGTGAGCTGAGATCACGCCATTGCACCTTAGCCTGGGTGACAGAGCGAGACTCTGTCTCAAAAAATGAAGCAAAACAAAACATTTAATCAAATAATGAGGAACTTTATTTATTTTTTTAAACAAGATGTGGCTAGGTGTGGTGGCTCATGCCTATAATCCTAGCACTTTGTGAGGCTGAGGTGGGAGAATCGTTTGAGCCCGGGAGTTCAAGACCAGCCTGGGCAACATAGCAAGACCCCATCTCTAAAAAAAGAAAAAAATTTTAAAATTAGCCAGACATGATGGTGCACACCTGTGGTCTCAGCTGTCTCAGAGGAGGTGGTAAGATTGCTTGGGCCCAGGAGGTTGAGGCTGCAGTGAGCTGTGATTGCGTCAGCACTCCAGCCTGAGTAACAGCGTGAGAATTTGTCTCAAAAAGGTAAAATAAAAAAACGTGTAAGAGAGGAACAATGTTTTTTTTTTTTTCCCAAAAACCTTTAACAGGAGGAAAAAAAAGCAGAGTTGATATACCTAATGTAAATGACAAGTTAATGGGTGCAGCACACCAACATGGCACATGTATACATATGCAACAAACCTGCACGTTGTACACATGTACCCTAGAACTTAAAGTATAATAAAATATATATATATATATATACACATATATATAAAAAGAAAAAAGCAGAGTCACCCTATAATCAATTTTACTTTGGTGACATTGAAACAAAATGGGCACTGATTGGATCTTGAGACCAGAGCCTTATGTAATTATCAATCTTGAAAAATGTTAACATGCACACAAAGATTTTTCTTCTGAAATTTAAACAATAGAAAAGTTAACGATAAAGACAATAACCAGCAACCAAACCACTGTATGTCCTGTGGTTTTCTTACTGTCCTACATAAAAACATTATTTAACTTTTTTTTTTTTTTGAGATGGCGTTTCGCTCTTGTTGCCCAAGCTGGAGTGCAATGGCGTGATCTCTGCTCACTGCAACCTCTGCCTCCTGGGTTCAAGTGATTCTCCTGCCTCAGCCTCCCGAGTAGCTGGGATTACAGGTGTGTGCTACCACACCCGACTAATTTTTTGTATGTTTAGTAGAAATGGGGTTTCACCATGTTGGCCAGGCTGGTCTCGAACTCCTGACCTCAAGTGATCCACCCGCCTCGGCCTCCCAAAGTACTCGTATTACTGGCGTGAGCCACTGCGCCCAGCCCATCCATTTATCATTTAAAATCCTAGCTGGTATTGCTTCTCAGTCACTTTTTGGGAAAGAGACATTTAGCTACACAAGTTATTAAGGACAAGTGGCAAGTCTACCAGAACTTTTTGTTATTTCCAGTTCCTAAAAATATCATTTATGGAAACAGTAATGTAGCCATGTAAAAGTCATCCAAAGTTATTTGAAGAGGCAAATACAGACTGTACGAACCATAGCAAAAGAACATCCAAATCTCCGACGCAATTCTTTTGACCATTTGGAGAAAAAAAAGCCTTTCATAAATACTAGTAATTCCCCTATAAAATTGTGATTCTCATTATGAATGGTATTTTAATTTCCTCTAATAATAGAATTTTTGAGACCTTCATGTAAACTCCAAACTCTACTCTTAAAGGATTCTGTGTATTTGCAAAATGTCTCAAATATAGAAAAAAAAAAGTCTTCTTTTCAACTCAAAGCAAAGCCAGAAAGCAAAAACAAAAATAAAATCTTCAAATTCCTTGAATCATCTGCATTTGAGAAATATTTTAAAGAGAAGGCCAGAAGAACAGAACATAAAATCAGTTAATCACCTGTTTTTTTTTTCCTTTCAACTTTATAAAACTGATGTTTCTTTTCCTCCTTTCCCAAAATTCAGCCTCAGAATCTCTGGATTCAGTAATAGTATACTCTATATTTTAATTATTTATTTTTAAAGTTTGTGTCTCATCTAACTGGAATGTAAGTTCTGAGAGCAGAAAGCTTACATTTTGCTACCTCCCAAAATAGTGTCTGGTGCTTACGAGGTGGTTACTTTGTTGAGTGAATGGTTCATGAGCTCTGGGAACTAGTTGCCTTCTCTCAGTTATACAACATTTTTTTTTTTTTGAGTCAGAGTCTCACTGTGTTGCCCAGGCTGGAGTGCAGTGGCGTGATCTCGGCTCACTGCAAGCTCCGCCTCCTGGGTTCACACCATTCTCCTGCCTCAGCCTCCCGAGTAGCTGGGACTACAGATGCCTGCCACCACGCCCGGCTAATTTTTTTGTATTTTTAGTAGAGACAGGGTTTCACCATGTTAGCCAGGATGGTCTCCATCTCCTGACCTCATGATCCGCCCGCCTCGGCCTCCTACATAAAATAGAGACAGGGTCTGGCTATGTTGCCCAGGCTGGTCTCAAACGCCTGGGCTCAAAGCAACCCTCCAGCCTCAACCTTCCAAAGGGCCGGGATTCTAGGCAGAGCCGCCACATCCAGCCAGTCACACAACTTCTAAGTGGTGGAGTCAGAAACTAAACTCAGACCATCTTACTCTGGTTCCTAATCATGGATCTGACCGGCTTCTGTTGACAGGTGTATCTAATTCATAGGTGTGTCTGTTAGGACTGTACACCTTAATAGCCTTAGTAGCCTAACCTTAATAGCATAAATTATTAACCATGTGCTGTGGATCTACTACTTGCAGGAAGGTTGAGGCCATTCCCAGGTTTAGTCAGCCATCTTGCCCTTGGCCTGGGGAAATGATATTTCCCTCAAATAGGAAAATAAAGGCATTGGAAACGCCTGAGTGGGTTGCAGTGTTAGAGTGGTTTTTTTTTTTTTTTTTGCCTCAAAAAGTGACATTTATTCAAAGAAAAAAATGACAAGATGTCCATCCCTTGGCTCCCTTTTCTCCCCCCTCCTGCTGCTCCTCAGCCCCCCGAGATAGAGCCCTGGCTGGGGCTGGGTGGCAGGACAGCCCCTCAGATGAGGTCAGCAACATTGAGGGGCATTTCCTCAATGGAGGTGTTGTAGAAGGTCTCGATGTCTCGAAGAGTCCTCTTTTCTTCTGTTACCACGTTAATAGCCACACCTTTACGGCCAAACCATCCACCTCGACCGATTCTGTGGATATAGTTTTCCCTGTTGGTGGAAAGGTCATAGTTGATGACTAAAGAAACCTGCTGCACATCAATGCCTCTGGCCAGCAGGTCAGTGATAATCAAAACTCTGCTGGAGCCAGAGCGAAACTCCCTCATGATCACGTCTCGTTCCTTTTGGTCCATATCTCCATGCATGGTGGAGACAGTGAAATCTCGAGCATGCATCTTCTCGGTGAGCCAGTCCACCTTCCTCCGGGTGTTGATGAAGATGACTGCCTGGGGTGATGGTCAGGGTTTCATACAAGTCACAATGTGTGTCCAGCTTCCACTCCTCTCATTCCACGTTGATGTAGAATTGGCAGATACCCTCCAGGGTCAACTCTTCCTTCGTGACAAGAATCCGAATGAGGTCCCTCATGAACTTCTTGGTCACCTCAAGCACATCAGAAGGCATTGTAATGGACAGCAAAACTAGCTGGGTGTTGCTGTTGAGCTTTTGGAATATGTCATAGATCTGGTCCTTGAATCCACGGCTTAACATTTTGTCAGCTTCGTCCAGTACAAACATCTTGATGTATTTGGGAGACAGGTATCTCCGGTTAAGCATATCAAACACACGGCCAGGGGTACCCACAATGATGTGAGGAGCTTCGTCTGCAGTTTCTACACCTCAGCACAGACGTTGGTGCCCCTGATACACGAATGACAGGAGGCACCCATGTAGTCTCCTAGTGCCATGACCACCTTCTGTATCTGCTGAGCCAATTCTCGAGTGGTGCTAGGACCAAGGCCTGGGTGGCTTTTAGATCTAATTCAATCTGCTGCAGAATCGATATGGCAAATGGGGCCATTTTCCCAGCCCCAGATTGGGCTTGAGCAATCACATCATAACCCTTGATACAAGATAGAATGGCTCGCTGCTGGATGGCAGACGGCTTCTCAAAACCATAGGCCACGGAGAAGGGACTCCGAGAGGTTCATGTCATCAAAGCTGTCAACAATCTCATTCCAGTTACTCTTGATGACGCCTTCGGCCTCCATCCCATCGGGGCCATTGTCTCTGGATCAGGAATCCTGGCTTGCAGACATGAGCCTTAGAAACTCTAGGATAGTTTTTTGTTGTCATTTGGTTTTGGTTTTGGTTAAGAGCAAAGGGATCAAAGTATCCTAGTCTCTAGGACCTAGGGACCAGCCTCCCCTTGACTGGGGAAGGAAGATGTTGCCCTTCACAGGGAGGAAGGCCAGGACCTGGGAGGGTCAGAAGCTGGATGGGGTACCTATGATGTCATAGCAGCTCTCTGAGGTTGAGAGTAAGAGCCCTTTTAAGAAAGTAGATAAATCCCAGCTACTCGGGAGGCTGAGGTAGGAGAATCGCTTGAACCTGGGAGGTGGAGGTGGTGGTGAGCCGAGATCGCGCCATTGCACCTCAGTCTGGGCAACAAGTGCGAAACTCTGTCTAAAAAAAAAAAAAAAAAAAAAAAGGAGATAAAAGAGAACAAGCTAAAGTCAGAATTCGACTGGACACTTGGAACTGTCCTTATACACCCTAGTCCTCATTTGACTGTTTCTCTTCTGTTTATGTGCCTTTTAAAAACCTTTTGTATAGCATCCTTCAATAGCTCAGCTGGTACAGCAGAGGACTATAGTCAAAACCTTTTTATTCTGAAATAATTTCAAACTTATAGAAAAGTTGCATTCTTGTCATTATTCTTAGTGACAGAGACCTCCCATATACTCTTTACCAAGATTTATCCATTTCTCACATTTTGACAAATTTGCTTTGTCATTCTCTCTCTAAATGCATTATACTCATTTTTTTTTCTGAATCATGTGAGAGTCAGTGCATATATTATGACCCTTTATCTCTTAATACTATAATGCATATTTCTCAACAACAAGAATATTCTCTTAAATAATCATGGTACAGGTTTAGCCGGGTGTGGTGGTGCATGCCTGTAATCCCAGCTACTTGGGAGGCTGAGGCAGGAGAATCACTTGAACCCTGGAGGTGGAGGTTGCAGTGAGCCGAGATCATGCCACTGCGCTCCAGCCTGAGTGACAGAGTGAGACTCCGTCTCAAAAAAAAAAAAAAAAAAAATCATGGTACAGGCTAGGTAAAGTGGCTCACACTTGCAACCCCAAAGCTTTGAGAGGCTGACGTGGGTCAAGGTATCCCTTGACTCCAGGAGTTCAAAATCAGCCTGGACAACACAGCAAGATCCTGTTTCTATAAAAAAAAAAAAATAAGTTAGCCCAGCATGGTGGCATGCTCCTATAGTCCCAGCTGCTCGGGAGGCGGAGGTGGGAGGATTGCTTGAGCCTAGGAGTTTGAAGCTGCAGTGAGCTATGATTGAGCCACTGCACTCCATCCTGGGCAATAGAGCAAGACCCTGTCTCTATAATTAACAAAATGTATATTATGGTACAATGATCAAATACAGGAAATTTAACATTGACACTATAAAATTCATATTCCACCATTGTCAACTGTCCCAATAACACCTTGATAGCACTTCCTCCCTCCAGTACAAGGCCCAGTTCAGGAGCATGGATTGCATTTTGTTGTCATGCTCTTTGTCTCCTTTGATCTGAAATAGTTCCTCAGCCTTTCTTTGTCATTAATGACACAGACATTAAAAAAAAAAATACAGGCCAGCTATTTTATAGAATGTTCATCAATTTGTGTTTTCCTGGTGTTTCCTCATGACCGGGTTTAAGGTATGCATCTGACCCGAAATACGACATAAATTGTGTTGTGTTCTTTTAAGGGGAAGCCCGACCCAAGCCCTACAGTGTCTACCTGCTCCTTACTGGTGATGTTAATTTAATCAATATCAAACTTGCTCATGATGTTGTCTGATTTCTCCATGATATATAGTTACTATTTTGTAACTTGCGAACTTGTAATGATTTGTACATAATCTGTGGGGAGACATTTTGAGATCATGCAAATAACCCTGCCCAGCTTCATACTTTCCCCACCTAGATTTAGTATTGAGGTAGGAAGCAGGACTTGATTCCAGAGGCAGGGCTTGGACACTGGACCAAATTGAAGACTAGCTAAAACAGGAATGGGGCGGAAGCAGCTTTCCATAAGACACACACCCACAAGTGTGCCATGTCAGTTTACCATCGCCATGGCAACACCTAGGGGTTACCACCCTTTTCCATGGTGATGACCCAAAAGTTACTACCAATTCCCTAGAAATTTCTGCATAAACCACCCTTAATCTACTTGTAATTAAAAGGAGGTGTAAATATGACTGCCAAACTGCCCCAAGCTGCTACTGTCAGCACACTGCCGATGGGGTAGCCCTGCTCTGCAGAGCAGTCACAGAGCTGTAACACTGCCACTTCAATAAGGCTGTTTTCTTCTACCCTACCACCAGCTTGCCCTCTTTCCCGGGTGAAGACACAGACCCTCATGGGCTAAGCCCTACTATGGGGCTTGCCTGCCCAGCATCAGTATCCATTCATGATTTTACCCTAGCCAATTGTTTGTTTGTTTGTTTACTGAGACAGAGTCTTGCTCTGTCACCAAGGCTGGAGTGCAGTGGTGCAGTCTCGGCTCACTGTAACCTCTGCCTCCTGGGCTCAAGTGATTCTCCTGCTTCAGCCTCCCGAGTAGCTGGGACTACAGGCATATGACACCACACCTGGCTAATTTTTTTTTTTTTAAATTTTTAGTAGACATGGGGTTTCACCATATTGGCCAGGCTGGTCTCGAACTCTTGATCTCAAGTCATCCACCCACCTTAGCCTCCCAAAGTGCTGGGATTACAGGTGTGAGCCACTGCACCTGGCCCCTAGCCAATTTTTATCATATTGGTTGCACAATGGCGATTTTCTAACTCCAGCATTCCCTCCATTTTTGTCATTTGGCATTAGACTATTAAAAAGAGCCCTCCCTACTCCTTTTTCATTCATGTGTATTATCAATATGGACTTTGGTTTTATTCAATAGATTATAATTAATTTTGGTTCTTACTTATTTTAATGCTCAAATTATTCCAGTTTTGACCAGAGGGAGCCTCTTTAATCTGGCTTCTATGTCCTTTAAAATATTTGTGTGTGTGTGTGTGTGTGTGTGTGTGTGTGAAGACAGGATCTCACTATGTTGCCCAGGCCAGTCTCCCACTCCTGGCCTTAAGTGATCCTCCCACCTTGGCCTCCTGAAGTGCTGCGACTACAGGCATGAGTCACCCGGCACTTCCATGTCTTTTGACATTACTTTTTTTCTTTTTTCTTTTTCTTTTTTTTTTTTTTTTTGAGACAGAGTCTCGCTCTGTAGCCCAGGCTGGAGTGCAGTGGCACGATCTCAGCTCACTGCAACCTCCACCATCCAGGTTCATGCCATTCTCCTGCCTCAGCCTCCCGAGTAGCTGGGACTACAGGCGCCCACCACCACACCCAGCTAATTTATTGCATTTTTAGTAGAGACGGGGTTTCACCGTGTTAGCCCAGTCTAACCAATTGGGACCAACTGATGGTCCCAATCTCCTGACCTCATGATCCACCCGCCTCGGCCTCCCAAAGTGCTGGGATTACAGGCACGAGCCACTGTGCCCAGCCGACCCACCCTCCTTTCTAGAGTTTTTAAATGTTAAGTGGAGGAACTTGGAGGTTGGGTTTTTGTTTGTTTGTTAGTTTGTTTGTTTTTTGAGACCGAGTTTCGCTCTTGTTGCCCAGGCTGGAGTGCAGTGGCCTAGGCTCACAGCAACCTCCACCTCCTGGGTTCAAGTGATTCTCCTGCCTCAGCCTTCTGGAGAAGCTGGGATTACAGGCATGTGCCACCATGCCTGGCTAATTTTGTATTTTTAGTAGAGACAGGGTTTCTCCATGTTGGTCAGGGTGGTCTCGAACTCCCGACCTCAGATGATCCACCCACCTCGGCCTCCCAAAGTGCTGAGATTTCAGGTGTGAGCCACCGCACCTGGCTGGAGGTTGGGTTTTGTATAAAGATGGCAGTGTTTTCACAACCGTTTATTTAGCATTAGCATTACAAGTTTCATAGAATTATGGCCCGTGGAGGCTGAGGCAGGAGAATTGCTTGAACCCAGGAGACGGAGGTTGCGGTGAGGTGAGATAGTGCCATTGCACTCCAGCCTGGGCAACAAGAGCGAAACTCCGTGTCAAAAAGGTTTTTTTTTTTTTTTTTGAGAGAAAGGATCTTGCTTTGTTACCCTGGCTGGAGTGCAGTGACACAATCATAGCCCACTGCTGCCTCCAACTCCTGGGCTCAAGCTATCCTCCCACCTCAGCCTCCCAAGTAGCTAGGACTATAGCTCAATGCTACCAGGTCCAGCTAACATTTCTTTTTTTTTTTTTTTTTTGAGACGGAGTCTTGCTCTTTTGCCCAGGCTGGAGAGTGCAGTGGCGCTATCTCGGCTCACTGCAAGCTCCGCCTCCTGGGTTCACGCCATTCTCCTGCCTCAGCCTCCTGAGTAGCTGGGACTACAGGCGCCCGCCACCGCACCCGGCTAATTTTTTGTAATTTTAGTAGAGACAGGGTTTCACCGTGTTAGCCAGGATTGTCTTGATCTCCTGACCTCGTGATCCGCCCACCTCGGCCTCCCAAAGTGCCGGGATTACAGGCGTGAGCCACCACGCCTGGCCTGCTAACATTTCTTTATTTAATCCCAACAAATACAATCATTCTGTACTTTCTTTTCTAGGCAATTTTGTCAGCTCCTTAGATCCAGTTTCCACATGTTACAGGGTCCAGTCTGATGACCCACTTTTGAAAATATTCCTGGAGTTCATTTTTAGCAAATTCTCTGGTGCCAACATAATTAGCTCGCACACTTTCTTAATTTGTAGCATGTTATTTTTAGCTTTTCTTATAACAACAGACATTTTAAAGTTAGCTCAGGAGTTGAAGTGTTTTTTTAGTGTCAAATGGAGGTGGTTTGGGTGCTGTCCCCATCTACCAGTGTGAATAGACTTGAGGATTATGTACAGCAGGTATTGACACTGAGATTTTCTCTGGGGGAAGATTTAAACTACAAATTCAATTTCTTTAATAGATAATGTCTATTCAGGGCCGGGCGTGGTGGCTCACACCTGTAATCCAGTACTTTGGGAAGCCGAGGTGGGCAGATCACGAGGTCAGGAGATCGAGACCATCCTGGCTAACATGGTGAAACCCCGTCTCTACTAAAAAATACAAAAAATTAGCCGGGCGTGGTGGCGGGCGCCTGTAGTCCCAGTTACCAGGGAGGCTGAGGCAGGAGAATGGCATGAACCCGGGAGGCAGAGCTTGCAGTGAGCTGAGATCGCGCCATTGCACTCCAGCCTGGGCGAAAGGCAAGACTCCATCTCAAAGAAAAATAAAAAATAAAAAAATAAAGATAATGGCTATTCAGGACTATTTCTTCTTAAGTAAACTTTGGTAGTTTTTGTCTGTTAAGAAATTTGTTTTGGCAGCCGGGCATGGTGGCTCATGCCTGTAATCCCAGAACTTTGGGAAGCTGAGGTGGGTGGATTGCTTTGAGCTCAGAAGTTTGAGACCAGCCTGGGCAACATGGTAAAACGTCATCTTTACCAAAAAAAAAAAAAATATATATATATATATATACACACACACACACACACATACATATATATACATGTATATATATACACATATATACGTATATATATACATATACACATGTATATATATACATATGTACACACACATATATATATACACACGTATATATGTGTATAATTAGCCAGGCTTTGGTGGCTTATGCCTGTAATCCCAGCAATGTGGGAGGCTGAGGCTGGAGAATCACTTGAGCCCAGGAAACAGAGGTTGCAGTGAGCCGAGATCATGCCACTGCACTCCAGCCTAGGTGACAGATGAGATCCTGTTTCAAAAAAAAAAAGAAAGAAAGAAATTTATCTTGGGGACACTGCCTATGAGGTAGCCCTGTTCTACAAGAAGCAGTTAAAAAAAAAAGTCTGTTTCTTTTCTTTCCTTTCTTTTTGAGATGGGGTCTCACTCAGTCTCCCAGGCTGGTCTCAAACTCCTGGGATCAGGCGATTCTTCCATCTCAGCTTCCTGAGTACCTGAGACTACAGGAGCATGCTTCAAGCCTGGCTATTTTTTTTTTTTTTTTTTTTGTAGAAATGGGGTCTTACTTTGTTTCCCAGGCTGGTCTCGAACTTCTGGCCTTAAGCGATCCTCCCGCTTCACTCTCCCAAGAGCTGAGATTACAGGCATGAGCCACCAAACCTGTCCAGAAATTTGTCTACTTCATCTAAGTTTCAGGATTTATTGACATAAACTTGTTTCCTTATTATCCTTTCAGTTCTATAGAACCTATATTGTCACTTTTCTCATTTCTGATATTAATTATTTGTGTTTTCTCCCTTTTTTTTCCTGTTCATTTTAGTGAGAGGTTTATTGCTGTGATGGTTGATTTTCTTTTTTGTAGGGATGATGTGTTTTTTGTTGTTGTTGTTGTTTTTTGAGATGGAGTCTTGCTCTGTTGCCCAGGCTGGAGTGCAGTGGCGTGATCTCGGCTCACTGCAACCTCCGCCTCCTGGGTTCAAGCAATTCCCCAGCCTCTGCCTCCAAAGTAGCTGGGACTACAGGTGCATGCCACCATGCCTGGCTAATTTTTGTATTTTGTTTTAGTAGAGACGGGGTTTCACTGTGTTTGCCAGGTTGGTCTAGAACTTCTGATCTCAAGTGATCTGCCCACCTCAGTCTCCCAAAGTGCTGGGATTATGGGCATGAGCCACTGCGCCTGGCCTGGGATGGTGTTTTGCTATGTTGGCCAGGCTGGGCTCAAATGAACCTCCTGCCTCAGCTTCCCAAAGTGCTGGGATTAGGGACATGAGCCCTCATGTCTGGCCTGTGATGGTTGTTGTTGTATGTCAACTGGCCTAGGTTAGAGAGCTGGTAGACATTATTTCTGGGTGTGTCTGTGAGGCTGTCTCTAGAAGACCTTGCATTTGAATTGGTGTACTGAGGAAAGAAGATCTATCCTTATCAATGTGCAGGCATCATCCAATCACTGAGGGCTCAATAGAACAAAAAGGTGAAGAAAGGGCACATTCTCTCTCTTCTTGAGCAGGGACATCAATCTTATGCCCTTGACACTCACCTGAGGACCCTGGAGGTCCTGGTTCTCAGGCCTTTGGACTCTGGGATGACACCATTTCCTGCCCTGGTTCTCAGGCCTTTGGCCTCAGACTGGGAGCTTTGCCACTGGCTGCCCTAGTTCTCATGCCCTTGGACTCTGATTGAATAACACCCCTAGCTTTCCTGATTCTCCAGCTTGCAGATGGCATATCATGGGAATTCTTGACCTCCATAATTGTGCAAGCCAATTCCCATGATAAATCTCTTACATATTTACATATATCCTAATGGTTCTGTTTCTCTGGAGAATCCTGACTAATATAATTGCAACTGATCTTCTCAAAGAACCAGCCTTGGTTTCACTGGGTGTCTTTATTGTTATCTACTTAATTGATTTCTGCTTTAATCTATTATTTCCTTTATTCTGCTTATTTTGAGTATAATCTCCTTTTCTAGTTTGTTAAGGTGGAAGCTGAGGACATTGGTTTTAGATTTTTCTTCTTTTCTACTATAGGCATTCAGTGCTATAAATTTCTAAGTACTGCTTCAGGTTTTTTTCTTCTTCTTTAAAAATAGTTTTGTTTTTTTTTACATTTTTAGTAGAAACGGGGTTTTACCATGTTGGCCAGGCTGGTCTCGAACCCCTGGGTTCAAGTGATCCACCTGCCTAGGCCTCCCAAAGTGGTGGGATTACAGGTGTGAGCCACCACTCCTGGCCCAACTTCAGTTTTATCCCATAAATTTTATCTCATAAATTTTGATATGTTGTCTTTATTTTCATTTGGTTCAAAATGCTTTTTATTTTCCCTTCCAATTTCTTTGATTTATGGGGTTATTTAGAAGTGTGTTCTTCAGATTCCAAATATTTGGAAACTGTCCAGATATATTTCTGTTATTGTTTGTTTGTTTGTTTTGAGACAGGGTCTCACTCTGTCACTGAGGCTGGAGTGCAGCGGTGTGATTTTGGCTCACTGCAATCTCAACCTCCAGGGCTCAAGCGATTCTCCCACCTCAGCCTCCAGAGTAATTGAGACTACAGGTGTGCACTACCATTCCCAGCTAATTTTAAAAACTCAGCCCTACCTCTACAAAAAATACAAAAATTAGCCAACCATGGTGGTGCATACCTATAGTCAAATTCCTGGGCTCAAGCAATCTGCCTGCCTTGGCCTCCCTAAGTGCCGGGATTACAGGTGTGAGCCACCATGCCCAGCTTCTGTTGTTGAATTCTAATTTAAGCCATTTTGGTCAGAAAACATACTTTGTATAATTTGCATCCTTTTACATTTATTGAGACATGTCTTATTGCCCAGAATGTGCTACAAAATAGGAATATGATATGAAAATCAGATAATGACATTACAAGAAAACTACAAACCAATATCCACCATGATACGGATATAAAAATCCTTAAAACAGTTGTAGCAAATTGGATCTAACAGTATAGAAAAGCATACATCACGACTAAGTGGAGTTTACCCTAGGAATTCAATGTTGGTTTATTTTTTGTTGTTGTTGTTGTTGAGACAGAGTCTCGCTGTCGCCCAGGCTGGAATGCAGTGGCGAGATCTTGGCTCACTGCAAGCTCCGCCTCCCAGGTTCTTGCCATTCTCCTGCCTCAGCCTCCCAAGTAGCTGGGACTACAGGCAGCCGCCACCACGCCCGGCTAATTTTTTGTATTTTTAGTAGAGACAGTTTCACCGTGTTAGCCAGGATGGTCTTGATCTCCTGACCTCGTGATCTGCCCACCTCAGCCTCCCAAAGTGCTGGGATTACAGGCATGAGCCACCGTGCCCAGCCAAATGTTGGTTTAATTTTTAAAAATTAATCAATGTAATTCAATATATTGTAACTCAAAGAAAATGACCAAGGTGAGTCTCAATCATTTTAAGAGGTTTATTTGTCAAGGTTAAGGACACACACAAATACAGAAACACAGGAAAAATCTGTGGTCTGTGCGCTTTTCTGAAGACAGTCTGGGGATCTCAATATTTGAGGGGGAAAGTGTGGATATTGGGGGAAAGAGGAAGAAAGAAAAAAGGGAGGGTAGATAAAAGAGGCAAGCGGTTGTTTTGAGTCTTTGATGAGCGTTTACTGAATACACATTTTACATGCGGGAGGGGTGGAGGGATAGTCAGTTGGATGTTTGTCTCATGCTCAGTGGATCCGCATTTTTACATGAGATAAACATAGGGCAGAGGAAGCAGTCAGGTATGCATTTGTCTCAGATGAGCAGAGGGATGACTTTTTAATTCTGTCCTTTGTCTCATACCTGTGAAGATAAGATAAGCTATCAATGTACATTGTTAGGGTACATTTCAACAGAGCTGTTTTAGGGTAAAGATCTTGGGACCTACAAAGAATTTCCTTGTAGGTAATTGTGAGCAAGGTACGTAGCTTTTTTTTTTTTGAGATGGAGTCTCACTGTTGCCCAGGCTGGAGTGCAGTGGCGCAATCTCGGCTCACTGCAAACTCCGTCTCCCGGGTTCACGCCATTCTCCTGCCTCAGCCTCCCGAGTAGCTGGGACTACAGGTGCCCGCCACCACGCCCGGCTAAATTTTTTTTTTTTTTTTTTTTTGAGATGGAGTCTTGCTCTGTCGCCCAGGCTGGAGTGCAGTGGCGTGATCTCGGCTCACTGCAAGCTCCGCCTCCCGGGTTCATGCCATTCTCCTGCCTCAGCCTCCCGAGTAGCTGGGACTACAGGCGCCCGCTGCTACGCCCGGCTAATTTTTTGTATTTCTAGTAGAGACGGGGTTTCACCATGTTAGCCAGGATGGTCTCGATCTCCTGACCTCGTGATCCGCCCGCCTCGGCCTCCCAGAGTGCTGGGATTACAGGCGTGAGCCACCGCGCCCGGCAATTTTTTGTATTTTTTTTAGTAGAGACGGGATTTCACTGTGTTAGCCAGAATGGTCTCGATCTCCTGACCTCATGATCCGCCCGCCTCAGCCTCCCAAAGTGTTGAGATTACAGGCATGAGCCACTGCGCCCAGCCTTGGCATATTCTTAAAAATTAATTAATTAATTTTGTTTTTGGAGACAAGGTCTCACTCTGTCACCCAGGCTGGAGTGCAGTGGTGCTATCATAGCTCACTGCAGCCTCAGAATCCTGGTCTCAAGCAGTTCTCCTGCCTCAGCCTTCTAAGTGGCTGGGACTACAGATGTGGCCACCACACCTGGCTAATTTTTTTATTTTTGGTAGAGATGAGCTCTTGCTATGTTGGCCAGGCTTATGTATTTTTAAAGAAGTCATGGCTGGGCGCGGTGGCTCATGCCTGTAATCCCAGCACTTTGGGAGGCCAAGGTGGGCGGATCATGAGGTCAGGAGATCGAGACCATCCTGGCTAACATGGTGAAACCCCGTCTCCACTAAAAATACAAAAAATTTGCCGGGCGTGGTGGCGGGTGCCTGTAGTCCCAGCTACTCGGGAGGCTGAGGCGGGAGAATGGCGTGAACCCGGAAGGTGGAGCTTGCGGTGAGCCGAGATCACGCCACTGCACTCCAGCCTGGACGACAGAGTGAGACTCCATCTCAAAAACAAAAACAAAAAAACAAAACAAAACAAAAAACCAACAACAAAAAGAGAAGTCATGAACAGCATTATTACATTGGTATATCATACTGGTCTTGTTGCTGTCACTTACATTTAAGTGGCTTTCCACCTTTCCTCCCTTCTCCCACAGTCTGGCTACACAGTGCATCCTTGAACCGTTAGCCCACCGGAGCAACATGCTTATTCCATCCACATCCCTAATACCATGCATTCCCAAGGTCAAAGTTCTGGTCCACAACCCTTCCCTATTGCAAGTCCCCTGCTTGCAAAAGACCACACAGTAAACCAAGCCTCCCAGGATGGCTAGCTCCAGTGGGATGATGGAAAGCAGAAGCTTGTTGGTTGTCACTTTTCTGGACTTAGAAGGGAGAATCTTTCGACTTTTGCACAAGTTTTCACTTGTGTTTCCCAGTGTACTCTTGGTACGTTCTCATTGGTCCCGTTGGTTCCCCAGCTCTTCTGAGATTCCTGAGCCAATCTGGTCAGTCTCTTGGGTGGCCCGGCCCAGGCTTTTGGTGCCTTGGAGAAGCATTGCCCTTTGAGACTGTAGCCTATTCATATGCTCATTCTCTACAGCATATGTGCCATATTTCATGTGTCCTCGGTCCCCAGGCGTGGCTGCAAAGGTGTACTTCTTGCCTCCAGATGGAGTTGGGCAAGGTCCTTCTGATAGTCTCGAAGCTTAGACATCATGGGGTTATGGAAAGATAGGGGTGCATAATGTAGTTCCTCCTCCATCTGTGCTAGCATTTTGTTTGCTTCCTGTTGCTTTTCATCAGAATCTCTGATCAACTTCTCCTGGGTCCCTGCCACACCCAGCAGCCACTAGTGCACCCCTTGGAGGCACATCTCGTGCAGCTGCTCAAAATGCTCCAAGGAGGTGGCAGAGAGAGGCATGGTGTAGGCGGTGCTTCAGCAGCGCCCACCAAGATTCTGGGCGCTGGGCCCTCTCCTAGCTTGACAGTCAGCAGCCACAGCCTGTAGCCATCCCCACCACTGATGCCTAATTTCGTTTGTGTGAAATATCCAGAATAGGCCACGCATGGTGGCTCATGCCTGTAATCCCAGCACTTTGGGAGGCTGAGGTGGGCAGATCACTTGAGCCCAGGAGTTTGAGACCAGCTTGGCAACATGGCAAAACCCCATCTCTACAAAAATAAATTTTAAGCACAAAATCTAGCTGGGTGTGGTGGTGTGCACCTGTGGTCTCAGCTACTCAGGAGACTGAGGTAGGAGGATCTCTTGTGCGAGGAGTTCAATGTTGCAGTGAGCTATGATGGCACCACTGCACCCAGAAACCACTGTCTGGGTGACAGAATGAGACCCTGTCTGAAAAAAACAGAAAAAAGAAAAAGAAAAGAAATATCCAGAAAGTAAATCAGTGGTTGCCCAAGGCTGGGAGGTTTTCGGGACATGGAAAGTGACTACTAGTAGGTATGAGATTTTGGGGGCCAGTGATGAAAATGTGCTAACTGTGGTGATGGTTGCACAAATCTGAATATACTAACATTATTGATTTGCATACTTTAAGTGGGCAAATTGTATGATATGTTGAATTATATTTGAATAAAGCTGACTAAACCCTTTATATAAATTTGAAAGGTACAATAAAGCACTATATTTTCAAGAATCCATACAGATTTGTCATGTGTTAGAGTGGGTCCATCTGATGAGAGGGGAAATAACAGGAAGGCTTGGGTACTGGAGTAAATAACCCATATTAAAATATGAGAGGCCCCTTTGCAGACCTATGATCAACATTTGAGTGAATGTGAGGTGAAGAACCTCAACAGTGGGGACAGGCAACTCTTTGGAGAAGTGTGGCTGTGACAGGGAGCTGAGAAGTGGGACAGCAGCCTGATGCAGCTGTGAGTGAGGAGAGGCACAGTTAGACACGGGGAGAGCAGACTAGGAGCATAGCTGGCTGCTGTTGGGAGCAATCTAGTAGAAGGGAGAATGGAGGGATGGTGCCGGAGCTGCTGATATCATTGAGTGAGATGGTAGGAGGAGAGGGAAGAGGGCCAATTCCTTCAGTTAACAGGAAGGAATTGGGGCAGAGGAGAGCTGCTGGGGAGTTCTGTGGGCTTGGAGAGGGACGATGGGAGAAGAGAGAATGAATGAAGTAGTTCCTTTGAAGAATGGAAAGGAAATCCTGGCCAGGCATGGTGGCTCATGCCTATAATTCCAACACTTTGGGAGGCTGAGGTGGGTGGATCACCTGAGGTCAGGAGTTCAAGACCAGCCTGGCCAATGTGGTGAAAACCTGTCTCTACTAAAAATACAAAAATTAGCCGGACGTGGTGACATGCAACTGTAGTCCCAGCTATTCGGCAGGCTGAGGCATGAGAATCGCTTGAATCCAGAAGGCGGAGGTTGCAGTGAGCCAAGATTGCACCACTGCACTCTAGCCTGGGAGACAGAGCAAGACTCTGTCAAAAAAAAAAAAAAAAAGAAAGAAAGAAAGAAAGAAAGAAAGAAAGAAACAAAGAAAAAAAAGGAAATCCTGCATGCAGATTAAGATTAGGGTCGTTGGACTTTGCTGAAATGCCCATTTGAAGCCTGTGTTGTAGAACGGTGGAGTGTGTGTTATGGAAGAGGGGCTCCGCATGGTAGAGTATGAGAGGAGCATGGATAGTGAGGTGTGGGGTGTTACAGAGGTCACAGACACCAGACAGCACAGATTCGGGAGGGGACCATAGGACAGCAGAGCGAGTGCTACAAGGGTCCCAGGACAGGCAAGGTGATTTAAAGAAGAGAAAACACTGGGCAAAATCAAAGGGATGAAGGGAAGGTGGCTGGAACAAGCAGTTGGGTGCAGTCTGGTGACACACAGGGGACAACACTCGCAGACTGTAGACAGGAAGAAAGGTGGCTCCCAGCAGGGGAGGAAAGTCCTGCTTGGCAGCAGCCTCGCCACCTACCGCCACCCTAGGTACTTCCTGAACCACAGCCCTCTGACGCCTGAGGATCCTGAAGGGAGGGCTGTGTGGGCACAAAGCTAATAATAAAAGGGTGTCCAAAGACGAAGGAGTCCTGAGGCCACGCACAGATGGCAATTTCTGGTCTGACCCACCTTTACTAATCTTCAGGTGAGCCCAGTGGTACTGTCCTGCCTGGAGTGCCTTCGGGTCCCCGCCGGTGCCTCCTCCTTAGACACGGCCGGGTTCATTAGGGATGCACCCATGGGCGTTTCGGTGGAGGAGGTGCCTGGATGGAGCTCAGTCGTGTACAAGTCTCAGTACCGTGAACTAGTAGGAAGACTAAACATAAAACTAGGAGATAATTCCCTGACATTGGGTTAATTTCCTTACCATAAAAAGAATGTATAATTTTGGGCTGGGCGCGGTGACTCATGCATGTAATCCCAGAATTTTGAGAGGCTGAGGCAGGCAGATCACTTGAGTCCAGGAGTTCAAGACCAGCCTGGCCAACACAGTGAAATCCCATTTCTATTAAAAATAGAAAAAATTAGCCAGGTGCAGTGGGGCACACCTGTAACGCCAGCTACTCGGGAGGCAGAGGCATGAGAATCTCTTGAGTGGGAGGTTGCAGTGAGCTGAGATCGCACTCCTATACTCCAGCCTGGATGACAGAGCAAGATTTTGTCTCAAAAAAAAAAAAAGAAAAAAAAAATAAGAAAGAAAAGAAAGTATAATTTTGAAGAAGAAAAAGGAAAAAAAGGAGGAGGAGAAAGAGAGCTTGGTTTGGCGTATGCTAAAGCAGTGATCCCTAGATCAGCAGCAAGGGCTTGCCCTGCAAACTTGTTAGAAATGCACATTCTCAGGCTTGACCCCAGACTTAATGAATCAGAAACTCTGTATTAACAAACCCCGAAGGTAGTTCTAATGCATGATGGAGTTTGAGAACTACAGTTCTAAGGCAATTTCCACTCTTTTCCACCCTCATCTCCAAACACTTAGCCATGTTGCTGCTGGAGCCAGGCTGCAGGGTGCCAAGTAAAGGCTTAACTTAGGGTTAGAGGGGGAAAGTCCTGGTATGGAGACCTGGTGAGGAGCTTCCTCACTCTCACTGCATATAGACCAGCTTTGAAGCACCCAGAGCAGAGAGATCAGGACCATAGGAACACTGGAAGAATGTGACTCAGACAGCCTTGGCCCCGCAGGGATGCAGGTATGATAGCTGGTTTCCCTGCCCACCAGAAAGCACAGTAGCCAGTGAAAGAGACACATGATAACTTAAACTATTAGGAGCACTTATGGAGATTCAAGTAGTATGGAAAAAAAAAAGAGGAAGAAGAAAAGAAAGAAAAAAAGGAAAAAGAAAGAAACAACTTTCTGGAACTAAAAAAAACAACATTTTCAACAACAAAAAAATTAGTATATGTATTGAAAGACAGAATAGTCACTGCTGAGACTCAAATTAGTGGCTTGGAAGAACAAGTGGAAATAATATTTCAAAGCATGAAGCAAATACTATGAAGAGATGGAAATAATGAGGAAAATATGATTCTTGGAGAATAGATCCAGTAGTCCTAAAATTCAACTATATTAGTTCCAAAAGGGGGAAAAGGAATAGACGGAGGAGAGGCAGTAAAGAATAGAAGAAAATTTTGCTGATGTGAAGAAATATCTGAGCTTGAAGACTGAAAGGAAACAGGAAGATACAACAAGAAAAGACATACACACAGGCATGAAACTCCCAAACTTCAAGGTTAAAGAAAAACATTTTCAAGTTTTTAGACAGAAAGAGCAAGTTATCTACAAAAGGAAACAAATCACATTGGTATGGGACTTTTCATCTGCAACACTGGAAGCTCAAAGTGGGAAAACTGAGAGAAATAAATGCCTACACCGGAATCTATCTATCTATCTTTCTTTCTTTCTTTCTTTCTTTCTTTCTTTCTTTCTTTCTTTCTTTCTTTCTTCTTTCTTTCTTTCTTCTTTTTTTTCTTCTTCTTTTTTTTTTTGAGATGGAGTCTCAATCTGTTGCCCAGGTTGGAGTGTGGTGGCGCAATCTTGGCTCACTGCAACCTTCGCCTCCTGGGTTCAAGTGATTCTCCTGCCTCAGCTTTCTGAGTAGCCGAGATTACAGGCACGCGCCACCACTCCCGGCTAATTTTTGTATTTTTAGTAGAGACGGGGTTTCACCATGTTGGTCAGGCTGGTCTCAAACTCCTGACCTTGTGATCCACCTGCCTCAACCTCCCAAAGTGCTGGGATTACAGGCGTGAGCCACTGCGCCCGGCCAGGAGTCTTTTATTTATTTTTATTTTTATTTTTTTGAGACTGAGTCTTCTTCTGTCACCCAGGCTGGAGTGCAGTGGCGCAATCTCAACTCACTGCAACCTCCACCTCCCAGGTTTAAGCGATTCTCCTGCCTCAGCCTCACGAGTAGCTGGGACTACAGGCACCTGCCATGACGCCTGGCTAATTTTTGTATTTTTAGTAGAGATGGGGTTTCACCATGTTGGCCAGGTTGGTCTCGAACTCCTGACCTCAAGTGATCCACCCACCTTGGCCTCCCAAAGTGCTGGGATTACAGGTGTGAGTCACTGCACCCAGCCTTACGCAGGAATCTCATACCCAGCTGAGAAAACTTTCACCTGTCAAGGCAAAAGTTATATATTTGGAGATCCAAAGGATTCAGAGAGTATATCAATCTCATACCTCACCTGAAAGAATGGTTTGGTAACAGAACAGAGAAATCAAGATAGAAGAAGGTGGAGAGAATAAAGAACAAGTAGTGAGCAGCAAACTTCTTAGAAAGAAAAATATTATACAGCTAAATGTTCATGGAGCTTGATAGCCATCTAATCGTATCTACAACCAAAAGTACCATCCTATCTCAGAAAAACCTAGGAGTTGGAAGCAGAGTGAGAGAGGTAAGAAAAAGTATTCTAAATGTCTCTTATTGGTAGAAGTGCAGGACATGAAACATCTTAATGGAATACATAATTGGCATATTTTCAAATAATCATAATGTGTGTTTTATTATTATTGCTGGAAGGGAAGGTAACTAACAAGAGAATGGAAAAATATAGTAGAACATCCAAAATAACAATGGGATAGGGGAAATGAAATGAATAGCAACATGAGCTAAAAAGCTAAATCATGGGATGAGTAAAGAACATACAATAAGATAACAGAAATGAAATAAAAATGTACCATTCATTCCACTTGTGGAATCATAATTTATTCAAAAGAAGGCATAAAAAGAGGGAGAAAAGAGTCTGGGCGCGATGGCTCACGCCTATAATCCCAGCACTTTGGGAGGCCGAGGCAGGTGGATCATGAGGTCAGGAGTTCGAGACCAGCCTGACCAACATGGTGAAACCCCGTCTCTACTAAAAATACAAAAATTAGCTGGGCGTGGTAGTGGGCACCTGTAGTCCCAGCTACTCTGGAGTCTGAGGGAGGAGAATTGCTTGAACCCAGGAGGTGGAGGTTGCAGTGAGCCGAGATCACACCACTGCATTCCAGCCTGGGTGACAGAGTGAGACTCCGTCTCAAAAAAATAAATAAATAAAAACAAATAAATAAAAGTGACAAAATAGACCTATATTTATTGACATAAAAAGATGTCTTATGCCGGGCACAGTGGCTCACACCTGTAATCCCAGCACTTTGGGAGGCTGAGATGGGCGGATCACGAGGTCAGGAGATTGAGACCATCCTGGCTAACACAGTGAAACCCCGTCTTACTGAAAATACAAAAAAAAAAAATTAGCCCGGTGTGGTGGCGGGCGCCTGTGGTCCCAGCTACTCGGGAGGCTGAGGCAGAAGAATGGTGTGAACCTGGGAGGCGGAGCTTGTAGTGAGTCGAGATCGCACCACTGCACTCCAGCCTGGGTGACAGAGCGAGACTCCATCTCAAAAAAAAAAAAAAAAAAAAAAAAAAAAAAAAAAGATGTCTTATACATACTGTTGAAATGTTAAAAAAAAAAAAAAAAGAAATACCCCATCTCTCTCTCTTAGGGACCCTGGATTTTTTGGTCCTCAGCACCCCTGAGACTAATGTTCCCCACTTTTCTTACACAGATGTCTCCCCAGAACCATATCAGGCAGGGAATCAGTGTTGGGAGGGCAGACCACACAGTCTGGTTTCTGAAACAGTTTTGAACAGAAGTATTTTGACCTTCTGTCTCCTTCAGTCAGGACACTCCTAATTTTAATGGCCTTTTTATAGTTGTAGAAACTGGGGTTCACGAAATTAAAAGCTTCGCTTCAGGTCTATACAAGGCATTCGTCTCCTGGGTCTGCTAAAGGAAAGGAGGCTTGCTACGTGTCCTCTCAAAATGTGCTAGGGCATGCCAGGAGCAGAAGGATTAAAGGGGCTAGAAAATTCAATATGAGCTGGAGAAGAGGTGGAAGAAGGGTCAGGTTTCTGGGAGATGGGGGTGGCATAGAGAAGGTAAGGCAGGCGGCATCCAAGATTCTCACCCATCCTACCACAAAGTCTTGCCTCTGCAGACACAACTCTACAAAAATCCAAGTGAGCCTTCAACAAATGATGAATGAATGAATGAATAAATGAATGAATAAAAAGGGAGACAAAGTTTATTGCTGTATTGGAAGGAATACAAAGTCAAGAACCAAACCCTTTTCAAACCTTGGTGGCCCCAGTTCCTCTGAGTTCCCCCACATTCATCAAATCCATAAGGTACCCCAAGTCTCCCTAAGACAGTCATGGAGTAGGGGGGTATCCTGTACCCAGCCCATGGGGATAGGGACTGAAGAGTCACCCTGGTCACCCCCATGCTGAGGTCTGTGCTCAGTTACCCACAAGTCTGCAGATCTCAGTCCTTGCACATTCCTTGGTGGGGTCTTGTGTGCAGGTTGCCTTGACTCAGAGCCAAATTTGGATGCAGACAGGAGTCCCGGTCACAGGTTTTGCAGGCAGAGAACTTGATGGTGTCATCTGGGCAGGTAGCGTCATCTGTCCTGACCTCTAGGTATGGCAGGACCAAGATCGAGGCGTCACCAGCCCCCAGAAGGTTGTCTGAGCCAGAGAAGAATAAGTTGTGAATGAGATCATTCCTGGTGACTCAACCCATGCATCCAAGACGTGACAGTCCATCACCCCCAAGCCAGGCCCTGGTGCCTGACTGTGGCTGGTGAGTTGGGGAACAAGGAGGGACTGGCTGTTGGTCTGTGTGTCCTCATGGATGGGGAGCTGGATGAGGGACGTGGTCTCTTACCTGGGGTAAGGGGCAGTGCCGCCGTGCATACCACTCCTGGCAGTACAGGCTGACCTGGATTCCCTGGCCTAGAAACAGCATGGTCCACATCAGCACGTTCCATGCTGGGCCGGTGCGCTGGTCATGCATCATGAAGTTCAACATTCCTGGTGCAGGAGGAAAGGTTGTCATTCCAGCTCCAGGAGTGCCTTGTCTCCCTGGCTTCCCTCCCATTCCAGGGTATTGGGAAGAGATGGAACAAGAAGGCCCCATTGGAGAAGATCTTGAACTCAGGTGCAGAAATTCGTAGAGGTCTAAAGTGGCCCATGTAAAACTAGGATTCTTTAGTTTGCACTTCAGTATCCTGAATCTCATACTGAGCCTCTCAACCTCATCCCAGTTTCCTCCTCTTTGTCTTCCTCCATGAGTGATCTATTCAAATGTTCTTCTCCAACCAGAAACCTCCTCCCACTTGTCCCAGGATACAGCTCGGCTGCCTCCCAGTGCTGCCTCCCTCCCTGCTTTCCAAGTCCCCCACCGACTCCACCTCTCAGTCTCAGCAGCCTCGCCTTCAGTCCTGGGGGCGAGGCCTCCCACCATCAGTCTGGGATCTCCAAGAGCAGGACCCAGGCCTCCCTCTGGATGGCTCCCCTCCAGTGGCACAGAGGCCAGCTCACCTCCAATGACAAGGAAGAGTATCAGCATGACGGGATAGAAGAACCCCAGGACGAAGCAGAAGATATACTCATGGGCCACTGCGGAGACCAGGAACACACCCAGCACGGCTGCCCCTCGGGCCCGGGCACCAAGGAGCTGGCGGGGTGAGGAAGGGGGTGAAGAGCGAGTTTCCCTGAGCTACTCCACAAAGAGCCCCCACCTTAGGAAGCCAGGGGGAGTGTGGTGCAGTGGAAAGAATATGGGATCTGAGGTCAGAAGGGGTGACATCAATCTTATTTAAGAGCATGCTGGCTGGGCACGGTCACTTACGTCTGTAATCCCAGCACTTTGGGAGGCCGAGGCAGGCAGATCACGAGGTCAGGAGTTCAAGACCAGCCTGGCCAATATGGTGAAACCTCGTCTCTACTAAAAATACAAAAATTAGCTGAGCATGGTGGCATTCGCCTGTAGTCCCAGCTACTCAAAAGGCTGAGGCAGGAGAATCGCTTGAACCCAGGAGGCAGAGGTTGCAGGTGAACCAAGATTGTGCCACTGCACTCCAGCCTGGGCAACAGGGCGAGACTCTATCTCAAAAAAAAAAAAAAAAAAAAAAAAAAAAAAAGAGCATGCTGCTATCCCATTGGGACTTAGGTGCCATTTTAAAATGCAGATATAATAATACTTATTTCTCAGGGTTACTGTGCTGATTAAATGTACGTAAAAACCCTTGGTAGCTGAAAATTGCTATGTGCATGTTCCTTAGAAGGCTAAGGTGGGAAACAATGCCCTGAGGACAGGGTGGAATTAAGGATAAAGATGGAAGAAAGTTAAGACTGCAAGGACTTTTTACCCATTGGGTTGGGTAAAATGAGAAAATGAGGACAGATGAAATCAAAAGGGCCCTTAGGCCTGGAAAAGGTGAGTGGTGTAGTTGCCACACTGTAGCAGGAGGGAAGGAGAGGGAAGGAAGGAGAGCCTCCATTAACTGTGGGAGCTGAAGGGGTCTGCAGGGCCCATACCCGCAGCCCATCCTGATACACGTAGCTGTACAGCCAGTCATGGACCACCACGTTCCAAGTGCGGTAGTAGTTGGAGAAGGACGTTGAGTTCCACCAGTCCTGGAGAAGGTGGGGTCAGAGTGGGGGAAAGGAGGTAAGCAAGCATCTGGGTTCCAGCTCCTCCCCACTGCTCCCTCTGCCTGCACCCTATCCCAGTGTTCCAGAAAGGCTGGCTCCTGGCAGAACAGGGACAGCAGACACCCTCCCAGCTCCCTCCTCAGGTCACGGAGGCCCTGTCCTCCCTCCTACTCCCTCTCTCAGGAGAAGATTCTGTAGTACCATGCACACAAAACAGTTAGCCCTGGCTTGTCAGGAGGTGGAGGGGTGGCATTATAACCACATCTAGAGGACTGCATTTCTTATTATGGGAGGTGAACAGTATGGCTGAAGTGACACCCAACCTGGCCACCATCTTCCCCAGATCCCTCCCTAACCCTCTCTGCCTCCAGCTTCCAACTGGCCTAGGTCCAGGCCCCACCCGGTAGAACATCCTGTCTCCAAATCGTAGCATCTCGGCAAAGGCGTTGAGCCAGCAATGGAGGAAGGCAAAGAAGATGAGTAGCAGCATGAAGATGCCTGGTGGATAGGGACAAGAGGCTGCAGGTCAGGCTGGCCCACATGGACCCACAGGCAGCCCTGATATGGATTCTGAGGAGCCCCTGCCCAGAAACCAGGGCCCCAACTCTTACCATTTATTTATTGGTAATTCACAAATTTATGCATTCCTTTTTTTTTTTTTTTTTTTTTGAGACAGGCTGGACTGCAGTGGTGTGATCATAGCTCACTGCAGCCTCAAACTCCTGGACTCAAGCGATCCTCCCACCTCAGCCTCCCAAGTAGCTGGAACTACAGACGTGAGCCACCACTCCCAGCTAATTTATTATTATTATTATTATTATTATTATTATTATTATTTTGAGACGGAGTCTCACTCTCTCTCCCAGTCTGGAGTGCAGTGGCGTGATCTCAGCTCACTGCAAGCTCCGCCTCCTGGGTTCATGCCATTCTCCTGCCTCAGGCGCCTGCCACCACGCCTGGCTAATTTTTTGTATTTTTAGTAGAGACGGGGTTTCACTGTGTTAGCCAGGATGGTCTTGATCTCCTGACCTCGTGATCCACCCGCCTTGGCCTCCCAAAGTTCTGGGATTACAGGCGTGAGCCACCACGCCCGGCTATTTTTAAATTTTTTGTAGAGATGAGATCTCACTATATTGTCCAGTCTAGTCTCGAGCTCTTGGCCTCAAGCAGTCCTCCTCCTTTGGCCTCCCAAAGTGTTGGGATTACAGGTGTGAGCCACTGTGCCCGGCCTTATGCATTCATTTATTCATCCATTTGTTCATGTACATTTACTTGGCATCACTTTGTGCCAGATGCTGGGGATAGAGATGAATCTCAAAGGGCCATTGGGAGTTCACAGAGTAATTGAAATGAGACACACACAGAGACAGAGACAGAAAGATGTCCAACCATATGTCCAGGGCAAATGTAATGGGAGCTAAGTATGGTGGCATTGATATGCCTGGGAGTACAGATAAACAGGTGGGTCATGGTAATTGATGGCTACAAAAGGAAGGCTTCCCACAGGAGGGGGCATCTCAGCCATGGGCCTCCAAGAAGCAACTAGATTCCATGGCTGAAAATTACGAAAGGGTATTTCAAGCTGAGGGGCCAGTATGGGCAAAGGCCTGGAGGCATGGAAGTACATATCTTTCAGGGCTTGTGGTAGGATGAGAAGATAGGCTGGGGCTGCATGAGAAGGAGCCTTGGATGACACATCAAGGGTTCAAATCTGATCCGAAAGTGCCAGCATTGACTTATCACTAGAGTTTTTGAAGGAGGGTAGGGAATGATTAGTTGTAGTAGGAAAGTTTGCCTGGGCAGCAGTGGTAGGGGTAGATGGGAGAGGAAAGATCTGGGTGCCAGGGAGATGAGTTAGGAGGCTGATGTGGAAGGGGAGCAGATGGTCTGAACTGAGACCATGTCAATGGCCCTACAGGAGGAGACAGACGTGAGGGGAGACTCAGAAGGAGAACGTGTTGAAACCGAGGGAAGGTAACTAGCAAGGCCTTCCCTGATTAGCCTTCCCCAGGGCACAGCTGCTCTAGCCCTACCTTAGTTGGCTCACCTGGCAACGTGGCATGCAGGATAGAGAGCACCAAGGCACGGGTGCTGAAGGGCTCTCGGCTCATGTTGGCAAAGACAGGAACACAGAGGCGGCCCAGGATGAAGCAGGCATAGAGCACACATCCAAGGGCCTAGAGGGGGCATGGGGACACATAACTGGAGAGGGACGCTGGCAGCTGCTGGTGGCATTGGACCTCTGGCCCAGCACTGGCCTTCTTTTCCCTTGGCATCACCCTCCCACTGCCTTCCCAGGCCTCCCAGAAATGTCCCCTCTCCACCACCATGAGTCACAGGTCCACCCTTCTACCCTATCTTCTCACCTGGGCAAAGTTCTTGGCCACATAATTCCACCTGACATAGGGCGTCCTGCAGCGGCAATGGGGACAATATGTTTCTCATTCTTTCATGTTGTTCTCTGTTCAGCCTGGGCATGGGTTCTGGGGCCCTCTCTCCGCAGTTCCCTTAATTGCTCAGGCCTGGGAGGATTATCTAGGGTGGTGGGGTCTAGGATACTTTGAACTTTCCATAACAGAGATGACAAGTGAGTTTTAAGCATGGATGTCGACAAGGGTGTGTAGGATGGGTAGGATTTTCAGTACTAAAATCAGGACAGTCCTGGGTAGACCAGGAAAGTGGGTTGCCCTAGTGTCATCATAGGCCGGGCAAGAAGACAGCGTAGTCTACCAGTCACCTATTTGTCGTCTTTATTATGAGATGCTTCCTGAGAAAGTGGCCAGTGCCTGAGGTGAGCCTGAGGACCTCAGGGAGGGGAGAGTAGAAGGGCAAGTTTCCTGATGGGCCTGGACATTTGGTGAAGGAGTACAGGGTCTTACCTGGGGTAAGTCTCCCTGTAGATGAGTGTTGGGCAGAAGAGGAAGTAGAGGTAGCTGGAGAAACTGGGGGCCTGGATCCCCTCACCTGGGGAGGAATGAGAGGGGTGGATTAGTAAGGGGAAGGGCAGAGGACAGACGTGAGGGGGCTGCTGGGGAAGGGTGGTGGGATTGGTGAGTGGAGAAATGGATAGGATGGGGGTGGGGGATAAGCAAGGAGCTGGATGTAGGACCTGGATGGGGGCTAGGGGAGCTAAGCTGGGCAGGAGCGGAACTGGCTCTTTAACACCATCTCTTCTGCTTTCATTTCAGGCACCCTATCTTCCAGTGCAGGGCCTGCTGTGGCCAGAGCTTCATTTGGTACCCACACGTTCGACAACCCATTCTCCTTCCCCTTCTGTCTGGACTTCCTAATACAGGCACATCTTATTTTACTGCACTTCCCAGATATTGCCTCTTTTACAAATTGAAAGTTTGTGGCAACCCTGCAAGAGATAAGGCTATCAGTGCCACTTTTTCCAATGGCAAGTGCTCACTTCATGCCACTGTGTCACGTTTTGGCAATTCCTGAAATATTTCTAACTTTCTTCTTATTATTATATGTGGTATGGTGCACAGGCATAGAGCACACAGCCCAGGACCTGGAGGGGGTGTGGGGACACATAACTGGAGAGGGACACTGGCAGCTGCTAGTGGCATTGGACCTCTGGCCCAGCACTGGCCTCCTCTTCCCTTGGCACCACCCTCCCACTGCCTCCTCAGGCCTCCCAGAAATGTCCCCTCTCCACCACCACGAGTCACAGGTCCACCCTTCTACCTCTTCTTCTCACCTCGGCAAAAATCACTGTGACCAGTGATTTTTAATGTTACTATTGTAATTGTCTTAGGGCATCATGAAACACACCCAAATAAGACAGCAAACTTAACTGACAAATTCTGTGTGTGTTCTGACTACTCCACTGACCGGCCATTCTCCCATCTCTTCTGTTCTCCTCGAGCCTTCTTATTCTCTGAGATACAACGATATTGAAATTAGGGAACAGGCTCAGTGGCTCACTCCTGTAATCCCAACACTTTGGGAGGCCAAGGCAGGAGGATTGCTTAAGCCCAGGAGTTCAAGACCAGCCTGGGCAAGATAGCAAGACCTTGTCTCTAAAAAAAAAAAAAAAAAAAAAAAAAAAAAAAATTGGCTGGGCGTGGTGGCTCATGCCTGTAATCCCAGCACTTTCGGAGGCCGAGGTGGGTGGATCACTGGAGGTCAGGAGTTCGAGACCACCCTGGCCAACATGGTGAAACCCTGTCTCTACTAAAAGTACAAAAAAGTTAGCTGGGTGTGGTGATGCACACCTGTAATCCCAGCTACTCAGGAGGCTGAGGCATGAGAATCGCTTGAACCCAGAAGGTGGAGGCTGCAGTGAGCCAAGATTGTGCCATTGCACTCCAGCCTGGGAAACAGGGCAATACTCCATCTCAAAAAAAAAAAAAAAAAAATTGAAATTAGGCCAATTAATAACCTTGAAATGGTCTTTAAGTGTTCAAGTGAGTGAAAGAAAGAGTCGCATGTCTCTCACTTTTTTTTTTTTTTGAGATGGGATCTCAGTCTGTTGCCCAGGCTGGAGTGCAGTGACACAGTCATGGCTCACTGCAGCCTCCACCTCCCAGACTCAAGTAATCTTCCCACCTCAGCCTTCCACACAGCTGGGACCACAGGCATTAGCCACCACACCTGGCTAATTTAAAAGAGTTTTTTGAAGTGAGACCCCATCTCACTAGGTTGCTCAGGCTGGTCTTGAACTCCTGGGCTCAAATGATCCTCCCGTCTCAGTGTCCCAGAGTGCTGGGATTACCTGTGTGAGCCACTGTGCTCATCCTGCAGCTGGTGACTTTAAGGGCTTTTGTTAAGGGCTAATGCAGCTGGTGACTTTAAGTTGGAGCCAGTGCCAACTTGTCATTCCAAAAATTCTAGGGCCCTTAAGAATAATGCTAAGTATACTCTGCCTGTGCTCTATAAATGGAACAACAAAGCCTGGGTGACAAGCTGGGCCTGGAAATAGGAAATAGGAAAGTGCCAGAAGTCCTGGGTAACAGAGGTGCCATCTGTCAGAGGCAGAGGCTGAGAATGCCTAACGATGAAGGCCTACAGAGCCCAGCTGGACGCCAGGGCTGTGCCTAGTGGGCAACCCGGGCTTAGGAAGGCAGGGCTTTTATCGGGATCCTGCACCTACTGGCTTCATTCAGTCAGCCAAGAGGACTGAATTCACAACCGGGCAAGATTAAGGCCTCACCTCGTCTGGCACGAAGGGTCCCAGGCGCAGCCTCTCTCAGGAAGGAGTAGCTTTTCATCAGGAACCTAACCTGTGGCAGAGTGGAAGGGAGGCCAAGTTGCTGTGTGGTATTAAGCAAATCGCTTAACCTCTCTGTGCTCTGGGTTACCTCTGAGAGGCAGGCAGAGTGTAAGATCTGTCTGGTCAGAGCCCATACGTTTTTTGTTGGATGGCTGTATAGCCTAACATATGCTGGGGTGAATGAAGGCTGCTGGGATAAGAGGCCAGAGCGGAGTCTTCCAGTCAACCTCCTGTGATGGCGGTGTCACAGTGTTTGCCTTCCAGCCTGCAGGTTCCCCAAATCCGTGGTAATGGACTCCGCCTGGTAACTAGCTCCGCCCCTGCCAATGCCGTCTCCAGCGCCCTCCCTCTCCTGGGCCCCGCCCCCTCTTTGAGGGACTCCCCTCTCTGCTGAGATGGCCCCACCCGCCCGTTCCTTTCTGTCCCTCGGCAGGGCTCGGCCCTCACCTGCTCGAAGACCAGAACGCAACGGGAGGCCGGTGGGAGCTGATGCTCCACGGCCACGTGGACCGGCAGCGCGCAGAGCACCACGGCATGGGCGGCTAGCAAAGCGCAGCCCAGGCCTGTCGCCAGCGTCCAGGTGCCCCTGGCCCCCTGCCTGGCCCACAGCCGCAGGGCCTGGTACGGCGCCAACAGGGTGGACAGAAACATGGGCACCCAGGTCACCAGTGCCAACGGCAGCTGTCCGAAGCTGAAGATCAGTAGGTCAAACTCCAGCAGCAGCCTTAGAGTGGGGAAGGAGAGACAAAGTAGACAAGTGAAGCCCATTCTTGTCCCCTTCCTCTTCAGTTCGAGCTCCTGGAAGATGAACTGAGGTATCTTGATCAGGTTGTGAGCTCCCCATCTCTGGAGGTGTTCAAGACGGCACCTCTGTGGCACAGGGCGTTGCTCCAGGAGACTCAGTCATGGCACGAGTTTGATTCTAAATGACCTTGAGAGCCGTCTCTGGTTTCATGGTGTTGCTAAGGGCTCAGTACTCTATATACAACACATGTTAGGATATGAGGTAACTAGACTGACTTTCCTTAGTTTTGTTCCTTTGGAGCGTCTGTCGTAGATTGGAGCTAATAGGATGCCAGTTGTTTAGTGTTTTGTTAGCCTAGGTTAATAGTATATGGTTTGTTAAGGGGAAAAACTGAAAATAACCTAAGTGTCCATTAGTAAAGGACTAAGTGAACAAATCTGGCACCTCCATACTCTGCAGTCCTTCAAACCAATGGACTAACATGAAAAGATCCTTAAAATAAATTGTTAGGGAGTAAAACGAAATTACAAAATAATAGGTACAGTTTCTTATTTATGTGAAACCTCCACAATGTACCTATCTTTGGTACTGAATGTCAATGCATGGAAAATGCTCTGGAGGGAAACTCAGAAACTGTTTTTTTTTTAGAGACAGAATCTCGCTCTGTCACCTAGGCTGGAGTGCAGTGGTGCAATCTCTGCTCATTGCAACCTCCGCCTCCCGGGTTTAAGCAATTATCCTGCCTCAGCCTCCTGAATAGCTGGGACTACAGGTTTGCACCACCACGACTGGCTAATTTTTTTTTTTTTTTTTTTTTTCAGTAGAGACAGGGTTTCACCATATTGGCCAGGCTGGTCTTGAATTCCTGACCTCAAGTGATCTGCCTGCCTCGGCCTCCCAAAGTGCTGGGATTACAGGCATGAGCCACTGCGCCCAGCCAGAAACTGTTTAAAATCCTCTGAGAGCAGTGTGGGATTGAAGGAGGTGGTCAAGAAGGACTTCCTTTCCAGGAAAAAATGTATTTGAGCTTTTTACTGAGATTTTACCATTTTTAGTTTTTTAATTTTTTTCTTATGCAAACCTAGCAGTAGATTTTGTCCTTTTAATATTTGTATAACTAACAACAAAAATTTTACCAAAAGGCAGTGCTGTTGCTGAACCTGTGGATCCTTGGTCCTGTTTTTTTTATTGCTTCCCAAGCCCGACATAGGGAGAGGGGATGTGGCAGGCCAGGTTTCACTAATACAGGCCTCCATAACAACCGTTTCAGTACTTAATGAGTGGTTAAGTTAAATATTAAAAGCCAGTGCCCTTATACAAAGGCCAGAATGTAACAAAAGCCCACCAAGAGTTTTGCCTAGGCCTTTCCTGAACCTCAAAGTATGATCAAACAAGTTTTATTGGGGGTCTGAAGAAACTCCCCAGGCCTCCACAAATGAGTTTATTGGGATTCTGAAGGAACTCCCCAAACCTCTGTGATTTAGCAAGAGATAAGACAAGGGTAATCACCCCAGCGCCTGGACCCATTTAGATTAAGTAAACTTACTGAGGCTCCAGAAGAAGGTCTTCAAGACTCAGACCTTAGTTATAGATTAAAAGAAGTTAATCACTTATATCTTTAGATGAATGCACACCTACACATAGACATAGAGCTTAGAAGGTATAGATGCTCTGGAAAACTTTATAATTTTTAGTTGGCCTGGTGATAATTTCCAGGCCTCTCCCTATAACCGGTTACAGAAATAAAAACTCTCTTCCTCCCCAGTTCATCTGCATCTCGTTACTGGGCCGCAAGAAATAGCAGCCCAACCCTCAGTTTGATCTGGGAACAAAATTTGGCAAGCCAGCCAGGAGAGACCAGGATGGTGCTGTGTTCAGCCGCCAGCGGCTTGCGATGAGACAGTCTTCAGGAGGGTCCAAGCAAGCTGCCTGTGAGATTTTTCTTGGGGACCCTCCTGAGGGCTATCCTGTGTGCAAAATTGCACATCCCTTTCACTACTGGGGAAGAACAGAGATCAGAAGCAGACACGCTCAAAGGGTGAGTTAAACAGATCATATGCCGGGAGCCTATTGTTTTCCTATGGGGGCTTGTTAAGCCATTTGTCCGGTACCACCAAGGGAAGCAATAGGGCTCACTCATATGCCTGCTTTGCATTTTGGTTGAGATCAGGTTTTGAGTTGGTTCTGAGTCTGTTTTGCCTGAGTGCACTCCCCCTTGTGTTGTCCAAAATTTGTCTCCACTTATTTGTGTATCTGTCTTATTCCCTTTGATAGCATGTCAACTTGAGAATAGGAGGTATTGGCCGGGTGCAGTGGCTCACATCTGTAATCCCAGCACTTTGGGAGGCCGAGGCGGCTGGATCATGAGTTCAGGAGTTTGAGACCAGCCTGGCCAAGATGGTGAAACCCCATCTCTACTAAAAAAATTAGACAGGTGTGGTGGCGGATGTCTGTAATCCCAGCTACTTGGGAGGCTGAGGCAGAGCATTGCTTGAACCCAGGAAGCAGAGGTTGCAGTGAGCTGAGATTGCACCACTGCACTCCAGCCTGGGTGACAGAGCAAGACTCTGTCTTAAAAAAAAAAAAAAGAAAAAGAAAATGGGAGGTATTGGGTCCATTCCTGCTGAGAGGCCACTGGGAAGGAAAAATATTTTCTAGACGCTCAATGGTTGCGAGTCAGCTTAATTAAAAGCTAACATCCAAGATGTATATACGTATGTGTGCATGTGTGCACGTTTGTATTTAAAAGGCTTTCATGTTTTTGGTTTTGTTTTTATTTCTCTCCTAGGACCTTGTCTTTTTTTTTTTTTTTTTTTCTGAGACAGAGTTTTGCTCTGTCACCCAGGCTGGAGTGCAATGGCGCAATCTTGGCTCACCACAACCTCCACCTCCCGGGTTCAAGCAATTCTCCTGCTTCAGCCTCTCGAGTAGCTAGGATTACAGGTATGTGCTACCACGCCTGGCTAGTTTTTTATTTTTAGTAGAGACAGGATTTCCCCATATTGGTCAGGCTGGTCTCAAACTCCCGACCTCAGGTGATCTGCCAGCCTTGGCCTCCTAAAGTGCTGGGATTACAGGTGTGAGCCACCACATCCGGCCAGGACCTTGTCTTTTTGAGTAAAAGTTTTTTTCCTTCTCAGTTGACTGAATTCTGTTTTCTTGATTAATAGCTATTACAACAGAAGCTACTCTGGGGTTTTTAAGAAAAAGTGTAATTGAGAGACATAGAAATGTCTTTGGGGAAAAAAAATGTAAGTGCACTGTAAAAGCCTCACATGATCTAGCTTCATAATAATTCTCCCTTTTTGAAAACCCAGGATTCAGTGTAAGATCTGCCCAGAGCACAAAGATCCAGTTAAAAGAGAGGAAAAAGGAGGTCTTAGGAATCTATAAAATGTACTTCTATTGGCATGCCTAATACGTCTGTGTATTTATGTCTTGTGTATACCATGTTTTACTACTGAAAATATATAAAAGAGTTCTAATTAGTTGGCTCAAAGAAAAATAAAAGCACTTAAATACTTTAACAGAAAAAAGGAAAGACTAGTCAAATGCTTTTTCAAGTTTATGCGACTTAAATAAAATCTTTAATAAATAAGCTAGCTTTAAAAATTATTGGTAAAGTGATACTAGAAATGTCTTCAGAGTCGCCAGCATACATTTTTGTTTGCATTTATTGATCAAGCAATTTCATACTTATCTCGCCAAATACTATAAGGTGTCAAAATTTGGCATAGAGGCTACAAAACTATAACTCAGCCCAAAACAGAATGATCTTTGCTCGTGTCATTTTTAATAAAGGAAACATTAATATTGTTTAATGAAGATAGCTACATCTTGAATTATTTAGTAAAATACCCTAACTTCTACTCTTGTGGCCTTAGACAGTCTAGTCCACAGACATGAAGGAAGTTTGTTCTGGGAAAGGACTGTTATCATTCTCTGTTTTAAAGCTACACTATAGGCTGGGCAAGGTGGCTCACACCTATAATCCCAGCACTTTGGGAGGCCGAGGCAGGCAGATCATGAGGTCAGGAAATCGAGACCATCCTTGCTAACATGGTGAAAACCCGTCTTTACTAAAAATACAAAAAATTAGCTGGACGTGGTGGCAGGCGCCTATAGTCCCAGCTACTCGGGAGGCTGAGACAGGAGAATGGTGTGAACCCGGGAGGTGGAGCCTGCAGTGAGCCGAGATTGTGCCACTGCACTCCAGTCTGGGTGACAGAGTGAGACTCCATCTCAAAAATAAATAAATAAATAAAATAAAGCTACACTATAAACTAAGTTAATGAACAAGAATGGCTTGGAGGTTAGAAGCAAGATGGAGTCAGGTCACATCATTCTCACTGTCTCAGTTACAATTTTGCAGTGGCGGTTTCATAACTTTAAATTATGACTATTGCAGTTTTCATAATTTAGGCAAATGATTAAAATAAATAATTAGATAAATGTAATGGGATAAATACTCATAAACAAACTTGTCATAATTTAGAATCTAAAGTTAAACAACAGATATTTCATTATTTGGGTATTTTCCAATAAAAATATATTGTAGGAAAACATTCTTTCTAAAAATTGTATCCTTTTTAAAGGGTAACTAATTTTTGTCTAATTCAAACCTTATCTAAAGGTTATATATAAAACAAGGTAAAAAAACAGGAAATAAGAGACATATAAAGAAAGTTATAAAAATAAAGACAACTTTAAAGATTATTGGTAAACTAAAAATATCTTCAAAAATGTAAACATTTGGTTTAAATTATGGTTGTCAGATATTAGGTTTGCTAAATGCTTTAGGTCATAAACTGCTTCTTTAACTTAAAAATTGTTAAATTGATTTTGGAGCGTTAGATTCTAGATAAGGCTAGGGACATGTGAAATTAGCCATCCCCCCTAGATATGCAAAAATATATTAAAGAAAAGAGAATTTATATAAGAAAGGATCTTGTATGGTAAATTCTTGTCCTAAAGTAAAATAACTGGTTATTTAAAGAGAAACATGTTTAGGACAAATCAGGAAGTCAAGGCATGTCAAAGATTGTCTGTGGAAGTCCTGAAAGAATTTATTAAAGGAAATTTGTACAAGAAATGTTATACAATTTAAAGGTGATTAGGCCTCCTAAATGCTTTATGACTCAGAAATTGTCTGTGGAAGTCCTGAAAGAATTTATAAAAGGAAATTTATACAAGAAATGTTACACAATTTAAAGGTGATTAGGCCTCCTAAATGCTTTATGACTCTTAGCTATACAACTTGCCTGCCTTACAGCTAGGTAAGTCCTAGGACACATGGAGTTAGACGCTGGAATAAGTCAGACCTTATCTGTACTTCTGTCTAGGTCATAGGCTCCACACCTAGTACATAATTAAAATCCCAAACTTACCAAGGTTTTCACCAAAAGTAAAGGTTGCTAAGAGTTAATGGTGTAATATATATTTAACACTGTTGAAGAAACAATTTATGTGCAAGGTGTATAAGAAAAGTAAAATATACTTTTGGTAAAAAGATTATAAGAAGGCATGAGAATATGGATTTTTCCCTAGATTAAAAGGTAAAAGGGCCGGGCGCGGTGGCTCACGCTTGTAATCCCAGCACTTTGGGAGGCCGAGGCGGGCGGATCACGAGGTCAAGAGATCGAGACCACGGTGAAACCCCGTCTCTACTAAAAATACAAAAAATTGGCCGGGCGTGGTGGCGGGCGCCTGTAGTCCCAGCTAATCGGAGAGGCTGAGGCAGGAGAATGGCGTGAACCCGGGAGGTGGAGCTTGCAGTGAGCCGAGATCGCGCCACTGCACTCCAGCCTGGGTGAAAGAGCAAGACTCCGTCTCAAAAAAAAAAAAAAAAAAAAAAGGTAAAAGGATTGTTTTAAGTTGGGTAAGATAAAGATGGAGGTTTAAGCAAGTTGTGGAAAGTTGATTGTAAAGGAAATTCTGTGTGTAAACATATTGGCTAAAGTTAAAGGGGTATCATCCAGTTTCTTCTGTAAATTGAGCATTAAAATAAAAGCACAATGGGTTTCTCTTAGAGCACTAACCTGCTCTTTAACAAAAATTGTAAAGGGTTCTAAAAAGTCTATAAAAATCTTACCTTATGGTCAAACATTAAAATTGGATAATCATGTGTATAAGGTTTTATTAAGACTTAGGTTTAAGGCCAGGTGCAGTGGCTCACACCTATAATCCCAGCGCTTTGGGAATGTCAAGGCAGGTGGATCGCTTGAGGTCAGGAGTTCAAGACCAGCCTGGCCAACATGATGAAACCCCATCTCTACTAAGAATACACACAAAAAAATTAGCTGGGTGTGGTGGCATATGCCTGTAATTCCAATTACTTGGGAGGCTGAGGCAGGAGAATCACTTGAATCCAGGATTCAGAGATTGTAGTGAGCCGAGATCATGCCACTACCCTCCAGCCTGGGTGTTGGAGTAAGACTCTGTCTCAAAAAAGAAAATAAATAAATAATCGGGTTTAACATTAATAGTACACTAATATAAAGGTGAAATTTGGCTTATTTGGTACCAAAAATCATACAGGAAGCATTGCCAAATATAAAATGGGGTTTGACTTTCTTTGGGCTATATTTGTATAAATATGTTATTGGTATGTATTCCAAAGTTATGGGAGACTCCTATAATTCTGATATATCTTAGTGTACATTGTCAATAATAATTATAATTGTTATTTATTTATTTATTTTTTTAGATGGAGTCTCGCTCTGTCGCCCAGGCTGGAGTGCAGTGGTGTGATCTTGGCTCACTGGAACCTCCGCTTCCCAGGTTCAAGTGATTCTTCTGCCTCAGTCTCTCAAGTAGCTGAGACTACAGGCACACACCACCACGCTCAGCTAATTTTTGTATTTTTAGTAGAGACGGGATTTCACCATATCGGCCACGTTGGTCTTGAACTCGTGACTTTGTGATCCGCCCTCCTCGGCCTCCCAAAATGCTGGGATTACAGGCATGAGCCACTGTGCCCAGCCATTGTTATGTTAAATTGTTGTGGGCTACAGAGGTAACAGATTTCCTTATCAATTGTGTCTTTAACTATAGCTACCCTAAAACTGTTTGTCATCCATAAACAATTGTTGTCTTGTTTTGGTCCTCTTTAGAAGGTGGTTTTATAATCAGCAATAAAGCTCTAACAGGTGCTTTTGAATGCAGGTTTCTGATAACTTTGTAGACTGTGACATCAAAATGGAGGAAAAACATTCAGGACTCTTGAAGAGTTAAAATATTCATTAATATGAAGCAGGACAGGAATTAACTGCGTGAACTGAACTAATAGGAGACTGAAATGATCTTTTTCACTTTTTGCTTAAAATGTTGCTAGTCCTTTGTTTTGCTTTGCAGAGTCAAGGAAACTTTTCTTTTGAGCTATTAATAGCTTTTAACAATTAAGTATACTCCTATGAATAAAATTTGGAGCATGTTTGTTTCTCTCTACCTGATTTCTCCAGAATTTGGAAACTATTTGTAATATAGTTATTTGCATAAGTACAATAAGAATCTGTTTTCTTTTGTAACAGGACATAATTAGAAAAACTGGTTATTTTGCCAAGGCTTTGACTGGAATGGTGTACTCTTTTTTAAGGAATCAAACTTGACTTATGAAGTCAATAAAGCCCTTGAAAACTGGCGTCATATTTTGTGTACACAGTCCCTGTCCAGGGTTTCTGATCTGTGGTAGGTAAAGAATGTCCTTTTCTGACAGGCCAGGAACCCCAAGTTATCTTGGAACCTCAAGAGGAGAGGAATTCACCCAACTCATAGGTATTTATTGGTACAAATCCATGGCTGGGATCGGCTTTAAAAGGACTTATCTCAGATTCCTTCTATGGAACAAAGTTCCATCAAAGCCAATTTAAAAGGCCTATGTGAAACTAATTATTCTGGCTGTACTGTATACAAATAATTAAGGCAAGTATAATAAAGCAAACCAGTCCTACTATGATCTGTCTTTTAATAAAAATGGGAAACTGGAGAGAGAAAAATTATGTTTCAAAAACTATGGCTGGGCTCAGTGGCTCACACCTGTAATCCCAGCACTTTGGGAGGCTGAGGTGGGCAGATCACCTGAGGTCAGGAATTCGAGACCAGCCTGGCCAACATGGTGAAACCCAGTCTCTACTAAAAATACAAAAATGAGCCGAACACAGTAACACGTGCCTGTAGTCCTAGCTACTCAGGAGGCTGAGGTTGGAGATTCGCTTGAAGCTGGGAGGTGAAGGTTGCAGTGAGCCAAGATCATGCCACTGCACTCCAGCCTGGGCAACGGACCGAGACCCTCTCTCAAAAAAAAAAAAAAAAAAAAGTACATCTGTTGTTAAATTCTAGGCTTGCCTGATGTTTTTTAGTTTTTATTATTTTCTGCAGTTTGGATTAAATTCTAACTTTTCTGGCTACAGGTCTCCAAAATAATGTTTTCAATTTTTTCCTCTTTCTTTTCCTTTTCCCCATTCTTCCTAATTGGTAATCACTGAAACCTAAGCTGTGCTTTCTTAAAGCCCTGCAAACTGAAGACTAGACAACTTAAACTTCAGAAGAAAAGAGCAGTAGCCTATTTATATGTGTTGTTGCATACTATTATGTTTCAGCAGGTGCTGCCTCTAAGGCCCCGAAACAGAGAGTGCTACTGGGAACAAATCAACCTCTTCCACTCCAGTGCTGCTTTTGGTGCCCCATAACAATAACCCCCTCTCAGCAGGAAGTAGCCAGAAAGATTACGACTCCCCATCTCCCTGCGATTCACATGATAAATAAATATACACGCATGATAAAAATCATGTGTAAATTGATAGTGGGGACTGTGACAAGCAGGTCTCACTAATACAGGCCTCCATAACAACTGTTTCAGTACTGACTGAGTGGTTAAGTTAAATGTTAAAAACCAGTGCCCTTATACAAAGGCTGGAATATAACAAAAGTCCACCAAGAGTTTTGCCTAGGCCTTTCCTGAACCTCAAAGCATGATTAAACAAGTTTTGCTGGGGGTCTGAAGAAACTCCCCAAACCTCCGTTATTTAGCAGGAGACAAGAGAAGGGTAATCACCCCAGCACCTGGACCCATTTAGATTAAGTAAACTTACTGAGGCTCCAGAAGAAGGTCTTCAAGACTCAGACCTTAGTTATAGATGAAAAGAAGTTAATCACTTATGTCTTTAGATGAATGCACACCTACACATAGACGTAGAGCTTAGAAGGTATAGATGCTCTGGAACTTGTAATTTTTAGTTGGCCTGGTGATAATTTCCAGGCCTTCTCCCTATAACTGGTTACAGAAATAAAAACTCTCTTCCTCCCCAGTTCATCTGCATCTCGTTATTGGGCCATGAGAAATAGCCCCAACCCTCAGTTTGGTCTGGGAATAGTGGGAGGCATGAAAATACAGACCCCCAGGGGTATACAGCTCTCTGAGGCTCATCCTCACAGTTGGGTGGGGTGCTCTGTGGGGGAAATGACCCACCCAGGCACTTGGGTACATGTCTGTCTTCTCCACAAGACTGGGAGTGCCTCACAGACAGGAGTGGGGTCTGCCCCCGTCATTTCTCTGGCCACTAGGACTGGTACTCGGGAGGTGCTCAATGGAGGTTACTTGGATAGAACTGACTTGGAAAGGAGTGTGTATGGGTGTGCATGTGTGCACACACACACATCTGCCTCAGGGCAAGGTGTCATTGAGAAGCATTTGATAGTGGCTGGCCCTGGGAGGACAGACAAAGGGCCAACCAAGTTTGGGGAAGGAAGGGATCCTAGAGAGTGTTTCAGGTGGGAAGGCTGTTGGGAGCAATGTTGGTACATGTTCAATAACCAAAGGGGGAACCTGTGTCCTCTTGCCTCAAGGGCAGGTGGGGCACTGAGGACCCAGAGGGTCTGATCAGATAGGTGTGCCTGTCCCAGGTGGGAAGGGGACCTACCTGCCCTCATCAATGAAGTCGATGGCCAGGGTGCTGATGATGAAGACACACAGGCCAGCGATGAACATGTGGTAGATGGTGCGGAAATGCTGCACCTCCATCAGCTCACTGGAGGAACAGGGGCCCGAAAGTCAGTGTGGGAGGGTCCTCAGGGTCATGTGAACTAGCTCAGACACTGTACACATGAGGCATGGGGCCTAGCGATTCAGAACTTCCAACTAGAGGCCTTTCTTCCACAACCATGCCCAGGGCAAATAGGGGGCCCGCACCTTAGAAACCCTTTCCAAGTCCTCCCCACGAACCACCTAGAGCCTGGGGATGAGAAATGAGGTACCTTGACCCCCTAGCCAAAGCCCTTTCTTTTCCTCCCATTACTTGTCATCACCCCGACTTACTCAAGCAGGGACTTGCGGATGATGAAAACTTTCTGTTTCCCCAGGGATGGCTCCTGAGTCCTGAATTGAGATGTTTGTTCAGGGTCAGGAAAAAGTCAGTGGGCAGAGGGCAGGGCCATGCAGAAGGTCAATGCTTGGGAGCCAAGGGGAGTGGTAGGGAAAAGTCAGGGCTAGGGCCAGAGGGCAGGACCAGGTGAAAGGTCAGGGCCAGGGCAGAGCGAGGCCCAGTAGATGGAGGCCAGTGTTAGGAAGACAAGGGGGGAAGAGGGAAGGCTGGAGTCACGGTCCTGCTAAGGCTGGCAAGGGCACACAACATGATGTTTATAGCTCATGATCCTTGCTACAGAGGAGCCCGCGCAGCTGTTCCCCAGACTCACCTGCTCAAGGAATCTGGGGGAGGAGGGGGCAGAGGTTTGTCTTGTGATGGGTAGGATTGTATAGCCTCCCGCATGGCCCGATCCAGCAGCTCCCTCAGTTGTCCCTGCACTTGCTCCAGCAATTGTGCCTTCACAGTCTACGGGACAAAGCCAGGGCAGAGCCCACTGTCCCTCCAGTCAGCCATCCTTTCATTCACCAGACATTCACTGAGTTTCTGTCTATGCCAGGCACAGTGCTTTAAAAAAAAAAAAAAAAAAAAAAACCTAGGGGGTCAGCAGGAATGGGGGATCAGCGCTGGCAGCCCTGTGGGAGGAAGGGCAGGCATTGGTGGGGTGGTGATGGGTCTGCTGGTGGAGCAGGACCCCACGATGCTAAGTGCTGTGGTAAAAAGATGAACAAACCATGATTCCTGCCCAGAGTTGATCTCCTTCTGGCTTACTGGGGCAGCAGTGAGAATCAGGGAGTGACAGCAGGAGCAAGGCTTCCCCTCCCTGGGTCTGAATTCCAGCCTGGTCACCTCTGATTGTCACACCTCACCCCTGGCCTCCAGCCGCACTAGCAGGAAGACTCTATCTACTGGCTGACTTTTGGTGACCTTTGGGACCTGCGCTTCAAACCCCTCCATCTCCATCCTTAATTCTAACCTGATCTTTGCACTCAGGAACAAGTCATCAGGCTGGGCACCGTGGCTCACACCTGTAATCCCAGCACTTTGGGAGGCCGAGGAGGGTGGATCACTTGAGGTCAGGAGTTCAAGACCAGCCTGGCCAATATGGTGAAACCCCGTCTCTACTAAAAATACAAAAAAAAAGTGCCACACCTGGTGGCACTCATCCATAGTCCCAGGTACTCGCTTGAACCTGGGAGGCAGAGGTTGCAGTGAGCCGAGATTGTGCCGATGCACTCCAGCCTGAGCGACAGAGTGAGACTTTGTTTCAAAAAAAAAAAAAAAAAAGTCATCTTTATCACCAAGCCTCACTCCTGCTTCCTGCTACCAAGGATCTGTCCACTTGACTTCTGACCTCTGACATCCCTCACCTCCATGTGTTGGGTCCATTGTACCAAGTCCAGGGCTCTGTGCGTCTCAGTGTTTCCTGGGAGGAGGGATCAAAGGCACAGTCAACAGGAGGAATTGGGGTCTGCAGACCCAGAGGCATCCTGTGTTCAGGAAATGCTTTGTGTGCTCAGCAGCTGCCCTCACCCCAACCAGCCAATATCTAGTATCGTGGTTGGGGCTACTAGAAGGGGAAGTTGCTGTTGCCAGTGGTGAGGAGGCCATAGGCAAGCAGGGGGCCTGGTGACATTACTGGGAACAGGGCACTCAGGGAACGGGAAGCTACTCCATTCACCATCTGGGGCTAAAGAGTCAGAAAGATAAGGCCAGGCCACAGCTCTGACATAGCTCTTTTCTGTTCCATCTCCCAGCTGGGTGGCTCGGGGCTGAGGCCAGGGTCTGCCTTCCTTGGCCTCTCTGGACAGCAGGAAGGATTGGCATCAGGCAGTTGGAGCCTTCTCTCCACAGAGCATCTCTCCCCCACTCCCTCTCCACCCGCCTGTGCCTTCTGCACCCCTGAGGGCACCTCACCATCTCGACAGCACTGGCGCTCCTGCTCCCCTCCCAGCCCTTCTGTCCTCTGCAGACGTAGACGGGCCCTGCCTGGCTCCATGGTGTGGTCTCCAGTGGGCAGCAGGCAGCCCTTGCCTGTGTTCCCTCCTTCCTTCACAGCGTGGCCTGCCCTGCAGAGCTCTTGTCCCACTCAGCTCAGGTGACAGCTCCAAAGACTAAAGTCCTTTCAGGAGGAGGGGGCCTCTGGGAGCGCGATAGGTTATCTGATCTGGAGGGCAGAGCTTCTCAGATTCAGGCCTCACTCTGCTGTCTGTCGCAGGGATGGCCACATCCCCCTAACACCCCAACCACCATCCAGATGTCCACTCCAAGGGTGCTATCCACCCTGCCACACACACACAGGAATAGTGGCTGGGTACATCGTGGGGAGGGGAACTTTGCCTCTCAGAAGCTTGTCACCTAGCATGGCTGGCCTTCCAGTCTCTCTCCCAGCAGGCTGAAGGTCAGGGAGGAGTCGGAAATGTCTTCATGTATCAGTGCGTTCAGCTCGCTTTCACCACAAGGTGTGTGATTGACGCATGTGGTAATATTCTGATGGGGTTGGCACCGTGCTACTCACGGAACTGGGGCCCCTCCAGGAAAGGCTGAGTGTCAGGGCCCCTGAACATCTGCGCTTCCTGACACCTGCTTGGGTGAGCACGTAGGCAGAAAGGAGGCTAAAGAAACACGTATTCAGCACCTGAGGAATACCAGGTATTGTCACATACGGAAGAACCAGATGCAAACCTCCCTCTGTCATTTACCAGCTATATAATTTCAGGCAAGTGACCCCAAATTTTAAGCCAGTTTCCTCCTCTGAAAAAGAGGGGCAAAAATCCCTATATCACAAGGTTATTGTAAGCTCAAAATGAGGTTGACCAGGTAAAATCACATGGTTCAGGGCCATGGGATGAGCTCATATATTAGTAATAATTTCCTTCTTTTTTTAATAGGAAGTAACAGAAGGGTACGTGCTTTGAGAGTTCCTCTTTGCTGGGTTCCTGCTGGGATTAACTATTAATCCTTCCCCTCCCTTTGTGTCCAAAGATCAGTGTTAGAAACAAGGTCACAACTTCAGATTAAGGCCATGATCTCAGTGTCTCCCCTTCCCACTCCCAACTCCTGGTGGGCAGCTCTGTGAGGCTTGATGGCTTGAAGATTCTGTCTGGCTGTCACAGGAAGGACTAAAGATATCCACAGGAAAGGAGAAATGCTGTGAGTGAGCTGTAGTGGGGTAAAGAGAGGGCCAGGGGCTCCAGAATTGTGAGAGGCAGACACAGAGACACAAGCCAGGGACTCTAAGCACAGCTTTATTGACACCCCAGCCAACACCAACACTTTTTCCAACCGCATGTGTAAAGGCCCAGGGGTGAGGGGCCCATGGGGCAGGGCCTGAAGGTGGATCGAGGGCCTCGGGTTTTTTGTTGAGTGATGACGGCTCCATGTTCCTTCCAGTGGCCCTGCAGTCCCTCTATCCCCCAGCTTTAGCCGCTACTCCCAGTGGGGCAGGAGGAGCTTCCATTGCCATCTGGAGACCCTGGCAGGGACTTGCCCATCCGATCCACACACCAGCAGGGACCTCGGCGCTGCCCCTGGGAGGAGCGGCACTGGAGAGAGAGGCACACAGGTCAGGGGTGAGGCCAGAGGCTTCCAGCAGGAGAATGAGAGGGGACATCTGAGTCTGAGGATGCAAAAACACCCGAGGGTCCCCTTGGGACAGCAAGGGCCACTGGGTTCCTTCTCTCTCTCTCTCTTTTTTTTTTTTTTTTTTGAGATGGAGTCTCACTCTGTCGCCCTGGCTGGAATGCAATGGCATGATCTCTGCTCACTGCAAGCTCCGCCTCCCGGGTTCAAGCAATTCTCCTGCCTCAGCCTCCTGAGTAGCTGGGATTACCGGTGCACGCCACCACATCCGGCTAATTTTTGTAATTTTTAATAGAGATGGGGTTTCACCAGGTTGTTCAGGCTGATCTTGAACTCCTGACCTCGTGATCCATCAGCCTTGGCCTCCCAAAGTGCTGGGATTACAGGCATGAGCCACCATGCCCGGCCCAGGTTTCCCTCTCTTTAGTTCCCCCTCTTCAACCAATAAATTGTGTGCATTCTGCTAGCCTGGAACAGTAGTTTTCAAAGTGGCGTTCCCAAATCCGGATCACCAAGGAACATGTTAGAAATGCATATTGTCAGGCTCCACCCCACACCTCCTGAATCAGGAAGGCTGCTGGTGGGGCTCAGCCATCTGTGTGGCATAAGCCCTCCGGAGGATTCTGATGCCTCAAGTTCGAGAGCCACTGAGTTAGGCCATTCCTTAAGTAGGTTTTCTCCCACAGTGTGTGGCTGATTATTCTCTAAGTTTGTATAATACAAACTTATGTTCTCCTAAAGTTGGAAGATCCTTAAAGATGGGGCAGTGTCTTATTTATGCAGCTTTGTAAGCCGTACCGCCCCCACTCCCTGGCAGGAGCCTTCTACTGGAGCAGGAGGAGAAGAAAAATAGTCTCACCTGCCGCTTCCGGTAGAAGCCTCGATGGTCACAATTGGGCACGTAGAGTGTTTGAGCCCCTCGGTAGACCTCAGTCTGGAGTTGCTGCAGCACTGAGTCCAGATGTCTACGGCATGGGCCCTGGGGGAGGGACAGTAGGCTGCTTAGAACCGCTCCAGCCCAGCTCCCCATTCCAACCTTCTGGCCCACCAGGCAAGCACCCAGGACAGACAATGGAGACGTCTCCAAGCCCAAGGGAGCAGTCTCGGATGGAAGTCTCCAGGGCTTCCCACCCCTCCTGCTCCCTACCAGCTCCAAACGCACCATCTCAGTGTCTTGGACACCAGCAGAATTGGGCTGGGAGGGCGTGGTAGAGGTGCCTGGGTTCCTCTGTTGGTCTCTGCGGTTCACATCCTGTGGGCGGGCAATGCCTGCTTGAGGTTTACTCTCCTTAGGATTCTCTTCTGCAACTGGAGGAGGAATAGGAGAAGGAGAGGTCAGAAATCAGGCAGAGCCATGTGGAGAAGGGCCTTGCCCACACCACCTGCTGAAGTAAGGAAGAGAGGGCCTTATGCCCCGCTGTTGCATGATGCTGGCCCTAGTTTCTTTCTCTGACAAATAGTTATATTACTTTTCCTGACATTATTCCCCAGTATTTCCCATACTGATTTTTAAGGCTTATAAAGGAGATGCATTTTGGAAAGCAAAAATGGAAAATGAGGATGGGTGCAATGGCTCACGCCTGTAATCCCAGCACTTTGAGACGCAGAGGTGGGAGGATTGCTCGAGCCCAGGAGTTTGAGACCAGCCTGGGCAGCATAATGAGAACCTCACCTCTACAAAAAATTTATTAAATTACCGAGGTGTGGTGGTGTGCACCTGCAGTCCCAGCTACTTGAGAGGCTGAGGCAGGAGGACTGCTTGAGCCCCAGAAGTCAAGACTGCAGTGAGCCATGATTGTGCTACTGCACTTCAGCCTGGACAACAGGGTGAGACCCTGTCTCAAAAATAAATAAATTATTGGCCAGGCGCAGTGGCTCATGCCTGTCATCCCAGCACTCTGGGAGGCCAAGGTGGGCAGATCACTTGAGGTCAGGCGTTCGAGGCCAGCCTGGCCAACATGGTGAAACCCTGTCTCTACTAAAAATACAAAAATTAGCCTGGCGTGGTGTCAGGCTCCTGTAGTCCCAGCTACTCCGGAGGCTGAGACAGGAGAATCGCTTGAACTCCGGGGGGGGGCGGGGGCAGAGTTTGCAGTAAGATGCTGGACCACTGCACTCCAGCCTGGGCAACAGAGTGAGACTTTGTCTCAAAATAAATAAATACTTTTTAAAAAAATTAATTAACTACTTAATTTTAAAAATTAATTAACTACTTAATTTTAAAAATTAATTAATTTAAAAATCAATCAATTAATTAATTACAATAAATAATAAAATAAATGAAAAATGGAGAACAAATGCAAAGGACTATTTGGGGCTTTGGGCTTTGGGTGAAAAGACCTGGCTGTTCCACCAGAGGCCAGAAGGGGGCGCACGAAGCCAGGGAGCTGGGGCAGAAGAGCAACGGATGTAGGAGGGGGGCCAACAGGGACCCAAAAGGAATGTGTGTCCCTGCTGTGACCTTGCTATGACTCAACCCACCCCTCCCAGGCTTGAGATGTGGTTACTTCTGGGGCACTGCAGTGGGAACCTCTCCCTTCTGGTACCCTGTGACCCAGGCCAGCTCAACCCCAGTGGTCCCAGGAGCACATGGATTCAACCCTTAACCAAGATAGGCTGAGGGCAGATTAAGAAGGTGCAAGGAATGAGGGGCTTCCAACCTGCAGGTTGCTCCTGGCTCTGGAGAAAGTTTCCGGAGGGTCCGGGGAGAGCTCAGGACTGGGAAGGGGTGAGGAAATAAGTCAGGGATAGGAAAAGGCAGAAAGGGGAGCATGTACTGACTGCTTGGAATTTGCCTAATATCTAATCGGGTATCAGAACCCCTGAAGGGATCCTCTCTCTCAGTGCCCAAAGACAAGCTCCCAGCTAACCACCACTCACAACCCAGGAGTCATTTCCCCTGCAATCCTGAGTCTGATCCTTCTTCCTCAGGATGCCCACCCCTCCCCAGACCTTGTCCTTCATTCCCTACATTTAGCATCCAACCATTTAGTTCCAAACTGCCTCTTCTCATCCACCCAGACCACCTTCTAGGAGGGACCCCAGAAGCCTGCACTCGGGCATCTGGGACTGAAAGAAACTCCAAGTGAATTCTCCATCTCCTCCCGTGGAAGGAACCCAGAGCCTCTGGGATGCGCAGTTTGCATTTCCTGCCCTCCCCATCTCCCTGCTGCCCCCCATGTTTTCAGGGCTGATTCACTTCTGTCCCACCCACCCAGTGACTCAGCTTCTGCTCTCCTCCCTGGAGCAGGGTGGGGTAGGATGGGTGAACGGTTCTGAGCAGGTTTAAATCATAACCCTGATTTGGCAGATTCCCTCTTTCCCCTACTCTTTCTTCCCTCTCCCCTACCCTACGCCCTAGCCTGCCCTCAGTCCCTACTCAAGTCTAATACAACTCTGGATTTGGGGCCTCTTCGGTTCTAGACCTCTCCTGTTTAGGTGCTTCGAACACCAGTATTAGGAGGAAAGGAGTCATTCCTCAGTGTGTGCAGAATTTCGGAGTCTGGGGTTCCCCTCCCTCTTTCTCCAAGTGGAAGCTGAGAACAACATTTAGGTCCTTTCCCCAGCTGGGCCGTCTAGGGTTGTAGGAGCTGGGCCTGCTGGAGCCCATGGGATGGCCCTAAAACCCTCCATTTCTCCCCCTGCCTCCCCCAAGTTCCCACCTGCACACACACTCCATCAAGGGAAAATAAATGGAGCAAAAAAGAAGGCCGAGAGCGCAGACACCTTCTGCTGTATCCCCAGGTCCCCTGGCCGCACCTCAGCTTCCTGCACTTGCCCCTTCTCCCCCACACAAATGTGCCCCCCAAAGTCGGAAGCGTCAAGGGCCAGGGCAGAAAGGCTTGCAGGGCCACCCACTCCCGTCTCCCCAGGACCCTGCCTGGAGGAAGCGGGTCTCACGTGGGCGGGGCAGGGGCGGGGCGCGGACTCACCAGCGGGCGCGCGGGCCGGAAGGCAGCGGCCTCTGCCGAGCAGCAGCGCCCGCAAAGGCGCCTCGTCGTCCTCGGGCGGATGGCACTGCAGTCCTGGGGCGCAGTTAGGGGTGTAGACCCCGCACTCCTGCCCCTCCCTCCTGAGACAGCCCTCAGCTTCCGCGCAGCCCTCGGCTGGCGACCCCCCATCCTCCTCCTCCACGCAGCCCCCTGGACAACCCGCCTGCACCCCTTGCCCGCAGCCTGGGCACCGCGCCAAGGCGCTTCCTGGGCTAGCAGCGAACAGCAGAGCTAGCAGCAGCAGCAGCAGCGGCGGCAGCAGCCTGTGGGGGGTCATGGTCAGGGTTTGTGCCCCGTCCTCTCCTTCCAGAGCAGTCGCAGCGCAGCTGCTGCCCGCCGCCGCCCCTCTGTCTTAAGTAGCCGCCGGCCAGGGGCCGGGCCCTTTAAGAGCCAGGTGAAGGGGGGTGGGGGAGAGGGCAGGGGCATTCCCTAAACTGGGTGGGACTGGAGAGGGCCCCCCCAACCTGGGTCCTCCCCACTCTTCTTTCCCCCTCCCTTTCCAGTTTCTGTTTACTTCCCAAATTGCTCTGATTTTTCTTGCTTTGTTCCCGGGAATCTCGGCCCGGAATTTGGGAGCTGTACAGCTGGCTGGAGGGACTGGAGGGTGGGGAGGAGCGGAAGAAGGGGAGGACGGGAGTGCAATCCACTCAGTGTGTATGTGTAGGAAGACCAGGGGCATGCAGGGACCCGGTGGGGAGTGAGAAGACGGGCGCTGAAAGGGAACTGAGAAGAGATGGTGTGTGTGGATCACTAGAGGAGTGGGCAAATGTGGAGGGACAGAGAAAAGATGGAGGGGGTGGATAACGGGGTCTTGGGAAATTCTACTGCTGATGAGAGAAGCAGACCAGGGCAGAGGAGAGGAAGGGCAAAATTGGGAAAGGAGTAAGAGAAAGCACCCCTGAGATGTGACTATGGAGAAAAGGGGCCCGAGGGGAACCAGACTGGGGTAAGCCAATAGGGGGAAGGGCTGGGAGGCAGGGAGGGATACACCTTGAATGAACCGTAGGAGACCTTAGCATTGTGGTGGGCGCAGGAGGAAACTGGAAGGATTGGAGAGGGCTGTATGCAGGGTGAGAACTGGCTGGGAGGCAGGGAAAGGGGGAAATTGGCAGGTTGAAACTAGAGAGGGACAGAATTAGAGGAACTCGTATTCGGGATGCTCTAGGGGACAGTGGCCAGAGAGCAGACCCCACCCCCCTTCCCATCCCTGTCTTTCAGGTAAGCTCGCTCCTCCATTCCTCTCCTCTCCCAGAATCCGTCTCCTTCTCTCCCAGTCATCCATGGGGTTTTCTAGATTCATCAGACTGTCTTGTGCCCAGGGGACTTTGGGGAGGGACTACTCTGAGCATCTTTGCCTGCCTACTTGTCCGCCTTCGCTCCAAGGATCAGGTTCCACCGCTCCCCACCCACCTTCCCCAGGCAGTGTCCCGCCCATCCCAGGCACTCCTAGCCAGGCCTCACAAGAGAGAGGAAGAGGGACTGTTTCCTTCGGCAACCCACACCCACCCAGCTCTGGGTTATGCAACAGGGACCATCTCATTCTTTCCTAAAACAAGGGCTCTGGGCAGTGACTAAGTTTAAATGCTGGGACCCAAGCAACAATGTCAGCAAGGGCTTCTTGAACTTTTAGGTAAATAGAAATAATACGAACCTCATTGTCAGCACCGCCCCCTTCCCCATGCAACCCTGGGACCCTAGGACCTGTGTTTGGAGAATGGTGTTTTCCTGTTGCCCTGAGATACTGATGCAGACTGGAGAGGCAGGGAGGAGAGGGTTGTGGGGCAGCTGATGGGAGAAGCTACTGCTGATGGGAGAAGTAGACCAGGGCAGAGGAGAGGAAGGGCAAAATTGGGAAAGGGGTAAGAGAAAGCACCCCTTCCACCAAGGCTCTTCAACCCCCTGCCATAAGCTCTGACCACGCTCCCTGGAACCAAGGCTGGTCAGAGATGGGTTCCAGGGTACTGGGGTCCTGCCGCACACCCTTTATCACTATTTATTTTGTCCTACACATGGTTCTGGCTAGGGTCTTAGAGTCTTTCTCATGGACTTTGGGTTGGTGCTCCTGAATAAGATGGAAAGCCTGTGGGAAGTTGGGAAGGGGAAAGAGATGGCTGTGCTCTTGCAGGATCCCAGTGTGGCTCTTTTTTAAGTTTAAATTTTATTTTATTTTATTTTAAGTTCTGGGATACATGTGAAGAATGTGCAGGTTTGTTACATAGGTAAACGTGTGCCATGCAGTTTGCCGCCCATCAATCCAACACCTAGGCATTAAGTCCCACATGCATTAGCTATTTGACCTGATGCTCTCCCTCCCCTCACCCCCGCCCATGGGCCCCAGTGTGTGTTGTTCCCCTCCCTGTGTCCATGTCTTCTCATTGTTTTCAGCCCCCACTTATGAGTGAGAACATGTAGTGTTTGGTTTTCTGTTCCTGTTAGTTTGCTGAGAATGATGGCTTCCAGCTTCATCCATGTCCCTGCAGAGGACATGATCTCATTCCTTTTTATGGCTGCATAGTGTTCCATGCATTTGGGTTGGTTCCATGTCTTTGCTATTGTGAATAGTGCTGCAATAAACATACATGTGCATATATTTTTATAATAGAATGATTTATATTCCTTTGGATATATACCCAGTAATGGGATCGCTGGGTCAAATGGTATTTCTGGTCTGGTTCTAGATTTTTTTTTTTTTTTTTTTTTGAGGCAGGGTCTCATTTTATTTCCCAGGCTGGAGTGCAGTGACTCCATCACGGCTCACTGTAACCTTGACCTCCCGGGCTCAGAAGATCCTCCCACCTTAGCCTCCCAGGTAGCTGGGACTACAGGCACACACCACCATGCCCGGGTAATTGTATTTTTAGTAGAGACGGGGTTTCGACATGTTGCCCAGGCTGGTCTGGAACTCCTGGGCTCAAGTGATCCTCCCGCCTTGGCCTCCCAGAGTGCTGGAATTATAGGCGTGAGCCACTGCACCCAGATTGATGTGGCTCTTTAAAGATGTTTGTCATAGTGGTTCATGCCTGTAATCCCAGCACTCTGGGAGGCCAAGGTGGGAGGATCACTTGAGCCCAGGAGTTCCAGACCAGCCTGGGCAACATGACCAAGCTCCATCTCTACTAAAAATACAAAATATCAGCCAGATGTGGTGGTGCATGCCTTTAGTCCCAGCTACCTAGGAGGCTAAGGTGGAAGGGGTGAGCCAAGATCACACCACTGCACTCCAGTCTGGAACAACCAGAGTGAGACACTGTCTCAAAAAAAAAAAAAAAAAAAAAAAAGTCTGTGCTACTCCTTTGTAGGTTATCGTTCAGAAAAAGCCCAACACTTTGCCAGCTTCTAACATCCACCACTCCCTCCTCAACCCTCCTCAATTTCCAGCCCCCTCTTCCCACACTGCTACCACCGCCTCCTCAGATTCTCCCTGCCTGCCGCTCCCACCTGCCCAGCTCTGTTACTTTCTAGATTCTAAGCCCGATTGCACAGTCCAGTTCCACCCACCACCCCAGGATTGGTTTCCCCCTCCCTCTAGCATGATCCCCCTCCCTCTAGCATGATCCCCAGTTGTATGGCCATCAGCGCTGAGGGTCTAACCAGTCTCTTTGCAGACTGAGACCCTTGAACTCTGCCTTCCTGCCATTGGGATGCCCTCTGCCTTAGTACCCAGGGCAGAAATCTGAAGCACACGTTCAGCACTCAGACCAAGAGTGTGGGCCAAGGTACAAAACCCTGGGATTCTGTCTGGCCTTTGTGTGAGAAGGGTTTGCTGAGAAGTTTCTTCGAGGCTGAGGAAAGGCTAAATAGCTTGGGCTATCACTTAAGCTTTTCCATAAATAAGCTCTGCTGGAACTTCCTCCTCTTCATCTACATTATACCCTGGTCTTCTGGTCCTTCATGCTGTGTCTCTCACACTCAACCCATCTCTCTAAATTCATGGTGCCCCAAGTGCTGACTTCCTTTTGAGAACAAGGGATAAAGGAAGGGGCCTGCCTGGACCATATTCAGCTTTAAATTTGAGACAAGAAGCAGTGGCACAGTCCACAGACAGAAAGTCCTAGAGAGGAAGTTCAACGACCACATCACATCATGACATGGCCTAAGGCTGACGTGGGCCTGATGGGAACTACTGTGTAAACCTCAGCTAACCTGCAGCCTCTGTTTTCTGCCATCTCTCCCACACATACCATCCAAATTGGTCCTGCTGAAATGTGCTCCTGATCCCATAATTCTCTTCTCCTCAAGGACTTCAGGGGCACTTTACTTTTTATTTCTTAGTTTTTAAATTTTACTTTAAGTTCTGGGATGTATGTGCAGAATGTGCAGGTTTGTTACATAGGTAAATGTGTGCCACAGTGGTTTGCTGCACCTATCAATCTGTCACTTATGTATTTATGTTTTTTGGTTTTCGTTTTTTTTGAGACAGAGTCTGGCTCTGTCACCCAGGCTGGAGTGCAGTGATGCGAACTCAACCTCCGCCTCCTGGGTTCAAGCGATTCTCCTGCCTCAGCCTCCTGAGTAGCTGGGATTACAGCCACATGCCACCTTGCCTGGCTAATTTTTGTATTTTTAGTAGAGACAAGGTTTCACCATGTTGATCATGCTGGTCTCCAACTCCTGACCTCATGATCTGCCCGCCTCAGCCTCTCAAAATGCTGGGATTACAGGCATGAGCCACCGTGCCTGGCTCATATATTTATGTATTAAGCCCCACATGCCTTAGCTATTTGACCTGATGCTCTCCCTCCCCTCGCCCCCCCCGACCCCACAGGTCCCGGTGTGTTGTTCCTCGATGTCCTCCCCCACCGTAGAACCTGTGCTCCACCTGACATTCAGGGTCCCGTGGACAGTGACCCTGAAACACACACTGCTTCAGTTAGCTGGCTGAATCACCTTCCCCAGAACCCCCTGGCAGTTTCTCATCTTGGGGATTGAAATGGGATAAAGGGAAGTGAGGATGAGGCATAACTGGTGCTCAGAGATCATTTCTTCCCCTGAACTCCAAGCTTTCAGTTTACAAGGACCCTCCCTTCACTCCCCTCATCACTAGCCACATTCTTTTTTTTTTTTTGAAACAAGGTCTCACTCTGTCACCCAGGCTGGAATGCAGTGGCTCAGTCACAGCTCACTGCAGCCTCAACCTCATGGGCTCAAGTGATCCTTCCACTTCAGCCTCCAGAGTAGTTGGGACCACAGTCACGCATCACCACATCTGGCTATTTTTTAAATTTTTTAGGCCGGGCGTGGTGGCTCACGCCTGTAATCCCAGCACTTTGGGAGGCTGAGGCGGGCAGATCACCTGAGGTCAGGAATTTGAAACCAGCCTGGGGAAACCAACGTGGTGAAACGTCGTCTCTACTAAAAATACAAAAAAATTAGCCTGGCATGATGGCGCATGCCTGTAATCCCAGCTACTTGGGTGGCTGAGGAAGGAGAATTGCTTGAACCCAGGAGGCGGAGGTTGCAGTGAGCTGAGATCACACCATTGTACTCCAGCCTGGGCAACAACAGCGAAACCCCCATCAAAAAAAAAGTATTTTATATAGACAGGATCTTATTATTATATTGTCCAGGCTGGACAATATAGGAGCTTGAGCACCTCAGCCTCCCAAAGTACTGGGATTACAGGCATGAGACACCACACCTAGCCCATCACTAACCAAATTCTGGCACCTCTTCCTCACCTACTTGGCCAGTGGACACCCTGCCTTCCTTTTAATTCATCCACATTATTGTGTTGCTATTTTATATTTTTGCTCCTCTTTTCCTGCATCATTTTTCCAGTTAGATTGTGGGTGTTTTGAGAATAGGGCCCCCATTCCTTTTTTATCTCTGGGCCTCCAGCTTCCAGCCCATAGAAGGAGTTTAGAATAGACACCAGGAAATATCGGTGTTTTTGGTGGGAGCAAAGGCAGTCCTGGGGGAGGGACAGAGACACTTCAACACTTCTGGAGGCTCTGCCATCCTCCTGGACCTTGGCGCTAGCCCAGCCTACTCCAGGAGCTCTCTCGGCCCTCCCACCCCTTCAGCGCTTCCTCTCTCTTTTCTTCATCCTCTCCCTGCTCTCAGGTAAAGGCCAATAGTCTGAGAGGCCCAGAGTGCTGTCAGGAGTGGGAAAACTGCCCCAAGGGTAAATCATACAGGACTTCCCAGGGAATAGGGCTTTAACAGAGAGTTTGGGAGAAGAGATGGATAGGGATGAAGAGAGGGGATGGTGAAGTCATCCCAAGGAGGAAAGCACATCTTTGTGTAACAGTTGTAAAGGTAAAAGGGCAGGGAGAGCAAAACAGCATATGCATGTTGATGTGTGTGCGTGCATGTGTGCTCCTCCTGGGTCCCCAGTGTCTCGGTACGTCAGAGGAAGGAGAGCTGGAAAGGGAACAGGACTTTTCTAGACTGGGCTGGAGCCAGCCAGATGGTTGGGAGCTGGGAATCATTAGTGAACAAAAAGGAGCAATTAAGGATCTGCGTCTTGCTTTTTTTAATATTTAAGTGAATAAAAGTATATTCAGTCATTCAATGGATTCATAGGGCACCTATTTATGTAGATGTAACTGGGAGATATGGACATAAGTAGGAATTGTGCTCCCAGAGAACTTAGCGCTAATATCTGTTTATCCAACATACGATAAACAACTGAGAAAATCAGCCAGGATGCCAGGGTATTCTGGGATAGAATGCAGACTGTGACAAATTAATCTAATTATATTACACATTTATGACACACACACTGAGGAGGGTGAGAAGAAAAGGAGCTGACCTCAGTAACTTTGGAAAACAATGTTTTCACTGGAAACTCTCAAAGGCTAAAAACAAAAAGAAGGATGCACTTTACAGAAACACTGTACTGTAACTGGTACATCTCTTTCTCATTGGGGTATGGGTTAAAAATTTTGAAAGTGCTTTACATATATATTGGGGTTGAACAAATAAGTAATGAATGTTGGAAGCCAGGTTTCTCACTGTCAGAGGGAGAAGTCACAGATCCACAAGGGGGAAAGGCTAGATAATGAACTCTGTGGTACTGGGTTAGAATGGAGACAGCAGTGTGAACTTGTATTTAGCTTAATATATAGTCAGATGAATAGATACAGAAACGATTAGAGACACCTATATGCGCATGGTTAGTATACATACCTGTATTACCTAACTCCGTTGCCCCAGAGGGCCTAGAAGAAATGGCACTGCAATAACAGTAGCATATCTCACAGCTAGATCTTGGTTTCTAAATACCATTCTCCAACAAAAGGAAGAACGTTTCTCCATTTTTTGGAGAACTGGCTGATTCTGGGGCCGGGGCAGGGAAAATAGATGATCTAGAGCATCTTGTAGTACTAGAAAGTAAAGAAGTACCCACAAAACAAAAGGATGGGGGCATATCAAAGGGACAAGGGAACCAACCTGAAAGAGCTCTCCATGACAGAGGCTGAAACAATTTGAGCAACAAAATAGATTACATTGTATTGGATTATAACTCAAGGTATAAAATAAAGATACATGAATGCATATTGATTGTATTAGTTTGCTAGGGCTACTGTAAAAAAGAGCCATAAATTGGGTGGCTAAGACAGGTATACATTGTCTCAGAGTTCTGGAGGCTAGAAGTCCAAAATCAAGGTGTCAGCAGGGCCCTGCTCTCGCTGAGACTCAGGACAGAATGGGCTTTCTTGCCTCTTCCCAGGGCTAGTGGTGACTGGCAATTTCTGGCATTTCTTGGCTTGCAGCTGTGTCAATTCAATCTCTGCCTCTGACATCACGTGGCTGTCTTCGCAGTGTCTTCCCTCTGTGTCTGTCCAAATTCCCTCTTTTTGGGTTTTTTTGTTTGTTTGTTTTTTGAGATGGAGTCTCACTCTGTCGCCCAGGCTGGAGTGCAGTGGCACGATCTCGGCTCACTGCTTCACCTCCCAGGAGGCACAGAGTTATGGAGCCAGATTCAAACCAGGCAGTTGGGCTCTTTTTTTTTTTTTGAGATGGAGTTTCACTCTTGTTGCCCAGGCTGGAGTGCAATGGCATGATGGCATGATCTCGGCTCACTGCAATCTCCGCCTCCCGGGTTCAAGTGATTCTCCTGCCTCAGCCTCCCGAGTAGCTGGGACTGCAGGCGCATGCCACCACGTCTGGCTTATTTTTTGTATTTTTAGTAGAGATGGAGTTTTACCATGTTAGCCAGGATGGTCTCCATCTCCTGACCTCATGATCCGCCTGCCTCGGCCTCCCAAAGTGCTGGGATTACAGGCGTGAGCCACCGCGCCCGGCCCAAATTTCCCCTTTTTATAAGGACACAAGTTATATTGAATTAGAGTCCACCCTCGTGACCTTATCCTAATTTGGTTAAATCTTCAAAGACCCTATTTCCAAATAAGGTCACATTCTGAGGTACGGGGGGTTTAGGACCTCAACATATCCTCTTTTGGAGGATACAACTCAATCTATAACACTGATATAAATAAATATTTGAGTCAATAAATAAATAAATGGAGAAGAGACAACTTTCTTCTAGAAGATTTCCAAATAATTTATGTAGACACTCTGCCTTCCAGAATGTGGAACTTAACACCCCTCCTGCCTTGAAAGTGGGCTAGACAGGCCAGGCGAGGTGGCTCAGGCACTTTAGGAGGCTGAGGTGGGCGGATCATGAGGTCAAGAGATTGAGACCATCCTGGCCAACATGGTGAAACCCCATCTCTACTAAAAATGCAAAAATTAGCTGGGCATGGTGGTGTGTGCCTGTAATCCCAGCTACTGGGGAGGCCGAGGCAGGAGAATTGCTTGAACCCAGAAGGTGGATGTTGTAGTGAGCCAAGATCACCCCACTACACTCCAGCCTGGGCGACAGAGCAAGACTTCGTCTCAAAAAACAACAACAAAAAAAAGTGGGCTGGATCTTAATGACTTGCTTCCAATGAATAGAGATCAGAAAAGAAAAAATACTAACTTTGTAGTAGAGAAAACTGGCAAACACCACCTTAACCAAGTGATCAAGGTTAACCTCACCAGTGATGTCATGCTGATATCATGTACCCCTGATATGATGAGATGAGAAGTACTTTACCTCTATAGATTTCTTTCCAAAAACCCATAACTCTAATCTAATAGTGAGAAAAACATTAGGCAAATCCAGATTGGAGGATGTTTTACTGGATACCTGGCCAGTAATCCTCACAACTGTCAAAGTTATAAAAAACAAAGGAATCCTAAGTGAATTAACACAGGAACAGAAAACCATATACCAGCCGGGCACAGTGGCTCACTCCTGTAGTCCCAGCACTTTGGGAGGCCAAGGCGGGTGGATCACCTGAGGTCAGGAGTTCGAGACCAGCCTGCCCAACATGGTGAAACCCTGTCTCTACTAAGAATACAAAAATTAGCCCAGTGTAGTGGTGCTTGCCTGTAATCCCAGCTACTCCAGAGGCTAAGGCATGAGAATCGCTTGAACCCAGGAGGTGAAGGTTGCAGTGAGCCCAGATCATGGCATTGCACTCCAGCCTGGGCAACAGAGCAAGACTCCATCTCAAAAAAAAAAAAAAAAAGACATCAAATACTGCATTTTCTCACTTATAAGTGATAGCTAAACAATGAGTGCATGGGGACACAAAGAAGAGAATAATAGACACCAAGGCCTACTTGAGGGTGGAGGTGAAAGGAGGGTGAGGATTGAAAAATTACCTATTGAGTAGTATGCTCATAACCTGGATAACAAAGTTACCTATACCCCTGTGACATACAATTTACCCACGTAACAAACCAGCACATGTACTCCCAGAACCTAAAATACAATTGGAAAGAATAAAACAACGACAACAAGAAAGGCTGCAAAACTATTTCAGACTAGGGGAGACTGGGGAGAGATGACAACTAAAGCAGTGTGCACCCTGGATTAGACCCCAGAACGGAAAGAGGACATCAACAGAAACACGACCAAATGCAAACAAAGTCTGGAGTTTAGTTAATAGTGATGCACTAATGTTGCTTTCTTAGTTTTGACCAATGTGCTATTGTCATATAGAAGGTTATCAATGTGAGAAACTGAGTGAGGGACATTTGGGGACTCTCCATGCCATCTTTGCAACTTTGCTGTGAATCTAGAATTCTTCTAAAATAAATAGCTTTTTTTTTTTTTTTTTTCTGAGATGGAGTCTTGCTCTGTCACCCAGGCTGGAGTGCAGTGGTGCGATCTCAGCTCACTGCAAACTCTGTCTCCTGAGTTTAAGCGATTCTCATGCCTTAGCCTCCCAAGTAGCTGGGATTACAGGCACCCACCACCATGCCCGGCTAATTTTTGTATGTTTAGTAGAGACAGGGTTTCACCATGTTGGCCAGGCTGGTCTCAAACTCCTGACTTCAGGTGATCCTCCCGCCTTGGCTTCCCACAGTGCTGGGATTACAGCCATGAGCCACCTGTACCCAGTCAGTTTTTTCATTTCTAAGGCCATCATGATGGTTTGGTTCTAATTGTCTTTCACCTGGGCCATGGCAATCATTTCCTATGGACTACCCAGTTTTCAGACACTATCTGCTCTAAACACAAACTATTCTTTCTGAAATGAAAATACAGCAAATAACTCTTCTGCTCAGAAACCTTCAATGACTCCCTGTTTACTCTAGTGTCAAGTCCAAATTCTTGGGTTTAAAGCCTCTAATTCTGGCCGGGTGCGGTGGCTCACGCTTGTAATCCCAGCACTTTGGGAGGCCGAGGCGGGTGAATCACGAGATCAGGAGATCGAGACCACGGTGAAACCCCGTCTCTACTAAAAATACAAAAAATTAGCCGGGCGTGGTGGGGGGCGCCTGTAGTCCCAGCTACTCGGAGAGGCTGAGGCAGGAGAATGGCGTGAACCCGGGAGGCGGGGCTTGCAGTGAGCCGAGATTGCGCCACTGCACTCCAGCCTGGGCGACAGAGCGAGACTCCGTCTCAAAAAAAAAAAAAAAAAAAAAAAAAGCCTCTAATTCTCTAATCCTATTATTACCTTGCAAGGACGATTCCATCTTGACCAAATATATTCTTTGAATTCACACCTGCAAACTTTTACTCGTGATCACACCTCTAACCTTTTGCGTCTTCTCTAACCATGTGTTCTTTGATTTTTATTATTAAGGTCTGGGTGAAATTGAGTAAGTCTGTTTATCCTAATCCTAAGGAGCTCATAGTCTATCAGGAAAACAGACAGGTAAATCAACAATGACACTATATAAGGATAAGAGGGATCAAGAGGAGAAAGACTTAACTTGCCTGGAAGCAGCACAGAAGGCTTCACAGAGGAGACAATGCTTTGGTTGAATCTTGGAGGAATAGGAATTTGTGAGGGAAGGAATTGAGGGAAAGGCTTCCGGGCAGAGGGGGCACACGTGTCTCTAACAATCATGTGTCCCTTCTTAACATCTCTTGTAGTTTGTCTTGTATTTCCAGCAGCTTTTAGCTGGCCTATGAACTCCTTAAGGATAGGTAGATAGATATCCTCTATCTACCCTCTGTTAAATGCAGGTAGCAGTATTTACTTTATAGGATTGTTAGGAGTGTTAGAGATAATTCATGTAACATACATATCAGACACTGAATGATTTTTTTCTGTAATAAATGAATGAAGTGTCTAGCTCAGTTTCTGGCTCATACTAAGGTAGTCAGTATTTGTTGAATGAATGACGGTACCCTGTTTCAAAGCTGTTTTGTTTATAGCTGGAAATCTGTGCCTTGGAAGACCTCACTGGACTGGGAAAGATCCAGAGAAAGACAATGTTTCAGCAGGATGGGAAAATAGCCTGTCAGAGCTAACCAAACAGAAGAGGGCTCTTCAATCTGAAGAGGAGGCAGATATATTCAGATTCAACTCAAATTCACTAAATGCTTGTTTACTTTTTTTTTTTTTTTTTTTTGAGACAGAGTCTCACTCTGTCACCTAGGCTGGAGTGCAGTGGCGTGATCTCGGGTCACTGCAACCTCTACCTCCTGGGTTCAAGCAATTTTCCTGCTTCAGCCTCCCGAGTAGCTAGGATTACAAGTGCACACCACCACACTCGGCTAATTTTTGTATTTTTTAGTAGAGATGGGGGTTTCACCATGTTGGTCAGGCTGGTCTCGAACTCCTGACCTCGTGATCCACCCACCTTGGCCTCCCAAACTGCTGGGATTACAGGTGTGAGCCACTGTGCCCGCCTGCTTATTTATTTTTGTACAATTCTCATGATGTTCCATTACCATCTCCACTTTGTAGATAAGAAGACATATCCAAATAAGTTAAATATCTTGCCAAAGGCCACACGGCTAGATGGCAGAATCCACTAGATTCCAAGTTCAAAACTCTTTTCACTGAAACATGAAAACTTTCCTTTTTCTTTTTTCTTCAACTTCTAAGTTCAGGGGTACACGTGCAAGATGTGCAGGTTACATAGGTAAACAAGTGTGCCATGGTGGTTTGCGGCACAGAGCATCCCATCATCTAGGTATTATGCCCAGCATCCATTAGCTATTTTTCCTGATGCTCTCCCTCCCCTCAACCCCACAAAAAATTTCATAATATAGAAAAACATCAAGGGTGTGGATAAGTTAAATACAGACTTGCTTGCTAAATTCTCTAAATACTCAACCTGTGTGCAATTTCTAGGGCAAGAGAAAGATTGCTTTAAGGCAAATAAAAAGAATGATTGCCTTATGTTGGGGATGGGGTAGAGAATAAAAACAAGAAATATATTATTATAACAAACAGCACAAACTGAAAAAGAAAAAAGTTAGAAACAAGTTAATAAAATAATAGATAAAAGATTTCTGGCAAGTCATGAAAAGACTAGATTTCCTCTCTTTCCTCATCCTGAGCTATGAGAATACCCCAAGCCTAAGTCTGGGTTCTTTCCAAAAACAACCTGGGGCTGTTTGAGGGCTGGGTCTTATCCTTTTGGGCAGGCCAGCTATGCACTCCTAGAGCCTATCTCTGGCACAGCTGTTGAAGAAGTATCTTGGGCTCTGAACAAAATATCAAATATAGTAAATATTTTTTTCCTTCCCTAAAATTTTGAGCTGAGGGCCTATAATTTAATGTGAAACAGCCAGAGTACATTTAGGAAGATAGCAATTAAATTTCATACATCAAAATCAAGTATACGGAAAGTCAATATATAGAAATCAATTGTACTTTTATATACTAGTAATAATTTTTATATACTGGAAATCGAAATTTTAAAATAACATTAACCAATTTGTAAAAAATATGAAATACTTAAAGATAAACCTGACAATTACCTGCACTCTAAAAGCCATGAAATATTGCTGAGACAAATTTAAAAAGATGTAAATAAATGGGGAGATATACCATGTTCATGGATCAGAAGATATATTGTTAAAATATCTGTTCTTCCAAAATTGATCAATAGATTCAATGTACTACCAATTAAAATCCCCAGGGGCTTTTTTTTTTTTTTTTTGAGACAAAGTTTAGCTCTTGTTGCCCAGGCTGGAGGTCAATGGCTTGATCTTGGCTCACTGCAACCTCCGCTTCCCAGGTTCAAGCAATTCTCCTGCCTCAGCCTCCTGAGTAGCTGGGATTACAGGCATAATGCACCACCATGCCCGGCTAATTTAGTATTTTTAGTAGAGGTGGGGGTTTCTCCATGTTGGTCAGGCTGGTCTCGAACTCCCAACCTCAGGTGATCCACCTGCCTCAGCCTCCCAAAGTGCTGGGATTACAGGAGTGAGCCACTGTGCCAGGCCGCCAGGGGCTTTTTCAATAGAAATTGGCAAGCTGATTATCTCACGTGGAAATGCAAAACACAAAGTTGGAGGACTTATATTACCTGATTTCAAGACTTATTATAAAGCTATAGTAACAAATACATACAGATAGAGGAGACAGGCATTATGGCTCACACCTGTAATCCCAACAGTTGGGGGGAGCTAAGGGAGGTGGATCACTGAGCCCAGGAGTTTAAGATCAGGTCTGAACAACATGGTGAAACCCTGTCTCTGCAAAAAATATAAAAATTAGCCAGCTGTGGTGATGTCCGCCTGTAGTCCCAGCTACTCAGGAGGCTGAGGTGAGAGGACTGCTTGAGCCTAGGAGGTGGAGGTTGCAGTGAGCTGAGATCGCAACAGTGCACTTCAGTCTGGGCAACAGAATGAGACCCTAAATTATATAATTATAGACTTAAATGCAAACCTAACACATAGAACTTTTTTTTTTTTTTTTGAGATGGAGTCTTGCTCTGTCACCCAGGCTGAAGTACAGTGTCACAATCTTGGCTCACTGCAACCTCTGTCTCCCATGTTCAAGCGATTCTCCTGTCTCAGCCTCCCTAATAGCTGGGATTACAGGCGTGTGCCATCACGCCTGGCTAATTTTTTATGTTTTAGTAGAGACGGGGTTTCACCATGTTACTCAGGCTGGTCTCGAACTCCTGAGCTCAAGCAATCCACCCGCCTCGGCCTCCCAGAGTGCTAGGATTACAGGTGTGAGCCACCGTGCCCAGCCCTTTTTTTTTTTTAGAGAGAATTTCGCCGTTGTTGCCCAGGCTGGAGTGCAATGGTGCAATCTTGGCTCACCGCAACCTCAGCCACCCTGGTTCAAGTGATTCTCCTGCCTCAGCCTCCTGAGCAGCTGGGATTACAGGCATTCACCACCTCGCCTGGATAATTTTGTATTTTTAGTAGAGATAGGGTTTCTCCATGTTGGTCAAGCTGGTGTTGAACTCCCGACCTCAAGTGATCTGCCCACCTCGGCCTCCCAAAATGCTGGGATTACAGGTGTGAGCCACCACACCTGGCAGAACTTTTTTTTTTGAGGCAGGGTCTCACTCTGTTGCCCAGGCTGGAGTGCAGTGACAGCACAACCATGGCTCACTGCAACCTCTGCCTCCTGGGCTCAAGTGATCCTCCTATCTTAGCCTCCCAAGAAGCTAGGATTACAAGTGTGTGCCACCACACTGGCTAATTTTTAAATTTTCTGTAGAGACCGGGTCTCACTATATTGCCAGGGATGGTCTTGAACTCCTGGGCTCAAGCAATTCTCCCTGCCTTGGCCTCCCAAAGCACTGGAATTACAGGTGTGAGCCACCATGCCCAGCCTGAACAACTCTGTTAAAAACATAAGACAAGCTGCAGACTAGAAGAAAATATTTGTAAAGCACATATCTGTTAAAGAATTTGAATCCAGAACATATAAAGACTTTCAAAATGCAATAAGAAACAACTTTTTGAAATGAGCAAGTGATTTAATCAGACACTTCACCAGAGAAGATATATGGATGACAAATAAGCATGTGAAAAGATGCTCAACCTTGTTAGCCATTAGGGAAATGCATATCAAAAGTGAAGTGAGATACCACTTCACACTAAGTGGCTATAATCAAAAAGAGATAATAACAAGTGTTGGTGAGTATGTAGACAAATTGGAACCCTCACACACTGTGATACCTACCTATTAGGAAGGCTAAAAGTAAAAAGAATAACGATACCAAGTGATGGCAAGGATGTAGAACAACTAGAACACTCACACACTGCTGATAGGAATGTAAAATGATACAACCACTTCTGAAAACAGTGTGATGCTTTTTAACAAATTAAGAACCACACATCTACCATGTGACTGAGCCATTCACTCCTAGATATTTACTTAAGAGAAAATGACACTTTGGGAGGCCAAGGTGGGCAGATCACCTGAGGTCAGGAGTTCTGGACCAGCCTGGCCAATATGGTGAAACCCCAACTCTACTAAAAATACAAAAAAAAAAAAAATTAGCCAGGCGTGGTGGCACACGCCTGTAGTCCCAGCTACTTGAGAGGCTGAGGCATGAGAATCACTTGAACCTGGATGGTGGAGGTTGCAGTGAGCCAAGATCATGCCACTGCACTCCAGCCTGGGTGACAGGGTGAGACTTCATCTCAATAAAAAATAAGAAGATGAAATATGTCCATACAAAGACTTGTACATGAATATTCATCATAGCTTTATTTGTAATAGCCAAAAACTGAAAAAATCCAAAAATCCATCAACAAGTGAACAAATACATTGTAATATATTTGAACAATAGCATACTCTTCAGCAATAAAAAGGAACAATCGAGAGGCCAAGGTGGGAGGATCACTTGAGGCCAGGAGTTTGAGGTTGCAATAAGCCTTGATCACGCCACTGCTCTCCAGCCTGGGCAACAGAGCAAGACCCTGCCCCAAATAAATAAATAAATAAAAACTATTAACACAAACAACAATATGGATGAATCTCTCAAGGTAATTTCGCTGAACAAAAGAAGCCAGACACATCCCTCCTCAAAGAGGATTTACTGTATGATTCCACTTACATAAAATTCGAGGAAATGCTAACTAAGCTAGTGACAAAAAGGCAGATTAGTGGGCTGGTCGCGGTGGCTCATGCCTGTAATCCCAGCACTTTGGGAGGCTGAGGCAGGAGTTCGAGACCAGCCTGGCCAACACAGTGAAACTCTGTCTCTACTAAAAATACAAAAATTAGTCAGACATGGTGGTGGGCATCTATAATCCCAGCTACTTGGGAAACTGAGGCAGGAGAATCCCTTCAACCCGGGAGGTGGAGGTTGTAGTGAGCCAAGATTGCCCCATTGCTCTCCAGCCTGGGTGACAGAGTGAGACTCTGTCTCAAAAAAAAAAGTTTTAAAAAGCAGATTAGTGGTTCCTAATCTGTGCCTGGGAGTGGAATCTTAGGGCTGTCTGTCCCACAGGTGCCTACTCTTCTGGGCCACGTGGTGGGTTGTAGCTACTGCATAAGAGTCGGAATTTGCGCATTGGGATGAAAGAGTGAGAGAGAGGGATTATAAAGGAGCATGAGGAAATTTTTAGGGATGATGATGATATGGTCACTATCTTGGGTGTGGTGACATTTTCATTTTCATAGGTGTGTAAGTAGCTTATCAAATTGTATACCTTGGCTAGGTGCAGTGGCTCATACCTGTAATCCTCGCACTTTGGGAGGCTGAGGTGGGAGGGTTGCTTGAGCTCAGGAGTTTGAGACTAGCCTGGGCAACACAGTGAGACTTCGTCTCCAATTAAAAAAAGAAAGGAATAAATTGTACACCTTAAATATATATGGTTTATTGTATGTCGGTTATATGGCAATAAAGTTGTTTATTCAAATACATGTAGACACCAAGCACAAATTACCAACTGGGTCCTGAGCATGCCAATGGATGGAGAATTCACCAAAAAGGTCAGCCCCACACCTGGAACTTGAAGATGAGGAAATCCCGAGTGGAATCACCAACAGCTAATTTGAGCTGGCTAATCAGTAACAGTTTGGAAATGCCTTCTTCTGCCATTTCTTTCCATGTCTGACCCTAGCCAGCTAGCTAGTTAGTTTCTGGAAGGAGCCCTGGTCTGGGATGAACATGACTCTGGCAGCCTCCTAAGATTGTCCCTCTCTGGCTGCCTTTGGGAAGAGCTGAGCTCAGTGTTGAGGTATTTTCATAACACAAGAAGAGGAGAGGAGGAGAAGCAATGAGGGAATCAAAAGGAGGTGGAGATGAGTTGGAAGGGTAGCTATTCAGAACTGAGTCATCCAGGGGCTGGAAGGGAGCTAAGAGACCACATACTTCAATAATTCTTGTTTAGGGATGAGAACACCGAGACCTTGACCTTTTAGTCACACAGAATTGAGGCGCTAATCCGGGTTTCCCTGTTTCCCATCTCATCTATTCCTATCACCCATTGCCGTTATGCCGAGTGGGAACTATTCACGGTATGCGAGCTGATGGCTTTCCTGGCACTCAATACATTAAAGTACCTAGTGTAATAAGAATAGAATAGTCTGGGGTCTGAAGGAGCTCACAGTCTAGCAGAGACGGGTCTACACACACAAGTGACTCCAATAACGAAAGCAAGATAGTAATAAGTGTTATAAATAGCCGGGCGCGGTGGCTCACGCCTGTAATCCCAGCACTTTGGGAGGCCGAGGTGGGCGGATCAAGAGGTCAGGAGATCGAGACCATCCTGGCTAACACGGTGAAACCCCGTCTCTACTAAAAACACACACAAAAAAATTAGCCAGGCGTGGTGGCGGGCGCCTGTAGTCCCAGCTACTTGGGAGGCTGAGGCAGGAGAATGGCGTGAACCCGGGAGGCAGAGCTTGCAGTGAGCCGAGATCGCGCCACTGCACTCCAGCCTGGGCGACAGAGTGAGACTCCGTCTCAAAAAAAAAAAAAAAAGTGTTATAAATGAGGTGCTACAGAGGAGGGGAATCTTTTCCGTCCAGAAAAGAGAGATATGGTGATGGGAAGGGAGCAAGGAAGTCCTCATCTAGGAGCCCAACCCCCCAGAATGGCAGGTAGACACTCCTTAGTAGGTGTTCAATAAATATTCGTGTCTTCGTCCCTTCACATTCTGACCCCAGTCTAACTTTCCTTCAGCCTACCAAAGCCCTGTGTTCCCCCACAGAACGCCGCTTCGTGCCACTGTGCCTTCTGCATCCCAAGTTCTCTCCTCCTGGAATGGAATGTTCTTGCCAATAATGAGCGAGCGGTGCCATGAAACGGAGCTCGGGAGGGTACACAGCATACAGTAACAGTTAAGCGCGCAGGCTATCGAGGCCAGCCTCCGGCCCATCCGTAAAAAGGACATAGTAAGATTTATTTCATAAGGCTGCACCGTGGATTAAATGGACATTCCGGTAAAGCTTTTAGTCTGGCGCGGAACGAGGGCTCAAGTAATAGTCGCAACGTTCGTGCGAGCGTGACCACCTTCTCCGCCCGTCCCGTCCCGTCCCGCCTGGCGCCGCTCAAGAGCCGCCCCCTGTCCCCCTCAGCGGCGCCCAGGCACCCAGCAGCGTCCGCGGTGCCACGTCGCCTTCGCTCACCCCAGCAACAGCCGGGTTGACCAGATTGGGCCCTGAGCTGGGTACCCAGGGCACCGGGCCGCGCCCCACACCCTGCCTGCGCCCTCCGATTGGCTCCTGCAGGTGCCCGTCGTCAGAGGCCGTTGCTGATTGGCTTAGGTGGGGGACGGGGCGGGCCTCTAGGAGTGAAGGAAAGGCGGGGACCCGGATGTGTGTGGTGGCGGCGGCCGAAGAGCTTGTGTGCGGAGCTGAGAGGCCTATGGATGAGGAGGACGCGGCGGCCCCGGTAGGCGGGGATCGGGGGCGGGGTCCCGGAGGCCTCGTATCTCCCCGGAGTCTGAAGCGGAAGGCGGGGGTCCTGGGCGGGGGCTCCGGGGCCAGGGGCGGGGCCCTGCGCTCTGGTCACTGGGCTTCTTCTGTCGGTGCACCCTCGGCCCAGTGCAGGGCCTGGGGAGACTGGGCGTAGGCACACGGATGGGCTGGGGCCCCGCTGCCCCCGGGTCTCATCTCAGTGATCAGGCCGTGCCCGGGGAGGAGACAGGGCCCAGTAGGGCCGCCACTCGCCGGTGCCAAGACTGTGGGGTCTAGGCAACCAGCATCTACCTGGGGTCGAGTCCTGGCTGAGTGCCCGGGAGCGGAATCTTAGGGCTGTCTGTCCCACAGGTGCCTACTCTTCTGGGCCACGTGGTGGGCTGTAGCTACTGCATAAGAGTCGGAATTTGCGCATTGGGATCAAATTCAGCCCAGCCAAGGCTTACTAAGCACCTACCGTGTGCAAAGCAATGTCAGGCCTTAAGAAAACCCCTGTCCCAGGGTTTGGGGAATGGGGAGAGAAGAGTACTTCACCTCTTACTCACTTTTGGCTCCCAGGAAAAGTCATTCATTCATTTATATGTAGGCACTGATGGTTGTTTAAATACCTGGATCATCCCACTCCCATCCATCGGCGCTGCTACCGACTTAGTGGATGTCATTTCTCATGCGAACTGCTGCAACAACCTCTGAATTGTTTGCCCACATCTGTTCTTGATCCTCTTGTGATCAGTTCTCCAACCAGCAGCTGGAATGATCTTTAGGAATTGATTAAGATCGTGGCTTTTTTTTTTTTTTTTTTTTGAGATGGAGTTTCTGTCGCCCAGGCTGGAGTGCAGTGGGACGATCTCGGCTCACTGCAAACTCCACCTCCCAGGTTCAAGCAATTCTTTTGCCTCAGCCTCCTGAGTAGCTGGGATTACAGGCGCGTACCACCACGCCTGGCTAATTTTTTTGTATTTTTAGTAGAGACGGGGTTTCACCATGTTGGTCAGGCTGGTCTTCAACTCCTGATCTCGTGATCCTCCCACCTCGGCCTCCCAAAGTGCTGGGATCACAGGCGTGAGCCACCAGGCCCAGGATCGTGGCATTTTTTTTTTCTTTTTTTTTTGAGACAGGGCTCCGTCAGCCAGGCTGGAGTGTAGTGGCAGAGTCAGAACTGACTGCACCCTTGACCTGCCAGACTCAAGCCGTCCTCAGTCTCCTTAGTAGCTGGGACTACAGGTGCACGCTGCCACACGTGGCTCATTGTTTTAATTTTTAGTAGAGATGAGGTCTCACTATGTTGCCCAGGCTGGTCTGGAAGTCCTGGCCTCAAGCGATCCTCCTGCCTCAGCCTCCCAAGGTGCTGGGATTGCAGGCATGAGCCATCATACCCGGCCAATCATGGCATTTCCTTGCTTACAACCCTCCAGAAGTTTCCATCTTGGAATAAAATCCAAAGTCCTTACCATTGTCTGTAGGGCCATGATCTGACTCCTGCCTTATTCTCATCTTGTACATTCTCCCTCACATTCCCTATACACCAGCTGTCCATGCCTTTTTCTGTTTCTCTACCATGCCAGCTCTCTTCCACCCAAGGACCTGTGGCTGCCCTTCCTGCCTAGAATATGCCTGGCTTGTCATATGCCTAGCTCCTTTTCAACTCAAATGTCACCTCCTTAGAGAGACCGCCTCTGTCCACTCTGTCCACTGCCTCCAGATTCTTTATCATATCACCCTGTTCTTTTCTCCACTGCCTGAAATTATGTCTGTTTATTGCCTGTCATGTCCAGCTCCCAGCCTGTGAGAATGGGAATCCTGTCCATCTTGTTCACAGCTCCATCCCTAGCACAGAGAAGAGCGCACATAGTAGGAACTTGGTAAATGTTTGTTGAATGGAAGAAAGAAGATGGAGGTTGTTGAGGTCAATCTGGGCAGCTGGCCTCAAGGCCAGTGCCTTCTCTACATTCTGGGTTACAGAGGCTGAGGTGCTTTACCTAGGGCCCTGCTTTCTCCTCAATCCCCTTCTCCCCTTGGCAGGTTTGTTCTCATGAACAAGATGGATGACCTCAACCTGCACTACCGGTTTCTGAATTGGCGCCGGCGGATCCGGGAGATTCGAGAGGTCCGAGCTTTCCGATATCAGGAGAGGTTCAAACATATCCTTGTAGATGGAGATACTTTGAGGTGAGTTCAGGGGAATGCCTCCACATTTTCTTCTCTGTTCCAGATCTTGGAGAGGAAAGGGTTTTTTTCCTGCACAGGGAAAGGGGGATGCTCTTGACTCCAGAGGCCTTTCTTTTTCTTTTTTTTTTTTTTAAGACAGAGTCTCGCTCTGTCACCCAGGCTACAGTGCAGTGGCATGATCTCAACTCACTGCAACCTCCGCCTCCTGGGTTCAAGCGATTCTCCTGCCTCAGCTTCCCAAGTAGCTGGGATTACAGGCGTGCACCACCACATATGGCTGATTTTTTGTATTTTTGGTAGAGACAGGGTTTCACCATGTTGGCCAGGCAGGTCTCAAACTCCTGACCTCAAGTGATCCACTCGCCCAGAGGCCTTTCTGAGTGGAGCAGTGTGTGCTGCCTCACCCTGCACTCACCTCTGTCTCTGTCACTGGGTGGTTCTGTCCTCATCCAGTAAGGAGGGGATCCAGCTGGGTAGGGGAAGGGATCACGTCAGACACAGGAGGCTGCTGGGGTCTCAGAAGCTTCCTAGGTGCTTTGTTGAGAAGACTCCGGTGGGGTACCTGAGTCTCCTGCCACTGTCTCAGGGATTAGGTCTAGTGAAGAGTGGCTGTTTCAGAGATAGTTGATTTCCTGTTTGGGGAAGGGCCATTCTATAGTGTACCCTGTCCACCAACTCCTGTATTTCCAGCCCCTTGGCTTATGTGTGTGTTTCCTCCCTCTTTTCTGGCTTGAACCCTTTCCCTGACTCCTTCTGAGCCCATGCTCTCACAAAGTTCCACTGAAGGGGGAAGAAAGTAGTACTGTTTAACTAGAGGCAAGAAAGCTGAGGAGTGGGAACTGGATCACTGTCTTCCAATCAATGAAGGGCTTTGGTACAAAGAGGATAGAGACCAGCCATTATTCTCCAGCTCCACTGAGGACAGAGCCAAAGGAAAAGGGCCGAAGCTGCAGCATGAGAGATCGAGGTTACACAGGGTTGTGAGACCTCTCTTAGGCAAGTAAGGGAGGCTCTACATTCTTTTCCTCCTGGAAATGAAGAAACCAGGCTTGCACTGGTCTGGTACGGGTTGGATTCCAGCTGGAGGCTGCGAGAGGAGTAGGGTGAGGTGACCTTAAGTATCTGGTTATGATGTCTGCTGATGTACTGAAGTGCAGCCTGATGGATTCTCCTGTGTGCTGGCCCTTGCAGGGTAAGGGTGGGAGAAGCTGAGGCCCTCCCCCTACTCTTGGGCTAGGCTGCTAATGGAATTCCCCCTTCATTCCTCCTTCAGTTATCACGGAAACTCTGGTGAAGTTGGCTGCTATGTGGCTTCTCGACCCCTGACCAAGGACAGCAATTATTTTGAGGTGATCAAGGCAGTGGGTGGGCAGAGCAGGGGGTGAGCTTGGGGGTGAGATCATTAAGCCCCAAGGAGCTCCTTTACTAGATGTATGACCTGGGCCTTTTAATTTTCCATCAGGGCCGTCCTGTTGGCTAGGAAATAGGTGCAGGATAGCATGGCCCTCATCTGAGAGATAGGTGCCCTGGAAACCTGTCACCCTGTCCCTTCTGCTGTCCTACCCCTTACCTAGGTAGACTTTGACCCATATCCCAGACTTGACTCATGTCCCCTAACCCAAACCCACCATACAGGGACGTGAGTCCTATCTTTCTCCAAAGCTTGGGAGTGATTTTCTAAGTGAAATAGGCACCCGCTCTCACCAGTTCCCCCCTCTGAGTATCTTATCTTTTTTCCTGATTCCCATGTCCTTTTCTCTATGAGCCTCAGCCCCCTTTAATCTCTAAGTCCCCTTCCCCCACCCCTAGCAATTCATCCCATTTCCCAGCCCCGCTGACTGTGCCCTGCTTTCTTCTCTCCAGGTGTCTATTGTGGACAGTGGAGTCCGGGGCACCATTGCTGTGGGGCTGGTCCCTCAGTACTACAGCTTGGATCACCAGCCTGGCTGGTTGCCTGACTCTGTAGCCTACCATGCTGATGATGGCAAGTGAGTTGCCTCCTGTGGAATCCGGCCCTTTTCCTATGGATTTGGGAATCTTAGATCTGAGGAAGTACCTTGGGTTGGCTTTTCCCATTGGGTGTTTCATAGACATTTCTGGTCAGGACAGGGAAGTGGCCTGGCAGCTACCCTTAAAGGCTTACAGACTAGAGGAGGGTGATGCTCACGCCAGGACGTAAGTGGGTACCATCACAGAGTGACCAGGAGCAGCAAGATGAGGATGAGGCTTCTGCTGTCAGGGCTGGGGAGAAGTTGGGAGGCCAGGCTCGGGTCCTGTGTCTGTACTACTCTGTCTGCAGGCTGTACAATGGCCGAGCCAAGGGCCGCCAGTTTGGGTCAAAGTGCAACTCCGGGGACCGGATTGGCTGTGGCATTGAGCCTGTGTCCTTTGATGTGCAGACCGCCCAGATCTTCTTTACCAAAAATGGGAAGCGGGTGAGTGGGAAATCGTGAGTGGGATTTACATGGCTGAAATCTGCCCAAGGATTTGTGGGGAGTGATTAGGAAGAGTCTGCTGGCTGGGGCTTGCCCAGGGACCCTTGCACTGAGTTCCCATCTCCTCCAGTCCAGCCTCAGATTCTCCTGAAGTCTCCTGTGTGTAGGAGAAGATACTTCCCGTGGCCAGAGGAAGCTGGGACATTGCCCAGATGACAGGCAGAGAGAGGCAAGTTAGTGGAGCAGAGGATGAGCAGGAATTGTGGGGAACAGAATTGGGTGATTTGGGGGAAAGTTTTGAGCAGATAAAAGAGAGGGGAAGATTATGGCCTGGCCATGTAAGCTGGAGGTCCTCTTTGGGTTTTGACTTGAGTACTTTTGGGGATATGTCCTTTCTGTGTCCTGTTTTCCTTGTTGCACATCTCTTTCACTATCCTCTTCATAGAGAGACTAGGCATGGTGAGGAGATGGGACAGGAGCCAATAGTAGAGACATGCAGCTCTCTCCCTTCTATCCAACTCCATCTCCCACATTGGGAAATTGGTTTCTCAGGCCTTGGCCAAGGGGTCCTGCTGCCTTAGCGTCTGCGCTTTGGCACTCTCCTGTCCAGCACACGTACTGAAAGTGTTTGGCAGCAAGTTAGGAGACTTGTGTTTGTCTTCTAGCTCTGTAGATACCTTGCTCAGCCAGGGGTACTTAGCACATTTGTAAACTTTTCTGCACCTCTGGGTTGCTTTTTTTTTTTAAAATCTGTCAGTGTGTGTGATAATTATTGGTTGCATCATCTTAAAAGTACCCTTGTGAGAATTAGGTGAGCTATGGAAAAGCAGGCCAGGTGGCAGCTCCCTCTTTCCCCCCACTGCAGGTGGGCTCTACCATCATGCCCATGTCCCCAGATGGACTGTTCCCAGCAGTGGGCATGCACTCCCTGGGTGAGGAAGTGCGGCTGCACCTCAACGCTGAGCTGGGCCGCGAGGACGACAGCGTCATGATGGTGGACAGTTACGAGGACGAATGGGGCCGGCTACATGATGTCAGAGTCTGTGGGACTGTAAGTAGCGGATGGGAGGGTGGGAGGGGCTGGGTCAGAGGAGGCTGGGCAGAACACCTGTGGGCACATGGTCATGTCTGAATTGCTGGGAATGGGGAGTCGGGACAGTGTCCGTGTGGGGTTCGGCAAGATAGCCTAGGCTCTTGACATGAGTCCTTGAGTACAGATCTGTGTTTTCTTTAGCACGTATTCTCTTTTCTTCACTTCCTCGTCTTCGGGGAACTCAGGTTCATAGTTTGACCCTGGGAGCAAGTAGTTCTGCTTTGCCTTTTTTGGTTCCTTCAGCTTCTGGTGTCTTCTACAGCCCTGCACACCTGCCTTTGAGGGGCTGGGGGTTGATCTGGAGGCAAAATGCCTGGCCCAGGCTTTTCATTCAAAGTGTTGTGGGGCAGGTGTGGTCAGAAGTCCCACACATGTGGTGGAAGGTTCTTAGCCACCTTTTTTGAGGAAGCGTCAATGTCAGTTTCTGTTGTCTTATCCTTGCATATGATAGAGGATTAGAATGGAGGCAGGTAAAGATTCGGTGAGCATCCTTGCACCTCCAAACTTGCTTCATTTATCTTTTCCTCATACCTGCTTTAGTATGGATTTTAAGCTTCGTTGGGAAGCATGTGGAGCTTGAGAAAGGGAAATTCTTCCTCCCCGGATTTTAAGTTTTGTTGGAAAATTCATGAACCTTGAGAAAGGGAAATTCTTCCTATCTGCCTCAGTACACTGTGCTGCATTGGGAGTGAATGGACGCCAAGTCCAGGATCTGGCCCTGACCTCTAGTGGGCTGCTCAGCCCTCCCACTTTGAGTTGTCCCTCTCCTACCCCCTTGCTCCTGGCCTGGCCTTTTTCTCCACCCTCTGGCCTTTCCACCCCTACCCAGGCTGTTTTCAACTCAGTCTTTGATAACAAAACAGAAGCAGTGGGGGGTGGGAGTGGATTAGGAGCCAGGCCTCCCCCGGTGAAGTGGAACTCAGGGAAAATGACAGGAAATGTGCCCTCCCGCTGCTTCTGACACTCTGCACCCCCTTCTGGCATCAGGGTCCCAGGCTGCAGTGACCAAGAGCTAAGAGGCCTCAGATGCCCACTCCGTGACTCTCATGTCTTTCCTTTTTTCCCCTCAATCTACCATCATTCTGACAATATCTACAGAGTTAAACTTGGGGCTGAGCCAGGGCGATGTTCCAGCTCTCATCTCTGACCTCTCCTCAAGAGTTTTTTCCTGGCATCCTTTCTCTGCCTGGACCTGTCCCCACTCTGCTATCAGCTCCTCCCAGGCAATCTTTTCTAATTGATGCAGAATCCTGTAGACATTTATAAATAGCCTTCCTTCCTCCCCACCCTCCGCCCAACACCTTCAGCCACTTATTTAAGAGTTTTTTTCTTTTTTAGACATAAGCTGTTGAGTTGGGCCCTTCTCTCAGACCCTCACCCCAGCTTGGGCCAGGCGGCAGGGTGGGAGCACTACTCCTGGAGCACCCGTTCCTCTGGGGCTGACTTGGACGTGAGCCTCCTGAGGGACATGTGCCTTTTTCCAGTCATGCCCACTTTCCTTTCTTTTTTTTTTAAAGACAGGCTCTCACTCTGTCACCCAGACTGGAGTGCTGGTTCACTTCAGCCTCCACCTCCCAGGCTCAAGGGATCCTCCCACCTTGGCCTCCCAAATTGCTGGGATTAGAGGCATGAGCCACTGCACTGGGCCTCAACAGTTGTTAGATTTGAGTCTTTGGATATAGACAGACCTGGCTCTTTTTTGAGTGGAATTCTTCCCCTGCCTCGTGTGGCCTGTTTCCCCCTCCTAAAGAGTCCACCTCCCCAGAGCTCTGAGGGGTTGAGGAATTGCTGGGGCACTTGCTCAGGGGTGAGTATTGCCTCTTGCATCATTCCTGCCTCCAGGCCTCGCAAAGTGAGGTAATGTCGTGGAGGGGAGCTGGGGGCAGTGGGTAACAGCTGGGGGATTAGACTCATTCTGTGTTTGTGCCCTGTTCACAGCTCCTCTGACAACTCCTTAGTGACAGGGGCAACAGCTTTGGTACACACAGGGTGGTGAAGGAGGCCCCACCCTCCCAGGGGTCCTCCCCAGACCCAGCCCAGAGAGAGGCCGTGTTGGGGCCTGAGCTGGCCAGTGGAGAGTGTGTACTCAGTTCCTGTTTCAGTTGCTTCTGGGCCCTCAGGGCACTGAGCCCTTCCTTGCTCCTGTCAAGAGGGATTAGGGTCTCTGCTGGCAAGGGGAGGAGGGCAGATACCAGCAGTGGAGAAGAGGCTGGGAAGGTGCTACTGGTAGAGGGAGGGTGTGGAGTGCACGAGACTGTCCACACTCTGGTCCGCAGCCGCCTTGGCTTCTTGGGGCTTTGGTGGTGTGTATGTATTGGGGAGAGACCCAAAGAAAGGGCTCCCTCTTCCCCCACCAAAAATGCAGAGAAACATTTCTGTTGATTGGACATTGTTTGAGAGGAGACACATAGGGTACAGTTGTCTGGGGAGTGGCCATCGTCCTGGTTGGCCTAAGGGACCATTGCAATTCGAAGTAAGGGCTAAGATGAAAGATCATTTCCTTGTTTGTGATTGGCAATTCCAGTGTAACCCCATTTCCTGATTTAGGGAGAGGCAGCAATGTGTATTGGTCACTTCATTAAGTCTTCCCACCTGTTTCTGGAAATCCAGGTAATCTTTTTTTTTTTGGAGACGGAGTCTGGCTCTGTCACCCAGGCTGGAGTGCAGTGGCTCGATGTCTGCTCACTGCAAGCTCTGCCTCCCAGGTTCATGCCATTCTCCTGCCTCAGCCTCCCGAATAGCTGGGACTACAGGCACCCGCCACCGCGCCCGGCTAATTTTTTTGTATTTTTAGTAGAGACAGGGTTTCACTGTGTTAGCCAGGATGGTCTCGATCTCCTGACCTCGTGATCCGCCCGCCTCGGCCTCCCAAAGTGCTGGGATTACAGGCGTGAGCCACCGCGCCCGGCCGGAAATCCAGGTAATCTTATCTTGAGTTTACTGTTGAAGAAACCAAGGCTTAAGGAGGTGAATGTCATTTGCCTGAGGTTAGCGGCTGTTAAGTAATAGAAGTTAGGATTTGAACCCAGGTCTGTCGGATTCTGAGGTACAGATTGAGGGACCAGCATCAAGATCCTAACAGTTCAGACTCTAAGCGTTAACCTTCACTCCTCCTCTAGGTTCCTAACAGCTATAGACCAAGGAGGCAGAGGAATGTACTCAAAAAAGAATCTGTCAGGGAGGCCAAATATTCCCCCCACTTCCACCCCTCTGAGTTCTCTGGGAAGGCTCAGGAGGGGTTGGGGGAACTTTGTCCAGGAGCAGGAGAGTGGATCAGGAGGTTTCTGATGGTTTTCACCGTGAGGGCTGGGCGGTCCCCTCTGAGGAGGGCACGCTGTACAAGCCTCACCTGTACACTGTACAAGTACCTAGTCGTCCAGGACATCAGCATTCTGTCCGAAGTGCTCTGTGGTTGGCAGGTGGAGAGTGGGTTTTAGAGACCCATGTTGGGGTAGTCCATCCTGGCTTTTAGCGTGAGAAAGCACCTCCACCCTATCCGGAGACAGAAATGTAGCAGCTACCCTCTTCTGAGCTGAGGCAAAGGGAAGGGCTGGGCGGGTATTTCTCAAAGATCAGGGTCTGGATCGGCTGTCTTTTGGCTCTGGAAATGGAGAACACTGTGTTTCCTACACCGAGGCCAGTTGGATAGAATGGGTCAAAGGCAGCTGTGGGGTCCCCCACCCAGTTCTGCAATGCTGGGTGGAGAGGGTGGGCTGGGGGCTGCTCTGCCTGGGTGGAGTCTAAACTAGTTAATGTGGATCAAGCCACACCCCTCATGGCTTGCTGGGGAGAGAGGCAGAGGAGGAACCCAGGCTGAGCAGAGAATACACCATGAACAGAAGTCAAACAGTGTGGCCTTGGGAATGGGCTTAGGTGGTCTCCCGTGCATGTTGCTTTCCCCCTCATCTATCCCCAGTTATCTTTGGAGAGGAGGGAAGGATGGACTTGAGGTGGTGGGGCTGAGATCCAGGGCTGAGAAAGGCACCAAGCCCCTCTAGTCCTACTCTCAGAAGGGGTTAGTAGCACCCCGCTCGAAGCACCTGAGCTAAGCAGCCGGCCATCTGAGGCTGGGAGTGGGGATGCGGGAGCAGCCTCTGCTGGAGACACGCACAGGCTTCTGTGCTGATGCAGGTGGGCATAATTCCTTTCCTGTTCAGGCAGGAATCTGTGAGAGGTGAGAGGCCGGCATCCCAAAGCTTGCCAGGGAGACATGGAGGAGGTCCCCAGGCAAAATGTTTCCTTCAGGGCTGCAGGGGCGGGAGGGTAGAAGAAAGTCTTGAGGGGCAGTTGGGCTAATTAAAAGGAGATTAAGGAATCCCAGGTGAGGCTGAAGGTGGGGGAAAGAGGGGATGGGGTTGAGTCATCACCCCACTATTACCATGACAACTGACAAATAAATCCTCCCAGATTGGGGGTTGCCGCCCCGTCGTGCCCAGGCAGGACCATTGTGGGACTGAAGAGCCCCAAGAAGCCATCAGTCATCTCCCCTCTCCTACCTCCACGCCCCTACTCCAGCTTGAATGAGCAATGAGGGGCTGGGAACAGCTAAGCCTGCCTCTGTCTTCATTTTGACCTCTCCCCTCCCTCACATGAAATGAGGGAGTAGAGCTGGGCGTTCTGGGTCCCTGGGCTCCCCTCAGCACCTCCCTGACCCAGCTAAGAACAGCTGTGTTCACAGCCAAGTAAAACAAGGACCTTGAGAAATTATGTCAGGCCCATCCCAGGCAGAATTGGCTTCTGAACTCACCCCCTTCCCCTGAATATCTGGGGTTGGCACCTAACTTCTGCATCCTCCCTGTCCTCATTAGGCCCCCTGAGAAAGTCATCAAGTTTCCTCTCAGCTAGTCTTGCTTCTCCTTTCCCCTGTGTTTGGGACCCTGGGCGGACCTTTCCCAGCAGGAAAGGCTGCAGGGTTCTTCAGCGGGCGAGGATGCATCTAGAGCCCCCTGGTGTGCCGCTCCCCTAGCTGTGCTGCTTTCCCCAGCCTCCCAGAAAGTGTGTGGGGGAGGGGAAGGTGGGCATTCAGCAAGGGGTGCTCTCCCCTTTGCCTCCCACCCCGTCCTGCTCTTCCATGCTGGCCTAGAACTTTGGGGCCACATTGTGTCTCTAGGATTCTTTCCCTTTCAGCCAGGAGTTTTTGTCAGACCTGGGAAAGTGGGACCCAGACTGCCTTGGGCCCAGGTTTCCAGGGTGAGTGTCAGCCTGTCCCCTGACCCCTATCTGGCTCTTCCCCCACAGCTGCTGGAGTACTTAGGGAAGGGCAAAAGCATCGTGGATGTGGGGCTGGCCCAGGCCCGGCACCCACTCAGCACCCGCAGCCACTACTTCGAGGTGGAGATCGTGGACCCTGGAGAGAAATGCTACATCGCCCTGGGGCTGGCACGGAAGGTGGGCACAAAGGCTGAGCTTTTTTGCCCATGGAGCTGCTCAGGTCTGGGGCTGTTGGGGCAGCGCCAGGAAGCTCTTAGGAGAAACCAGGGGAGCCCAGGCTTTGGAGGGAGGGTGCTAAGCTGAGATGGAACACAGTTGTATGTGTCTGCTGTGTAAGAGTATACACCCCATGTGACCAGGGACCTGAGACAGGTCGTGACTGCACCACACACTAAGGCCTGGGGGGTGGGGGTGGGACATGCCATGGCTCTGGCCTTAAAAGCTTAACTAACACTTTCCTCACCCTCCCTGGTTCCCCTGAAGCCCCAGTGCCTGCAGGGTATGAGAGTGTGCGGGGTTGGCACTCTCTGGGTTGTGGTCTGTCCCAGAGGTTCAGATGCCACTCGCCACTCTCTCCTGTCTTCTTGTTTATGCATGGGACCATAGATTTTCTTTTCTCTTCTTGGTGCAGGACTATCCCAAGAACAGGCACCCTGGCTGGAGCAGAGGGTCTGTGGCTTATCATGCAGGTGAATAGCGGGCTGCCTGGGAAAGGTGGGATAGTGGGAGATGTGGAGGCATAGAGACATCCACTTTCCCCTCTCCTGGCCCCTCACAAATGGCCTTGCTCTTTGCCCTGCTGCTGGCTGACCTCCCCTTCCCAAATCGCTAGTGCTTCCTCCTCATCTATGTTTTCCTCCCAGCTCTGGAAACCAGGGGAGCAGGACAGGAGAGGGAGATCTGGGCCCAGATGGGACATTCCAGGCCTCTGAGCTGGTCCCCCCTGTGCCCTTCCTGCAGATCCTCATTTTCTTTTTTCTTTTCTTTCTTTTTTTTTCTGCTTGGTTTCCTTCAGGGCTTTAGGGCTTTCTTTAGAAGAAAACTGAGCCCAGAGTTCCCCGACCCACCTGCCCCCGCCTGCCCTCCCTGGGTGTTCATTCCTTCCCTAGGGCGCCCTCCTCTGACTCCTTTCCTAAGGGTTCCCCCTTACCCTTACCTTGAGCAGATGGATACTACGTCTCTTTATTTTATTTGGTGCCCCCTTCCCACATCTCTCTCTCCAATTTTTTTTTTTTTTTTTTTGAGATGGAGTCTCACTCTGTCGCCTAGACTGGAGTGCAGTGGCACGATCTCGGCTCACTGCAACCTCTGCCTCCCAGGCTCAAGTGATCTTCCCACCTCAGCCTCCCCAGTAGCTGGGACTACAGACGGGCGCCACCACGCCCAGCTAATTTTTGTATTTTTAGTAGAGATGTTTCGCCATGCTGGCCATGCTGGTCTCAAACTCCTGACTTCAGGTGATCCACCCGCCTCGGCCTCCCAAAGTCCTGGGATTCCAGGCGTGAGCCACCACGCCGGGCCTCTCTCTCCATCTTTGTTTCCGCCCTGACCCTTCCCTTCCTCTGAGGGGTGGGAAGTGTTCAGCTTCACGAGCTACTCTGGAGGTGTGGTGTCAGCCCTCCTTCCTCAAGTGTGTGTCTTCTTCCCTCCCTCCAACAGACGATGGGAAGATCTTCCATGGCAGCGGCGTGGGGGACCCCTTTGGGCCACGCTGTTACAAAGGGGACATCATGGGCTGTGGAATCATGTTCCCCCGGGACTACATTTTGGACAGTGAGGGTGAGTGGGGTGGGGGTGGCCAGCCGGGGCTGCTTGGGGCAGAGGGTGGAAAGGCACCACAGGAGCTCAGGTTTCCTGGTCTCCTAGGGGACAGTGATGACAGTTGTGACACAGTGATCCTGTCTCCGACTGCCCGGGCCGTCCGGAACGTGCGGAATGTCATGTACCTGCACCAGGAAGGGGAAGAAGAAGAGGAGGAAGAGGAAGAGGAAGAGGATGGGGAAGAGATAGAGCCGGAGCATGAGGGCAGGAAGGTGGTGGTGAGTAGGGAGAGTTTGGGGTGGGACCACGGTTCTTGAGTCTGGGCAAAGGGTGGGTATTAGTGGGGAACAGAACTCACAACCAGGGTGGGAAAGACGGGAAGCTCTGGCGTTGCCCAAGGGCTGTTCCGAGCTCCAGGGGTTGCTGGTATGGGGAGACGGTCTTGGGAGGCTGTTTTCCGGCTTCAGCACGCCCTCTGGTGGTCACTTCCTATATCACCTTAACTGCCCCTCTCCAGCCCCGCTGGAAGTTGGGGTGATTGGGGTTCAGGCCTGTGGAGCTCCAGCATCCTCAGGGAGGAGGCCACAGTCTGCTTGCTCCATTCTTCTCCCCACCTCCTCCCCAGGTTTTCTTCACTCGGAATGGCAAGATCATTGGGAAGAAGGATGCTGTTGTTCCTTCTGGAGGCTTCTTCCCTACCATTGGAATGCTGAGCTGCGGGGAGAAAGTCAAAGTAGATCTGCACCCCTTGAGTGGCTAGGGCCTCCCCTCCAGACCTGCTCCTTCTCCCTGCTCACCCTCTGCTGGGCCAGGCACCCAGTTCCTGACTTCCCAGAGGCTTCGTTTACCCAGCAGGCCCCTGGAGGTGTGTAGTCACTCTGCCCCCACTGGCTCGGGCCCCTGTCACGCTTCTCTGTGCCCACGTTTCTGACCTGGTGCTGCCACTGCTGTCAGTCCCTGGGCCTGAGTCCCTGGTTGGACAGGAATGGACCCAAAGAATGATGTTGGTATGTGGGTGGTCTCATTCGCTTCGGTCAGTGGGCTTCTGGGTCCCCCTTTCCCTCACTGGCCCTGTGTGGGTGGAGAGGCGTGAGCACCCTATCTCAGCTGCTATTTGGGCATGACGCTTTGTAGAGGGTGGAGTAGACAGCCCCCTCCCCTACTCCTTGAATTCCTCTTTCTTGTTTTCTTTCCTCGTTGTGTGAACCAGTTGCTGCTGTCATACCCCTGGCAGGGCCAGGGGACCTCTCTTTGGTCATCTCTGTCCTTTCACTGGCTGCTGCCCCAGGAAGACTCCTCTAGGCTCTCCATCTTTCCCTTGAGAGCTGGCTCCCCACCCCAACCTGCTCAGGCACCACAGAGGATCTGCGTCTCTGGCTCCCCATACCTGGACCCACATGGGTGGGTGCCTGTTGCATGTTTAAGAGAGGGGGGCTGTGAGGTGACAGGGCACTAGGGCCTTCACTCCTTTCTCCCCTTCCATCCTTTCTTTACCTGTGCCACCCATGTCCCTAGCTCCTGGGTACTGGGGCTGAGGCTCTGGCGCCTGTCTCCCTGCCAGCGTGAGGGCAAGACCCCAGAGCCTTAGCTGAGCAAGCCCAGAGGGGCAGCATGGCCCCTCCCTCCCCTTTTCCTGCTCCGTCCCATGCCTCAGCTTGCTGCTTGTGCCAGTTGCCTGTTTTGCTTCAGTGTTTGATTCTAGCACTTACATATGTCCTCCCCACCAAGCCCTCTATCTCCTTCTAATCTTTCAACCCCTGACCCCCTCCCCATAACAGTGACTTTTCCAGGGAGGAAGAGGGTGCAGGAGCTGTTGGCCTTGGTTTGCACAGAGCGGGTAGGGCTGTAGGGAAAGCGGGTGAGCTGTTGTGCTGCTGGGCCTCCTTTGGCCCTCGCTTCCCGCCCTACGATGTATGAAATGTATGTACAGACCAGAAATGTTTATACAGCCAATAAAGATGGAGTTTCCGTATTTATCAGTATGGCCGGAACCAGGAGCCTTTCCAGTCCACAGGGTTAGGAACAGGACTGCTGGATGGGGGCAGCCGAGGGCAGCTTGCTCATGGGGAGATGTGAACCAATATTGGGCCAGCGATGGGAATCATGTTCCATGGGCCTGGCTATAGGCCTGGGCCCTGGGATGCCCCCAGGAAGCACAGATACGTCCCCTGGGAGATGAGGCTTTGACCTTCCTGTGAATAAGTGTTGACTCCAATTTCGGCTAAAGTTTATAGAAATTCTTTATTATTAGACAAAAATAGACTCTCTTTTTTCCCCTATTCATGTGATCCTACTCTGAATCTCTGCTCAGAGGAGGCAGTGACTTGCTCCCCACCCCTTTCCCATCCCTGCCGTGCTGGGACCTGCAGCTGGGTGGAACTGGCAGGGGCTGATCCCCTGGAGGGCTGACGTTCTCCTGCAGGTGGGGCTGCCTGATCTCCTTCGGGGCTCAACTGCTGATGCCTCCTCACCCCTCACACACCCATCTCTGCCATCTGCTCACATGCAAGGTCATCTTGTGGGCCCGTCCACTTAACTTAGCAGGCTGGGGGTGGGGAAGGAGAGCAGTGTCCCAGGCCTGATGCCCACTCCTCATTCCTAAGGGAGGGTGATTTCTCCTGGGTCTCCTGGGTCCAGGCCAGGGGATGTGAGGGCTGTGGGTTGCTGGGAGGGGTGCAGTGTTGATGTGGGCTCTGAGCTTGTGGCCTTCCTTCATTTTCTCTGGCCCAGTAGAACTTTGGTGATGAAGGTGACAATGGCGCCAGCAGGCTGATCTGGGTCAAGCTCTGCAAAGAGGTGACACACATTCTCCCAGGGGCTTCCCGGCTTCTTGGCCACGAAACCAAAGACCCTAGGGGGATAAAGGGTGGGGAAGGGGCTTAACATTCCTTCCACAAGGGAATGTAGCTGGCCTTGGTGAGACGAATCAAATGCCAGCGTTGAGAGGACGGCGGTGCCCTGGTCCCTTGGAAGGAAGAGGCTGAATTCGTGGGGAGGCTTACTTGGAGGTGGTCCCGTCTGGGTTGGTCCATCTGCAGAAGGAGAAGAAGTATGAAGATGCACACCCCAGGGGACAGCTGCTGAAGGGGGGCCGGGGCTGGGGCTGGGGCTGCGAGCTGGGACCTGGTGGGACCATGGGGATTTGGGGCAAAGGGTTTGGAGGGAGGGTCACCTCCGGTCTTGAGGGTCAGTGCTGGAGAAGGTGATGCTGTTCACTGGATAATGGCGGCGAAAGAATAGCCTGCAAGGAGGAGGGTGAGGAAGGTCACACTCAGAAACAGGGGCCCCCAGGGGCCTTAAGCATGGGGTTCCACAGGGCTGAGTACACATACTTCCTTTGGTTGTCGGTCAGTGTAATGCCCTGGGCTGACACCTTGAAGTGGACAACAGCTGGTGTTGGGCGGGGGCTACAGCTCAGAGCTGCAGAGCTGGCCCGGGCCACAGCTTGGGGGCCCGTCAGTGACTCTGTCTCCACTGAGGTCAAGTAGAGCACGCTGCAGGCTACAGGGGCAGGGAGTGGATCAGGGAGGGAGTGCCCATCCCCTAGCCACCCCCACCAGCTCTTGCACATTCCCCAGCTACTGCTGTCACATGCTTTACAATCACATAGGTGACTTGTTAAAAAGGCAGATTCCACGACTCTACTGGATCTACAGTCAGAAGCGAGGCAGAGAAGCCTCCCTGCTACCACCCCATGATCCTCTTGTTCATGAGACTTTGAGAACCTAGGCTGAGGACCCAATTCCTCATCCCCAACAGTATGGGGCTCCCCTGCCCTCATGGGTTAGCCAGGGCTCACCCACCTCAAGGCCTTTCAGTGCCCCATGCCCTGTATCCACAATGCCCCCTTGGTGCCCAGGGAGAGGGAGGGGAGCGGAGGGGAAGTCTCTACCAGCACCCTGACGCAGAAGGTCTGCCGCTGTGCTCATGTTTGTGGGCACTGGAGCCTCTGGGGTCTCTTCCAGAGGATCTGAGGGCAATGAGAACCGACAGAGAAGCTCATAAGGCAGAGCGTTCCCCAGGCTGGAGCACTCCCTCTGCTTCCCCAAGGGAAGGTGGGGAGCCAAGACCTCTGGATCCTGCTTTGGCTACAGGGGGTGGGGAGAGATGAGGAGGACAGATGACCAGACACTCACCTTTGCTGGGAATGCGCAGGCAGCAGGGCAGGGAGATGGGGGAGATGGAGTGCTGGGAGACCAAGGCGGACAGGCTGCCTATGGGAGAGGAGGTAGGAAAGTCCTGAGGTGCCCAGGGTGCCCCGCCTTTCCCTTCCACCTTCCTGAGATCCTTGGCATCTCCCTAAACCGACCCAACGTAGCCTTCCCCAGGCTCCTGCTTCTCACCAAAGTAGGGCTCACTGGGGCAGCCCTTAATCTTCACCCCTTTGGGCCCAGTCTCGATGAGGAAATGACGGACCAGCTGTTCCACGGGGTCCCCTGAGAGGAGGAGGGGAAGATTGCAGCTTTAGGATTCCAGGTTCCAGCTTCTTCCCTAATGGGATTCTTTCCCGAGCAGCTGGGGTCTTTTCCTACCTCTCCCCTCCATAGTGGCATGGCCAGCAGCACAGCACCCCCACCTGCCCTGTTACCTTGCCTCTGGCACCGCCCCCCAACTTCGTCCCCACCCCACCCAGGTTTGGGTGTTCTGTACCTTTCCAGGGCTGGGCACTGGGTGGTGGTGTGGCCACCTTGAGGGCCAGCCCATAAGCTCCTTGGAATGAATGACTGTCCCTGATCAGGAAGGCCCCAGGGTCCTTGTCCTTCAGCAGGGCAATGGCTGCAGGGTGAGGGGTAGCAGGCAGTGGGGAGGAGTTTTCACAGGGGTGGACTGAGCCCCATGCAGCCCCCCTCCTCTGCTGCCAAGCTCCATGGGTCTCTGCCCTGACAGCTGTGGTGGTGGTAAGAGTCTGAGGCCAGGGCTCTAGAGTTCACAGGGGTTTTGACCATGTTGGATCTCACCGCCTTGGCCCAAAGTCCAGAATCACCTGCTGGTAAGCACTCAGCCAAGAGTAAACACAGCTGAGACAGGAAGAACCAAGAGCTTCAACAGGATGGGACTTAAAGCCAAGACGGACACCCTGGAGGGTCGGGTGGAGTGGGGTGGGGGCAGGCTGGCTTCTCACCTTGGTCACGGGACAGGTGTGGCTTGTACCAGAACTTGGATGTATCCTGGACAAACTTGACATTGCTTTGGCTCTCTTGTGTAGGAGGCTCTAGGACAGGGAGAGAGTAGGTTCAGACCCCAGGGTACCTGGGTCCCCATCCATGCCACATCCCAGGAGAAAGGGTTCTCTCAAGGTGGCCCCAACCCTCTCAAGGCCTTTATACCTGGGGGTTGGGGGACATTATCCGAGAGCAGAGGTGCGAAGGTGACATGGTGACTGATGCCTCTGGCTGGCGATGATGCCTGCTCTGGGCCCCAGGGTCCTGGCTGTTGCCCCGGCCCAGGCAGGTGGCGTTTCTCAGGAAGTGGGGGCTGGGTAAGGCCATTGGTGTCATAGGAGGCAGCCAGGGGGAAAGCAGGTGTAGGTGAGCTCTGAGGCGGCTCTGGGCTGGCCACAAGCCAGGGCATCTGGGAAGGCACAGGAGTAAGGGGAGACCCATCTGGGCTGTCTGGGGGGCCTCGAGAGCCTTGCCAGGGGGTGTGGCGGAGGCCAGGAAGTGTGGTAGGCACAGGGCTCCGAGGACTGGCGCCATCTGAGTGGCCCACTGGACTCCTTTCCTGAGGCCAGTCACTGGGCGAGCTGGGAGGGAAGGTCGGAGAGACTGGGCTAGGGGCCGGAGGCTCAGGCCCACTTCCCGACGGCAGCTCAGGGGCCTTTCCGGTGCCTGCCTGGGAAACAGGGGGCAACGCCTCGCCAGGACTCAGTCTCTGAGTGGGTGCTGAGGTGGGGGACCTGGTGTCCTGTCGCCGGGTGCTGTAGGGTGGAAGGGCAGATGGTCAGTGGAGCCCCCATTGTGGCTGCTCCCACCCCACCCGCCTTCACCAACTGCTTGGACAAGAAAGCACTCGAGCATCCCCGGCCCCTCTGCATACCTTTCCTTGCACTGGACTGGGCTGCTGGTGTGCAGGGGCATGGAGGGACCAGACAACTCTGACGAAGCACTGCATGGGGCATCTCGGGGAGACCGAGGCAGTGTGCTGTGCCCACTGGGGCCCTCCCTCCAGGACACCGGCTCCAGTGACTCTGCAGTGAAGGGGAGAGGTGGGCTGTGAGCAGGATGGGGCTCTTCTGTCTGGCTTAGCTGTTTCTCACCCTGTTCCCCCTTGACTTCCCCACCATCTTCCAGAACCTCCTCTGCCCTGGGCGCTCCGCACTCTGGTGCCCCTCACCTGCAGATGCCAAGGGTCCTGCTGAGGCCGAGTGCCCAGGCAATGGGTACCTGTCCCCTCCCTCCTCCGTAGGGATCTCGTAGCTCAGCTTCCTAGATTGTGGATAGGGCGGGCTGCCCGGGGAAATGGAGCCAGCCCTTGGGGAGTGGGCACCAGGGCTGGGATACCCTCTGCCCTCTCCTGGAGAGCCACAGCTATGAGGCACGCGGCCATATGCTGGGCAGTAACTGGGAACTGCTCCTCCATAGCTGTATGTCACCAGGGCAGGGTATCCTGGATGCCCATACCTGCCTTCGGGGCACATGGTGTAGGAGCAGCCCTCGTGCCCTTCCTCGCCTGCCTTGGGTGGCTTCAGGCAGCTGTAGTCAGGTATCGGGGCATGGTGATGCCCACAGGCAGGTAAGAGCAGAGGCAGCGGGTGCCCAGGCCGCACTGGGTGCAGGAGAGACTTGCCAGCCTCACTTGCCCACCCTTCTCCAGCCTCCCTCTCCAGCCGCAGTCCATACAAGGCTGCTGTAGGCAGCGCCAGCTTCTCCTCGCAGGCTGGGCATGGATATAGGGCAGGCAGCCCAGGGTCCTCCAGGATGACCACCTCCCGGTAGCCTGGGGCGCGGTAGCCAAAGTCCCCAGTGGCTGGTTTCCCCATCTCAGGTGGGTAAGGGTATGGCCCCTCTGACAGCGATCGGCAGAGGCGCCTCTTCTCCACCGAGGCCTCGGTGTAGCCCTGGGGTGATCCCTCATAGCCCCCGTAGGCCAGTCGCCTCCTCTCCAGGGTTCCCTCTGGCCGGTAGTAGCCCCCATTGGGGACCCCGCAGGGCTCCCGGTAGCCCTGGCGGCAGGAGCAGTGGCGGCTGAGGCCAGGCCTGTGGCCTGGATACACTCCGAGGTGGGGGCCTCCGCCCACAGGGGGCTGCTCTTCGTCATCTAGGATGGCCGTCTCGCGCCCAGCTCCCCGGCCCCCACCGGCCACTCCACAGCCTCCTAGGAGGCGATCCAGCTCCTGCCGTTCAGCAGCCGTAGGGGGCGGCCGGCCAGGGGACTCAGCAACCGGCTCTGTGGTCAGCGTGGAGGAATGGCCTGAGTCGCTGCTGACAGAGAGCATGGGCGGTGGTGGAGGCTCTGGAGAGGGCGCTGGGGGGTTCTGCCGGGGGGGCCGCTGCACCTGGGCATAAGGACTGCCATCCAGGGGACCCCGGGTATGGGTCAAGGAGCCTGAGTGAGGAAGAGGATCAGGGAGGGAGGGCAAGCGGGGAATAGGGAGGGAGAGAGAAAATTCATGAGAGGGGATGGCACTGGAGACAGCTGTGGGGCCGGGGGTGTCTCTCGGGAGTGGGCTCTGCCTGGGGAGGAGGGAGTGTGCTTCTCCCTGGCACCACCCCCCCAGGGTCCCACCACAACCCTGTACCTCCCACCCTGCAGGCTGCCCTACGCACCATCCACACTGTCCTCGTGGTGCTGGTTGAAGTTCTCATAGGAGTCCCAGCGCACGGCTGGCTCAGTGGTGTTGTAGTTGACAGAGACCGAGGGGTCATTCCGTGGAGTGCTGCCTGTGGAAGGCCACTCGGGTGTTGGGGAGTAGGGGAGAGGCGGCCCTCAGTCCCCAGCCCATGTCCCTGCTCTTACCTTTGATCTTCTCGGGGCTGGAGGAGAAGACAAACTCCACGGAGGCTTGGAAGGGGAACCTCTCATCTGTGGGGAGTGGACAGTGAAGAGCCAGGCCCCTGGCCCATACCACACTCTCCTGCCTGCCTGCCACCTGCCTGCCACCTGGGCTCCGGCCCCAGGCCACTTGTCTCAGACTCACCAGTCCAGGCCTCGTCCAGCTGGTCCTTAGGGAAAGTGAGCTGTGGTCCATGGATGGTGCAGGTGTGGAACTGGACTCGGAACACGAGGGTCCGGTCTGTGCCCTGGCCACCCTTGTGATAGCATGTTACCTAGGGGAAAAGCAGGAGGCTGGGGATCAGGCCTCATGTCCTCTTCTGTGCTTCCACCCTGGGGACTGCCTGGTCACAGCTTCTGCCCTGCCTTGATCTCAAGGTGATCTCCCTACTCGCCCTCCCATCGGTCTCAAATTGGTGACTGTGCCGCTACGCCACCAACCCCTGCCCCATCTCCAGGATTCTTCTTGTTGACAGGACCCCCCTCACCATGACATCGCCTTTGAGGAGGAGGGCTGGCTCCAGGCTGATGCAAAGCTGCTGGGGACCAGGGCCTGCAATGTGACTGTGGGGAGAGAGGAGAAGGCAGAGATGAACCAGAAGCTCCTGCGTGCAGAGGCGGCTATGCAGTCAAGGGGAGCCAGGAGACCAGAGTCTGAGCCCTGCCCAGGTGTCTGGGGAGGCTGGAGAAGCAGGAATGCAGGAGCAAGAGGGGCCCTGGTCATGAAGTGTCAGGGGCCTGGGAATAGAGCACTCACTAGACTCCAGACGTGTAGACAAGCTGCATGGACTGGTAGATTTTAAGGAAGGGCTGGAAGCCTGGAGGGGCAGAGGAGAAGGCACAGGAAGGGTGCTGAGTGGAGAGGGCCTGAAGGTGGCTCTCCCTAGGGAGCACATCTCAGGCAGACTCACCTGTGCCAGGTTCAAAGGCTGGCAGCGTGGGGATGAGCACATAGTGCAGGAAGAGAGGGCTGCTGTTCATTCTGATGGAGCCGGATAGCAGCCCGCTGAAGTAGCTGATGTATCTGGTGGAGGGCGTGTCAAGGAGAACATAAGCCTTTTCCTCTGGAGGTCACCTTGTATCATTTCAACCATCCACCCTTAGAAGGCTGGCCCTTCTGCTCAGCACTTCCTTCCCATCTTCCAGGTCACCAGAAAGTTCTTCCTTGCATCTAACCTCAATCCCTCCTGCTCCCCTCTGCCTCAAAGCTCTTTCCCCAGAGCTCTGCTTCACTTTATAGTGGCAGGCCCTGACTGTCCTTCAGGTTCTCTTTATGACGGATCTCCTCGTCTATTTATTCCCAGGTCTACTGCCTTCCACCCTACTAGCATGAAAGCTCCATGAGGGCAGGGGCTTTGTCCACTTTGAATTCTCAGCACCTGGCACAGCGCTTGGCACACTCAGTGAAGGTGTGCTGCATGAATAAGAGAGTCTTGGCCTTGGTAGCCATGAAGGGAGCTGCTCCTCTGGCCCAACCCCACCCAGGCTGCTCACCGACGCTGGGAGGGCTGCAGTTCTGTGGCCACCTTGTCCTCGCAGAATTTCCGCATGGTAAGAGTGGCCAGTGCCTGGTCCGCCCTGGGGACAGCAAGGCCAGTGTTGGGGATTAGGGATTAGTCTTCATCCTGGCCTCCCATCCCTAAGCCCCAGGGGATGGGGGAGAAATATGATCCCCTAAGTCTAGAGGAAGCCCAGAGTGGTGGTAATGAGAATGAGAAGCACCACGTACAGTCACTTTACTAGTTGTTGGGCCTCAGGCAATCGTTCCCTGAACTTTAGTTTTTTCATCTGTAAAATGGGGCAACAAAACCATCTTATGGGTTGAATGATATCCCCCCAAAAGACATGTACTTCAGAATGTGACCTTATTTGGAAATAGGGCCGTTGCAGACATAATTAGTTAAGATGAGATCATACTGAAGGAGGGTAGACCCTGAATCCAATATGATTGGTGTCCTTGTAAGAAGAGAGGAGGGCCGGGCGCTGTGGCTCATGCCTGTAATACCAGCACTTTGGGAGGCCGAGGCGGGCGGATCACAAGGTCAGCAGATCGAGACCATCCTGGCTAACATGGTGAAACCCTGTCTCTACTAAAAATGCAAAAAAAGTAGCCGGGCGTGGTGGCGGGCACCTGTAGTCTCAGCTACTTGGGAGGCTGAGGCAGGAGAATGGCGTGAACCCAGGAGGCGGAGCTTGCAGTGAGTCGAGATTGCGCCTCTGCACTCCAGCCTGGGCGACAGAGCGAGACTCCGTCTCAAAAAAAAAAAAAAAAAAAAGAAGAGAGGAAGAGACACAGACAGAGACGCACAGGGAGAACACCATGTGATGACAGAGGCAGCGATTACAGTGATGTGTCTCCAAACCAAGGAATGCCAAGGCTTGCCGGCCACCACTGGAAGCTAGAAAGAGACAAGGAAGGATTCTCTCCCGAGTCTCAGACGGAGCAAGGGCCTGCTGACAGCTTGGTTTGGGGCTTCTGGCCTCCAGAACTGTGAGAGAGTACATTTCCACTGTTTTTTGTTTTGTTTTGCTTTGTTTTTTTTGAGACGGAGTCTGACTCTGTCACCCAGGCTGGAGTGCAGTGGCACCACGTGGACACACTGCAACCTCCGTCTCCTGGGTTCAAGCAATTCTCCTGCCTCAGCCTCCTGAGTAGCTGGGATTACAGGCACCCACCACCATGCCCAGCTAATTTTTATATTTTTATATTTTTAGTAGAGACGGGGTTTCACCTGTCCAGGCTAGTCTCAAACTCCTGACCTCAGGTGATCCGCCCACCTCAGCCTCCCAAAGTGCTGGGATTATAGGCGTGAGCCACCACACCCCGCCCATTTCCACTGTTTTACACCATCCTGTTTGTGGCTGCCCCAGGAAACTCTACAGACCATCTGCTGCAGACTGTGTTGCAGTACTAGTGATAAAAGGGAGGTGAAATGCTAAGTTGACAGCAAAGGACTCTCAACGAAGAGGTGGGCTCCAGGGGAGATGGGTTCCTAAGGGGCCAGCTGGAGAAAGGGCCACTGGGGAAGCGGCTACTCAGGCGCTGGGAGCCTCACCCTGCAGAGATCTTGCTGTAGTGCATGTAGGCAGAAACGATGACCCCAAGCTTGCCCTTGTTTCCCTGACAGACAGAGACAGGGATGAGGGTCTGGGGGCTCCAGGCTCACCTGGAGCCCCCAGGCACCAGGGAACCCGAGGTCCCGGCCCACCTTGCAATATAGTACGACCACGTGCTGTGGGTCAGCACTGAGCCATGTCTCCATGGCTTTGCAGATGGAGCACAGCTTGTCCAGGGGTGGAGCATGCAGCTCAGGCCAGCCGAAGTCTTGAACCTGGGGAGAATGTAGGGGTGCAACTGGGGCTGGGGGCCAACAGAGAGAAATGGGCAGGGTGGAAAGGGGACAGGGCATAGGGGTCCGGGGGCAAGGTTGGGGGTCTGCTGGTTGTCCATGATAGCCTCAGCACTTTCCTTATCCATACAATGGGCTGATACCTGCTGCATCACGTTTTGGGGTGTCTCCAGTAATATATCATGGGAGAGTGGGAAAGTGCTTAAGAGTGAAGTAGATGCCAATTGCTACTATTAATAATGAGGAAGCTGGCGGCTTCTGGGGTAGGGGTGGCTTGGTTTAATGGTTGGGCAGGCCATTTCCTTCATACCTTGGGGTTTAAGCGGGTCAGGTCATGCCTTTTCTCTGAAAGGTTGAAGAGCTGAAATAAAGGGGGAGGGCTTTAGACAGAAATGATCTCCGGCAATGAGGCACGAGGTGGAGGTGGATCCTAAGTAAGAATCTTCCTCTAAAATAAGGTGCAGGCCGGTCGCAGTGGCTCACACCTATAACTCCAGCACTTTGGGAGACCGAGGCGGGCGGATCACCTGAGGTCAGGAGTTCGAGACCAGCCTGGCCAACATGGTGAAACCTCATCTCTACTAAAAATACAAAAATTTGCCGGTTGTGCATCGTTTGAGCCCTGGAGTCCGAGGCCAGCCTGGCCAACATGGCGAAACCCCGTCTCTACAAAAAATACCAAAAAAAAAAAAAAAAAAGAAAAAGAAAAAAAATTAGCTGGGCGTGGGTGACGCACGCCTGTAATCCTAGCTGCTAAGGCTGAGATGGGAGAATCGCTTGAGCCCGGGAGGAGGAGGTTGCAGTGAGGTGAGATCGTGCCACTGCACTCCAGCCTGGGCAACAAAGTGAAACCCCGTCTCAAAAAAAAAGTAAATAAATAAAGAAAATAAGAAGGTAGCTAAGGCCCGGCCTAGCCAGTCACAGCCAAGTCACCAGCGTTCCAGGATTCTCCGCTCCGCTCCAGGCCGAGCTCCGGGTCCCGACCCCGCCCCGGGCCCCGCCCCCGCCCCCACCGCTCTTGTCCCGCCCCCTGGCGGCCTCGCCTCCACTGGTGACGTCAGTGATTAGCCTCGCCCATCTGGACCCCACATCCCTCTCATTGGCTGACTCCTGATGGCCCCGCCCCTCACCAGGTACTTGTCACGGTGCTTGGATTGCAGCACGTGGGCCAGCTCGCGCAGGTGGCCCCGGTGCCGCTGTTCATCGGGCCGCGCGGGGAAGGCGGCGGCCAAGATGCGCTCAGTCACGTAGGTGAGGTCTAAGTCCCAGCGCCGCTCCATGAGCGGGTCCAGGCTGAAGCTCCTGGGGAGGGGGAGCCTACGCATGAACGCAGGGGCGGGGCACCCGGAGGTGGCTAGTGTAATGAGAAGGCTGTCTGTTGGGCAGCAGGTGAAGCCTGCTGGGTCCTGAGGGTGGGTGGGTTGGTCCGGAGGGAGCATACCGCTTTGGGGGTGGGGGGCTGTCCCGGGGAGCTTTGTTGCCGGGCAGTGCCCTGGGCTGAGGTGTGGGGCCGGCGGAAAGGGGGTCACGTGGGACCACCCCAGCACCCTCGCTTACCTGGGCAGAGTGCTGCGCTGCTTTGAGTGGTTCAGAGATTTGGTGGATCCCTGGTGGTTAACAGAGAGTGTCTAGACATCTCTTTGGGTACCCCCTTACTCTAGACTGCCCACTCCAGAGCCATGCACTTTTGTCTTCAGAAAATCTAGATCCTTACTCCCAAAGCTACCTGCTTCCCCCTCCTCCTCCAGTATCACCTTACCAGGTGCTCTATGCGCCTGACTGGGGCCGTGTTTCGCCGCTAGAGGGAGATGGGGGAGGAAAAGGGAGTGGTTACAGCAGGGGCAAGGACTAGCGTGGGCCTGGGGACAGGGGAAGGGAATGTCAGTGTCCTTGTGAAGGCTGTACTGGACAAGGGGAGAGGAGTCCTACCCCCAGCAGGCCCAAGGGCACAAGATCAGCAGAGGACTCAGATAGTTTTTTCTTTCCTCGTAGGATGAGCAATACCCACAGCACTCCGTTCAAGGTCATCTCCTGGGGGCCCTCTCTGGAGCCACCAGACCTCTGGACACCATGGCCAGGTTCCTTGCCCTCCCCACCCCATCCCAGAGCGCACTCACCAACTCCGCGGGAGGCAAGGCCTGACAGGCTGAAGTCACCTGGAAGGGGACCGAGTAAGGAACTGAGCTCCTGGTGAAGGGCTCTCGTGGGCTTGAGGATGGGGCAGCCCCTCAGCTTCAGGAGGAAGGTGGAGGGGCCTTCAGCGGATGGGCACAGGCTCCAGCTGAGGTTGTGCTATTTAAGGGTGCCTCCCCTCTGGCCTCTTGGTCCCCCACCCCCAGGCTCCCCACTTGTTGCTCTTGGCGCTCGGCCCCCAGCCCACACAGACCCCCATTCATCCAGCTGCAAGGCAGGAGTTATATATAGAGCCACGCAGGCAGGCCACGGCCAGGGACGGACACTGGCCTCTTTCACCGGGAGACCCCGCCCCTGGGCACACAGCTCCCCCAAGCCAGCTCCAGGGCCCTGGGACCCTCCTCCCCCTGCCCTGAAGGAAGAGGACCAGGGAACCTCCTCAGAGATAGGGCTGTCTCGGGTCCCCAGTGGACAGTGGGTGCCATCTACAGCTTATACCTGGAAAGGCCCAGTTTTTCCAGGGCCCAGGACAAGACCCGCCCAGGCATTTTGAGGACCCTTCCCCAGAGGGAAGGCACAGCCCATCCGGCTGCCCAGTCTCTGAAATCCTGCTCCCCCACTCCCCACCCACCCCACCCTTCCTCCTCCTCATTCTCCTCCTCTTCCCCACCCCCATCCTCTCGCCAGCTGCAGCCTGGGCACAGCACCAAGACAAACGCTGTCTTGCTGTCCACCCGCCTGGGCTGGCCAGCCCTCCAGAAGGCGGAGTAGAGTGGTTCTTAAAGGGCCCAGTACAGCACTCCTCCCACCCAGGAGGGGTTCCCCAGTGGTGAGAGGGGTGGAGGTGGAGGGTTGATGCCACTGTGGTTGCAGAAGCCTGTTTGGGGGACTCCAGACCCTCTCCCCCATCAGGTAGAATCAGATACCCACCTTTGCTTCACATTTTCTGTGCGTCGCCACCTTGCAGACTAGGGAAGGTAGGGGGAGGAGAGGGGTTAGCAGGGGCCTGTGGGACAGTGGAAGGAATGGCCTTCCCTCATCTCCCACACCCTGGAACGAGACCCTGGGACTTCCAGGATCCCACCTGGACTGGGCTGGCTGGGGCGGAGGAGCAGGGCTAGGTTTTGAGGGAAGAGTGTGGCAGTGGGGTACTATTGCCCAGGCCAGGGGTAACGTACCAGGGTGGGTGGAGGTGAGGAGGAAGAGAGGGAAGGAAGACTACAGTCACAAGTCAGGATGGGAAGGTGGTGGAGAGTACTGGCTCTCCTGGGTTGTGGGGGGTGTCTGTCATGGGGAGCCAGGGCCATCTGATGGGGGAGGCAGCTGCTTCTTAGCTGCCATTGTGCCTAATCCAGGAGGAGCATATTACATTTGAGATTGTGTGAGCTGGCCTGCTGGAGTTGTGCAACACAGTGGCACTGGGTGGAGGGTCTCAAAGTCACAGGACAGAGCGCCTCACCTCTGCACGAAACGCCTGTCCCATCGATGGTCACCTTACATACTGCACAGACTGGAGGTTTCTTCCGGAAAACCTTCTCCCGGAAGCTATGAGGCTCAGCTTTCCTAGGCTGAGGGTGGAGGGACAAACAGAGGTGTGAGTTCCCAGTGGGCCCATCTCCATCTCCGGGACTGGGCAGGAGCCTTGCCTTAGCACTGCACTGGTTTCCTCTGTCCAGATCAAGCCCTCAAACTTGTAGGACGCACTTGGCCACAGCTGCTTCAGGGCAGTCATGGGGCCTGTCAACTGTGCATGGAATCTGACCCCTTGCGTCACCTTTGCTGGGTCAGCTCCTCCCCAGGGGATCACTTGGGCCCCTCAAGTGGCCCTGGTGTGTGATGCCCTTGTGGAAAGCCCCCATGCTCAGGCTTTCCCCCTGGTGTGGTAGGGGTACTCCCTGACTCTTCCCATCTTGTCCTCCCCGCATGGAGACCTGTGTGCAGAGTGAGCAGGGAGGTTCCAGACATACGTGTTGTATGTCAGTCCTGCAGCACCAGACTGAGCCGGCAGGAGTGGCCTCAGCCAGTCCTGCTCCTTTAGCTCCTGCTGTCCCCACGCTCCAAGCAGCTGACATGCCCTCCTCCCCCACGGTCAGAACAACATGTTTACTCATTGTGCATTGAGGCAGCAGACAGCAATTGTGTAACGGGGGTGGTCATGCTGGAGGGAAACAGACAGAGGCCTGTCACTGGGGAGAGATGTTTAGCTGGCTTTGGATGCTGTGAGTTCTCCACCAACCCCCTCCCCCCAGCACTTGGGATTCACGCATTGAATGAGGAAGGAGTGGACCAGATTCCCTGTTCAGCCCCTCCTGACCCAGAGATGCAGTAAGGCGGAGCCTGGGATGCCCCCTTGCGGCCCAAGCCTATCTCAGTCCCTTCCCCTCCCACTGTGGGTTCACTCATCCCGTCCTCTGTCTGGGGACAGCTTGTCTCCTTGCCACCTCTCTGTTTTACCCATATTCCCCCTCCTCTGGAGTTCAGACTCCTGCTGTCCTCCTCCCGGGGACCCATCACAGTAGTATCTCAGGTTGTCCTGAGCTGCTGCTTTTGGGGCAAGGCTGGGAAGTTGGGAAAGGGAGTGATGGGGATGTGGGCAGCACCTCTGGTTTCTTGACTGTCCCTGCAGCTCAAAGTTGGGCTGGACCAACTTTGTGGGACCCACTAGGACACTTGGGAGCATGTTGGCATTAGCAGCAGATATGGATGTTTTCAGTGGAAAGCAAACCTCCTGTTCCAAAGCACTCCTGACCCCCTGTCCTCTCTTTTTCCACCCTGCCACCCCATTTCCCTCAAACTTCCCTGGGCCAGGGAAGGGGCCTGATGATCTCTGAGCCTGCTCTAGGATACCTGGATAGTGCGTGGCAAAGTCCTGCAGTGAGGCACCTGGGGCTTAGATTGGGGGGCCAGGACCTCCTGGGGTTGGCCCAGGCTAGAGCAGGGAAGGTTGAGAGGAGCCAAAACAGACAGCGGGACCTACTCTAACCCAAACATCCCCTCACACCACAGCCCTGGCCACTCCGGAGGGGATGCTGGGCCAGGGGAGAAGGCTGAGGAAGCTGAAATTGGGAAGAGGGCCTGGCCTGATTCCTGGTCCCCTCCCCCACTGCCCGCACCTCCACCCCTGCCCCTCTTTTGCCCAGCTAGTGGGCACTCCTACCCTGCTTGTGGCCCGGCTGCTGTCCCTCCTCCCCAGGGCTCTGAGCAGCCTCTCCACGGGGCCGCTGGACTTCATGGTGTTCGGCTAGCTGGGGTGCCGGCCCCAGGGCCTGAACAATGCTGGGGCCTGGCCCGGGGCTTCCTGGAAGCGGCCTGGCGGAGGCAGCCGCTTCCCCTGGGCGGAGGGTAGGCTGTCTGGCTGGTGTGAGGAGAAGCCCGGCCCTGGAAGTGGAGGGAAGTGCAGGCGGGAAGGGGGCAGGTCGCTGCTCCAGGAAGTGGAGGGGGGAGGATGTGGGGGAGGCCAGGAGATCAGATTCCCAGGATCTACCCTGCTGGGAGTGTCAGCCTGTGATCTTTTGCTCCCCCTACTCCCCCAACTCTGGAGTTGTCCCACACCTGGGACACCACACTCTCCAGGGATCTGCAGGGATCCATGGTCTTGAGATCCTGCCCCCGGTGGGGCCGGGTGAAAATTTTGGTCTCAGGGCAGGGCTAAAGGGCAAGTGGGGAACAGTGTGTCCCAGCCAGGCTCCAGCCTGAACTCTCAAGCTCTCAAGGGACTTCCGCTGGGGAGGGAGTGGAGCTGGGAACTACTACCAGCAGGCAGGCCCAGGATCCCGAGTGTGTCCTGAGAGTCAGGTAAAAATGGGACTAGGGGCCCCCTTCCTGTCTCAGTTTGACTCATTATGAAGTAGGAAAAGGAAAGCATGTACCGCCCACCTTTACCCTCAATACACCTTGCAAGGCCAAGTTCCAGCCACAAGACTGCTTTGCTCAGGTTTGGGGAGTAATCCATTCTCCTGCCACAGCCTAAGGCATATGAGGCCCTTCTCCTGAAAGCCCCCAGGTTTCTGCTGCTGACACAGTGCCCCCCACTCACCCATTCCCTGGCTTTGTTTCAGACATGATTCTCACAGATCCCTAGCCCTCTTTCCAGCCCTGCAACTTGGGTTCTCCACCCAAGGGCTGCACCCTCCCCCCGCCGCAACCCCAAAGCCTGAGTACTACCTTCATGGTTCTCCTGGGTCTGCTCTCCTTCCTCAGCAGCTGTCCCAGGGCCTGAGGACTGGACAGGAGGTCCCCCCTCCCAACACATACTCCACCCCTATCCATGGGCCTCCCGCCTCCCTCCTGGGAACATGGCCAACTTCCCGTCCTGGGAGTCAAGGGAGGGAGGTAGATGGGGCCTTGGAAAAGGGGGAGTAATCTTCCTAAAAGCTAAGGGGTTAATGGCCTGGGAGTCTTCAGCCCCAAGTTGTGGACAGCAGCCCCTGGGACAGGCTACAGCTGTCACTTGAAAGAATATGCAAATGTGCCCCTCTCATTTGCATGGTTTTTATTGAATGTCCCAGTACTCAGGCAACTCCCCCAGCCCTGGCTTCTCCCATGGAGTCCCTTCTACTTGCCTCCTGCTCCTTCATACCCATCAGGATGGGTTGTCTGGGATGGAGAATCCTGCATTCTCTGGGGTGAGGCCTGCTGTGGGTGCCCACTTGAGACCCTTGTGAGGACCTGACTGGACTGGGCCTAGCCTGAGACCTCTCCCTTGCAGCTCCAATTTTCCAGGCCAAGAAGTGTATCCCCAGGATATCCTGGCCAGAAGGTGGCATCTGTGTGGCAGGCCTGGGCCCCCTGCCTGTAACTGGAGAGGAGCACGGGCTCTGTGACCCACCCCCATCCTGCCAGCCTGGCTGTGTCCCAGCACATTCCAGGACCCTGGCCAGTGTGGGCAACCGGGCCTGGCCTTGTCCAGCCCCCAGCCCTGCTTGGGGGAGACGGGGCAGTGTGACAACGTGGGCGGTGGGGGTGGCTTTTTTCTGTCCAGTCCCAGCTTCTGCCCCTATGGCACATGGCCCTGACGAGGATTCCTCTACATGCTTCGCCCTCCTGCTGCCTCCATAGGGGCTGAAAGTCCCCTCACCTGGAACAGGTCCCCAGACATCCTCTCACCTTCACTGGTCTCACACTCCCCACCCAGACCCAGCAAGGAGGTGCCCAAGCAGTGAGCGCGGTGAGGGGTGGGGTGGTCAGCATCCACTGTGGCTGTTGAGTCCCTCCCATCCTGTGGCACTCGCACCTCGGAAGGGAAGCAGGGATGGGATCCCTATGAGCCAGTCCCGAGGGGAAAAGTAGCTTACTTGAGGAAGGCTGGGACGGCATCACTAGACCCTCTTGGACCCTCACCCTCCTCCCGCCTGTAACATTCCAGAGCCTGTCAACCTCTCCCCCAGCTGGGCCCCCGCTTTCTCCGAAGTCTTGGGTTTGTTTGGAGAAACCCCTCCACCCACACCCCCCTTCCTGGAAATAGCTGTGGTTGGAAGGGAGGCTGGGAGCCCGGCCGCCACGGAGGAGGGGTAAGGCCCAGGGAAGGAGCAAGGGAGGGCGGCGGCTCTGGGGGTGTTCCCAGAAGAGTCTGGAGAATGGGGACAGAGACGGAAGGGGGCCGCAGAGCGGGGCTGGCGAGTCGAATCAGCTTCATCTGTGCCCGCTTACGGCCTCAGTGTCCCACATATGAAGCAGGAAAGGAAACGTTCGCCCGCACCCTGCCAGGCCGGTGCCCGAGCGCCTCTGCCAGCTGCTGCCGTGTCCCGGGCCTGCGTGTGTGGCACGGCGTGCGGCCCCGTGCGCCCCGGGTGCTGGAAGGCGTGGCGGCCTGATCGAGTAGGGCCGCGGCCGCGCCCCGCCCCCTAGTCACTGTCCCGGCCTCCCGCTGCTCCCAGCTGTCCGCGGCCAGCCAGACCCCCGGCCTCAGCCCAGGGCCGCGCCCCGCGCCCTCTCGACCTCCGGGGGCCCCGCGCCCCCTGGCGCCCGCCCCTGGCACTGCCCTCGCGGCCGTGACGCAGAGGCCGCCGCCCGCCCAGCGCGGCGCGGCCACTCACCTGCGGGGGGCGCCCGGCGGGGCGGGGGCGCGGCGGGGCGGGGCAGCAGCAGGGGGAGCCGCCGGGCCAGCCCATCCCGCCCGTGCCCGCGCCGAGCGGACGCGGAGGAGGCGGCGGCGGCGGCGGCAGTGGCGGGAGCGGGCGGCCGCGCTCGGCTGGGCTCCCTCCCGCCCCCGCCGCGCCCTGCGCCCCGCGCCCGTGGCAGCCCGCTCCTCCTCCTCCTCCCTCCCGGCTCCAATCCCCACGTTCCGCCAGCTCCCCACCCCTCGGCCTCCTCTCCTCCCCACCTTCTCCCGTGAACCCACACTCACAAAGAGCCGAGGGGAGAGAGGGTGCGCAGACGGCCAGCGGGGCCGCGCCAGGGACATATTGGAGACAGGAAGTGGCTGAGAGTGGGAGAGAGAGTTGGAGAGAGACGGCCGCGGAGGACACGGGGACGGGAAAGTCTGAGAGACGGGGAGAGCCTGACCCGGCGGGACACAGGCAAAAAGAAACACGCGAGCCAGACAGACGCAGAAGAAACGGTGGGCGTAGGGGTCCAGAAGGGACTAGGAACAAGGGGACAGGGAACTGCCGCGCAGCCTCAGCCTCTCACCTTCCTCACAGGAGTGTGCCTGGGCTTGGGCCTGACCTGAGAGGACCACCCGTGGCCTAGCCTGGTGGTGCTAGCGTCCCCTACCCAGGCAGGCGCCTGAATCAGGTGAAGACACGTGGTGTTACTTTTGGCCCAAGTCGCTGGACACCCTTCCCTGGTCCTCTGCCCCACAAGATACTTCTCCTGGGCTAGTATTCTCAAAGGATTCACAGCTGAGGACCTCTCCATCAGGCTCAAGCCCCCACCTCCACCCGCAAGCAGCTCCAGCCATCCCATCCACTGCCCTGCTTTATTCATTGCGACGGAGTCTGTCTCTGTCGCCCAGGCTGGAGTGCAGTGGCGCCATCTCGGCTCACTGCAACCTCTGCCTCCCAGGCTCAAGCGATCCTCCCACCTCAGCCTCCCGAGTAGCTGGGACTACAGATGGGCGCCATCACGCCCAGCTGATTTTTTGTAGAGATGGGGTTTCGCCATGTTGACCAGGCTGGTCTCCAATTCTTGAGCTCAAGCGATTTCCCCTCCTTGGCCTCCCAAAGTGCTGGGGTTACAGACGTGAGCCACCATGCCCGGCCCGTTGCCCTATTTTAAAGAACTGGACCGTCATTCCCACTCCGCAGACCTCTGAGAAGGTCTTCCTTACATTTAACTTGAGTCCAGCCTTTCCAAATGGAGATGGAAGTTCTTTCTATGGTCTGACCTCATTCCCTTCTTTTGCAGTGCCTGGTACTGGATAGGAACTTCATGGAATGGAGCTAATGGGCCGTAGGGCAGGTTTGAGTCGTGCCACCCTGGAGCGGAAGGTGGAGGGTAGTGATAAGGTAGGGGACATCTTCCTAGAAGTTCTGAACCTGTTGCCATTCCTACATTCCCCCAACGTCCTTTAGCAGTGAGCACTTCCTGAAACTTTATCCCTCCTTCACCCTCCCTGCTGGATTTTCCATGATGAAAAGGGGCGGGGTGAAGGGAGGTTGGAATTCTGAGAACCCAGTGCCCAGGGCTCAATGCCCAGTGCTTGCCCAAAGCAGCCAGTACCACTGGCTCTAAGGCCTTCTTTCCCTCCCTGTCTCATCTCAACTGGGTCCCTTGTCTTTGGCAAAGGCTGAGAAGTGTGGTTCTCATTTCCTGGGGGTAGAGCACCTGATTCCAATCTTGCCGCAGGGAAGAGGAGTCTGTGAAGAACTGCATGATGACTGTGTGTCCCCCCCACCCAGAAATTGGCATTTTGGAGGGGTGGATATGGTTGGGACTGGGGAGCCTTGATCTTACTGCTCTTGGTTGAGTTGGTGTCCAATAGACAGTTTCAGAGGTTAGAGCAGTGGGAGTCACTGGGGACTGGGGACGGGAGAGGTGGGGGCGGGGGAAGCCAGGCGGGAAAGAGTAGGGAGGCACTGGGAGGAGGGGAGAGGCAAGAGTTAGGGGAATACCAAGGAGAGTGGCAGGGATTGGAGGTTCCTGGAGAAAGGGCAAGGCTGAAGATTGTCCCATGTATTTTGGCCAGATTTGATTATGTAATCGAGATACACGAGATAATTAAATGTGTTCATGTCTTTGGAGCCTTCAAGCAGCTCTTTTAACATCTTGCTCTTCCCAGCATTCCTTAGGGTCTTTGGCTGGGCTCTGGGATGGATGCCATGGGAGTACCTTTACCTAAGCTCTAAAGTTACCAATGGAGAGACTGGGACTCAAAGAGGAACTTGATTGGATCCCAGAGAGGTGAGGGGTAAGGGCTAGAACCTCACACATGCTGGTTTTGCTGCTGCCTGGCAGGCCCATGAGAAGAACTTTAGAGGTTCCAAGGAATTGGAAAAGGGTCACAAGATGGGTGGCCAAACTCCCAGCTCAGGCTTGATTCCTACTCTCAATATGGGGATAGTGGGCAAGGGGGCTGCAAGAAGGAAGCTGATGAGAAAGGCTGAGAATGAGAAGTTATACAGGAGGTAGCTTGGTGGGAGAGAAACAAAAATGAATGGTTCATGGGCCAGCTAGGCATCCTGATTTCCAGCTCACAGCAGCAGGAGCTTCAGAGAGGAAGGAGAAGGGGAGGAGGAGAAGGCCAGGTTGATGTTAATAAAAGTCAAACAATTTCAGGAGCACTTCTGACCTCCCTCCACACAGGTTTTCTTACCTTGACTATGCAGAGGGTGGTCCATCTTGGCACTGAAGGTGGAACCCCCTCTTCCATGGTCTGGGGTGACCCCATGCCTGTAACTGAATGTGCTCAGATCCTTGGGGTGCAGGGACTGTAGGGGGAGGATTTGAAGGTGTGGGACTGTCCTGGCTGGAGACCACTGGGTCAGGAGAACTCCAGTAGAGAGTTTGGGTGCTGGGAACCAGGAAGAGTGGGGGAAGGGGCAGAGCCAACTCCAGAGGCGGATCTCCTGGCTGAGGACAGAGGGTGTATTGTCCAAGCAGGAGGTTGCTGCAGCTGGGCGGGGAGCAGCTCAGCTCGTCTCTTCCAAATTTCTTTTGGGGGAGGGTAAGGGAAGGCAAGCCCCCCTTTACTTGTGGCCCTGGGGGCTACAATGGTTGCTGAGAAACAAGGCTTATTTGACAAATAATGCTTCCCAGGAGCAGATGTGTAGCTCTCTGACTTCCTGAGAAACCAGATGCTGTGAGCTCGCTTAGCACTTAAGGCGATGCCCTCAGCACGAACTGGGACCCTAGTGCCTTGGGATCCAGGGTATAGTGCTTGATTCTATTGAGAAGAAACAGGCTAATGTGGACTGGGAGACACACGAGACCTAACCAGCCTCAAGTTAGCCCTTTTGAAGTAGGATGCTGCACCTGCACTTTCCCCCTACTTGTCCAGTAGTTGAAGATTTACAAGACGTTGGCAATGAGGGCTGACCAGTCCTGGGTCCATTTCTGCAGCTGGGGGCTTCTGGGTGGACCCACACTTTTTTTTCTGAGACAGGGTCTTGCTCTGTTGCCCAGGATGGAGTGTAGTGGTGTGATCACAGCTCACTCCAGCCTTGACCTCCTGGGTTCAAGTGATCCTTCCTCCCAAGTAGCTGTGACTATGGGCATACACCACCATACCTGGATAATTTTTCTATTTTTTTTATAGAGACAGGGTCTTGCCATGTTGCCCTGACTGGTCTCAAACTCCTAGGCTCAAGCGATCCTCCTGCCTCATCCTCCCAAAGGGCTGGGATTACAGGTGTGAGCAACCATGCACGGCTAACACACCTTTTTTTTTTTTTTTTTTTTTTTTTTGAGATAGAGTCTCGCTCTGTCACCCAGGCTGGAGTGCAGTGGTGCGATCCCGGTCCACTGCAACCTCCACTTCCCGGGTTCAAGCGATTCTTCTGCCTCAGCCTCCTGAGTAGCTGGGACTACAGGTGTGCACTACTATGCCTGGCTAATTTTTGTATTTTTAGTAGAGACGGGGTTTCACCATATTGGCCAGGCTGGTCTAGAACTCCTGACCACATGATCTGCCTGCCTTGGCTTCCCAAAGTACTGGGATTATAGCTGTGAGCCATGGCACCTGGCCACACACATCTTTTTAAATTTAAATGAGGATGTGGCTATATTAGAGCCCAGGTTTTCTCTGACTTTAGAGTACCTTTTGGGACATAGGGCCTTCCTCTCTACCCTTTCTGTACACAGCCATCATAAACCTCTTTCAACAAGCCTTACCTATTTTTATGTTCCTTCTTTCCATCATTTACCTAGACCTCATTATTGCACAGCTGAGAGTTGCTTGAAACAAAGGCTTGGAGAATGTGAGTGAAACTGATTCCTGTGGTGGAGAGGCAGTGAAAAAGCATTACCTTGTAGGTTCCCAGGCAGCCTGGACAATAGTGTGTCCGGAATTGGTGGGTTCTTGGTCTCACTGACTTCAAGAATGAAGCCGCGGACCCTCGTGGTGAGTGTTACAGTTCTTAAAGGTGGCGTGTCTGGAGTTTGTTCCTTCTGATGTTGGGATGTGTTCGGAAGGTGGGTTCATGGTCTCGCTGGCTCAGGAGTGAAGCTGCAGACCTTCGAGGTGAGTGTTACAGCTCATAAAGGCAGTGTGGATCCAAAGAGAGAAAGAACAAAGCTTCCACAATGTGGAAGGGGACCCGAGCGGGTTGCCACTGCTGGCTCCAGCAGCCTGCTTTTATTCTCTTATCTGGCCCCACCCATATCCTGCTGATTGGTAGAGCTGAGTGGTCTATTTTGACAGGGCGCTGATTGGTGCGTTTACAATCCCTGAGCTAGACACAAAGGTTCTCCATGTCCCCACCAGATTAGCTAGATACAGAGTGTGGACACAAAGGTTCTCCAAGGCCCCACCAGAGTAGCTAGATACAGAGTGTCGATTGGTGCATTCACAAACCCTGAGCTAGACACAGGGTGCTGATTGGTGTGTTTACAAACCTTGAGCTAGATACAGAGTGCCGATTGGTGTATTTACAATCCCCTAGCTAGACATAAAGGTTCTCCAAGTCCCCACCAGTCAGGAGCCCAGCTGGCTTCACCCAGTGGATCCCACACCGGGGCTGCAGGTGGAGCTGCCTGCCAGTCCCGCGCCGTGCGCCTGCACTCCTTAGCCCTTGGGTGGTTGATGGGACTGGGGGCCGTGGAGCAGGGGGTGGCGCTCGTCTGGGAGGCTCGGGCCGCACAGGAGCCCACGGAGGGGCTGGGAGGCTCAGGCATGGCGGGCTGCACGTCCCGAGCCCTGCCCCGCGGGAAGGCAGCTAAGGCCCTGCGAGAAATCGGGCGCAGCGCTGGTGGGCCGGCACTGCTGGGGGACCCAGTACACCCTCCTCAGCCGCTAGCCCGGGTGCTAAGCCCCTCATTGCCCGGGGCCGGCAGGGCCGGCCGGCTGCTCCGAGTGCGGGGCCTGCCGAGCCCACGCCCACCCAGAACTCGCGCTGGCCCGCAAGAGCCGCGCGCAGCCTCGGTTCCCGCCCGCGCCTCTCCCTCCACACATCCCCGCAAGCTGAAGGAGCCGGCTCCGGCCTTGGCCAGCCCAGTGGGGGGCTGAAGGGCTCCTCAAGTGCCGCCCAAGTGGGAGCACAGGCAGAGGAGGCGCCGAGAGCGAGCGAGGGCTGTGAGGACTGCCAGCACGCTGTCACCTCTCAATAGGGGCACCTAAACCAACATTGAAAAGCCTTCACATCATCACAGCTGAGTCTCACAGCCCTCAACTTCACCAGTTTTGGAGAACAGAGATAAATGCACTGGCCAGAAACTAGAAAAGCAGCTGCTCCAATTGGCTGGGAAATGTCATTTGTGTTAACTGGCTCCTCCTCTTGGCTCTTAAATCCCCAAAATTGTTGACTGAGGTTTCTCGGGCTCCTTTCTACGCTCCACCTCCTTGTGACCTTAGGGATTCTCTGCCACTGTCCTAACCACTTTCCTGCCTTGCGACAACGACCAGTCTGTTCCTAGCTGTTTGGAAAATTCCCACTGAGTCTGTGAGCCTCTGTTCTGGTAACCTCGACCAGCCTGTCACCAGTATCTCTGGTCCACCAGTGCGGTGTGACTCAAGGGAGCAGCATCTCTCCAGATTGCTGAAGTGAGGTAGGGAGATTATGAGGGAACTGCCCCAAGGACACAAGGATTCATTCTTAGAGTTCCCACATCTTGACTAAAATAAACAGTACAGGAAATAGACTGCAGATACATCCAGGTAATTAAAAAATTTAACACCAGGCAAAAAAAAAAAAAAAAAAAAAAAAGCCAGAGGGGAGCGAGGATGCAAACTCTATTATTGGGCCTCAATAAAGACTGAAATAGATTCCCTTGTAACCCCACCCTCTGATCTTGGACAATATGGTATCCAATGCTGAATGAAAACTTCAGAGATGATAGGGGAAGGAGGAGCAGGTGGTCAATGACTCCAGTAAAAACCACTGGGAGTGCAGAGTATATGTCTAAGAATTTCAACATTACAATGAACTTTAAAGATCAGATTTATTTGGAGAAAACAAAAAACCCACAACCCAAAGGATGGGATTTTACATCAAGACATCTCCCAGGTAATAAGTCTACAGATTACAAATCATTTTCATAGAAGATATTTTTGTACAAATTTTACATGTATTCAGGAGCGGGACATTAATCAATCCCTGTTTCTATTTTAATAGTGGGGACAAGGTAGGGGAAGAGGGAAAAACAGTTTTGGATATAACTATTTGGAAGGAGAGTAAACATGAAGAGGGCAAACCCTAGCTTTTCATTATCTACAATCGTTTTTTTTTTCTTAAAAAAAAAAAAACCTTTCAATCTTCAACACTCTTTAAAAGCCCACTTCTTAGCTACTGGCCAATCCACACCAATTATTTAAATTCACTTGGTACACACCTTTGTCCACTGGGTAAATTATATTCATTATGCCCACTGCTGCAGCACGCATAAACCAACACCCCTGCATGGCTGAACAGGGCCTAATCTAGGACTGATGGGAGAAGGGCTTGCAAACCAAGATCAAGGTGTCGTTTCTCTGCTAATACTGTCTACCAAGCTGATCCCTACAAAAATGCATATAAAAGCAGGCAAGTTTAGCTACTGTGTTGCAAGAGAAACCAGGACCTTGTTAAATAGTTCTCTCCATTACCATTTATTCTCTCAAGGGAAGCTTAAAAAAAAAACAACACATTGGTCTGGCCACCTCATGAATCCAACAAGCATTGGTGTGGCATTTCAGTGGAGAAGGAAACTTGGGAAAAAAACCCATCAAGGTTGTAAGAAAGGCTCCCAATTTAACTGTCCCTGTCCCTATTTATCCACCATCCAAGACCATCCATTATTCTGGAGCACTCTGATCTATAAAAGGGGTCAAAGCATCAGGAGCAGGCAAGGAGTGAGAACCAAAAGACATCGAGAAACCGATTTGCTTGAGAAAAGCAGCGATTCTTCCTTTCACAGCTCTCCACGGCTGAGAGAGAAAATGCCCAAGACATCATGTATGTGACCTAGATAGTGCTTTTTGGGAGGTAAAGAGTAGCATGAAGAACTTGAGATGACGTTAAGAGTCTAAATTTTTTAGTTTCAAGGTTTCAGTAGAATGTGGATATATTCAAACTTTCAAAAAGGACAGTGTTTAGAAAGGGTAAAACTAGGACACAGAAAACATTGGGAATTACCACGACCCCCAAGTGCTTCCGGCTCCAGGAAATAACCATTCATGTGTTTGCTGGAGGTCACACAATTTTCCCCTATTACCTGGTACAAAATGACTCATCACTTCCCAAAAGCTTCTTTTCAAACCACGATTTTCTCATTTATTTTGGTCCAATGCAGTCCCATTCTTTATGGCCTATAGTCTCACTCCCAACTACCCCCCCCGGGGGGGAGGGGGGCGTAAAAAAAAAAAAGGAATTCCCTCTAGGCTGGCCCCCAAAACTCAGAATTAAATAAGAGAAGGGGCTGGCAGCCTCCTGGAGACTAAAACAACTTGAGGCTAAATCTACCTTTCCAAGAGTGGAAAATTTATTCAGATGTTTGAGAATTCATATATGCCACAATAGGATAAAAACTAAAAGGTAGAAATCTCACACTTTTCCTTCTACCTCCCTCCCCTACTGCCCAACCAGGTTCCAGGCGTTATATCACTGTCATTACCATTTCTGCTAAATGGAGACCCCTAGGCACTAATCACACTGCCAACTGCATGGTGACATAATGCACCACAACTTTTCCTCTAAAAAGCTGTAGTCCCTCTCTCTCTGGCTATATTGGCGATTCTCCAGTTACTTCAATACTTTAAAGGCTGCAGCAGCATGCAAAATAATTTCATTTTTTGTTTTAAAAAAAAGGTAAGAAAGGTCTTCAGGAGATGGTGAGTTTTATTTTGTCTTGTCTGGATAGAAGTTTTGATTTGCTCTCGAATGTTCCAGGGTGGAGAGAAACTAGGAGAAAGCACAGGATGTAGAGGTCTATTCGGCATAATCTTCTCCCTCATTTTCATCTTCACCATCAACAGAGAGAGCAGCATACTTGCTTGCAGAACTGAACTTCTGTAACACAACGAGAGTGACAGGATAATGAAGGCCCTGAATTATCACATCAAAAACCAAGACACAGGATACTGATCCTTTGGCAATGGGGGATGACAGTCAGATGACACCCACTTGCTTGCTCATCAGCATTGTCCACTGGAGAGGAGCTAGGGAAGAGGGTCAGAGGCACATGTGGTCTTACTGTAGTCTCATACCACCTCTACACCTTGCAGAAGGGATAAGAACAAAGGAAAAAGCTAAACTTCTTTCACTATTTCAGATAAAGACCAACGTCTTATTTCCAAACACTTTGTATTCCAAATGGAAAGAAGTCCAACGGCAAAAAGTATTCTAAGAAAAATTGGGAGCAGCCTTCAACACTTACGGAAGCTGGATTTTCCTCAGGTTTCTTTGGCTCAGGTGCAGATCTGTAGTCTTGATCCTTTTTGCCATCTTTCCTGCAGAGACGTAAGCATAAAACCATGTCTTTAGGAAAGGACTCGCCTAATACAAACATGTGCATGCACGCAGTTTCAAGGCACTGAACAGGCACCTCTAGTCAACATTCCTTGTTGTCTGGATGATATATTACTTCTAGATTTTCAGAATCTTAACTGTCTACGTTGGCTGACTTTAGTTTGCTCACAATGAGAGATCTGGCAGTGCTCTGAGAACCAAGAACTTAATTTCTTAATTACACGAATGTGGATCAGAGGAATGATGATAATGAGAAAGAGAACAAGCATACCTATCTGACTCCTTCCAGTGGTCTTTGTTCCCTCCGTCTCCTGGACCACGGCTAGAGTTCCCAGTTTGGCCTTTTGGGACATTCATCCCATCTACTTTATTTTCATCTGCTTGGGCAGTAATGTAAACAAATTAAAGGCAAGTAAAAGTTATCAATGTCCCTCTCCTAAGATTTCCCTTAAGCTGAAGAAAACTGTGCCCACATGTACTGAGGGAAACTAACCTCACCCCAACCCAGACTTCCTTCCTGAAGCCTTCCTTCCACATCCTCTATAGCACACAAAAATACAAAAAACAAACAAAATCCACTGAAAAGTTCCATGTAGGGATATGCCATCATGAAAAGCAAGCTGGAAATAAAGACTATGACACTCTGTAGTGACCTTGGTTAATTTCCTTCCGATTTTTTTCTCCTCCTGTCAAAGAAATGTTCTACCAGGAAAGGGCAGGGTTTCATACTTTCTCCAAAGAGAGCACTCCTCCCTCTACTGGCAAGAAAAGGTAGATAACCCAATAATTTTTTTTTTTTTTTTTTTTTTTGAGACAGAGTCCTGCTCTGTCGCCCAGGCTGGAGTGCAGTGGGGCCATCTTGGCTTACTGCAACCTCCGTCTCCCGGGTTCAAGCAATTCTCCTGCCTCAGTGTCTCCCGAGTAGCTGGGATTACAGGCATGTGCCACCACACCCGGCTAATTTTTTGTGTGTTTTTAATAGAGACGGGGTTTCGCCATGTTGGTCAGGCTGGTCTCAAACTCCTGCCCTGTGATCTGCCCGCCTTGGCCTCCCAAAGTGCTGGGATTACAGGTTACCGCGCCTGGCCAACCCAAGAACTCTTAACATGGTATCAGGTGCAAGACACACTGCTCTTCAAAATCTAATTTTGGAGGCCTTTTTATTTAGGCTTCTAGGTGAAAAACCTAATTTCCCATACTATGAGCTCACCTTTCCTTGCTGGTCCTTCCTCAGATGGTTGAGCTGGAGCTACTTTTCCCCCACCACTAGAAGGAAAATAGGTAATCACATTCATCAGTTGTTTCAGGGAGAAAACAGCCAAGAAACATTATCATCCTCCAAATGCAGTAGGTAAGCTTTATAGAAAACAAAATCATATTCAATGTTATGGAACATTAAAATATGGGAAAGATAACGATGAAAGCAGTAATTTGAACACTAAAGTGTCATATGCTTTCTAATCATCACATCATGCAGGATTAGTATTGCTATTTTCTTTTGGAATCTTAACTCTGTCGCCCAGGCTGGAGTGCAATGGCACATCTCGGCTCACTGCAACCTCCGCCTCCCAAGTTCAAGCAATTCTCCTGCCTCAGCCTCCCGAGTAGCTGGGATTACAGGTGCCTGCCACCACGCCAGGCTAATAGTATTGCTATTTTCCTTACAAATGAGAAGACTTAAGAGAAATGAAGTTACCCCCCACCATACTGCCAATATGTGGCAAAAGAGAAGCCTCTGACTTACAGTATTTGCAGATTTGTGCGGCATTAGTACTCCCATCATAGCTGATTTCAAGCTATCAAAGTGATGTCAACTGGCTATCAAAACTCCAGAAAATGGAACAACTAGGTCTTATGAGCCAGTTCCAGCACACTAAGAGACTAAAGCCAGCATAACTTATAAGGTGATACACAACGCTGGCATCCCGTAGGAGATCTTCCGTCATTACATCACAGTATTTTAGAATCTGCAGTTAACCAACTACTGTTTCCAAGCTGACTCACCTTGTAGGGGATTGCTGCTCTGTGTCTGAGCTCTGAGATCGAGCAGGAGGGTTAGAACTTCGCTTCACCCAAGCATTCTCCTTTGGTGGAGGGGCTGGCATTACCTTTAGGGGCTGATCAGGTTTGGGAGGTTTAGAAGTTGGAGAGTGGCAATCTTCCTCCTTATTGAGTGTTTCATTTTCTAGAGACTTCTCACTCTCTCTCCTTCGTGCATCTGTGAAGCCAGAGTGAAAAAATCAAATTATCAGGCTGCAGATGCTCATGCATCTACCAGGATCTCAACAGTGTGGAAAATGGTCCACATCCAAGTTTTGGCTCTCAAAGATGGATTTATCCCTAAACCAGTTGTTTACAAGTATTTCCAGAACAATGTCTTACCGATGCACAGAGAAATAGGAAAAATAATGACCACATATACAACTTAAGGGACACCCAGCCATGTGACCTTTTTAGGAATGAGTATCCTTTACAGCCTTTCTGCATTCTCAATGTTAAAGTGTCTTGACCTGGAGAATATACATATGTGAAGAGGACCTATGATGAAACCCCAAACTCTAGTAACCACTGCTCAACTTCAACTTAAAACTCAACACACATGGACTATGATGCAATCGTATTTATGAAAAACAACCTACTGGCTGGGTGCAGTGGCTCAAGCCTGTAATCTTAGGACATTGGGAGGCTGTGGGGGGCGGATCCTTTGAGCCTAAGAGTTTCAGACCAGCCTGGACAACATGGTGAAACCCCAGCTCTACAAAAATAGACAAATTAGCTGGATGCGGCATGTGCCTGCCGTCCCAGCTACTAGAAATGATGAGGTGAGCTGTGATCGTGTCGCTGCACTCCAGCCTGGCTGATAGAGTGAGACCCCATCTCAAAAAACAACAACCTACAAGTGAGTTTTTTTAAAAATGCAGTAAGTGTCTTTTCAAAACAAGGAGCCTCCATTGGGAGGCTGAGGCAGGATTGCTTGAGGCCAGGAGTTTGAGACCAGCCTGGGGAGTGTAGTGAGACCCCATCTCTAAAAACACAAATTTTTTTAATTTAGCCAGGCATGGTTGCGTGCACCCGTCGTAACAACTACGTGGGATATTGGGGCAAGAGGATTGCTTGAGGCCAGGAGTTTGAGGCTGCAGTGAGCTACGATCGCACCACTGCACTCCAGCCTGGGTGAGAATGAGACCCTGTCTTAAAAATAAAAAACTAGGCTGGGCGCGGTGGCTCACGCCCGTAATCCCAACCCCAGCACTTTGGGAGGCCAGGGCGGGCAGATCACGAGGTCAAGAGATGGAGACAATCCTGGCCAACATGGTGAAACCCCATCTTTACTAAAAACACAAAAAATTAGCCAGGCCTGGTAGCAGGCTCCTGTAATCCCAGCTACTCGGGAGGCTGGGGCAGGAGAATCACTTGAACCTGGGAGGCGGAGGTTGCAGTGGGCCGAGATCACGCTATTGCACTCTAGCCTGGGCAAAAAGAGTGAAACTCCATCTCAAAGTAAATAAATAAAATAAAAAAATAGAAGGCCAGGCATGGTGGCTCACGTCTGTAATCCCATAAACAAATAAATAAATAAATAAAAGAAATGCAAGTACAAATCAATCTAGAGGTGGGAGGAAAGACCTTAAAAATATCACCGTGGCTGGCCCTTGGAATCCCAGCACTTTATGAGGCCAACACCAGCCTGGGCAACATGGGGAAACCATCTCTACAAGATTTTAGCTGTGTAGGCTGGGCGCGGTGGCTCACGCCTGTAATCCCAGTGCTTTGGGAGGCCGAGGCGGGTGGATCATGAGGTCAGGAGATCGAGACCATCCTGGCTAACATGGTGAAAACCCGTCTCTACTAAAAATACAAAAAATTAGCCAGGCATGGTGGTGGGCACCTGTAGTCCCAGCTACTCGGGAGGCTGAGGCAGGAGAATGGCATGAACCTGGGAGGCGGAGCTTGCAGTGAGCCGAGATCGCGCCACTGCACTCCAGCCTGGGTGACAGAGCAAGACTCCGTCTCAAAAAAAAAAAAAAAAATGTAGCTGGGTGTAGTGGTGCATGCCTAACTAGTTCCAGCTACTCGGGAGGCTGAGGGAGGTGAGGCTGCAGTGAGCCATCATCATGCCACTGCACTCCAGCCTGTGTGACAGAGTAAGACCCTGTCTCAAAACAAAAAAACACACCATGGTAAGGGAAGGGAAGTATTACAATTGAACCATTAAGGTTTCCAAAACACTAAAAGTGCTTGATCAACCAGTAATAACACTGCTTGAGAACACTGCTCTGGTGATGATAACATCAAAAAAGGCTGGTCTTGGGACAGCTCACATGAAACTCCAAGCCTTTGACTGTTCTGAATAAACAAAACTCTAAGATGTCAAGACATAAAATGAAAATATACCAAAAAAAAAAAAAAAAAAAAAAAAGAGACAAACCTAACAGTCAAGTATCCACTTCAGTGGCAGATTATTAAGCAGATCATCTAGGTCTACTCTGGTACCCATTCCTCAGATTCTTTGGAGCAGAAGATATGAAACTCCAATCGGCCCATGCAACCCAAATAAAGAGTTCATGACTGAATTTAAATACTGCAAAGTCTCTGCATAATTTGGTTATGGACAGTTTATGGAAAACGGCAATAACACGATACCCACCCTGGTCTGACTTACTTCTGCCAGATGTGGTGGAGGTCCCAGTCTGCGATGACTCACTTCCTGTCCTCGACCGTTCCCGTTCCTGAGTTTCTTCACTTCGCCAGCTTGGGTGTCTGTACGAGATTCACAAAATACACATTATGCCTGTCTCAATGAAGGCCACCTTAGACCCATGCTGACCCCTCCAGAACCATCACTTACTTCATCTATAGGTGTATATGCATATAAATTTATCTTTCCCTCAAACTATTTGAAAGCTACAGACATTAAGACACACTATGGCCCTAAACACTTCAGCAAGAATCAACTAATACAGTTAAGAACAGTATCCTACATAATCTACAATACTGCCCTTCTTTACTATTAACACAGTTCTACAAGTCACTCATTACCAGGCCTAGTTTTTCAGGGCAATTACTTATTATAGGAGGTCTCTAGCCTTCTAGATACAATACCAGCTTTTAATAGTAAACATTTTTGTAATGGACAGGGAACAATTCTTCATTGTGTAAAACTGTCCCTAACACTCCATACTGCCTAACACCCCTGGCCACAGCCCACTAAATGCCCATCAGTGACAACCACTGATGTGATAACGACACAAATTTCCCAAATGCCCCTGGGGATGTAATGCCCCCATTATGAACCACCGGATTCCTAGATGGGATATCCATCAAGAAGACAACACACCTCTCCCGAGGCCGTCGTTCTAGTTTTGGCTCATCCAGCTGACGCTGCAACTTCTCTTGTTCCTTCTGTAGCCGTTCTTCTACTTCTCTTTCTCTAGCAGCTGTGTCAACGGGCTTTGCCCCTCCAAAGATAGAAGCAGCTCGAGTGGACTGGGAGGTACTGGCAGAGGAATCATCTTCCTTAGGAGTACTCCGAGGCTTTAGATTCAGTTTGGGTCTTTGGGGGGGACCTAAGTTAAATTAAACTTTAAGTAATAGTTTTCCAAATCACCAGAGGCTGATGGCTGAAAGCCAGATTTCTCAGATATAACTCCTATGAAATACTACATGAGATTCAAGTTAGTGGCCTAACCAATCCACAGAAGGCAAATAGGAGATCATTAGAAAACAGGTAGCTTAGGCTGGGCGTGATGGCTCACGCCTGTAATCCCAGCACTTTGGGAGGCCGAGGCGGGCGGATCACGAGGTCAAGAGATCCAGACCATCCTGGCCAACATGGTGAAACTCCATCTCTACTAAAAATACAAAAATTAGCCAGGCGGGTGGCAAGCCCAGCTACTCGGGAAGCTGAAGCAGGAGAATCATTTGAACCCAGGGGGCAGAGGTTGCAGTGAGCTGAGATCACGCCATTGCACTCTAGCCTGGGCAACTACAGAGAGAGACTCCGTCTCAAAATAATAATAATAATTTTTTAAAACCTATTTCCTATTTTATTATTTTTTAGATGGGGTCTATGTTGCGCAAGCTGAAATGAGACCTTGGCTTACTAGAGCCTTGACCTCCCAGGCTCAAGCGACCCTCCCACCTCAGCCTCCTAAGACACTGGGACTACAGGCACATGCTACCACGCTCAGCTAACTTTTATATTTTTTGCAGAGATGGGGTCTCACTATGTTGACAGGGCTTATCTTGAACTCCTGGGCTCAAGTGATCCTCCTGCCTTGGCCTCTCAAAGTGCTGGAATCACAAATGTGAGCCACCATGGATGGCCTAAGGTTTTTTTTTTTTTTAAACAAACAATGAATTATTATTATTATTATTATTATCATTATTATTATTATTTTGAGGAAGGAGTAAAGACTTCACCATTTTCTGAGGGAGAAGGAAAGACTTCACTGCAATAGAATTGCCATATGGCTCTGATGAATTTTGTCATCTCGCTGTGTTTTATTAGTTGTCCAGATCGATTTTCCTTTCTTGGGGAATCACAGGAGATGATGGATATAAAGCCACTGGCACAAAGTTTAGGACTAATATAAAGATGTTAAAGATAGGAAAAATTCGGCCGGGCACGGTGGCTCATGCCTGTAATCCCAACACTTTGGGAGGCCAAGGCAGGCGGATCATGAGGTCAAGAGATCGAGACCATCCTGGCCAACATGGTGAAACCCTGTCTCTACTAAAAATACAAAAATTAGCTGGGCATGGTGGCGTGTGCCTGTAGTCTCAGCTACTTGGGAGGCTGAGGCAAGAGAATTGCTTGAACCTAGGAGGCAGAGGTTGCAGTGAGCTGAGATCATGCCACTGCATTCCAGCCTGGTAACAAACAGAGCAAGACTCTGTCTCAAAAAAAAATAAAAAAATAAAAAAGGATAGAAAAAATTCTGGGCCAGATACCATAACCTTTTATATGACATCACTGAAGTTAGAACACAAATGGTGGCCATTTATTAGTATTTTCTAACAGGTTAGATTTGTAACACAGTTTACATTTTATATTTTATAGTATTAGGGGCATAATTTTAGAATAGGTGCACCAAAATCTCACCTTTATAATTAATGAACATCAATTATTATGGTATAATGGTACTGAAAGCAATGCTTTTTTTTTTTTTTTTTTGAGACATCTCACTGTCGCTCAGGCTGGAGTGCAGTGGTGCGATCTCAGCTCACTGCAACCTCTGCCTCTGGGCTCAAGCAATTCTCCTGCCTTAGCCTCCCAAGTAGCTGGGATGATAGGTATGTACCACTATGGCCACCTAATTTTTGTATTTTTAGTACAGACGGGGTTTCACCATGTTGGCCAGGCTGGTCTCGAACTCCTGACATCAGGTGATCCACCAGCTTCAGCCTCCCAAAGTGCTGCGATTACAGGTGTGAGCCACTGCACCTGGTCTTAATGCTTAGTTTTTAACCCCGTAGTACCAATTATGGGCTACAGGACTATGTTAAATCTGAGTTTCATTTCCCTCACTTGAAAAATGGAGCTAAAACCATCTGTTTTAAGTGTAATTTACTGAGATCACAACATAACAGTATCTGGGAAATTTTTTTTTTCCATTTCTACTGTTTATTCAATAAATTTTAACTGAAAAATCTATCTGTGAAGGCATATGAAATGAAAACAATTCGACTGCTGTGTTTCCACATCCTTAGCCAATGCTTTTTTTTTTTTTTTTTGAGACTGGGAGTCTCACTCTGTCACCCAGGCTGGAGTGCAGTGGCGCGATCTCCACTCACTGCAAGCTTCGCCTCCCGGGTTCCCACCATTCTCCTGTCTCGGCCTCCCTAGTAGCTGGGACTACAGGCACCTGCCACCACGCCTGGTAGAGACGGGGTTTCACCATTAGCCAGACCGGTCTCGATCTCCTGACCTCGTGATCCGCCCACGCCTGGCCAGCCAATGCTTTCTACTATGCTTTGCTGCTTCCTGTACAATGTGCAAATTATATGTGTGCCCAACTCAGTAGTTTGTAACACAATCACAAGTTTTCCGTAGTTTTCCCAGTTTCTGCTCCATGAAGTAAGTAAAAAGAAAACTATTACCTCTATCATCACGCCTATAATCATCCCGAGAGTAATCATCTCTGGAGCTCCACGACCGATCATCTCGTCTGTCATATCGGTCTTCATAGCGGTCCCCGCCTCCTCTGTAGTCATCATCCCTGCGATACCCACTGCCAAATGCTCTTCTGCCACTGCCTATCCGGGAATCATAGCCTGTAAATATATCCCAAATTATAATCATCACAGCGGAGGGGGGAAAAAAAGGCAAAGTTACTGAAAGAGCAATTCAACATGTTTTACAATTACCTCTATCATAGTCTCTGCTGCCTCGGTCATCATAGCGATCCCGGCCACCGTATCGATCCATATCCCGGCGTGGGCCATCCCGATACCCATCCCGATACCGGTCTGAATCATAACGATCTCGATACTCTAGAGGAAAGAGACAAGTAACACCATCCCCTTTTCTCTGACACCATTAATAGAAATACGGTAAGCTATCAGACCAATTTGGAAGAATCTGTTTATTTAAATTTTCTATCTGATTTCTTCAAAAAGTTTCCCTGGTGAAATAAATGTTGCTCAGCTAATAATTTGGGAAGGGTGGGTTGGAAATAAAAAAATCCCTAAATATTCCATAATGAATTTCCAGGAGAAAAGGTTTATATGCAAAAACAAAAAAACAAAACAAAGCACAAGACACTACAACAATACAGTTGGAATCTTCCACGTTTGATCCCAAAGACCACTGATTTTTTAATTAAAAAAATTTTTTTAGCCAGTCCCAGTGGCTCACGCCTGTAATCCCAGCAGCACTTTGGGAGCCTGAGGCGGGCAGATCACGAGGTCAAGAGATCGAGACCATCCTGGCCAACATGGTGAAACCATGTCTCTACTAAGAATACAAAAATTAGCTGGGCATGGTGACGCACACCTGTAGTCCCAGCTACTCGGGAGGCTGAGACAAAAGAATGGTGTGAACCCGGGAGGCAGAGGTTGCGCTGAGATCATGCCACTGCACTCCAGCCTGGTGAGAGAGTGAGACTATGTCTCCAAAAAAAAAAAAAAAAAAAAAAAAAAAAAAAAAAAATATATATATATATATATATATATATATATATATATATATAATTATTATTTTTTTTTTTTGAGAGACAGTCTCTCTATGCTGCCCAGGCTGGTTTTGGACTCCTGGGCTTAAGCAATCCTCCAGCCTTGGTCTCCCAAAGTGCTGGGATTATAGGCCTGAGCCATAACACCCAGCCTCAAAGATCACTTTAAGAGGCAAACAAAATGAGAAACAATACATGCAACATAGGACTAACAGGACATAATTTTCTATGGAATTTTAGGAGCTTAAATCAATTTCTGCACTGCTGATCATAATTTTAAATGGTACAAATACACTTTGGGAGCCTGAGATTGGTGGACTGCCTGAGCTCAGGGGTTTGAGACCAGCCTGGGCAACATGGTGAAACCAGAACTCTATCAAAAATACAAAAAATTAGCCAGGCATGGTGGTGCAGGCCTGTGGTCCCAGCTACTTGGGAGGATGAGGTGGAAGGATCACTTGAGCCAGGGAGGCAGAGGTTGCACTGATCCAAGATTGTGCCAAGATACTCCAGCCTGGGCGACAGAGTGAGACTTCCTCTCAAAATAAATAAATCAATCAATAAATTGGTATAAATACTGAAAGTTGTATTAGAACTATGCATGAAAAGATTCATGTATACCCTTCTTGACCAACACTGTAATTTCTTGAAATTCACCCTGAGGAAATAACTGGATGTGTGATAAAGATACACATACAAAGACATTCATTGCAATGTTGTTTATGTTATAAACTGTTATTTTACACACACACGTGCATTTCAGTATCAGAGGACCCTAAATACTAGAAATCTGTATAAAGAAATGTAGTAGCTCAGATAGCAAACTGTGGGTAGCGTTATGTTGTTTGTAAAAGGGACAGCTGCTATTTAGCTCCAGCTGACTGTTGCCAGGATCTTCCAACCTTCTGAGAGAAGCTGGCAATCCAGATTTTAATGTTAAAAAAAAAATCTGAATTTCTAAATATAAATTAACTAAATAAAACAACCTACACGTTTTAAGGGCTGATAATTTATGTATGGGGGACAAACAGGGATCTTTTTCTTTTTCTTTTTTTTTTGAGATGGAGTCTCACTCTGTCACCCAAGCTGGAGTGCAGTGGCACAATCGCAGGCTCACTGCAACCTCCGCCTCCTGGGTCCAAGCGATTCTCCTGCCTCAGCCTCCCCAGTAGCTGAGGTTACAGGCGCCCGGCTAATTTTTTTTTTTTGTATTTTTAGTAGGGACAGGGTTTCACCGTGTTAGCCAGGATGGTCTCAATCTCCTGACCTCATGATCTGCCCGCCTCCGCCTCCCAAAGTGCTGGGATTACAGGCATGAGCCACCATGCCTGGCCAGGGATCTTTTCCTTGTGGCTGCTATCTTTTAAATAATGATTTCATTTTGGAAACCACGTAATTTTTACTGACCAGACATAACATTTCCTGGTATTACAAACTTTATATATTAAAGAACATGCTATGTTAGTAAAATGATCATAGAAACGATCTAAAACAGGACACCTATAAGAAAATCAGCCCTGTGTTTATTTTGAAATGTGGTTTTAATTTCTGGAGATGCGATTTACACTTAATTTTATTTGGATAATACTGAAATTATGATAAGCTTGTATTTCCTGAGAAAGCACAGATCCATACTGGAGAAAAGCAGCACATGCTGTTACTGACATTTCATAGGAATAATGAGTGTAATACCCCCCAACATCCCTCGGGATTCTCTTTTTGGCCTAATGCTTGGGACGGGAGTCTCTGGATCTTTAATTCAGGTTAACTAAGTTGACTTTGGGGCAGCTTTGGATAACAACAGCACACTCACTCGTTATCCATCCTGCTTGCTCTAAATTCAAGGTTTCAGGTGAGAAAAGTCATGCCCCTGGACTCAAAACAGGACCCTTGGTCTGATTGTCTGCTTTTTCTTTCAAGAGCCATTTCTTCCTGTTAACAATAGAATCTCTTGCATAAATGCTGAAGTTAATCACCTCACGTAGTTCTCCCCAAGGCTTTGTTGTGTCACAAAGCCATGTAAAAAGTCAGATATAAACTTGCTGATTTATCCTTCTTTCAGACCTATGACCCATTCTTCTTCCTTCTACATCTTAAAAGGTTAAGGACCCTCCTCTAAAAGGAATTCTATCCCTTACTGCTTCCCCAATTATATTTAGTACAAAGCTCAAAAGGTACCTCACAAAATTAAAATGCTTGTGCTGGGAGTATTGGCTCACACCTGTAATCCCAGCATTTTGGGAGGTCAAGGTGGGCGAATCATCTGAGGTAAGGAGTTAGAGACCAGCTGGCCAACATGGTGAAACCCCATCTCTACTAAAAAACACAAAAATTAGCCAGGTGTGGTGGCGCGCATCTGTAATCTCAGCTACTCAGGAGGCTGAGGCATGAGGAACACCCTGAACCTGGCAGGCAGAGGTTGCAGTGAGCCAAGCAAGATTGCCACTGCACTCCAGTCTGGGCAACACAGCGAGACTATCTCAAAAAAAAACAAAACAAAACAAAGAGCTTGTAAATTTAAGTTGGTCTGTTTTTACTTAAACTATTTCAAACATACAGAAAAGCAAAGATGCCATTATAACAAACTTATGAACCTATTACTTAGGTTTAGTGAATGTCATATTTTGCCATGTTTATTTCAGTTTTTTGTTTAAAAGAAATATGTTACAAATTTAACAACAGAATTTTCCCTACCCCCACCAACAATCACAAGGGTGGTTAAATTACCATGCACAGCTTTATATTTTTACAACTTATGCATTAATACTACATGGTATTGTTTTCAAATTTATATACAATTTTTTTCCCCCTTAATGTAACAGGTTTTGAATTTTATCCCTGTTGTTATGCTATTAAGTATTTGATTACAGACAAACCACTACTTATTTATTTTTACTAGGTAGTAGCTTCTTTCCATTTTAAAAATAATTAGTGTTGTCTATTTTTGTGTATTTTAATAAAGTTGCATAATTTTCCCCATAAAGGTCTTTGTTAAAGTGATGTATGTAATTAATCTCTACTCCTACCCCATATTTCCTACTCCCCTATCTTTCTGCACCCCAAGTGTTTAATTATTCACACACTGTCACTTCCCTCCACTATAATAATGTATGCCCAATAAAGACAGGATTTTCTTGTTTTCGTTCACTGCTCTATCTTGAGCATTTAAGTGAATCAATTTTTATTAGAAAAAAATTACACTGCTATATCTTTGTTCACTGCTATATCTTGAGTATTTTTAAAGTCAATCAATATTTTTATTTTAAAAAGTTACATTTTAGGCCAGGTGCGCTGGCTCATGCCTGTAATCCCAGCACTTTGGGAGGCTGAAGCAGGAGGATCATCTGAGGTCAGGAGTTCGAGACCAGCCTGACCAACATGGAGAAACCCCATCTCTACTAAAAATACAAAATTAGCCGGGCGTGGTGGCACATGCCTGTAATCCCAGCTACTCGGGAGGCTGAGGCAGGAGAATCGCTTGAACCTAGGAGGCAGAGGTTGGGGTGACATGAGATCATGCCATTGGACTCCAGCCTGGGCAACAAGAGCGAAACTCCAACTCAAAAAAAAAAAAAAAAAAAAAATTACATTTTAATTGTTTGCTACAAGCATATAATAATGCAACTGATCAGCCGGGCGCAGTGGCTCACGCCTGTAATCCCAGCACTTTGGGAGGCCAAGGCGGGCGGATCATCAGGTCAAGAGATCGAGACCATCCTGGCCAACATGGTGAAACCCCGTCTCTACTAAAAATACAAAAATTAGCTGGGTGTGGTGGCACGTGCCTGTAGTCCCAGCTACTTGGGAGGCTGAGGCGGGAGAATCACTTGAACCCAGGAGATGGAGGTTGCAGTGAGCCGAGATCCTGCCATTGCACCCCAGCCTGGGCGACAGAGCGAGACTCCGTCTCAAAAAATCTATATATATATATAAAAGTAATGCAACTGATCTTTGTATGCTGCTCTTCACCCAGCAATCATGCTGAACTCTTATTTCAAACAGCTCACTTTGTGGAATCTGTTGGGTTTTTTTTTTTTTTTTTGAGACAGGGTCTTGCTCTGTCACCCAGTCTAGACCTCCTGGGCTCAAGGAGTCCTCTTGCCTCAGATTGCTGAATAGCTAGGACTGCAGGTGCACACCACCACATCAGCTTTTTTTTTTTTTGGTAGATAGGGTCTTGTTTTGTTGCCCAGGCTGCCCTCAAACTCCTGGCCTCAAGCAATCCACCTGCCTTGACCTCCCAAAGTGTTGGGATTATAGCCACCATGCCCAGCTTGGGTTTCTTTATAAACAATTGTCTCCAAAAAAAGAGAAATGTCTGTCCCTTTAAGTTTCCAAAAAAAATTATTAATTTACCAAATTTGTTTTCTGCATCTATCAATTCTTTCAGATATTATCCAAAATTTTTCTTAATCTGCTTTCCCCCTTCTATCTGTTAATATGATCTGATCATCTGTAACACATTTGTCCTATTACTAAATAGCCTCCCAAAGCACAGAAGAAGCTAACTTCATAAAAACAAACTTACTGTCTCCAAAGCTATCATCACCTCTTCTAGGTGGGTAGTCATCAAAGCTGTCTGTAGCAGGACGAGCCCTCCAGTCTGTATCTGTTTTGTCAGAATCCCGATTTCTATCACGGCCAAAAGAACGATCATCCCTGTCTACAGATACATTTAAACAAAAACCATAAGTTAGCTCATAAAAACTTTGCCCAATATTTCTCACACATAGAAACCCATTTTACCCTATTTTTCACTTTCATGTCACACTGTCATCCCAGTTACCTCAGGCCCCATAAGTACATGCTCCAATTCAACCCCAGGTGGCTCTTTTCCTCCCATTTTTTCCTATTGGTTTAATGCTTAGCTATCTCAAATTCTATATGGGCCAGGAGTCCCTTAAACATATACAAATTAGGTCCCCTTTGTGACCAATGTGCTGTTAGGCAGCTAATCTATTTATCATCTATTTAATGTTCATCTAGATCAATCAGTCTTCTCAATCTTGACATGCATTTTGGGCTGCATAATTCTTTGTTGATGGGGACTGTCCTATTCCCTATAGAATTAACCCCTGGATTCTACTTATGTCAGCAGCACTCCCTCCAATTTTGACAACCTACAATGTCCTCAAACATTGCCAGAAGTCCCCTGTGGGGCAAAACTGATTGAAAACTGTTACTGTAGATTCAGGCAGGTCCACCACTACCCCTATTCAAATTTTCTGGGAAAGGATGGCTTGGTGTCATCCTAGGACCCTTACCAAACAGAAATCTCTACCAGTTTCCTTACCTTTATCCTGTGCTTGATCAGCAACGTCCACTCGAATTCTCCTGTTACCTAGAGACTGAGAGCATAGGACCATATTAACCAACCTTTTGCCCCATTATGCACAAATCCCTTGAGTGACCTTGAACGTCTGGGCATAGCAGAAGCACTAGGGGAAGGAAGATAAAGGAAAACACTGTAATCTAGCTAACACTCCAATTTGTGGGCTAAAGAGTCCTTTATAAAGACTTAAAAATTCAACAAATTTAAGCTGGCCTTGAATATTAGGTCAATTATCATACTATTTTTACAAAGCTTAATTTCACAGACTAGAATTAACTTTTTAACTATCCAAGGTAATTTGTCAAGTGTAGTAAATTAAAAATAATTCTCACATAACTAGCTGAATAAAAGGCATATTTGGTGCCACAACAATTATTTATCAAAATTTATAGAAGCCAGGTGCAGTGGCATGTACCTACGGTTTCCGCTATTTGGGAGGCTGAGACAGGAGGATCACTTAAGCCCAGGAGTTCAAGTCCAGCCTGGGCAATATAGCGAGACCCTGTCTCTTAAAAACAAAAACACCCAACACATTTATATAGCCCCTACTACTACTATGTACCAGCAAAACTGCATAAAGCATGCTTTGTCTACAATCTTAGGTTCTTTCACTCAGTATTACCTTTGGATAAATCAGTTCTTCCAGAGATACCCTCTGACTTCCCTTTCCCACATCATTATTTATATACTTTGAACCCAATTAATTCTATTGCTGATTTTTCCTCATTTCATAGTAGAATCTACAGTTGAAGAAGGATAACAATGATTTTTAGTTAAAAATACCCAAAACTATATTAAACACCACTATAATGAAATCTCTAGTAACAAAATAACTCTTAAATATGGACCACAACAATGTATTAAGTAACAGTTAATCTAGTAAACATCAAATAGTTAACAATTGCATGGTATTTTTTCTTATCCAGACTGAGTAAAGTTAGAGACCAGTAATGTTAATAAAAATCTAAAAATAATCCAGTAAGAGTAACTCTGCAACAAGATTAGACCTTCATATGCATTTAACTAAGTACATTAATTTTTATCTCTATTTCACACTGACTACAGATTATCATGATGGTAATCAATTATGAGGCAGCAAAACTATTTCTAAGAGGTATTGATTTCAATCATGTCATATGGCAAATCAGGACTACAGAAATATGGCACAAATGGCACTAGAAATTGCCTTATCAATAAACACTAAGGTGTTTTTGGAGTTAAAGGAGGAAAAGAGTCTTTTTTTCTTCTGAGATATAAGCCTCTCAAGTCCTGGGACAGGAAAACCTTTGCGGGCAGTGTTGACAAGCAGAAGGACTGATATTTATTGTCACTCTCCTGTAAAATATTCCTTTGTAGGAAATGTTTCCAAATCCTCTTAAATGAACAAAAATACCATTACAACACTTCCCTGAAAATGAGATATGCCTTTCAATACTAAACAAACTTGATTTTTCTATTTGCCTTTATCAGGTCAGATTACTTTGAAAAAGCAACGCCATAAGAGTTGAGGCAACACTGTGGGTAAACCAGCGTGAGACTTAGAGACCTGGTGCGTGGTGGGTTTCTTCCACAACTTTCTACCTAAGTACCTCTCTAAATTATTGGGGCCTACTGAATTTGCTGAAGTGTGACTTGCTAGATGTTGAATGTTAAGTGATACACTGTTAAATAATACAGGCCTTTATTTGTAGATATGGGAATCTTTGAAGTGAGCCACTCACTCAACCTAAAAAATACCAGTTTGATCAATAAACATGAGATTTGTGAACTTACACCCCTCATATCCCCACTCTTATTTTCTTTACCTCTTCATTGAGACTCAGGGCACTGAGCAGGGAATCCAGGTCCTCAAATTCAGCATAACCAAAACCTTTCAACCTCTCTGGATTGCTGGGTTCACGTGGTAAACGCACTGCACTGATCTGAAGGAATAAGAAACAACAACAAAGTTTCCTAACGTTCTTCATTTGTCATTTTTTGAGAGGACTACAAAAGCATTACTGTATGTGCATGAATTTTTCTGAATACACAAGAACATGGTTGTCTCAGGAGGAAAACTGATGCAGAGGGATAGTAGAAACTTTACTAAATGCCCTATTATACCTTCTGAATTTTGAACTATATGAATTTAACTCTTAAAAAAATAAAGATGAATTCAGGCCAGGCACAGTGGCTCATGCCTGTAGTCCCAGCACTTTGGGAGGCCAAAGCAGGTGGATCATCTGAGGTCAGGAGTTCGAGACCAGCCTGATCAACATAGTGAAACCCTCTCTCTACTAAATACAAAAAATTAGCTGGGCATGTAATCCACTGTACTTCAGCCTGGATGACAGAATGAGACTCTGTCTCAAAAAAAGAAAAAAATTAAAAAAAAAAATATATATATATATATTATATATATAGACACACACACACACACACATATAAAATTTTGATTTTTTTTCTTTGAGATGGTGTTTCACTCTTGTTGCCCAGGCTGGAGTGCAACAGCGCAATCTCGGCTCACCACAACCTCCGTCTCCCAGGTTCAAGCAATTCTCCTACCTCAGCCTCCCAAGTAGCTGGGATTACAGACGTGTGCCACCATGCCCAGCTAATTTTTGTATTCTTAGTAGAGACAGGGTCTCACCACGTTAGCCAGGCTGGACTCGAACTCCTGACCTCAAATGATCCACCCACCTCGGACTCCCAGAGTGCTGGGATTACAGGCGTGAGCCACCATTCCTGGCCTTAAAGTATATTTCTAGTTGTTTTTTTTAACAGCAACTGCCCATTCCACAATTAGTCTTTTTTAGACATTATCCTCAATATCTCGTTAATTATTACAACTTTTACACTTACATTTAATCCTCGAAAGAATTCCTTAATTGACTCTTCTGTAACATCATAGGGTAGGTTTCCTAGAAAAGCAGTGTAGGGTGGCGATTTGGGAAGACGGCTCCGGTCGATATTGGGTTCCCGAGCAGCCCGTGGAGCAGTGGGAAGGATGGAACGGTCAATTGGAGGCGCCCTATACACATCGTCATCGTTACTGTGCCAAGTTGTTGAAACTAGGATAGAGGAATGAATGTAAGAAATTAGAAGAAACTTCTCTCACTACTGTCATAGAACAAGAGGACCCATGTTAACTGCCTAATATTAAACATGCTATACAAGAAAAACAGACAAAAAAGTGGGGGTTCAGTAATAAGGGCACTTTACGAAGAGAAGCTTCTGAGATTATGACACCTTAATCCTTATGTAGCAAAGAAATATTATTCCATAAATACAACTCTTTATGGAATATTACTGTGTGCCAGCTACTTTATATTCATTATATCCCATCTTATCTTTTTAACAGTCCTGTGAGGTTGTCCCCCATTCTACAGAAAAGCAAACTCAGATTTCAGACAGTAATTTACCCAAGGTCACAGACGGTAAAGCTAGGATTCAAACCTGGGTCCCTCTTACTCCAGGTGTATTTAACCACTACTGCAACTCTCGTATTCTTAGTGGTGAGGTTGAAGTTGAGTATTTTTCTGCATGTTCTATCTTCCCTTAAAAACAACAGGCCCGGCTCGGTGGCTCACGCCTATAATCCCAACACTTCGGGAGGCCAATGTGGGTGGATCACCTGAGGTCAGGAGTTTGAGACCAGCCTGACCATTATGGTGAAACCCTGTCTCTACTAAAAATTCAAAAATTAGCAAGGCGTGGTGGCGCATGCCAGTAATCCCAGCTACTTGGGAGGCTGAGACAGGAGAATCGCTTGAACAAGGAGGTGGAGGTTGCAGTAGGCCAAGAGATTGCGCCACTGCACTACAACCTGGGCGACAGAGTGAGACTCCGTCTGAAAACAAACAAACAAAAAATACAACAACAACAACAAAAATCTTTTCCTACAGCACTGTCCATGAATTTGTACTTCAGATACCAACACTTATGGGAAGTACGACCTATATAAAATTTCCTGTTTTGGCCGGGTGCGGTGTCTCATGCCTGTAATCCCAGCACTCTGGGAGGCTGAGGCAGGTGGATCATGAGGTCAGGAGTTCAAGACCAGCCTGGCCAAAATGGTAAAACCCTGACTCTACTAAAAATACAAAAATTAGCTGGGTGCAGTGGCAGGCACCTGTAATCCCAACTACTCAGGCGGCTGAGGCAGGAGAATCGCTTGAACCCAGGGAGCAGAGGTTGCAGTGAGCAGAGAGCGTGCCACCTACACTCCAGCCTGGGCAATAGAGTGAGACTCTGTCTCAAAAATAATTTCCTGTTTTTAGGAATTATGAAAACAGGTCACAAGAAAAAATATTCTTTCAGCATGCAATAAAAGATTTTTAGGAAAAAAACAATGGTAATGAGATTTATGTCATACCTGGTAATTATAAAACATAGCTCCTTATTATTCCTGGAGACTCCCTGGAGGCACAGAACTTGTCCAAATGACACCAAATGACTCTTCGTTATTTTCCCACCATAATTACTGTTCTTACTCCTTTTCCTCAGACCATTTTCATATACCCAAGGACACTCTGATTTTATACTGATAACTCCTGGAACTAATTATTCCTTGGCTCTGAGTAAACATAACTTACAGATAACACTGAAACATCACTTTTTTTTTTTTTTTTTAACTTTTTTGAGATGGAGTCTCGCTCTGTCACCCACGCTGGAGTGCAGTGGCATGATCTCAGCTCACTGCACTCTCCGCCTCCCAGATTCAAGCAATTCTCCTGCCCCAGGCTCCCGAGTAGCTGAAGTTACAGGCACACGCCACCACGCCCAGCTAATTTTTGTATTTTTAGTAGAGACAGGTTTTCATCATGTTGGCCAGGCTGGTCTTGAACTTCTGATCTCACGTGATCTGCCCACCTTGGCCTCCTAAAGTGCTGAGATTACAGGTGTAACCATCGCGAGCGGCCTGAAATATCACTTTATGAGGACCCCATATAATTTTAGATCTAAAAGGAATTTTTAGATGATCTAGTTCTTACTTTCAAAATGAAGAAAATGAGGCCCAAAAGAATAGTAACTTAAGAAGTCTGTTAATGCAAGAACAAGAACTAGCAAAGCTCTCTTAAATGACCACTTCAGTCTTCACTGCAAAGTCTGATAGCCCAAACCTCAGATTAAACCTTAGATTCTATAAAATATGTAAGATTTCAGGTGCTAAAAAATGAGTAAGTTCTTTTCAGATTACAGATTACAAACGATGTGAATTATTATGTAATAGGTTTTGTCTAGAAAATCATAAACATTCCAAACATGATGACAAAAGTAAAATTACCATCTCCTTCCAGGTCATCCGTTTCATCAGCCCAGCTGACTGGTTTGGAAACATAGGTGCTTCCTCCACCAGTACCCCCATCCTCAGCCAGGAAGTCTGTTAGGGAGATAGTCTTCCCCTTCTTATTCTTCTTTTTTGCTGTTTTAAAAGGCAAGAGAAAGATTATTCACCAATACTCAGGTATTTACAGAGTTGTACAATGCAATATTGTAAAACATTATTTAGAAAGAAATAACATGGACACTCCTCAAATGGTTAAATTATGGCATTTCCATGAAGGGGTACTATGCAGACATAAATAAGAAATTTAAAAGTTGCAGAATACCTATTACGTGTAAACACATATTTACGTATGGAAAAGGGTCTGAGTATTTGAGATACCCCCTGGAGAGTATGTTTGTGGTGTGGGGGCAACCTTTTATTTTTTACTATATTCACTTATCATTTGAGACCTTTAATTTTGTAACTGCTTCTATTCAGTTACTACTTTCACTGCTCCTTGGATAAAAAAGATCAATAAAAATTCGTATCTCATATAACACATTCCGTACGGCAGTTTTGAAGATTGTTTGACACTTATAAACAAACCATATAAGGAGGGAATCACAACTATCCTTTTTTTTTTTTTTTTGAGACAGAGTCTTGCTCTTGTTGCCCAGGCTGGAGTGCAATGGTGCCATCTTGGCTCACTGCAACCTCTGCCTCCTGGGTTCAAGCAATTCTCCTCCCTCAACCTCCCGAGTACTTGGGATTACAGGCACCCGTCACCACACTCAGCTAATTTTTTTTTTGTGTGTTTTTAGTAGAGACGGGGTTTCACCATGTTGGCCAGGCTGGTCTCGAACTCCTAACCTCAGGTGATCCTCCTGCCTTGGCCTCCCAAAGTGCTGGGATTATGGTGTGAACTGCCACACCTGGCCCCATTTTTTTTTTCTTTGAGACAGGGTCTTGCTCTGTTGTCCAGGCTGCAGTGCAGTGGTGTGGCCACGGCTATCTGCAGCCTCAAACCTCCCATGTTCATGCGATCCTCCCACCTCAGCCTCCTCAATTGCTGGGACCACAGAGGTCAATAGCTGGGACCACAGAGGCACTGCACCATGCCCAGCAGATTTTTAAGAAGTTTTTTAATTCCCTGTGTTGCCCAGGCTGGTCTCAAGTATCCTGGAGGATCCTAGGCTCAAGTGATCCTCCTGCCTCAGCCTCCCAAAATGCTGGGATTACAGGTATGAGCCATGGTGCCTGGCCACAACTATCAATTTACAGAAAAGGAAACTAAGTCTCAGAGAGGTTAAGTGAAACACTAGATGTCTGTAAAGTTACAGAGACATTAGATGGCTAGGCTGAAGATAAAACCCAAGTTTTTTCAATACGAAGTCCAAGGCTCTTTCTATATACCAAGGTATCCTTGCCTCTCAGCAGCTTATTCTATGTCAGGTTATCAAAACCACGGTAAAACGTACTGCTATTTCAAAGTGTTCAAATGTTAACAGTCATATTCCCTAGATCTCTCTGTCCCCTAGAAAAAATGTACTCCTCTACTATAACAACACTGTATATGAGGATGTAATGCTAAAAGGAAAACACAAGAAAACCCTAATAACCACCACATTTAAGTGTTTCCCACTGTTATGGAATATTTAGTAATCTCCAAATGGCTCAACTTAAGTGAACTGACACTGCTCTTTCTTCGTGGTCCTCAGAACTTCTGAGAAGTCACCATCAATCAAGAGCTGATTCAGAAGAGCAGAGGGACTCAGTAAAGTTCCAGAACTGGCCTGATAGCAGCCACTACATGATTAAGAAAAAAACAAGCAGCTTTGTTGTAAAAAAGATCGGCTTCGTGGTTTTTATAATCATGAATTTCTCCTCCATGTTCCAATTGTCACCTGATTTTTAATCCAAGAATATCAAACTTGATGTACCCCTTTGTTTAACTGAAGGTTGCTTTCTCACTTGGTATCTGCCTTTCTTTCAAAATTTAACTTTCAGGAAATAAAGGTAACCAGTTTGCTATGAATGTTAACACATAGCCTTTTGGACACAATTAGAACATGAAGTATTATGGTCTCAATGTGCAAACCAGATGAACCCGGCTAAAATAATCAAAGTTGACCACGAACATGGTATTTTCTGTATCTCTCAAGTGACTTAATATTAATCCAGCTCCAAAAGTATCGTTTATGATCAACCAGATCACATTTTGAATCCATCCTACGCTTTTTTTTTTTTTTTTTGAGACGGAGTCTCGCTTTGTCATACAGGCCGGAGTGCAGTGGCGCGATCTCAGTTCACTGCAACCTCCACCTCCCAGGTTCAAGCAATTTCTCCTGCCTCAGCCTCCCAAGTGGCTGGGACAACAAGCACATGCCCCACGCCAGGCTAATTTTTTTTTTTTTTTTTAGTTTTAGTAGACAGGGTTTTACAGTGTTAGTCAGGATGGTCTCGATCTCCTCACCTCATGATCGGCCTCCCAAAGTGCTGGGATTACAGACGTGAGCCAACACACCCGGCCTGCTTTTTCTTTTTTTTTTTTTGCAGTGGTGCAATCATGGCTCACTGCAGCTTTGACCTTTTGGGCTCAAGCAATCCTCTCACTGTAGCCTCTCGAGTAGCTGGGACTATAGGCATGCACCACCATGCCCAGCTAACTTTAAAATTTTTTGTAGAGGCAGGGGTCTTGCTACACAGCCCAGATTGGTCTTCAACTCCTGGCCTCAAGTGGTCCACCCGTCTCAGCCTTCCAAAGTATTGGGATTAGATGTGAGCCACTGCACTTGGCCTTATTCCACAGCTTTCAAAGAATACGGTTACGGAGATGTTGGGTCTCATAGCACTTTTATTGCTGCAGCTCATATGCAAAGGTTTTTTTTGTTGTTTTTTTTTTTGAGAGGGAGTCTCACTCTGTTGTCCAGGCTGGAGTGCAGTGGCGCCATCTTGGCTCATGGCAATCTCTGCTTCCCAGGTTCAAGTGATTCTCCTGCCTCAGCCTCCCGAGTAGCTGGGATTACAGGCATGTGCCACCAAGCCTGGTTAATTTTTGTATTTTTAGTAGAGATGGGGTTTCACCATGTTGGCCAGGCTGGTCTTGAACTCCTGACCTCAAATGATCCACCCACCTTGGCCTCCCAAAATGCTGCGATTACAGGCATGAGCCACTGTGCCCAGCCTCATATGCAAAGATCTATGGGAGATTTTAATAAGCTAACATGAATAAGACATGAGGTAAACCACTTATAGTGCACAGGCTTATTTTAGGCTTTTTCGTGTCATTTAATTCAAAAATATTGTCTGGGATTAATAGGATGCTAGCCAGAGATCCTTACCCTCATGGGGCTTAATCTAGTATCATCAGCTAATATCCAATTATTAACCTGTCCTTCCACTGGGAGGATAAAAATAGAACTGGTGGTCAGTACAATAAGGTACAGTTCAACAAAAGAACATAACAATCTGAATAAGGTATCCCTTTCCTCTTTGTTCTACATACGTATCTTCTACCAAAACAGCAGAATGTGGAATTAATCGGCCCTTTAGTCCGATTTGGCTTAAATCAACTTTGTAGATCACAGTTTCTCAACTCTCACCCCTTGACTCCTTTGACAAACAAGTTTCTTCTTTAACATTATTTGAAATTTCCAAACAAATTAAATATCATGACTAAAAAATATTAAAAGCACTTTTAAATCTTAGAATGTCTTTTCAAATCACAAGTCTCCCCCTCCTCTGACTGCCACCCACTCCCAGGCCCTCTGATTAAGAAATTACTGTTGGGCCTGGTGGCTCACGCCTGTAATCCCAGCACTTTGGGAGGCCGAGGCGGGCGGATCACGAGGTCAGGAGATCGAGACCATCCTGGATAACATGGTGAAACCCTGTCTCTACTAAAAATACAAAAAAAATTAGCCGGGCGTGGTGGCGGGCACCTGTGATCCTAGCTACTCGGGAGGCTGAGGCAGGAGAATGGCGTGACCCCGGGAGGTGGAGCTTGCAATGAGCTGAGATGGCGCCACTGCACTCCAGCCTGGGCTACAAAGTGAGACTCCGCCGCCCCCCCCCCCCCCCCCCCCCCGCCAAAAAAGGAAAAAAAAAGAAATTACTGTTGGATGAGTCTTTTTTTTTTTTCTTTTTGAGACAGTTTTGCTCTTATTGCCTAGGCTAGAGTGCAATGGTGGAATCTTGGCTCACTGAAACCTCAGCCTCCCAGGTTCAAGGGATTCTCCTGCCTCAGCCTCCCAAGTAGCTAGGATTACAGGAATGCACCACCACACCTGGCTAATTTTGTATTTTTAATAGAGATGGGGTTTCTCCATGTTGGTCAGGCTGGTCTCCAACTCCCAACCCCAGGTCATCTGCCCGCCTCTGTCTCCCAAAGTGCTGGGATTACAGGCGTGAGCCACTGTGCCCCACCTGTTAGATGAGTCTTAAAAAAAACAGGCTAAAATTCCTTACAAGATCTTTAACTTATTTAACTGTAGCAGCAGCACTGACTCAGTCACAATATAAGCAGCAGGTTTAAAGGAATTAGCCCTTGGAAAGCAAAATCAATAAACCTAAAGTAGGTGCCCGTGTTTGTTCCACTCCATTTCATTCCAATAACTGAGAAAAGATGTTATCTAAATCCTCCATGCCCTTTGCTCCCTCAATACCTAGGCCCATTACGTGTTTAGATTTCAACAGTGTTCCCTCTGCTTTATAAGTAAAGCCCTGTTTAATGCTCCAGGTTTATCAATCCTTTGCAATTCAACAATGAACTGGTCCAATTCTTTAGTTTTCTCTAAATCTTATGTGAACTGGTTAAAAAGTTAACAAATCAATCACCTCACAAAACAAAACGTGTCCCAATTATTTATACACGGTCTACAGTGGGGAACACACACCTCCAGCTCTTTATATACCCATACAGGTTTAATAAAAGATCTTAAAAACGGAAATATTGCTAAGTCCAGAAGCCCTTAAACAAGAGACAACACATCCATGGTTTTCTTAATAAACAGGATTTGTTGTAATAGATACTAAAATAAATACAGCCTACTTCTTAACTCAGAGTTTCTCTATTTCAGCACTGCTGATATTTTAGCTTAGGTAACTTCTTGTCATGGGGGGATCTTTAGCAGTTATCTCTGACTCTGCTCATTAGATGCCAATAGCAACCCCCGACCCCCATTCCACTGTGACAACCAAAAGCGTCTCTGGACACTGCCAAATGCTCTGGGGTGGGATGGGGGTTTGGGATGAAAACACTGTCCCTTAGTTGAGAACCATGTTCTAAGTGATGTTTCACTTCAATAAATAAAAAGATAAATGAAAAGGAAATGTTAGTCCTATATAAAGGACTTTTCTTTGGGGGTGATAAAAAGGTTCTGAAATTAGATAATAATGATGGCTGAACATCTCTGAATATACTAAACCCCACCAAATCATATAGGGTCTTGCTCTGCCACCCAGGCTGGAGTACAGTAGTGAGATAATGGCTCACCGCAGCCTTGACCTCCACGGCTTAAGCAATCCTCCCACCGCAGCCTCCCAAGTAGCTGGGGCCACAGGTACATGCCACCACCCCTGGCTCATTTTTAAAATTTTTTTTGTAGAGACGTGGTCTCACCATGTTACTTAGGCTGGTCTTGAATTCCTGAGCTTAAGTGATCCTCCTGCCTTGGCATCCCAAAGTGCTGGGATTACAGGTGTGAGCCACTGCACACGGTCCAAACTGTATACTTTAAAAGGGTAAATTTTACGGTATACAAATTACATCGAATAAAGCTGTTATTAAAAGTGAGTTCTGCCACATTCTCCATAATTAAAAGCTACTTTAGGCCAGGTGTGGTGGCTCATGCCTGTAATCCCAGCACTCTGGGAGGCCAAGGTGGGAGGATCACCTGAGGTCGGGAGCTCGAGACCAGCCTGGCCAACACGGTGAAACTCCGTCTCTACAAGCACCGCTTGAACCCAGGAGGTGGAGATTGCAGTGAGCCAAGACCACGCCACTGCACTCCAGCCTGAGCCATAGAGTGAGACTCTGTTTCAAAACAAAAACAAACAAACAAAAAAAAGCTACTTTAAATAATGAATTAATGATTAACAAATGTTTCCCTAAACCAACAACATTGTATAAACACAATCAATCTACCCAGAGTGCCTAGAATTAGACTAATTACAATGGTGTTTACAGCCCAGCCATGAAAAGACATTTCATGCAATGTAATGTAATATTTCACCTTCACCTTTACTGCACTATATAGATGCTCCCTGACTTATGACGAGACTGTCAGGATAAACCCTTCTCAAGTAAAAAATGCATTTACTATCCAGATAAACCCATTGTAAAGTTAAAAAGATCCCAATGCAAGCCACCCTTTGATTTAGTTGGGGATTGGGTAAGTTTAGCATAGTAGAGATAATGACTGATTCAAAACTCATAAGCTCCACCATCTTGACCCCCGTACGGGTTCGGTTACACGACCTCTCTGTGCCCAATTATTTCATTTTGACACAAGAAGATGCCATACTACCTTTTCCTTATCCCTCCAGGAATACTCAATTTGATCATATACATAATCAAACAAAAGTGCCCAATGCATGCCATGCTAACCATTACACAAAATGGGAGACAGGAGGTACACAAATTCAAGTTAAACTTCTTGATTTGGTACCTTCCCACCATCGGGACCATAGCTGTATCTATTACAAATTTAAGAACCTGGCTCATAAATGTACATAAGGCAAACCTAATTACAAATAATTACTTAAAATACCATACTCAAGTTCAGTTATTTCCTCTACCATCACGAAAAGAGAATTCCGGAATGTTTTGAGATGAAATATACCTCTTTTTCAATGACATTACTTAGAAACACTGCTTTATCTTAATTGACACTATTCTGTATTTGTATTTAAACTTTCAAAGAGTTTTAGTTTTGGCCTTCTGGGTATCTTACTCACAGAATAACATATACATGATAGAGGATGGAATTTGAAACTAGGGAATCTGTAAGCAATATATAATGGCAACCCTTAAAACCATTTCACTGTGAGAGTCAGCAGTGTATGAAAACAACCACTGCAGAGCATCTTCTCCCTATAAAGATAATCAAATGAGATGTCACACAGGACGGCATTTTGAAGCATTATGGAAATGAAAGGCCTGTGCATGAGCTTACATATGTTATTTCCAATTTTAAAGTTTTCTGTTTTTTTTTTTTTTGAGACGGAGTCTTGCTCTGTCACCCAGGCTGGAGGGCAATGGTGCAATCTCAATTCACTGCAACCTCTGCCTCCTGGGTTACAGGCAGGAGCCACCGCGCCCAGCCCAACACCTGGCTAATTTTTGTATTTTTAGTGGAGACTGGGTTTCACCATGTTGGCCAGACTGGTCTTGAACTCCTGTTCTCAGGTGTTTCACCCACCTCAGCTTCCCCAAGTGCTGGGATTACAGCCATGAGCCACTGCACCCTGCCCAATTTGAAAGCATTTTAAATGTTAACCTGTATCAAACACATTTGATTCCCTCTAGGTAAGGGGACAGCAGATAAATAATGACCACTTTCCAGATAAAGAAACTGAGATTCAAGTGGTAACTGGCTTATTACTGGCAAGTCTACTAAAGTAGTCACAATGAAAATTTAAGAAAAATGAAAAACTTCGTATTTTTAAGTTTTTTTTTTTTTTTTGAAATGGAGTCTTGCTCTTTTGCCCAGGCTGGAGTGCAATGGCACAACCTCGGTTCACTGTAACCTCCCCCTCCCAGATTGAGGCGATTCTCCTGCCTCAGCCTCCAGAGTAGCTGGGATTACAGGCACGCGCCACCACGCCCGGCTAATTTTTATATTTTTAGTAGAGACAGAGTTTCACCATGTTGGTCAGGTTGGTCTCCAACTCCTGACCTAGTGATCCGCCCGCCTCGGCCTCCCAAAGTGCTGGGATTACAGGCGTGAGCCACCGCGCCCGGCCTTTAAGAATTAAAGCAAGGAATTAAGTGTACTGGCTCAATGTATCAAGTTTCTAGGAATTCAAACTATCCTCATTCTATAGTTAGTTCTGAGACCTACCTTAGTTCTTGAAGGTCAATAATGGATCACACTGGAAACTGGTATTGCTGCAAAGAATTTTTTGGTCTCATTTAACAGTAAGAGACGTACGAAGTTGTTTTACGTATTTTCACACAGAATACCTAACATCCATTTCCCACATCAGGGAATACTGGTTACTTCACAAAGCCAATGTGACCGAAAAGAGGAGTGGGGAAACAATCCGATAAACCCCAGATTCCTCAAGAACAGACTGAAAGATGTGACTTGTGCTCAGATACCAGTACCAGCTAAAAAGATTTACTGAAGTGAATTAAAGGAGATGAGGGTTTTCAAGGGGGTAGAGTAAATATGGAAGAAAAAGAGAATGGGACGTCAGAGTAAAACCCTTTTATTAGTCTGGATTTCCCTCAACTCGGTAAAACGAAGGACATGAATTGTTGTCATATCTTCCGCCTCTAAAAATTACACAAAAGTTAAAGAGAACACAGATTTTCTTCACTAAATTACGATACTAAACTGTTAAGGTGGCAAATCCAGACCAAGTAAGTACTTTAAGCAATAGTTAGTTTAAAATATATTTAGGACTTTTACTAGCCCACTGAAGAAAAAAAATGAACATTTTTGTAAACTTCAGATGCTTTCAGCCAGCGTCCTAAACTGATGATGACTACCTTGATACTTTTAAGTTGCTAAGGAGTCTCAAAGATTATGACCTTGCTCTGTCAGCTGAGAGCAGTATGGCCTTAAATAATATTCCTCAGCTGGGAAATACCGCTAGCTTTCTGCAGTACCTCAGGATGGAAGGAGACAACGTGCACAAAAGTGCTTGGTCAACTGTCAAGCGTTACACCAATGAAAGATGTTCAAACGCACCTCAATTTTCCAAAGCCAACCATAACCCTTAGCTTCTTTGTAATAGAGATGATGAATTACTAGGTAAGAAATGAGCACCCAGAGATAGAAGTTCAAATAATGTTTTGAAGAATGCAAGGTCATGCCAGAGAAAACAAACTATATTCCCCCAACTAAAATCAATGCTAAATGTAAGCAGACTTGCAAGGCACTGATATTCCCCTCCAAGGTTGTCTAAAGAAGTAAGCAACTCCAGCCACTAGTAAGCACTATTTTAAAAGTACCTGCTGGTAGTTGCAGTTACCTTAAAAAAAAAAAAAAAAAAAGCTGAAATCTACCATTGGAGCTATCCAAGTTCAACCAACATGGAAGCGCCAAAAGAGAAACTTGATCCTGGCATATAGCTGCGCTGAGTAAAAAATGCCTCCAATTGAGTATGAGAAAAAAGCCTAGAAAGAAATCTAGGTGCACACCCGTGCTTCTCCAACACGTGGGCGCGCCACACTGGGTTCCCCACCCCCATCTAACTCCAACAGCACCAACCTCCAAGCCTAACACACACACCCTTGGAAGAATACAGGCACAGGGCCACACTCTAGAAAGGGAAGAGACAACCTAAAAGGACATAAGAGCGCAACACAGGCGCCTTAAAAGCTTCCCATCTGGGTTCCAGCGCACGCAGTGAAGGCGCGCCCGTCTCTACTACCCGCGTGTCTCCTACCGCGCACGCGCACCGCTGCCTTCCCCCGCCCCTCCACCGACACGCGCTCGCGTTCCAACTGCTCCCCCCCGCCCCCCCCACACTTATTCCCCTGCCCCCGACTCTGGTCCGCTACAGCCTCGCGCCTTGGAGACGTAGTCTAATGTGCACTCGTCCGCGCAGCAACCGCCTCCTTCCTTCCTCCACGCCTTCACGCAGGCACGGTGCTTCACGTCTACGAAAAGGCCTCGCACCACCCGCACACCTTTCTGCGCCTCCTTCTCCAATTCAAGCCAGAGTCCACCATTACTGCCTATTCCAATCTCGCGCAAAAAGGGTGAAAAGAGTGTGAGGGGGAGGGGAAGGTGTCCTTCCCCTCCCCCCCAAACATCCCGAGGCAGTAACCTAACATGGCCCCGCCGCCAACCTGCCGCAGCCCTCAATTCAGAAAGGAACCGGTGCCAGCAATTCCCCGACTTCAGGAAATCAGTGGATCACGCTCGGAGGGGGGTTTCAGAGACCAGTCCTTGGCCGCGCTCGGCTGCTCGCTCACCTGAGGCCGCCATGTTGGGAGAGGGAGAGAGAACGCAAAGGACCCGGATGAGGCAATCACGTGATTATAGCGGGCGCGTCGAGCTAGGAGACGCGAAGCTGGGAGGGGGCGGGGAGGTGAGGACGGAGACAGGAGGCGGGGCGGAGCTGCTCTAGGTTCGTAAAGCTGCGCGGCGAGGTGGCACGGCGTCCGACGGGAAGACATACGCGACATGTGGCCAAAGGGGTGGGGCCTGGGTCGTCGCGAAACCCCTCACGCTTTACGTAGGGCTACACGCGGGCGCGGGGCTGGAGCTGAGTCCTGGCCGGCCTCCTGACGCACAGACTTCCTGCCGGAAGAGTGGCGGGAAGGGCGGGGCTTCGCTGCTGGTTCCGCTTACTCTGCGCGGAGCCGGTGATGGATGTGGCGAAGTGGATGTTCTGAGAGGGAAGATTCTGAGTTTAATGTACTTTTTTTTTGAGGCGGAGTTTCGCTCTTGTTGCCCAGGCTGGAGTGCAATGGCGCGCGCGACCTCGGCTCACTGCAACCCCCGCCTCTAGAGTTCAGGCGATTCTCCTGCCTCAGCCTCTGGAGTAGCTGGGATTGCAGGCGCCCACCACCATTCACTGCTAGTTTTTTGTATTTTTAGTAGAAACGGGATATTTCACCATATTGGCCATGCTGGTCTTGAACTCCTGGCCTCAGGCTATCCACCCGCCTCGGCCTCCCAAAGTGCTGGGATTATAGGCGTGAGCCACTGCGTCCGGCCTAGTTTTTAAAAGCCACATCAGAAATTACTGATTTTATTTTTTTTATTTTTATTTTTTGAGACGGGGTCTCGCCCTGTCGCCCATGCTGGAGTGCAGTGGCGCGATCTCGGCTCACTGCAGCCTCAACCTCCGGGGCTCAAGCAGTTCTTCCACCTCAGCCTCCCGAGTAGCTGGGACCACAGGCGAGCGCCTCCAGGACCAGCTAATTAAAAAAAAGTCTTTGTGTGGAGACGAAGTGGCGGGCTTGGGGGGGCGGTGTGTCTCCCTATGTCGCCTGGGCTGGTCTCGAACTCCTGGGCTCAAGCATTCCTCCCTCCGAGGCCTCCCACAGTGCCGGAATTACAGGCATGAGTCACTGTTTGTTTTCAAATTACTTTTTGTAAAGGCAAAACAAATCGAACGTCTTGTGTAAGAATGGTTTTAATGAGGCATGTTTAGACGGAATAAGAAGGTAACAAATGCTGAACACTTAATTGCCATGGGCTTTTACCTCATTTAATGGTCCAATTTACTGACTAGGTTTAGTCCAACTTAGGCCTTTAGGATTTCTGAGACTAGGGCTATTCATGCTTCCCCTAGCTGATGTTCCATTTCATTCATTCAGTGAAAATTTGTGTTGCCCACCGTGTGCCAGGCACAGACACTTGTGGGTACAACATGGAATAGAACTGTCCCAAAAGAGGTTATATCCTAGTGGGGGAAGGACAGATAATAAGCAACTAATAAATAAAATATTACAACAAGTATTCTGTGAGTAATTAAAACAAGGTGGTGTAATAAAAAGTTATTAGGTGCAACTTTAGATTGCCTGTCAGAGGAGACCTCTGAGGAAGTGACATTCAGACGGAGGTCTAAATTACAAGCTGCCAGCCCTGGGAATGTCTTCTGAGGCGGTTTAGGAGAAGACAGGATGCGCAGTTGGGATTGCTGCAATATGGTGAGGGCAGGGGAGGGAAGAGTGGTACAGGATGAATCTTGAGAGATAGGGGCTGGATCATGTGAGGCTGTATAACCAGGTTTAGGAGGTGTTTGGATTTTATCTCGAGGGGATTGGGAAAGTGTGGAATGATTTAAAGCAGAGAAATGTCATGAGTTGAAATAAAATTTTAAAAAGGGTTACTTAGTATCCTGATGTGAGTGGTGGTTACAATGGGTATATCTAGAATTCGTATGCTTAAGATTTGTGAATACTTAAGATTTGTGTACTTTATGTAAGTCATGCGTTAATTAGAAAAAAAGATTACTCAGGCTACTGAATGGAGAGTGCAATTTTCAGAGGTGTTTGAACCAGAGCAACTCCTTGAATAGGGCTGGGTGAAATAAGTCTGAGACCTACTGGGCTGCATTCCCAGAAGGTTAGGCATTCTTAATCACAGGATGAGATAGGAGGTCAACACAAGTTATGGGTCACGAAGACCTTGCTGATAAAACAGCATGCAGTAAAGAAGCCAGCCAAATCCCATCAAAACCAAGATGGCGACTAAATTGACCCCTCCTCACTGCTGATTATATGCCAAATATAATGCGTTAGCATGGTAAAAGATACTCCCACCAGGCCATGACAGTTTACAGATGCCATGGCAATGTGAGGAAGGGGGAGGAACCCTCAGTTCGGGAATTGCCCTCCTCTTTCTGGAGAAAACATGAATAATCCACCCCTTGTTTCGCATATAATCAAGAAATAACTATAAGTATGCTTAGTCAAGCAGCCCATGCTGCTGCTCTCTGCCTATGGAGTAGCCATTCTTTTATTCCTTTTTCTTTTTCTTTTTTTTTTTTTTTTTGAGACAGGGTCTCACTTTGTTACCCAGGCTGGAGTGTAGTGGTGAGATCATGGCTCACTGCAACCTCCACATCCCGGGCTAAAGCAGTCCTCCTACCTTAGCCTCCCGAGAAGCCCAGACCAATGGCATGTGCCATCATGCCCAGCTAGTGTTTGTATTTTTTTGTAGAGATGGGTTTTCCCCATGTTGCCCAGGCTGGTCTTGAACTCCTGAGCTCAAGTGATCTGCCTGCCCCAGCCACCCAAAGTGCTGGGATCATGGATGTGAGCCACCACGCCTGGCCAATTCTTTTATTCCTTTGCTTTCCGAATAAACTTACTTTCACTTTATGGACTTGCCCAGAATTCTTTCTTGCATGAGGTCCAAGAACCCTCTCTTAGGGCCTGGATCTGGACCCCTTTCTGGTAATACAATAATGGAAGAGAAGGTCCAGTTAAAGGGTTGTTGCTCCGCTAGGTGTGGTGGCTCACACCTGCACTTTGGGAGGCCGAGGCTAGCAGATCACCTGAGATCAGGAGTTCAAGACCAGCGAGGCCAACATGGCGAAACCCTGTCTGTACTAAAAGTACAATTTTTTTTTTTTTTTTGAGATGGAGTCTTGCTCTCTCACCAGGCTGGAGTGCAGTGGTGCTATCTCGGCTCACTGCAACCTCCACCTCCTGGGTTCAAGCGATTCTCCTGCCTCAGCCTCCTGAGTAGCTGGAACTACAGACACGCGCCACCATGCCTGGCGAATTTTTTGTATTTTAGTAGGGACAGGGTTTCACCATGTTGGCTAGGATGGTCTCGATCTCCTGACCTCGTGATCCGCCCGCCTCGGCCTCCCTAAATGCTCATGCCTATAATCCCACCTACTCAGGGAGGCTGAGGCAGGAGAATTACTTGAGCCTAGCAGGCAGAGGTTGCAGTGAGCCGAGGTCGTGCCACTGCACTTCAGCCTGGGTGACAGAGCGAGACTCTGTCTCAAAAAAAAAAAAAAAAAAATGTTGCTAGCTAGGAGCTATGGCTCCTGCCTGTAACCCTAACTACTAGAGAGGCTGAGGTGGAAGGATTGCTTCGGGCTAGGAGTTTGAGGCTGCAGTGAGCTATAATCACAGCATTACACTCCAGCCTGGGCAATAGAGCGAGACAGACCCTATCCCTAGAGAAAAAAATGGTTGTTGCTGCCCAGGCCACATAACTTTTCATGGGCTGAAGGCACTTTTGCCTAAATAACTATAATAGTTATCGAAGATAACTCCTAAGATTTTGGCATGAGCTGCTGGGCGATGCCTTTTACTTAGATGGTAAAGCCTGGGTGGAACAGGTTTGGAGAGGGCGTGTGGGCCCTGTTTTGGCCCTGCTATGTTTGTGATATGTACTAGTCGAGTGCTTCTCAGATTTTAATGTTTACCAATCACCTGGAGAATTTGTTTTAACTTTTAAGTCAGATTCCAATTCAGTGGGACTGAGATGAAGCTTGAGATTCTCTATTTTTTGTGGTTTGGATCATTAAAATGGAATGAAATCTGAGAATTAAGACCATTAACTTAAGAATTAAGTTGACTGTTGGAGGCAGTAGATTTCAGAAGGTTCAGAGAAAAGCCAAATAAAATAGGGATGTGTTGGGTAGGGAGAGACTTCTAGTTACTGAGCATTTAAAATATCCCAGTGTTATGGCACTTAATGAATTAGCTTATTTAGTCTTCACAGTGGCCCTACAAGGTTGATGAGATTAATCTCATTTTTAGTTAATGACAGCAAGATTCAGAAACAAGAAGTATCAACCAGGCGCGGAGGCTCATGCCTGTAATCCCAGCACTTTGGGAGGCCGAGATGGGCGGATCACTTGAGGTCAGGAGTTCGAGACCAGCCTGGCCAACATGGTGAAACCCCATCTCTACTGAAAAAAAAAAAAAAAAAATAGGCCAGGCACAGTGGCTCACCCCTGTAATCTCAGCACTTTGGGAGGCCGAGGTGGGCGGATCACCTGAGGTTGGGAGTTGGAGACCAGCCTAATCAACATGGAGAAACACTGTCTGTACTAAAAACACAAAAGTAGCCAGAGGTGGTGGCACATGCCTGTAATCCCAGCTACTAGGGAGGCTGAGGCAGGAGAATTGCTTGAACCTGGGAGGTGGAGGTTGTGGTGAGCTGAGATAGCACCATTGCACTCTACCCTGGGCAACAAGAGCGAAACTCCATCTCAAAAATAGATAAATAAATAAATAAAATACAAAAATTAGGCGGGTGTGGTGGCAGGCACCTGTAATCCCAACTACTTTGGAGGGGAGGCAGAGGTTGCAGTGAACCGAGATCAAGCCACTGTACTCCATCCTGGACGACAGAGTGAGACTCCCATCTCAAGAAAAAGAAAAAAAAATCCTGCCATTTTTGATAGCATGAATGAACCTGGAGGACATTATGCCAGGTGAGGAAATTTTTTTTTTTTTTTTTTTTTTTTTTATGAGATGTAGTCTCGCTCTGTCACCAGGCTGGAGTGCAGTGGTGCGATCTTGGCTCACTGCAACCTCCGCCTCCCAGGTTCAAGCAGTTCTCCTGCCTCAGCCTCGTGAGTAGCTGGGACTACAGGCGCACGCTGCCACTCCCAGCCAAGTTTTTGTATTTTAGTAGAGACGAGGTCTCATCATGTTGCCCAGGCTGGTCTTGAACTCCTGAGCTCAGGCAATCTGCCTGCCTTGGCCTCCCAAAGTTCTGGGATTACAGGCTTGAGCAGCTGCGCCTGGCCTATTCCACTCACTTCTATTTTGTTAAAGTTAGGTAGCTAAAATAATGGATATATTATTGTTTTCTGTTTTCTCTCCCCACAATCCAAGCAAAATATATCACTACTTTAAAGATGTGTATTTCTGCAGAATAAAATATTTTTTATTGCTGAGTTTCGAATGTGTGAGGTTAATTTTAAATATATATGAGTATTATGTATGGGTTCTGTTTCTGGTTTAGTAAATAAGTTCCCAGCAGATCAGTCCTGTCATAGATAATGATAATCTCTGAACAAAAATGAGAAAACCCACAATTATCTGAAAGCTGTGGAGAATGCACAAAGGCAAGCAGTTTTGGAGGGGAGTTGAAACTTGAAGGCAGGTGCTGAACTGGGGTGGAATAGTGGGGTGTCGGGCTGAAGTCTGTGTCACATTTGTGTCATGAGGAAGGCATTGCCCAAGACATTCTCAACTACCAGAAAGTGAGGGGGGAATCTTGTACAGAAGAGAGCCAGAGTTCTATGTTCAGACTGCCCAAATCTGGCTGGTCCTTGAACCATGCATTCATAGAGCAGGGTACAAACAGTTCAGCTAAGGAAAACAATAATAAAGACTTGAACTGAGATCCCAGCTGCTGTCTATTTCAAGTGAGTGAGTTTGTAGTTTGAGTCTAACCAATTTAATATCCTGCTAAAATAAAAACATCAACATCTTTGGAGGGCATATTAGTTTCCTGTTCTTGAAGTAATAAATGAACAGAAATTTAGTGGCTTACCATCGTCTGGGAAGTGAGGAGCGCCTCTGCCCGGCCGCCCCGTCTGGGAAGTGAGGAGCGCCTCTGCCCGGCTGCCCCATCTGGGAAATGAGGAGCGCCTCTGCCCGGCCACCTATCGTCTGGGAGGTGAGGAGCGCCTCTGCCCGGCCGCCCCGTCTGGGAGGTGAGGAGCGCCTCTGCCCGGCCGCCCCGTCCGGGAGGAAGTGAGGAGCGCCTCTGCCCGGCCGCCCCGTCCGGGAAGAAGTGAGGAGCGCCTCTGCCCGGCCACCCATCGTCTGGGAAGTGAGGAGCGCCTCTGCCCGGCCGCCCCGTCTGGGAAATGAGGAGCGCCTCTGCCCGGCCGCCCCGTCTGGGAAGTGAGGAGCGCCTCTGCCCGGCCACCCACCATCTGGGAAGTGAGGAGCGCCTCTGCCCGGCCACCCACCATCTGGGAAGTGAGGAGCGCCTCTGCCCGGCCACCCTGTCTGGGAAGTGAGGAGCGCCTCTGTCCGGCCGCCCCGTCTGGGAAGTGAGGAGCGCCTCTGCCCGGCCACCCATCGTCTGGGAAGTGAGGAGCGCCTCTGCCCGGCCACCTATCGTCTGGGAGGTGAGGAGTGCCTCTGCCCGGCCGCCCCGTCTGGGAGGAAGTGAGGAGCGCCTCTGCCCGGCCGCCCCGTCCGGGAGGAAGTGAGGAGCGCCTCTGCCCGGCCGCCCCGTCCGGGAAGAAGTGAGGAGCGCCTCTGCCCGGCCGCCCCGTCCGGGAAGAAGTGAGGAGCGCCTCTGCCCGGCCGCCCCGTCTGGGAAGTGAGGAGAGCCTCTGCCCGGCCACCCATCATCTGGGAAGTGAGGAGCGCCTTTGCCCGGCCGCCCCGTCTGGGAAGTGAGGAGCGCCTCTGCCCGGCCGCCCCATCCGGGAAGAAGTGAGGAGCGCCTCTGCCCGGCCGCCCCGTCTGGGAAATGAGGAGAGCCTCTTCCCGGCCACCCATCGTCTGGGAAGTGAGGAGCGCCTCTGCCCGGCCACCTATCGTCTGGGAAGTGAGGAGCGCCTCTGCCCGGCCACCTATCGTCTGGGAAGTGAGGAGCGCCTCTGCCCGGCCACCCCGTCTGGGAAGTGAGGAGCGCCTCTGCCCGGCCGCCCCGTCTGGGAAGTGAGGAGCGCCTCTGCCCGGCCACCCATCGTCTGGGAAATGAGGGGCGCCTCTGCCCGGCCACCTATCGTCTGGGAAGAAGTGAGGAGCGTCTCTGCCTGGCCGCCCCGTCTGGGAAGTGAGGAGCGCCTCTGCCCGGCCACCTATCGTCTGGGAAGAAGTGAGGAGCGTCTCTGCCTGGCCGCCCCGTCTGGGAAGTGAGGAGCGCCTCTGCCCGGCTGCCCCGTGTCTGGGAAGAAGTGCGGAGCGCCTCTGCCCGGCCGCTCCGTCTGGGAGGTCTACCACGGAGGCCAGAAGCAATGTGGGGGCTGGACGTGGTGGCTCACGCCTGTGGTCCCGGCACTCGGGGGGGCGAGGCGGGTTGATCACTTCGGGCTAGGAGTTCGAGACCAGTCTGGCCAACTTGGCGAAACATGAAAAATACAACAGACAAACCAACCAACCAACTCAGTGACAACAAAACAGGTCTACCCTGGAGTCATACTCTAATTTTTTCTATTTTCCTCCCTTTCTGATCCTTTATCCCACTTTCTTTTTCTTCCTCTTCCTTCTCCCTCTTCTTTGTCAAATAGAGGATTGAGTTATTATCACTGATCCATATAAAGTCCCTCTCTCATTTATTTTAACTCCCACCCCCCATTTCTATTCCCCGACTTCCCATGTGTAACCTTCCTAATATGTTTGATACACATCTTTTTGTTTGTATGTATTTTTAGAAAATGTTTATTGTTTTTGTGTGCAAAAAAATTAAAAAAAAAAAAAGATTCCCCCCCAAAAAAAAAAGAAATTTAGTGGCTTAAAACAACATAGATTGGCCGGGCGCAGTGGCTCACGCTTGTAATCCCAGCACTTTGGGAGGCCGAGGCGGGCGGATCACGAGGTCAGGAGATCGAGACCACGGTGAAACCCGTCTCTACTAAAAATACAAAAAATTAGCTGGGCGTGGTGGCGGGCGCCTGTAGTCCCAGCTACTCAGAGAGGCTGAGGCAGGAGAATGGCGTGAACCCGGGAGGCAGAGCTTGCAGTGAGTCGAGATCGCGCCACTGCACTCCAGCCTGGGTGACAGAGCGAGACTCCGTCTCCAAAAAAAAACAACAACAACAACAACATAGATTGTGGCCGGGCGCGGTGGCTCACGCTTGTAATCCCAGCACTTTGGGAGGCCGAGGCGGGTGGATCACGAGGTCAGGAGATCGAGACCATCCTGGCTAACACGGTGAAACCCTGTCTCTACTAAAAATACAAGAAAAAAAAAAATTAGCCGGGTGCCACGGCGGGTGCCTGTAGTCCCAGCTACTCAGGAGGCTGAGGCAGGAGAATGGCGTGAACCTGGGAGGCAGACCTTGCAATGAGCTGAGATCGCGCCATTGCACTCCAGCCTGGGCGACAGAGTGAGACTCCATCTCAAAAAAAAACAAAAAAAACCCACAAAAAACACACAGATTTATTCTTTTACAATTCTGGAGGTCAGAGTCTGAAATGGGTTTCACTGGGCTAAAATAAAGGTGTTGACAGACTGTGTTCCTTTGGCCGAACGCTGTGGCTTATACCTGTAATCCCAGCACTTTTGGAGGCCAAGAGTGGGTGGATCACCTGAGGTCGGGAGTTCGAGACCAGTCTGACCAACATGGAGAAACCCTGTCTCTACTAAAAATACAAAATTAGCTGGGTGTGGTGGTGCATGCCTGTAATCGCAGCTACTCAGGAGGCTGAGACAGGAGAATCACTTGAACCCGGGAGGCAGAGGTTGCAGTGAGCTGAGATCGTGTCACTGGACTCCAGCCTGGGCAACAAGAGCGAAACTTCGTCTCAGAAAAAAAACAAAAAAAAAAAACTGTGTTCCTTCTGGAGGCTTTAGGGGAAAATCCAAGGTTTTTGTTTTGTTTTTTGCCTTTTGCAGCTTTTATAGACTGCCTACGTTCCTTGACTCATGGTCCCCTTCCTCCATATTCAAAGGCAGCAAGATAGGTTTGAATCTTTCTTACATTGAATCACTTTGACTCTTTTCTTCTGCTTTTCCCCTCTTTCACTTTTAAGGACCTCTGTGATACATCAGGCCCACTTGGATAATCCAGTATAATCTCCTTTTTTTTTATTTTTTATTTTTTTGAGACGAAGTCTCACTTTGTCGCCCAGGCTGAAGTGCAATGGTGCGATCTTGGCTCACTGCAACCTCCACCTCCTGCGTTCAAGCAATTCTCCTGCCTCAGCCTCCCGAGTAGCTGGGATTACAGGTGCCTGCCACCACACCTAGCTAATATTTGCATTTTTAGTAGAGACGGGATTTTGCCATGTTGGGCAGGCTGGTCTCGAACTCATGACCTCAGGAGATGCACCCACTTTGGCCTCCCAAAGTGCTGGGATTACAGGCATGAGCCACTGCACCCAGCCAATCTCTCTATCTTAAAATCATCTGGTTAGCAGGCCAGGTGCGGTGGTTTACGCCTGTAATCCCTACACTTTGGGATGCAAAGGTGGGCGCATTGCCTGAGGTCATGAGTTTGAGACCAGCCTGGCCAACATGGCGAAACCCCATCTCTACTAAAAATACAAAATTAGCCTGGTGTGGTGGCAGGTGCCTGTAATCCCAGCTACGGATGCTGAGGCACGCGAGTTGCATGAACCCGGGAGGCAGAGGTTGCAGTGAGCTGAGATCACGCCACTGCACTCCAGCCTGGGTGACAGAGCAAGACTTCGTCTCAAAAAAAAAAAAAAAAATCTGGTTAGCAAACTTAGTTCCATTTACACCCTTAATTCCCCTTGGCCATGTAACATGACGTATTCAAAAGTTCCAGGGATTTAGATTTGGACATCTTTGGGAGGATATAACCACAAAAGGATATAACAGAATCTAAAGTCTCTACAATGTAGCATTCACAATGTCCAGGATACGGGCCAGGCGCGGTGGCTCATGCCTGTAATCCTAGCACTTTGGGAGGCTGAGGCGGGTGGATCATGAGGTCAGGAGTTTGAGACCAGCCTGGCCAACATAGTGAAACCCCGTCTCTACTTACGATACAAATAAATTAGCTGGGCATGGTGGTGGGCGCACCTGTAATCCCAGCTACTTGGGAGGCTGAGGCAAGGAGGATCACTTGAACCCGGAAGGCGGAGGTTGCAGTGAGCGGAGATCGCACCACTGCACTCCAGCCCAGGCGACAGAGCAACACTCCGTCTCAAAAAAAACAAAAAACAAACGAACAAAAAACCCACAGTGTCCAGGATACAATCAAAATTATTCAACATATGAAGAATGTGGAAAATGTGACCCATTCTCAAGGGACAAGACATCAGAGGTCAACCTCAAGATAACCCCAATGCTGAAATTATCAGACAAGGACTTTAATGCAGCTATTATAACTGTGCTTATTGAAGTAAAGTAAAATATACTTGTAATGAATGAAAAGATAAGAAATCTGGTGGCAACATATAGTTCCAACTACTCATAAGGCTGAGGTGGGAGGATTGCTCTAGTCCAGTAGTTAAGTGTATATTTGATTTTGTAAGAATACAGTCTCTATGTTGTTTGACATTCCTGCTAACAATGTGTGAGAATTCTAGTTGCCCCACATACTTGCTGACACTTGGTATAGTCAATTCAAAATTTTTCAGTCAATTAAAGCTGGGTGCAGTGGGCTGGGCATGGTGGCTCACACCTGTAATCCCAGCACTTTGGGAGGCCCAGGCAGGTGGATTGCCTGAGCTCAGGAGTTTGAGACCAGCCTGGCCAACATAGTGAAACTCTGTCTCAACTGAAAAAATACAAAAATTAGCTGGGTGTGATGGCATGCACCTGTTGTCCCAGCTACTCAGGAGGCTAAAGCAGGAGAGTCGCTTGAACCCGGGAGGCAGAGGTTGCAGTGAGCCGAGACGGCACCATTGCACTCCAGTCTGGTTGACAGAGCAAGACTCTGTCTCAAAAAAAAAAAAAAAAAAAAAAAAAAGCTGGGTGCAGTGGTGTGTGCCTATACTTCTACCTACTTGGGATGCTGAGGCTGGTGGATTGCAGGGGGCTGCAGTGAGCTATGATCACACCATTGGACTCCAGCCTGGGAAACAGAGTGAGACTCTGAAAACAAAAACAAACAACAACAACAAAAGAAACAACAAAAATCTAAAAAGCAGAGGGATAAAGTGTATTTGTTTTCTTTTTGCTTGTTTGTTTATGCAAGCAGTGTTATTATCAGCTTAAGATAATGGGTTATAAGGTATTGTTTGTGAACCTCATGGTAACCTTAAAGCAAAAAATATATAATGGATACACAAAAAATAAAAACTGAGAAATTAAATCATACCACCAGAGAAAATCTCCTTCACTAAGGCCAGGTGCGGTGGCTCACGCCTGTAACCCCAGCACTTTGGGAGGCCAAGGCGGGCGGATCACGAGGTCAGGAGATCGAGACCATCCTGGCTAACACAGTGAAACCCCGTCTCTACTAAAAATACAAAAAATTAGCCGGGCGTGGTGGTGCTTGCCTGTAGTCCCAGCTACTCGGGAGGCTGAGGCAGGAGACTGGTGTGAACCCGGCAGGCGGAGCTTGCAGTAAGCTGAGATCGCGCCACTGCACTCCAGCCTGGGCGACAGAGCGAGACTCCATCTCAAAAAATAAATAAATAAATAAATAAAAATAAAACAAACACTTTTCAGGAAAAACACATAAATTGGTCTTCCTGAACATTTTACATGGGAACCGGTACTATCCAGAGCCTAGTGTGCACGTTTTTGCTCCAGTTCAGTCTTTAGGAGCTATGCAGAACAAGAGTAAAGAGAAGAAATGCAATATAGGGGGAAGGAAAGTAGGTAGAATTCAGAAGAGGCTTTTTGACTATAAGGAATTTGAAATATGCAAAGGTTGTAACACAAGAACATTTTGAATCTTCATCTGTGGAGAAGCAGCAGGCACCCCCTCAGCAGTGTGACCAGGAGATATAAAAGATATGGCCAGGTCACCTCTCAGGGGTAGGTTCTGTCACTTACAGACAGAACCTTGGCATGAAACACTGGGCTAGTGTAGGGTTCTGTTGTGATGGCTGCTCCCTGGTAGCATTCCACAAGGTTCTCTCCTCAGCACTCCTCTCTTTTTGTACCAAAGGCTACAAATGCCAGTGTCTCCAGGAGCCAGGTAGATGATGTGAATGATTTAAGCAGCCTGGCAAACGTGGCAAACTGCAGAGCACATGTTCCATGTGGCAGAGACATTTATTGTTCACCCAATATCCATGAGCTGCCCCACATTTCTCAGGCCCCCAGTGAGGGTCCTGGGACTAGTTTTGGCACATGGACAGTTAGTTCAAGTACCATTTCACTTTGTATTGGAAGCATGTAAGCACCACAAAGCAGCCCTCCAGCTCCGGCTCCCTGATGGGATCATCTAGAGTGTAAATTGGAATAGCAGAGTCATAAGATGTGCGCAGCCTGGATCCCTGAGTCATTGCAAGGAAGAAAGCTACCCTGGAGAGTTGCCTGATTAACCCTGGACTTTGCTTGAACAAGAAACAAGTCTTCATTGTGTGAAGTCGCTGGTATTTTGTCACTGTGGCCTAGCCTACTCTATGTACTTTCTTTAAAGGTGACAGTCACAACTCAACCCTGACTCTCATTGGCAAGTGAAATAGGGCCCAACGTTACCAGATCTTCCAGTTTTTCAAGATAAACTAGATATATAGATTTTTTTTTGGCGAAATAGTCCAACATTTAAAAGTGAATAGTTAATTCAAAAGATCAGGACCCTGTGTAGCCCAAATAAAGCACACCTGGGGCCAATTTAGCCCATGGGCCACCAGTTGCAACTTGTGCCCTGCCCTGTTTTCCTTAGCGACTCATCAATTCCCAAAGCTTCTGTCGTCACTCCTGTTCAGGTGGGGGCGAAGACCCTATGTGTCAAAGCTCCTGGTGAGCTCAGTGAATGCCTTCAACCCTTCAACCATGTATTTCTAGCTTTAGCTTAAATGCTGGAGTGTAGCCCCAGCACGTTCTTTTTTTTTTCTTTTTTTTGAGGCAGTCTCGCTCCATCCCCCATGCTGGAGTGCAGTGGCATGATCTCGGCTCACTGCAACCTCCACCTCCTGGGTTCAAGTGATTCTCAAACCTCAGCCTCCCCCAAGCAGCTGGCATTACAGGTGCCCACCACCATGACTGGCTAATTTTTGTATTTTTAGTAGAGACAAACAGGGTTTTGCCATGTTGACCAGGCTGGTCTCAAACTCCTGACCTAAGGTGATCTGCCTGCCTCGGCCTCCTAAAGTGCTGGGATTACAGGCATGAGCCACCGTGCCCAGCCTCAGAATGTTCTTTAAGCTGTCAGTCCTACCTGTCCCCCGACAGCATAAGTGCACACTGTTAGGGGCCTAATGGCTCCTTCTTTCCTTCTTTCTTTTTTCTTTTTCTTTCTTTCTTTTCCTCTCTTTCTTTCTTTCTTTCTTTCTTTCTCTTTCTCTCTCTCTCTTTCTTTCTTTCTTTCTTTCTTTCTTTCTTTCTTTCTTTCTTTCTTTCTTTCTTTCTTTCTTTTTAGATGGAGTCTTGCTCTGTCGCCAGGCTAGAGTGCAGTGGCACGATCTCAGCTCACTGCAACCTCTGCCTCCTGGGTTCAAGCGATTCTCCTGCCTCAGCCTCCCAAGTAGCTGGGATTATGGGTGCCTGCCAGTATGCCCAGGTAATTTTTGTATTTTTAGTAGAGATGGGGTTTCACCTTGTTGGCCAGGATGGTCTTGATCTCTTGACCTCGTGATCTGCCCGCCTCGGCCTCCCAAAGTGCTGGGATTACAGGCGTGAGCCACCGCGCCTGGCCTTTTCTTTTCTTTTTTAAGAGATGGGTCTTGCTATGTTGCCCAGGCTGGAGCTCCTGGGCTCAAGCAATCCTCTAGCCTCAGCCTTCCAAGTAGCTAGAACAATAGGCATATGCCATTGTGCTGGGCTCTAATGATTCTTTCTCATGGCTTGACTCTATCTCCTTTTCTTCACACATTTCCTATTCAACATTGACATTTCTTTGTTAGGTTCTGACCCAGTAATTTACTTTCCCAGTTATGGCCTTACATTGCCCTTTGGACCTGACACTCAGTCTTGCTCCTCTGATTAAATGTTTTCCCCTCAGTTTTTTACTCTTTGGAGATTTGGATTCTGCCTTCCACTGCCCTGTGGGTTTGCCCTGAACTAGTCCTGAGTTTTCAGTTCGTCTCTTACACATTTCACATTCAACATGTCTCAAGTGGAAAGGTTCATCTTTCTATTCCAGCTTCCCTATTGCTGTTAACGGTACTGCTATCTTCCAAGTCATAGTCTCAAACCCTTGGTATCATATTAATCTCTCCATCCAAAGCCAAGCCAATTATTCATTGACTCCCTACCATGTGCCCTGTTCTAGGCACTGAATAGACAATGACAAACTAAAAAAAGTCTGTATCCTCATGGAGCTTACATTATATTGGGCATGAACAGACAAACAAATATATAATAGGTTGGCTGGGCACGGTGGCTCATGCCTGTAATCCCAACACTTTGGGAGGCCAAGGCGGGTGGATCACCTGAGGTCAGGAGTTTGAGACCAGCCTGGCCAACGTGGTGAAACCCTGTCTCTACTAAAATACAAAAATTAGCCAGGCGTGGTGGTGGGCGCCTGTTATCCCAGTACTCGGGAGGCTGAGGCAGGAGAATTGCTTGAACCTGGGAGGTAGAGGTTGCAGTGAGCCGAGATCACGCCATTGTACTCCAACCTGGGTGACAGAGTGAGACTCCATCTCAAAAAAAAAAAAATAATAATTATATATATATATGTATGATAGGTCAGATGACGATAAGTGCCATGGAGAAATAGAAAGCCAGAGAGCTAGAGAACACGCCATGGGGGAAGAGTTGTATTTTATATTTAGTGGTCAGGTGCCAGAGGGACTGAAGTAGAGGTGAAGGAAGTAGAGATGTGAGAGCAAGGCCTAGTGATATCTGGGGAAGAGTGTTGCAAAGGCAAAGTGTGTTCTTGGCAGGCGAGGACCCTGAGGTGGTGCCTGGCATGTTTGCAGCCCAAGGAGACTGTTGTAGCTGGAACTTGGTGAGTAAGGGAGAAGGTAGTAGAGGTTCCTATCCTTCCCTTCTCCTCCATCCCCATGAACTCCGCTCTAACTATGACTTTCCTTTCCCCTCTGGGCTGCTTCAGGAATTGTCCCACTTGAGTTCATCTCCACCCATCCACCTAGCACATAGTTCCTGGATAAATCTTCCTGAAAGAGTGCTCTTACCATGTTACCACATCTCTTTCCGAGGCCCTACTCTCCAGCATTGAAAGCTCTGCATGAACTGCCCTCAGCTTGCTTTTCCTACTATATCTGTCACCTCAACTTCTGCCTGGCCCGGAGTGGACGCTGGGTTTTCCCATGTTACTCATCATTCTCTTCATCTAGAATGCCTGCTCCCTCTTAGTCTTGCCAAATCCTTTGCAGGAGAAGCCTCTCCTACTTCAAGACATCTTCCCAAGACATCCTGTTGGCCTGGTCTCCTATTTAGTTGTGTATCTGGCTTATTTTATCCAGGTGGTATTTTTATTTTATACACTTTTTTTTCCTCTTCTCCAGGGCCTTGTAACATGTAAACCTTGTTTCTTTTTTTTTTTTGAGACGGAGTCTCGCTCTGTCACCCAGGCTGGAGTGCAGTGGCGCAATCTTGGCTCACCGCAAGCTCCGCCTCCCGGGTTCACGCCATTCTCCTGCCTCAGCCTCCCAAGTAGCTGGGACTACAGGCGCCCGCCACCACGCCCGGCTATTTTTTTGTATTTTTAGTAGAGATGGGGTTTCACCGTGTTATCCAGGATGGTCTCAATCTCCTGACCTCATGATCCGCCCGCCTCGTCCTCCCAAAGTGCTGGGATTATAGGCATGAGCCACCGCGCCCGGCCATAAACCTCATTTCTATTTTTTTTGTTTGTTTGTTTGTTTTTTGTTTTTTGCGTTTTTTTTTTGAGACAGAGTCTTGCTCTGTTGCCCAGGCTGAGGTGAAATGGTGCGACCTTGGCTCACTGCAACCTGCACCTCCTGGGTTCAAGCAATTCTCCTGCCTCAGCCTCCCAAGTAGCTAAGACTACAGGCGTGTACCACCATGCCTGGCTAATTTTTGTATTTTTAGTAGAGAGGGGGTTTCGCCATGTTGGTCAGGCTGGTCTCGAACTCCTGACCTCAGGTGATCCACTTATCTCGGCCTCCCAAAGTGCTGGGATTACAGGCATGAGCCACCACGCCCAGCTGTTGTTGTTGTTTTTTAGAGTCAGAGTCTTTCTCTGTTGCCCATACTAGGGTGCAGTGGTGCAATCATGGCTCACTGCAACCTTGAACTCCTGGGCTCAAGCAATCTTCCTGCCTCAGCCTCCTGAGTAGCTGGACTACAGGCGTGCACCACCACACCCAGTTAACTTCTAAAATTTTTGTAGAGATGGGTGTCTTGCTATGTTGCCCAGGCTGATCTCAAGCTCCTGGCCTCAAGTGATACTTCTGCCTTGGTCTCTCAGAGCACTGGGATTACAGGTGTGAGCCACTGCACCCAGCCTAAACCTGTTTTTTTTAATGTTCTTCTACTTTTTTTTTTTTTTTTTTTTTGGAGACAGAGTCTTGCTCTGTCACTGGGCTGGAGTGCAGTGGTGTGATCTCAGCTCACTGCAACCTCCGCCTCCCGGGTTCAGGCGATTCTCCTGCCTCAGCTTCCCAAGTAGCTGGAACTACAGGCGTGTACCACCACGCCCAGCTAATTTTTGTATTCTTGGTGGAGACGGGGTTTCACCATGTTGGCCAGGATGGTCTCGATCTCTTGACCTCATGATCTGTCTGCCTCGGCCTCCCAAGGTGCTGGGATTACAGGCATGAGCCACCACGCCTGGCCATTTTGTTTTTTTTTCTAATGAAGATTTCTGCTTGGGGAGTTCAGGTGGGGCTTTTTCTTGAGTAAATCCAACCACCTCTACCAAAGAGGCTGTAGTTCCCACTTCCTGGGTTGGAGATTGTTAGTCAAAGGAGGAACTGGTGAGGACTTTGGCTAGAGATTTCCCATGTGGTATTTCAAAACCAAACCCAATTCTGGACCCAGACAGGAGAGCAGTTTGGGGTTGCTTCTTAGGACAGGCTTGTTTGACACTAGCTAAAGTTCTCCTTCTTTTCCTTCTTACTTTCCAGTTCAGATTTTCTGGGGTGTGTTTGAGAAGCAACTAAAAACCCAACCTCTGCCCCTCGGGAGTTTATTACAAATTTATAGTTAGTTGTGGTGTTTTCTTGGCAGGTATTGATAAGAAAGTAATTCACCTGATTAATGTTTTTATTGTATATCTGTGGATAAATGAGTAATGAATATATAAATAGTGGAGTATTCTCTAATAGACAAATCAAAGGTAAATGTAATAGAGGAAGGAGCTAGGGATAAACTCATCACAGAGCTGGGTCAAGTTACACTTTTTCCCACCTTGATCTTGTGTCTGTCTTAGTCAGTTCTGCTGTACAAATTACTATAGATGAGATGGCTTAAACAACAAATATTTCTTTTTTGTTTTTGAGATGGAGTCTCGCTCTGTCGCCCAGGCTGGAATGCAGTGGCTGGTGCAATCTCAACTCACTGCAACCTCTACTTCCCAGGTTTAAGCAATTCTCCTGCCTCAGCCCTCCAGAGTAGCTGGGACTACAGGGATCCACCACCACACTTGGCTAATTTTTATATTTTTAGACGGGGTTTCACCAGGTTTGCCAGGCTAGTCTTGAACTCCTGACCTCAGGTGATCCACCCACCTCGGCCTCCTAAAGTGCTGGGATTACAGGTGTGAGCCACCGCACCCAGCCTAATTTTTGTAGTTTTAGTAGAGATAGAGTTTCACCATGTTGGCCAGGCTGGTCTCGAACTCCTGACTTCAGATGACCCACCCACCTCACCACCTCAGCCTCTCAAAGTGCTAGGATTACAGGCGTGAGCCACCGCGCCTGACCTACAATTTCTTTCTTTCCTTCCTTCCTTCCTTTCCCTCCCTCCCTCCCTCCCTCCCTCCCTCCCTCCCTCCCTCCCTCCCTCCCTCCTCCTTCCTTCCTTCCTTCCTTCCTTCCTTCCTTCCTTCCTTCCTTCTTTCCTTCTCTTTCTTTTTTTTTCCTGAGATGGAGTCTCACTCTGTCACCCAGGCTGGAGTGTAGGGGCACGATCTCGGCTCACTGCAACCTCCACCTCCCGGGTTCAAGCAACTCTCCTGCTTCAGCCTCCCGAGTAGCTGGGATTACAGGTGCCTGCCACCATGCCTGGCTAATTTTTTTTTTTTTTTTAGTTTGAGATGAAGTCTTGCTCTGTCGCCCAGGCTGGAGTGCAGTGGTGCAATCTTGGCTCACTGCACCCTCTGCCTGCCAGGTTCAAGAGATTCTCCTGCCTCAGCCTCCTGAGTAACTGGGGTTACAGCCGTGCATCACCACTCCCAGCTAATTTTTGTATTTTTAGTAGAGATGGGGTTTTGCCATGTTGGCCGGGCTGGTCTTGAACTCCTATCCTCAGGTGATCCTCGCACCTTGGCCTCCCAAAGTGCTGGGATTATAGGCATGAGCCACTGCACCTGGCCTACCATCAGTTTTTTTTTTTTAACTTACAGAGCTATAAGAGTGTAGTCAAAAGCAGTCAAAAATTATATTGAGCACATTGATTATCTTCTTGGTATATCCAAAAATAAGAAGTTGAAGGGGCTGGGTGCAGTGGCTCATGCCTGTAATCCTAGCACTTTGGGAGGCTGATGTGAGCAGATTGCCTGAGATCAGGAGTTCGAGACTAGCCTGGCCAACATGGTGAAACCCCATCTCTATTAAAAATACAAAAATTAGCCGGGCGTGGTGGTGGGCGCCTATAATCCCAGCTACTAGGGAGGCTGAGGCAGGAGAATCGCTTGAACCTGGGAGGTGGAGGTTGCAGTGAGTCTAGACCACGCCATTGCACCGCAGCCTGGGTAACAAGAGTAAAACTCCGTCTGAAAAAGAAAAAAGAAAAAAAAAAAGAAGTCGAAGGACTATTGAGTCTTTGAAACAAACTATTTTTATAAAATTAGAAAGAAACAACAACAAAAAAACATAAAGACACCACTACAGAATCAAATAACACTGAAAGTTCTCTATACAAAGCCCAGCATTCCATCAAAAAGGTACCCAGTAATCTTTAGCTCATTTTAAGAGCTTTTAAAATTTTTCCAGCAAAGACTTGGTCTTAGTGTTCTTCTGTATTTTGCCATCTAGCACAATATTTAGGTGTTAGGCATGTTAGGTATTCAATAAGTACAGGCTAGTTGATTGGAGAATTATTGAATGATGGCTTAGAAAGCGTGTGATAGATTGAAAAGCATGACCAAAATATTTTGCAGTGTCTTCATCAAAAGGTAGACTCTTTCCTACTTTTTGAATTTGGCATTGCCTTGTGACTTGCTTTGGCTAACAAATGTGTCAGAAGTGACAATATGTGACTTCTGGAGCCTAGACTTTGGAAGATTTTGTGACTTCCACTTTTACTCTCTTGGAACCTGCTGATAACAGGCAAAGAACCCAGGCTATTCTGCTGGAGAGCCACATGCAGGAGAAGTGAGGTGCTTTGGCTGACAATCCCAGCTAACTGCCAGTTATGTGAGTGAGGCCGTTGTAGACCATCCTGGTCCATATGACTGCAGCCACTTAAGCAACTCACAGTGAGATGAACAGAACTGCTCAGCTGAGCCCAGCTAAAATTGCAGAGTTGTGAGCTAATTATTGTTTTAAGCCTCTAAGTCTTGAGGTGGTTTGTTATGCGGTAATAGCTAAATTGACAAAGTGCTATCTGTGCAGTCACAGAATGTCAGCTGGAGGCAGAAGACAAGTGTTTCTTCTTTGGAGAGATACGCTGTCTACCACGATTGAATTTTCTGTCTCAGCTCTCCTGCATCCCAACTGGGTTGGGAGCCCTGTGCTGCTCCCTGAAAGAAGTGTCACTACTTGGGTATGTGGCTTGGCCCCAAACCTTCTAGGTGGCTGTGCAGCCGATTTGATGGGCTTATTACCTGTACTGGGCTTGAAGCTTATAGAGAAATGGAAGTCAACCCTCTTCCAAAGAAGAGAGGCAGAAGGCCAGTCACGGCGGTTCACACCTGTAATCCCAGCACTTCAGGAGGCGGAGGCGGGTGGATCACCTGAGGTCAGGAGTTCGAGACCAGCCTGGCCAACATGGTGAAACCCTGTCTATACTAAAAATATAAAATTATCCGGGCATGGTGGTGCATGCCTGTAATCCCAGCTACTTGGGAGACTGAGGCAGGGAATCACTTGAACCTGGGAGGCGAGGTTGCAGTGAACTGAGATCACACCATTGTACTCCAGCTTGGGCAATAAGAGCGAAACCCCGTCACACACACAAAAAGGAAAAAAGGCAGAAGGCTGGGCACAGTGGTTCACACCTGTAGTCCCAGTGCTTTTGGAGGCCAAGGCAGGAGTATGGTTTGAACTCAGGAATTTGAGACCAACCATAGTGAGATCCCAATCTCTACAGAAACCAACCACGAACAAAAACAAATTAGCTAGGCATGGTGGCATGTGCCTGTGGTCCCGGTGCTTTGGGAGGCCAAGGGGGAGGATCCCTTGAGCCCAGGAGTTTGAGACCAGCCTGGGAAATATGGTGAGACTCCATGTCTACAAAAAATAAAAAATTAGTTTGGCATGGTGGTGCACACCTGTAGTCTCAGCTACTCAGGAGGCTGAGGTGGGAGGATCATTTGGCCCTAGGATGTCAAGTGTGCAGTGAGTGGTGACTGTGCCACTGCACTCCAGCAAGGGTGACAGAGCGAGATCCTGTCTAAAAAAAAGAAGAAAGGCACCGGGCACGGTGGCTCACGCCTGTAATCCCAGCACTTTGGGAGGCCGAGGTGGGTGGATCATGACGTCATGAGATCAAGACTATCCTGGCTAACACAGTGAAACCCTGTCCCTACTAAAAATACAAAAAATAGCTGGGTGTGGTGGCACGAGCCTGCAGTCCCAGCTACTTGGGAGGCTGAGGCAGAAGAATCACTTGAACCCAGGAGGTGGAGGTTGCAGTGAGCTGAGATCGCGCCACTGCACTCCAGCCTGAGTGACAGAGCAAGACTCTGTCTCAAAAAAAAAAAAAAAAGAAGAAGAAGAAGAAGAAAGGCAGTGAACAAGCAAAACTTTTCAAGGAACTGAACAAGGACACATGTGCTCAAGTTAAAGTATCTGTAAAGTATCTGAAGGTGGACACGTGTGCTCCAAGGAAAGTACAAAGTTAACCCTATACTAAATATCTGTCTTCACCCTTCCTTGAACCTGTATGACATCTTTACTCTCCAATCATCTTTCTACTTGGCCTGTTTAAATCTCAATATAGCCTAGTGAGTAAGAAAGGCAAGTGAGGAAATCAAGAGATTTGCTCAACATCACACAGCAGCTTAATCATGGGGCAGATCCCAGGCCTCCTGCTTTAGCACCCAGTGGCCCAGTGCTGACTACTGCCCCTAGCAGGTTCCATGGGCAACTCCTGCCCTCTGAGGACTCTCAGTCCAGGATGCATACCCAGGATGTACGTGTGAAGCAGGATGACGTCAGGGTGGCAATGCAGTGTCAAGGACAAGATCTGATATCATCTCTGTTAGCTCCATCAGACGTGTGATCTCAGGCCAGCCACTCAACCTCTCTAAGCCTCAGTTTCCTCATTTGTAAAATGAGGTTAAAATGTTATCCACCTATACATTAAAAAACTGTAAATAATGGTTGCCTCTGGAGTGGGTTGTCGGGCTGGGTGCTGGGTAGGAGGAAGACTTTCTTTTCATTGTATATCTTTATACTGCTCAATTTTATAATCATAGGGCAGATATTATTAATTCACTAATAATACTAATTAAAATACAAAAATTGCCGGTGCAATGGCTCACGCCTGTATTCCCAGCACTTTGGGGGGCCAAGGCAGGCAGAATACCTGAGGTTGGGAGTTCAAGACCAGCCTGACCAACATGGAGAAACCCCATCTCTACTAAAAATACAAAATTAGCCAGGCGTGGTGGCTCACGCCTGTAATACCAGCTACTCCGGAGGCTGAGGCAGGAGAATCTCTTGAACCCGGGAGGTGGAGGTTGTGGTGACCCAAGATCGTGCCATTGTACTCTAGCTGGGGCAACAAGAGTGAAACTCTGTCTCAAAAAAAAAAAAAAAAATTAGCTGGGCATGGTGGCATGTACCTGTAATCCCAGCTAGTCAGGAGGCTGAGGCAGGAGAATCACTTGAACTGGGGAGGCAGAGGTTACAGTGAGCCGAGACTGCTCCACTGCACTCCAACTTGGGTGACAGAGGGAGACTCAGCCTCAAAAAATAAAATAAAATAAATAAAATATAAAATAAAATAAAATTTGTTATGCACTAAACATCCGTTCTTGCCTGACTCAGGGTGGAATCCTCCTACCCTCCTACCTTTGTTATGCTACTGCCTTCCTTACAAAGCCCTTGTTAAAGATCAAGTGGAATAATATTTTTAAGGGTCTCAAATTCAAATACTGTCAGGGTTCAGATAGGCAAGTGTGCGAAGTGGTATAGGTCACTGGGAGTGGAGCAGACTATGGAAGATTGAGGAGTGCATGCCCTGGCTAGAGGTGTTCACATGCAATTTTTATCCAGGGAGTGAACTGACAGTTTGTGATACTCACAACAAACAAATAATTCAAACTTGGATCTGGTCTGACTTCAAAGCTTTTTCTACTATGTCATTTGGTCTTGTCCGAAACCCCAGTTCCCTTTTTCTTTTTTTTGAGACAGTGTCTCACTCTGTTGCCCAGGCTGGGAGTGCAGTGGTGCGATCTCAACTCACTGCAACCTCCGCCTCCTGGGTTCAAGCAGTTCTCCCGCCTCGTCTCCTGAGTAGCTGGGACTACAGGCATGCACCACTATGCCCGGCAAATTTTTGTATTTTTAGTAGAGATGGGGGTTTCACTATGTTGGCCAGGCTGGTCTTGAACTCCTGACCTTGTGATCCGCCTGCCTCGCCCTCCCAAAGTGCTGGGATTACAGGCCTGAGCCACTGTACCCAGCCTCTTTTTTTTTTTTTTTTTTCCCTTGAGATGGAGTCTCATTCTATCTCCCAGGCTGGAATGCAATGGCACAATCTTGGCTCACTGCAATCTCCACCTCCCGGGTTCAAGCAATTCTCCTGCCTCAAGCGCCTGAGAAGCTGGGATTACAGGCACCCGCCACCACGCCCGGCTAATTTTTGTATTTTTTTAGTAGAGATAGGGTTTCGCCATGCTGGCCAGGCTGGTCTCCAATTCCTGATCTCAGGTGATCCACCCTCCTCAGCCTCCCAAAGTGCTGGGATTACAGGCGTGAGCCACCACGCTGGGCAGTTTCCTTTTTCATAACATGGGACCACTTATACTTACCTATCTTGGAAAGCTTAGGGATCATTTATTTCAAATTCTTAGCACAGTACCTGGCACACAGTAAGCACTCGAAGAGTGGTAGTTCTGTATAAAATAGTTCATAGGCCAGGCGCGGTGGCTCACGCATGTAATCCTAGCACTTTGGGAGGCTGACGCAGGAGAATGGCATGAACCCGGAAGGCAGAGCTTGCAGTGAGCCAACATCGTGCCACTGCACTCCAACCTGGGCGACAGAGCAAGACTCAGTCTCAAAAAAAATAAAAAAAATATAAAGACATAGGTTGGGCACAGTGGCTCACACCTGTAATCCCAGCATTTTGGGAGGCTGAGGCGGGCAGATCACAAGGTCAGGAGTTCGAGACCAGTCTCAAAAAAAAAAAAAAAAAAAAGACATAAACACCAGATCAAAGACTGTGTAAATAGGACTGAGCCAATCTGGAGAAGCATTGTGTAGGAGGCAGCATGAAGGAGGATGAGAGGTGTGTCAGGGTGAGGGCAAATAGGGAAGGACCAGGAAACCCAGGGGGACACATGCCTGACATTCACAGGGCCAGTTCCTCAACTCCTGCACCACGATCACTGCCATTCTGTCTGCGCCTCTAGCATGGCCCTCCAGAATGAACTGCAAGCTTGCTTGAGGCTCTGGAGAGCACTTACATCCATTGACGTTGTTTAAGCTCCAAGAGGCTCTGATTCCATGAACTCTGCCAGTGAGAAGGTTGAAAAGAAATTGGAGGCGAATGTGGATGGAACAGCCGCCTATTAGCAAATTTGGCCAAATGGTGGTGCTATAAGCCAGAAAATCAAAGCACATTCTAGTAGCCAGGGTTAGACTGGAACAATGGGCTCTGTACCTAGAGGGCCACCAGGGGGCAGAGGGAGGCAAGACTGCTTTTCTCAGGGCCAGCTGGAGTCACCAGTCAAAAAGGCCATCAGTGCCGGACGCGGTGGCTCACACGTGTAATCTCAGCACTTTGGGAGGCCGAGGCTTGAGGTCAGGAGTTCAAGACCAGCCTGGCCAACTGGGTGAAAGCCTGCCTCTACTAAAAATACAAGAAATTACTGGGGCGTGGTGGTGCATACCTCGGGAGGCTGAGGCAGGAGAATAGCTTCAATTCAAGAGGTGGAGGTTGCAGTGAGCTGAGATCGCGCCATTGCACTCCAGCTTGGGTGACAGATCAAGACTCCATCTCAAAAAAAAAAATGCCATCAGCGTCATTTAATAAAACAGATGGCTATAATGATGCAGTGCCAGAAATAAAACAGAATAACTCAAAAACAGGTGCAGATCTTGCTATGAAATGCTTAAAGGGATAGGAGTCATTATGAAATGCTTAAAGGGGTAGTTCAAGGGAGCTCTGCAGCCTCATCCCTTAACCTGCCCCCCTCACCATACAACTTGTTGCTATAAGCGTCACCCTGTCACCATGCCTTTTCCTCCCTTCCTCTGTCCCCGTACCTTCCCCATACTCATCAAGCTCCTTCTGTATACCAGAGCATTTAGCCAGAGCCTCAGAAGGTGAGGGAAGAGATCGCCGATGAGGAGGTGGGAGGGAGCTAAGGGAGGGGTGTGTGTGTGGAGTGGATGGTGTGGCTGGATGCTGGTCAGCAGGGGAGACTGCAAAAGGAGGAGCTGGAGGGAGCCACGGCACTGGCCATGGAGTCTGGGCACTTCCTAGGTCACTGAAGGGTTTTAAGTAGGTGAGGGATATTATGAGATCTAGTTTTATCTATTTATTATTTATTTATATATTTTTTAGAAGTGGTCTTGTTATGTTGCCCAGGCTGGTCTCAAACTTCTGGGCTCAAGTGATTCTCCCACCTCAGCCTCTCAAGTAGCTGGGACCACTGGGCCCGGCACAGATTTATTTTTATATTTATTTATTTATTCATGTATTTATTTATGATGGAGTCTTGCTCTGTCGCCCAGGCTGGAGTGTAGTGGCACCATCTTGGTTCACTGCACCCTCCGCCTCTTGGGTTCAAGTGATTCTCCTGCCTCAGCCTCCTAAGTAGCTGGGACTATGGGCACTTGCCACCATGCCCGGCTAATTTTTTTTTTTTTTTGGTAGAGATGGGGTTTTGCCACATTGGCCCGGCTGGTTTTGAACTCCTAACCTCAGGTGATCCTCCCACTTTGTCGTCCCAAAGTGCTGGGATTACAGGTGTGAGCCACCAAGCCTGGCCGAGATTTATTTTTAAAGAAGACCATGTTGGCTGCTGTGTGGAGGAAGGCTGAGTGGTTACTGGTGGCCATGAGAAGACTTTCTGTTAGGAAGATGTTGCAGTGATAGTACAGAGGACAGATGCCTACAGCCTGGATGCGGGGTGTGGATGGGGAGAAAGGAATAGATTTGGACATATTGTGGAAGTAGGGTTATTAATTTATTAGATCTATAGGGTAGACCAAGAGAGAAGGAGGTGTCCAATATGATTCCCAGGTTTCTGGCACAAGCAATTGGACGGATGGTGTGTCATTTACTAAGATGAACAAGAATTATGAAGCAGCTGGTGGGAGCTAAGGTTAAATATTGAACAGGTTAAATTTGAGATGCCTAAGAGTCATCTAAAAGGAAGCATTAAGTAGAATATTCCATAGGCTGCTCTGGAGCTCACAAGAAAGGTCTGGTTGGACATCAGAATCTGGAAGTCTTTGGTCTATAGAAGATGCAATTAGAACCAGGGCAAGGTATGAGATGATTCAGGAAAATAGTCCCTATTAATAAGAGAATAGGGGCCAGGACCCAGCCCTGAGGAACATCAACTTTATATCAGGTCAATTTATAGTTACAGACCATGCCAAGGAGGATGAGTGGGGAAAAGGGACCGAGAAACTATAACTAGGGAAAAGCCTGGCACGAGGTGTCTGGGAGACTAGGAAGGAGAGTGTTTCAAGAAGGAGGGAGAGGCCGGGCGCGGTGGCTCACGCCTGTAATCCCAGCACTTTGGGAGGCCGAAGCAGGTGGATCACCTGAGGTCAGGAGTTTGAGACCAGCTTGGCTAACATGGTGAAACCCCGTCTCTACTAAAAATACAAAAAATTAGCTGGGCGTGGTGACAGGCTCCTGTAATCCTAGCTACTTGGAAGGCTGAGGCAAGAGAATCGCTTGAACCTGGGAGGTGGAGGTTGTAGTGAGCCAAGATCGTGCCACTGGACTCCAGCTTGGGCAACAAGAGTGAAACTCCGTCTCAAAAGAAAAAAAAAAAGAAGGAGGGAGCATGCAGCTGCTGGAAGCTAAGTGGTCAAGGAACAATAAGAATGTCAAGTGTCCATCGATTTCGACAACATGGAGGTCTCTGGGAACCTTGGCTAGTGCAGCTTCTGAGGAGCCATGGGAGCTGAGCCAGCCTAGAGGGGCTGAAGGGTGAACTGGGTGAGGAAGAGGAAAGCCTGTGTGTAGACCTCTTTTGAGAATAATGTAAGGCCAGATGCAATGACTCACACCTGTAATCTCAGCACTTTGGGAAGCCGAGGCAGGTGGATCACCTGAGGTCAGGAGTTTGAGACCAGCCTGACCAACATGATAAAACCCCGTCTCTACTAAAAATACAAAATTAGCCAGGTGTGGTGGCGCATGCCTATAATCCCAGCTACTTGGAAGGCTGAGGCAGGAGAATCACTTGAACCCTGGAGGTGGAGTTTGCAGTGAGCCGAGATCGTGCGATTGCACTCCAGCCTGGACAACAAGAGCAAAACTCTGTCTCAAACAACAACAACAACAACAAAAACAACAAAAACAAAACGAGAGAGAATGATGTAAGATGCTTAGCTGTGAGAAGGAACAGAGAGCTGGCCAGGCGCAGTGGCTCATACCTGTAATCCCAGCACTTTGGAAGGCTGAGGCAGGTGGATCACCTGAGGTCGGGAGTTCGAGACCAGCCTGGCCAATGTGGTGAAACCCCATCTCTAGTAAAAATACAAAAATTAGCTGGATGTGGTGGTGGGCACCTGTAATTCCAGCTACTTGTGAGGCTGAGGTAGGAGAATCACTTGAACCCAGGAGGCAGAAGTTGCAGTGAGCCGAGATCACACCATTGCACTCCAGCCTGGTTGACAGAGTGAGACTCCGTCTCAAAAAAAAAAAAAAAAAAAAAAAAAGAGAATGAACAGAGAGCTGCAAGGGAAGGTGGTCCAGGGAGCTTGTCTTCAGGTGGGCAACCCTGGAATTGTTGAGGAAGAGAAGAGAGAAGAGAGGGAGAGAAATCTGATGTAGGGGGGAGGGGAAAAGGTCAGTGGGTGGTATGAAGAGGGGCTGGGGTCCAGACCTCTGCCCATGCTTTTTCCTCTGCCTGTGATGCCCTTCCTGACCTCACTGCCTGCTCACCCTACAAGACAAGACTTTGTCTCTACCCACTCACAGCATGTTTAATAGCGGATCCTGGCTCTTACCATATACTACTGAAGACAGAGACTATGACAGAAGTATAAGTCCCCCAGCACTGTGTCTCACACACATTTGGAGGACAGCCGGGGCAGGGTGGGCAGTGAATGGCGAAGTGTCAGCACCCTGCCTGGACATTATGGTGGTGGAGTGAGGGTGATGTTTGAGGGGGTGAGTGGCAGACTGACTGAGAGAATCTCAGCTGTTCCTCTCAGTGGCTCTTTCTAATACTTTTTAATTTTTTTTTGTTTGTTTGTTTGTTTCCTGCCGGAATGGAGCCCTGACAGTTCCCAGACCCTCTCACACAATCTCTCAAGGAATCCAGCTTAATGAATCAGCCCACTGTAGACAAAAAAATAGAAAACAGAAAATGGATCCAGAACTCAGGCTCCCGTCAGTCCCACCACATAGCCAGCAGGAGGTCAGGGGTGAGGGGGGCAGGCCGGGGTTTTGTGGTGGGGTTGGGGGTGCCTGCATTCCTTTCTCCCTGCATGGTGCAGGGCTTCTCAGGTATTCTCTAATTAAGATGAGAAGCAGAAGCAGGGGCTCTCTGGAATGTAAACAGCGGATAAGATCAGGCACCCTCCTCCCCAGGAAACTTCCGTTTTCCTTCTTTTAGGATGGACACTGCATTCTTTCCCCACTGCTGTCTTTGGCTCCCCAGTTCTTTCCTTCCCCCCTCCCTCAGCCCTTGTCTCTGTCTTTGGGTCTCTCTCTGCATCCCTTATAGTTTCTTCATCTGGTACAGGGCCTGTGCGTCGGAACCCAGAGGGGAACCTCTCATTTCATCAGTATATGGACATCTCCCAGGTTCAGGCTGGGAGTTTTTGACCCTTGCTATAGGCTTCTCTCTCCCATCTCTTCTAGGAGGGTAGAGCAGGCTCCATCATTGTATCAAGGCAATGTTCATTCAAATAAACAATGCCAGCCAACATGTGGGGCCAGGCACCCCAAGTACTAAAGGGATCATCTTGATGAGTGGTGCTCATAAGAGGTGTCAGAGAAGGAGACAGCACTGGCAGGCAGCCAGAGGGTGGCGGCCGAGTTACGGGGAAGTCTTCAGGGAGGAGGCGTGATTTGCACTGAGCCTTGAGGAAAGCATGGGATGCAGGACGAGGAAGGGTGGGGAGAACTCCTGGCAGGAGGCAGTTTGGGAAACGTTGTTTGAGATCAGTTCAGGTGGAACAGTAGGTTTAGTGAAGGGGAGACGGGGCACTTGAGTAGGGAGGTGGATATGGGAGATGGAATGCAGGGGGAAGATCAGATTTTATGCTTTCTACAGTGAGAGGCCATCACAGGTGTTTCAGGGGGGAGTGGTGATATGGGAACAATGTGGATTTAAAGATACTTCTGGAAGCAAATTAGAGAGGTGCGGGGTAGAGAGGTGAAGGTCTCATGCTCTCTTATCCCCCGACTCCTCACCTTCAGCTGCCGCCACTGTCCCAAGGGGCCCAGAAGTACCTTGATGAAGATGCAGGATGGGTGGGATGGGGGAGCCATGAGACCCTCCTTCTCCTGGGATTCTTGGGGCCCTGTGTCTATGCTTGGCCAGGGGCTCGGTCCACAGTAGGGCTTGGACCTCAGTCCCTCCCTGCCTCCCAGGTAGCACAGGACAAGATGAACCTTTCTGGGCCAGAGGGCCTGGCACAGTCCAGGGAAGGATTCCGTACACTGCGTGCCATGTGGCTTCTCCATGCTCGCACCTCAGCCCAACCCAGGACAGTGGGTGTGGGGAATGGAGAAGCGGGTGGGCCATAATTCGAGAGCAAGGGGGCTGGTCTGAAGCTTATGGGCCCATGGGGACATCCCAGAGGTTCAGTCCACCCACAGAGGTTCCCCAGAGTGTCTCCTTTCTCTCCTGTGATCCCCAGTCCCAGGCCTCACTGCCTTGGCCCCTCTCCCCCACAGAAGTCATGTCCTGGGAAGATAAAAGCACCAGAGTGCAGTCCTGCACTGCTTCCTGGGGGTCTCAGAGAACGCAGACAGAAGGATAGGGGCAGTGACCTCTCTGGGATTATTCCACTGTGGCTGTTTGACTTCTGTCCAGGGATATCTCTCTGTGCAGCTGGGACAGGGCCATTGGAGCAGCTATTACAGGAGGGGAGATAAAATTCAGCAGGAGTGTTAGGATCCTAGCCCCTGGAGCTTTCTTCACACCTCTCTGCCTGCAGGCAGGCTACGTGCCTTTCTTCATGTCCTGGATCCCCGCCCACCCCACTTCTGCTGGACAGGACTGGAAAGGTGGAGGACGCTGGATGTGTCTCTGAGCTTGCTGTAGGAGTGCTATCTGAGCCCTTCAGTCTTGAGGGGGGTCATCTGGCCCCTCTGCAGCTCAGGAACAGTCCATTCATTCTTGTTTACCAGTGTGACGCCCACCCCTTCAGGAAGCCCCTCTCCCTGCTCCTTCTCCTCCCAGCCAGCCAGCCTGGCTCCTTCTCTGTAATCCTTGGAACAATCCTTTGTCTCTGGTGCCAAAACAGAGAGGACTCTGCTGGGCCTTGGCCCCGCGGGGTTTCCTGTGGATGGGTTGGCCTGGTGTTTGCCCAGCCGCACCGTACAGCTTTCAAGGACAGGGGCTGCGTCTCCTCCTCGGTGCCATCTGGCCATGGTTGAGGAGGGTGGGAGCCAGTGTGAGGAGTGAGAAAGAGGAATAGAGAGAGAAAGAGAGAGAGAAACAGAGAAAGACACACACACACACACACACACACACACACACACAGAGATAGAGAGAGAGGGAGAGAGACAGAGAGAAAACAGAGAGAGAACAGGGGCAGGGGCAGAAATACCCAGCTGGAGAGGGGAGGGCAGAGTGAGGACACAAACTCCTCCCGCAGCCCCTGCCAGCCCTTGTTGCCACTAACCCCATACTGATTATATTCTGCTATTTGGTGTATAATTTGCATTTTGTGTATTATATGCATAGATGACTGTAGGTTCCCCCGACCCCTTTTTTTTTTGAGATAGAGTCTTGCTGCTCTGTCACCCAGGTTGGAGTGCAGTGGTGCTATCTTGGCTCACTGCAACCTCTGCCTCCCAGGTTCAAGCGATTCTCAGCCTCCTGAGTAGCTGGGATTACAGGCACCTGCCACTACGCCCAGCCATTTTTTTGTACTTTTAGTAGAGATGGGGTTTCACCATGTTGGCCAGGCTGGTCTCGAACTCCTGACCTCAGGTGATCCACCTACCTTGGCCTCCCAAAGTACAGGCATGAGCCACCGCGCCTGGCCTTCCCTTCCCTTTTAAATTTTTAAAATAAAAAAATACTTTTTTTTTTTTTTGAGACAGAGTCTTGCTCTGTTGCCCAGGCTGGAGTGCAGTGGCTCGATCTTGGCTCATTGCAACTTCTGCCTGCCGGGTTCCTGCCTCAGCTTCCCTAGTAGCTGAGACTACAGGCGGCTGCAACCACGCCTGGCTAATTTTTTTGTATTTTTAGTACAGACAGGATTTGTTTCCTTCCTTCCTTCCTTCCTTCCTTCCTTCCTTCCTTCCTTCCTTCCTTCCTTCCTCCCTCCCTCCCTCCCTCCCTCCCTCCCTCTCTCTCTCTTTCTTTCTCTCTTTCTTTCTTTTTGAGATGGAGTCTCATAATGTCACCCGGGCTGGAGTGCAATGGCATGATCTCGGCTCAGTACAACCTCCACCTCCTGGATTCATGGAATTCTCCTGCTTTAGCCTCCCGAGTAGCTGGGATTACAGGCACACATCACAACACCTGGCTAATTTTTTGTATTTTTAATAGAGATGGGGTTTCACTATGTTGGCCAGACTGGTCTTGAACTCCTGACCTCTTGATCCGCCCTCCTCGGCCTCCCAAAGTGCTAGGATTACAGGTGTGAGCCACCGCGCCAGGCCTAGAGATGGGGCTTCACCAGGTTGGCCAGGCTGAACTCCTGACCTTAGGTAATCTGCCCACTTAGGCCTCCCAAAGTGCTGGAATTGCAGCCATAAGCCAACATCTCCCTTAATGTGTAACTCACATCATATCCAGGTGCTATTCCCTTGCCCATTCCCAGGGTCCTCGTCCCCCCTGCCTCCTTGAAGACTCCTTGAGTTCTTGCCCTGCTGTCTTTTAGATCTGCTCCCAGGATGAAATCAGACTTGCTTGGTAAATTGGCAAATGCTCTGCAAACCCAAAGCCGTTCTTAAGGTTGAGTTTATGGACTTGTGGAGGGAGAGGACTGTGTGGCCCCCCACTCTGACTCTCTACCTAATTTACAAACCCCAGCCTGCTGCACTGGGTTGAGGAGGAGGTGGCCTTCTGAGTGCAGGAGAGCACCTCAGAAAGTCCTTCATCTCAGCAAGCCTGCCTCCTTTGGCTTCCACACTTCTGTCCGGTTGTACCCCTGGGAATCACAGAAAGCAGGTATAATTTATCTTCTCCTAAATGACAGACCTTCGATATCTGGCATCATGGAAGGGAGGCCAAGTTCTGTGGCTCATGCCTGTAATCCCAGCATTTTGAGAGGCCAAGGCAGGAGGATCGCTTGAGCTCAAGAGTTTGAGATCAGCCTGGGCAACACGATAAGACCTAGTCTCTACTAAAAATAAAAAAAAATTAGCTGGGCGTGGTGGTGCGTGTCTGTAGTCCCAGCTATTTGGGAAGTTGAAGCAGGAGATTGCGTGAGCATGGGAGGTCAAGGTTGCAGTGAGCTGTGATCAAGCAAGACTCTGTCTCAAAAAAAAAAAAAAAAAATGTGCCGGGCACAGTGGCTCACCCCTGTAATCCCAGCACTTTGGGAGGCCAAGGCGGGTGGATCACCTGAGGTCAGGAGTTTGAGACTAACCTGACCAACATGGAGAAACCCCGTCTCTACTAAAAATACAAAAATTAGCTGGGCGTGGTGGTGTGCGCCTGTAATCCCAGCTACTCAGGAGGCTGAGGCAGGAGAATCACTTAAACCCAGGAGGCAGAGGTTTCGGTGAGCCTAGATTGTGCCACTTCACTCCAGCCTGGGCAACAAGAGCGAAACTCTGTCTCAAAAAAAAAAAAAAGAAAGAAAGAAAATGGAAGGAATCTTAGAGGAGATCTAAGGCTAAATCTATATTTTGCTGATGAGGAAAACTGAGCCCAGAGAAGAAGAACCTTGTGAAAGTCACCGAAATGAGTCAGCCCGACCTAACCCAGGGCTCCTGACGCTCCAGGCAGCATTCTTTCCTCCCAAGCTTCTTTTCTCCAGGCCAAACTCTCTTCTGAAATCTCACTTTAATCTGCTCAGTTCTATTTTGCTTTTAATTATTTGTGTACTTTCTGTCCGTCCTTGAGTTAACATGGTAATTTATACATTGTCTTGCCCACAGGGGTCTACCATGGTACAAGGTGGTCAAGAAACACTGAATAAAGGAACAATCAAAGTAGCCGACCCCCGCTGAGTTCCTTAAGTGTGCTGCATGCCTTAATTCCTTTCGTCCCCACCCAGGGCTCCCAGGTGGGTTCCTTGCAATGATGAAGAAGCCCAGGTGGGGAGATAAGTTGTTGCTCAAGCTCTGGGTGATGGAAGAAGTGGAGTCACCTCGGTGAGCAGCAGGCACACCCTGGGCTGCTGCGTGGTTGTGAAAGCCTAAAACACTGCGCTTGTGCCCCAGCTGGCGAAGAGGCACTGCCCTGAGCTATCCAAGCCCCCTACCCTGCCTTGTCTTCCTGGGAGCCCTCCCACCATCAGCTCTAAGGCCCTGTCTGTTCTGCCTGGCAGGGGCCTGTGCATCTATTGGGGGAGTAGGCATTTCAGCTTGGAATTCTTTCACTCTAAACTTGAGCTTATGCTGCAGGCCCACAGTCACTTAACCTAACCTGTAGGTCCAGATGACTCTCAGGATTCAGAATCTTTCAGATTTTACAAAGGAAATGTGGTACATAAAATGTATACTAAGGAAAACCACAGTGGGGAGGGGGGGATCTGTGGCACGTGTAATCATGGACTCAGTCTTATCAATATTGCTGCAGTGAAACGTATGAATATTCACACTAAATGGAATATATAAAAAGTATAAATAGGCTGAGTGCGGTGGCTCACGCCTCTAATCCCAGCACTTTGGGAGGCCCGGGTGGGCGGATCACCTAAGGTCGGGAGTTCAAGACCAGCCTGACCAACATGGAGAAACCCCATCTCTACTAAAAATACAAAATTAGCTAGGCACGGTGGTGCATGCCTGTAATCCCAGCTACTTGGGAGGCTGAGGCAGGAGAATTGCTTGAACCCAGGAGGCGGAGGTTGCGGTGAGCAGAGATCGTGCCATTGTGCTCCAGCCTGGGCAACAAGAGTGAAACTTCATCTCAAAAAAAAAAAAAAAAAAGTAAAAAGTATAAATAACTTCATGTTAGGTTTTGCATGTAAGCGAGTTATGAAGAACTTTTGGTTTTCAGAGTTTTTTGGGGTTTGAAAGTATTAGATAAGGAATTGAACAATCCTATAGAGCCTTTTAAGGGTGATTTTGTATTACCTGATAAGAGCTTGAAGAAGCCAGAGAACTTGTGTTGAAGGGCTGGGTTAGGGTGACAGAGGCCTGAAAGTTGTGGCAGATGAGTGACAGCTCCGGGGAACCCCAAGAAGGCTTTGATTTGGCCAGGGCTGTGACCATCCGGTCAACAGAAGGATGCCATAGTCCTGAGGTGCTCCTTGTGGCTGGGTCTGGTGCTGGACAGGGCTAAAGACAGCACCAAAGTGGGCAGTAGGCCTTTGAGACCCTGGCTGGACAGAGCCACACTCTTCAGGCAGGATGCTATCTCCTTATCTAGGCTTGGGGTCTTGGGGCAGCTGGAGGGTTGGCATCCTTGATTATAGCCACAGGGATGAGACCTTTTTGTTTTGTGCTTTGGCTCAGCTCAGCCCCACTGCATGCCTGGCTGCTCCCACCAGCTCAAGGTTATCTCCCTGGTGATGTGCTGCCTGGGGCTTGGCATGTACCCACCCCTGCGATCTTGCCCCTGCTGCAGCTGAGAGCAAAGGTTCAGTCTCTGGGACCCCAGCCAGACAACTCAAGGAAAGCCAATGAACTTGTATCTGTGCAGTACCTACTAGCTGCCAGGCATGCAGCCAAACCTTGGGGACTTTGATCTCATTATTTTTTCACCTTTCCCACTGCACAAGTCTTAGCATCCCTCAGGTTTCACTTCTGCCACAAATCATGGCCATCATCCTCCCTGTGAACACCTGCAGCATTTACTGCCATGACATTCCTTGGCTTTGAATTAACCTCGTGACCTTTCTTGTATCTTTATGTTTTGTTGCTTGAATTACTATTTGAATGCTCTGTGTTTTGAATCACTTAGGGCTGAACCTGAGGGTTGGGACCTGGGTCTAAGCTGTCCCACTAGTGGGCACCTTCCCCTCCTTTCCTGAACATTTTTGGAATGTAGGAGTGACCCCAGAGGAGGATTACAAAGCCCTTCTTCAAAGGAGAGGTTGAAAGTGGTGCCTGGGTTCTATAAACATTTGCACCGAGCATTCCTAAATGACAGGGAGATTTATAGTTTGAGTGCCTTCCCTTTATGAAGACTGTTTAAGTGACTTGGGAAAGTTTCTTTAAAAAGAAAAAAAAAATGGAGCAGATTAAGATGAGATTTTATTTTTCTTTTTTTCCTTAAAAAGAAAAAAAAGGCTAGGCAAGGTGGCTCATGTCTGTAATCCCAGAACTTTGGGAGGCCGAGGTGGGTGGATCATTTGAGGTCAGGCGTTCGAGACGAGCCTGGCCAACGTGGTGAAATCCTTGTCTCTACTAATATGAAAATTACCTGGGTGTGGTTGTGCACGCCTGTAATCCCAGCTACTGGAGAGGCTGAGGTGGGAGAATCACTTGAATCTGGGAGGTGGAGGTTGCGGTGAGCTGAGAAGCTGAGACCACGCCACTGCACACCAGCCTGGGTGACAGAGCGAGACTCTGTCTCAAAAAAAAAAAAAAAAATTCTCCCTGGGCTTTCTTAAAGCTGGGTGTGTACGTGAAGTGAGGCTGAGGAAGTTCTCCCACTAGGTTCTCTTTCCTGGAACAAAGAGGACCTGCAAAGAGAGTGAGAGGACTGCTGGCATCTTGAAATATTCTTCTACTCTCCTTGGTCCTCTTTTCCTTGGGTGAGGCATGCAGAGACTCCGCTTGGTCGGTTATTTGCTCATTTATTTGTTCATTCATTTGCTTATTCGTTCAAAAGCTAGTAAGAGAAGATTGTTAAATTTGAAAATTTTGCTTCCCAGATTTAAACCATTTTAAATCAACCATGGCGGCAGTATTTACACCTTGGATATTGGCAAATGCTATAGGTTATTAAATAAAATAAAATAACATTTTATTTACAATTTAATAAAAATTACAATTTCAAATTTTTGTGTTTAAAAAAGAAAATAACAACCTGCTGTTTATGTGTTGGAATTGTGTTATGTATCAGGGCATAAGAGTGAACAAGATAGTCCAGTCTCTGCCCAAAGGGAGCTTACAGTCTGGTGCTGCACTGTCCTGTCCAATCTGGTAGCCATTAGCTACTAGCTACTGCTGTGGTTATTAATTTATTTTTTAAAGTTTTTAATTTTGGCTGAGTCTGGTGGCTCACGCCTGTAATCCCAGCACTTTGGGAGGCCAAGACAGGTGGATCATCTGAGGTTAGGAGTTCGAGACCAGCCTGGCCAACATGGCAAAACCCCGTCTCTACTAAAAATACAAAAAAAAAAAAAAAAAAATAGCCAGGTGTGGTGGTGGGCGCCTGTAATCCCAACTACTCAGAAAGCTGAGGCAGGAGAATCACTTGAACCTGGGAGGCGGAGGTTGCAGTGAGCTGAGATTGAGCCAGTGCACTCCAGCCTGGGCAACAAGAGTGAAACTCCGTCTAAAAAACAAAAAAAAGTTTTTAATTTTTGTGGGCACATAGTATGTGTATCTATTTTAGGGTACATGAGATATTTTGATACAGGTATACAATGCATAATAATCTCATCAGGGCATCCATCACCTCAAGCATTTATCCTTTATGTTACAAACAATCCAATTATACTCTTTTAGTTATTTTTTTTTTTTTTGAGACAGAGTTTCACTCTTGTTGCCCAGGCTGGAGTGCAATGGCACGATCTCAGCTCACCACAACCTCCGCCTCCCAGGTTGAAGCAATTCTCCTGCCTCAGCCTCCCAAGTAGCTGGGATTACAGGCATGCACCACCACGCCCGGCTAATTTTTGTATTTTTAGCAGAGACAGGGTTTCTCCATGTTGAGGCTGGTCTTGAACTCCTGACCTCAGGTGATCCACCCGCCTCGGCCTCCCAAAGTGCTGGGATTACAGGCGTGAGCCACTGCGCCTGGCATCTTTTAGTTATTTTTAAATATACAATAATTTATTTTTTTTGAGATGGAGTCTTGCTCTGTTGCCCAGGCTGGAGTGCAATGGCATGATCTTGGCTCACTGCAACCTCTGCCTCTCGGGTTCAAGCAATTGCCCTGCCTCAGCCTCCCGAGTAGCTGGGATTACAGGCATGCACCACCATGCCCGGCTAATTTTTGTATTTTTAGTGGAGACGGGGTTTTACCATGTTGGTCAGGCATGTCTTGAACTCCTGACCTTGTGATCTGCCCGCCTCAGCCTCCCAAAGTGCTGGGATTACAGGCATGAGCCACTGCGCCCTGCCCTAGGCTGGTGCTTTTTAAACTTTTTTTGCTTCTGAGGAGTGGGTGATAAGGAAAGTTCTGCCAGACTGGGAGGGGCCCACTAGAGCCTGCTGCTCCAGCGTGGATCGTGGGGAGAGGAAAAAGAACTGTGTGCTTTGGGCCCAGATCATTGGAGTGCCCTGAGTCTCTGAGACGTTTACCCTACATCCCTCCTGTGGCAGCACCATCCACTTCACCAGGATCTGACCAGGGCCTTCAGGGGGACACAGCCTCCCCAGATCTGAGCATCACTATCATTCTAATTCCTTGGGCTGTTTCTGTGTAGATAATTATTTTCCAAGTCATTCAGGCAGGTGAGGTTGAGGCCAGCAGTGCAGCTAAATCCTTACACCGTGACTGGGGCTGCTTTTATACAGGTTAGGGGAAGAATAATCACTTATGCCTGAAATCTAGTGGAAGAGGGAGTTCTGTGTAACTCTCGTGGGCAGAGCTGAGTTTAGAAGGTTAGTAGGAGGCAGATTTCAGCCCAGTAGAAGGAACAATAATGTTCCAGTAACTATACAATTATTATCCAACAGGGGCTATACTGTCATAAATTCTTCATACAGAGGCCAGATGTTAGGAAGGCCACAAAGAGGATTCCTACGGGGAGAGGCCAAACTTGAACCATCTGTTTATTTATTTTATTTTATTTATTTATTTTTTTGAGAACGGAGTTTCACTCTTGTCACCCAGGCTGGAGTGCAATGGCACAAACTCGGCTCACTGCAACCTCCACCTCCCGGGTTCAAGTGATTCTTTTGCCTCAGCCTCCCAAGTAGCTAGGATTACAGGCACATGCACCACCACGCCTGGCTAATTTTGTATTTTTAGTAGAGATGGGGTTTCTCTGTTGGTCAGGCTGGTCTCGAACTCTTGACCTCAGGTGATCCACCCACCTCAGCCTCCCAAAGTGCTGGGATCACAGTTGTGAGCTACCACACCCAGCTGGTAAGTGTATTTTTATTTTTATTACTTTTTTTTTTTTTGAGACAGAGTCTTGCTCTGTTGCCCAAGGCTAGAGTGCAATGGCATGATTTCAGCTCACTGCAAACTCCGCCTCCCGGGTTCAAGCGATTCTTCTGCCTCAACCTCCCAAGTAGCTGGGAATACAGGCACATGCCACCACGCCTGGCTAATTTTTTTTTTTTTTTGTATTTTTAGTAGAGACAGGGTTTCACCATATTGGCCAGGCTGGTCTTGAACTCGTGACCTCGTGATCCGCCTGCCTCAGCCTCCCAAAGTGTTGGGATTACAGGCGTGAGCCACTGCGCTGGGAGGTGTATTTTTAAACTTAGAAAAAACGGCCCAACTGTTTTCCAAAGTAGTTGTACACGTTTTGTATTCCCACCAGCAACATATGAGGGTTTCATTGCTCTGCATTCTACTTATTTATTTATCTTTGTGACAGGATCTCACTCTGTCACCCAGGCTGGAGTGCAGTGGTGCAAACATGGCTCACTGCAGCCTCAACCTCCGGGGCTCGGGCAATCCTCCCGTCTGGGCCTCTTGTGTAGCTGGGACCAAAGGCACGCGCGACCTTGCCAGGTGAATTTTAAAAAATTTTGTAGAGATGGAGTCTCACTTTGTTGCCCAGCCTGTTCTTCAACCCCTGGTCTCAAGCAGTCCTTCTGCCTCAGCCTCCCGAGTTGCTGGGATAACAGGTGCGCACCACCAAGGCAGGCTAATTTTTAAAAAATTTTTTAATTTAATTTAATTAATTAATTTATTTATTTTGAGACGCAGTCTCGCTCTGTCGCCCAGGCTGAAGTGCAGTGGCGCTATCTCGGCTCACTGCAAGCTCCGCCTGCCGGGTTCACGCCATTCTCCTGCCTCAGCCTCCTGAGTAGCTGGGACTACAGGCGCCCGCCACCACGCCTGGCTAAATTTTTGTATTTTTAGTAGAGACGGGGCTTCACCGTGTTAGCCAGGATGGTCTCCATCTTCTGACCTCGTGATCCGCCCACCTCAGCCTCCCAAAGTGCTGGGATTACAGGCGTGAGCCACTGCGCCCGGCCAAGGCAGGCTAATTTTTTACTATTCATTTATTTATTTTGGTAGGAAGGTTGTTTTTTAATACTCAAATATTACCCCAAACGTGCACGCATACACCCCTTGGTTTTTCCCCTCGAGGTTTACGATATTTAGAAAACAACTCCCCCACCCTCTTAGGAGACAAGGGAGGTTGCGGGTGCCCCAGAACTCTCGGTGGGCTCTCCCAGGAGTCCCAGGACAAGCCGAAAACCAGGAGACTCTTGCAGTCAGGGGGCGACTGGGAAAGCGGCGGCGGGGGGCACAGGAGCGGTGCCCTGGGACCGGCGGGACGGCCCTGAGACCCCGGGGCTGGGAAGCAGCCGCAGCTGCCGAGCCGGGGACACCGAGGCACCACCCATTGGGAGCGCGCGGGAGCGAGGAGAGAAAGGAGGGTGCGGGCAGGATAGCGGCTTCCCAGAGCCGGGGAGCAGCTCCCTAACCGCACTGCGAGTTCTTTAAGGAGGAGGGTCCCGCCTGCCGGCCCTCGGATCCTCCCTGGAGTAGAGTCCAGCTCCTCCCCGCTCCCCCTCGGTCCCGGGCTTTGGCGCCTTCCCCTAGTCCCTCTCTGCCCCCCATCCTGTTCCACCTTGGCAGTGGCTTTAAGGGGAATCCCACCCCGACATAAAGGGGCTTTCTCCCCCAGCTCTCCTCGCCCCTTAGCCCCGCCTAGCCGGGAGTCAGGCCTCAGAGGGTCTGGTGGCTGGGAGGAGGGCGCTCCAGGGGCCAGGGGCTCGCGGAGACCACTCGTGAGGGAGGACCCGCCTATGGACCCACGTGTGGCCGAGACCAGCGCGTCTGAGATGAGGACAGGGAGTGAGACTCTCCAGGCTCAAATCCCTGGCAAGCCACTGGAGAACTGAAATTCCTGGGCAAGTCCGTTAACCTCACAGCTCCTTCATTTCCTCGCTCCTAAAATAGGGCTAAAGAGAGTGCATTCTTGGAACTGTTGGGAGGATTAAATGAATTAATATATGTCAAGCTTTTAGGACCCTATCTGGCCCAGGGTAAGTGCTACATAAGGTTTGATATTATTGTAAGCTGAGCACAGAATTCCAGTGTCCTCTTCCCAGGTGCCACGACTGCCCCTGCCCCTTCCTTCTCTGAAGGCCTGTCCCAATCTGGTTATGCTCACCAGAGATGAGAAGGGTCGTGCACAGACACTCACTCCTAGCTCCACCCAGTCCCTGGCCCTAGCCTGCGGCCTCTCTCCACTCCCAGCCCTTGAGGAAGCCCCAGCAACTCTTGATGAAGGAGGATGAAGTCAGGAACATTCCCATCGCACCTGGTCTGGGTCAGCCACCAGAGTGAGAAAAGCTGAGAAGCTCTACAGTCTGAATCCTTATCCCAGCCCTGTCACTATCTCTGTGACCTTGAGTCAGTCACCCTCTGGGCTCAGTTTTTTTACGAGTAAAATAAATATATTCCTTTAAAAATATTATTATTATTATTATTTTTTTTGAGACAGAGTCTCACTCTGTCCCCTAGGCTGGAGTGCAGTGGCACGATCTTGGCTCACTGCAAGCTCCGCCTCCCGGGTTCACGCCATTCTCCTGCCTCAGCCTCTCCAAGTAGCTGGGACTACAGGCGCCCGCCACCACGCCCGGCTAATTTTTTGTATTTTTTAGTAGAGACAGGGTTTCACCGTGGTCTCGATCTCCTGACCTCGTGATCCGCCCGCCTCGGCCTCCCAAAGCGCTGGGATTACAAGCGTGAGCCACCGCGCCCGGCCCTTTAAAAATATTTTTATGGGTACATAATAGTTGTACATAAAAGATACTCTTGGCCGGGCGCAGTGGCTCACGCCTGTAATCCCAACACTAAAAAATTAGCCAGGCGTGGTGGTGCATGCCTGTAATCCCAGCTACTCGGGAGGCTGAGGTGGGAGAATTGCCTGAACACGGGAGGCGGAGGTTGCAGTGAGCTGAGACCAAGCCACTGTACTCCAGCCTGGGTGACAGAGCGAGACTCCATCTCAAACAAACAAGCAAACAAACAAAAAACAACCACTTACCACATGACACAGCAATCTCACTCATAGGACCCAAGAGAAATGAAAACGACTCAAGAAAAATGAAATGAAGCTGGGCGCGGTGGCTCACGCCTGTAATCCCAGCACTTTGGGAGGCCGAGGCAGACGGATCATGAGGTCAGGAGATCGAGACCATCCTGGCTAACACGGTGAAACCCCGTCTCTACTAAAAGTACAAAAAATTAGCCGGGCGTGGTGGCGGGCGCCTGTAATCCCAGCTACTTGGGAGGCTCAGGCAGGAGAATGGTGTGAACCAGGGAGGCAGAGCTTGCAGTGAACCGAGATCGTGCCACTGCACTCCAGCCTGGGCAACTGAGCGAGACTCCGTCTCAAAACAACAACAACAACAACGAAAAATGAAATGAAAACACAAAAATCCATACATTGAGTGTTTTTGCAACTTTATTCATAAATGCCTCAAATCGGAAACAGTCTAAACATTTTTTCAGCTGGCGAATAGATAAACAGATGGCAGTACATGCACACAATGGAATATAACTCAACAAAAAAAGGAAGGAACTACTGTTACATGCAACAACACAGATGAATCTTTGTTTATTTATGTATTTACTTTTGGAGACAGGGTCTCACTGTCTCACCCAGGCTGGAGTGCAGTGGCACCATCTCCACTCACTGCAACCTCTGCCTCCCAGGTTCAAGCGATTCTTGTGCCTCAGCCTCCTGAGTATCTCCTCAGCACCTCCTGAGCACCACCTCCCTCGGCTCATTTATTGTATTCTTAGGAGAGACAGGGTTTTGCCATTTTGGCCAGGCTGGTCTTGAACTGCCCTCCAGTGATCTGCTTGCCTCAGCCACCCAAATTCCTGGGCCAACTTAAATGAATTTTTTATTTTTTATTTTTTTTGAGACGGAGTCTCTCTCTGTTGCTCAGGCTGGAGTGCAATGGCATGATCTCAACTCACTCTAACCTCCACCTCCTAAGTGCAAGCGATTCTCCTGCCTCAGCTTCTTAAGTAGCTGGGATTACAGGTGTGCACCACCACACCTGCCTAATTTTTGTATTTTTAGTAGAGATGGGGTTTCACTATGTTGGCCAGGCTGGTCTTGAACTCCTGACCTCGTGATCTGCCCACTTTGGTCTCCCAAAGTGCTGGGATTACAGGCGTGAGCCACCTCACCTGGCCATTTTTTTTTTTTTTTTTTTGAGACAGAGTCTTGCTATCACCCAGGCTGGAGTGCAATGGCGCGATCTCAGCTCACTGCAGGCTCTGCCCCCTGGGGTTCACGCCATTCTCCTGCCTCAGCCTCCCGAGTAGCTGGGACTACAGGCGCCCGCTACCTCGCCCGGCTAATTTTTTGTAATTTTAGTAGAGACGGGGTTTCACTGTGTTAGCCAGGATGGTCTCGATCTCCTGACCTCGTGATCCGCCCGCCTCGGCCTCCCAAAGTGCTGGGATTACAGGCGTGAGCCACCGTGCCCAGCCCCTGGCCATTTTTTTCTTCTTTTTTTTTCTTGGTTTTTTTTTTTTTTTTTTTTTGAGACAGAGTCTCACTGTGTTACCCAGGCTGGAGTGCAGTGGCATGATCTCACCTCACTGAAACCTCTGCCTCCTGGGTTCAAGTGATCCTCCTGCCTCAGCTTCCCGAGTACCATGTGCCACCATACCCAGCTAATTTTTGTATTTTTAGTACAGACAGGGTTTCACCATGTTGGCCAGGCTGGTCTCAAACTCTTGACCTGGTGATCCGCCCACCTCAGCCTCCCAAAGTGCTGGGATTACAGATGTGAGCCACCACGCTCGGCCTTTTTTTTTTCTTCTTTAAGCTCACCTGTGCAGTTAAGCAGCCAGACCACACCAGGGCCTTTGATTTCCTTTCCCCACCATAACGATTTAATCTCAACAGTGTGTAGCCTGCCAAAGCCTTACCTTCAATAGGCCAGTCATTCCTGGTGACCCCAGGTAGTAAATTAATTTTTCATTTTGTCATTACATGTGATAACTGGGACTTCAGATATCCACTCTCAGATCCCTGCCTTGAAGGTATCATCCTGAATTCTAGTTGCAGGAAATAAACTACTCTAGCTGGTGGGGATCCTAAAGCTGACTGAACCTATGAACACAAATTGCAGCTGTGATCCATGGATCAGGAAACCACTACTGCTCCTCGTGGTTCAACTGTCTCACAATACTCAATACCTACAAAGCAAATGACTGGACACTGGACACTGCTCCAGAAAAATCCCACAGCCTCATGACCAGATGTGCTAGCAGGAACAATCAAAGCAGCAGAGGAGGGTCTTCACCTCACTTCCACTTTCCAAATCGTATTCATCTGCATCTAATTAGTGCAATATAATTCACTTCCTAGCTGCAAGGACATCTGGGAAATGCACTTTTTAGCTCTTTGGTTTCTGAAGCAGAAAGGTACCAATTTGGAATGGAGCTGAATGCCAATCCATTCCAACTACTGCCTTTGGATTTTGCAGCCATACTGCCTGGGTTTGAATTCTGGCTTTGCCATTATTTAGCTGTGAGACCTTAAGGAAGGTAGTTTACCTTTCTGAGCCTCAGTTTCTTCCCCTGTAAAATGAGGATACTATCCGTCTCATAGGGTTGTTGTTAGGATTAAGTGAATTAATATACGTAATGTGCTTAGTACAGTGCCTGACACATAGAAAGTGCTCAGTAAATACTGGTTACTGGCCGGGTGTGGTGGCTCATGCCTGTAATCCCAGCAATTTGGGAGGCCAAGGCGGGTGGATCACCTGAGGTCAGGAGTTTGAGACTAGCTTGGCCAACATGGTGAAACCCCATCTCTACTAAAAATACAAAAATTAGCCAGGCGTGGTGGTGCATGCCTGTAATCCCACCTACTTGGGAGGCTGAAGCAGGAGAATCGCTTGAACCTGGGAGGCAGAGGTTGCAGTGAGCTGAGTTCCTGCCATTGCACTCCAGCCTGGGTGACAAGAGTGAAACTCTGTCTCAAAAAAAAAAAATACTGGTTATTATGATAATTGCCATTTTTATATGACCAATCCAGGATGACACCAGGATGAATAAAACAGGGTAGGCCGGGTGATGTGGCTCACGCCTGGAATCCCAACACTTTCAGAGGCCAAGGTGGGTGGATCACCTGGAGTTTGAGACCAGTCTGGCCAACATGGTGAAACCCCCATCTCTACTAAACATACAAAAATGGTTGGGCGTGGTGGCGCATGCCTGTAGTCCCAGCTACTTGGGAGGCTGAGGCAGGGGAATCACTTGAACCCAGTAGGTAGAGGTTGCAGTGAGCTGAGATCACGCCATTGCACTCCGGCCTTGGCAACAAGAGTGAAACTCTGTCTCAAAACAAAACAAAGCAAACAAACAAAAAACAATAACACAAACCAAACAAACAGAAAAATAGGGTACCTGTCTTCAAGGCATTTCCAGTCTCATGGGGAAGATGACATAAATAGCTAAGTATGCCACATGATGAAATGAAACAAAGGCAGTTGGAAAATATGGCATGGTTCTGAAGCTCAAGAGAGGCTAGGGCTGGAGATAAACATTGAGATACCAGCTCAGAGGTAGCAATAGAGTCAGGGAATAAAAATAAGATTGTCCGTGGCCAGCATGGTGGCTCACACTTGTAATCCCAGCACTTTGGGAGGCTGAGGTGGTTGGATCACTTGAGGTCAAGAATCCAAGACCAGCCTGGCCAACATGGTGAATCCCCATCTCTACTAAAAATACAAAAAATTAGCTGGGCCTGGTGGTGGGCGCCTGTAATGCCAGCTACTTTGGAGGCTGAGGTAGAAGAATCGCTTGAACCCTGAAGGTGGAGGTTGCAGTGCATGCCACTGCACTCTAGCCTGGGCGACAGAGTGAGAGTCCATCTCCAAAAAAAAAAAAAAAAAATCCCAGGAAGAGAAAACGCTGAGGACAGTCTGCAAGCCCCGTGTTTAAAGGGCAAATGGATGAAGCGCAGCAGGCAGAGGTGAGAGGACTGCGGAGCGCAGTGGTGTGCAGGTCAAGAGCAGAAGGGCATCAGGGTCAAGTGCTGCAGAGGCTGAAAAAGATGAGGAGACAGGGGAGGCTGCTGGACTCAGACTGGTGGTCTGTGAGTGTCTTCAGTGGCAGGGTGCAGGGGGGATGAGGAGGAGCTTTGGGGTAAGGTACGTTGGCAGTCTACCCTTTCCCAATGCCCTGTGGGCCCCGAGGAGATCTAAGGGCACATACAACGGCAAACCTGAATGTGCAGGTGGGGGGCTGAGAGATGCTGCTCATACGCCCAGGACCCGTCCTCACTGCTGATCCCCAATATATGCCAGGCTAGGTCCCTCATCTCCTTCAGTCTTGGCCCAATGTCACTTCCTGCCCAGGCTGCCCTACTTAAAACTGCAATCTGCTGGCCAGGCGCGGTGGCTCACGCCTGTAATCCCAGCACTTTGGGAGGCTGAGGCAGGCAGATCACCTGAGGTCGGGATTTCGAGACCAGCCTGATCAACATGGAGAAACCCCCATCTCTACTAAAAATACAAAATTAGCCAGGCATGGTGGCGCATGCCTGTAATCCCAGCTACTTGGGAGGCTGAGGCATGAGAATCGCTTGAACCGGGGAGGCGGAGGTTGCAGTGAGCCGAGATCGAGCCATTGCACTCCAGCCCGAGCAACAAGAATGAAACTCCATCTCAAAAGAAAAAAACAAAAACAAACCTGCAATCTGCTTCCCCCTTCCTATGGTAGGCTAAATAATGGTCCCCTCCCATCCCAAGATGTCCGTATCTTAACTGCCCCTCTCTTTGCCTGTGAGTTTCCTTATACAGCAACAGAGACCTTGCCATGTAAATCAAGGATCTTAAGTTGGGGAGATTATGCTCATTGTCTGGGTAAATGTAATGTCATCAAAGGATCCTTATAAGAAGGAGGCAGAAGGGTCAGAGAAAGGAGATGTGAGGATAATGGAAGCAGAAGTCGGGAGAGAGGGAAGTGGGGAGAGATTTGAAGATACTGGCTTTAAAGATGGCAGATGGGACCAAGTCAAGGAATGTAGGTGACCTCTAGAAGCTGGAAAAGACGAGGAAACCAGTTCCACCTACAACCTGTAGAAGGAAAATAGCTCTGCAGACAACCTGATAGGGCTTCTGATACACCAAACTGTAAGATAACAAACTGTAAGATAACGTGTACGTTGTTTTTGTTGTTGTTGTTGTTTTTTGAGTCTCACTCTGTCGCCCAGGCTGGAGTGCAGTGGTGCAATCTCCGCTCACTGCAAGCTCCGCCTCCCAGGTTCACTCCATTCTCCTGCCTCAGCCTCCTGAGTAGCTGGGACTACAGGCGCCCGCCACCATGCCCGGCTAATTTTTTTGTATTTTTAGTAGAGATGGGGTTTCACCGTGTTAGCCAGGATGGTCTCGATCTCCTGACCTTGTGATCCTGCCACCTCAGCCTCCCAAAGTGCTGGGATTACAGGTGTGAGCCACCACGCCGATAACATGTATATTGTTTTAAGTCACTAAGTTTATGGTAATTTGTTAGAGCAGTAATAGGAAACTAATATACTCCCACCCCACCAACTGCTGAGTCCTCATACCTTGCTCTATCTTTTCCCATAACACATACTCTTTCTAACATACTCTATAATTTACTTGCTAAATTATCATTTATTATGTCTCTATCTGCTAGAATGTAAACTCCACAAGAACAGGGATTTTTTTGGTCTGTTTTATTCACCACTGTATTCTCTGGACTTAGAACGGGTCTTAGTACACAGTAGGTGCTCAATAAATACTTATCGAATGACTGATTGAAAGAATATGGTGGAGCCAGGCATGGCGCCTCTACTAAAAATACAAAAAATTAGCCAGGCGTAGTGTACACCTGCAATCCCAGCTACTTGGGAGGCTGAGGCATGAGAATTGGGAGGTGGAGGTTGCAGTGAGCTGAGATCGTGCTATTGTACTCCAGCCTGGGTGACAGAGCAAGACTTGTCTCAAAAAAAAAAAAAAAAAAAAGAGAAAAAAGAAAAAAGAATGGAACAAAGACAGTAGCAACATTTCCTTCCCTGGAAAGCTGTAGATTCCTGTACCGTTGAAAAGTTAACAATCCTTCCCTGCTTTCTTTGTAATTAGTAATAAGTAATTCAGAAGGTATAAAAGGACACACAATGTAAAGTAAGTCTCCCTTCCCCACTACCAATTTCTCTCCCCGGAGGCAATCACGAATTCCAATTTCCTGTCTCCTTGTAGAGATCTTTGTATGCACAAGGGTATATACATATGAGTTGCTTTTTTCCCCGCAAATGACACTATATGCCATTCTGTATCTTCCAGTACCATTTATTAATTTTCTTATCTGGGTTGGGTTGCACTTAGATAGGGAATGGATAAAATAGGACTGACATAATATGGAACAGATTACTCTATATTATAACCTTGGGATTGATAATTTTTCCTTTTGGTGCTTGGGGGACAAAATAGGCTGCCCCTCAGTCATCTTCCCATGCTGGGGAATGAGTAGGATTGTTCCAGAGGCCTCGGGATTTTCCAGCAGTGCGCTGTTTAAAACAGGCACAGCCAGCCTGGCACAGTGGCTCATACCTGTAATCTCAGCACTTTGGGAGGCTGAGGCGAGTGGATCATGAGGTCAGGAGTTCGAGACCAGCCTGACCAACATGGTGAAACCCTGTCTCTACTAAAAATACAAAAATTAGCCAGGCGTGGTGGCATGCACCTGTAATCCCAGCTACTTGGGAGGCTGAGGTTTGAGAATCACTTGAACCCAGGAGGCGGAGGTTGCAGTGAGCCAAGATCGCGCCACTGCATTCCAGCCTGGGTGACAGAGCGAGACTCTGTTTCATAAATAAGTAAATAAATAAATAAATAAATAAATAAATAAATAAATAAATAAATCAGACACAACCATAACCTGAATCAGGAAGGAATGTTATGCTGCAAACCCCAGGTACAGCTTGGGTCTGGCCCCCAACCTTGCCTGCTTATTGGAGTCACCTAGGGAGCTTTTCAAACATTTGCCCTGAGTCCTGCCCTCCAAACACCTGAATCAGAATCTCTGGTGCTGGGACCCGGGCCTCAGTATTGTTTGTAAAGCTTCCCAGGGAGTCTAATGTGCAGCCCGCGCCATTCAGTTATAGCACACAGAGGAAAGACCTGCAGACTGGGAACCTGGAGATACGGTTCCTGCTTTAAACTTCCAGCTCTGTGACCTCAGACAAGTCGCATGATGCCTGTGGACCTCAGTATCCAACTCTCAGAGCCAGAGCCAATAATACCCACTGCCTTGCATACCTCAGAGGATTGTAATGAGGATCAAATGCATAAGCACCCTGGGAACTGTGAGACATTGTCTAATGGGAGGGCTAATCGTATCAGGTGCGTCGTCTTGGATTACTCTGATCAACTTGACTCAGCTGCAAGTACTGCTCAGGCTCCCCAGGGACTTCCTGTTTTACCTTCAGTCAGCTGCGCATCCTATAACGTTGGCTGGTGTCTATTTTTTGCAAAAACAAAACTACTAAAGATCAAGATGGCCGGGCACGGTGGCTCACACCTATAATCCAAGCACTTTGGGAGGCCGAGGCAGGTGGATCATGAGGTCAGGAGTTCAAGACCAGCCTAACCAACATGGTGAAACCCCGTCTCTATTAAAAGATACAAAAAATTAGCCAGACATGGTGGAGGGTGCATGTAATCCCAAATACTCAGGAGGCCAAGGCAGGAGAATCGCTTGAACCCGGGAGGCAGAGGTTGCAGTGAGCCAAGATCATGCCATTGCACTCCAGCCTGAGCGACAGGGCAAGACTCTGTCAAAAAAAAAAAAAAAAAAGAAAAGAAAAGAAAAAGCTTTTAGGCTGGGCGTGGTTGCTCATGCCTGTAATCCCAGCACTTTGGGAGCCAAGGCTGGTGGATTGCCTGAGCTCAGGAGTCCGAGGCCAGCCTTGGCAACACGATGAAACCCTGTCTCTACTAAAATACTAAAAATTAGCTGGGCATGGTGGCATGCACCTGTAGTCCCAGCTACTCGGGAGGCTGAGCCAGGAGAATTGCTTGAACCCAGGAGGGAGAGGTTGCAGTGAGCTGAGATCGTACCACTGTACTCCAGCCTGGGCGACAGAGTGAGATTCTGTCTCAAAAAAAAAAAAAAAAAAAAAAAAAGATCAAGAAAGACATCCATTACTTGAAGACCTAGGTTAGGTTAATTAATTTGTACTCCACGCAGTAGAGTACTAAGCAGCTACTCAAATGAATGGGGCAGGTCTATGTATATTGATTCAGAAAGGTGTCCAAGATGTATTTTTTTTTTTGAGACAGAGTCTTGCTCTGTTGCCCAGGCTGGAGTGCAGTGGCACGATCTCGGCTCACTGCAAGCTCCACCTCCCGGGTTCACTCCATTCTCCTGCCTCAGCCTCCAGAGTAGCTGGGACTACAGGTGCCCGCCACCACGCCCAGCTAATTTTTTTGCATTTTTAGTAGAGATGGGGTTCCACTGTGTTAGCCAGGATAGTCTCGATCTCCTAATCTTGTGATCCGTCCGCCTCGGCCTCCCAAAGTGCTGGTATTACAGGTGTGAGCCACTGCGCCCGGCCCCAAGACGTATTGTTAAATGAAGAAAGTAGAATTTAAGAAATCAAAGCCAAGCATGGTGGCTCACGCCTATAATCCCAGCACTTTGGGAGGCTGAGGCGAGTGGATCATGAGGTCAGGAGTTCGAGACCAGCCTGATCAACATGGTGAAACCCTGTCTGTACTAAAAATACAAAAATTAGCCAGGCGTGGTGGTGGGCGCCTGTAATCCCAGCTACTCAGTAGGTTGAGGCAGGAGAATTGCTTGAACCCGGGAAGCAGAGGTTGCAGCGAGCCGTGATCCTGCCACTGCACTCCAGCCTGGGCGACAGAGTGAAACTCTGTCTCAATTAAAAAAAAAAAAAAAAGAAATCAAGATACAGAGCTGGATAATTTTACATATATAAAACATAATGAAATATGCTTGTATATGTCTAATTTTAAAAGGTATTTAACAGTGGTTACCTCTAGGGAGTGGAGAGGCGAGATTTTATTTTATTTATTTATCTATTTGAGATGGAGTCTTGTTCTGTCACCCAGTCTGGAGTACAGTGGCGCGATCTTGACTCACTGCAACCTCTGCCTGCTGGGTTCAAGCAAATCTCCTGCCTCAGCCTCCCAAGTAGCTGGGACTACAGGGGTATGCCACTACGCCTGGCTCTTTTTTTTTTTTTTGAGACAGAGTCTTGCTCTGTTGCCAGGCTGGAGTGCAGTGGCGCGATCTCGTCTCACTGCAACCTCCAACTCCCTGGTTCAAGAGATTCTCCTGCCTCCGGCTCCCAAGTAGATGGGATTACAATCATATGCCACCACGCCTGGCTAATTTTGTATTTTTAGTAGAGACAGGGTTTCTCCACTCCCGACCTCAGGTGATCTGCCCACCTTGGCCTCCCAAAGTGCTGAGATTACAGGGGTGAGCCACCGTGCCCAGCAAGATTTTAAATTTTATTTCATATATATATATACTCACACACACACATATATATACACATATATACACACATATATAATATATATGCACATATATACATATATACACATGTATACATATATACACACATATATACATATATACACACACACATATATATATTATATATATATATTTTTGAGACAGAGTTTCGCTCTTGTTGCCCAGGCTGGAGTGCAATGGCGTGATCTCGGCTTATTGCAACCTCCACCTCCTGGGTTCAAGTGATTCTCCTGCCTCAGCTTCCCAAGTAGCTGAGATTATAGGCATGTGCCACCACACCCAGCTAATTTTGTATTTTTAGTAGAGACAGGGTTTCACCATGTTGGCCAGGATGGTCTTGAACTCCTGACCTCAAGTGATCTGCCCACCTTGGCCTCCCAAAGTGCTGGGATCACAGGCATGAGACACTGCACCCAGACGCCTGGCTAATTTTTTGTACTTTTAATAGAGACAGAGTTTCACCGTGTTAGCCAGGATGGCCTCAATCTCCTGACATTGTGATCTGCCCGCGTTGGCCTCCCAAAGTGCTGGGATTACAGGCGTGAGCCACCGTGCCTGGCCAGTTTTTTTTTTTTGAAACAGAGTCATACTCTGTTACCTAGGCTGAAATGCAGTGGCATGATCACAGCTCACTGCAACCTTGACTTCCTGGACTCAAGCAATCCTTCCACCTCAGCCTCCTGAGTAATTGGGACTACAGGTACATGCCACCATGCCTGGCTAATTTTTAAATTAAAAAAATTTTTTTGCCTTAATCCAACATTTTAAAAATTAACCTAGGCTGGGCGCAGTGACTCACGCCTGTAATCCAGCATTTTGGGAGGCCGAGGAGGGCGGATCACGAGGTCAGGGGTTCGAGACCAGCCTGGCCAACAAGGTGACACCCCGTCTCTACTAAAAATACAAAAATTAGCCAGGCATGGTGGCGGGTCCCTGAAATCCCAGCTACTCGGGAGGCTGAGGCAGGAGAATCCCTTGAACCCAGGAGGCAGTTGCAGTGAGCCCAGATCATGCCACTGCACTCCAGCCTGGGTGACAGAGCAAGACTCTGCCTCAAAGAAAAAAAAAAATTACCCTAACCTAGGTCTTTGAGTGATGGATGCCTTGATCTTTAGTAGTTCTGTTTTGGCAAAACTGCTGCAATGATTATCTACATGTAATCATGTTGGGTTAGGGCATTTGCACACAAGTATGAAAACAGCCAAGGAAGACACAAAGTGACATCCAATCACTCCAAAGGGTACAAGCGGGAGGATCACTTGAGGCCAGGAGTTCCAGAGCAGCCTGGGCAACATAGTGAAATCCCAAGTCTATGAAAAATTCAAAAATTAGCCGGGTGTGGTGGTGCTGCTGGGATTATGGGTGTGAGCCACCGTGCCCAGCCTTGGTTAGCTTTAAGATGCCTATCCTTACCTATATGGATGCTTACTCAGGGGCACCTCTTTCCTAGATGGGAACTTCCGTGATCATTTACTCAACTTCTAACCAGACCTCTAGCACCCTAAAAATCATATCTCTGTTGAGTGAATGAACAGAGTTTAGGGCACCATAGGTTTGGAGCATGAGTATGGCCTGGGGTTTGAAGAAAAAACTGTGGGTGTGAAGCCCTGGGCAGTGGGCCAAGGGCGTAAAGCAGCAGGGTAGGGGAGGGCCAGATGTGTCTCCCTGTCTCCTCTGTCCTCGGCCTAATTTCCTCCTCTGGTTCAGATTTCTGCTAATGATCAGTCAGGGACCTTTTGAACACCAGATCGCTTCAAGGCAAAGATTCCACAATTCCCTTGTAGGGATCCCCACTGCCTGTGACCCATCACATCTACTGCTCCGTCCTCTGTCTCTGAGAAGTGTTTCCAAGAATACAGATCCCTCTTCCTTCTATACCCCAATCTATATGAAACCCTCAGGAGTCAGAGGTGGTTTCTGCTGGATCAGGGATGGGACTGTTGGGTTAGGACATTTGCGCACAATGAAAACAGCCAAAAGAAGACAAAGTGACATCCAAAGAACTCTGAACTTTTTATTGGCCTCCTGCTCCCCAAAGGGTACCCTGCTTCTGCTGGCTTAATGCCTCAGAACTTTGGTGTCATTGGTCTCAGACACCACTTTGCCATCCACTATCCGGCGGGTGGTGGTCTTTTGGATGGTTTGCATGGAGTTGCTGCTGTCCAAGGCATCACCAAGACTGTAACAGAAGACCAAGCCCAAGTTATAAACAGCCCCGTGGAGCAGAAGGGAGACAAGAAAGGTAGAGGGAAAAAGCCTCCTGACCTCTACCTTTATCTCCAAATCCCCCTCAGCCTCTTCCTCCAGAAAAGGGAAACCCAAGGCCAAACTTCATTTGCATACTAAGTACAGCTAGGGACAATATTTAATTTGCTTTCTTCAAGGGGGAAACCTCTGTAACTGTTACTCCCTTGAAGACACAGGAGCACCCATGGAGCAATGGCCTAGTGCTCAGTGGATACCAATGAACAGACACATGGGGTGCTTCCAAAAGCTCAGGCTTTGGGGAGAAGTGATCTCCTGATCCCAGCATGTGTGGGTAGGAAATCCCCACTCACTTAAAGTCCTCGCCATCTTCCAGCAGGCGGCGGTAGGTGGCGATCTCAGCCTCCAGCTTGACCTTGATGTTCAGCAGGGCCTCATACTCCTGGGCCTGGCGCTGTCCCTCTGCCCGGGTCTGTGCCAGCTCTGACTCAAGGTGCAGGAGGATCCCGTTGAGCTGCTCCATCTGTAGGGCGTAGCGGGCCTCCACCTCCCTCAGGCTGTTCTCCAAGCTGGCCTTCTGCAGGGGCACAGAGAGGAGGGGCAGGGTGAGCCCAGAGTCCCAGGACTGCTCATCCCTTCACTTTTGGAAACTTTTTTGGGCACCTGCTGTGTGCCAAGTATTGGAGTAAGGGATACGAGTGGTGGGAAATGCAAAGAGGAACTGACTCTTTCTGAGCTAAAGGAACTCATGATTCGAGGGATAGGATTTGGGTTGAGACAGGATTGGGCCTGAGGCCAAGTGAAGGAGGAGCTGAGCAGGTGATGTGAAGGCACTCACCAGATTTCTCATGGAGTCCAGGTCAATCTCCAAGGACTGGACTGTACGTCTCAGCTCTGTGAGTGTCGTCTCAGCAGCTCCAACCTCGGCGGACTGTGTGGTGACCACCGTGGTGCTCTCCTCAATCTGCAGGGTGGGGACAGTCCATCAGGCCCCTCATTCCCTGTCTGCCTCCCTCCCACACCTTGGCAGCCATCCCCTCCCCTCACGCACCTGCTGAGACCAGTACTTGTCTAGCTCCTCTCGGTTCTTCCGAGCCAGCTCGTCATATTGGGCCCGGATGTCTGCCATGATCTTGGCGAGGTCCTGAGATTTGGGGGCATCTACCTCCACGGTCAACCCAGAGCTGGCAATCTGGGCTTGTAGGCCTTTTACTTCCTAAAGGTGACAGGGGCAGAAGTGAGGAGGGTTCAGGGTCAGAGCTCCAACAAGGCCTTTCTTCTGTGATTGCCTCTTCTAGGAGGCCTACAGTTGGAGAAGAGACAGGAAGAATCCTTTGGCTTGCACTCAGGGCAATGCCAGTTCTGGCCTTTCTACTCCAGTGGGTAGAAATGCCACCCACTCACTGGTTTCTCTCTCCTAACTTCACCCTGTTCCTTCATCCACCCTCCCCTTCACAAACCTGCTCCTTCTACCATCTTTTAGGAAGCCCTGCCAACTCTACCTGCTGTCATTCCTCTATCACCCCCAGCTCCTAGTGTTAGCTGCTTCTACTTCTGTTCTCATCTCATTTTCTAACCCATATCATTTTGACCTGTAATTCAGGTGAGCCAGGGTGTACTTGACCCCCCTGAGAATGCTCTTCATCAGAACGGTCTTATTTAAGAAGAGCCTAGGCTGCTATTTCTAAACTTTCTTAGCAAGGCTACTTGCAGGTGGCTTGTCTTGTCTATTCTCCCACCCAGACTTGTCTTGGCCCCTCAATCCCTGGCCTGGCCAGTGGCCCCTGCTTGCCTCTTCGTGGTTCTTCTTCATGAAGAGCAGCTCCTCCTTGAGAGCCTCGATCTCTGTCTCCAGCTGCAGTCGAGTGACATTGGTGTCATCAATGACCTTGCGGAGCCCATGGATGTCATTCTCCACAGACTGGCGCATGGCCAGCTCTGTCTCATACCTGTAGGAGTGGAGGTGATCAGAGGGGCCCCTATCTCTGATCCAGAACCTTCTCACCTCATGCCACCTACTAAGAGAAGTTCTGTGCCCATTGCAAACCAGCACCTTGAGTCAGCAATTAGGTGGTAATCCCCTGAGCACCATTCTTGGCACTTGGAGGACAGTATTCTTAAACAGGGTTACACAAATGAACAGTTAAATGAATACACTGATGGACCCGGACTCTCATCCACCCACACCTAACAGGATCCCACTGTGAGCCCCTAACTGACCCAGCCTGGGGAGCAGATCCTTCTTAGCTCCACCTCTGGACCCCCAGCTCTCTAGCCCCCAAACTTACTTGACTCTAAAGTCATCAGCAGCAAGACGGGCATTGTCAATCTGCAGAACGATGCGGGCATTGTCCACAGTATTTGCGAAGATCTGGGGGTATTGTAGAGAGAGGTTGCTCCATGAATAGAAAGTCAGGGATGGGTGGGGTGAGTGTGTAAAAAGTACCCTAGTGAAAACTTCCTGGTCCCAGGAATAGCCAGAGGCTCTCCCTGGACACCTATCCCTTTTCATCTAGCCCCACCCCATTCCCTCCTTTCCTGGATTCCCAGATCCCAGCACTCTGCCCCTCTTGGGAAGCCTCAGCAGGCTGGCTAGCTGGCTGGCCTGCCTGCCCAGAAGTGAGTCGCTACTAACAAGTCCTCTTCCTGGCCCTCTCCTGGGATTTTTTCCCTAGTGCACCTGGTCACTCTGGGCCCCCTACACCCTGGATTGGCTCCTCCCAAAGGAAGGCCTCTTGTTTACTCCTAGATGACTCAGCCTTAGCCACATCCGCTTAACCCTCCAATAGTCCCCACTCCGCCAGGGCCAGTGTCTCCTCCTCTTTACAGGCCTTTCCTCACCTCCCTCCATGCTGTCCACTTCCTCCGTAAAGCTCTCAACCCTGTCCCCTTCCCCCTCTCTCCTGGGAAAGAGCCCTCCCATGCCTAGCTGCTGCTCTTAGGGACCCTGTGGCTAGGAGCACGCGGATGGAAATCCAGGTATGCCCAACCCCTCCCGGTGGAGTAGGGGTTGGGGTGGATATGGACTGAGGGAAAGAGGCGAAGGAGTGTATCATTGGAGGGTCAGACAAGCCTGGGAGTTGAGGTCCCTTCCACCCCTTACCTGAGCCCTCAGGTCCTCGATGATCTTGAAGTAATGGCTCCAGTCTCTGACCTGGGGTCCCTTCTTCTCCAAGTGCTCCCGGATTTTGCTCTCCAGCCTCCGGTTCTCGGTCTCCAGGCTCCTCACTCTGTCCAGGTAAGAGGCCAGGCGGTCGTTCAGGCTTTGCATAGTCTCCTTCTCGTTCTGGATGCCTCCCACTCCTGCCAGACCCCCGGCTATCCCCGCGGCCAGGCCCCCGGACCCCATGCCGCCCCGGAAGCTGGTGGAGCGGGACACGGAGATCCGGGAACCAGAGCCCCCGGCGCCTGCATAGACGCTGGCCGCGCTGCTGACCGGCCGGGCGCCGTAGCTGGGCGCCTGGACAGAGCCCAGGGACCGGTAGTTGGTGGAGAAGGTGGAGCGAGTGGTGAAGCTCATGCTGTCCGGGGAGGAGAGAGAGAGGACAGGACTCAGGCTTTGCCGACGACGGTGGCGGCCCGCGCGACCCGCGCGACCCGAGTTATATCGCAGAGTGAGGCCCCGCCCCCGCCCCGGAGCTGCTTCGGAAGCCGGAGCCACAGGTGGACGGCTCGGAGCCCGCGCCCTCCGCCCCGGGACGCCCCGCCCCGGGCCCCACCCCCGCGCCCTCCGCGTAGCCCTGCCAAGCCCCGCTCACCCCCGAGAAACGGGGTGGCCAACTGGGCATGGACACGGGCAGCAGGTGTTGTTGGCCCTCGAGGCTGCTTTCAGGGCAGGAAATGACGTTATTATGCCCTTCTCCCCCAGGTGGAGGAGGTGCTGGCGAGTTTGAAATTTGGGAGTCTTGGCCGGGCGCGGTGGCTCACGCCTGTAATCCCAGCACTTTGGGAGGCCGAGGCGGGCGGATCACGAGGTCAGGAGATCCAGACCATCCTAGCCGACATGGTGAAACCCCCTCTCTACTAAAATACAAAAAATTAGTCGGACGTGATGGTGCACGCCTGTAGTCTCAGCTACTTGGGAGGCTGAGGAAGGGGAATCGCTGGAACCCGGGAGGCGGAGGTTGCAGTGAGCCGAGATCGTGCCACTGCAGCCTGGCGACAGAGTGAAACTCCGTCTCAAAAAAAAAAAAAAAAAAAAAAGAAAGAAAGAAAAAAAAAGAAAAAAGAAATTTGGGGGTCTGGTGATGTGCGGGTGGAATGGCCTGTGAGTCCCTCTAGCTGTCCTCAACCTGCAGCCCAAATTATTCACTTGTGGAGGGGATCTTGGGGGCATCCTGGAGCCCTAGGAGTCCCGAGGAAGAAAGGCTGGGAGCTGGAGAAGAGGAGGAGAAGCAATGCCGAGCCTTACAGCTGCTGGTTTACACACTCACACCCCAGCTGCACCTGGCTCCCAAACACTGCCCACCTGCCCACGTTTCCTCACACACACTCACACCTGAATCATACAGAGGTGTGCTCTCAAATGCACGCACACATACATTCACTCAGCAAATAGGTGCAGACTCCCCAAAACAAACCCAGTCTCTGAGCCCCCTCCACCACCTTCCCCTCTCCCGACCTCACTCCCAAGGGCTTTGCCTCCGTGGAACACTGTGATTTGGACAGGGAATGCGTCCTGACTTCTGCACACCAGTATGTCACCTTTCCTGCATCCTTAGTTAAACAAATCCTGAGCATTTACAATTCAACCAGTATGCATTCAGCACCTACTGTGAGCCAGGCCCAGTTCTAGGAGCTGGGAGAGGAGAAAGGCGGTGACAAAAGAGACCAAAAATCTCTCACGGAGATGATAATGTGTCCCACATCGCCGGGCATGGTGGCTCATGCCTGTAATCCAAGCACTTTGGGAGGCCGAGGCGGGTGGATCACTTGAGGTCAAGAGTTCGATGCCACTGCACTCCAGCCTAGACAACAGAGCGAGACTCTGTCTCAAAAACAAAACAACAAAAAAAGTTTGAGAACAGCCTAGCCAACATGGTGACATCCCTTCTCTACTAAAAATACAAAAATTAGCCAGGCACAGTGGCGCGTGCCTGTAATCCCAGCTACTCAGGAGGCTGAGGCAGGAGAATCGCTTGAATCCAGGAGGCAGAGGTTGCAGTGAGCCAAGATCGTGCTATTGTGCTCCAGCCTGGGCAACCAGAGCGAAACTCTGACTCAAAATAAATAAATAAATAAATAAACAAAGAAACAAACAAATAAATAAATAAAAGTAATGTGTCCTACATCGCACAGGGCCTGAGAGGACAGGCAGGCACTCCTAGGACCATCATAGCAGCGACCCAGCCCTGGTGGCCAGTGCCCCTCCCCTCTTTACTAGGACTTTTCTCCCGGCCAGTCCTTTCCCTGTCCCCCTTTGTAAGGCTGTCTGGATTAGAAGCCTGTCCCCAGGGGACTGCATCCTCCAGGACGCTCTCCCCAGCCTCTGTGTGAGAAGGATGGAGGTAGGGAGGCTTTCATGCTGCCTGCCCCCTGAAGCTGAATGACCATCCCTGCTGAATGAAGTGTTGGGGGGAACCCCTAGGTGTTGGGCCTTCAAGTTTGTCAGCTCCAGCAGCTCGTTCTTCTGGCAGGGCCTGGTATGACACATTTGACTGTGTTCTTTGCTCTGGAGTGGAACTATTGATTCTTATCGAGCTGCCAGCTGAGGCGGAAGGGGAGGACAAACAGTAGGGTAGGCCTGGGAGAGAAGGGACCCTAGCAGAGCCTGGCCAGTGGACCTGCCAGGTGGGAGGCGCAGCACAGATAAAGAGCCTGACCCTGGATTGTTCCCGATCTGTCACCTAATGGTGGCGAGAGCCCCCCAGTGCTCAATGGGAGCCAGCCAGGGGGCGGTCAGGGTGGAAGCTGGCCAGGGGAGGGTCGGAGCCTGCTGAAGGCTGGGAGGCAAACGGGATGCAAAATAACATACAAATGAATGCCCACTGGTTTTGCACACAAGGCTTCTGGGAGGTAAGAGGTTCCAGTCAGAGGGGTCTCTCCTGCTTTCACCTTTATATTCCCCCACTGGATTTCAGAACTGTCAAGTTGGGCAGAATTTTATAATAAAGTATGTGGATTCAACAAGCAACGTACTGCCTTTTACTGTTATTGCTAAGTTTTAAGTCAGCCAGCCTGGCTACTTTGCTAGCTGTGTAACCTTGGGGAAGTCACCTAACTCTGAACTTCAGTTTCTTCACTTGTACAGGGAAAACAGTAAGACCTGTCCAGTCTATTTCCTCGGGTGGTAGTGAATGTGAGTGTAAATTATCACTCATTCATCAAACAAATACTAATTATTTGTATTGGAGCCTTCCTTCAAAGTAAGGAAGGCTTCAATACATCCAGGAGGGCAGATAGAGAGGGTCAATTTAATTCGAAAGACAGGCTCAAGGGGTTTGAAGTCTGTCTCTCTGAGTCACTTAAAAACCCTGGGGCACTTTGAAATCTACCAGCAATCAAACCAGATTCTGGAATTTTTCTCCAAGCTCATTCCCAGGTCCTTATCTGATTCCTGCCCTACCCCAACTGCTAGGAACCTTCTGGGACCTGTGGAGGTGCAGCGTGGGGGCTGGAGAGGGAGAGCTGCCAGCTAGACCTTATCTCTCCTACTGATGTCGATGGCCACATTCCTGACTTCTTGCAGCATGGGGCAAATACCGACCTCGGGCTTCCAGCACCAGCCTGCCCCTTCCCACCACTTCCAGATTCCTCTGTGGCTCAGGGCTTTTTCACTTTGTCAGAGAGCCTCTCGGAGAGCTGGGGTGAAGGTCTCGGCCCCCAGATTCCCAGCAGTAGGGTTCTGGGGTGGGGGTGGGAAGCAAGGTGGAAAGGGGGATGGAGTGATTGTGAGGACAGTTCTGGGAGAAGGTGGAGCAGGAGGCGCCCTGGTGAGAAGCTCCCAGAACAGACACGAAGAGTAATGCGCCTCGGCAGGGGGGAATCCGGAAGGAGGGGAAATGGTTCTCCACCCACCATCAGTCCTGCATTCCAGCGTCCAGCAGAAGGGGAGTGGGAACCTGTGAGGCAGGTTTAACTTCAGAGTAAACTCAGAGATGACCCGATAGGGGTGGGTTAGCTCTTCCCGCCCCCTCCACATTCTCCCACGGAGGGCTAGAGCTGATGGCTCTGGAGAAACTAGGTGGTGGAGAGATGAGAGGATTAGGGAGGATTGGAAGGCCTGCAGTCCTTCCGCCTTTGCTTTAACGTTTAGGCTGGAAATTCCTTGCTCAGCCTGGAGGAGGGAGGTGTTTGGAACACCAACTGAGGTGTAAGGATGGGGTCCATACACAAAACAGGGAGAGACTGATTCCCATCCTCTTCTTCAAAGACTGAGGGTGACTCCAGTGTGTTGGAGACAGTGAGAAGGCCCTGTGGTGGGGTGGGTTGGAGGGAGGGAGGGATCGCCTGGGAGGCTCCCCTGGGTTCCCTTCAGCTACTCTCAGTGGAGGGTGTACCCATGCAGGGGGGCCTCCCACAGGAGAAATCTCAGGGCTGCTGACTTAGGGGCAGAGCTGTTGAGACAGAGGGAGATCTGGGGTGGAACTCAAAGGAAAAGGAATCTGGGGCGGAATGGGAATCCTCGTGCCCAGCCCTGCATCTGGCACATAGGTGGAGCTCTGTAAATACTTTAGGTTTAAGTAATTAATAAACATGGGGTACTAGAAGAGGTCGGTGGGGGGTCATCAGAAAGTGCAGTCAGGTAGACTGCATAGACACAGGAGGTGGGGGCAAGGGTACAGGCTTCAGAGCCAGCTGTGGAGCAGGGGGAGGATGCGGGTGGCAGCTGGGTGCAGGACCCAGTCTGATATCAAGACTTCTGGGATTTCAGCACCCTATTTGGAGCCCCTGGCACTGCCTGTGGAGGTGGGGAGGGGTTCTCAGGGCTTGGGCCAGGCCCTCTCCCCCAGGGATGGGAGAGTCGAAGAATGCTCTGACACTTAGTATCATTGCTTCGGTTGGGTTTGTGCCCTAGGGGTTATTTTCCAAGGATAAAGGAAGAGGAAGGGTCAGCGCTGAGAAGCGTGTGGCTGCCCAGGAGCCTCCAGGCGCTGAAGCTCAGAGAAGTCGGGGAACATAGCCCTTCTAGGAGCCCCTCAGCTCCCTGGCCCAGCCCCACCAGGAATGGCCTTGCCTGTGCTTATGTCCTTTGCCCTTTCTGACCCTGGTGCTGTTGGCTTCTCCTCAGGTGCAACCCTGGTATCCCAATGCCATATCCCCCAGCCTATCGCCTCACTCAAATCTGCCCAGAGATTAGGGGAGGGCAAAGGGATGAACAGGGCACTTGGTGTCAAAAGACCCGGATTAGGCCAGGTGGCTCATGCCTGTAATCCCAGCACTTTGGGAGGTTGAGGTGGGAGAATCACTGATGGCCAGGAATTTGAGACCAGCCTGGGCAGTATAACAAGACCCTGTCTCTATGAAATAATAAAATATTTCAATATTTCACAATATTCCCCGCTGCTGGCTTGGTGATCTTGAGCAGCCTTTACTAGCTTGGTCTCTCCTCAGCTGTAGAATGAGAATAGTAGTAACATCCACTTAGAGAGTTTTCACGAAGACCAAATGAGATGACGTGCCTGGCAAAGCTTTGGCAGCTGAGAAGCCAGCTGACCTCCCCTCCTGTCTGCTTTGCCCCATTTGCTCCTTTTCTTCCCAGCCCCCTTGTTCTTTTGCCCTCACTACTCTCCAGCCTTCTGCTCCCTGCTCACCACTATTTTTTTCCATCTAACCTGGGCTCAGGGCAGGGTGGCTAAGACTGAGTCTTCGAAAAGGGGGGTGAAATGGAAGAGCAGAGTGGCCAAGAACCTATCTCCAGATCATCCAGTCAACCGGCTCTGTCTCTGTCAGCCTCTTTCCTGGCCTAGGCTGGGTAGGTTCTGCCAGCAGTGTTTAGGGAACTATCCTGTGAGCAGCTAGGAGAGCAGGGCTGGAGCTTGGGAGAGGCATGGGGCAGGAGGTATGGATGCCAGGGTCACAGCTAACCTGCGGGGCCTTTACACAAATTGCAGAGAGGGAGCCTCCTCCTTGTCTCCTGGCAGGGTGTGCCTGTGCACTGAACACCCTGCATGGCCACGTGCAGCGGGCCCAACTGGAGCATCCCCCTCAAGGATTTGGGTGAAACCCAGTTGTGGGTGAGGTGGCCTAAGGAAAAGAATCAGGGAAAAGAAGGAGCAGAGTCAGCACAGAGGGACTTGAGGCAAGAAGAAGAGGAAGAGACAGAGGGAGAAGAGGAGGATGAGGAGAAGGCCTAGATCTCTAAGCTCCCAGGAAAAGACCAGGAGAGAGGAGGTCATGAAAGCCAAGAAGAATGAGGTTCAAGGAAGGGCGGTCCACAGGTGCACAAAGGGATCAAGGAGGCTGAGGACAAAAAGAGCACTTTTCAATAGAGCGATGGAGCCTGGAGCCGGGGGTGTGGACTGAGAGGGAGGAGTGAGAGGACTAAGTGGAGGCAAAATGTAGACTTTTCTTTCAAGCAGTTTATCAGCGAAGGACAGGAGAAATCGGGAGGCCAAGCGGTTGTTAGGTTGCAGAGTTGATGGACGGTTGCCTTAGGATGAGACAGTTTAGTAAGGCTGATCAACAATTAAACAAGCAATAGCACTAAAATGTGGTTGGTGCTATGCCTGGGTGAGTCCAGGGAACAATGGAAGCCCAAATCAGTAAACACTAATCCTGCTTGAGATTCTGGGGGAGTGGAGTGACATTTAAGCTGCAACCTGAAAAGTGATATCCTAGTAGGTGGCAGAGCTGGGATGTGTTGTGTGTAACCTCTCTAGGCTCCTGCCTTTCCAATCAGAAGCGTGTGGCAGAGGCAGGAGGACACCGTGGCACATTAGGTGAACTCTGTCTTCTAACCATGAGGCATAAGAGGGTGAGTTAGTGGTCTTGAGATCCCAACAGCAGTTACACAACATGGCTTCATGATGAGACCAGCCACACAAGAAACACTGTGTATCCTGGGGGTGGGAGAGAAAAAATGGTGGGCTTCACTGAGGGATGAGAAGGCAGGAGTGGTGGAAGCTCAGGGACAAAGAAGTCTAGCCTTAAAACATGGCTGAAAGGGCTGGGCCTTGGGTGGGGAAGCAAAGGCAAACAGAAGAGTTTAGTGGAAAAGGAGGAAGCCCAGAACTGAGGTGGCACGGCAGTTGGAAGCTGCAGAGAAAGCACAGGAGCGTGAGATGGGGAAGGTGAGAGAGGGTATCAGAATCTGGGGTCAGAGCAGCTGGTGATGTCATTTCAGGGTGCTGAAGGCACTGAAAATCAAGGGGTTAAGAATCTTTGGGAAAAGTGAGGATGGAGAAACAAGATTTTGGAGTTGGTCAGATCTCAGTTTGAATCCCAGCTCTGCTTGTTTCCTTGCTAGGTGACCTTGGTCAAGTTGGGTGCTCAAGGTGGGTGCCCAAGTCAGCGAGCTTCTCTGATCTCCAGCTTCCTTATCAGTTTGTTGTAGAGATTAAGCGTGTATGATAGGGCCTGGGGCGGAGCAGGTGCTTGTTAAGTGTGCCTCCTCCTCCTGGAACAATCATCAACATGGAGCTTTAAGGCTGTCGGTTTAGTTCACTTCCACCAATAGTGACCTGGGAATACAAAGATAAATAAAACTAGACAATAATAATCAAGGAGATTATTATTAGAGGGAACAGATCATTGGGCAAACAAAATACAATGTGATTGGTGCTATGAAAGGCTCCAGAGGACTGTCAGAGAAAGGAAGAATTCATTAATTCATTAACACTTTGTAAGGCACCTAATGCCAGCATGGTCTAGGATCTGAGAATACAGCACAGAAAAGCCACAAGGTTGCTGCTTTCATGGAGCTTGCATTTTACATGCTGAAGGACTGGGGTCGTGGAGAACTTCATGGAGGTCAAATGAATGCTCAGACAGGCCTTCAAAAAGTGAGTAAAAGGCCGGGCACGGTGGCTCGCACCTGTAATCCCAGCATTTTGGGAGGCTGAGGCGGGCAGATTACCTGAGGTTGGGAGTTTGAGACCAGCCTGACCAACATGGAGAAACCCTGTCTCTACTAAAAATACAAAATTAGCTGGGCGTGGTGGCGCATGCCTGTAATTCCAGCTACTTGAGAGGCTGAGGCAGGAGAATCGCTTGAACCTGGGAGGTGGAGGTTGCGGTGAGCTGAGATCACGCCATTGCACTCCAGCCTGGGCAACAAGAGCAACACACTGTCTCAAAAAAAAAACAAAAACCAAAAACAAAAAAAAAATGAGCAAAAACTTGCTAGGGGAGCCTTGGGGCTAAGGGTAGGGTTTTCCAAATAGAACACTTGGCACCATGGCTTTTTATAGCATCCACCAGAATCCCCTCCTCTGAGACTCAGAACCATATCTCCTGCTGGTCACTGGATATTATCCCTAATTGGAGGTTTCAAGGAAACCTTAAGCTTTTCACGTATAAAGCTGAGTCTATGATCTTCCTGCATCTGTGGGTTTTCTTGTTTTAAAATATTTAGATTTATAGATGTGTGCCGGGCGCGGTGGCTCACGCCTGTAATCCCAGCACTTTGGGAGGCCGAGGCGGGCGGATCACGAGGTCAGGAGATCGAGACCATCCTGGCTAACACGGTGAAACCCCGTCTCTACTAAAAATACAAAAAGTTAGCCGGGCGAGGTGGCGGGCGCCTGTAGTCCCAGCTATGCTGGAGGCTGAGGCAGGAGAATGGCATGAACCCCGGGGGGTGGAGCCTGCAGTGAGCCGAGATTGTGCCACTGCACTCCAGCCTGGGTGAAAGAGCGAGACTCTGTCTCAAAAAAAAAAAAAAAAAAAAATAGATGTGCGTGGTGGCACATTCCTGTAATCCCAGCTACTCCGGAGGCTGAGGCAGGAGAATCACTTGAACCCAGGAGGCGGAGGTTGTGGTGAGCCAAGATCACGCCATTGCACTCCAGCCTGGGCAACAAGAGTGAAACTCCATCTCAAAAAAAAAAGAAAAAAAAATTAGATTTATTGATGCACAATTTGCCTACAGTAACATTCACCCATTTTAGGTATACAGTTTGATGGGTTTTGACAAATGGATGCAGCTGTGGAACTGCCACCATAATCAAAATACATAATTTTTATCCCTTCAAAAAGCTCCAGGCTGGGCGTGGTGGCTCACGCCTGTAATCCCAGCACTTTGGGAGGGTGAGGTGGGTGGATCATGAGTTCAGAAGTTCAAGACCAACCTGGCCAAGATGGTGAAACCCCGTCTCTACTAAAAATGCAAAAAAATTAGCGGGGCATGGGGGTGGGCTCCTGTAGTCCCAGCTACTCAGGAGGCTGAAGCAAGAGAATTGCTTGAACCTGGGAGGAGGAGGTTGCAGTGAGCTGAGATGGTGCAACTGCACTCCAGCCTGGGCCACAGAGGGAGACTTTGTCTCAAAAAAAAAAAAAAAAAAAAAGATCCACTGTGTTCTTTTATAGTCAAGTTCATTGCTCACCCCCACACCTCCTCCCCGACACCCCCAGCTATGGTAACCACTGATCTGTTCTCTGTCCTCATAGCTTTTCCTTTTCCATAATGTTGTATAAAATAAACTATACAGTGTGTAGCTTTTTTATGTAGCTTTTTTCTTTTCTTTTCTTTCTTTTTTTTTTTTGAAACTTGCTCTGTTGCCTAGGCTGGAGTGCAGTGGCATGATCTCGGTTCACTGCAACCTCCACCTCCCAGGTTCAAGCGATTCTCCTGCCTCAGCCTCCTGAGTAGCTGGGACTACAAGTGTGAGCTACCACGTCCGGCTAATTTTTAGTATTTTTAGCAGAGACAGAGTTTCACCACGTTGGCCAGGCTGGTGTCAAATACCTGAGCTTGGTAATCCATCCACCTCGGCCTCCCAAAGTGCTGGGATTACAGGCATGAGCCACCACGCCTGGCCCAGTGTGTAGCTTTTTGTCTCTGGCATCTTTCACTTAACATGATGCTTTTGTGATTCATCTATGTTGTTGCAGTGTATCAGTATTTATCCTTCCTTTTAATGGCAGCATAATATTCCATTGCATAGAGTTACCATAATTTATTTATCCATTCACCAATAGATGAATATTTATTTTGTTCTTAGTGTTTTTCTTTTCTTTTTCTAACTTTTTTTTTTTTTTTTGGTAGAGATGAGGGTCTCAATATGTTGCCCAGGCTGGTCTTAAATTCCTGGCCTGAGCTCCTGACCCCAAGTGATCCTCCCACCTTGGTCTTCCAAAGTGCTGGGATTATAGGCATGAGCCACAGTGCTCAGCTCCAGTTTTTAGCAATTATGAATAAAGCTGTTTATCTTTGTGTGGATATATGTTTTCTTCCTTTTTTTCTTTTTTTTTCAAGATGGAGTCTCCCTCTGTCACTCAGGCTGGAGTTCTATGGCCTGATTTTGGCTCACTGCAACCTCTGCTTCCAGGGTTCAAGTGATTCTCATGCTTCAACCTCCCAAGTAGCTGGAATTGCGGGTATACGCCATCATGCCTGGCTAATTTTTGTATTTTTTAGTAGAGACGGGGTTTTGCCATGTTGGCCAGGCCGGTCTCAAACTCCTGGGCTCAAGCCATCTGCCTGCCTCAGCCTCCCAAAGTGCTGGGATTATAGGGGTGATCTCGGCTCACTGCACCCTCCACCTCCCAGGTTCAAGTGATTCTCCTGTCTCAGCCTCCCAAGTAGCTGGGACTCCAGGCATGTGCCACCACACCCGGCTAATTTTTCTATTTTTAGTAGAGACAATTTCACCGTGTTGGCCAGGCTGGTCTCAAACTCCTGACCTCAAGTGATCTGCCCGCCTCAGTCTCCCAAAGTGCTGGGAGTACAGGCGTGAACCACCATGCTTGGCCAAGTTTATTCTTCTAAGAAACTGCCAAAGTAGCTGTACCATTTTGCACCCCCTCAGTAACATGATGCTCTGTATCCTCACCAACACTCTGTATTCTCTGTCCTTTTTTTTATTTTTACTTTTTATTTTACTTTTTTTTAGATACAGGGTCTTGCTCTGTCACCCAGGTTGGAATATAGTGGTTCTGTCATAGCTTACTATAGCCTGGAACTCCTGCACCCAAGTGATACTCCTGCCTCATCCTCCTCAGGAGCTAGGACTACAGGCTCATACCACTACACCTGGCTGGTTTTAAAAATTCATTTGTAGGCCGGGCGCGGTGGCTCATGCCTGTAATCCCAGCACTTTGGGAGGTCAAGGCAGGAGGATCATGAGGTCAAGAGATCAAGACCATCCTGGTTAACATGGTGAAACCCCATCTCTACTAAAAACACAAAAAATTAACTGGGAGTGGTGGCAGGCACTTGTAGTCCCAGGTCCTCGGGAGGCTGACATAAGAGAACAGTGTGAACCTGGGAGGTGGATCTTGCAGTGAGCTGAGATCGCACCACTGCACTCCAGCCTGGGTGACAGAGCAAGACTCCATCTCAAAAAAAAAAAAAAAAAAAAAAAAAAAAATCTAGGGAGACACTGAAGCTAAAAGTGGGGAAGCATCATGATCAGAACTGCATTTTGACAAGATCATTCTAGCCAGATGTCATGGAAAGATTTGAAAAGACGAGAGTGGAGATTACTGCAATCATCTAGTTAAGTAGTAATGATGGCTCAAACTAAGAGAGAATCAGTGGAAATATACGGAAGAAAGTAGATTCAAAGGAAATTTAGGGGCTGGGTACAGAGGTTCATGCCTGTAATGCCAGCACTTTGGGAGGCCAAGGTGGGAGGATTGCTTGAGCCCAGGAGCTCAAGACCAGCCTAGCAACAGAGCAAGACCCTGTCTCTACAAAAAATAAAAATATTAGCCAGGTGTGGTTGTGCATGCCTGTAGTCTCAGCTACTCAGGAGACTGAGGAAGGAGAATCGCTTGAACCTGGGAGGCAGAGGTTGCGGTGAGCCTAGATTGTGCTATTGCACTCCAGCCTGGGCAACAAGAACGAAATTCTGTCTCAAGAAAAAAAAAAAGATGATAGAATTGGCAGGATTTGGTGTCTAATTGGATGTAAAGGGAAAGAAGCAGCAATAATAGTAACAACAATAACACTTACTGAGCATGATGTATCAGGCACCATTCTATGTGCTTTACATGTATCACATTATTTAACATAGCAATCCTGTGAGAGAGATTCTAGTGCCATCCTCAGCACTTTTGCTGACTCCAGGCTTCTTGCTTTGGAGGCAGTGATGTCCACCAGAGAGGAATTATGAGAGGAAGTGAGACCTGGAGGATGGCGTTGGATAATGACTTGAGTTTGGAAGCTGTGAGTTTGAGGCTTGGGTGGGACATCCAGGCAGCAATTAGAAACATGGGTCTGTAGGGCCGGGCGCGGTGGCTCACGCTTGTAATCCCAGCACTTTGGGAGGCCGAGGCGGGCGGATCACGAAGTCAGGAGATCGAGACCACGGTGAAACTCCGTCTCTACTAAAAATACAAAAAATTAGCCGGGCGTGGTGGTGGGCGCCTGTAGTCCCAGCTACTCGGAGAGGCTGAGGCAGGAGAATGGCGTGAACCCGGGAGGTGGAGCTTGCAGTGAGCCGAGATCGAGCCACTGCACTCCAGCCTGGGTGACAGAGCGAGACTCCGTCTCAAAAAAAAAAAAAAAAAAGAAAGAAACATGGGTCTGTAGCTCCGAGGAGAGTCTGGAGATGTTGATCTGGGAGTCATCGTCCCTGAGAGTGGATGGGAATTGGCTTGAAGAGGTGGAGGCAGGGAGGTGGGAATCCTAACACTCAAGAGCAAGGCTCTTAGTTTGGCCTCTGTGAGTGGCTTTCACAAGTGCATGCGCCCCTTCAGCTGTACGGGAGATGCTAGCAATCTGTGATCGTGCATTAGAGTCTCAAAGGGGAGCGCGACCTAACAAGAAGATTAAGGATTACAGGTGTAAGTGGTGAGTAGATAAAAAGGATTCAAGGAAGAAGACTGGAAAGGAGTGGCCAGAGAGATAGCAAGAAATGCAGAAGGCAATGTCAGGAGGCCAAAGGAATTGTCTTTTAAGAAAGGGGGTCGGACGCGGTGGCTCATGCCTATAATCCCAGAACTTTGGGAGGCTGAGGTGGGCGGATCACCTGAGGTCAGGAGTTCAAGACCAGCCTGGCCAACATGGTGAAACCCTGTCTCTACTAAAAATACAAAAAAATCAGCCGGGTGTGGTGGCAGGCACCTGTAATCCCAGCTACTCGGGAGGTTGAGGCAAGAGAATGGCTTCAGCCTGGGAGGTGGAGATTGCAGTGAGCTGAGATCGAGATTGTACCGCTGCACTCCAGCCTGGGCGAATGAGTGAGTATCAAAAAAAAAAAAAAATAAGAAAGGAAAGAGGAGTGGTCAGTGGTATCCACTATTCCAGGGAGGCAGGGAAGAAAAGATTTGAAAAGAGCCCATCAAATTTGGCTAGGAGTTGATCATTGGTTTAGCCATTTCCATGGATGTAGCCTGGCTGGGGTTGGGGATGTAGGAGGAGGTGAAAAATTGAGAACAAGTATGGTCTCCCCTGTTGGGAAGCTTGGCTGTAGAGGCAAGGAGAGAGGGCTGTAGTGGGTGTGGGACACGGGTCAAGGATGATTCCCTTTCTATTTTTGTTTTTTGAGATGGAGTTTCACTTTTGTTGCCCAGGCTGGAGTGCAATGGCATGATCTTGTCTCACTGCAACCTCCACCTCCTGGGGTCAAGCGATTCTCTCACTTCAGCCTCCCAAGTAGCTAGGATTACAGGCACCTGCCACCACGCCCAGCTAATTTTTTGTATTTTTAGTAGAGATGGGGTTTCACTATGTTAGCCAGGCTGGTCTCGAACTCCTGATGTCAGGTGATCCACACACCTCGGACTCCCAAAGTGCTGGGATTACAGGCATGAGCCACTGCGCCCAGCCCCTTTCTTTCTTTTTTTAAAGGAGGAAGTGACATGAGCATGGCTACAAGTAGAGGGGAATAAAATTCAGCCTGGGATGTGGGTGGGAGGGGTATGGCAAGGGAGAGATACTATTTGATGAGACAAGGTTCTGTGTGTGAAGGGATGGGTGTGTGAATCAGAGCACAGGTGGAGGCCTGGCCCTGGGCAGAGGAAGTGCCATCTCCACCTCCAAGGGGATGTAAGAGTGGGAATGGACATGCATAATGGTAGGGGGCATTGTTAAGGATGGTGGTGGCAGCACTGGGGGCTCCTTGGGACACCAAGGTTCTGGTGACTAGCAGAAGAGGAGCGATGGTGTCATCTGTGACTCCAGCCACATTGCTTTGGTCTCTCAGAGGAGACACTCTTCTGCTCGGAAGCCTTTGCTGTCTTTTCCTTAGCCTGAGACATCCTCCTTCAGGAAGCCTTCCCAGACTGACACCTCCAATCTACCCACTTCCCAGCAGACTCAGTTCTCTATGCCTTCTTTTCCCTAGCACAGAGGCCAAGAGCGCTCCCTGTTTTTGTTTTTGTTTTTGAGACAGAGTCTCGCTTTTGTTGCCCAGGCTGGAGTGCAATGGCACAATCTTGGCTCATTGCAACCTGCACCTCCCGCCTCTCAAGCGATTCTCCTTGATTACAGGTGCCTGCCACCAAGCCTGGCTAATTTTTGTATTTTTAGTAGAGACAGGCTTTCACCATGTTGGCCAGGCTGATTTCGAACTCCTGACCTCAGGTGATACACCCGTTTTGGCCTCTCAAAGTGCTGGGATTACGGAAGTGAGCCATCGCGCCTGGCTGAGCACTCCCTGTTCTAGAGTCTGTCTGTCTCTGGTCGCAGTTGAGAAGACACATGGAGGGACTGGGAGAGGACAAGAACATGTGTGTCTGTAAAGCGGGTGGCTTCCCCTTCAGGACTGCCCCTCCCCAGATTTCAGGCTTGGCTCTGCCCACAAGGGGGTGCTCAGTCAGAGAAGGCCTGGCTGGCATGGTGTGGACAGTGGCCCAGTTGGCAGGCAGGCAGCAGGGCCCTTGCGACTCCACCCCTGGCCAGGACCTTTGCTCCCAGCCCTGATGGCTCTGGCCTTGTTGCCATGGCCACCCCTTAGTTTGGGACAAACAGAGCTTTTCCTCCTCCTGTTCAGCCTCCTAGCACCCAAGTGTCTCCCTAGGGACAGGCAGGAATTCCAAGTGTCCAGGCTCCCCACCCTTTCCCCCAGGGAGGCCCAAGGGTGGTGAGTCACTGAATCTGGGCCCCTCTTCACCCTCTCACTGTTCTCTGGCTTGTCCTGCTGCTCCCTTGGGCCCATGTATTTCCTGCTGGAGTTGGGGAAGGGTGGAGAGAAGGACTGGAACTCTCCTGGGTCTCTCAAACTGAGTGGTGGTGAAGGTGAAGGGGTCTTCCTGTCCTGAATCTCCTCCCTGGGCTGTGTCCAGGCTGTGGACACCCTTCTGAGGCTTAGCTCCCATCTCTGGCATCCATGAAACAATCACAGCTTCTTTCCTCCCTTGGGAGGAATCCTTGGGGTCCAAGGTAAGGGACAGAAGATAGGAAAAAAGCAATGTGGGAGAGAGGAGATAGGGTCAGAGTAGAGAAGAGCACTCATGGGATAGAATTGAATCATTCATTCATTCATTCATTCGTTCAGTGAATCAAACAAGTTCCTGTGCTGGGTGTGGAGGGAAGCAGAAACCTGTATAAGACATGCCCCTACTTTTGAGGAAGATGCCTTGGTGCTGACGTGTGGGCCCTGGACTTAGGGTACAGGACTCCGGTTTGAGCTCTGATTACTACTTGCTGGGCACATTACTTCTTGGAGCCTTGGATTCCTCATCTGTAAATAAGGATAAGAAGACTGAGCTCCCAAGGTCCTTGTGAGGGTCAAATGAGACAAATATGGAAAATGCCTCATTAATAGTGGATGTTCAATGCATGCTAAATGACTGTGGATCAGGTTTACGATCAGGGAGGGGAGCTCAGACATGCCCACATTAAGTGTAACCCAGCCCAGGGGTGTAACAAAGCCCTATTCTTGGGGTCTCTATAGGAGTGGCCACTTCCGGCAGAGGTGACTGGGGCAGGCTTTGTGGGGAGGTGCCTGATGCATGATTTTCATTCAGCAAATGTTTGTGGAATGAATGGGGTGAGCTGGAGCCAGGGCCTGCAGGAAGGGTAAGGTTTCAACAGGTGCAGGTGACAAGGAGGTGCTTCAGGCGAGGAGGGCACAGTCCTGGGGGTGGGGTGGGGAGGGCAGCTAGTGCCAGGTGGAGAAGGCTAAGCCTCAGCCACCAAATGAGGAATTTGACCTTTATTCTGAAGGCAACGGGAAGCTCTGAGCTGGGGAGTGACAGGATCAAAGCAGTGTTTGTAGAAGATCAGTCTGGCTGGGCACTGGAGAGAATACCTGAGCGAGCAGGAGAGGTGGTGGGGGGCAGGGACACACTGGGCAGAGGGAGAGTGTGTACATGTCTAGGAGGCTCAGGACAGGCAATGATGTCACCCCCCTTCCACTCTGCAGAGGGGGCCTCTCGCACCAGCCTGTCTCCAGGGCAGGTCTCACCGGCCTGCTAGGAGGGAGCTTGGCAGGGAGGTGGGGAATTTCTCAGGGACACAGAGAACATGAGAACACTGCCACCTTTCTCCTCCTTCCTCCCCTGCCTGGGGCCCAGCTCAGAGTAATGGGCCCGGAGGGGGAGAGAAATGCAGCCCTGGAACTGGAACCTGGGTCCCTTTGTTGGTAGGCTCCACCTCCTGTCCTCTAAGATAGAGGGCTGGAAGAGACAAAGAAACTATTAGGCCCCATTAAGAACTGTGCATAAACCCTAGAACTCAGGAACAGAGGGTTAATTGAGGTGATAGTATTGCCCAGCCCTGGAGCCCAACTTTCCTGGAAGGGGAAATTTTTGGCCTGGGGCTGGCTGGTAGGAATCTTAGGCCTTAGCCTTTGTGGAGATGAATCATCCTAATCTATCTCTTTGACCCCACCTCCGCCAAAGAGATCCCTTTTGCTCCAATCTCATTCCTGAATGAATCACACTTCAGGTATCAATGGGGCAAGGCGAGGATGATGGAGGGGGATACCTGCAGGGGAAGAGGTGTTGAGCAGGTTGCTGAAAATGGTGACCATTTCAGACCCTAAATGGCGCCATTCATACCTAAGTGCTGAGTGGTTCCACAGTTTTAGGTATGCTTCGGGGCCCACAGTCTCTCCCAGCCTCCTGCCCTGACTCAGCCTGAGCCACTGGGAGCCAGAGATAGCTATCCCAGCTCTTCAGAGGAAGGAGATAAGGTTTATGGCTCTGGACAGGCTCACTCTGGGGAGACTGTGCATACACACCTCCTCCAGCTGCATTCCTCCCAGGCCTGACCTTGTCTTACTCAGTCTTTTCCAGGAATTATGACAGGAAATAGTGAGCTGTCTGAACGCACCATTTTCAGAAACCTGCCTAGCACCTCCTCCCCAGAAGGTATCCCCTCCATCATCCTGGCCTTGCCCCATTGAGGTCTATACAACATCTTTTTCTTGGCTTCTGGGCAGGCCTGATCCGGTCTAGGACCAGTGAGAAGGGGGCCCAGCCCTGTTCCTTTTCCATAGAAGCATCCTCCCCATTCCTGGTCACTCATTTCTGCTCCAATGACTCCTTGAATTAGTAAGTCCTTCCTTCAGTCTACCCTTTCACTCCCTTTTGGTGCTTAGTTAAGGAGAGGATGCTCCTCCGTGCGTTGGCTGTTGCCGCAGACCACAGAGTACAGCTGCAGGTCCGCTTCACTCCAGGAGCCCTTTAGCTGAAGGGAGGAAGGCAAAAGACAGAAGGAAGGGTGAATTCTTAGAGAAGAGTGCATGGTCTTTTCCCATCACAGTAGTGTCCTATACAAGCAATTATCTTTACAAATATTATCGTCGCCGGGCACGGTGGCTCACGCTTGTAATCCCAGCACTTTGGGAGGCCGAGGCGGGCGGATCACGAGGTCAGGAGATCGAGACCACGGTGAAACCCTGTCTCTACTAAAAACACAAAAAATTAGCCGGGCGTGGTGGCGGGCGCCTGTAGTCGCAGCTACTCAGAGAGGCTGAGGCAGGAGAATGGCGTGAACCCGGGAGGCGGAGCTTGCAGTGAGCCGAGATCGCGCCGCTGCACTCCAGCCTGGGCGACAGAGCGAGACTCCGTCTCAAAAAAAAAACAAAACAAAAAAAACAAATATTATCGTCATATAATTTATTTTATTTTTAAATTTTTATTTATTTTTTTGAGACAGGGTCTGGCTCTGTCGCCCAAGCTAGAATGCAGTGGCCTGTCATAGTTCACTGCAGCCTCAATCTAATTTATTTTACATATGAGAGAACAAAAGCTGAGAGCCCAAATCAAGTATGATTTTTTTTTTTTTGAGACGGAGTCTCCCTCTGTCGCCCAGGCTGGAGTGCAGTGGCGCGATCTCGGCTCACTGCAAGCTCCGCCTCCCGGGTTCATGCCATTCGCCTGCCTCAGCCTCCCTAGTAGCTGGGACTACAGGCGCCCGCCACCGCGCCCACCACCAAGCCCGGCTAATTTTTTTGTATTTTTAGTAGCGATGGGATTTCACCATGTTAGCCAGGATGGTCTGGATTTCCTGACCTTGTGATCTGTCCGCCTCGGCCTCCCAAAGTGCTAGGATTACAAGCATGAGCCACCGCGCCCGGCCTAAAGTACGATTTTAAGTGTAATGCTTTTGGCCAGGTGTGGTGGGTGGGTCACAACCCGGCTCATGCTGAGGCAGGCGGATCACCTGAGGTCAGGAGTTTGAGGCCAGCCTGGCCAACATGGTAAAACCCCGTCTCTACTGAAAAAATACAAAAATTAGCCAGGCGTGGTGGCGGGCGCCTGTAATCCCAGCTACTCGGGAGGCTGGGGCAGGAGAATCACTTGAACCCAGGAGGCGGAGGGTGCAGCGAGCAGTGATCATGCCACTGCACTCCAGCCTGGGCAAGAGCGAGGCTCTGTCTCAAAAAAAATAAAAATAAAAAAAATAAAATAATGCTTTTCTCACTACACTGCAAGCACTTTAGGCAATTCAAAGCTCTAAAATCCATATTAATTTAAATGTAATAATACAGGTAATTTTAATAATTTCAAAAATTAATAATTAATAATAAAAATAATTTAGAGTCAGGCGTGGTTGCTCACGCCTGTAATCCCAGCACTTTGGGAGGCCGAGGCAGGCAGATCACGAGGTCAGGAGATTGAGACCATCCTGGCTAACAAGGTGAAATCCTGTCTCTACTAAAAATACAAAAATTAGCCGGGCATGGTGGCAGGCGCCTGTAGTCCCAGCTACTCAGGAGGCTGAGGCACGAGAATGGCGTGAACCCAGGAGGCAGAGCTTGCAGTGAGCCGAGATTACGCCACTGCACTCCAACCTGGGCAACAGAGCGAGACTCCATCTCAAAAACAAAACAAAACAAAACAAAATAATTTAGAAATAAATGGACCTGCCGGGCGCGGTGGCTCACGCTTGTAATCCCAGCACTTTGGGAGGCCGAGGCAGGCGGATCACGAGGTCAGGAGATTGAGGCCACGGTGAAACCCTGTCTCTACTAAAAATACAAAAAAAAAAATTAGCCGGGCGTGGTGGCGGGTGCCTGTAGTCCCAGCTACTCGGAGAGGCTGAGGCAGGAGAATGGCGTGAACCCGGGAGGCGGAGCTTGCAGTGAGCCGAGATTGCGCCACTGCACTCCAGCCTGGGCGACAGAGCGAGACTCCATCTCAAAAAAAAAAAAAAAAAAAAAGAAAAGAAATAAATGGCCCTGCCTCTTCATTATATAGATGAGGCAACTGTAGCTCAGAGAGGAGCAGTAACTTGTCCAATGTCACACAGCAATTTAGAGACCGAGTTGAGACTAGAACACAGGCTATTTAATTTCCAAACTTATGTTTTCCTGCTACTGCACATTGTTCTAGGAATACTCTAAAACAACTCTCAAAACAAAAATTTAACTTAATTTCATTTAATTTTCATCATAAACCTGAGAACACTTTGATTTTAATCACACATCCTAGAGCACTTTGGAGGTAGTGGTAGGAATTTGCAGAAGTGCAGTGATGTGAGGGAGGGTCAGTTCACAGGACCAGTGGGAGGGCAGAGAGCTGGGAGCCTGGCTACTGAACCCTCACTCAGCTGTCCTGGGCTTCCTGAGCCTCCCCAGATCAGCGGGGAAGCTCCTGGAGGTCTTCTGGAAGGCACCTTCCTTTATCGGAGGTGCTGGCCAGTCATTTCAAGCTCTCATGCTGGCTGCAGAATCTGCCTTCCTGCCTCCTGCATCTCCCAGACTGTCTGCCTAGATCCAGGGGACTGGGAAACTAAATTTTGGGTTTTGGAGCCAGAAGAGCTGGGTTGAATTCTGACCCTAGCACTTAGACGCTACATGACTTAGGAAGTGGATGGAAAGTTTCTGAACTTTCATCTCCTCATCTGTAAAATGAGGCTATTTGTACTTTCCTTATAGGTTTGTTTATGTATTTATTTTGAGACAGAGTCTTGCTCTGTCGCCCAGGCTGGAGTGCAGTGACACAAATTTGGCTCACTGCAACATCTGCCTCCTGGGTTCAAGCGATTCTCCTGCCTCAGCCTCCTGAGTAGCTGGAATTACAGGCATGTGCCACCACGCCTGTCTAATTTTTGTATTTTTAGTAGAGACGGGTTTTCGCCATGTTGGCCAGGCTGGCCTTGAACTTCTGAGCTCAAGTGATCCACCCACCTCAGCCTCCTAAAGTGTTAGGATTACAGGCGTGAGCCACCGTGCCCGGCCTCCTCATAGATTTAATTGTGAGGAATAAATGCGGTTATAAAAACCTATGGTAGAGGGAGTGCCTGGCATATGGTACTGTCTTCAGGGAGAGAGGGAGGTATAAGGTGGGGAAGAGAGACATGGCTTTGGAGGCAGACAGGGTCCATTTCTGGCTCTCCCATTTGCTACATTTAAAAAAAAATTTTTTTTAGAGACAGGGTCTCTGTCACCCAGTGTCATTGTTACTCACAGGTGCAATTATGGTACACTACAGCCTCAAACTCTTAGGCTTCAGTTATCCTCCCACTTAGCCTCCCAAGTAGCTGGAAATACAGGTGTGCACCATTCTGCTGGATAATTAGAACAATTTTTTTGTGGGGGAAGGGGGGTATAGACAGGGTCTTGCTGTGTTGTCCAGGCTGGTCTTGAACTCCTAGCCTCAAGCCATCCTTCCACTTCGGCCTTCCAAAGTGCTGGGATTACAGGTGTGAGCCACTGTGCCAAGCAGCGCACATTGCTTTGAATCCCGAGGCTCAGTGTTCTCCACTCTAAAATGCAGATAATGCTTATTTTATAGTTTCTGTAAGAATTAAAAGCTTTACCACCTTAAGGAAACTCCTAGGCCATGGGGGAATAGCTGAACCCACGCCCAGCTCCGGGAGATCAGGCCAGAGCTGGGGATACACAATCAGAGGCTCCAGGCTGGAGGGAGAAGCCTGAGAGGAATAGTCTATCTGGGAGGGCTTCCTGAAGGAAGTCCTTGGGGGTAGAGCCAGGCTAGAGAGACACAAAGAGAGAGGAAGGAGGGGCCCTGGGCCTGCGCACTGCATAAGTGAAGAGGGAGTTTGTGCAGGAGCTGGTAGTCAAGTAGGATAGGGTCAGGCCATGGGGGCCTGGGGGTGGAGGGTTAGTGTGGTGACATGTGGGAGCCATCGAAGCCATAGAACTGTGGGTCCAGGAGGAGGACTAGGGAGTTTGACTTTTGCAGCTGGACAATTGTGAGCAAGAAGTACTGATCCTCTCCCTCAGAGAGGCTTTCCCTCCTCTGCCTTCCATGTTCTGGAGGCTGCTTTTGCTACTTAAGCTTCTCTTAATGTTCCCTGGATGGTTGCCCAGGAAACTTGGGGAGGCAAGGAAGGAGAGAGAAGGTAGAATGTGGCCTTGGGGAATAGATGGCCTCTGCCTGGAGTTCCGTAGGGAATGCATAAACACACAATTAGTTGTGTTGCCATGGGAGCTTGACTAACAGGTCCCTGAGGCTAAACTGGCCTGGGCTGGCCCGGGCTTAGCCCATTCCCACTATCCAGGTCAACAGATTTTCCTTAAGGCCTATGAATGGGTCATTGTATATGGGTTGGGGTTATCTTAGTCCTTAGAGACCAGGGAATGGGGTGGGGGCAGGCTGGTTATAGAGTGGTGGGTAGCAGGTCTTTCCTTTAGCTGAGCTGCGTGCTCTCTAGAGTCTCTCTGTCTCATTTTCTGTCTTACAGACATATATGCACACATGCAGGGTCTTGCTATGTCGCTGGTTGTCCAGGCTGGTCTTGAACTCCTGGCCTCAAGTGATCCTCCCTTGGCCTTCCAAAGTACTGGGATTACAGGTGTGAGCCATTGTGCCTGGCTGGGCACAGGCCGACCTGGCAGGCTGGTTCAGCCATTTGTGAATTCGTTCATCATATATTGATGGAGTGCCCATTAGGTGTCTTTCTAATGCTGTGGATGTGACGGCCGACAACATAGTCAAGGTCTCTGCCCTCACGGGGCTGTCCATTTTTAATTTTTCTTCACATGGAGTTTCGCTCTTGTTGCCCAGGCTGGAGTGCAATGGCACGATCTCAGCTCACCCCAATCTCTGCCCCCTGGGTTCAAGCGATTCGCCTGCCTCAGCCTCTTAAGTAGATGGGATTATGGGCATGCACCGCCACGCCCGGCTAATTTTGTATTTTTAGTAGAGACGGGGTTTCTCCATGTTGGTCAGGCTGGTCTCGAACTCTCGACCTCAGGTGATCTGCTCGCCTTGGCCTCCCAAAGTGCTGGGATTACAGGGGTGAGCCACCGTGCCTGGGCTGGGGCTGTCCATTTTGATGGGGAGAGGTCCCCCAAGTCTGCCAGAATCCCTACTGTAGCAGAGGTAGTACAGATGCTCAATAAATAAATGTAATATAGCTCTTTTGGATTGCTAAATAAAATAATAAACATGTTTTGAATCCTCCCTTTTGAGTTATTGACATTATTGCATCTCTTTTATTTATTTATTTTTATTTTTTTATTTTAATTTTATTATTATACTTTAGGTTTTAGGGTACATGTGCACAATGTGCAGGTTTGTTACATATGTATCCATGTGCCATGTTGGTTTGCTGCACCCATTAACTCGTCATTTAGCATTAGGTATATCTCCTAATGCTGTCCCTCCCCCCCGTTATTGCATCTCTTAATGGAGATAATTGGATCCTGACTATAACACAGCATGATTGAAAAGAGAATGTTCAAGCTCTAAAATTACTCCAGACTTGGGTTCAATTCCTGTCTCTGTCACACTAACCAAAGGACCTTGGGCTTTAGTTTCCTTGTCTGTAAAATGGGAACAATGTTACCTTCCTCATGGATTAGTTTAGGATTATAAATAATAGGTGCAGTGGCTCACGCCTGTAATCCCAGCACCTTGGGAGGCCAAGGCAGGCAGATCCCCTGAGGTCAGGAGTTCGAGACTAGCCTGGTCAACATGGTGAAACCCTGTCTCTACTAAAAATACTAAAATTAGCCGGGCGTGGTGGTGCAGGTCTGTAGTCCCAGCTACTTGGGAGGCTGAGGCAGGAGAATAGCTTGAGAACCCAGGAGGTGGAGGTTGCAGTGAGCCAAGATCGCGCCACTGCACTCCAGCCTGGGCAACAGAGCAAGACTCTGTCTCAAAATAAAATAAAATAAAATAAAGTAAAATAAAATAATATATAATATATGTAAGAGATCTGACACTTTGACACTTGGTAGGAACCCTGAAAATGAAAGCCATGGCTGGACGCGGTGGCTCACGCCTGTAATCCCAGCACTTTGGGAGGCTGAGGCAGGCAGATCACTTGAGGCCAGCAGTTTGAGACCAGCCTGGTCAACATGGTGAAACCCTGTCTGTACTAAAAATACAAAAACTTAGCAGAGAGTGGTGGTACATGCCTGTAGGCCCAGCTACTTGGGAGGCTGAGGCAGGAGAATTGCTTGAACCCGGGAGGCAAAGGTTGCAGTGGGCTGACGTAGTGCCACTACATGCACTACAGACTGGGTGACAGAGTGAGACTCTGTCTCCAAAAAAAAAACAAACCAAAAAGAAAGCCATCATGATCACCATGGTTCCCAACCCTAATCACTACCACTGCCACCATCATTGGCAGGGAAAGGAGCCCTGGGTTGAGAGTTGGGGAAAGCAAGTGGGCATCAGTAGGCAGGGCTCTGTTTGCATGGCTAGCTCCCTAGGAATTGAATTTGCAAGCTTCTGTTTTGCATAATGGCGGATTTTTACATGCCATTTCTTTATTACTATCCTATAAGCTCCTCTTTATAGACCTAATTGCCACCTCCTAGTTACCCCCCACCCTGCTGAGCTAGCACTTTCTCCCACTTGACCACCTACCCTGGGAAGAAGCATCAGACACTGTTCTGTTCTGCAAGGAGGTTATTTCATGCAGGGAAACACAAGGCTTAAACTCTCACAAGGCAAATGCATCAAAGTGATGTGAACAAAAGTTCCATGGGGGAGGGTGGTCTGAAGGGAATGGGGGAAATTGTGTGGAGAAAGGCTTTGGGGAAGGCTGGGGGACAAGCAGGGAGGGTTGGTGAGAGTCAAACTAACATGTCTTGAAAACCTGCTATTTTAGGCACTGTTCCTTACCTGATGATCACATCAGTCTTCTGAGATAGTTGTTACTGTCTGCATTTTCAGCTGGTGAAGTAACTCTTTACACCATTAGGAAGTGGCTGTGAAATTCTTTTGGTTGCACCCTCTGTCCTTTGGGTTTTGGTCACACATGGCTGTGGGGCAGCAGAACGTGCATGGACAGGCTCGGGGCAGCTCCACCTGCACGGCGTCTGGCGGGGCTCAGATGCCAGTTCTTCCCTTCACAGCTGTGTGAATGTAGGCACTTTTCCATCTCGGCCTGGCGGGGTCTTTATGAATTTAAATGAGGCAATGCATGCAGCGCATACAGTAGGCCCGCATGTTTCTGAGGCTCCACCAACCCAGCTGATACAGTAGAGGCCCCCTGACCTTCTGCCTGAACCCTCCTCATGAACTTCCCAGTTGACGCAGACTCTATTTTCTTCTTCTTCTTCTCCTTCTCCTTCTCCTCCTCCTCCTCTTCCTCCTCCTCCCCCTCCCCTCCTCCTCCCCTTCCCCCTCCCCTTCCCCTTCCCCTTCCCCTTCCTCCTCCTCCTCCTCTCCTTCTCCTTCTCCTCCTTCTCCTTCTCCTCCTTCTCCTTCTCCTTCTTCTCCTTCTCCTCCTTCTCCTCCTTCTCCTTCTTCTTCTTTTGAGATGAAGTCTTGCTTTGTCATCCAGGCTGAGTACAGTGGCGCGATCTCAGCTCACTGCAATCTATGCCTCCCAGGTTCAAGCAATTCTCCCTGCCTCAGCCTCCTGAGTAGCTGGGACTACAGGTGCCTGCCACAACGCCCAGCTATTTTTTTATATTTTTAGTAGAGACAGGGTTTCGCCATATTGGCTAGGCTGGTCTTGAACTCCTGACCTCAGGTGATCCGCCCCGCCTCGGCCTCCCAGAGTGCTAGGATTACAGGTGTGAGCCACCACACTAGGTCTTTTCTTTTCTTTCTTTCTTTCTTTTTTTTTTTTTTTTTGAGATGGAGTTTCACTCTTGTTGCCCAGGTTGGAGTGCAATGGTGTGATCTCGGCTCACTGCAACCTCCACCTCCTGGGTTCAAGCAATTCTCCTACCACAGCCTCCCAAGTAGCTGGGATTACAGGTGTGTACCACCACCACACCCAGCTAATTTTGTATTTTTTTTTTTTAACTAGACACTGGGTTTCACCATGTTGGTCAGGCTGTTCCTGAAAGCCTGACCTAAAGTGATCCACCCACCTCAGACTCCCAAAGTGCTGGGATTACAGGCATGAGCCACTGTGCCTGTCCGCAGACTCCCTTTTCACAAAGCTCCAACTTTGGGAAGTCCTTGATTACAGGGAGCAGAAGTCTCTCTCTGGGAGAATGCTTCCTATTGGTGCTGGTTATATGCCTTGGGCCACACCGATGAATGTCCCCTCTTCCTCCAGGCAGTCCTGAGGTTCTATACACATTGGGAACCTCTTCTCCAGGGCTGGCACTGCCAGCTCCTGCGCTATGTCTCACTGGAATATGGTGCCCATTCTCCTCTCTATCCCAGGCACCTCCTTGCATCGGTCAGCCCTAAGAGTCAGACAAGAGCCAAACCCTGCTCCAGCATGGTCAGCATGCGAGAAGGTGGGCTTGTCCATACTTGTTTCTGCTGCTGAGGACTGTGGTGGGTTTTGAGACAGTCTCATCGTGCTGTTACCAGAGTGAAGGGGTGTGTGTGGGATGAACCAAGCTAAGGAGGCAAGTATAAACTGCATGTTCAGGGGAGGGTCTACACATTTACTCTGAAGCATCTACTCTGGGCCAGTGCCCTGCCGGGCAGATGCTGGCACTGAGACAGGAACCAGACACAGATGCTGGAGGAACCTGCTCTGTCTCCAAGGAGCTGTGTCTCAAACTGATTGGGTGACACGATGGTAAGCCCAGTGGCTCATAGCAAGTGCATGGAACAGTCTAGCTGGAACAGAAGCTGCTAGGGTTCAGCAGGGAGCTGCTGGAAGTGCAGCTGAGTGACCTTGGACTCATGCCCATGCAGTCAACTGCCACATCCTGTTGGTTCTAGCTTGAGTCCATCCCTATCTTCCTGCCCCTACCACACTGCAGGCCTCCAGAACTGCTTTCTGCAGTAGCCCACTTTCTAGTCTCCTGCCCCTAGTTTTTGCCCCTTCCGTCTACCCTGAACACCCCAGCCAGCTTAATTTTCCTAAAGCACTGCTTTAAGCTCATCATCCTGCTCTTCCCTTCCTGCAGCCTGCAGAAAAAGCTCTGTCTGGCCTCTGAAACCCCTAGTCCCACCCTCCTCCCCAATACCTAGCCTTTCTACTCTTCCATAGGAATCCTGTTCCTGTCCAATGGCTTATCACATTTCCAGATCTTTCCATCCATATCTTACTTTTCTAAGGGCCATCTCCTTCCCCTGAAGTCCTATAGCATATATCTGAATCATTTATTTATCTGAAATCAATATTCCGTTGATAAGGTACAGAAGGTAGACTTTGGCCAGGTAGTATTTGTATTTATACAAGGGCTCGGTGTGTACATGGATATCTTTATACCTGGCTTCTCTGGTTCCACGTCTTTATTGGTGTACATTTTGGTTAGCGTATGTAGTGAACATCTGTTGTTTCTGCCTGTCCAGCATTTGTTTTTCTTTTCCTTTTCTTTTTTTTTTTGAGATGGAGTCTTGCTCTATTAACCAGGCTGGGCTGGAGTTCAGTGGTGGGATCTTGGCTCACTGCAGCCTCCGTCTCCTGGGTTCAAGCGATTCTCCTGTCTCAGCCTCCCGAGTAGCTGGGACTACAGGCGTGCACCACCATGCCTGGCTGATTTTTTTGTATTTTTAGTAAAGACGGGGTTTCACCATGTTGACTGGGCTGGTCTCGACCTCCTGACCTCAGGTGATCCACCCGCCTCAGCCTCCTGAAGTGCTAGGATTACAGGCGTGAGGCATGGTGCCCGGCCCTGTCCAGCATTTCTTCCTGGTCTTTTGGCGAATCATATTTTTTTGCCCCCTTTCTCTATAGGTTGGATGGGGCTGATCACCTCTCCGCAGGGACTTGTTATGTGATCTAGTCTAGTCAACATGATAGTATTCTATTCCCCTGGCCACAGGGATTGGTTCAGAGATGAGCATGTGACCTACATTAGCCTAGGAGAGTCAGCCCTGGAACTTCAGCAGGAAGCATCGGGAAAGAGGTGCTCCCTTAGTGGTCGCCCTTCCTGCAGCAGGGAGATGGCCTATCCGAGGACGAAGCTAACATGGAGGAAAATAGCCAAGAGATGGGGAGAGAGTCTTGGTCCTGATGATATCACTGAGCCCCTTATCTGGCTAGGCTGAAAGCCAAATGTACCCTTGAACTTCTCAATTATAAGAGGAAATAAATGATCTTTTTATGCTTAAGTCTGTTTGAGTTGGGTTTCAGTCACTTGCAATCAAGAATGTGTATCCTTCGGCTGGGAGCTGGGGCTCACACCTGTAACTCTGGGAGTTACAGCACTTTGGGAGGCCAAGGTGGGAGGATCGCTTGAGGCAAGGATTTTTTGTTTGTTTTTGAGACGGAGTTTCACTCTTGTTGCCCAGGCTGGAGTGCAATGGTATGATCGCAGCTCACTGCAACCTCCACCTCCCGGCTTCAAGCAATTCTCCTGCCTCAGCCTCCTGAGTAGCTGGGGTTACAGGCATGCGCCACCATACTCGGCTAATTTTTTGGTATTTTAGTAAAGACAGTTTCTCCATGTTGGTCAGGCTGGTCTCAAACTCCCGACCTCAGGTGATCCACCTGCCTCGGCCTCCCAAAGTGCTGGGATTACAGGCGTGAGCCACTGCGCCTGGTGGATTTTCTTTTGTTTTGTTTGTTTTATTTTTGAGACAGAGTCTTGCTCTGTTGCCCAGGCTGGAGTGCAAGGGGGCAATCTTGGCTCACTGCAATCTTTGCCTCCCGGGTTCAAGCGATTCTCCTGCCTCAGCCTCCCGAGTAGCTGGGATTACAGGTGCCCGCCACCATGCGCAGCTAATTTTTATATTATTAGTAGAGACGGGGTTTCACCATGTTGGTTAGGCTGGTCTTGAACTCCTGACTTCAGGTAGTCAGCTGGCCTTGGCCTCCTAAAGTGCTAGTATTACAGGCGTGAGCCACCTCTCTCAGCCTGAGGCCAGGATTTTGAGACCAGCCTGGGCAATATACTGAAACCTCTGTCTGTATAAAAGAAAAAACAAACAAATGTCTAACCGTGTGTTTGGGTTTGGATGCGTGTTATATACGGCTGTGTGTGCACAGGTATGTGTGTGACATTCGTAGGAAGGTGGTGTGCGCGGGACTCTGACGGGTGGTACACACACATGCTTGTGCCTGAGATGAGGATGTGAGGTGGTACTGCACCTTGGCGTGTGTGTCAGGCCATGCAAGTGAGAGGGCAGGTGGGGTGTGTGTGAACCTGAGAGAGTGTGTGAGGGACAAGAGGGCGTGTGTGCTATAGGCTGAGGTTGTGTGCCCACAGGGTGGGGGGTGGGCCTGTGAGGCTGTTTGTTCTGGGAGATAACCCATCCAACATGTGTGCTTTGTATTTATATGGATATGTGCATATAAAGACATGTGCTCAAAAACACCTGCTTATCATCATGCACCTCTGCCCTCCTGAAAATTCTCATTGTTTTCAGACTGAAGCCAAATTCTTTAGAGTCCTTGAAAGGTACATAGAATCATAAAACTTTTGTTGATGGTGGTGGTGAAGCGGGGAATACCAGAATCGGGTTAGGGCCACCCTGCAATATCAGAGGAGGAAACTGACAGGTGTGTTGGGGCATGGCCAGATTTCACCAAGGTTGGAGTCATTGCTTCCTTCCACTCCAGCAGGTGGGGATGGGGTGGGCAGGGCTGGCCTTGGGGCGGCTCACTTTTGAGGAGCCCTGCCACCTGACTCTGCTCTCCGTGGGCTGTGGTTGCTTTTATGGTGGGTGATTAACCTCAGCTGAGCCTCCTCTGATACCTGGGTATTTATGGCTTCCAGCTCTGATGACTGCCCTTGATCCCAAGCCTCAATCCAAGGCAGGCAGGTCTTTAGCTATCTTTTGGCTCCCCATTCCTTCCTGCTCCTCCCTTAGCTCCTCATTTCACAAAACCAGGTTGCTTTCTGCAAGCAAGCGCTTCCCAGCCAGGGTGCCTGGTCACGCTGCCTGTGCTAAGTGGCTGTGACTGTGAGATATATTAGGCCATCAGCTCTCTGAGTGTCCACAGCCCCTGGCCTGACCACATCTGGTCTTCAGCAGACCCTTTCATTTACCCCAGCCTGCCACACACAAATTATCATTTCATGGAGGCCATGACCATGGAAAAGGCTGGGAATAGCCTAAACTGTGGCTGCCTCTCCGTGTCAGGTGGGATGAGACGTGGAAGCCAGGGGACCGCAGAGGACCATACGCTGCCCACATCTTTTCACCAGTGCTATGCAACTTTCTCTTCTGTATCAGGCATGGAAGTGTCACTGGTCCCGTGGATTGGGAAAGCAAGAAAGGGGCCAGGCCTGGGGTGCGCATCTGTGCTAGGGCACGCCATTGTGGCTTCTACCTGGGACGCTTTGTCAAGTTCCAGGGTGTCAGGACATTCAACAGTTCTGTCTAACCCCAAGAGTTGTGGGTTTTTAAAGGGATGACTGAGGGCTGGGGCTGGGAGGAGTGGGTTGCAAAACGGAGACTCAGAAATTTTCATCAGAGATAAGACTGATTTCAAGCAACACTACAGTAAGGAATCTCCCTTCTGCTGCCTTCCCCACTGCAGGAGTCCTCCTGTCTTCTTGGGGGACCTTTGGGCCCAATGCTGTGACTCTGCTCCTCTTTCCATCAAAATGTGCCAGCCCTCAGTCCCTTTCCCTCAGACGCTGCCCTGTGCTAGGTGCCTGGTTGCTGCTCTGAGGACAGTCTCTTGGTTATTAAACTGCCAGACCACTTTTTAAAACACAAATACTTTTCTTTTCTTTCCTTTTTTTTTTTTTTTTTTTGAGACAGTGTCTCACTCTGTCACCCAGACTGGAGTGCAGTGGCACGATCTCAGCTCACTGCAACCTCCACCTCCCAGATTCAAGCAATTCTCCTACCTCAGCCTCCCGAGTACCTGGGACTACAGGCATGTGCCACCATACTTGGCTAATTTTTTTGTTTGTTTTTTGGTAGAGATGGGGTTTCACCATGTTGGCCAGGCTGGCCTCGAACTCCTGACCTCAAGTGATCCACCCACCCAAAGTGCTGGGATTACAGGCATGAGCCACCACACCCGGCCCATACCACTTTTCTTGTTCTCCATTGTTATACTGGAAGTGTGGTATAGTGGTTAGGAGCATGGAAAAAGAGCCACGCTGCTGCGTGAACTTGGGTACGTTTCTTAACATCTCTGTGCCTCATCTGGCAAAAATAGAGATTATGGCACCTACTTTATAGTGTTCTTACGAAGATTAAATGAATTAATATTTGTAAGGCATTTTTTTTGCACTATATGTGTTATTGTTATAGTATTGGAATAAGTGACTATATGTCTGCCTGTCTCCCCCTGATGTACAGTAAAGGCCATTAGGGACTTGATTCCCTCAGTGTCTTCCCAGCATGTGCCCAGTATATAGTCAGCCATCAATATGCTCATTTAATGATGAAGGATTACTGATGGCCACTTTTTTTTTTTTTGAGACAGAGTCTCACTCCGTCACCCAGGCTGGAGTGCAATGGCACAATCTCAGCTCACTGCAACCTCCGCCTCCTGGGTTCAAGCAATTCTTCTGCCTCAGTCTCTCAAGTAGCTGGGATTACAGGTGCCCACCACCACACCTGGCTAATTTCTGTATTTTTAGTAGAAATGGGGTTTCACCATGTTGGCCAGGCTGGTCTTGAACTGCTGACCTCAGGTGATCAGCCCGCCTCGGCCTCCCAAAGTGCTGGGATTACAGGTGTGAGCCACCACGTCCGGCCTGATGGTCACTTCTCAAGAGGGACATTCAGGAAATACCTTGCCGTGGCCAAAGGAGGCTCCTACCTCCTTTGGTTTGAGAGGACCCAAATAGCTCATCTCCCGAAATGTTTTAGACTAGTGCCTGATAAGCAAATATGTGGATAAATGAATGGGTGAATACAGGAAGGAATAAAGGTCTCTAGTCCCTGTCCCCAACTCCCACCTTTGTCCTCAGGTTGCCCAGCAGGAAAATCAGAACAGTGGGCCTCTGGATATCAGCTCCAGTGCTAAACAGCTCAGGCCAGGGGAATCCTCAGGGCTGGGGTGGGGGTGGGCAGGATGCCCATAGCGGAGCCCCAGGTCCTTCCTGTTTGTTCCTCTCCTGCACTCCTGTCCGGTTGCCTGAACACCATGAGGGCTTCCCCTATCTCAATGTCAGCTTCTGAAGTTTCCTTGAAATCCCTGAAATCCTCTCAATAACTTCCACTTCCCGTCACTCAAGTCCCCGGCACCGCTGTCTTCACTGTCAGGAGTGGGACCCATTTGTGTCTGTCTCTGTCTCTGTGGCCCTGGCCAACGGTGGTGGAGTGTCAGGTTCTGGGGACTGAACCACTCTGTTTTCCTTCCTGAGGGACAGAGTATATCACCTTTTCTAAGCAGGAACCCTGCAGTGCTCTGGATTTGAGCTCCGGCCTATTTCCTGTGGGAAGAGGAAGAAGGTGTGTTCCTAAGGGTCTTGGTGTTGGGACCAGAGCTAAAGCATGGTGCCTGACTCTGGCTGCACCGAGGAAGCTTTGAAAATGCAGACGGGGTGCGACCTGAGCATGTATACTTTTATAATCTCCCACAGGCGATCTTGATGTGATGGAGAACCGGAGTTAAGGGGAAGGACTCTGTGGACTGAGCCATGGCTGGGACCTTCTGCCTAGGCTTCATGCTCACCAGTGGGATGACCTTCTTGGTTTGGCGTCAGTGGAGAGGAGGGTGAGAGAATGAAGAAAATGTGAGACAGGTTGTGTGCAGTGGCTCATGCTGTAACCCCAGCACTTTGGGAGGCTGAGGCAGAAGGACTGCTTGCATCCAGGAGTTCGAGTCAGGCTGGGCAACAGAGCGAGATCCTGTCTCTAAAAAAAAGACAAAAAGTGTGGGAGACCTCATCATCTCCAGGCTGCTGGGCTTGTGTCTCCTTCCTCCACAACAAGGCTGTGCTGTCCTCCCTCACTCTTGTTCTAATAATTTCTAATCATATCTCTTATCACAACCAAAATTTCAAAGCAGAGAACATTCACAGATTTTCATCTTCAGTGTGTAAAGCTCTGTGGTGGTGGATGTGGATCAAAGGCTTTCAGAGTTGGCAGGACTTGGACATTCTAATTCAAACCGTAGCAGATGTGAGAAGCCCCTCCCACCGAGCCAGTGGACAGCTGGTGAGCAAGGTTCCCCTCCATGTCTCCAGGGACAGGAGCTTGCTCCCTCTCTAGGCAGTCCATTTCCATCCTGGCTGGCTTTAATCATCAGATCCACCCCTGATCAAGAGCAAAAAAGTCAGCATTTGCTAAGCTTTGACAATGAAAAATTTTAGCCTTGAGGCACATAACACAAAATTAGCAATAGAATTGACTCTATTATTCATGATGCTGCTTCCTGAGGGGTGTGCCCACCACCTGTGGCTTCATATTTAAACAAATTGTTCTGCTGTCTCTATGCTAAATGCAGCTATTTCTATACCAATAATAACATTTTAAAATGCTCCAACATTTGAAGGGATTTCGGGTACTTTTCGGGCATTGCCTTAACCCAGAGGCAAGAAGCCTCTTTACCTGGGGGATCTAAACAAACTCTTTCCTTCTTTCCCCTGATCCCTTATGCTGGGCACAAAGCCCCTGCTTTTTTTTTTTTTTTTTTTTTTTGAGATGGAGTCTCGCAGTCGCCCAGGTTGGAGTGCAGTGGCGCGATCTCAGCTCACTGCAGGCTCCGTCCCCCAGGGTTCACGCCATTCTCCTGCCTCAGCCTCCCGAGTAGCTGGGACTACAGACGCCCGCCACCTCACCCGGCTAATTTTTTTGTATTTTTAGTAGAGATGGGGTTTCACCGTGTTAGCCAGGATGGTCTCTATCTCCTGACCTCGTGATCCGCCTGCCTCGGCCTCCCAAAGTGCTGGGATTACAGGCGTGAGCCACCACGCCCGGCCAGCCCCTGCTTTTTATATGTAGCTCATTTATGCTTTTGTGGTTATCTTTTTGTTACAACTTTGTTGAGCTATAATTCACATACAATATAATTCAACAATCTGAAGCTTGCAGTTCACTGGTTTTTAGTATGTTCACAGACTTGTGCAGCTTCACTATCATCAAATTTGTTTGTTTGTTTGTTTGTTTGTTTATTTATTTATTTATTTATTTATTTTTGAGACAGAGTTTCACTCTGTCTCCCAGGCAGGCTAGAGTGCAGTGGTGCAATCTTGGCTCAATGTATGTGGCCTCAACTTTCGGGGCTCAGGTTATCCTCACAACTCAGCCTCCAGAGCAGCTGGGACTACAGGCATGTGCTGCCATACCTGGCTAATTTTTGTATTTTTTGTAGAGACGGGGGCCTCATTATGTTGCTCAGCTGGTCTCAAACTCCTGGGCTAAAGTAATCCTCCTGCCTCGGCCTCCCAAAGTGCTGAGATTATAGGTAGAGCCATTGTGCCTGCCCACCACTATCAAATTTAGAACATTCTCATCACCCCAGCAAGAAACCCTGTGCTCTTTAGCATTCACCTCCATTCCTCCCCACCCTAGGCAACCACTAATCTACTTCCTGTCTCTATGCTTTGGCTATTGTGCACATGTCATATAAATGGAATCATAGGGTACCTGATCTTCTATGACTGTCTCACTGAGCATACGGGTCTCAAGGCTCATCTGCATCCAACATGCATCGGTAGTTCATTCCTTTTAATTGTAACATTAGATTGTATGGATATGCCACATTAAAAAAATCCATTCATCATTTGGTGGACATTTGTTTTGTTCCCACTCTTTGGCTATTATGAACAAGGTTGCAGCGAATGAGATCATCGGTCCTGATCACTAAGCAAAACTTGTTCAGATCCCGGGAGGCAGAGCTTGCAGTGAGCCGAGATGGCGCCACTGCACTCCAGTCTGGGCGACAGAGCGAGACTCCGTCTCAAAAAAGAAAAAAAAAAAACTTGTTCAGACCATCTCTTCCCATGATCATGAGTGATGATAACAGTTATCTCCCCACCCCACTGGCCCCAAGACTTAATGCCACTGCTCAGGGTCTCAGGGCCTTCTCTGAATTATCCTGCACCATCAGAAGTAGGGGGCCTGGCCCTCACTCCTGGCCCACAGGGAGTGATGTCTCCTCCTTCCCTGGTTCACTCTCCAGGAAAGGCGGTTTGAGGCAGAGTTGTCTGGGTAGGGCAGGCACCGCAAACACGTTGTTCCCTTTTGTCCGGCAGGCAGCTGTGTGTAGACCACAATGCCTTACAAGGAGTTGTACCTGTGGGCCTGCCCCAGTCTGGTTCTCTCTTCCCTCACCACTTGGCCCTAGTCCCAGGGGCCTTCCCCTTCTGCCTTTAACTCTGAAGTCTCAGGCAGGGTCCGTTAGAGAGGCCAACTCTGGCCTCTTCTCCTGCATTGAGGCTGGGCTTGGGGCATCTCGGGGAGGGTTTGGCTGGGGTCTCTGGGCAATAGAGAGCTGACAAATGGGACACAAACACTTCTGGCCCTGGATGGTTCTGGGCTGCCCCAGAAAAAAAGGGCTTCCCCTGGCTGGGTAAGGTCTGGGTCAGCCCTCTAGCCTGCATACTGCAGGGTCCCTGGCAACCCCCTTTGTCCTCACCTTAAACAAGGGACACTCCTAGAACCAGGGAACCAGAAAGGTGGGGTGGAGGGGACTGAAATTTCAGGAAGGGCTTTGGGGTGCTGTTTTTTTGCTCCTTGTGCTGCCTAGATCAGGACCTGAGTGCCCCCTGCTCCCTCTAGCAGCAGTGTGGGGGAGGGAAGATAGGGAGAGCACCTGTCCTCCCTTTCCAGGGCTGCCATACCCGTCTGACCAGCCCCTCCCTCCCTCCTTCCGCCTTCCCTGTCCCAGGTTTGGCACTGGGCCCAGCCCTTCTCCCTTTGGTCTTCTGGAAAAAGCTTCTCAGCCCTGGTGGGTGCGGGTGTTTGTTGGGGAGGGGGTAGCATGCATTCCAATCACTCTTGGGAAAATTAGGCATTGTTTAAAGGAGCTGGGAGAAGGCCTGATGTAAACAGGTGCTAACTGAATTTCCCTTGCTCCATTCAGCATAGCAGGAGGCAGGGCCTGGGGAGGGGAGGGGAGGGGAGGAGAAGGAGCCACTCACGGTGCCCGCTCTGGGGATCTGTGCATTTTTCTGGAAGGGACTTCAATGTGTGGTGTGTGTGTGTGTGTGTGTGTGTGTGTGTGTGTGTGTGTGTATGCACGCGTGCATTGTGAAGAGAGCTTGTCTGTGTGTCTGTCTTTTTAGGTTTATGTCTGTCCTCCAAGGAGGGGGCTTCTGGGTCTCTCTGTCCTTCTGGGTAGGGGTCCTATGTGCCTGTCTTTCTGTGAGCCTGGGTGTCTCTCCTAGAGAAGGATGGGGAAGAAACTGTATGTACATCTGTCCTCCCAGCAGGTGGTCACCCCCTTCCCTGGGTCAGGGCTGGGTCACCTGTCCCTCTCCTCAAGGGGATCTGGCTGATATCTGTTGGTCCTCCCAGTTCAGTTTCATCCAGTCCCCACATCACACCCTGCAGTATCTTCCAGAGAACCCAGCCCCAGCCATCGGGTAATTGCAGGTGGAATCTCTGCCTTGGGGACCTAAACCTCCTGCCTTCCACCCACAGCATGCCCCGCCTGGCCCCACCCAGGCCTGGGGTGCCCTGCTCAGCTCCCCAATCTCCAACCTCCCACAGGTGCATGCTACGTCCCAACCTGCCCTCCTGACTCACTTTGATAATTGGAGACAGGTGCAGGGACTCTTCCTCTATTTCCTCTGGCCCGTTGGGAGCCTGGGAAAAGCAGGAGGGTCCAGGTAGCACCACCAGTGCCATGCCACTCTACTGTACCCCCTGCTGTCCTGTCTCACTTCCCATGATTCACTCACTGGGAGCAATGGGAGTGACTCCTGCAAAGAGCAAGAACTATGAAGTCCCTGACATAGCTCCCACCTCCTCTCGCACCCCCACCCCTGCGTTCTCTGCCTTCTAGCCCTGTTCGTCATTCTCTAGGCCCTTCAGTGAGGCCTACAGTGTTCACCTGGCCCAGGGGATCCTAGGATCTTGGAAGGAGAGGAAGCCCCTGAGTTATGTTCAGGAAAAGTGCTGTGTTGGAGCTCTCTCTTTTTTTCTTTGAGATGGAATCTCGCTGTGTCGCCCAGGCTGGAGTGCAGTGGCACGATCTCAGCTCACTGCAACCTCTGCCTCCCGGGTTCAAGTGATTCTCCTGCCTCAGCCTCCTGAGTAGCTGGGATTACACCATGCTCAGCTAATTTTTGTATTTTTAGTAGAGATGGGGTTTCACCATGTTGGTCAGGCTTGTCTTGAACTCCTGACCTCCTGATCCCCCCACCTCAGCCTCCCAAAGTGCTGGGATTACGGGCATGAGCCACCGTGCCTGGCCTTGGATCTCTTTTTATCTTGCACCTTCAGACGTAGAGGGACGACAGCCACTCTGTTTGTGTGTGTGTGTGTGTGTGTGATGTTCATTCATTCATTCATTCATTCATTCCACAAATATCTACCCAGACCCTCTTGGCACTGCACCAGGTGCTAGGGGTGGAACAATAACCTGGAGAGATGAGGCAAATGGTTGATTTCAGATTCAAGGCTTTGGACTCCAGCTGTTCTGTCATCCAGCCCAGGCAGGCCCTCATAATCGCTTCAATCAGGGAGAACACAGGAGAGTTTCTTTGGGGTGTCAGCAGCTCAGAGGAGACCCAAATGCTAGGAGACCCCTTTTTCCCATGCTTCCCAGTCCTCCAGTTTATTTCCCCCAGGAGGGAGGGAGACAAGACCCGGGAGTCAGGGTTGTAGTGGCTGGGCAGCCCAGGCAAGTCTGCTTGTTACAGGCGCTTGTGCCAAGACAGGATTTCTTCCAGTTTCATATTCACTGAATTGCCTTTTCCTGGGTTTCTGGGGGTGGTGCTGGAGTGGGCTCCAGGGTTGGAACGGGCCCTTGGGTGGCGGCAGCTCTCTGCTGCCCCCACCTGAGTCCTGCCCGGAGGTGGCAGGTGACGGGTTAGGCCCAGCCCCCTCTGGGCCTAGCCACTCAGGTATGAGGCCTTTCCCCCCCATCCCCCGGGGCTGGGCTCTCTTTTATAAAAGGCCATTCCTGAGAGCTCTCCTCACCAAGAAGCAGCTTCTCCGCTCCTTCTAGGATCTCCGCCTGGTTTGGCCCGCCTGCCTCCACTCCTGCCTCCACCATGTCCATCAGGGTGACCCAGAAGTCCTACAAGGTGTCCACCTCTGGCCCCCGGGCCTTCAGCAGCCGCTCCTACACGAGTGGGCCCGGTGCCCGCATCAGCTCCTCGAGCTTCTCCCGAGTGGGCAGCAGCAGCTTTCGGGGTGGCCTGGGCGGCGGCTATGGTGGGGCCAGCGGCATGGGAGGCATCACCGCAGTCACGGTCAACCAGAGCCTGCTGAGCCCCCTTGTCCTGGAGGTGGACCCCAACATCCAGGCCGTGCGCACCCAGGAGAAGGAGCAGATCAAGACCCTCAACAACAAGTTTGCCTCCTTCATAGACAAGGTGAGGGTCCCCCCTGCGTGGCTGACTGTGCCCGCAGCCCCTTTCTCCTGGTAGTCCCGGTCCCTATGCACATCTCCAGCCCCCACCTGGCGTCCTGCTGGGCCTCACCCGCCCTGGCGACACTCTCCCTTCCAACCTCCGACTCACCCCTCCCGTGCACCTTGGTTTGGGCTGGGTGAGGGTGGGGAGAGGGTCTGGACGGCCGGGATGAATCCTGGGGCTTCCTCCTTCCCTTTTAAACTGGAGGGGCTTGGAAGAGAGAGACAACTTAAGGGTACAGCCTAGTTCCCACCACCCCGCTCTACAAATCCCGTTCTTCCCCAGGTCATTCTGTCCCCAAATTATAAAAAATAATAGCGGTTATTGTTCTCACCGCAGCCCGAGTTCTGACCGTCTTTTAAGCTATCACCCTGCGGCAGTCCCAGCTGTTCGGGGACTACCCTCCTCCAGGTTCGCCTCTTTCCCGGCACTACCCCAAGGGCTCCCCAGTGGTGCCTTGTGATTTTTTTTTTCTTTTCTTTTTTTTACATAGGGGTTTGGTGTGATTCTAGCATTCTAGGAGAAGGAAGTGGGTGTCTCGGTTCAAACGGGCAAATATTGATTGAGGCCCTTGGCGCCCGGAGGCCCGAGTGCGGGGGGTCACAGAATGAGTCATACCCCGGCCCCTGCGCCGGCAGCGTGGGCGGGGCCGAGGGCGGGGTGAGGGGCTGCGGGCAGCCGTCTCGGGACGCGCTCCTCCACCTGGCGGAGCTCGGCGTCGGGGGTGGGGTGGGGTGGGGTGGGGTGGAGGAGGCGCCAGGGCCTGGCCTCGGAAAGCCCATCCAGGATTCAAAGTCTGTGGGCGTGGGACGCCCCGCCCGGGGTTTACGTCCTGTTAAGTTTATGGCTTCAGATAACGCGGTCGCCCACCAACGCCCCTCGCCCATTCAGCCCGTGTCCCTTTCTCACGTCCTGTCCCTGCTCCGCCCCAGCGGCCTGGCTCCACGTTCACACAGCAGGAGCCAGGCCGGGTTTTGCAACCCTGGGACTCCGCTGCCTGAGGGGCCCCGGGCCCCTGGCGGCCCCAAGGATTGGGCCCTTCACGCTGACTGGCTCCTGGGAGGCATTGTGGGAACGGGAGGAGGGAAATCCTGGGGCAGAATGAGCCGGGAGGAACCGGAGCCCCAGGAACCCTATGGTCGGGGGCCCTTGGCGCTCCAAGCGCCTGGACTTGACTTGTTGACTGCGTTTTGCTAGCCCTAGGGTCCTTATAGAGAGCAGCTAAGCAAAGGCTTTGGAATCTGAATTCTTGGTTGGCACTGCTCAGCCGGTTCCTGGTTATGGACTCCCTTGCCAAGTCTTATTTCCTCATCTATAAAGTGAATATGAGAGCCCCTAAATCCAAGAGTTTTTGCCTATTCAAACTTACATATGTAAAGAGTTCAGCAGTGCTTGGCCCACATTCCGTTAGGATAAGATGTTATAATCACTTTTTTTTTTTTTTTTTTTTTAAATAATTTTGAGACAGAATGACCTGGGGAAGAAAGCGATTTGCAGAGAGTGGTGGAGGGAACTAGCCTGTACCCTTAAAAGATTTCTGTCTTCCAAGAAGACCCTCCAGTTTAGAAGGAGTTACAGGTTTTTTTGTTTGTTTAAGACAGAGTCTCACTGTCGCCCAGGCTGGAGTGCAGTGGCGTGATCTCAGCTCACTGCAACCTCCGCTTCCTGGGTTCAGGCGATTCTCCTGCCTCAGCCTCTGGAGTAGCTGGGACTACAGGTGCATGCCACCACGCCCGGTTAATTTTTGTATTATTAGTAGGGACAGGGTTTCAATATGTTGGCCGGGCTGGTCTCGAACTCTTAACTTCAAGAAATCCGCCTGCCTTGGCCACCCAAAGTGCTGGGATTACAAGCGTGAGCCTCCATGTCCGGCCTCTTTTTCAATCTTAACATCTTTAGAAAAGTTGGCTATTTTTGGCGGGCGCGGTGGCTTACGCCTATAATCCCAGCACTTTGGGAGGCCAAGGCGGGCCAATCACAAGGTCAAGAGTTCAAGACCATCCTGCCTAAGACAGTGAAACCCTGTCTCTACTAAAAATACAAAAAATTCAGTCGGGTGTGGTGGCAGGTGCCTGTAGCCCCAGCTACTCGGGAGGCTGAGGCAGGGGCAGGAGAATGGCGTGAACCCGGGAGGTGGAGCTTGCAGTGAGCTGAGATCTCGCCACTGCACTCCAGCCTGGGCGACAGAGCAAGACTCCCAAAGAAAGCTTGGCTATTTTTATTGATCTGTAATATACAATCTATGTAAATGAAATTAGGCCTATTGGTTTGCAAATGCAGCTTTAACATAACTCCCTTATCTGTCTCCTTCCCCCACCCAATGCTAGAGGGGCATTGCTCCCCACCTCACCATCATGCCATACTTTCTCCCGCTGGTCATAGGTGATCATTCCAGAACAGCTAACCGGGTGCCTGGGGTCTGGAGACCTTACTGCTTGGAAAGTGAATTAAGAGAAAAGACTGCTTGCTTCCCTCCAGACTTTGAACCCTGGCCTGATGTAGACCTTTTTGCTCTGTCCTCCTTCGTATAGGTACGGTTCCTGGAGCAGCAGAACAAGATGCTGGAGACCAAGTGGAGCCTCCTGCAGCAGCAGAAGACGGCTCGGAGCAACATGGACAACATGTTTGAGAGCTACATCAACAACCTTAGGCGGCAGCTGGAGACTCTGGGCCAGGAGAAGCTGAAGCTGGAGGCGGAGCTTGGCAACATGCAGGGGCTGGTGGAGGACTTCAAGAACAAGTGAGCAACTCCCACCCTCCACCCAACTGAAGTCACCGTGCTCTCCTCCACCCCTTGGGACCTTGGGACTAAGTCCCCATGGCCCTCTGTTGTGGGCAGTGCAGTCCTATCTAATTAGGGTGACCACACGATGAGGTTTGCTCGGAACAGTCTGTGTCTATGCCCAGGGTCCTAGCACAATTGTTGTTAGTACCCGCCCTCTTTCAATCTCAACTGTCTGGATTTGGAGAACAAATTATGTGTCAATGTTTATGTGGTAAACCTGAGACGGGAGAGATAGGCAGCCTACGGGCCTCACTTTTGTACTTAACATTCTGGCCCCTCTTTAGTCTTGACCCTTGACCTCTAGCAAACTCTAGAAAGTTCTGTTTGAGGTCTCATGTCAGGCCCTGCTGCTAACACTCTCAAGGTGTCCAATCCAATGTGTATTCATGGATTTGGAGAGAGATTTCCTGCTTCCCACGGGCTGAGGGAGGGGTGAGAGTGGGTAGGGTAGCTGGGGAAGGCAGAAGGACCAGCCTTCTCATATCCTGCATCTCCGTGAACTGAATTTTCCTGATTTTCACAACGCCCCCGTCTCCCAAAAGACCAAGGGCAACCTCCCTTTTGCCTTCGTCCTCTAATTCTAAGTCTTTTCCTCACAGGTATGAGGATGAGATCAATAAGCGTACAGAGATGGAGAATGAATTTGTCCTCATCAAGAAGGTGAGGGAGTCTCCCTTCTCCTATCTGGACACTGGAGGCTGGGGCTCAGAGACTCAGACCAAGAGGCTTTCTGGGTTGTGTCCCTAAATATTCCTAAGTAGTGGGACAAACTCATTTATGTCAACATTTGGGTGCACAGAAAGGTAGACAAGGATGGAGTGGTAGGTGCATTTGGACAGAACTCTTGACATCGATGTTGGGACATGGTTCAGAAAACAGAGCAGTAGAACTGGACATCTGGCTCTAGAAGGCTCCCTAGAGAAGGAGGTGGAAGAGGGTGTGTTGCAGGAAGCAGAGGTGAAGGTGTGTGGGCTGAGAATGCACATGTGATGGGCAGAGGCTGGGCTGGAAGATCAAACCACAAAGTGGGCACTAGAAAGTCCTGTGACCAGGCCATTGGGTGGACCTTGGGAGCCCCTTGGTTGGGGTTGGGTGTGGAAACCCAGCTCAGGCTCCCCTCTCCTCATCCCCCAGGATGTGGATGAAGCTTACATGAACAAGGTAGAGCTGGAGTCTCGCCTGGAAGGGCTGACTGACGAGATCAACTTCCTCAGGCAGCTGTATGAAGAGGTATGTTCTTGGTCGCAGGAGAGTGAGGGTCCCCCAGCCTTGTCAGCGCCTCCACCCTGAGACTCAACCAGAGGCTCCTCCCAGCCCCCAGCACACTAATAAGACAAAGGCCCACTGCTGACTAATTACAGCCACCAATATTTGCTCAGCTAGTATTGGGTCTATACGTTCTGTCCCCCGCATGAGGGATGAGTCATTACCCCATTTCACAGAGGAGAAAGTGGGCTCAGAGAAGTGAAATAATGTATCCAAGGTCATCATAGGGTGTGGTGATTCAGCAGCAACTCTGTCCCCAAAGCCCTTGTTCCTAATCTTTGAGCTGCATTGGATCCCTCTGTGCACCTAGTATTGGTGCACCTAGTTCTTTTTTCAGGAACTTTGCCCTCTCCCTAACCCTGACTCCCACCTGCTCCTCTCCTTTGCTGCCCCTCTCTTATCCCCTAAGAAAGGCTGTTGTGGAAAAGGGGGCTCCCTGTGTGCTGAGACAGGGCCTCACCACTTGCCCTCTTCCCCCACAGGAGATCCGGGAGCTGCAGTCCCAGATCTCGGACACATCTGTGGTGCTGTCCATGGACAACAGCCGCTCCCTGGACATGGACAGCATCATTGCTGAGGTCAAGGCACAGTACGAGGATATTGCCAACCGCAGCCGGGCTGAGGCTGAGAGCATGTACCAGATCAAGTATGAGGAGCTGCAGAGCCTGGCTGGGAAGCACGGGGATGACCTGCGGCGCACAAAGACTGAGATCTCCGAGATGAACCGGAACATCAGCCGGCTCCAGGCTGAGATTGAGGGCCTCAAAGGCCAGGTATGGGCCGGGCTGGGGGTGGGAGGGGATCCTTGGACACATCCTGGTGAGAGGAGATAATGTAGGAAAAGTGAGGGTTCTGGGAGTCGGGGAAGGAATCCTAGACCAGGGTTCAGGAGTTGGAGGGGTAGCCACAGTTCAGCTTCCTAGTCTGTTTCTGACAAGCTAAGGGATGCAGGGAAGGTCCCTTGGGCCAGGACAGAGGTGAAAGGGGGCTGGGGCAGGTATGTTGGGGCTCGTGATACATGCTCCCAAGCCTGCTTTAATCAGTCATATGCATCAGGGTAAGGTTGAGCTCTGCTGCTTTAAGGAAAGTCTGGAACCCAGGAATCTAGTCCAGTTAGGGTGGGGGGACCTTACAGTGTCGCAGGTGAGAAGGGTGTGGAGGGGAAGCACCTGGAAGCTGCTCATGTCTCCCTGATCTGCTTCCTTAGTCTCATTTATTTATTTATTTTTGAGATGGAGTCTCGCTCTGTTGCCCAGGCTGGAGTGCAGTGGCACGATCTCAGCTCACTGCAAGCTCCGCCTCCTGGGTTCACGCTATTCTCCTGCCTCAGCCTTCGGAGTAGCAGGGACTACAGGCGCCCGCCACCAGGCCGGCTAATTTTTTTTGTATTTTTACTAGAGACGGGGTTTCACCGTGTTAGCCAGGATGGTCTCGATATCCTGACCTCATGATCTGCCCGTCTCGGCCTCCCAACGTGCTGGGATTACAGGCATGAGCCACCGTGCCCGGCCCTTAGTCTCATTTAATTTGAGCTGGGGGGAGTCAGCCTAAGTGGTGGTAGGGAGGACCCTAAGGGGGGGTGGGAGCAGGGGAGAAGAGAAGGCATACCCAGCCTGACCTACTTACCTGTCCCCTACCCCACAGAGGGCTTCCCTGGAGGCCGCCATTGCAGATGCCGAGCAGCGTGGAGAGCTGGCCATTAAGGATGCCAATGCCAAGTTGTCCGAGCTGGAGGCCGCCCTGCAGCGGGCCAAGCAGGACATGGCGCGGCAGCTGCGTGAGTACCAGGAGCTGATGAACGTCAAGCTGGCCCTGGACATCGAGATCGCCACCTACAGGAAGCTGCTGGAGGGCGAGGAGAGCCGGTGGGTGTGGGGACCTCTGACCGGACCCACTTCCCTATCCCTGGGACCTGGGGTGGGGACGGTGGGAGCCCCCTGAAGCCCTTTGGGACTTGGGGTCCTGTTGTTCTGGGCCAAGAAGGGCTAGGAATTGGTCCTGACACCCCATTTGTCTGGGTACAGGCTGGAGTCTGGGATGCAGAACATGAGTATTCATACGAAGACCACCAGCGGCTATGCAGGTGGGTGTCCAGGGCCCTGGGATGAGGGCGGGAGGCAGGGCCCAGGGAGGCCTCAGCTCCAGGGAGGGGGCTGTGCTCAGTCGCTCACAATGACCTCAGCCTGAGCACTCATGTTCTTGGGAGAATCCTAGGGTGGGGAGGCACATACTCAGGACCTCAGTAATAGAGTTACTATTAGAAAGCACCCAAATAAACCATAGCTGTGTGCCAGGCACTGTGCTAAGTATACTACAGGCTTTATGTGATTTATTTTATTTATTAATTTAATTTAATTTTTTTGAGACGAAGTCTCGTTCTGTCACCCAAGCTGGAGTGCAGTGGCGTGATCTCAGCTCACTGTAACCTCCACCTCCTGGGCTCAAGAGATTCTCCTTCCTCAGGCCTCTCAAGTAGCTGGGACTACAGGTGCATACCACCATGCCCAGCTAATTTTTGTATTTTTAGTAGAGATGGGGTTTCACTATGTTGGGCAGGCTGGTCTCGAACTCCTGACCTTGTGATCGGTGCTGGGATTACAGGCATGAGACACTGGGCCTGGCTGTAATTTATTTTTTATATGACACCTGTAAACGTCTTCAGTTGAGGAAGCTGAGGTCCAGTTAAATGTCCAAGGTCACACAGCTATATATATGGCAACTGTTTCCCACCCTGCTCCTGGTTTTCCCTTACAGTTCTGGAGTAGTGGACCATGCAATCACTGATCAGGCAGAGCTGGGCTAACCTCCCATCCCTGGGGCTGTGTTGGGAGTGAGCAGGGAGGAGGGGCATGGGGCCTGCCGTGGGGTGGGCTTCTGTACTCATGTGGCTACCTCTGTCCCTCACCAGGTGGTCTGAGCTCGGCCTATGGGGGCCTCACAAGCCCCGGCCTCAGCTACGGCCTGGGCTCCAGCTTTGGCTCTGGTGCGGGCTCCAGCTCCTTCAGCCGCACCAGCTCCTCCAGGGCCGTGGTTGTGAAGAAGATCGAGACACGTGATGGGAAGCTGGTGTCCGAGTCCTCTGATGTCCTGCCCAAGTGAACAGCTGCGGCAGCCCCTCCCAGCCTACCCCTCCTGCGCTGCCCCAGAGCCTGGGAGGGAGGCTGCTATGCAGGGTAGCACTGGGAGCAGGAGACCCACCTGAGGCTCAGTGCTAGCCCTCAGCCCACCTGGGGAGTTTACTACCTGGGGACCTCCCTTGCCCATGCCTCCAGCTACAAAACAATTCAATTGCTTATTTTTTTGGTCCAAAATAAAACCTCAGCTAGCTCTGCCAACTGTCCTTGCTGTGTGTGCATCTGATGTCCACCCGGGTGGGAGGGAGGTGGTCAGGAGGCCTCTTCCTGGGACTGAGAAGCTGAGAGGGGTCCAGGAAACAGGGGGTGCACAGCGGGAAAGTCTGACCCCCTCAGCTCCTTTGTTGAAACCTGGTTGAAACCTTGCTTGTTGCCATAGATGTCTACACCTGTATAATAGTCATTGACCTGTGCACAGTGCTTTCTGGTTTACAGTGTGCTTTCAAATACCAAGGTTCATTTGATCTGTGCAGCAAGGCCCAAGAGGCAGGCAGAGCAAGTTTTTAAGGGCATTATCAGCAGAGAGCTTAGTGTGCTTCCCATACCCCTTGGCATCAGGACTATCTGCATATAAGGAAAGCCAGGCTCAGAGAAGCCAAGTAGTTGGCTCATCTAGAAACTAGCAGATTTGGCATTGGCACCCAGAGCTGTCCAGCTCTCAGGCTTGTACTCCTCCTTGGCCAGGCACATGGCTTTTCCTTGTGGCCAGACATGTCTTTTTATCACCTTCAATCTTTGCAGTCAGGGACTAAGGCATCCTGGTTTTTCCATCCCTTCAGAGGTTCAGAGTCTATTCTCAGCCATTGGGTGTGTCATACCCACAATTTCTAGAAGCTAAGATTGTACAGGACTTGGCCCTTCCCCACTCCAGTCAGTCACAGCCACCACCCCCTTCCTATCCTTTTTACAAGCTGTGTGTGTGATATAAAGGGTGTGTGTGCATTCTGTGTTTGCATGTGGAGGGTGTACTGTGTGTGCATGGGTGTGCACAGTGTGTGAAGGGGTTTGCCTGACTCTTGAGACAACCTCCAAGGTTCAGGGCGGGAGGGGTTAGGACACAGCTGGGTGGGGCAGTGCATCCCCACAGTCCTGCTCCACTGCCACCAGCACAGAGTTCCAGGCAGCCACCCTGTCCATTCAGCATTGGGCTAAGTGCACAAGCCCTTAGCACGACTGAGATGGGGGCATTTCCAGACTTTCCGAAACACCAATGGAGATTAGACAGAGACAGGCAGAGGGTACTGTGAGTGGGGACAGGCTGGTGCAGGAAGCTCCTGTCAGGCTCTGCTGTGGGGTCTCTCTCCAGGGCTCCTGTCTCTGGGTCCTCAGCTTCCCAGCTCCTGGGCTCCCCTCTGAGGGCCCCATCTCTGCACCTCCCTAGCTACCACACAGCGCCTCCCTAGCTACCCACATCGATGGAGCTGGGCTTCCAGACTGAGCCCAGGAACCCTCCACCGCCAACCCCTCCCATCCAGCCCCAGGGCCAGGCCCAGGGATTTGCACATTGTCACCTTAGAGGATTTCACTCTTTGGTAGTACACATTAACAGCACCATTATCCAGAGCAGGGGCTCTATTTTGGCAGTGGCCCACAGTAAGAAATTCATTTTATCACCACCTGCAAATATATATATATATATATATATATACACACACACATATATAACTGAAACAAAAATTTCATGAAACAATACCAACCTTCTGTCTTCTGCTCACATGTAGCCTGGCCCTCAGCAAGAATCAGGTGAGTGGTGTTAGAGCCCAGCGCAGTCATAGCACCCAGTGAGAAGGATCTCTTACCATGGGTGCCCTAAGTCAATATTTTCAATTGTGCCCCACCCAATCCTCCCTGAAGCCAGTCACCTGTCTTATCTGGCCCTGTTCCCAGAAGCAGGCATGCTGGGGACAGCCAGGGGCCCCACCAGATAGTCTCCTGGGAGTTTCCACGCCCTGGGTGTTTGCTCAGGGAAAGGCAGGATGGCTCCAGGGAGAATTCCCTTTCCCGCCCTGCTTGCTCCTTCCAGGTTCTGGTGCATCTACCATGGGATCAAGGTCACCCAGCATTAAGGGGACACCATCCCTCCCATTTATCTTTCAGAAACTACACAGACAGAAGAGCTGGAAATCCAACGGTCATTTAGATGAGGAAACTCAGGAAGGACAGGAGCTGACATTTCTTAAATACCCACTTCACCTGCTTGTGTGTCATCTCATTTCAACTCTCCAACGATCCTGTGAGGCAGGGCTTAAAACCCCATTCATGGAGGTAGAATCAGTCTAAGCTTGTGTAAGTGGTGTCCTGACTCTTGACAATACTAGATTTTGTTTTCTTTTTTCTTTTTCTCTCTCTTTCCTTCCGTCCGTCCTTCCTTCCTTCCTTCCTTCCTTCCTTCCTTCCTTCCTTCCTTCCTTCCTTCCTTCCTTCCTTCCTTCCTCTCCCTCTCTCTCTTTCTTTCTTTCTTTCGACAGAGTCTTGCTCTGTCACCCAGGCTGGAGTGCAGTGGTGGAATCTCGGCTCACTGCAACCTCTGCCTCCCGGGTTCCAGGGATTCTCCTGCCTCAGCCTCTTGAGTAGCTGGGACTACAGGCGCCCGTCACCATGCCCGGCTAATATTTTGTATTTTTAGTAGAGATGGGGTTTCACTGTGTTAGCCCGGATAGTCTCCATCTCCTGACCTCACAAAGTGCTGGAATTACAGGCGTGAGCCACTGAGCCTAGCTTTTTTTTTTTTTTTTTTTTTTTGAGTGACGGAGTTTCTCTCTTGTTACCCAGGCTGGAGTGCAGTGGCATGATCTCGGCTCACTGCAACCTCTGCCTCCCAGGTTCAAGAGATTCTCCTCCCTCAAACTCCGAAGTAGCTGGGATTACACGTGCCCACCACCACGTCCAGCTACTTTTTTGTATTTTTAGTAGAGACAGGGTTTCACCATGTTGGGTAGGGTGGTCTCGAACTCCTGACCTCAGGTGATCTGCCCACCTTGGCCTCCCAAAATGTTGGAATTACAGGCGTGAGCCACTGCGCCCAGCCTTTTTTTAGAGACAGAGTCTCATTCTGTCACCCAGGATGGAGTGCAGTGACACAATCTCAGCTCACTACAACCTTCGCCTCCTGGGTTCAAATGATTCTCCTGCCTCAGCCTCCTGAGTAGCTGGGATTATAGGCGCCCACCACCACGCCCAGCTAATTTTTGTATTTTTAGTAGGGATGAGGTTTCACTATGTTGGCCAGGCTGGTCTTGAACTCCTGGCCTCAAGGAATCCACCCGTGTCGACCTCCCAAGGCGCTGGGATTACAGGCATGAGCCACTGCGCCTGGCCAGTAATACCAGATTTTTAACGCGTATAAGTGAAAACAATTTTTTTTTGAGACAGAGTTTTGCTCTGTCACTCAGGTTGGAGTGCAGTGGCTCGATCTCAGCTCACTGCAACCTCCACCTCCGGGGTTCAAGCGATTCTCCTGCCTCAGCCTTCCAAGTAGCTGGGATTACAGGTGTGCACCACCATACCTGGCTAATTTTTGTATTTTTAGTAGAGACAGGGTTTTACCATGTTGGCCAGGCTGGTCTTGAACTCCTGACCTCAAGTGATCCATCTGCCTCAGCCTCTCAAAGTGCTGGGATTACAGGTGTGAGCCACTGCACCCGGCCAACAATTTTTTTTGAATAGGTAACAAATACATTTTATATATAATTCTTTTTTTTTTTTTGAGACGGAGTCTTCGCTCTGTCACCCAGGCTGGAGTGCAGTGGCACGATCTCGGCTCACTGCCAGCTCCACCTCATGGGTTCACGCCATTCTCCTGCCTCAGCCTACCGACTAGCTGGGACTGCAGGTGCCCGCCACCAAGTCTGGCTAATTTTTTTGTATTTTTTAGTAGAGACGTGGTTTCACCATGTTAGCCAGGATGGTCTCGATCTCCTGACCTCGTGATCCGCCCGCCTCCGCCTCCCAAAGTGCTGGGATTACAGGTGTGAGCCACCGCATCCGGCCTTTATACAAAATTCAAAAGTGCAAGAGGACCCACACCAGTCACCCAGTTTCTCTTCCAGAGGGCAACTAATGCTACCAGTTTCCTGTGATTCATTCCAAGTAGAATTTATTCTATACAGTTACATAGGGACATACATGCATACATTTCTATTTATCCTTCATGAAGGGTATTGTACTATATGTGTTGTCACATGCCTTGCTTTAACATTCACTCAATACCTGTTCCTTCCATATCAGTATAAAAGTTGCTTCTCCACTCTTTTTCACAGCTGCATAATATTCCACTTTGGGATGTGCCACAATTTACTTAACCAGTCCTCTATTGGTGAGTATTTGCTATGACAATGGTGAGGATATCTTAATAATTTCTACAAGTGGAATTGCTGAAGCAAAATGTGTGCACATTTAAATTTTAGTAGACTTTTTTTTTTTAAGCTTGGTTTCTTTTTTTTTTTCTTTTTTTTTTTTTTGAGATGGAGTCTCGCTCTGTCGCCCAGGCTGGAGTGCAGTGGCACGATCTCGGCTCACTGCAAGCTCCGCCTCCCGGGTTCACTCTGTTCTCCTGCCTCAGCCTCCCGAGTAGCTGGGACCACAGGCACTCACCACTACGCCCAGCTAATTTTTTGTGTTTTTCGTAGAGATGGGGTTTTACTGCATTAGCCAGGATGGTCTCGATCTCCTGACCTCATGAGCTGCCCACTTTGGCCTCCCAAAGTGCTGGGATTATAGGCATGAGCCACCGTGCCCGGCCCTTTTATTTTCTTTTTCTTCTCCCCTCCCCTCCCCTCCCCTCCCCTCCGCTCTCCTCTCCTCTCCTCTCCCCTCCTCTCCTTTTTTTTTTTATTTTCTTTTGAGATGGAGTCTCATTCTGTTGCCCAGGCTAGAGTGCAGTGGCACGATTTGAGCTCACTGCAACCTCTGCATCCCAGGTTCAAGCAATTCTTGTGCCTCAGCCTCCCCAGTATCTAGGATTACAGGTGTGCGCCACAACACCTGGCTAATTTTTGTATTTTTAGTAGAGATGGGGTTTCACCATGTTGGCCAGGCTGGTCTTGAACTCCTGACCTCAGGTACTCCACCCGCCTCAGCCTCCCAAAGTGCTGGGACTATAGGTGTGAGCCACCTCGCCTGGCCTGTTTTTCTTTTTTTGTTTTTCTTGGGGCGTGGGGAGCAAGGAAGGGAATTGATGGAAGCAGTTTCAGGAAGATGGGCCCTGGCATCCTCTGCAAGGAACACATGATTAAAGTCAGCCCAGTGGGATAAGCCCTGGGTGAGGGGGCAGAAGACCTGGGTGGGCACCCTGGCTCTGCCACTCACACAGGATCTATGACCCTGGGGATGTTGCCTCCCTGCTCTGAACTTCAGTTTGCTGTCAGTGAAATGGGGACAATCAGATTGCAGTGTGTTCATGAGGATTAAATGCAGTAATGTTTATTAAGGTGATGCACATGAAGATGTTTTGCAAACTATAAATAAAGATGCATGCTCTTTCCCTTAGGATTCCCTTCGAGATGAACTATCTCTCTGTCCCCTTTTGTGTCCCTCACCCACCCCAGGGCAGCACATTCACTTTCCATAACCTCTATCAGGTTTTCTTTTTCTTTTTTGCATTTTGAAAGCAGGAACTGTTTATTCATTGACCAGATTAGAAAAATAATCAAGGTAGCTGGGCTCAGTGGCTCATGCCTGTAATTCTAGCACTTTGGGAGGCCGAGGGGGGTGGATTACAAGGTCAGGAGTTTGAGACCAGCCTGGCCAAACAGGGTGAAACCTCGTCTCTACTAAAAATACAAAAAATTAGTCAGGTGTAGTGGCAGGTGCCTGTAATCTCAGCTACTCAGGAGGCTGAGGTAGGAGAATTGCTTGAACCTGGGAGGCAGAGGTTGCAGTGAGCCGAGATCATGCCATTACACTGTAGCCTGGGCAAAAGAGCGAGACTCTACCTCAAAAAAAAAAAAATTATGGTAGACCCTTAGTTCATCCTTCTAATAAGCCTATTGATGTAGTCTTCCCTGTTGCCAACATTCATTTTCTACAGAATGGGTGGTCTTTTTCTTCATTCCACCTCATGGAGAGGATAATTTGAAGGGCCACAGGAAGTTAATTGCTTTTTTGAAGAGTTTTCCAACAGTATAGATCCCATGAATCAGATCCTTCATGCAGATGATGCCGTATTTACCAAGAGATCAAGCAATCAAAGTGTTCTCCATCAAGGCAGCTCACTTCTTATTAATTTTGTCATAACCACACTTATAGATTAGTTCATTTACTGACTTCAGATTTGGGTACCCCCATGCAATATATGGTTCTACAAATCCTCAGCATGTTGAGCTTCACAGAGCTTCCACTGAAGATTTGACAAAGGTGAAGTTGCAATACCTTTTGGTCCTGTGGGCTCACACATTGATACCTCTGATTCTGATGATCGCCAGCTTGGTTGGGTTCTGCAGGTACATAGAGGTTACCAGCTTTGCTTGCCATCTGAGCCATTTGAATCTCACAGTTCTATCTATCTGCTTACATTCCTTGTGATACTGCCTCACTTTTCCATAGATAAGCTTCCTCCTCTCCTTTTTTTTTTTTTTTTTAATTTTTCGAGACAGAGTTTCGCTCTTGTTTCCCAGGCTGGAGTGCAATGTGTGCTCTTGGCTTACTGCAACTTCCGCCTCCCGAGTTCAGGCGATTCTCATGCCTCAGCCTCCCGAGTAGCTGGGATCACAGGTGCCTGCTACCACGCCCGGCTAATTTTTGTATTTTTAGTAGAGACGAGGTTTCTTCATGTTGGCCAGGCTGGTCTCGAACTCCTGACCTCAGGTGATTGGCTCGCCTCAGCTTCCCAAAGTGCTGGGATTACAGGTGTGAGCCTCTGAGCTTGGCTCTCCTTGCCTTTTGAAGCATCGTTTGGGCAAACTTCTTGCTCAGGCAGGCAAAATAATATGGAAAAAAGCTCAGGTTTTTCCAGGACACCTCTATGGTTCCAGCCAGGAAAGAGCTCCGTTCAGGTTTTCCTCCTCATGTCTGTATTGGGTTTCAGTTTCCAAAGCGCTCCGGAAGGCTCTGCCTTGTTTGATCCACACACGTGCCCTGTGAGGCTGATCAAAACCCCATTTTATAGGCCCCAGAGGGGCAGACTCTCAGGGTTGCCTAGCTATTTGGTGGCCGCGTGGATCAGAACAAAGGGCTCTAAACCTGAGCTTTCTCCAGATGATTTTTCCTGCCCAGACTCTTCTAACTTAGGAGAAACTTGCAGGCTTGGAGGAGAGGACCCAAGTGGGACCATGCTGGATGGGCCTGCCTTGTGGTGGAGAGAGGGACACACCACCTTTGCTCCTGCGGGCCTCTTTATCCAGGCTCCTGGCGCCCTCTGGAGGACATCGTGGGGAGTGTCCAGCCAAACACCCTGCAGTGCCACCCTCTCCGGGCTTCCAGGTGGTCCCCCGACACTACCTTTCCTTCCAGCTCTGTCTACTTTTGGGTATTTACTAAAACAGTAAGACTTGTGAAATTAAATAATTCAAACTTAAAGGTGTTGGAACTTTAAATTATTTTGAGCCTTGAGTGGAGGATCACTATGTGGCCCGTGCCACACACATGCAGCTGTGACTTCCTCCTTTTCCTGTAAATGATTAGAAATAACCAAATAGTGTCTGAGATAAGACTCCCTGAGATCATTACCCCTCCTCACGGAATGTTAACTCAATCTTCTTTGGAATGTAGCAAGCTGTGATCAATCAAATCGCTGTGACCTATGTACTGGCTTTGTATGGAAAATGTGGAACTCTGTTAGACTTCCCTGTTTCCGCCTATAGAAGTAAAACCCTGGGAACACTGACTCCATTCCTTTGAAGTCTGTCTTTTCTGGGAGCCCATCTGGGTGGCTAGCCTCTAACTTTTGTTTTTTTTTGTTTTAGAAACAGGGTCTCACTTTGTCATCCAGGCTGGAGTGCAGTGGCTCAGTCTCAGCTCACTGCAGCCTCTGCCTCCTGGGCTCAAGCAATCCTCCCATCTCAGCCTCCCAAGTAGCTGGCATTACAGGTGCATGCCACCACAACAAGTTAATTTTTTTTTTTTTTTTTTGAGACGGAGTTTCGCTCTGTCCCTCAGGCTGGAGTGCAGTAGTGGCACGATCTCGGCTCACTGCAAGCTCCGCCTCCCGGGTTCACGCCATTCTCCTGCCTCAGCCTCTCCGAGTAGCTGGGACTACAGGCGCCCGCCACCACGCCCGGCTAATTTTTTGTATTTTTAGTAGAGACGGGGTTTCACCGTGGTCTCGATCTCCTGACCTCGTGATCTGCCTGCCTCGGCCTCCCAAAGTGCTGGGATTACAAGCGTGAGCCACTGCGCCCGGCCAACAAGTTAATTTTTTGTAGTTTTGGTAGAGACAGGGTTTCACCATGTTGCCCAGGTTGGTCTCGAACTCTTGAGCTCAAGTGATCTGCCCATCTCGGCCTCCCGATGTATGGGATTACAGGTATGAGCCACCATGCCCTGGCCTATCCTCAAACTTTATGCTCAAATAACCTCAATACTTAGGCATATTTCTGACTCTCATTGTTAAAAGTTGACAGAATATAAGACCTTGGTTTATTATTATTTATTTATTTATTTATTTTTTGGCCAAGGCAATAAAAATCTTAAATGCCAATGGGGGCAGGCAGCTAAGGTAAAAGAGCAAAGCAGGTCTATAAGAAAATGCAGACAGACATTAGGCTGGGCATGGTGGCTCACGCCTGTAATCCCACCACTTTGGGAGGCCAAGGCAGGAGGATCAAGAAGTCAGGAGTTCGAGACCAGCCTGGCCAACATGGTAAAACCCCATCTCTACTAAAAATACAAAAAATTAGCCAGGCATGGTGGCACACACCTGTAATCCCAGCTACTAGGGAGGCTGAGGCAGGAGAATCGCTTGAACCCAGGAGGTGGAGGTTGCAGTGAGCTGAGATCACACCACTGCACTCCAGCCTGGGTGACAGAGTGAGACTCCATCTCAAAAAAAAAAAAAGAAAAAAAAAGAAAATGTAGATAGACACATAATGCTGTTTGTTTGCTCATTAGAAACTTCGGCATATTCCTTGTGTTCACAAAGAATTATGCTTTGCCTTACTTTTTTTTTTTTTTTTTGACAGACTGTCACTCTGTCACCCAGGCTAGAGTGCGGTGGTCTGATCTTGGCTCACTGCAAGCTCCGCCTCTGAGGTTCAAGTGATTCTCCTGCCTTAGCCTCCGAAGTAGCTGGGACTACAGGCGCATGCCACCATACCTGGCTAATTTTTGTCATTTTAGTAGAGACGGGGTTTCACCATATTTGTCAGGCTGGTCTCGAACTCCTGACCTCAGGGAATCCACCCGCCTTGGCCTCCCAAAGTGCTGGGATTATAGGCGTGAGCCACCGCGCCCAGCCTGCCTTACTTTTTTTGAAGCACATGGGGCTCTTATTCTCTCACATAGATTGAAATGTGGGCACAAGTGTGGTTTAATTTTCTGTTTCTCCTCTGGCTTCGCTCTTCCACACGGGTGAGAAATCCAAGGGGCCCAGGGAGTGCACATGCCCAGAAAGGGGCTGTGTCCTGAAGTCCTGTCCAAATGGCCTAAGCATTCTTCCAGGAGCTGCTTGGACTTCTTCCCCATGCCCCACTTCCTGCATACTATTAGTCCTGGGACAGCTGGGGTGAGAATTAGGGGTGTCTAGATCTGCACCGTCCAGTAAGGTCACCACTAGTCACATATGGCTACGTGACTTGAAATGCAGCTAATCTGAATTGAGATGTTTTGAGAATATAAATTGTACACTCAATCTTGAAGGCTTAATATAAGGGAAAAAGAATGTAAAATATCATATTAATAATTTTTTATATTAATTACATATTGAAATATTTGGAGTATATTGGGTTAAATCGAATATATTATTAAAATTAATTTCACCTACTTTTTACAATGTGTGTACTAGAAAGTTCCATAAGTGGCTTCCATTTATATTTAATTTACATATATATATATATATATTTTTTGAGACGGAGTCTCGCCCTGTCTTCCAGGCTGGAGTGCAGTGGCACAATCTCGGCTCACTGCAACCTCCGCCTTGTGGGTTCAAGAGGTTCTCCTGCCTCAGTCTCCCGAGTAGCTAGGACTATAGGCGCATGCCACCACACCTGGCTAATTTTTTTTGAGACAGAGTCTCGCCCCGCCTAGGCTGGAGTGCAATGACATGAGCTCAGCTCACTGCAACTTCTGCCTCTTGGGTTCAAACGATTCTCCTGCCTCAGCCTCCGGAGTAGCTGGGATTAAAGGTGCCCACCACCACGCGCAGCTAATTTTTGTAGTCTTAGTAGAGACGGGGTTTCACCATGTTGGCCAGGCTGGTCTCCAACTCCTGACCTCGTGATCCGCCCGCCTTGGCCTCCCGAAGTGCTGGGATCATAGGCGTGAGCCACCACTGCCAGCCAGCTAATTTTCTGTGTTTTTAGTAGAGATGGGGTTTCACTGTGTTAGCCAGGATGGTTACTTAAATATTTCTATTGGCCTGGTACAGATAGCACTTGGAAGAGCAGCTGGGGCATCCACAGGCTTGTGTGCCAGGCCCCTGGCCTGCAGGAAGGAGCTGAGGTGAGAAGAGCTGGGAACTATGGCTCTCCTTTTGCACCTTTTCCTCGTTCCTCAAATGTTGGGATCAGGTCTGAGGCAGCCTCTTTACTCACCCTCTGCCAATGTAGCCACCGGGGAATGTGGTTCCAGAGTGGCCAGAATTTTCAACTTTGCAAAATAAATTAGAAATTTGGATTTTTACATGAAATCTCTTTATTTTTATTTTGTTTTATTTCTTTTTTTTTTTTAGAGACAGAGTCTTGCTCTGTTGCTAGGCTGGAGTGCAGTGGTGCCATCATAGCTCACTGCAGCCTCGACCTTCTGGGCTCAAGTGATCCTCCTGCATCAGCCTCTGATTTTTAAATGTTGGCAACTAATTCAAACGTTTAGAAAAAACGGCCAGGGATGGGGTGGCTCACGTTTGTAATCCCAATACTGTCTACTAGTTTTCCTCTTCAATTTCCCCTCCTTTGAATGGTTCTCTTTTACTCAGTGCAGGAAGCACATACATGTACAGTTCCCCAGGCTCAAGATGGAATCTCACAAAATCCAAACAAGATAGGAGCAGAGGGCTGGCACAGTGGCTCATGTCTGTAATCCCAGCACTTTGGGAGGCTGAGGCAGGCGGATCACCTGAGGTCAGGAATTTGAGATCAGCTTGGCCAACGTGGTGAAAACCCCATCTCTACCAAAAATACAAAAAATTAGCTGGGTGTGGTGGTGCACACCTGTAATCCCAGCTACCCAGCTTGAACCCAGGAGACGGAGGGTTGCAGTGAGCTGAGATCATGCCACTGCACTCTAGCCTGGGTGACAGAGAGAGACTCTGTCTCAAAAACAACAAACAAACAAACAAACAAAAAACAAAAGAAAAAATGGCCGGGGGTGCAGTGGCTCATGCCTGTAATCCCAGCACTTTGGGAGGCAGAGGCAGGCAGATTGCTTGAGCTCAGGCATTTGAGACCAGCCTGGGCAACATGGCTAGACCCCATCTCTACCAAAGGAAAAAAAAAATTGCTGGGGCCAGGTGCAGTGGCTCATGCCTGTAATCCTAGCACTTTGGGAGGCCGAGGCGGGCAGATCACTTGAGGTCAGGAGTTTGAGATCAGCTCGGCTGACATGGTGAAACCCTGTCTTTACCAGAAACACAAAAAATTAGCTGGGTGTGGTGGTACACACCTGTAATCCCAGATAGGAGGCTGAGGCAGAAGAATTGCTTGAAACGGGGAGGCGGAGGTTGCAGTGAGCCGAGATCACGCCATAGCACTCCAGCCTGGGTGACAGAGTGGGACCCTGAGACACACACACACACACACACACACCCGGGGGGAGGTGGTGCATACCTGTGGTCCCAGCTACTTGGGATCACTTGACTGGGGGCAGGGGTTGGGAGGGTATGCCGGAGGTTGCATTGAGCAGAGATCGTGCCAGTGCACTCCATTCTGGGTGACAGAGCTAGACCTTGGCTCAAAATAGACAAAAAGCCAAAAAACAAAGCAAAACAAAACAAACAAAAACAAACAAACCCAAAACACACAAAACAAAACAAAACAAAACAACCTGTCCTGGACAAAATCAAACAAGCCACAGGAAACATAGCAGAGAGACCGAGGCCAGAGAGGCAAGGCTCGCCTTGATTCCTGCAGCATAAGAACCTGAGCCAGCACAGAGCGGATTGAGGTGGAGCTGATTAAAGGGGCAAAATCTCCAACACTACCTTCTGCCTTCATTTTTAGACTTTGAGAATCCAGTATTGGCACTGGGGGACAGTGCTGTGCTGGGGACCCAAGGGACACAGAGAAGCGTGGGCAGCCGTAGATTATCCTCTTTCCCTGCAGCCTGCTGTCCTGAACTTCTGAAGAATAGGCACCAAGACGGCTAGGGTTGACCGAAGCGGGATGGATTTGTGCAAACCGGAGAGACATCAGACATCCACTAGGAGGCAGCAGAGGAGCAGGGAAAGAAACTGCTCTTCCGGCTTCTGGAAGCCGACCCTGCACACCCTCCCACCCTCTCACTACATCCTCCCTATCCCAGGAGGCTGACTTGGGAGGTTGTTGGGTTGCAGGCCACCACTAACCCACAGGGTGGCTTTGTGCAAATCAGAGGAAGCTCCCATCCTCATGGGAAATGTACGCTAGGGCATGACTTGGTGAGCGGAGCTTGGGGTGGATCAGTCCACGTCCTCCTATGCCCTGTGCCCTTGGCAACCCAGGAGCCATGGTGGCGGGTGGGTAGGGGGAGCTGAGGGCGGAGGGCACTGAAGAGCAGGGTGAGACAGGCGTGCTGCTGCTGGTGTGCCCTCCGCTGCACTGTGCACTGGAGGTTTGAGTGCCGGCGCGAGGCAGCAGGGGCTCCCCGCAGAGGGCGCCACATTGCCCCACGCTAGCTCTGCGCCGGCTCCGGCCTTTCCAGCAGGTGGCGGGTTCCACCCTCCGTCCTGGAGACTGCTGAGGCCCTCGCGGGAGGTCCACGCCTGCACGGGGCTGGGGGCAGAAGGGCGTGGGCAGGACCCAGGAGGACAGGCAAGTCGGCAGCAGAGCGGCCCCAGGAGAACGCAGCGGCCTGTGAGCCAGCGGCTCCGAGGTGCAGCACGCTGTCGCTTTGGAGGCTCAGAGAGGGGAGTTGGGCAGCACCGGGCAGAGCCAGGGTGAGAACTTCCGTGTCTTCACTCTCAGTCCAGTGCGCCTTCCTCCACAGCACTCCTTCCCGTTGATACCAATCATGTCCCAGCCTGGCCCAAACCCTTCCTTGGAGACACCCAAGCCCCTGAGCTTGGCACTCCAGGCCCGCCTGACCCCGCTGAAGTCGCCTCTGCCGTGGCCCTCCACTCAGGCAGCTGAATCCCCTGGGGGTTCCCTGAGGAAGTCGCACCCCCTCACACCCTTAGCCCCTGTGCATGCTGTCCCCCTGCCTGGAATGCACCTCCTATGGCTGACCCATCCACCTGTGAGCCTTTCATCTTCCCAATTTAGTTAGGATTTCCTCCTCTGGAAGCCCTCCCTGCCCCTCCGAGGCTGGGCTCCCCCTACCCCGTGCTACCCCACAGGGCTCTTCTCACCACACCACAGCCTCCCCAGCAGACAGTGAGCTTGGCCAGGGCCCAGTCTGCCTGGAATGCATCTGTATCCCCGTGCATGGCACAGAGCAGATGGTTGTAAATATCTGCTGTTTTTTTTTTTTTTTTTTTTTTTTTTTTTTTTTTTTTTTTTTTTTTTTTTTTAGACAGAGTCTTGCTCTTTCACCCAGGCTGGAGTGCAGTGGCGCAATCTCGGCTCACTGCAAGCTCCGCCTCCCGGGTTCACGCCATTCTCCTGCCTCAGCCTCTCCGAGTAGCTGGGACTACAGGCGCCCGCCACCACGCCCGGCTAATTTTTTGTATTTTTTAGTAGAGACGGGGTTTCACCGTGGTCTCGATCTCGTGACCTTGTGATCCGCCCGCCTCGGCCTCCCAAAGTGCTGGGATTACAAGCGTGAGCCACCGCGCCCGGCCAAATATCTGCTGTTAAATGAAAGAAAGGCCTTACTACATTCCCTCCCCACCCTCTGCAGCGGCAGCCTTGCCATCATGGAGGGAAGACAGGCAGGCAGGGGGCTATGTGTGTGTGCACGCGTGTGCGCGTGTGTACTGTCAGGTGCACATATGGAGGGCCTCAGGCACCAGAGACAAGGAATAATTCCTTTTTTTTTTTTTTTTTTGAGACGGAGTCTCGCTCTGTCCCCCAGGCTGGAGTGCAGTGGCCCGATCTGGGCTCACTGCAAGCTCTGCCTCCCGGGTTCACGCCATTCTCCTGCCTCAGCCTCCCGAGTAGCTGGGACTACAGGCGCCCGCCCACACGCCCGGCTAATTTTTTGTATTTTTAGTGGAGACGGGGTTTCACCGTGTTGGCCAGGATGGTCTCGATCTCCTGACCTCGTGATCTGCCCGCCTCAGCCTCCCAAAGTGCTGGGATTACAGGCTTGAGCCACCTCGCCCGGCAGGAATAATTCCTATGGGAGGTTGTATGTGCATAGGCGCAGACAGGTACAGACAGGCACAGACAGACATGTGCACGCCAACCCAGAAAGATGTGGAGCTTCATACACACGGGGAGATTTATTTAAAACAAAAACAACTTTAAAACAAATTTAAAACAAAAACATACATAGAGAGAAGTACTGGTCAGAAGTCTACAGTGTGATGAAGTTTCACACACTGAACAGATCACGCTGTCAGCACTCATATCAGGAAGCAGAGCAGAGTTAGCCCCCAGGAGTCCCAGTGAGAGCTGCATTTTTTTTTCCAGACAGGGTCTCGTTCTGTTGTCCAGGCTGGAGTGCAGTGGTGTGACCAAGGCTCACTGCAGCTGCAGCTTCAACTTCCCAAGCTCAAGTGATCCTCCCACTTCAGCCTCCTGAGTAGCTGGGACCACAGATGTGTGCCACCATGCCTGGCTAATTTTTATTTATTTTATTTTTTTGTACAGACAAGTTCTGACCACGTCGCCCAGGCTAGTGGGAAGGTTTTGAACACCTGCTGCCTGACTCCTAAGCTGAAAGGCGGAGGGGGAAGGGCACAGGGAGGAGAGTCTGGTGCCCTCCAAGGGCCTGGCCTGCCCTGAGTTCCTCTAGGGGTGTTACTACTTTGTGACCTCAGGACCTATCTCTGATGCCTTTCCTGCCACTGTCATTGCCCCTACTACTCCAGCACCTGGGTCTGCCGGACCCTTGCACAGCTCCCTCCTGGATCTGCCCGGCCCTTGAACAGCTCCCTCCTGGGCCAGCAGGCTCAAGGGTTTATGTGTTCTCTTCCCAGGTCCACCTCAGGTGCCATAGGGCTCCTACGGTTTTGAGCTCAAACCAGCCGTTGGCTTATTTCTGCTTTTCTCCCCATGCCTGAGGGGCTGGTCTGTGAGAAGGCATGGCTTTGGCAGTGACATTTTGCAGCTCCTTGCCCCAGCCAGGCTTATCATGGCTCTTGGGTAGGGGCAGAGCAGGGATAAAACAAAGGCTACTCCAATGTCCTGGAACTGCAAAGCCAATGGGTGGGCAGTGTGCAAAGACCTGTCCCCCAGAACCAGCTATCCCAATACAGAGCTGGCATGACTGTGTTTGGACAATGATAAGAGCCTCATGACACTGTGCAAGTCTGCGTGATGAGACATGCATAGAGACGCTGTGTCCAGCTGTGCATATTTTACGGGGACTGTGCATGAAACTGTGTGAGATGGGGGTTTGGGACACCGTGTGCTGTGCTGGGAGTATATATGATTGAGTTGCACATGCAGGGCTGTGTGCTGTGGGCCTGTGACAGGGAGTGCTGGTTAGGTATCTGTTCCAGTGGTGGTGTGTGTGCTTGAAAGCCTGTGTGTGTGTGTGCGTGTGTGTAGACATGTTTGTTGGTTAGGGGCAGTGTGGACAGAATACCTTGTTTACAGTGGAACTGTAGTTCTAGGTGTGTTTGCTGACTGCAACCAGGAAGTTACCTATGGGGACCCAATATTGGTGAGGAGGGGTCCATCTGAAAAGGAGAAGAGCTGGGTGCGATGGCTCATGCCTATAATCCCAATACTTTGAGAGATGGGAGAATTGCTTGAGGCCAGGAGTTTGAGATCAGCCTGGGCAACACAGTGAGACCCCGTCTCTATGAAAAATTAAAAATTAAAAAATTAGCCGGGCATGATGGCACGTGCCTATAGTCCTAGCTTACTTGAGAGGCTAAGGCAGGAGGATTGCTGCAGCCCAGGAGTTCAGGGCTGCAGGCGGCTATCGCACAACTGCACTTCAGCCTGGTCAACAGAGTGAGACCCTGTCTCAGAATAGATAAATAATAAATAAAATAAAAATGAAAAAGAAGGCACAGGGTTGGAGGTGAGAGGCTCTGAGCCAGGCTGCCCGTTCCCCGTGGGGTCTTGATTGCCTGGCCCCTTTCCTGACCTCCAGCTGTGGGGATCAAGCACCCTGCCTATCCACTCACCTGCAGAAATGGGCTAGGTGCGGCCTAGGCTGAGGCCCAGATGCTGAGATGGCAGGCCTAAGGAGGAGGCGGTGGGGCAGCGACGTGCCCGAGCAGTGGGCAGCTTGCCCTGTGCTGAGCTGGGCTGGCAGCTGGTGCTGGGAGCAGGCGGGGCCCCACTCAAGCAGGCTGGGGCAGGTTGGGCAGGGCCTGTCTCAGGCAAGGAGGAGATGGAGCTGATGGAGCAAGCCCAGGCCTTGTTTGTGCCAAGATGGAGGGTTGAGGGGCAGTGGTGTGTGCTGTGGGGGGGAGGTGTGTCATGCTTATGGTCTGTGCACACATACCCCATCGTGAGGGCATTTAACTCATGTGTGCATTTGATTTGCGTGTGCATTTGATTTGTGTGTGCATTTGTATTCCTCCTTCCTACGTTGTGTACATGGATCCACGGGTCTGTGTGAGTGCATGGGTGGTTGTGTATTTGCGTGACTGGCACTGGACGTGCTTGTGTGAGAGTCTTGCATGGATATATGTTTGTGGGATGGTTGTGCGCCCGAGTGACTGTTGTGTGTACGTGCTTGTTGGAAAGGCCTGTGTGGCTTTTGTATATTGTTTGGGGAACATATCTGTCGTGAGTTCGTGTTCATATAGGTGTTTTCTCAAAGGCGTGTGTGTATGCATGCCTGTTCCTCTGTGTGTACATCAGTAGTCCGGGTCTTAAGCCCAGAGGGCAGAGGGACACTGGTGGGCTGTCCAGTGTGAGTGCCTGTGGGGAGCAGAGGAAGAGGCCTAGGTTTTCTGGGTTGAGGCTTGAGTGGGTTTGGTCAGGCCCCTGAGCTGATTTGTTCCTACAACACCCTCATAATCCTCTTTTTGGTGGTTCTGACTGTGTGTGTGGGTGTGTGTGTGTGTCAGTAATGACCTGCACACCATTGTGAATCTGCATGTAATGACTCCTCCACTGATTCCTTCATGTCTGTTGGTAACAGTTCTATATATCAAGTGTGCACCACATGAAACATGCATGTGTGTGTGCCTGGGCATCTTTGCAATGACCCCCACAGTTGGATCTGTGCACTGAGTGTGTCCAGCAGCCATTGTGCGTGTGTGTGTGTGTGTGTGTGTGTCCTACAAAGTGTGTGTGGGTCAAGCTGCAGGGTCCTTCCCCAGCCCCGGGATCTGGCATATCCTGTTGCCTACTCCAAACCCCACATGTACTGACTCTTGGCTTCTTTCTCCTTCCCACCCCAGCCCCTCTCACGGTCCTCGGGGATCCTCTCTTGGTATGGGAAAGCCTGGATGAAGTTGAAGGCTGGTCTCCCTGTGGAGGTGGTAGAGTTTCCCCCAGGTTTGCTGTGGGGCCAGGTGGAGGCCACTCCTGGCTAAGGTGCTCAGGGAACAGCCACAGCCATGGAAAGAGCATACACTTTAGAGCCAGAGAGTCTTGGGTTCAAATCCAGATTTGCTCACATACTGTGCCAGTGTGACCTTGAGCCACCACCTAGGCCTCAGTTTCTCCCCAGTAAAATTGGGATTATGTTTGTTTTTGGAGTTGCTGTGAGAAGCATCGATAAGGTGAACACGAAGCTCCTAGCATGGCACACATGGCCCACAGTAGTCTCTGGACAATTGTGGGTCCTTTTCCCTTTTTGAGGGATCACTTGGTTTAAGGTCACTTTGAGATCTTGCTTTAAAATCACTTTGCGATATTGCAGGCACTGCTGTAGCGATTGAGCCTGGCCTGCAGGGTAGCATCTGGCCTCTGACCTTCAGGGGCCCTGGCACTGTGGAGGGGGCAGAGCCAGAGCTGGAGAATTCCCCAGAGCTAACCCCTGAGGGGCCTGTCCTGGCCTCTGTGAGACAGAGGCACAGAGCTGCTAAGCTTTTCCCCACTTCTGGGGAAGTGGGGTGTAGGGGGGCACAGAGATGATCTTGAGTGGTGGAGGTGAGTGACACTCCAAAGAGACAAACAGGCAGATTCCAAAAAGCCACAGTCCATCAGCCACACCCATAAAGATCTGAAGACACAGAGACACCCCCAGAAAGACAGGCACACAACCTCCCGTTTCTGAGGGACAGAAGGCCCCACCGCCCATGGACAGACACACAGTCTCCCAAAAGAACAGATACCAGATTCCCCTCCCGAGAGCGGGACAAATTCTCCCACAGGGACAGAAACGCATTCTCCCCCCAGCACTCTCCTCCGCCCCGGGGGAGGACGCGAAGGGGGCGGAAGGCAGGTCAGGCTCCCCCTGCTGAGTCAGGCTCTCCCGGCTTAGCGGGCAGGTCTGGGGTAGGAAGAAGCCGGGCGCCCGTCCAGCTCCAGAGGTGGGGTGCAGGATGAGTCACCGCGGAGCGGGCGCGACCGGCGCCGCCCTGGGCCCCCGGCCGCCGTGGGAGCGCTCGGGCCCAGCCAATCCGCGGCCGCCACCCGGCCCTAGCGCTCTGCCCCGCCCCGCCGCGCCCCGCTGGCTTCCAGGTTCCCAGGGCCCCTAGCCGCCCCGAAAGACCCCTGACGCGGCACCCAGCCAGACCCCGTGGTCTCTACTTCTGGAGAGAGGCTGTCGGTGACGGAGCACAGGGCTCTCAGGGGAACCAAGAGGAGGCCTCTCAGCCCCTCTTTGAGGGGCCCCTCCCCGCCACTCCCACCTGCGGATTAGGGGCACGGGTGGCTCTGCGGGGGGTGGGAGGTAGCCTCGCTCTTCTTCCTTCTTACCAGCCTCTGAGCTCTTCCCGGATTGTCTTTGCGGGGCACTCAGCTCCTCCTTGAAGGAGACAGGCTGCCTTGTTTGCTAGGCTCAGGGGCACAGGGGCATTTCCTGCCACAGTCTTGACGGCAGAAGTTCTCTGTCCACAGTCAGCAACAACACACGCTGTTGTCTGCTTCAGAAAATGCGGTAGGGATATGTCCTAGGGAAAATACAGTCAGAAAATATGCTCGGAGGGTCACTGTCCCTAAGACCCTGGTGATGCCAGCTGCTGGCAGGTGCACCTGACTTACACCTGGGCCACAAAACACACACACACACCCCACACACATGCACAGGTTTAGAGGGTGCAGACGCACATACACACAGACAGATGTACAGATGTTCAGATGTTACACGATTCTCATATATAGCTCTTTATTTTCGGGCACACAGAGAGACACATTCAGCGGTAGAGGGAAGTCTCCTGGTTCTTCCTCTTAACTGGTGATCTGACTTTGGGTGAATTATCGGATCTCTCCAACCCTATGGGCCTATCTGTCAAATGGGGATAGCTAGAATATCTTCCTTAAAGGATTGTCCTGAGGATTAAAGGAAACAACAGCTGGAAAGTACATTGAAATAATAAATGGTAGCTATGATGATCTCCCCCACAGATATAGCCACACACACAGGCATGGACACATGCAGATTTACACACACACAAAACCTCAGACATCAATACATGTATAGGAGCAGGCACATATCAACACAGGTGTATTTGCACAAAGACACAAAGACACAAACAGACCCCCCCTGCCCTCACCACCAAGGAAAACAACCCCCGCAACAACCATGAAAGCAAGTTTTACTGCCCAGGGTGTGATGGGAGCAGGCAGCCCAGCTGGGTTGGGGGTGGAGGCCTCCGCGTCGGGCGGTGCCCGCCCTGCTCAGGTTCCCACTCAGCCCCAGGGACAGGACGCCTTCATTCTTCCAACACGCCACTCTCTGTCCCCAAGAGTAGTCACCCCATCCTTTCTCCACTGTCACCTGAAATCAGGCCCTACCCTCTCCCAACAGCATGAGCTCCAGGGTGGGGGCCCTCAGGGTGGTTGTGGTTGGTGGGAGGGCACGGTGGTCTGGTTCTCCAGGGACTGTTTGGGGGTCAGCAGGGGCGGTGGTCCTCTGGGTTGGTGGATTCTGGTTTTGGGGATTTGGCTGCTTGGCCTGGGAAGTAGCCCGAGAGGGACCGCCAGCCCCTGGGAATGGCCCTCTGGGCCCTGGACAGTTTAGGCAGCTCTGCTCTACTTTGCCTTGTGCAGCTCCCCAGCTCTTGCCTGACCTCCTCTCTGGAGCTGGGGGCATTTGGAAGTGGTGCTCTAGAGCCAGGGAGAGCTAGAGGCATCCCTGCTCCTGACCCTGGCAGTAAGAATCCTTTCCTGTTCAATCACTGCCACACCAGCCTAGTCTTCCAAGTAGTGTTTTCCCATTGCCCTGTTGTTTCCCCCCACAATGAACCCTCGGTTACTAGATAATCCTAGTATCAGAGACTGCAAGGGACCCCCAAGGCTACTGGGTCTAGATTCAAGGTAGAAAATTTCACATCTGAGGTCACACAGTGATTCTGTAGCAGCAGCAGCGGGATTGAACCTGGGGCTCCTGCCTCCCCATCCAGAGAAGCCCCGAGTCTCAGGGCTCCCACCACCTCCCCCACTGCCCATTTTCACAGGGAGCAGGTTTGCGCCCCTCCCGTGGACTATGTGGTCCTAAGGGCTTTTGTTGGAGACCAGAGCAAGGAGATGCTTGGGCCCTGGCCTCTGGGACTCCCAGCCTGATAGAGGAAGAGAGTGTCAGATCCAGGCAACAATGGAGCACCTGAACACACCAGGCCAGGAGGCTGGCACAGATTCTGGGAGGGTTATCAGGCAGTTGCCTGCAGAAAAGTTTTGAGGGAGAGGAGGGGCATGGACAGGCCTCTGGATCGTGGGGCGAGGGGTCTTGAGGGAAGGTGCCTGAGGCTTGCTCTGTCCCCTTCCTAGAGTAAACTTGCTGCTTCCAGTTCCGGGGACTAGATTCTGGGGGTTGGCCATAAGATACCAGGTGACTCTTTGCTTAGAATGTTGAGTACAACTGAAATGGCCCAAATGCTTCACCTGGGCCTGGACCTGATGTAATGTCCTGTAGTATGACCTCCAGGGCTGACCCTGGCCAAGCTCAGGGGCTGGTCTCCTCGGGGGAGCTGGGGAAAGTGGTGATTTCTCTGATGCCTTGCCGACCTCCATTCTCTTGCTGTGAACCAACTCAGTCCAAGCTTCTCAGGGGCCAACTGACTCTCAAATGTGACCACGTCCTTCCTGAGGGTCCTCCAGAGGACTGGGAAGCCTTCTCAAATGCCCAGGCTTTCAACAACCCCCTTCCTGACTCTCAGATTTTGTGCCCCCATTCCTGCCCCCAGGGCCTGGATGAGTCAGAATGGTGGGGCTCCCAGTTGGCAAGGCTCAATTTGCTGGCTGGGAGTTTTTTCAGGGTGCTAATTAAAAGGAGCCACCCAGAGAGAATGACTTCACTTGTTCACACACACACCCTTCTGCCCTGCCCTCCCTTCTGCCCCCATTCACACGCTGAGCCAAGGCAGGGGCGGTGGGTGGGGGGAACCCAATGGCAAAAGCGTGAGCATCTGTGTATGTCAACAAGCAAACTGCAGGCTCAGAGCATTTTTGACATTTTTTTTCCCCTTAGTCAAATGTTGCAGTCGCTGCATTTCCCCTGCTGTTTCCCTCCTGGCTGAACTGGACAGGCAGAACTGCCTCTGGGTGGAAAGGGAACTAGGTGTCTCCCAGTGGGCCCCAAATAACACCACTATGGTGGGGAATCCCTCCCTGGCCTGACCTCAATCCCGCCAGCTGCAGTCTATTCCCACCGGCGTCGTCTTCTGTGGATGGGACCCCAGCTGGAGAAACCTTGGTGGGTCCACCTTCAGTACAGGCTCAGTGAGGCTTCAGTACAGACTTCAGCGAGGTTCTCTCCAGTCCTTCACAATCCTCTGTGTTCCCTAAATTCTTCTCCAAGTAAAATCAATCCCTTCCAGTGCCGGGTGGCAGGATGGGGCTGTGGCACCCAGGGTAGGCACTGGTGCAGGTCCAGTGGTATCTGGATGGTGTTGCTGATGGCCTAGAGCCCCCAGATATTCCTGCTTTGATGCTTGGTACAACCCACATTGACCTCCTTTGTTTTAGCTAATTGGGGCAGCTGTGAGTTTCTGGATTCTATCTGGCCTGGGTCGGTGGACTGCCTTCAGACTCCGGGGTGCCAGGGAGCATAGGGTGTGTTGGATGTAAAAGGGCCTGGCTGGTGCCGCCCTGGGAGCTGGGGGAAGCCGGAGCTGGGGGGAGCCCGAGCTCACCTCTCCACCTCCTCCCTCCATTCTAGGATTGCCCTGCAGGGGTCGCCCTAAGCCAGGCTTCCAGGCGGCCAAAGCACCCACCCTCTTCAGACTCCGGGTCCTCCCTCAGGCTCCTTGACCCCCAAACTCGGGGTTCTCTTCTCTCTGTGGGGTCCCCTCAGCCCTCGGGAATCCAGGAAGGGACATGAGGAAGGGACAGAGACAATATGTGACCCAGAGGCTCTGAAGCGACAGGAGTGACAAGTGTCAGAGCACATGCAAACGACATGCAAATGAGCCTGGCCAGTGCCAGAGGGTGTCTGGGCCCAGGCACTGTCTCCAGCAGCCCTGCAATTGTCTGCCTCTTCTCTACCCATCTGTGTGTGTTAGGGTCCGTTTCTCTGCCCTTCCCCACAAGTAACCCACTGTGCCAGGCATGTGCTAAGTACTTGGAAACCTCAATTGTCACCATAACCTATGGCAGGGACCATTATCCTCATTTTTCATACGGTTTCTGTATGGCTCCCATGGGCTTGTATTAGTGTTTCCCAGTCTTCCTGTCCCCTACAAATTAATAGGTGTTCAGTGAGTCTGAAAATAATGTAACGGGGGCCCCACCCCCACCACCTAGAGAGCAGAGTTCCTCTGAGAGGTCCCTGAGAATGGGGGCTCTGGGCTGTGGTTTGGCACAAAAAGACTGGGGCAGAGGGTCAAATATGGGAGGGGGATCTAGAGAAGACATTTTGACTATTTCTCAGCTTCCATGGGGCCACCTCTCCCTGCCTGACCAGGGTCCCTGGACCTAGTCCTTCTGTATATTGACTTTGTCCTTTCAGAGATGGCTGTAGCCACCTAACTTCAGTCCCCTTTGTGGCAGCACCAGCCTATTACCCTGTGGTGGGTCAGGCTTGCCAAGAAACTTTTAAAGGCGGTTTGATGTAGTTCTGTGCCTCCCTCTTGCAAAAGGCCTTCATGAAGCCTGGGGGCTTCGAGTGACACTTGTCCCCTCTCCTTTCCGGAATAGAGCTCCAGAGACCTGGAAAGGGCTGTGGGGAACCGGCGCCCTGCTCCTCCTTACATTTGTCACCGCGTCTTCCTAGCACTTAGCAGGGCCTGGGGAAGCTGGGATGGGGCTGGGGGTGGTGGCCCTAGGTGAGGTTTGCTCTGTCTCCTCCTCAAAGTGTTCTGCTCCAGCCCCAGCTGGCACTTTCATTCCAGTTTCCTCCTCGCACATTCTTCATTTCCCCTCCCCTGCTGTCTCTGCTGCTTTCCACACCTTCCCCGGTCCCTGCCCATCTCCTGTCTCCTGAATCTCCAGCCAGGTGCCCCTCTTCTCTGTGTCTGCCCCTCTGGGAACCTTCTTGGATGGTCACTCTGGAGTCCCACTGAGTTTCTCTTCCCTGGAGACCCTCGGGGCTTGAGCACTCCTCTCTGTGGCTGGGAATGAGGTGGCTCCAGGAATGAAACCCTGGCACATTCCAGAGTTTGGAGGCTCTTGGTTGCCCAGGAAGCTCCCAGCATGTACACTCCCTGGGGTCTGAGGCCCCTGGCCCACCATTGGCTTTGAGGCAAATGGCCCAGGCCTCCCTGGGGCAGTGACAGCCCAGGGAAGTAGGCACTTGGGCTCAGCCACAGACCTCCTTTCCACCATCTCTGCACCCTATTCCCTCCCACACTGCATGCAGCCATGTGCCTGCCCTCTCAGTCAGGTGGCACAGAGGCCTGGCCCCCCTCCTCATCCCTTCTTTCACTTAACAATCTCTCCCCCTTTCTTCCCAAGGCCCCTTACACTCCCCTTCACTGGAGCCTTCACCAGCTGCCCAGCCCATGGCTCTGCTAGTTGCCCCATCTTGCCTGAGTGCATTCTCTCTTTGGATTCCTCCATCCCCTCTGGTGGATGGGTGGCTATTCCAGCTGGAGAACAGACAGATGCAGGCATAGACCTGAGAAATGCTTTACAGATAGACCTGGGTTCAAATTCTTACTCTGCCACTATTGGTTGTGTGATCTAGGACAACCAAGCCTCAGTTTCCCCATCTATAACATGTGGTTAATCAGAGGTATGCTATGTAAAGCACCTGTCATGTAGTAGTTGCACATTAAGTGATAATTCTACTTTTTTTTTTTTTTTTTTTTTTTTTTGAGACAGGGTCTCCGTCAGTCTCCCAGGCTGAGTGCAGTGCAGTGGTGCGATCATGGCTTACTGCAGCCTCAAACTCTTGGGTTCAAGTGATCTTCCTGCCTTGGCCTTCCAAGTAGCTAGGACTATAGGCACGCGTCACTACATCCAGCAAATTTTCATTTTTTTTTGTAGAGACGGGGGGGTCTCACTTTGTTGCCTGGGCTGGTCTTGAATGCCTGGGCTCAAGTAGATTCACCTGCTCCAGCCTCCCAAAGTGCTGGGATTACTGGCGTAAGCCACTGCACCTGGCCTAGTTATTCTTGATACATATAATACTACTGACAACTGAGACAACTTCCTGGAAGAATGGTCTTCTTTGCGACCCTTGAATGAAAGGAAGGGACATTCGTGACATTCAAACCCTGCCTCTAAGTGGCCCTTTCCTCCTGAGATGCCCTCCCCACCCAGCCCTCTTTCCTGATTTTGTCTTCTTGAAGAGATGCAGGGGGTGTGGAGTGCCTGCCTCCCGGGAAGGGGGTTGGTTGTGTGCTCTGAAGCTGCCACCCCCTACCCCCACCTCTCAGTTCCCCCTGGCAGGGAGTGGCCTGCTTGCCCCGGGGTAGTGCCTGCCTGGGCAGGTAGCAAAGTGCTCCCAAAGCCTGGAAAGGGGCTTAAACTTCTGTTGGTGGTTGGGAGCTGCCCTGGACACCTTGAGTGGCTGGGGAGAGCACGTGGGCCCAAGCAGGGAGGGAGAAATGGGGGGTGTGGCGTGCGTTCTGCTGGCATAGAGCATTCCCGGGCAGGGGTGGGGGTGCAGGGCGGGGGTGGCTGGTGCTGGTTTCCTTCCTTAGTTTCGATCAGAGGGGTGGGTTTAAGGCTGAGCTTGGTTGAGCTAGCAGCTCTTCTTCAGGAAACCTGAAAGCTTTGAAAGAGAAAAATATCGTTTGTTCCAGAGTCAGGGACACTGTCCTAACAGCCTGGGGTACTTTTGTCTCTGATGAAGCCCCTTCACCAAGAGATATGTGTTTGGGGTGGAGGTGAGGAAGGTGAACATTCACACACAACCTTCACACACCCGCACCTGCACATTTATAACACACCCCCATACACACTCACATGCCTAGCTTCTGTCTTTCTCATACACGCTCGTACACACTGATACATGCAAGCATCCACTATACCCATCCACAGAAGGTACACATTCCCACTCCACCCTTCCACATACACCGATGCCTGGCTCACTCACACATAACTGTGTTACTTTCATAGCCCCTATGATTTTACTGGTCCGCACATGCCCCTGCATGATCATAGATGATCTCTGCACCTTCGCACTCATGCCCCCCCCATTTATTTACACACATCCTACAAGCTCCCTGCATACTCTTGTCCCTACACTTTTTCTTTCTTTCTCTCTGTCTCTTCCCCTCTCATCTCAGGAAGCCAGAAGGGATGGTTGTCCTCAGATGACAGTGAGAGCAAGAGGAGATCCAGGCAAGTCAGCATCTAGTAGGCCAAGCCTGGGGGGGAGTGGGGCTCAGAAGATAGTAATAATAATAATAATAATAATAATAATAAAATCGAGGCTGAGTGTGGTGTCTCACGCTTGTAATCCCAGCACTTTGGAAGGCCGAGGTGGACAGATCACGAGGTCAGGAGATCGAGACTATCCTGGCTAATACGGTGAAACCCTGTCTCTACTAAAAATACAAAAAATTAGCCGGGCCAGGTGGCAGGCGCCCGTAGTCCCAGCTACTCTGGAGGCTGAGGCAGGAGAATGGCATGAACCCGGGAGGTGGAGCTTGCAGTGAGCCGAGATAGCGCCACTGCACTCCAGCCTGGGTGACAGAGCAAGGCTCTGTCTCAAAAAAAAAAAAAAAGATAATAATAAAATCGAATAGTTGGTGGGCACTGCTGTGCTAAGCACTGTTCTGAGCACTCTGCATGTGTCATCTTGGTTAACACACACAATAGCCCTAGGAAATAGGAATGATTATCCCTCCTTATTTTTATTTTTATTTTTTTGAGACAGAATTTCACTCTTTTCGCCCAGGCTGGAGTGCAATGGCGTGACCTTGGCTCACCGCAACCTCTGCTTCCCAGATTCAAGCGATTCTCCTGTCTCAGCCTCCGGAGTAGCTGGGATTACAGGCATGCACCACCACGCGCGGCTAATTTTGTATTTTTAGTAGAGATGGGGTTTCTCCATGTTGGTCAGGCTGGTCTCGAACTTCCGACCCCAGGTGATCCACCCACCTCAGCCTCCCAAAGTACTGGGATTACAGGCATGAGCCACCACGCCCTGATTTTTTGTTTTTCTTTTAGACTGAGTCTTGCTCTATCGCCTAGGCTGGAGTGCAGTGGGGCGATCTTGGCTCACTGCAACCCGAGCCTCCCAGGTTCAAGTGATTCTTGTGCCTCAGTCTTCTGAATAGCTGGGATTACAGGTGCCTGCCACCACGCCTGGCTACTTTTTGTATTTGTAGTAGAGATGGGGTTTTGCCATGTTGGCCAGGCTGGTCTTGAACTCATGACCTCAGGTAATCCACCCGCCTCAGCCTCCCAAAGTGCTGGGATTACAGGCATGAGCCACCGCGCCTGGCCAATTATCCCCTTATGATAGCTGGAAAACGGAGGAAGGCACAGAGAGGTTAAGTCGCTAGCTTGAGGCTGCACGGCTAGGCCGTAGTGGAGACAGTGTCTGAACCCATCCAGTCGGACTCCTGATCTGATCTTGACCATCAGGCCCTAGGGCCCCTTTCTCTCTGATTCTCAGCCTCATTTTGTGTTCTGCCCAAAGTGTCTCCAGGATCTCAAGAGTTAGCTTCCGAGAGTCTATGCACTGTGAATTTTCCCACGTTGGCCCAGGGCCTACCCGGACTTCTCAAGGTCCAGAAAAAGGCCTGGGAATCACCAGGGCTCTGAGTCCCCATATGGGGGCCTCTGGCCTTATCCCCACATCAGGGAGGTGGTGGCAGAGAAGAGGCTTCCAGGAAGATCATGAACTGCCCCTTGCTTCCATTCCAGGCGTCTAGCCCAGCTCCCAGGCATCTGGGTTGCAAGAATCCTGGCCACCTGCAGGGGGAGTCAAGAGTGGGAGAAACTGGCTCCTGCTCCTGCTCCTGCTCCTGCTTGCAAGGGAATACCGGGAATGGGTCTGGGCCCTGGAAAATCCTGGACAGGTGTCTGAGAGCAGGACTGGATTAGACTGTGCTGCCTGGTGAGCCACCGTCTGGCTCCTATGGACTCCAGCGTGTGTATGCGTGATCGTGTGCCTGTGTGTGTGTGTGTCTGTGATCAGATGAGGCTTCTAGAGCAAGGCTCAGCTCTCCTCTGGGAAAGAAATCAGGCGGTGGACTTGTGAAAACCCCTGAGAATCTGTGCAAGAGAATATTCTGAGCCTTTCACAGTAATCTAAGGATGTGTTTATTGACAGAGATGGGGGGAAAGCCTGCTTAAATTCATATGTGTAATATGATCCCACTTATGGGAAATATATATATATATAATTTTTTTTTTTGAGACGGAGTCTCACTGTGTTGCCCAGGCTGGAATGCAGTGGCACAATCTTGGCTCACTGCAACCTCCGCCTCCCGGATTCAAGCAATTCTCCTGCCTCAGCCTCCTGAGTAGCTGGGATTACAGGCATGCGCCACCATGCCTGGCTAATTTTATATTTTTAGTAGATATAAAAATATATTTTTATATTTTAGTAGGGTTTCACCATGTTGGTCAGGCTGGTCTCAAACTCCTGACCTCGTATTGTGATCCACCCATCCCAGCCTCCTAAAGTGTTGGGATTACAGGCGTGAGCCACTGGGCCTGGCTTTTTTTTTTTTTTTTTTGAGATGGAGACTCACTCTGTCACCCAGGCTGGAGTGCAATGGCATGATCTCAGCTCACTGCAACCTCCACCTCCCGGGTTCAAGTGATTCTCCTGCCTCAGCTTCCCCAGTAGCTGGGATTATAGGCAACCGTCACCATGTCTGGTTAATTTTTGTATTTTTAGTAGAGACAAAGTTTCACCATGTTGGCCAGGATGGCATCGAACTCCTGACCTCAAGTGATCCACCTGCCTCGGCCTCCCAAAGTGCTGGGATTACAGGAGTGAGCCACCACACTGGGCCTGGAAATAGGTATTAATATGAATAGATGATGCATCTATTGCAGTAGAATATACTGCTATACCAGACATGTGAGTATGGTCACACATTGCATGATGAGGTCTCGGTTCTATATATGGTGCATATATGATAATGGTTCCATACATTATAATGGAACTGAAAAATTCCTCTTGCCTATTGACATCGTAGCCATCATAATATATCAAAACGTATTACTCACGTGTTTGTGAAGATGCTGGTGTAAAAAACCTATTGTGCTGCCAATTGTATCAATATATAGCACATGAAATTACATATAGTACATAATACTTGATCGTGATAGTAAAGGACTATGTTACTGGCTTGTATATTTACTCTACTTTTGATCATTATTTTAGAATGTATTCCTTCTACTTTTTTTTTTTTTTTTTTTTTGAGATGGAGTCTCGCTCTGTTGCCCAGGCTGGAGTGTAATGGCGTGATCTCGGCTCACTGCAACCTCTGCCTCCCAGGTTCAAGTGATTTCTTGCCTCAGCCTCCTGAGTAGCTGGGACTACAGGCATGTGCCACCATATCCAGCTAATTTTTTGCATTTTTACTAGAGACGGGGTTTCACTGTGTTAGCCAGGATGGTCTCGATCTCCTGACCTCGTGATCCGCCCGCCTTGGGCTCCCAAAGTGCAGGGATTACAGGCGTGAGCCACTGCACCCGGCCCTTCTACTTATTTATGTTTTATTTAGAGGCAGGGTCTCATTCTGCTGTCCAGGCTGGAGTGCAGTGGTGCAATCATAGCTCAATGCAGCCTTGACCTCCCGGGCTCAAGCGATCCTCCCACCTCAGTCTTCCAAGTAACTGGGACTACAGGTGTGTGCCACCATGCCCAGCTAATTTTTGATTTTTTGTAGAGACAGAGTCTCACTATGTTGCTTAGGCTGGCCTCAAACTCTTGGACTCAAGCCATCCTCCTGCCTTGCCCTCCCAAAGTGCTGGGATTACAGGCATGAGCCACTGCACTCAGCAATGATCTGTTTTGTTTGCTGCTATATCCCCGTTGTTAGAATAGTGCCTGGCACATAGTAAGTGTCCAATAAATATGTGCTGACTGAATAAATTGAAAGATATTTGTATATAGAAACACCTGGAAGGTTAAATACTAAAATGTTAATAGTGGCTACTTCTAGACGACAGTATTTTAGAAGAGTTTTATTTTTTCTGATTTTATTTTATTGTCTGTTGATTTAACATTTTTAATTCTGAGTATTATTTATATAAAGAGAAGGAAGCGCCAAAAGGCTTAGGATCTTCTCCCTCTACATCTTTTTTTTTTTTTTTTTTTTTTTGAGATGGAGTCTTACTCTGTTACCCAGACTGGAGTGCAATGGTGCGATTTCGGCTCACTGCAAACTGCCTCCTGGGGTTCAAGCAATTCTCCTGCCTCAGCCTCCTGAGTAGCTGGGAATTGGGGCGTGCACCACCATGCCTGGCTAACTTTTTGGTATTTTTAGTAGAGACGGGGTTTCACCATATTGGTTAGGCTGGTCTTGAACTCCTGATCTCAGGTGATCCACCCACCTCGGCCTCCCAAAGTGCTGGGATTACAGGTGTGAACCGCTGTGCCAAGCCTCCCTCTACGTCTTTAAAACTACAAACTTTCTGCCGGGAGTGATGGCTCATGCCTGTAATCCCAGCACTTTGGGAGGCTGAGGTGGGCGGATCACCTGAGGTTGGGAGTTGAAGACCAGCCTGAGCAACATGGAGAAACCCCATCTCTACTAAAAATACAAAAGTAGCCGGGCGTGGTGGCACACGCCTGTAATCCCAGCTACTCCGGAGGCTGAGGCAGGAGAATCGCTTGAACCCGGGAGACAGAGGTTGCGGTGAGCCAAGATCGTGTCATTGCACTCCAGCCTGGGCAACAAGAGCGAAAACTCCATCTCAGAACAGACAAACAAACAACAGAAAAACAACAAAACCAAACAATAAAAAACCAACCAAACAACAACAAAAAAACCCTATAAACTTTGAGTTTAAGAGGCCAGGCAGTGGGTGAGACCTGCCTGTTCTACTCCCTCTGCTTCCCCACCCAACATCAGCCTTCCCCAGTTCTCCCTCTCTCTGCCCCTTCTTCACCCACAAGCTTTAGCTGGCAGGGCTCGCTGGTCTTTCAAGCCACCTTAGCAGGCAGAGTCATGGAACAATAGATCAGGCTGACTCAGGAGCTGGGAGAGGGCCCTGGGCCACACAAGAACCCTCCCCACCTGCCAGGTCAGGCCAGCAAGCAGTGCCTCTGGGGCCAAGGGGAACTGGGGTGATGTTGCAGCAGGAAGGAGTGAGGTTAGACCTGAGAGATTCCTGATGGTAAAGGAGGCTGCAGCAGGTCAGCGAGGTCACAGAGCCCGTGTTTGTTCCTGGAGGGCAACAGGTGCACTCCACTCTCCCCTAGATGGGATTGTTCGTTGCATCTGAAGCACCCAGCACAGTGCTTGGCACTGAGAAGTGCCCAGTCAATGTTGATGGGTGGATAATAGTATGAATGAGCTTGTCTGAAGTGGGGTGTTGAGGTCCCGCTCCCTGTGTCTCCGTCCTAGTCTCAGGGTTTGTTCCAGGCTGTACATATTGCAAGATGAAATGAGTCCTGGCCTAGTGGGCTCTAGTCCCAGCCTTCTTATGTGTCCTTGGCCTGTTGCTCTTCCTCTCTGGGCTTCAGTTTCTTGTGCAGTGAAACAGCGTGTTGGACGAGATATTCTGCAAGATCTCACTGCTCTGCCACCTGCACTGGCAAGTGTTACGCCCCTGTGGGATGCTTTTGCTGTTGGCTTGCTCTAGTGTGTGTTACTTTGATCTTTTTTTTTTTTGAGATAGATTCTTGCTCCACCCGGGAGCACACACTTGCTCTAGTGTGTGTTACTTTGATCTTTTTTTTTTTTTGAGACAGATTCTTGCTCCACCCCAGGCTGGAGTGCAATGGCGCAATCTTGGCTCACGCAACCTCCGCCTCCCGAGTTCAAGCAATTCTCCTGCCTCAGCCTCCCAAGTAGCTGGGACTACAGGCACATGCCACCACACCTGGCTAATTTTTGTATTTTTAGTAGAGATGGGCTTTTGCCATGTTGGCCAGGCTGGTCTCAAACTCCTGACCTCGTGATCCGTTCACCTTGGCCTCCCAAAGTGCTGGTATTACAGGCATGAGCCAGCGTGCCCGGCCTACTTTGGTCTTCTTAACTAGGGTCTACATTTCCCAAGGGCAGGCATGAATCTGGTATGGTTCTGTGTTGCCCCAGCACCCACAGCACTGGGCCCTCCTGCCTGGCTGTGCCTAGCATCCTGCTGTCTGTGCCCCCGAGCCCAGCTCACTCCATCCTCCCTAGCCCCGACCAGCTGTGTCACTGTCATGACCCAGGAAAGGTGGTTACCTGGAGGAGGGACCTGTGGGTTTTCCTTTTGAGGAGTGGGTGGGCTTCAGGGAAGAGCACATCAGTGTGTTTAGGGATTAGATTAGATATTAAGAAAATTTCCTCTCCCTTCCAGGATAGATTGGGAGAGATGACTCAGTTTCTTGTTTCCCCTTTCTAACTCTGCTTTTCATTACTTCTCTCCTTTGGAAAAGTTTCCCAGACTAAACCTCTATGTTCTATCCCCAAGTCCTGACACCTAACACTGCTCCTGTTTCTGGTCTTATTTTCTTGGGTTTGTGTGTGTTTGGGTGTGGGTACCACTTTCTCTGTCAGGGAATTTCTGAAACTTTTTTTGAACAATGATCTCTAATAATAAATTCATTTTATATTACAGTTCTGTGTGCACGCGCGCACACACACACACACCGAACAAAATTTCATGGTGCAATATTACCCTTACTACCTGTGATGCACACTTATGTGCTGGTAAAGACTCATGCAATTGATTTCACAATCCACTAGTGGGTCGTAGCTTGCAGTTTTGAAAATACAGATCTCCTCTCAGATGGAAGTTCCTTGAAGACGGGCAGAACCTTACTTCCAACACCCAGGGCACAGCACTCAGATGGCCACGGGAGAGAAGCTGGCGAGACGGTTGACAGGGAGGGAGCTGGTCCATGTAATCCCCCACCCTGTCTCCCAGTCTGGGAGTTCCTGCTGCAGCTTTGACTGAACATCCTTAGGGTGTAGGAATCCTGGCAACTTTCCCCTGGAAGTTGCCCTTCACCCTCTGGGGTGTTGGGAGGCTGTCCTTAGTAACAGGCCTCATAATATTTGCCAAGTCAGTAGCCGTTGCTAGCAGCAGGGCACCCAACTGGCTGAACCTGATTGGGTCAGGGTTGCAGTGGCTGGGTACTAAGCCCTGGACAGGCATGTCTGGACTCTCAACTCAAGTTCTTGTCTGAACACTTCCCTCTTCCCCTCTCAGGGCCCCCCAGAGTTGGAAGCTCTGTCTAATCCCCTTCCTCTCTCAGGCACCAGCAGTTTGTTCCTGGATGTGTGTTCCTGACTCCCAGCCTGGGACAGTCTCCCTTTCTTCACCCCTGGCCCATGGTGTGCTGGGCCTGCTTGAGCAAACTCAGGAGACCTGATTGTGTGCATCTCTTCCCAGCTCTGCATTCAGTGACATCATGGTGGCAGCTTGAAATCAGCCATGGAATATTTGCAGCATGGAAAATAGCAAACGCTACAGAACAGACTTATCTTCCCTCCCTGACAGAGAGCCCCTTGTGTAACAATAACATGCCACTGCCCCATCCCTGAGCAGAGTGCTGTGTGTTGCAGCAGAGTGGCAGCGGGTGTCTCCCCCCTTGGGCTCTCCCCATAGCCCCCAGCACCAGGGAAACTTCTGGTCTCTTTGTTATACAGGAAACATGTACATATACACACTACATGAAGGCGGTACAGTGTTCCCGGGAAGACTACGGGGGCGGTGTATGTTTAGAAGATCTGGGTTTTCATCCTAACTTGGCCTCTTTCCATCTTTGACATCTTGGACAATTGCTTTATTTCTGTGTCTGTAGAGTGAGGAAAACTAATACCCATATCTCAGATTATGGTGAAGATAAAAGAAGATGAAGGATCTGCACAGGCCCAGCACAGTGATTGGCACTGAGAGTTCCCAATAGTATTTTTATTTATTTATTTATTTGAGATGGAGTCTCACTCTGTTGCCCAGGCTGGAGTGCAGTGGCGTGATCTCTGCTCACTGCAACCTCCACTTCTGGGGTTCGAGTGATTCTCCTGCCTGAGCCTCCTGAATAGCTGGGATTACAGGTATGCGCCACCACACCCAGCTAATTTTGTATTTTTAGTAGAGATGGGGTTTCAGCATGTCGGCCATGCTGGTCTTGAACTCCTGGTCTCAAGTGATCTGCCTTCTTTGGCCTCCCAAAGTGCTGGGATTGCAGGAGTGAACCACTGCGCCCGGCCCCCAATGGTATTTTTTAAAGTGTGTTGTAGAACATGATCATGTTAGCCACCATGGGTAAAAGGGCCATTATTATTCCAAAGTTTGGCATCATCCCTCACTCCCACCCTCAGCGTGGAACTTGGAGACATATACTTCAGTTCTGGACTCCCAATGTTTTGCTAATCCTTTCTCTCCAAGGTCTCTGCCTTAGGAATGCCCTCCTTGTGGGTTTCGGGGCCTCTCTACCTGGGCATGGGTGGGCTGCAGAGGCAGCAGCTTGGCTTACCTGTGGGGCACCCTTTCCCTGTTGCAGTGAACCCGTTGCCTGGGTGGGTGCCACTTTCCTTCGCTGCCAGTTCAGTGAGGGGAGAGGGGGCTACCTGCTGCAGCCCAGCAGGCAGGAGGGTACCAGGGGCAGAGAATGCCGGAGTGTGCTCTGCCTGGGTATGGGGTAGAGAAGGGATACACTCTGTAATCTGCTCCCTCCTTTCTCTCTTGCCCGACAGGCCAAGATTGGTGCTAGAAGTCGGGAATAGCCACATTCATCTTTGCCCTTCCTGGCTTTGGAGGAACTTAGAGCCCTTCCTCAAGAGATTTTAGTAGAGAGTACTCAGGGTACTGTGTAAGCCACTGAAGAAACACAAGATGGACTCAGATGGCACGAAGACAAACGTCTTACTTTTTTTTTTTTTTTTTTTTGAGATGGAGTTTCGCTCTTGTTGCTCAGGCTGGAGTGCAATGGCGTGATCTTGGCTCACAGCAAACTCTGCCTCCAGGGTTCAAGTGATTCTCCTGCCTCAGCCTCACTAGTAGGTGGGATTACAGACATGCTAATTTTGTATTTTTTTTTTTAGTAGAGATGGGGTTTCTCCAAGTTGGTCAGGCTGGTCTGGAACTCCTGACCTCAGGTGATCCACCCGCCTCGGCCTCCCAAAGTGCTGGGATTACAGGCATGAGCCACCGCGCCGGGCCTTTTTTTTATTTTGAGATGGAGTTTTGCTCTGTTGCCCAGGCTGGATTGCAATGGTGTGATCTCTGCTCACCGCAACCTCTGCCTCCCGGGTTCAAGCAATTCTCCTGCCTCAGCCTCCCGAGGAGCTGGGATTACAGGCATGTGCCACCATGGCTGGCTAGTTTTGTATTTTTAGTAGAGACGGGGTTTCTCCATGTTGGTCAGACTGGTCTTGAACTCCTGACCTCAGGTGATCCGCCCACCTTGGCCTCCCAAAGTGTTGGGATTACAGGTGTGAGCCACCGTGCCTGGCCAAATGTCATACATTTTAATAGTTATGTTTTATTCGAATATGAATTAGAGCATTAAGAATTAGCACACAGAAGCCAAGATTTCAAGGCTGTTATTGTTTAGGGTCAGGATAAGAAAAAAGTGAACTGATTTAGATTTGATTTCAAGAAAAATCTTAAGTACACCATAATACCTATGGAATGTCAATGCGGCTTGATGGTAAAGGTTGAATGCAAATGACCGATGTTCAGGATAGTCAGGATATCCTGGGTTAGAATTTGGCATGTACTTCTCAGCTGCAAAAGCCAAAAACTGAGAGAAGCTTCCATTGTGCCTGGATCAGGGAGGTCACTGGGGTGTCAATGGTGAGGGAGGGGAGGCTGACCAAAGGCAGGGACAGGACAGAGCAGCCTTTTCTGTGCAGCCCCTCTCAAACAACACAACAGTAGCCAAGCCCTTCATTGGCCTGTGAAAGCCAGGGGACCTGAACGCATGTGGATGGGCCAGCCTCCCCTTCTCCCAGGCGGAGCTCCATCCTCACCTCCTAGCCTACACTCTGCTCCCTTTGTGCCTGGAGGCTCTAGACCCCAGGAGATGACTTTTGTTTTTTCTTGGAGCATGCCAAGAATAAGAATTCCTGCTGCTTCTGCTTCAAGAAAACCCACTGCCTTCCACAGTCTCTGAATTGGTGCCTCCAACACTCTATTGCCCTTACTGGTTTTCACGTAAGTTCCCCAGTTCCCCAACACTTCCTCTCCCTCACCAGACTGCAAGTTCCTCCAATGCAGAGACTTTGATTAATCTTCATTGAACCTGGGCTCCCATGGTGACTGGCACCTGGTGGTGCTTACGAAATGTTGAGTGAATGACTGTTGAGGGATGAGTTTCAGTTTGGGATTTAGGTACGTTGCTCCACTTCTCTAGGCTTCAGTTAGCTAAGGTATCCTTTAACACTGACACTCCTGGGGCTCTGAGAGGAGCACGGTGTGGTGGTAAAGTGCAAAGACTCTGAAGCCTGCAGCGTGTGTCCAAATCCTGGCTCTGCCATTTACCACTATTGTTCTCTTCGTGCCCCTTTCTGTAAGTTTCCCCTTCTGTAAGATGGTGATGATAAAGTACCTACTTCATAGGGTTGTTAGCATTAAATATTTTAAAGTTGGATTGTAAATGTAAACACTAAATGCTTATGATATGTAAGTTCTGAGAACCGGGCCTGTCGTAAAGGCCCCCTTATTGTTTGATCTTTGGATAAAATAGCTCACTGACAATGTTATCTTTTTAAAAATTTTTTATTATTATACTTTATGTTCTAGGGTACATGTATACAATGTGCAGGTATGTTACATAGGTATACATGTGCCATGATGGTTTAATGCATCATCACCTCATCATTTACATCAGGCATTTCCCCTAACACTATCCCTCCCCCAGCCTCCACCCCCCAACAGGCCCCGGTGTGTGATGTTCCCCTCCCTGTGTCCATGTGTTCTCGTTGTTCAACTCCCACTTATGAGTGAGAACATGTGGTGTTTGGTTTTCTGTCCTTGTGATATTTTGCTGAGAATGATGGTTTCCAGCTTCATCCATGTCTCTGCAAAGGATATGAACTCATCATTTTTTTATGGCTGCATAGTATTCCATGGTGTATATGTGCCACATTTTCTTTATCCAGTCTATTATTGGTGGACATTTGGGTTGGTTCCAAGTCTTTGTTATTGTGAATAGTGCCACAATAAGCATATGTGTGCATGCGTCTTTATAGTAGCATGATTTGTAATCCTTTGGGTGTATACCCAGTAATGGGATTGTTGGGTCAAATGGTATTTCTAGTTCTAGATCCTTGAGGAATCGCCACACTGTCTTCCACAATGATTGAAGTAGTTTACAGTCCCACCAACAGTGTAAAAGTGTTCCCATTTCTCCACATCCTCTCCAGCATCTGCTGTTTCCTGACTTTTTAATGATTGCCATTCTAACTGGCATGAGATGGTATCTCATTGTGGTTTTGATTTTGCATTTCTCTGATGACCAGTGATGATGAGCATTTTTTCATATGTCCGTTGGCTTCATAAATTCTTCTTTTGAGAAGTGCCTGTTCATATCCTTTGCCCACTTTTTGATGGGGTTGCTTGTTTTTTTCTTGTAAATTTGTTTAAGTTCTTTGTAGATTCTGGATATTAGCCCTTTGTCAGATGGATAGATTGCAAAAGCTTTCTCCCATTCTGTAGGTTGCCTGTTCACTCTGATGATAGTTTCTTTTGCTGTGCAGAAGCTCTTTAGTTTAATTAGATCCCATTTATCTATTTTGGCTTTTGTTGCCATTGCTTTTAGTGTTTCAGTCATGAAGTCTTTGCCCATGCCTATGTCCTGAATGGTATTACCTAGGTTTTATTCTAGGGTTTTTATGGTTTTAGGTCTTACATTTAAGTCTTTAATCCATCTTGAGTTAATTTTTGTGTAAGGCGTAAGGAAGGGATCCAGTTTCAGCTTTCTATGTATGGCTAGCCAGTTTTCCCAGCACCATTTATTAAATAGGGAATCCTTTCCCCATTGCTTGTTTTTGTCAGGTTTGTCAAAAATCAGATGGTTTTAGATGCATGGTGTTATTTTTGAGGCCTCTGTTCTGTTCCATTGGTCTATATATCTGTTTTGGTACCAGTACCATGCTGTTTTGGTTACTGTAGCCTTGTAGCATAGTTTGAAGTCAGGTAGTGTGATGCCTCCAGCTTTGTTCTTTTTGCTTAGGATTGTCTTGGCTATGCGGGCTCTTTTTTGGTTCCATATGAAATTTAAAGTAGCTTTTTTTTTTCCAATTCTGTGAAGAAAGTCAGTGGTAGCTTGATGGGGATAGCATTGAATCTGTAAATTACCTTGGGCAGTATGGCCATTTTCATGATATTGATTCTTCCTATCCATGAGCATGAAATGTTTTTCCATTTGTTTGTGTCCTCTCTTATTTCCTTGAGCAGTGGTTTGTAGATCTCCTTGAAGAGGTCCTTCACATCCCTTGTAAGTTGGAGTCCTAGGTATTTTATTCTCTTTGCAGCAATTGTGAATGAGAGTTTACTCATGATTTGGCTGTTTGTCTGTTCTTGGTGTATAGGAATGCCTGTGATTTTTGCACATTGATTTTGTATCCTGAGGCTTTGCTGAAGTTGCTTATCAGCTTAAGGAGATTTTGGGCTGATACGATGGGGTTTTCTAAATATAAAATCATATCATCTGCAAACAGACAATTTGACTTCCTCTTTTCCTGATTGAATACCCTTTGTTTCTTTCTCTTGCCTGATTGCCCTGGCCAGAACTTCCAATACTATGTTGAATAGGAGTGGTGAGAGAGGGTATCCTTCTCTTGTGCTGGTTTTCAAAGGGAATGCTTCCAGTTTTTGCCCATTCAGTGCTGTTTTTTTTTTTTTTTTTTTTTTTTTTTTTTGACAGGGTCTAGCTCTGTGGCCCAGATTGGAGTGGAGTGGCGTGATCTTGGCTCACTGCAACCACCGCTTCCTGGACTCAAGCCATCCTTCCACCTCTGTCTCCTTAGTAGCTGGAACTATAGGTGTGTGCCACCATGCCTGGCTAATTTTTGTATTTTTTGTAGAGACGGGGTTTTGCCACGTTGCCCAGGCTGGTCTTGAACTCCTGAGCTCAAGCGATCCACCTGCCTTGGCCTCCCAAAGTGCTGGGATTACAGTTGTGAGCCATGGTGCCCAGTGACAACATTATCTTGATAGTTTTTGTAGGTCAGACAGAGGCTCTCTGGGATTCAATGAGACATTCGACAAATTTTCTGATGTTCTTGAAGGCAAGATGGGAAAAATGGGATCTGGAGAAAAGTATAGCTGGGTAGATTCCCAAACAGAGGGAGGGTTTTTAAGAAGAGCACACCACGGGGCCCTGTCCTTGCTTTTCTTCAAGACCAGGCCACTGGAGCAATAGGAACTCCCCCACCACACCAACATGCCAACTTGCAATCAGGACAGACCCTCTCAGCTCCTTCCTCCTCTTGGTTTCTGTGCTCATGTATGTATCTTCCACGAGACTGGACAGGTTGGGGAGGTGGCTTATGCATTGTGTATTTCTTGTATCACTTAGCTGAGTGTTCAGCCAATAGCAGATGCTCAATAACACATACTCATGTGCACATAGAGTAAGGAAACCACATTTCCCAAATGAATGGGATGCTCCCAGCTTGGGTGGGCAGGTTGCGGGGAATGTCTATTGTTTCAGAGAAGATAATTGAGAATCAGAAGGATCTCCAGAGATTGGCAGGAAATCACCAAGATGAAACCGAATGGGGATTCATTCATTCAACTAATATGTACTGAGCACCTACTGGCTGCCAGGCACTGTTCTTAAGTGCAGAGAAGACAGAGGTGAGCAAAAGCGGCAAAATCTCTGCCCTCATGGAGCTCACATTCTAGTGCAGGAAAGCTGCCAAACAGAATTAGTGAGTAGAATACACGGTGTATGAGGAAGCGATAGATGCCAAGTAGAAAGAAAGCAGGGAAGGGGAGAAGAGTGGCAAAGGAGGGTTGGTCTCAGGGTTGCAGTTTTGGTTTGGGGCAGCCAGAGAAGGTGGATGAAGGCCAGAAGGAGATGGGGAGCAAGCTAGGAGGGTATCTGGGGAGGAGCATTCCAGGAAGAGGACACAGCGAGTGCCAAAGCCCTGAGGCTGGAGTGTTCTGGAGTGTTGGAGAATAAATTAGGGGATAAACTAGGTTAGCCTTCTTTTGTGCCTTATACTTTTCTCTTCCTATTGTAATTACAATTAAAGACTTGTTTCATATCTGTTTCCCCAATAGACTCTAAGGTCTCTTAGTTCAGTGGCTGGGGCTTGGTCTCAGGTAAATTTCTGTTTTTTTTTTTTTCTTTTTTGAGACAAAGTCTGCCTGTGTTGCCCAGGCTGGAATGCAGTGGCGTGATCTTGGCTCACTGCAACTGCTGCCTCCTGAGTTCAAGCAATTCTCCTGCCTCAGCCTCCTGAGTAGCTGGGACTACAGGCACCTGCCACCACGCCAGGCTAATTTTTATATTTTTAGTAGAGACAGTGTTTCACCATGTTGGCCGGGATAGCCTCCAACTCCTGACCTCAGGTGATCTGCCTGCCTCAGTCTCCAAAAGTGCTGGGATCACAGGCGTGAGCCACCGTGCCCGGCCTGGTCTCAGGTGAATTTCTAACTCTCAGCACAGGGCCTGAAATATGGTAGGTGCTCAACCATATGTTGTTGAATAAATGAATAAATGTGAATAAATGACTTTTGGGTGAAAAGATTGACTGCACAAGCAAGAACTGGCTTGACAGCAATTAGAGAGAAAGGTTGGAGAGTTGTAGCTGTGGCCAATGGTGAACCTAGGGTGGTACAACGAGAGAAGGGGCCACAGGAAAGCCACAAGAAGCTGTGCTGAGATGCCGGGCGCGGTGGCTCACATCTGTAAACTCAGCACTTTGGGAGGCTGAGGTGGGCGGTTCGCTTGAACCCAGGAGTTCAACATGGGCAACATGACGAAACCCCATCTCTACCAAAAATGCAAAAATTAACCAGGTGCGGTGGTGTGTGGCTGTAGTCCCAGATATTCAGGAGGCTGAGGTGGGAGGATAGCTTGAGCCTGGGAAGTTGAGGCTGCAGTGAGTGGAGATTGTGCCACTACACTCTAGCTTGGGCGACAGAGCAAGAACCTGTCAAAAAAAAAAGAAAAGCTGTGATGGCAGGGGCTTTCCCATTGACAAGGGCCAAGGTTGGGAGAGGCTGCAGAGCATGAGGTGTGGTTGAGAAGGGTTAACCTGGAGCAGGGGAAACTGAGGAAAGATATACCCATTAGAGCCTTGACACTGCAGGATTTAATATTAAGTCCATGATGTGAGCCATTTATACTTTTGCTGCTGCATGAATTGGGATCTTTGTGCACCTTCGTGTGCAAAACCAAGTCACTCGGCTGCTGAGGGGCCTGGTTCAATCTCCAGACTGTTTTGTCATTCTCTCCATCACTGCATGACCGTCTTTCTAAGTAGAGCAATTATTTCTAAGTAGGGGCAGTATCTGTTACAGCAGCAATTGCAAATCTGGGGATTTTGCAAGGTCCCTGGGTATAATGGTCGTGGATAAAAATTCATCTCTTTAAACAAATAGTTATTGATGCCTAGTGTATGCCAGATCCTGAGCTGGATAGAGGGGTGGACAGGACATACATCATGGAGCTGTGATTCAGTGTTTAGTGGTGCTGTCTTAGAAAGTTTGAAGGGCGGGCATGTGGAACGGGGAGGAGGTTCATTGTGGGCTGCTCCATGGGGCAGTGGTCTGAGTTGCGTACAGGTGGTGCCTCCAGCCTGAGGAGCTCTGTGGGTGGCCTTGAGCAAGTCCCTAAGATCACAGAGGGATGGGCCAGAGCAGACTTAGAGGTCACCTGGCAACCTCTTAGGTTGCCCAAGAGTATATTCTCTATGCCCTGCCCCACGCCTATGGGGCCTCAGGGTCCTCGAGTGTAAAACAAAGGCATTGGCTCAGATGATCTTGAAGCGCCCTTCTGGCTCAATTATTATCTATAAAATTACAATTATAGGGAAGTTCCATGGAGGTGGATTGGGCCCCATCCCAAATGTGGCCTCTGTCCTCCACCCTTAATCCTGAGAGGGAGGGATGGTAGAGTTCATTTCACGGAGATCTTTCTCAAGCACATTTGTGGGGTCTGGAAGGCAGGCACAGAAACTTGCCCCTGCACAGTGGTCCCCAGGGGGTAGGGCTTGGATTTCCCTGAGGAATCAGCAGAATTCAATGCATTTCCCAGCCCTCTTCTGGACTCTGGGGCTGCTCCACATTGCCTCCTCTCTCCTTGTTGCACCTAATTCTCCTCCTGGGTCTTTTCTCTCCTCTTCTCTTCCTTACCTGGTCCCTTGCTCCTTGAACTCCTCTGTTCTCCCCACTGAAGGCCCTGCCTCTTCTTCCTCTTGAGGTCACCTGCCATTCAGTTTCATTCAGGTGTGCTGCCGGTTGGGGCCAGGGGAAGGAGGAAGGGGCTTTTAATCCTCTGGAGGGAGGTGAGGCACACTCACTGCTATCTGGCCTTGGGGTGGAGTATCTGTGGGATTGTTCAAATTGCTGAGAGTGACTTCCTCATAGCACATCTCTTGAGTGTTCAGTATTCTGAGCCCTCGTTTGTCCTAGCTTTGAGTTGCATTGTCAAAGGCCCCAGTATCCTTTCTTGCGAATGTGCCAGGCTCTAGAAGAGGGGAGGCGGACAGGGAGAAATAGCCCCCTTGCCATGTAAATAAGAAATTTTAGATACTTCCCCAAATCAAAGTGGTCCAGCTTTGCCGGCCAGTGGTGGAGGGGCTTAAGTGGAGTCTACTGTATGCCTTCCTTCCAGGAGTCCTGCCACTCAGGAGAGGTTGTACTGAAGTATCAGATGAACCCTAGAGTTCTCCTTCACCCACCAGACTTTCAGGCCAGAGGCAGAGGCTGTCCTGTGGGGAACCCCAAATATTCTGTTTCTGCTCCCAGTCCGTCAGGAGTATTTTTCTTTCTTTCTTTTTTTTTTTTTTTTTGAGACAGAGTCTCGCTCTATCACCCAGGCTGGAGTGCAGTGGCACGATCTCAGCTCACTGCAGCCTCTGCCTTCTGGGATCAAGCGATTTTCCTGCCTCATCCTCCCAATTAGCTGGGATACAGGCGCCCGCCACCACGCCTGGCTAATTTTTTGTATTTTTAATAGAGACAGGGTTTCACTGTGTTAGCCAGGATGGTCTCGATCTCCTGACCTTGTGATCTGCCCGCCTTGGCCTCCCAAAGTGCTGGGATTACAGGTGTGAGCCACCGTGCCCGGCTTAGGAGTATTTTTCTAAATGCACCTTGCTTTTTTGTTTGAGATGGAGTCTAGCTCTGTTGCCCAGGCTGGAGTGCAGTGGTACGATCTTGGCTCACTGCTCAACCTCTGCCTCCTGGGTTCAAGCAGTTCTCCTGCCTCAGCCTCGTATGTAGCTGGGATTGCAGGTGTGCACCATCACACCTGGCCAATTTTTGTATTTTTAGTAGAGATGGGGTTTCACCATGTTGGTCAGGCTGGTCTCAAACTCCTGATCTCCAGTGATTCACCCACCTCGGTCTTCCAAAGTGCTGGGATTACGGGCGTGAAACACTGTGCCCGGCCCTAAATGCACATTTCATTTCAGAGCCTGGGTGGCTCTGATTTGTAACCTGAGGAAGCGGAGCCTGATGGCAGGTGGATGGGCCTGGCCCCAAGTGCTTGTGGAAGGAGCAGAGCCACAGGCTGGGTCAGAAACGTGCTGTCCCATGCGATCCTGGATGGAGATGCCTGATTTCAGTGGGTGGTGCCTCATGGATGATTGCTGGGTTGGGCAAGAGGAAAGACTTGGAAACCCTGTTTTTCTGTTTCATTTCCAAATCCTGGAGTGTCTTTTAGCCAAGGATGGCAATAACACCTCCACTAACCTCCTCTGTTTGTGGCGCTGCAAGGGCCTTCCTTCTCCAACTCCTTGAGGCAGATTCTCCCTTGAGAATCCATGGCACTCTGATGCTTCCTCTGAACCCCTTCTAGCTTTCTTTCCTCTTCAACCTCCCCTCGCTTCCCTGTTTCCTTCAGGAAGCCTTCCCTGAGGGCCTCAGTGACTTTGCTCCTGCCATCCCTCCCTGTCCCTCAGCACTGACATCCCAGTCTCCTGCCTGCTTCCTTGTCTTTGGGCATGCCTATTTCTCCAACAGCCTGGGAGCTCTGAGGGCAGGGTCTGGGTTTCCTTCTCCCTTGGCTCTGCACGTGCCGGACACTTACTCTCCAGGCACGTCAGAGTAAGTCAGCTAGAGCCAAGTGACAGACACAGTCAGGTCAAGAGGATCTTGCTCTCCAGGGCCCAGCCCAGGTACGGGAGTGGATAAAAGTCTCGTGCTGGGGCCCCAGGGCAGAAACTCACACACCTTGACAATCTGTCTGTCCGTCTGCAGCTGCGTGACTGTCTGTCTCTGCCATGTCTCTCTCCCCATGCCGGGCCCAGAGGGGCTTCAGCGCTCGCTCAGCCTGTTCTGCTCACTCAAGGGGCCACAGCAGGGGAGGCTTCAGCAGCAGGGGCGGCTTCAGCAGCAAGAGCCTTAATTCCTTTGGGGGGTGCCTGGAAGGCTCTCGTGGGAGTACCTGGGGGTCAGGGGGAAGGCTGGGGTTGCGGTTTGGGGAGTGGAGTGGTGGGCCTGGGCTCTCTCTGTGCTCTCCGGGGGGCATCCAAGAAGTGACCATCAACCAGAATCTGCTGACCGCACTGAAGATTGAGATCGATCCCCAGTTCCAGGTGGTGCGGACACAGGAGACCCAGGAGATCAGAATCCTCAACAACCAGTTTGCTTCCTTCATTGACAAGGTGAGGGTCAACTCAGCCAAGCCCCTGTCTCTGTGCCTCCCTTGGAGGAGCTGCTCTTGATGGACTTGGAAATGGGAAGTTTGGCCTCCTTCTACCACTTTTCTAATAACTTCTGCAGCAAAGAAGTCCCTCCTGTGGACTAACTGGACTCTCTCTGGCTATGCTGAGGCCCTGTTGTTCCATGATTGGGGCTCAGGGACAGAGAACTGCCAGCCAGCAGGGGGGAAGGCCCTGCCCCATTAGTCTGTCCAGTCATTTTGTTGTGTTCAGAGTGTCATGGAAGATCATGAGGCTTCCCCTGCCTAGGTTGGGCAGGGAGACAGGGGAAAGGTGAGGCTGATGGGAGGGTCCCTCAGGCTTTACTTTCCAGAGGCTGTGCACAGGGAGTCCCACGGGAGCCTCAGGGATCCTCTGCTTCTGCTGCAGGTGCGGTTCCTGGAGCAGCAGAACAAGGTCCTGGAGACCAAGTGGCACCTGCTGCAGCAACAGGGGTTGAGTGGCAGCCAGCAGGGCCTGGAGCCTGTCTTTGAGGCCTGCCTGGATCAGCTCAGGAAGCAGCTGGAGCAGCTCCAGGGAGAACGAGGGTCTCTGGATGCTGAGTTGAAGGCCTGCCGGGACCAGGAGGAGGAGTATAAGTCCAAGTAGGCACACTGAAATTTCCCCATGCCATGTGGGCGGGGTCTGGGATGACTCAGATTGGGTCTGTCAGCCAGGAGATGTCCCACATACTGAGCACCCAGAGGCACATGACTGGCCTCCCCTCTACCCCTCCGCGTCCCCCTTCCCCAGGCTCTCAGGTGCCCACCTGCTACAGGTAAACGAGGTGTCCCGCAGTCCCCACCCAGGTCTGGAGAACCTTGGAGAAAAGGCAGGGAGACCGGTGTCCTACACGCCCCAGCTACAAGGGCCCATGTTTCCGGTCAAGGCTGGGAAGGGCTTATTTAAACAATGCCCCAGTGGCTTTTTTTTTTTTTTTTCTTGAGAAATTCCTGTTCAGCGGGCTGTGGGCTGAAGTGATTCAGATGTTCTCTGGTTCCAAGGAGGGAAGGGAATCAATTTAGTGGGGCTGTCCCCAGGCCTGTGACACAATTCACAGATGGGCTGTGGTTCTGAGCTCCACGCTTAGGTCACCTGGTGGAGTGTAGAGACCCCTGGACTAATGGGGGCTTGGGTTGGGGCAACTGTGAGTGAGGGGTAGCTGTGTGGCCTGGGCAAGGCATCTCATCTCTCCCAGACTTGGTTTCCCTTCTGTAAACTTGGGAAATGTCACCTGCCCTTCTGGCCTCCCAGGGCTGTTGGGAAGATGGGATGCGAGGTGGAGGAAGGAAGATTCTGGAAGGAGCCCGGGATTGGAGTCAGGAGACCTGGGTTGGCTCTGCTTTGTCTACCTAGTCATCTGTGGGGTCTTGGTCAAATCGTCTAATCTCTCTGATAAAACCCAAACTTCCTGCCTCAACTGATGGGTGTGAGTAGCAAGTGGGAAAAGGTATTCAAATGTGCCTTATAAACTAAACAATGTGGCTGTCGTCATCAAAAGGACATGGGCTGAAAGGGTGGCACAGGTACATAGCTAGGACGTGGCAGGAAAGGGGAGAAGGGCTGGTTATCGTCCTGTTTGGGGGCATTCTAAGGCAAGGAGTCTTTTTCAGGGAGGTCATGCTTAGACGTGGGGGCATGAGCTCTGACCATGGAGCCTCAAACTGCGTCTTTCTCTACTTATTTGGCAGGTATGAGGAGGAGGCCCACAGGCGTGCCACACTCGAGAATGACTTTGTGGTCCTCAAGAAGGTGAGGGTGGGGGCCAGTGCTCCACTTACGTCCTGAGCATCCACTGTACACGGAGCCTAGTCCTAGGCTGGGAGGGAAAAGGTGGGAGGTCCTGATTTAGGACAGGCTATCACTCTGCCTGCAGGGGTCCCCTGGGGAAATGGGACATCTGCCTAGACACAGGGACCCCAAGACAAGATCTGACTAAAGGACTGCTTGACGAGCTCTTGATGTCACTGCAGGAGAGGGCGGGGAGGGAGAGGAAGAAGCAGAACTGGTTGCGATTAATCAGGGAAGACTTCCTGAAGGTGATGTTGGGTCAATGTTGGGCAAAGGAGAGAGCAGGACAGCGTGGGGCTGGAGGAGGAAGGAGGGGTTCTTGGGAGGCATGGTGGATGGGTGTTGAGCAGTGCATGAACAGAATTCCTGAGCCAGAGTAGAGCCCCCAAAGGGGAAGAGGGGGTTACATGTTTTCTCTCCCCATGTCTCCAGGATGTGGATGGGGTTTTCCTGAGCAAGATGGAGTTGGAGGGCAAGCTGGAGACTCTGAGAGAGTACCTCTACTTCTTGAAGCATCTGAATGAAGAAGTGAGGCTAACCGAAGGGCAGGCGGGAGCCAAGAGAGAGGACTGGGTGGGCAGGCTCCCCGTGGCCATGAGGAGAGTGGCCAAGAGGGGAAGTCTGTTAGGGTGGCTTAGATTCTGGGTCATTCAGTCACTCGACAACCAATTACTGAAAACTTTCTATGTGAATTGCTAGGTCCTGGGGATACATCAATGAATAACCAGAAAAAAATCACTACAGATAAAAAAAATTGCTTTCTTTTTTTTTTGAGATGGAGTCTTGCTCAGTTGCCCAGGCTGGAGTGCAATGGTGCGATCTCAGCTCACTGCAACCTCCGCCTCCCAGGTTCAAGCAATTCTCTGCCTCAGCTTCCCGAGTAGGTGGGATTACAGGCACCCGCCACCACGGCCAGCTAATTTTTGTATTTTTAGTAGAGATGGGATTTCACCATCTTAGCTAGGCTGGTCCTGAACTCCTGACCTCGTGATCCACCTGCCTCCACCTCCCAAAGTGCTGGGATTACAGGCATGAGCCACCACACCCGGCTAAGTTTGCTTTCTATTGGGAGACAGACGATAAGCCACAGACTTAGTAAATAAGGAAATTATATAGTATGCAAGAAGGTGATAAACGCAATGGAAAAAAGGAAAATGAGAACAGAGAAAGGAGGATTGGGAACATGGAGCAGGTGCCAATTTCAAATCATGTGGCCAGGGTAGGCCTTATTTAGGAGATAAAATCTGAGCAAAGATTTGGAGGAGGTGAGGAAGGTCACCACGCAGGTGGGTTTCTGGGATTCCAGGCAGTGGCTGCAGCCCACAGCGGGAGTGTGCTGTCTGAGGAAATGCAGGAAGGTCAGTGTGGCCAGAGTAGTAGGAGCAAGAGGGAGAGGAGTGTGATAAGAGGTCTGAAGATGGCCGGGCACGGTGGCTCATGCCTATAATCCCAGCACTTTGGGAGGCTGAGGCAGGTGGATTACCTGAGGTCAGGAGTTCGAGACCAGCCTAGTGAAACACTGTCTCTACAAAAAACACAAAAATTAGCCAGGCTTGGTGGCAGGTGCTTGTAATCCCAGCTACTAGGGAGGCTGGGGGAGAAGAATGGCTTGAACCTGGAAGGCGGAGGTTACAGTGAGCCGAGATCGCACCACTGCACTCCAGCCTGGGCAACAGAGTAAGACTCCATCTTAAAAAAAAAAAAAAGAAGGAAAAAAAAATGAGGCCTGAGGAGTGATGGAGGCTGGGTGATTTCGGGCCTTGCAGGCCATTTTCCATTAATGTCCAAGCTGCAAGAGACCTCAGAGACCACCTCCTATGGCTCTCATTTTTGAATGAGGAGATCGAGTCCCATGGTGAGCAGGGCATACTCAAAGCCACCTGGGATGAATGGGGGTCATGGCGTGTAAGCAGAAATTCACCATCCTGCTCAACCATCCTAGGCTTCAAGGGGAGAGGGAGCTGGGGGTGGGTAGACACCGAGTCTGTCTTCCCTGCAGGAGCTGGGCCAGCTCCAGACCCAGGCCAGCGACACGTCTGTGGTGCTGTCCATGGACAACAACTGCTATCTGGACTTCAGCAGCATCATCACTGAGGTCCGCGCCCGGTACGAGGAGATCGCCCAGACCAGCAAGGCTGAGGCTGAGGCCCTGTACCAGACCAAGGTGGTGGGACCTGGGGGCAGCACCATGCTGGAAATGGCTAGGTCTCCATGCCCAAACTCTAGGGTGGTCATTCACCTCGATCCCATTGGGGCAGTTCCAGTTACCTCCCTGAAGGTCTGGGGCTGGGTGGGCAGGGCCATTTCCCCTCCAGGCGGGAGGCGATAAAGAGGAACCGTGGGAGATAACTGTGGACTTCTGGAAGTACATCCCACTGTGTCCTGGCTCGGGCGTTTAACCCACACTCCAAATAAGGAGTGAGAGGTGGCTTTTCAAATATGAGGAGATGATCAAAGGTGGCGGTCCTCTCAACTAATGGTGTCCCCTCTGTTCCCTTGTCAGTACCAGGAGCTTCAGGTGTCTGCCCAGCTTCATGGGGACAGGATACAGGAAACGAAAGTCCAGATCTCTCAGCTGCACCAAGAGATTCAGAGGCTGCAGAGTCAGATTGAGAACCTCAAGAAGCAGGTAGATTCCCAGAGCCCCCCAAATGTCCTCTCATTGCCTTTGTGCCTTCAACTCACTTCCCAGTTCCTAGCTTCTCTCTCCAGTCGGGTTGCCAGTGAGTTTGTGTCGAGGACCTTGATAACTTGCTGGAGCTTTGGATAATATGGGGAGAAGAGAACTTCAAGCCCCATCTAGGGTGAATTCAGCCTTCCTGCTCTGACTTCTAGCCACATGTTGGCTTTTGTGGGATAGTGCCACTGCCCTGCACTTCCCTGGCATTGGGGAGGGGGCTGACAGCACTGTAGCCTATGTCTAGGTGTACATCTTGCTTTCAGCCCCTTGGGGAGATGGTTAATTCATCTGTTTTCTCTTTTCTTATCTTTTTCTTTTCTTTTTCTTTTTCTTTTTTTTTTTTTTGAGACAGAGTCTTACTCCACTGCCCAGGCTGGAGTACAGTGGCGTGATCTTGGCTCACTGCAACCTCTGCCTCTGGGTTCAAGGGATTCTCCTGCCTCAGCCTACTGAGTAGCTGGAATTACAGGCATGTGCCACTATGCTTGGCTAATTTTTGCATTTTCAGTAGGGACGGGGTTTCACCATGTTGGCCAGGCTGGTCTCAAACTCCTGACCTCAAGTGATCTGCCCGCCTCGGCCTCCCAAAGTGGTGGGATTACAGTTGTGAGCCAGTGAACCCAGCCTCATCTCTTTTGTTTTCTTTTCTTTTCTTTTTTTTCTTTCTTTCTCTTTCTTTCTTTCTTTCCCTTTCTTTCTTTCTTTCTTTCTTTCTTCCTTTCTTCCTTTCTTCCTTTCTTCCTTTCTTCCTTCCTTTCCTTCCTTCCTCCCTCCCTCCCTCTCTCTCTCCCTCTCTTTCTCTCTTTCTTTCTTTCTTTCTTTCTTTCTTTCTTTCTTTCTTTCTTTCTCTCTCTCTCTCTCTCTCTCTCTTTCTTTCTTTCATGGAGTTTCACTGTTGTCCGCCCAGACTGGAGTGCAATGGCATGATCTCGGCTTAATGCAACCTCTACCTCCCAGGTTCCAGCAATTCTGCCTCAGCCTCCAGAATAGCTGAGATTACAGGTGCCCGCCACCGCGCCTGGCTAATTTTTGTATTTTTAGTAGAGACAGGGTTTCACCATGTTGGCCAGGCTGGTCTCGAACTCCTGACATCAGGTGATCCACCAGCTTCAGCCTCCCAAAGTGCTGGGATTACAGGTGTAAGCCACCATGCTCAGCCCACATCTCTTTTCTTATCCCTTCTTTTGACTCTTACTTCTCAAGCTCAGCAGGGACTTTAAGGTCAAACACTGAAGGTCCTGGTGCCCTGAGGGGGAAGTTGGGAGCCAGGGCCTCAGAGAGTAGGTGAGGTGGGCGGCAGGGTGGGGCTAACTTCTCCTTAGGTAGGTGCATTACAAGGGTCAGAAATAGAGGAAGGGATTGGCAAGGGGAGGGAGGCCGTTTCCTGCTCCTCCTGTGGTGTAGAGACCTCACTTCTAGATGTGAAGTGTTCTGAATTCTCAGACTGTTAAGTATTCTTGCACTCATATTTCCTAAACCCAAAATATCAATTTGGGGATCAATGGAGGATGAAGAGCAGAGATCACAGAGTTAGGCCATTTCCTCAAGCACTACAGCTTGATTTGAAAGTCACATGTGGTCCCTTGACTCCCAAGCAGAGCCCTCTGGGGAGGGTTCTGGGAGTATCCAGAACCCATACTTCATCCCAGACCATCCTTCTGGTTCTTGTTTGCAATGAGAAGCAGGGCTTGAGATGAATGTGATGAATCCTCTTACTCAATTTGCTGCCACTATGTTTCACCAACAAATTTGGACCCCTTGCTTTGGAGTCCTCTGGGGTGGCTGTTAAGATCCTGATTCCTGGCCTCCTGGCAGAGCTGAGGAGTCAGAATCTCTAAGGATGGGGCCCAGAAACCTGCTTTTTAAATGAGGTTGCCCAGCTGGTTCTGAAGCATGTGGTCTTGAGAGTCCAGTGGCAGCACGCAGGAGTGTGTACTGGGTACCTGGGCCTGGGAATCACAGCTCCTCACACAGCAATGTGCCTTTCCCAGGACAATCCCTCCTGGGGATATAGCACTGTCCCCTGCTCCTTTTCCTGCACAAACATGATGAACTGGGCTCCCCTGTGCAGGCCCCTGTGGCTTAGGATCCCAGTTCTGCCACTCTTCTGAGCCTCAGTTTCTTCATCTATAGAGTAGAGATTATGTTTCTATCCACAGAGTGGGAATCGCATAATAACAGCCTTTAGACAATTCCTTCTTTCCCGAGTCAGATGTGAGGGCAAATCAACTGTAAGGCTGATAAAGACAGGGATCTCATCCTTCCTCTAGCTTTCTGTTGTAAGCAAAAGGATGATATTTTCTTTCTTTCTTTTTTTTTTTTTTTGAGAAGGAGTCTCTCTCTGTCACCTAGGCTGGAACGCAGTGGCGCGATCTCAGCTCACTGCAACCTCCGCCTCCCGGGTTCAAGCGATTCTCCTGCCTCAGCCTCCTGAGTAGCTGGGACTACAGGCGCGTGCCACCACTCCCGGCTAATTTTTTTTTTTTTTTTTGTATTTTTAGTAGAGACAGGGTTTCACCGTATTAGCCAGGATGGTCTCTATCTCCTGACCTAGTGATCTGCCCACCTCAGCCTCCCAAAGTGCTGGAATTACAGGCATGAGCCACTGCGCCCGGCAGAGATTATATTTTTCAAGCCCCAAATTGAGGCACATGGTTTGATGTACTCTGACAACATGACAAAGTATTTGAAATGAGACTGTCTGAAAAAAATGAGAACCTTTGTGGCCCTCATGGGGAGCCTTGCAGATAGTGATCCATGGTATAGGAAGAGCTTTAAGCACCCTGGGAGAGGTGCCGAGGGCTGGGGGTGGGAAGAAATAGGGAAAGAGCACTTGGGGAGGTGGCACAGGAGTTGTACTAGTGTCCTAGGCCTGTCATGACAAATCACCACAAATTGGGTGGCTTAAAACAAGAGAAATGTAATCTCTCCCAGTCCCGGAGCCTTGAAGTCTGAAGTCAAGGTGTTGGCGGGGCCGTGCTCCCTCTGAAGGTGCAGCGAGAGTACTCCCTGGGTCTTGCTAGCTTCTGCAGGCTCCAGGAGTTCCTTGGCATTTTTCGTCTTATTGCTGCATCATTCCCATCTCTGCCTCTCTCTTCTTTTTCTTTCTTTTTTTTGAGACGGAGTCTTGCTCTGTCTCCAGGCTGGAGTGCAGTGGCACGATCTCGGCTCACTGCAACCTCCACCTCCCAGGTTCAAGCAATTCTCCTGCCTCAGCCTCCCAAGTGGCTGGGACTACAGGCGCGTGCCACCATGGTCGGCTAATTTTTTTTTTTTTTTTTTTTTTTTTAGTAGAGATGGGGTTTTACCTTGTTAGCCAGGATGGTCTCGAACTCCTGACCTTGTAATCCACCTGCCTCAGCCTCCTAAAGTGCTGGGATTGCAGGCGTGAGCCACCACGCCCAGCCCTGCCTCTCTCTTCTGATGAGCTCTTCTCTCCATGTCTGTCTCTGTGTTCTCTCTTCTATTCATAAGGACACCAGTCATTGGATTTAGGGCTCACCCTAAATATGGTATGATGTGATCATGAGATCCTTAATTAATTACATCTGTAAAGACCCTACTTCCAATAAGATCACATTCTGGGGTCCTGGGTGGACATGAAAATTTTGGGGGATACTCTTCAACCTACTGCAGGAGGTAAGGAAGTGAGGGAAGCAATACCTTCTCTGAGAATGAGAGGAGCCTGTTGCAGGGGTGGTGTTGGTACACATGGCCATGGATAATTTTGAGCTCATAAGATTATGATCCGCCCCAGCCCTCAAGTGATATCCACAGTGGGTGCTTTGAGAGGCTATGTTGGACTTACAACCACCTTCTCGTTCATTTCTTCCCCGCTTCCAGAACGCCAGCCTGCAGGCCGCCATCACTGATGCTGAGCAGCGTGGGGAGCTGGCCCTCAAGGACGCTCAGGTCAAGGTGGACGAGCTGGAGGCTGCTCTGAGGATGGCCAAGCAGAACCTGGCCCGGCTGCTATGTGAGTACCAGGAGCTGATGAGCACGAAGCTTTCCCTGGATGTGGAGATTGCCACTTACCACAGGCTGCTGGAAGGCGAGGAGTGCAGGTGAGGGAGGCTTGGAGGGACCTGGGAATATGAGGTTGGGGAGGGGGATGGGATGCCAACACAGTGAGCTGCTTGCTAAAGAGGATTCTGAGAGATTTCCTGACATTGTGAGTTGCTAAGGGCAACCAACGCTGCAGAGAGGGATTTTAGGTTGGGGACTGTGGATTTCATCTGCTGAGAGGGTGGGTGACCTGCTTTGAGGGGCTTAAAAGTTCATGGGGATGCATTCTTCACAGTATTTCTTAGCGCATCCCCCTCTTGTCCTTTTTCCCCTAGGATGTCTGGGGAGTGCCCCAGCCAGGTCACTATCTGTGAGTATCAGGGGACTTTAGGGATGGGATCCCCACGGGGAGCTGAGGACCCTGCTCTGACCCGGTGCGTTTCTTGGCAGCCTCGGTGGGAGGCAGCGCTGTCATGTCTGGAGGAGTTGGTGGAGGCTTGGGGAGCACTTGTGGACTCGGTAGTGGGAAAGGCAGCCCTGGGTCCTGCTGCATCAGCATCGTGACTGGAGGCTCCAACACCATCCTGGGCTCTGGGAAGGACCCTGTTTTGGGTTCCTGCTCTGTGTCTGGCTCCAGCTCTGGCTCCAGCTGCCACACCATCCTGAAGAAGACAGTCGAGTCGAGTCTGAAGACATCCATCACCTACTGAGCGACCCAGCAGCCACCTCTTTCCTGAACACATTTGGCCTGCTCCCCCCATCAGCCGGCTCTGCAAGGTCAACTCCGTGACCACTGCCCACAGCCCAAGCCAGCCCACAGCAGATGCTGCAAAAATCAATAAAGTCTCCCCTCCTGCTGTTCTGAATGCTCTAAGTGCTTGCACACCTCACCTGGCAAAACAAAAGCTGTGTGGCTCCCCAGCTTCCTCTCCTCGGAAGGCAATTGTGGCATATCTGTGTCCAAACGTGTCCTATTGGCATCTCACTCCACATCCCAGCCACTCTATCAAGGCATCCTTCAAGCTCTCCAGTGTGTTCCTTGGGGTGCCCTCCATCTCCCACACCTCCACTGATGTTCTAGCTGTGCTTGTAGCTCACTTCCTCGTCAATTGCCTGTTTTAAGAGGTTCTAGTCCTGACTGGGGGCAGCCCCCTTCCTTCTTGTTCCTCCTTCTTCCTGACTGTGCACCAAATTTTTCTCCTTCTAGGAACCTTCTCTAATTCCCATGTCTAAACTACTGGGCCCTTCCTGTCCCTGGCAGTCTGGCTGCACCTGTTGCTGTCCCAGGCTCTGTGTCTGTCTGGTTCTGGTAAGGGACTCAGCTTCTCTACTAGCCTGGCACTCCTGCACCCAGGATAAGGATGTGCTCAGCTTGTGCCTGGGGGCTCTGATGGAGATTGGGGCTCAAACTCTGCCCCTACCCCCTTATCTGTTGGCTCTCATCTTATCCTTGGGCAAGTCTGAACATGAGGCTGGAAACTTCTCCTCCTTCCTCTCCTTCAGGAAGCTCTGCAGGAAGCCAGGAGTGTGGGAATTGGGTGGGGTGCCAGGAGGGGCTGGAAGGATCACCTTTTCTACACACCCCCAGCAGCCTCATGGGTGCCTGCAGTTGCTCTTTCAAACTCCATAGTCTGGGCTGCAGGAGGTCACACTACGCCTCTCCTTGCTTTAGAGGGAGGGCAGACCTTTCCTCAGATCCATGAATCGCTCCTTCCAAATTATGCAAGAAGGCTTTGCAGCTTTGTGTGAAGGAGACCGGAGCCAGTGAGGATGTGGCTAGAACTCCTAGGCTTGAATCCCAGCTCTGCCGTTTCCTAATGGTGCGACCTTGATCAAGCAGCTTGACCTCTTCAGTTACCTCCTCTGTAAAAAGAGATTAATAATATGTACCTCACAGGGCTGTGTGGCGACAGTGCCACTAGGATCCCTGAAGGAAACTAAATTCATCCAAGGTAGTTCAATTAAATTGACTTTTTGAAAAAGTATAATTTCCGTTTTATTTTTTCCCCAGAGGATAGTCTTTAGTGCTGAGGGATTCAGCCCCTTACATGGGCTTTGGCGGAGATTGTGGGCAGCACCGGCTGTTCTGATTGGGGATATGGGTGTTGGGTCCTTCTGGGCTTCACAAGGCTGCTTCCTGCCTGGTCTGCTATGAGTGACTCACCTCACATGGTAATGCAGTTTCACATACAGCCTGGGAAGCACCCAGACATCCAAGACACTAGCTTTGGAAATGTTCCTGATGGCAGTGGCCTCTACCACGTTTTTCAGACTAAGACCTCCTTAATGGCCTTGCCCTGGGGCACGTATCAGGTGGAGTCTGTGCAGTGAATAAGCTGCACGTGGCTGTGGGCGTGATTGTTGTTCCTTCTTTTCTTTGTCTTCTTGGAAGTGAGGACCTGAGAGGGCTAAATTGACTTTAAGGAAAGGATTACTTACAGAGGTGTGGGTAGGGCTGAGGGAACAGGGATGGAGAAGCCAGGGACCAGCAATGGCGAGAAGCTGTTACCACACCTAGAGTGAGGTCCACCCTCTCAGTGTGTCCAAGACTGAGAGGACTTGCAGTGCTAAAGCCGGGCAGTCCTGAGAAAATCAGGATGGGCTGGTCGCCTTATGTAGAGCTGAAGATCAAGAGAAGCAGTGAGGTGGCAGAAGCTGTAATCATGGGGAGATGCAGCCATGTCCCCAGACAGTGGTCTGAAGTGGTTGGAAGCAGGGAGGGAGCCGGGAAGAAACATCTGACCTCTCTCCTCCCTCTGATCTCCTGCTAGTGTCTCCCTTTGGTCAACTCAACTGGAAGCCAGACTGCCAGGGAGCAGCCCTCAAGGGTCAGAGAAGGGTGGAGAATGGAGCGGGAGGGAGGCAGATGGAGCATCACCCAGCGTGGAGACTCAGCATGCCATTGCAGGGAAGGTGCCCAGGCCACTGTCTGCCGCATAGTACGTGCTCAGTAAGTGCTGACTGTATTGATGATAATTAGCTCAGGAAGCCCTACCCTCGGGGGACTCCTTTGTCCCTGTAACTTTCCTATTGCTCAGCACCCAGTCTGGCCCATGGTAGGTACTAGGTTGGCAGTATCCACTGTCTTGCCCCCTCCCTTTGGTGGCGGCAACCTTCAATCCCCTCTGCTTTTGTGTCCTGCCATCAGGGAGGGACTCTGGGCAGGTGACAGTCTCCAGAGATGGAGCCCCTCAGTAATGAGTACAGCAGTGCGCAGCAGCTCTTCCTCTCTGTTGAGGGCAGGAGGGGAGGAAACTGCTCCTCCCTGGGCTGCAGAAAGAAGGTCTGAGTTTGCATGTCCTGTCTGAAGGTAGAGTGGAGAGTAAGGGCTGGTGAAGGCAAAGTGGCCTCCCAGGCTTCTGTCTGGGCCTGGGCTGTGAGCCTGGGTGGGAGGGAGGCTGTCTCCCAGCAGCAAGCAGGGAGCTCCATGACAGTGTGCCCTGGGCCCTGTGCACCTGTCACCAGCTCCCAGCACAAAGCGTGGCCCAGAGAGCGTGCTTGGTAAATGTGTGCGAGGGACTGGCGTGAGTGTCCGCGTCTGGGGTGAGGTGAGACTTGTGTTTATTGACTGCCTCTCACTCTCACCAGCCTGGCTGCCCTGTGACTCAGAGGGCTGACAACACTCCCTTGCCCAGCGGGCCCACAGCCGCGTCCTGGAGGCTAGGGCCCACTCATGACTGTTTCCTCCTCCCACGTGGCCCAGGGAGAGATAAGGGAGGCTGAGAAAGTGATCTCGGCCTGGGGAAAGGAGACGAAGGTCAGTGGGAAGGGGCGGCTTCATCCAGGGATCGCTTTTCCAAAGGGCTTTCACGGAGGGCCCTGCTTATAGGCAGAGGAAATGGGGCTCAGAGAAGTTTCAAATTGCCTCAGGACACACAGCTCAGTGTGGGAGACGTCTCGGCTTGGCTCCCTGAAATGCCCAGTGTCCTAACTCCAACCTCTCCTCTTGGCTATTAAGGGACTAGTTCTGCAAATGCTCTCACTCCCATTCCTCGTGGGAGCCGGGTTCAACTTCTTCAAGCAACTGGGAGCCACTTACAGCCTCCCAGGGACCCTAGGAGAAGATCCCACAGCTCCCTCTAGTACTGGAGTAGGCTGTCTCTTCACTTGCCCTCCCTGGGCTGTAGGGAACATGGGAGGGAGGCCAAGCCTTCTCCATGGCAGTCCCATGTCCTCTCTGTTGGGATCCTGGGGACACAGGCTGGCTGGTTGTCCTGCTCATCTGATGGGGGTGGGGAGCACAGCGATGCTGTCCTCGCTCCTTTTTTTCAGGCAAGTCTCTGTTCACTTTGAGCCCATCTTCTTGCTGAGAGAAGGGGGTGGGGAGGGCCAGTGTCTAAAGTCACCTCCTCAGTCACCCCTCGGCCCTGACAGTTGATGTCTCTGTCTTTCCTTGGGGCTGTGTTTGGTCCCAGCAGACTGAGGTGAATAGGAAGTGGGGGGGACCATATGAGGTGATTTAAGGAACTCCCCTGGCCCCTCTGAATCAGACACATGGGCTCCTGCATGTGGGGCAGGGGAAGATGGGAGTGACGGGGCTGCTGTGTGTGCCTCCTGGGGCTCTTTCGGAACACCTGCTTTTTGGAGCTGTGCCTGTCTCTACCCAGGGTGGTCTGTGTCCTTGACCCACCTCCAGCTCCCTCCAAAGTGGCTGAACCTTTCTGTGGGGACTCTGCTGTGATCTCAGGTATTGGTTAAATCCTCTGCCCTCTCTTCAGCCTCCATAAGAATGTCCTTTGCTCCCAGGCTTCTGGGCCCCGCCTAAGGACCCCAGGCCTTTTCTACCTCCTGATGAAGTGCCTGGACCCCACGGTTGGGCAGGGATCCTCTTTCTGTCCTTGAATCCACTTTGCCAGCACAGGCTCACTTCCCAGAAGGCTCTGCCACTGTACGGCAGAGGCACAGGCTATCCCCACTCTCACCCTGTCACCTGTGTCACCCACCCTGGACCTGAGAGGAGCAGTGGGCCGTGGGCTGGGGGTGGGATGGGAGCAGGCCTGGTTGCTCTCTCTGGCAGCCCATTGCCAAATGCTCCTTCTCCTACCACCTGCACAGCCCCAGGCCCTGCAGCCTTGGCTTACAACTGGGGCCTGGGACAAACCCCATGGAACAGAGCCCTATTGACAGTGGCCACTGGGGCTGGGTGGGAGGACAGCAAGTCAGCCACTGGGTGGTGGGGGTGGCCGTGGGAGCCCGTATCATCCTGTGCCAACCGAGGAGAGCCTGGGGGCAGGGGGAGAAGGTGGCATCCTGCCCTAGACAGTCTCGGCTCAGCCCCAGCTCTGGAGCACAGGTGATAACCCGGAGGGCCCCTCCCTCCTGCTGGGGGAGAGGGCACTCCCCGTGGCCCACAGGACCCCTCCCTCTCCCCCTGGGGCGATGGCGCAGGAGTGTCTGTGGAGCTGGGGAGCCGGCCCAGTTGGGAAAAGATAAAAAGCCCACAGTGATCCAGCAGCTCACGGCACTCCCTTCCTGCCCTCTTGTCCTGCCCTCCGGCCCCTCTGCAGCTATGAGGTCCTCCATCTCTCGGCAAACATACTCCACCAAAGGGGGCTTCAGCTCCAACTCTGCCAGCAGAGGGAGTGGGTCCCAGGCCCGCACCAGCTTCAGCTCAGTGACGGTGTCCCGGAGCAGTGGCAGTGGTGGTGGGGCCCGCTGTGGCCCCGGCACAGGTGGCTTTGGCAGTCGAAGCCTCTATAACCTGGCGGGCCATAAGAGTATCTCTGTCAGTGTGGCCGGAGGGGCCTCATCGGGGCGGGCTCTGGGGGGCTTTGGCTTTGGCAGCAGGGCATTTATGGGACAGGGGGCTGGCAGGCAGACGTTCGGGCCTGCCTGTCCTCCTGGGGGGATCCAGGAGGTCACTGTCAACCAGAGCCTGCTGACCCCCCTCCATGTGGAGATCGACCCCGAGATCCAGCGAGTGCGCACTCAGGAGCGGGAGCAGATCAAGACCCTCAACAACAAGTTTGCCTCCTTCATCGACAAGGTGGGCCAAGCAGGAAGGAGGAAGGGAGCTCTTGGGGAAGAAGCGGGACCTCTAGTAGAGAGTGGGGCTGGGCCAGGGCTGCTGTAGCCTACTTGTACTAGGATGGTGGTTGATAGAGCTCTGGAGCTCTCCCAGTCTGAGCCTGGGATGCCAAGATGTGGGTGGCTGGAGGCGGCCTTCAGGTCTTCGCTGTGCCTGTGTGGGGGAGTCTCCAGTCTACTCATGAGTCCTGTTTGCCAAGCCCACCTTGCCCGTGTTGAAGCCTGTCCTACCACCACGATTAATACAGTTGATGACACAGTAGCCTTACCTCATCATCAAAAAATGGATTGTCCTCATTGCTCCTCTTAGTGGGGTGGCCTGCATTGCCTCTTGTCATTTTACAACTGGGGAAACGATGGCTCAGGATTCGAAAGAGTTGTTCAAGGCTAAGAGTATGGAGCCCTGTTTGTTCTGTTCTTTCAGGCTTGGAGGAGGCTTGAGGGCAAGATGTGATCAAAACACAGTTGTGTGGGGGTGGGGTCCTAGGGGCAGGCTCCCTTTTGCTTCTCCTTTACTCTCCGTTTGAGTGAAGAAGCTCAGTTTGGGGTGGACAATGAGGAGGGTGGTCGCCAGGTCACCAAGCTCTGGGGGTGTGGAGTTTGACCTGTTGCCCATAGGTGTGCCCTGAACCTTGCCCTTGCCTCCAGATGGATGGGGGCAACACTTGTGCTGGGATTTCCTGGTCTGTTTCGCTGGCATTGTCCACCTCAGTCCTGAGCCAAGGCAGCGGGTCATGATGGGGAAGGTCTGGCAGACAAATATACCTTGGTTCAGTGAATTGTGTGTTTCCAAAGAACATGCACATCCCTTTTCTCCTGAGGTACCCACAGTGCTTCTATGAAGAGTCAGAAATAGTGATATTGTGCCCATTTTTGAGATGAGAAAATTGAGGTCTAGAGAGCTCAAATGATTTGCCCAGGATGATACAAGCAGTTGGAGGCAGAGGTGGGACCGAGACCCAGGCCCCTGGACTCTGTGGTTTTTGGCACTAAGAGGTGTTACTGCTCATGATAGGCACACCTGCTGCATGGTGCTCCCAGGCCATGTGACTGAGGCCCAGGTGGTGTGGAGGTGGGACCTGGGGAGACTGGATGACAGAATATGAAGCAAGCCGTCTTGCCTGCCTCCTCACACTCTCCCCTAGTGACTTTTGGTTTTCCTGTGGGACTGTCCCAGAGGCCAAACAAGCCAAAACCTTTCTCAGGCTTGCAGAATCACAGCCTGGGAGCTGGAGGGCTGAGAGATTGTCTTGGAACCCCAGCTGGGCCAAGAACTTCCTGGGGGTCCTGTTAAACCCACACCATAAACCTCCTTCTGAGTCTATAGAGGAAGGGCCCAGACATTGGTATTTTAAAAAAAGATTTTTTTGGGAAAAAATGTTGAATTTACAGAAAAGTTGCAAGAATAGTACAACATACTCCTGTATACTCTTTCACCCAGTTTGCCAGGTTTCTTAATTTATTATTATTATTTTTTGAGACAGGGTCTTGCTCTGTTTCCCAGACTGGAGTGCAGTGGTACAATCATAGCTCACTGCAGCCTCCATCCCTTGGGCTCAAGTGATCCTCCCACTTCAGCCTCCTGAGTAGCTGGGACTACTGGTGCATGCCACTACACCTGGCTAGTTGTCTTGCTTTTTAGTGGAGACAGTCTTGCTATGTTGCCCAGGCTGGTCTTGAACTCCTGAGATCAAGCACTCCTCCAGCTTCAGGCTCCCAAAGTGTATGATTTTAAACAGTTGATTTACATTTTAAACAGATGATTTTAATGCAGAATTAGGGGTCAGAAACATAGATCTAGTCCAGTTTACGCAGGACAAGTGAGAGAAGGAGACTCAGAGAGAAATGATTCGACCAAGGTTACCAACTAGTAAATTGGTACTGCTACCGAGCTGGGCTTTTGTGCTTATTAACTTGTTAGGGTTCTTTCCATCAGATTGGACGGTCATTTCCAGCAGTCTATTCCCCTAAAGAGTGCCTCCCCACAGCAAAGCGTAGGAGCGGCTGCAGTGTCCCTATGGTGCCCTGGCCTTGGAGGGCAGGTGGCAATGGACCCCATCCTTTGCTCCTCTGGTGACCAGAGGATGACGTCAGCCCACCCTTTCTGCTCTGGCTCAGGTGCGATTCCTGGAGCAACAGAATAAGGTGCTGGAGACCAAGTGGGCACTGCTGCAGGAGCAGGGCCAGAACTTGGGTGTCACCAGGAACAACCTGGAGCCCCTCTTTGAGGCCTACCTGGGTAGCATGCGGAGCACGCTGGACAGACTTCAGAGCGAGCGGGGGAGGCTGGACTCAGAGCTCAGGAACGTGCAGGACCTTGTGGAGGACTTCAAGAACAAGTGAGGAGAGCAGGCCAGGCGGGGCCATGTGGGAGTGAGGAGGGGCAGTGGGAAACCTGCCAAGAGGGCCACCCCATTCCCGGGGTCCCAGGCCCACCTGGGGGATGCACAGACAGAGCTGGCTCCCTCAGGTGCTCAGGTCCAGCACCTGCTGCCACCTGGAGAATTGGCAGGTTTGTTCGTAATTTAAAAAAGTTTTTAAAGTAGGGGGAATAGTATAATGAATCCCATGTTCCTGTCACCCAGCTTTAATCATTATCGACTCATAGCCAATCTTGTTGCATTTTTTACACCTCCCCACTTCCCTTCTTCTCGTGTAGTCTTTTTTTTTTTAACTTTGCCTTTTTCTACGTGTTCCGATTCCCTTGTAGTCTTGAAGCAAATCCCAGACATCTTGTCATTTCATTCACTAATATTTTATAAGTTATACTCATATATCTGCATGTGAATGTATTTCATCTATGACTCAATAAAACATACAGTGCCATAATCACACCTAAAAAATTTTAAAACAATAATTCCTCAATATCATTATATATCCAGCCAGTTTTGAATTTCCAGTGATCCCATACATGTCATAAATTTAAAAAATACAGCTTGTTTGACTCAAGCTCCGAAGAAGGTTTATGTATTATAATTGGTTGATATGCGTATTTATAACTTTTAAATATGCACATTTAAAAATGGCTTTTCCCATAAATTGACCATGGCAATTTCTAAGCTTTAAAATCTCATCAAAAGTGGTTGGGGAGGAGTTAGCTGGTTTGAATGACACTGTGTTGTTGAAAGTGATGGTAAAGGTTAGCCACTGTTGACACATTTTCACTTGTCCCTCTAAAGCCCCCTAAGGGCTTGGATCAAAAGAGATGGCAGCTCTTGATTGCCATATTATTGCACAAATTCTGTGCCTCATTCCCTAAAATGGGGTGGGGAGAGAGAATGTTTAAATCAAGGCAGACCCCACGTTTCTTCACTGGTTGGCTACATTAAAGAACTGCTCCCCAGAGGTGTTCTTGGTCAGTGACGGACCCATCAGGGCTTCCGTAAGGCTGAGTGGGTCCCATGCCTGAAAGGCAGAGCCAGGCTGAGCCTGGCCTGAGTCTCCTGTGTGTAACAGGTACGAGGATGAAATCAACAAGCGCACTGCTGCGGAGAACGAGTTTGTGGTGCTCAAGAAGGTGAGCCCAGTGGAGTGGGGGAGGTGGTCCTTTGGCTGCCAGGGTACTGGGCTGATTCGGGGAGAGGTGACATCCCTGGGGGCTGAGGATCTGTCTTGCTCTCTCGTCCCCAGGATGTGGATGCAGCGTACATGGGCCGGATGGATCTGCATGGCAAAGTGGGCACCTTGACCCAGGAGATTGACTTCCTGCAGCAACTCTATGAAATGGTGAGGTGGCCAATGGGCAGGGAGAGTTTGCATATACTATAAACAGCGCTGGGGGTTTTCCATGGAGGTCTGACCTGAATTCACCAGTGCAACCTCATTGGTGGAAGATGAAATCTTAACACTTTTTTTTTTCGAGACAGAGTTTTGCTGTGTTGCCCAGGCTGGAGTGTAGTGGCACAATCTCGGCTCACTGCAACCTCCGCCCCCAGGGTTCAAGCGATTCTCCTGCTTCAGCCACTGGAGTAGCTGGGACTATAGGTGCCCGCCACCATGCCCGGCTAATTTTTGTATTTTTAGTAGAGATGGAGTTTTGCCATGTTGGCCAGGCTGGTCTTGAACTCCTGACCTCAGGTGATCCACCCGCCTCGGCCTCCCAAAATGCTGGGATTACAGGCGTGAGCCACCACACCCGGCCTAAAACCTTGACACTTTAATTAATACTAGCTTCCACGTATGGAGTGCTTTTGATGGGCCAGGTACTGGGGCAAACTTTTAACATAATCTTCTCAATAACCCCAGAATGCAAGTACTATTATTGTCTCAATTTTATAGTCAAGGACCCCGGGGCTCAGAGTTACTTGCTCATGGTCACATAGCTAGGAAGAAGCACGCTAGAATTCAAATCTGGCTCTTGAACCCTGAAGTCTGACTCTTACCACTGTTATATTGCCCTCTTCCTGCCCGGTTTGTAATGGAGCCAGGGATGAGGAGGAGGAATGGGCAGAAAGGAGGGACTGGGATTCCAGATTGGAGTAGAAGGTGAGGTGTGGGTAGATTAAAGAATCCAGCAGGGGTTCCAGGAGACAAGAGGGCTTTGGAGACTAGAGTGAGAGGGTTGAACTTAACATGAATTGATCGCAGAATCATAGACTCTTAGGGTCCGCAGGGACCTCAAGACCAACCTTCCCTCCAGTGCAAGAAAACTTTCTATGATATCCCTGACATAACCCTATCATATGTAACCTCTGCTCAAATACTTCCGGTGGCAGTGAGCTCACTGCTTTTTAGGGCAGGCATTGCCATTGTTGAACAACTTTATTAGAGCACTGACTTGGATCTCCTCATGACTTCTGCCCTTGACTTTGCCCAATTATCTTCCATGTGACTTATGCCTTTCACATGACAGCCCTTTAGAAGTCATGATGATGACAGGATAAAAATCTGTGGCATGTGAGGATGTTCAGGAAACAGGGCTCTTAGTGAAGTATTCAGAAGATAGAGGGGTGTGGAGGGAGGTATCAGATACAAACTTCTATTGATGCAGCCTAATAGTGCACTAGTTTATGTGTTGTTTTAGAAGTCGTTTCACAATGTTGGCTTCTTAAAACCCCTTCTGGACTTTTTCACATAAATCCTTTCAAATGAGACATGCATCTACTCTCCTCCAACTTCCTGTATTTGGGTAGCTGAATTTTGAAATTGAGTGGAATAGTTAACCATTCCCTTTCTTTCCTGTGAAATGCCATTGTGGTGTCCTCCCAACCTTTTAAGCTATGTGGGCTCTTAGTAACTTGATTCTTTTATCCAGTGTATTAGTGATGCATAGCTTTGTGTTATCTGCAGATGGGATAAACTTTCAGTCTAGGTATTTGATAGCATCTCAGTGTAAATCATTGATACACATGTTAAGGCAATCAGGGCCTAAAATAAAGTCCTGTGGGTCTTCAGTGGTGATTTTCCAAGGGACTGTTAGTCTGTTAACCAATAATTTGTGGTTAAATAGCCTCAGCTACTTTAAAATCCCCTTAACAGTACTGTTACCAGGATCACATTTTTCTGTCTTCTTTCAAGAATGCTATGAAAGGCTTGGTCAAACATTGTCCATGGCAGGCCTTTAGCAGTTTAATATTATAATCATGAAGGAAAATGAAATCCACTTGGTTCCACTTTTCCTTAGGGAACCCTTGATGGCTTCATGCCTCTCACACACATTTAGGAATTCATTCTATGGGTCTGGAGGAGGTTGACGTCAGCTTTATTTGAAAAATTCCAAACCTCTCCTGTTTGAAAATCAGGCCATTTGCTGTGTTTGGGGTTTTGGGGTCTCCTCCTCTCCATATCTCTCAAGGATGACCAGGGCGTTCCTCCCCTTGGCAGTCCCTGGAGCCTCTGAGTGTATGCTCTTCTGGCCTGGATCCCTGTGATCTCTAACAAGGCCAAGGCCTCTCATCTACCCTGTCTTGGGTTCCCATTTCCCCTCAAACATATTTCTTGTGCTTTCCACTTTGATGACCAGTTTGTTCTTGATGGAAAACAGGCAAATGACAAAGCAGCTGAGCGATTGGCCTTTCCTGGATCTTCTGTAGGGATCAGCCCAAAGGGACCTCCGTGTTATTTCTGCCTAGAGTTCATCTAGCAGCCTCTGACCCCTGGCTTTGGTGTTTCTCAGGCTTATCCTTGGCTGGATTGCTTGCCTTCCAGCATCTCCGCACGGCCTGTCTGGATGGAACTTGCTGGGAAGTGTTCTGGGCTGCCATGCTGAGTTTTTAGGTGCTTCCCCAGTTTCTACTTTGCCAGGGTCATTGATGGTCATCCATGGTCTGGGGCCTCCTTGTGGTCTGTTAGGTTCCATTCTCTCTCCCCGTCTTTTCTGAATGTTTAGGAATTGGTTTTTCTTTGGTCTAAGGACATGGCTGGCACACTCAGCATTCCTTTCCATTGCTATGCCTTGTTTATTTAACAAACATTTACAGAGCACCTTCCACATAGCAACAAAGACAAAGTCTCAGCGCTTGTGGGGCCAGGTTATCAAGTGATAAGAGCTGTGGGGGACAGGCATGGGTGCAAAGGCACATGGGGACTCCGTGGCTGACCCTTCCTGGGAGGGCTGTGGAAGCCTTCGAGGGAGATGACATCTGAGTTGGATCTTGATGGAAGGGTTGGACTTCTAGAGGAGGAGCAGGAAGGACTTGGCAGCCTGAGGCCCAGCCTGTGCAGTGTCACGGAGGCATGAAGGAGCATGGTGCTTGGGGACCAGTGGGTGGTGAGTGCCCACATCGAGTGTGGACACAGTTAGGTGAGGAGGAGGCAAGGGAAAGAGAGGTAGGGACCAAGCCTGGGCCCTTTCCTGTCAGAGGTCCTCACAGCCCAGCAGTGCCTCCGTGGGGTGAGAACAAAGATCAGCACAGTCGTTCCCTTGCTGCCTCATGGGCTCGATCAGTCATGGAACCAGCATGGCTCTCAGTAACCAATGCCATGGTCTGGTTTTGGCCAAGCCAGATCCCACGGCAATCTGGGGGTGAACCACCTATCACTGGGTGTCTCACAGGGCAGGAAGGTAGCCTCCATTGTGGCCTCCCTCTGGCCTGGGGTGTCTGTGGAACCCAGTCCTTCTTCCGCTTGTGCCACTTCTGCCCGCTGGCTCCCTTTACCCTTGCCTAGAAGTCTCCACTATCTTTCCCCCTTAGAGTCCCTGGTGTCTAAGGAGACACACACCTTAGCGATTCACAGAGCTCTTTCTGCTCCGATTTCACGAGCTCTCTTTCATTGGAAAGCCTGAGTTTTTTTTTTTTTTTTTGAGACAGGGTCTCATCCTGTCACTCATGCTGGAGGGCGCAATCACAGCTCACTACAGTCTCGACCTCCTGGGCTCAAGCAATCCTCCCACCTCAGCCTCCCAAGTAGCTGGGATTACAGGCGCACGTCACCATGCCTGGCTAATTTTTGTATTTTTTGTAGCGACAGCGTTCACCATTTTTCCCAGGCTAGCCTTGAACTCCTGAGCTCAAGTGATTGGCCCGCCTTGGCCTCCCAAAATGCTGGGATTACAGGTGTGAGCCACTGCACCTGGCCAAGCCTGACCTTTCTATCCCCTTGTTCCAGCAAGACCATTGCATCACCTCATCCACTCTTGATGCCATCCAGTAGAGAGATTTTGCCTCCTTGTCTTAAAAGTTTCGGGTTGATTTTCCTCAGAACTATGCTCTGACATGGGGCTGGAGAGAGACCCTGAGCTGAGGAGGGCAGGGGCAGGATGCTTCATGATGATGCTGACAGTTCATCTCGGTGGGGAAGGAGACAAAGCAGCTGTGACAACACAATCTTATCTGTGACAAATAGGCCTTATGGGCACCTCCAATGGCCTTCAGAGAAGTCTGGGCAAGTAAGAATGTACTTTACTCAGCACATGCCGTGGGTCATACATGGATCTTAAGCCCCACAACCACCACAGGAAGAAAGTATGATCAGGCCGTGTTACAGAAGAGGGAACTGAGGCATCGCAGGGTTTAGCTGCTACATCAGCTACACAGCCAGTGCACATCAGGCTGGAGACTTGATCTCAGGCTTGTCTATCTCCAAAACTCATATCTTCCCAAAAACCACAAGTTTTTGTAGTGACTAGATTGATTGGATCTCTAAACTCCTCATCCCACTTTTTGAAAGACAATCTAATTTAACAATCTACATCTACATCAATATGGATATCAGTTTTGCCTTTGGTATTTCTCTTTTCCCCCTGTCTCCCTTTGTTCCTGCCTTTCTCTATTTTAGTCTGTGTCCTCTCAGTTTCTGATGTCAGACTCCTGGGGTTTGAAACTGAGCTCCTCACTTACTGGCTTGTGCTCTGGGGCAAGTTACTTCATCTCTTTGTGCTACTGGAAAAGGGCATGTAATGAGTTAGTACCTGCCACGTGCCTAACGCAGAGCCTGAACCACAGTGATGCTCAGCATGAGAGGGTTGTTATTATTATTCTGTTATAATTCCCTGGGCTGCCATGAAGGGCCAGTATTTGAGAAAGGATGGAGAGAAGACCAGAACATGGGAGGTGTTGGGTTTTAGGGGGAAGGTTCTCCACCCATCAGGGAGCCTCTGAGGACTACTGAGTGAATGAGTGATTTGTCAGAGCTGGAGTTTAGGGCATTCTATGGGCAGCCCAGAGCAGGAAGGACCATGGGAGAGATGGAGGCAGAGCCCCACGTGGGAGCCATCACAGTCGTGGCCCAGCGATCCAGCTGGTCCCAAGGCCAGAACAGAGACCTTCGATTCCCCATCACCTAACCTGCCATTCACAGCATCCTGAAGCCTACTTATGTGTGAAAGACGATGGTTCTAGAAACAGGAGGGCCCAAGAACATCACGACAGTCTATACCTTTCAGTGTGCTCTAGAGGGAACCACTTGGGCTTTGTGCTGCAACTGACTGGTCCCAGGCTGGGTCCCACCCTGGACCTGGTGCCCTTGGATGCATAACTCCTCCACTCCAAACCTCTTTCCTCACTTGTCCATGGTCAGGACTACTGTGGATGGTGATGCAGTTGGTGACTTGGCTGGTGCTGGACATGCTGCTTCCACCTGAAGGGGTGTCTTTCCCCAATTTGCACAAAGGCACCCTGTGAGCCTGCCATGGGCCCGCCTGCTGCACAGGGTGTTCTGAGGCCTAGAGGGGTTAGTGAATGTGCTAGCACAGTGCCGGGCACCAGTGTTAGTGCAGAGAGCTCCCTCTCTAATCTTTTGGAAGCTTGCAAACCCATAAAAATAAACAAAGTCTGTAAAAATGGGAGCTTCATTTTACAGCTGGGGAGACTGAGGCCTTTCCTTGCAGTTTTCCTTACTTTGCTCTAGGCTGGAGCCTGGACAAGAGCACAGGCCTCCTGATGCTACCTGGGGGCCCATGTCCTTCACCCTCTGATGCTTCCTGGGGCCTGGAGCAGGGGTGCTGGTGGCAGCTGTCTCTGTTTCTTCAGGAGCTGAGCCAAGTGCAGACCCACGTGTCTGACACCAATGTGGTGCTGTCCATGGACAACAACCGCAACCTGGACCTGGACAGCATCATTGCCGAGGTCAAGGCCCAATATGAGCTGATTGCCCAGAGGAGCCGGGCTGAGGCCGAGGCCTGGTACCAGACCAAGGTGAGAGGCATAGCTGGCTCAGGTGTGAGGCCTGGGGTCGGATCAGATCTTCTCCCATTGTGAGAGGCTTGGGCCTCTGGGAACCTTGGAGTCTGGGGGGCCAGATATACTCAACCTGCATGGGGCCTCCAGCTGTGAGGGTGGGCTGGGGCCATTTGAAAGCTCACTGTCACTTCTTTGGTCCTCAGTATGAGGAGCTGCAGGTGACGGCTGGGAAGCATGGGGACAACCTGCGGGACACCAAGAACGAGATTGCTGAGCTCACCCGCACTATCCAGAGGCTGCAGGGGGAGGCAGATGCAGCCAAGAAGCAGGTGGGACTCTACCTGGGGGGTTGGGGGTCTGGACTGGGTGTTGGCAGGGCCTTCTCATTGTCATCTCGAGGGGCTAGGCCTGCTCTTCTCCTGATGGACACAATAGAATGCTAGGCCATTGATTACAGGCTCCTTTTACAGGGGGGAAACTGAGGCACAGAGAGGGAAGGGGCTTGTCCAACGTCACACGGTATATGAGTGGTAGAGCAGGTGGGACAACCTTTTCCAAGGAAACTGATCCATCCCATCTCCAGGAAGTCAGAACAGGAGGTAGAGGGTTCAAAGGGCCAGGTCACAGATGCTGATGCCGACTCCATCTTTAGGGCGGCTAAAAAGTGTGGGTTCTTTCACAGATTGGAATGAAGCACCTGGTTACTAATAAGGCTGTGTTATTTATTTCATCTCTTCTGAGGCATTGGGCTGATCTGCAGCAGGAGGGGTTGAGGTTAGACTTCAGTAAGGACTTTCTTAGTGGCCTTACTTGATCCTGCTTGTGTAATAGCATCTCTTCAGATGAATATTTCTCTTCTCTCTTTCCCAGTTGGTTGGGGGCAGGGATGTGGGAATGATGATGCCTCCATGGCTTGAGGGCAGAGAGATGAATGGGATGATCCTGGAGGGTGCTTCCAACACCTTTCTCCCCTGGGCAGTGTCAGCAGCTGCAGACGGCCATTGCGGAAGCGGAGCAGCATGGGGAGCTGGCGCTCAAGGATGCTCAGAAGAAGCTTGGGGATCTGGATGTGGCCCTGCACCAGGCCAAGGAGGACCTGACACGGCTGCTGCGTGACTACCAGGAGCTGACGAATGTCAAGCTGGCCCTGGACGTGGAGATTGCCACCTACTGCAAGCTTCTAGAGAGCGAGGAGAGCAGGTGGTGGCCCCTCCTGCCCGACCCAGAGAGCTGCTTAGGCCTGCCCTGGGGGAGAGCCCAAGGAGTGTGCTCTGGGGTCAAGAGGGAGAGGGAGGAAGCAGGGAGCAAGATCCTGACTCACGCGGGGGGAAATTCTGCTTGTGCCCACTGCCTCCACCACTCCTCTCCTTGGTTGGCACAACTCTTGTTAATCCTTACTGTGGCTGACAGCCCGGTAGGAATGGAACTTCCTCTTTCACCAGCAGATTTCACCAGCAGTGGAAGCTTTGGAAAAAAAAAATCCACCATCCCTGTCCTTAGGAAAGGCATGAAACAGAGAGAAACTGGGCAGAAACTAGGCAGCTCTGTCTGGTTGTGGGCTTGTTTCCATTGGGGCAGGGATGCTGTCCGTAGCCCACATGGGCAGAGAGGAAAGAAAAGGGGAGGATGGGAGTTGGCACAGCCTACTGGTGGCTCTGCCTTCTCTGCAGCACCGGCTTTTGGACCTGGGCACAGCCCTATACACATACTTCTCATGCTTCCTGGTCTTGTCATCAGGATTCACTGAGTTGATCCAATGTAAAGGCAGAGGGAAGGAGAGGGTTTTCATGTGGGCACCAGGGACCACTGACTGCTCTCCCGGCCTTTCTGTGTCCCCTAGGATGTCTGGCGAATGTCCCAGTGCAGTCAGCATTTGTGAGTATTTACTCCCCACTTCCTGCTCCACCCCTGGCTAGGCCCCAGAACTCTGCTCAGTTTATGCAACCTGTCATTGCCCTAAAGCATGGTCTACTCCATTTGAGCCCGTGGAGACAGGTTCAGAGGGTCCTAGTACTGGGCTTCTCTATCCATTTCCCATAGCTCTGCTGCCTGATTTTGTTCTAATTCACCACTGATTTCTGGGTGTCCCCCAGCCGTCTTGTGGCACAGCCACCCTGACTAATCCAGACCCTTTGCTTTGCAGCTGTGACTGGCAAATCCACCACTGTGTGCGGAGGTGGCGCAGCCAGCTTTGGAGGTGGCATCTCCCTGGGTGGGAGTGGGGGGGCCACCAAGGGTGGATTCAGCACAAATGTGGGCTACGGCACCGTCAAGGGAGGGCCAGTCTCTGGGGGCACCTCCATCCTGAGGAAGACCACCACGGTCAAGACGTCCAGCCAGAGATATTAGCTGCTGTGTCCTGCAACGGCCCCTGCAATCCTGTCCCTGCCCTCCTCACCCCACCTCTGCTGCCCTTTCCAGCCACTTCTCAGGAGCAGGAACGGCCAGGGGACCTCAGACCCAGGGTATTTTCATACCAGACTATTTGCATCTTGGGAAGGGCTAAAATCTACTCAGGTTTTCTCCTTGGTCCTGCGGTAGGATGGGAGGGGAGGTTAAAGTTGCCAGCTTGAGTGATGTGTTTGGGTGACTTGGGGGTGACCTTTTGACCACTGAGAGGAGGTTGAATTTCCCAAGCCATTAGGAGAGAGAGAAATTGGGAGTGGTCTCCAAAGACCCTTCAACCTCTCCGGTCCTCCACCAGACCCACCCTCTGCCTGAATCTACCCACATCCCCCTTCCCTGTCTGTGTCTCAATAAATGGTGCAACTGCAGCTAGCTGTCTGTGGCTGCAGTCTGTCCTGCCTGGGGAACTGAAATTGTGTCCATTGATTAAGGTCCTGATGCCTGACACAGCAATAATCACACACTCACCACACCCCAATTACCATCCTTACTTAGGTACATTAGTTTGATACCATCGCCACTCCAGGGCTGTACATAGCTCACAAGAGGATACCAAGGCTCAGAGGGAATACGTAAGCTGCTCAAGGCCAGACCTGGCTAAGTGGCTGCCTATTACCCAGCCACCCCTGGTGCTTGTTCAGCCTCCCACTAACTCTGTAGGGGCAGACAGCATGCTTTGTTCAGTGTAGAGATCTTAAGCTTCAGAACTAGGCAACTTGCGTTTAAATCCAAGTTCTGCCACTTACTAGCTGTATGACCTCGGTCAAGTTACCTAACGTCTCTGAGCCTTAGTTTCCTCCTTTGTAAAAGTGGGTTGTGATAAGAACATGTGTAAAGCATCTGGCTTATAGAGGCTCTTTCGGGAATTAGGTTTCTTTGCTTCCCCACTCCCTGACTTCTGGATTCCCAGCTTATCCTCTTGGCCTCAGTGATGTCTCTCTCAGCCCCCACATCCATTCGGCAAGAAAAATCTACACTTAATTGGATTTTGTGGTTTACAAATACATTACTTTGCCTGTGATCATCACCACAGCCCTAGGTTCAGTAGTGGGCACGTGGTGTTCCAGTTTACAGGTGAGGTGATTCACGCTCACAGAAGTGACCTCTCACGCTGTAGTCATCCAGCTGGCTGGAGGGGGGTCAGTAGTGTCCAGGGCTGCAATTTCAAGCCCTCTGTCCTGTCACCCCCGAAGCTACCTCCGTCCTACTCCTGCCTCCGTCACTCGCCAAATCTTACTGCTCCTCCCTCCATGTGTCTCTTGGTATCACCTCGTTTCCTCTTCATCTCCACAGTTCTCTACTCTGAGTCTGGACCCCACTCCTCAAGCTGTACCCAAGTGATTCCCCAGTTGGCTGGCCTCTCAACCCTGCAGCTCTCAGGCCCTCCCCACCCTGCTACCAAACCAGCCGGCCGGACCCCAGGCTGTCACCACTCTGCTCCCTTCCTTGGCAACCTTAGGGCTCCTGGCCCTTGCTGGGATGCACCCCACACTCTTCCAGACTGATCACTCCATCCTCCTCAGAGGAGCCCTGAAGAGCCCTGAGAAAGCTTCCTCCAGGGCTGTGGAAGGCCAGCAGAGGGATTTTCAGCCAAACCCTAACCTCCAGCTTAGGAACACAAAGGCCTAGAGGTTTAGGGTCAGCTCTGCCTCACCAGCCTGGGTGGTCTCTAGCTTCCCTTCTCAGACAGATGGAGTATAGTCCACCCCATGTACAACACTTTGAGGAATACTTGCTAATGCTCATTGAGTGCCAACTGTGTGCCAGCACTGCTGTCAAGCCTTTAACTGATTCTCTTCACAACAGCCTGTAATATAAATACTATTATCATCCTAATTTTGCCTATAAGGAAAATAAAGCACAGAGTGGTTAAGTAACTTGTTTAAGGTCACACAGCTAGGAAGTAGCAGAGCTAGGTGTGGTATCCAAGCAATCTGGTTCCATAGCCCAAGCTCTTAACCACCAGGTTATTTTGCTTATATAGAAAAAGGAATAGACAGGTGGGGATGCTGGAGCTAGAAGGGGCATTGGATGTAATGGACTCCAGACTTTTTATTTCATAGATAAGAAAACAGGTTGAGGAAGGGGAAGAATGTATCCAAAGCCACGGTAACTTAGTGGCAGTGTTAAAAAAATCAGTTTTACTGAGATCATAGGCCAGGTGTGGTGGCTCCTGCCCGTGATTCCAGCACTTTGGGAGGCTGAGGCAGGTGGATCACTTGAGCCCAGAGTTCAAGACAAGCCTGGGCAACATGATGAGACTCCACCTCTACAAAAAAATACAAAAATTAGCTGGGTTTGATAATGCATACCTGTAGTCCCAGCTACTTGGGAGGCTGAGGTGGGAGGATCACTTGAGGCTGTTGAGGCTGCGGTGAGCTGTGATTGCACCATTGCGATCCAGCCTGGGTGACAGAGGGAGACCTTGTCTCAAAAAAATTATATTTAGAGCTCAAAAACTGAACAATAGAAACTTTCAATTGTCATGGAAAAAAGCCTCAGAGATTATATTGCAGCCCAGGGGGGCCACCAACAATAACGTGCTGCTTAGACATACTTGTCAAAGAATGGGAATGGCCCAGACCCAGGCGTTTCCAAACTGAGGACCCTAAGGGCTGCTTTCAGGGGTTTAGGGGGAGGTCAGCAGGTGAGAAGGGTCATGGTCCCTCCTCTGCACCAACTAGATCATCTCTCCTTATCTGTTTTACTCATGAGGCTGTGCACGTGATTTTGTTTATGAGGGTGCTTTTGCCGCCAGAACATGCTGGGAAGCCCTTGTCTGTATGTGCTGGGGTAGGAGGCCGGCAGGGGCAGCTCTCTGGCCTGGGGAAAGAGGAGCCCCTGGGTACAGACCCCCACGCCTGGTTCTCAGGAGTGCCTGTCCTCTCATTGCCCTCACTGGCCTCTCCCTAAAATGCTGATGGCCCTTTTCTGCAGAATCTCTGATCCTCATATTGGCTCTGGTTCCCCAAGAATGACTCAGGCCCGGTGGGGCAGTTGAGGTTGGGTGACCGAATGGGGTGAGGGTGCCTGCCTGGCCAGGGAGGGTAGTGTGAGCACTTTCCCACACCACACAGTGGGTTTGGAGCTGAGAGTGACAGAAGCCCTCAGGATCCCTTAATCCCGGGGCTGAATGTAAGGTCTTACCTCCCTTACCCAGAAAGCCCTGGGCAAACACTCCCTCCACCTGGCTCCACACCCCTGTCAGCTGCTCATCCCTCTGTGAAAAGATGGGGAAGAACTGCCAAACAAGGAAGGGTCATGGAGGGCAGTAGCTGAATCTGCGTGTGGAGGTCTGGGGAGGAGCAGGGGACCAGATTTTAGCTGTGGCTGCTGGGTAGTGGCACCTTGTTCAGCCACCTGCCTCTGGCCCAGATATGAAGGCAATGTCTTTCCCGTTTTCAGGGAAAGAAACCCATCTCTCTTTCTCTCTCACTCTAGGGTGTAAAAGCGCTCTTGCATAGGAAGTTCTTCCTTATGTCTACCTTTGGTTTCTCAGGCTCAGTTTGAAGATTTTGTGAGCTTCTTGCAATTCTGATTTAATAATAAGGACACAGAATGTGGCTCTAGATTAGAACTTTCTTCCTGTTTGGATTGGGTTTATTGTAGGGTTTGTCATGAAATTAATTTGGATTTAGTTAATTGGAGGATACAAAACTGGCCCCTCAGGACAGTGTCATACCTTATTGGGTACTTGTAAGGACAGGGCCACATCAACCAAGCAACTGACCATGTGCCGAGGGTAAGGATAAAAAAGAGTGGAGCTGCATCTGCAGAGCTTGCAGCCTGCGGGCCACACCCCATGGCTGCCCTGGTGGACCATGAGCTACAGGGCTGTATAAGTTGCTGTGTATTTTTTTCCCTGCATATTCTGTGTAGGCCAGACACTCATATAAAACACTGTACCTACCATTTTATACATTGTAAGGTCACAGGCTTTGAAGTCAGACAGATAGGACTGACTTTCCACCTCTACCACTTCCTAGCTGTGTTATCTCAGGCAAGTTACATACCCCTCTGAGCCTCAGTGTCTGCAGCTCCAAACTGGACATAGCAAAACACCTCTTTGGCTGGGTTGTTGGAAGAAGCACCTAGTGTTCAGCATATAACAATAGTTCCAACAGAGAATCCCTTCTACCCAAGAGGCACCGCTGCCTTTCCTTCATCTTCCTTCTTGTATCAGGGATGGCACACCTCAAGTCACCTTCATGAGAAGTACCTCAATCGTAGCTCCATGATTTGGGTGGCCTACAAGCACAAAATAAGACTGATTGCATATTCTATATTGTTTCCCTGAAAATCCCCTCGGATCCTGGCTTGCTTTTTGTTCTAAGCAGTAGACACAACTCTAGGGGCAGTGAACCCACGCCATTTTCTCCTAGTGTTGGAGTGTTACAGCCACAGAGTAAAAGACGCAATAAGCACACTACGAGCCATCTCAGGGATTCACCTGTGCTCAGGCAAAGCCTATACCCTGGCCTGTGATAGTCCCCATCAAATCCCAGGGGCTACCAGAGAAGAAAGCAGTGAATGGCAGGTGCAGAGGCTGAAGTGAGGCAGCCGGAGGGCTGAGCTCCAGGCCTCACTCAGGGTGAGATCCTGATGGCCCTGCCATGTCCTCTGGGGCAGGTAACCAGTCAATTGGACCTCAGCTTCCTAAGGGGGAGGCTCACATGTCGCCTCGGCTCCTGCAGCTGCAGCCCCCAAAGACCTGCAGTAGTTCCCACCCTCCTTCCAAGCCATGCCCATCTTAGGAGCAACAGTGGAAATCAATAGACTCTGGGATGCTAGTGCCCCCAGAGCCCCTTTGACCCAAACAGCCAGTTCCATCAGGTTTATTTGGATGCCCATTCTGGATTGGTTGTGACACAATTTAGACAGAGTGGCTTTATACCAGGCACAACTGTGTGAGTGAGAGGCCATAGAATATGGAGCCTTTGGTCCTGGCACAGTGGCTCACGCCTGTAATCCCAGCACTTTGGGAGGCCAAGGCGGGTGGATCACGAGGTCAGGAGATTGAGACCACGGTGAAACCCTGTCTCTACTAAAAATACAAAAAAAAAAAAAAAAAAAAAAAAAAAAAAAAAAAAATTAGCCGGGTGCGGTGGCAGGCGCCTGTAGTCCCAGCTACTTGGGAGTTTGAGGCAGGAGAATGGCATGAACCCAGGAGGCAGAGCTTGCAGTGATCCGAGAAGGCGCCACTGCACTCCAGCCTGGGCAACAGAGTGAGACTCCCTCTCAAAAAAACAAAAACAAAAACAAAACCCCCCCCAAAATAATATGGAGCCTTTGGGACCAGACTGATGTGAGTTTAAATCCTGGCTCCACCACGTGCTGCTGTGTGACCCTGGGAGCTACTTTACTTCTCTGAGTATCTGTAAGGAAGGCTAATGGTGCTGACTGCATAGAGCCTCTAAGTAGACTAGTTGATCAAGTGTAGGTAAAGCATCCAGCACAGGGCTTGGCACAAAGTTGGCGCTTGGTGAATCTGGGCAGAAAGGATCAGTGAAAGTCCAACCCCTTCCTTCTAGGAGATGGTTCTGGCTCTAGAATGCTCACCTACTGCAGGTGGACTGACCCATGACCCAGGCATTCTTCTGTGATGGGGCCTGGGGCCTCCAGTCCTCATGGTCACAGCCCCTCTGCCCCCTCTCCACTTACTTAGAGGTCATCTTGGCAGAGACAGACCAGAGGTAGGGGAGGGAAGGGTTGGGGGAATGGGGACAAGGGAGGAAGTGGCTGGAGAAGGAGCTGGCTGAACTCCCAGCCAGCCTGGCCTTCCCTGCCAGGGAAGATCCCTGGGGTGGGATCTCCTGACCACTCTGTCCTCAGCACTGGCCCCTGCCCTCTCTCTGTGCATGGAGGCAGCCGTTCACGGTCTCCTTGGCCAGCTCTCATTCAGCTAGGGCAGCTTGGGTGTGTGGGATCATCCAGATGCTAGTGACCGCTCTTCTTCAGACCTGGGGTCATTTCATCTATGAGGAATTGAGGAAACGAGGGAGAACAAAGACACCAGATTTCTTCTCGTAAATGGCAATGGCAAAGCCTGGGAAAGAAGAGAATGAATACCTGCTGACCTCCTATATGCGAGGCACCATGGGGACATTGTCTAATTCCTTGTGAGGCAGGTGTCCCATTTGCTAGATGAGAAGATGGATTGGATGGTGTATTAATCCATTATTATGCTGCTGATAAAGACATACCTGAGTCTGGGCAATTTACAAAAGAAAGAGATTTATTGGACTTACAGTTCCACGTGGCTGGGGAGGCCTTGCAATCACGGCAGAAAGCGAAAGGCACTTGTTACATGGTGGTGGCAAGAAAGAGAATGAGAGCCAAGTGAAATGGGTTTTTCCTTATTAAACATCAGATCTCGTGAGATTTATTCACTACCACAAGAACAGTATGGGGGAACCGCCCCCATGATTCAATAATCTCCCACCGGGGCCCTCCCACAACGTGTGGGAATTATGGGAGTACAATTCAAGATGAGATTTGGGTGGGGACACAGAGCCAAACCATATCAGATGGGTTCAGAGTGCTTAGATGGCCCACCCAAGGTTACACAGCTAGTTAGTGGCAACAGGAGGGATTTGAACACAGATCTGTTACACTCAGCTGGGAAGAATTTAAGTTATGGATTAAAACTAGGATTTTGCGTTTAAAAACATTGCTCTGAGAAGGGATCCATAGGTTTCATCATTCTGCCAAAGGGATCCCCAGCAGCAAAAAAGTTACGAACTCCTGCCCTGAATTCTGCACCATTGCAGAAAACCAGAACACACCTAGCAAACAATTGGACAGCAAATGGAGCAGCAGAGTGCACACCACCAGGCTCCGCTGGAGAACGCCCGTCTAGAATCGTGCAAGCACAGATTGAAGGGAGGCCTGTGGGGCAGCATGGGTACCCAGGGCTGAGAAAGACAGTCACGGTTTTCTTAGGGGAGGTGTTTTGTCTTCCCCCATCTCCTTAGTACCTAGCTCCATGCCTGGCAGTTTCTCAGTAGCTGTTGGCCAAGTTGAAGTGAATCTGGATCTAGGTTGGAAGCCTAAGGCTGGAATACAGAATATTTCTCCTTTTTATAGGTACATGGAGCCAAGTACATGTGGAGGAATAATAATGCTAAGAATAACAAATATATATGTGGCTTTTGACAGTTTACAGAGCACTCCATTAATCACTAGCTCACTCTATCCTGAGAAGTGGCAAGGCAAATATTTGTATTACTTCCAATTTACAGGGAAAGCAACTGGGCCTCAGAGGGTGACTTGCTCCAGTTTGCAGAGCTAGGAGGTGGCAGGCTGTGCACTCAGACTCAGGCTGTCTAACTCCACATTCTGTGGGGTGAAAGGATGGGTGATGGGGTGTCTTTTCTGGAGGAGAGAGGTGCTGTGAGCCTGGCGAGATGGAGGTACAGTGGGTGCGGGCCTGGAGGGCTGGGCCCAGGCAGGGGCTTCTGATTAGGAGGCCCTGGGGTGCCGGTTCAGGTTCTCCCAGAGAGGAATGTGATGGGATCCAGTAACCTGTGCCCTCCAGATGACTTCTGTAGGTGTGTTTAGTGACATGCTCAGCAGGTGTGGGAAGGATGGGCTTGTGCCAAGGGCCAAGCCCAGAGATGTTTCAGATTTTTCCCTTTATGCCCCTGCAACCAAGCCCTGCTGCTCCAGGACATATAAGAGACCAAGGCTGAGGGCTCCAGCACTCAGCGGCCTGGGCCCTCTCACTTCTCTGATAGCTCCCAGCTCACTCTCTGCAGCCATGATTGCCAGACAGCAGTGTGTCCGAGGCGGGCCCCGGGGCTTCAGTTGTGGCTCGGCCATTGTAGGCGGTGGCAAGAGAGGTGCCTTCAGCTCAGTCTCCATGTCTGGAGGTGCCGGCCGATGCTCTTCTGGGGGATTTGGCAGCAGAAGCCTCTACAACCTCGGAGGGAACAAAAGCATCTCCATGAGTGTGGCTGGGTCACGACAAGGCGCCTGCTTTGGGGGTGCTGGAGGCTTCGGCACTGGTGGCTTTGGTGCCAGTGGCTTTGGAGCTGGTTTCAGCACTGGTGGCTTTGGTGGTGGATTTGGGGGCTCCTTCAGTGGTAAGGGTGGCCCTGGCTTCCCTGTCTGCCCCGCTGGGGGAATTCAGGAGGTCACCATCAACCAGAGCTTGCTCAACCCCCTCCACGTGGAGATTGACCCTGAGATCCAGAAAGTCCGGACGGAGGAGCGCGAACAGATCAAGCTCCTCAACAACAAGTTTGCCTCCTTCATCGACAAGGTGAGCTGTGTCCTCGGCCGGAGAGGGGCAGTTAGAAGAGAGCGGTCCTGAGTCCTGGGGTCTCAGACCTGAGCCTGCCACAGGTGCTGGGAAGACCACTGAACTTCTCTGGGCCCCAACTCTCCAGCTGTTGAAGGGGCATCATGACTTTGAGCCTTCCTTTTTGTCCCGTGGCTGGTGGGAAGGTGGGATGCTCAAGGCAGTTAAGTGTTTGGAATTCCCTAGACAGGCTGTGGGATACTGGACAAATCATTTGGCTTTTCTGGCTCTAGTCATCCCAGCTATAAAGGGGGTTCATTATTTCTCTGCTTTTTCTCAGATTTTGGTTTTGAATATAGTACAGTTAACTCCATTAATCACTTAACAGTGGCCACTTCGGTTCTTAGAACAGAAGAAAACTAAGCTGATTTTGCAAATGAAAAAGGGACTGGCTCCTGTGGCAGATTCTAGGTCTCACCAGGGCCTTGGAAATTTACCTTTTTCATTCCTTTGACTGGACAAAACTGCTCATGTCTGGGTCTGTTCGAAGAAAGGAGACAGGTCTCTTTTCTTTTTGTAGCCCAACTTCCTTTTTCATGCAACGTCTAGAAGTTCAAGTTCTTTTTTTTTTTTTTTTTTGAGACAGAGTCTTGCTCTGTTGCCCAGGCTGGAGTGCAGTGGCGCGATCTCGGCTCACTGCAAGCTCCGCCTCCCGGGTTCACGCCATTCTCCTGCCTCAGCCTCCCAAGTAGCTGGGACTACAGGCGCCCGCCACCACACCCAGCTAATTTTTTGTATTTTTAGTAGAGATGGGGTTTCACTGTGTTAGCCAGGATGGTTTGGATCTCCTGACCTCGTGATCTGCCCGCCTCGGCCTCCCAAAGTGCTGGGATTACAGGTGTGAGCCACCGCGCCCGGCCAGAAGTTCAAGTTCTTTAAGCTCAGTTACAGTCATGCATGATGGATGACAGTGAGCGGTGCAGCCCCAGAGAGCCAAGTCATCCAAAGATTGATGACTGGGTGGATGAGTGCCGCCCTTTGGTCCAGGTTTCCCTGGTTCACCAGGCATCAAAGTCTTAGGCAGCTTCGACATATGGGGCAAGAATGAACACTCTTGGAGTAGAATAAGGTGCATATTTGTTCTTCTTGCTAGTTTGAATAAACCCATAGTAGCTTAAAGAGGTTTTACTGTGACTACAGGACAGGCAGATATGATAGCAAAAACTCAGGGCTCTTTGATGCATCCTTGTCTCATCTCATCTCATTTTACCTTTTGGGGTCAAAATGTGATCCGTCTCCCTTACCTGCTTTCCTTTCAATTCTGAGGCTGATAAAGTGGAAATGTCATGCTAAGCTGCTGTCCTGGTTTGTCTGGCTAGATTTTTTCATAGAGGGAGGGAAAGTTCAGGGAAGTCCTTTGCAGAATGGAGTTTAGGTGAGACAATGTGTACAGGGCCTTGGTTTTAAATATCTATACTCAGTTGTTCACAGGTTCACAGGGACATACCAGGTCCATTGATAAGTAAGCTTATTTAAAAAATCTGTGGTGACTTTATCTTTCATTTGCCTTGGGTCAGGATCACTTTGAATGCAAGAGCCTCCAGACTGTGATGTCTCCTAATTTTAATTTGTTATTTCATAGAAGTTTAATGTTCTTCTCTGGGGCATTGGGTGCCAGCGGTTAGGAAGTTGTTCTTGCTGCACTGTCAGGTCCTGCTTCTCTGGCTGTGCTCTGTTCTCTACAACTTATGTGACCCCCTTGGTGCTCTGGGCTCAAGAATGGGGCCATCATGTCCCATTATGGTGCCCTGGAGATGCAACATAGTGGCCCTACTTGGGTGGTTCTTGGGCCGTGTGGTTCCCTGGGATTGACTGGGTTGGTGTTGCCTTGGCTGGCCCTCCTGCCACACTTCAGGCCCTCATCAGTTGGCTGGCACCTTTATCAACACAGGTGCGGTTCTTAGAGCAACAGAATAAGGTCCTGGAGACCAAATGGAACCTGCTCCAGCAGCAGACAACCACCACCTCCAGCAAAAACCTTGAGCCCCTCTTTGAGACCTACCTCAGTGTCCTGAGGAAGCAGCTAGATACCTTGGGCAATGACAAAGGGCGCCTGCAGTCTGAGCTGAAGACCATGCAGGACAGTGTGGAGGACTTCAAGACCAAGTAGGTGGGGAGAAAGGAGGGGATGCCATCTGACACGTGTGCCCAGCCATGCCCAGGCTCCTGGGGCTCTCTCCAGTGGCTTAGAATCTCAGGCTCTGAAGGGGACCAGGAAGGCCCTCTAGTTTGTTTTCCTACATCCACACAGTCACGTTTTCTCAGGGTGAGGTCTGGTAACCACAAGTTTTTCCAAATGGAAATTTAATGATAGATTCAGGGATTTGGGTCTGCCATATATGAACAAGATCAGAACCCAAATAGATGAAAAGCAGTATAGTATGGTTAGAAGAATACAGGCTGTAGAGACAGATGGAGGTGGTTTGCATACTGAGTCCTCACTTACTAGCTGTGTGACCTTGGGTAAATAGCTGAACCTCTCTGAGCTTCGGTTTTATTCATCTTTGAAATGGGGATAATATTCCTAATTTATGGGTTGTGAGAATTAAATGGAATTAAATGAAATAGAGAAAGCATGTGGCATATTTCAGGACACAGAGGGACACTGAACACACGGCAGCTCTCATTAAACTCACTATGGGATAGGACTGACAAAATAAACACCAACCCCGTCTCTCAATTCACTCACCCACCAAACAAAGGGAAGTGGAGTGTGCTGATGACATTGCTCAGAATTTAATCTGCCAAAATGGCCAAAAGGACAGCCTTTTCAGGGACATTAACTCAACTACATCATTGCTGGGTTTTCTATCGAAAACAGTCTCTTTAAAATTTGGTTTTCATGTATCTGAATAAACCCTGGCCTAAACTGGTACTTCCTATATTCAATGAATGTAGGTTAAATGAATATCTGTATGAATATGGGAAAAGTAACTAATTACGTGGATATTTCCAAATTTGTTTGGAAATGCTTGAAAACAAGCAGCAGAGATCTGAGAAACACCATCTCACTGTGGGCTTTTGTCTTTTTCTCCCCGTGCCCACCTCCAGGTATGAAGAGGAGATCAACAAACGCACAGCAGCTGAGAATGACTTTGTGGTCCTCAAGAAGGTAAGAGATGAAGGATGGTAGGGAGTGCCCTCAGGGTGCCCCTTCCCTTGGGGAGTGGTCTTTGGCTGAAGTCATGGGTTTGGTCCATCTCTGCCTCATCTCTGCTTCACTTGGAACTATCTAGATCTATACAGTCAAAGAAAGTGGGTAACCAAACCAGGTTCTAAGTAATTAAGTTTGGGAGGAAAGCCTATTTGCTTTTTTTTTTTTTTTTTTTGAGATGGAGTTTCACTCTTGTTGCCCAGGCTGCATTACAATGGCATGATCTTGGGTTACCACAAGCTCCACCTCCTGGGTTCAAGCGATTCTCCTGCCTCAGCCTCCCGAGTAGCTGGCATTACAGGCATGCACCACCACGCCTGGCTAATTTTGTATTTTTAGTAGAGACAGGGTTTTTCCATGTTGGTCAGGCTGGTCTCCAACTCCCAGCCTCAGGTGATCTGCCTGCCTCAGCCTCCCAAAGTGCTGGGGTTACAGGTGTGAGCCACCGCACACAGCCAATTTTTATTTTTATAAATTCATGGGGTACAAGTGTAATTTTGTTACATGGATAGTTTGTTTTGTGGTGAAGTCAGGGCTTTTAGTGTATCCATTGCTGGGATAACATACATTGTATCCAATAAGCAATTTCTCATTATCCTCCCACCCCTCCCTTTTTCAAGTCTCCATTGTCTATCATTCCACGCTCTATGTCCATGTGTACACATGATTTAGCTCCCACTTATAAGTGAGGACATGGAGTATTTCTTTCTGTGCCTGAGTTATTTCACTTAAGATAATGGCCTCCAGTTCCATCCACATTGCTGCAAAAAGACATAATTTCATTCTCTTTTTATGGCTGAGTAGTATTCTATTGTGTATATGTATCACATTTTCTTCATCCAATCATCGTTGATGGACACTTAGGTTGATTCCATATCTTTGCTATTGTGAATTGTGCTGCGATAAACATGAGTGCAGGTATCCTTTTGTTACAATGATTTCTTTTCCTTTGAGTGGAATTCCAGCAGCGGGGTTGCTGGATCCAATGGTAGTTCTATTTTTAGTTCTTTGAGCGATCTCCATACTGTTAGAAAAGCCTATTTGGATAATCAGCTTCCATGTCTTCAGGTGGCTCTAGGGGAAGAATATATAAAATAATTGGTCCCCCACCAGCTCACCTGCTGCTGAGTAGTCTTTCCTAAATGCTGCTGAGAACACCTGTAGGTGTCACTTACTGCCCCGTCCCCCTACTGGCATTCCTGCTTCTCATCTCTTATCCTCCTTCCTCCTCTGCAGGACGTGGATGCTGCCTACATGAACAAGGTGGAGTTGGAGGCCAAGGTGGACAGTCTTAATGATGAGATCAACTTCCTGAAGGTCCTCTATGATGCGGTGAGGGCTCCATCCTCCCCTCCATTCAGGGAAAGGGAATCCCCCATCTGTGACGCTGCTGGTTGGGATTCACAGTTCTTTGAAAGGACTCCAGCTCCATTATTTTAGGGCAGTGGATTCTTATTAAGGTCATGCATAGAAAGGTTTGAAGTGGGAAATTCAACTGGGAGATTCTTAGAACCAGATGTGATCTTGGTCTTAGAAGGGGTGATTAGATCTAAAGAGTGCTTGGAATAGAATTCATTGCTGTCTAGCATTTTTTCTGGGGAAATGGATCCATTCCCTTCCCTTCCATCCAACACACCAGCACTCACTGCATTAGAGTGGCTTATGGTTCCTGGGGACCAGTAAAGACCAGAAGCATTGCTCTTCCATCCTGAACTGTCACAACCACTTGATTTCTACTTAGAACTTTACCTGTCTCTCCCCTTCCTACACATTGTGAATGCTAGCTCTACTCCTATCTGAGCCTGTATCAGGTCAGTGAAGGCTTTCCTGGGGGGGCTGATGTGAGACATTTGCCCTGCAGGAGCTGTCCCAAATGCAGACCCATGTCAGCGACACGTCCGTGGTCCTCTCCATGGACAACAACCGCAACCTGGACCTGGACAGCATTATTGCCGAGGTCCGTGCCCAGTACGAGGAGATTGCCCAGAGGAGCAAGGCTGAGGCTGAAGCCCTGTACCAGACCAAGGTGGGTGGTATGGATCTCTCAGGAGATGGGGCTGGCTCTGGGGCTCTGCTTTTGATGTCTGTGAACAGGTGATCATTAGCTCAAGCCCAACAGAAGTCAGATATGAACAGACTCTCCCAGGCATCGTTGGTCCTGGTCTGATTTGAAACTACTTGACATTTGGTGTTATTCTTGCCACCTGATGTGAACAGACTCACCCAGGCATTGTTGGTCCTGGTCTGATTTGAAATTACTTGACTTTTGGTGTTATTCTTGCCACCTGTGGCAATTCTCACTGAGTTCACTTGAGAATGGACCCTACCCAGATGCCCTTGACCCCTGGTTCTCTGTGTCTTCTTGAGTATTAGGTCCAGCAGCTCCAGATCTCGGTTGACCAACATGGTGATAACCTGAAGAACACCAAGAGTGAAATTGCAGAGCTCAACAGGATGATCCAGAGGCTGCGGGCAGAGATCGAGAACATCAAGAAGCAGGTGGGTGTCACTCCCTTCCAGATGGAGCACAAGGCCAGGGGCCTCAGGCAGACATCTCCAGAGTGAACAAGCAGATAAAGCATCGGGCCAGAAGACCCTGAACTTGTTGCTGGGAATTCATAGCTCTTTGTGCAAAGCATACCCAGATTTTTTCAGCAATATCCTAGTTGGCACACCATTAGGCTCCTATGCATAGGTTTCTTGGCTCTTCTTCATGGATTTTTGCTCATCTTTATTTAATCAGTCTGGTGGAGGCATTGGTGGGCTATGGCTGGAGTGAATGAGATGCGTAAGTGTCAGGGAAAGTGGGCAGAACAGATAGAATCTTGACATCCTAACCCAAGGAAAGCTGGACCAGGGGAGGGGACAGGTGTAGAGGCCTTGAAGGCAGGGCACTGCTGACCACCTATCTAATGCCTTTGTCTATAGTGCCAGACTCTTCAGGCATCTGTGGCTGATGCAGAGCAGCGTGGCGAGAATGCCCTTAAAGATGCCCACAGCAAGCGCGTAGAGCTGGAGGCTGCCCTGCAGCAGGCCAAGGAGGAGCTGGCACGAATGCTGCGTGAGTACCAGGAGCTCATGAGTGTGAAGCTGGCCTTGGACATCGAGATCGCCACCTACCGCAAACTGCTGGAGGGCGAGGAGTACAGGTGAGGGGTTAGGCAGGGTGTGAACATGAGGGCTAGAGAGGTCCAGGGCCATGAGCTTGTGCCTCTGCTGAACTGCAAGCGTCAGTGCTGTGCCGGTGCATTACGAACCAGGACAGCTCAGCTAATAGGTTCACACTGGACCCTCAAACTCAGAGGCTGCTCAAGGACAAGAGAGGTGAGTGAGGTGTGCTTATTGAATGAAATTCTGTGCTCCCTGAGGCTCACCGCCTTTTCTTTCCCCCACAGAATGTCTGGAGAATGCCAGAGTGCCGTGAGCATCTGTAAGTACCTTCCACACCTGCCGTAGTTGTTCATTCACCCGGGTCTTGGCTGAGAACCCTGGGGTGCTGGCACCATTGGAATAACTGTGTCCTTTGCTTCTTTTCTGCAGCTGTGGTCAGCGGTAGCACCAGCACTGGAGGCATCAGCGGAGGATTAGGAAGTGGCTCCGGGTTTGGCCTGAGTAGTGGCTTTGGCTCCGGCTCTGGAAGTGGCTTTGGGTTTGGTGGCAGTGTCTCTGGTAGTTCCAGCAGCAAGATCATCTCTACCACCACCCTGAACAAGAGACGATAGAGGAGTCGAGGTCCCTGCGGCTCACTGTGTCCAGCTGGGCCCAGCACTGGTGTCTCTGTGCTTCCTTCACTTCACCTCCATCCTCCCTTTCTGGGGCTCGTCTTACTAGTGTCCCTTCCACTATCCCATGGTCTCTCTCTGCCCCAGGATGATCTTCTGTGCTGGGACAAGGACTCTGCCTCTTGGAGTTTTGTAACTACTTCTTGATTTGGGCCTGGTGACCCACCTGGAATGGGAGGGATGTCAGCTGACCGCTCACCTCCCATGGACAGAGAAGAAAATGACTAGGAGTGTCATCTCCAGAATTATTGGGGTCACGTATGTCCCTTCCCAGCCCAACGCCATCTCCCACTAGATCCTGTATTATCCATCTACGTCAGAACCAAGCTACTTCTCCATCACCCGGCAGCACCTGGCCCTGCAAGCTTAGGACGAGAACCACTTAGTGTCCCATTCTACTCCTCTCATTCCCTCTTATCCATCTGCAGGTGAATCTTCAATAAAATGCTTTTGTCATTCATTCTGAGCAATGGTCTTTTTTCCCTGGGGAGAGGTCTCTAGAATCCTGTATAACTAGATAATTTTGGTGAAGGTGGATGCTTGAGGGTGTGAAGGATCTGTTCACACAGATCTGGGTCATCGACTAGTTTCTCAGGTCTCTACTTCTAAGTTGCTCAAATTATTGGTGGGAGAAGTACAGTGTACAGAGGCTGAAGGTTGCCTACAGGGCAGTTGCATAGATTCAAGGGGCATCCAACAATTATACACACATTGTCCATTGTAGGGCACCCTGGGGTAGCACCATTTCAATGCTGATCCTGGAATAAACCTGGAGGGAAGGAGTTTAAGTCTGCAGGTGGGGGGCATTTGATAGGTGTGAGAGAAGCAGGCCAGGGGTCTCTGCTGAATATTGAGCAAGAAGTTATGGAGCTTACGAGAGTGCTTATACTCTGTGTCTAGCAAGGCCTCCCTATTTTCATGAAATTCCATGCATGGGGCTAAATCTCACTGGCCCAACGAGGCTTTCAGGAACCTGTTCTAAGAATCAACAAGGTCACGGTTGTTGGATTGTTGGAGGGAGGCTTGCATGCGCGTCATTCTCCTAGAGTTTTCACCAGCTGCTTACTTCCCCAGCTCCTCAGGGGTGCCTGGGGTTATGTCTGTGGTGCTGTCCCTGAGTGGCGAAGAATGTTGGAGGTGGAGCAGGTCTTGTGGAGCGGCAGTGGAGGGAGCTGCCTGATTACAGAAGCAGGGAGAGGACAGTCAGAGGTGGGGGTCTGGGTAGAACCTTTGAGGACACCCTTTTTCTGTACTGGACCAATTCCAAGTACCCGGAGCAGCACAGTCTCCTGTTTTCCAAAGATTTCCCAGCTCCTGCTCTGCAGTCTGACCCAAATCAGTTTGCTGCAGATGCAGAATGCACTCTCTGCCTTGGCCACCCAACTGTGCCTCCCACCCTTGACTGCCACAGAGTTCATTCAGACTCCAGTTCCTCCAGCCCTGTGTCCATGGGGCCTCATGGTGTCCAGGCAGAAAGGCACATGGTTTGCCCAAGACCAGTCCTTGCCCATGGGACTCTCGTGCAGATCCAAGGTAGGCTCAGGGTTGTTCTGCCTTTGGGAAAGCGGGGACAGAGTAGCAAAGGGTTAATCTCTGGGGCTTGTGCTCTCTGGGCAGGGGACTTTGCCAGGAGCAACCTAGGCTCTGTCCTTCACCAGCCTGGTCGTAATGTCCCCATTGTCTTAGGGCTCGTTGAGCCCCATGTGTCAGTCAGAACAGGAAGCCTCTGCAGCTGCATTTGGCGGCTTTAACTTCTTCCAAGGGCTGCACTCCTCCTCTGCAAAATGCAGATGGGCTCTTTTTTTTTTTTTTTTTTGAGTTTCTGGGAGTGGGTAGGAGGAGTTAAGGGCTGAAAGTAGGGGTGGAGCTTCTCAGGTTCACCCACCAGGAGGTTGCAGGTTGTGTTGGGCCTCACAGAGAGACAAGGGGCAGGTTAAAGCATTTCCCATGCCCTCTGAGTGTGGGAGCAACCAGCCTGAGCAGCCCTCCGTGCCTCTCAGCATCTCTTTGGTTGAACTCAGTGATTTACACTGCAAGGTCAGGCCATAGATTATACATGTGTATGTGCATCTTAGAATAAATGTGTTTGTATTCATAGGCACATGGCTATGTGAGTGTGTCAGTGTTTCTTATTTATATAAAAAGTCTCTTAGGCCCGGCGCGGTGGCTCACACCTGTAATCCCAGCATTTTGGGAGGCCAAGGTGGGCGGATCACGAGGTCAACAGATCGAGACCATCCTGGCCAACATGGTGAAACCCCATCTCCACTAAAAATACAAAAATTAGCCTGGCGTGGTGGCAGGTGCCCATAATTCCAGCTACTCGGGAGGCTGAGGGAGGAGAATCGCTTGAACCCAGGAGGCAGAGGTTGCAGTGAGCTGAGATCGCATCACTGCACTCCAGCCTGGGGACAGAGCGAGACTCTGTCTCAAAAAAATGTCTTCTATTTTACATAAAAGAGGAAAAGCCCTCATGTTGGTCTCTGTTTCTAGAACAGTCCAGGAGAGTGGATCCTGGCCTTGATTCATATGTTTGAAGCTGGCTGGCTAGTCAGAGGGGATTATTTGGGGTAAATATACTGCTGAGATAATAGACACCACCCTTCTCTCTGATCCTTCTAATTGGATTCTGGCCAGCTCCTAGTGCTTAGGAAACAGGGAGACATGGCTTGCATTATCTGCCCCGTTGGAGGCCCCATGCTCTCCCTTTTCTTTTAAATGCTTCACCTCTAAGTATACGGAAATAACTTTTCACATCTGAAGAGCCGAACTGCAGGTTGGCAGATCTCTAACTTGGTTTATTTGGCTCATCTGCCCTGACTCCATTCCCCAAGCTCTTGGCTCCCAGCCCTGGCTGCAGCCCCACCATCGCTTTGGCTCAGGCACATGTAACTGCTATGTTTGCATAGATCCCTCCCACCTCACCAAGACCCTCTGCTCTGGGTTCAGCCCTCTCAGTTCCAGAAAGTTCTCACCGATACTTCTGAAGTCTCCCTGCATCGTTGCTAGTAAACCCAGAAGGTTATAGCAAAGAGGGGCTTATTTAATGTCCCACCGTGGGGTTTTGGTTTAACTTACTGACCAGGGCCAGGCTTTGTGTTCTAAGACCAGAGGACCTCAGAATAAGGCATGGCTGCTCCCATGTCTTGGGTGGATGTTCAGGGTTTAGTGAGGCAGCTACGAGGGGAAATAGTTGAGGGGGCTGTGCCCCCTTTGTGGGCCCTCAGGACATGGTAACAGTGGGCCAATGAGGGACAAAGGGAGGGAGCAGGCTGAAGGGAAAAAAGCCATTTTAGCACCTTCCATTGTTTTTTTCCGTGTTGATGGTAGGGTAGAACAGTCATCTCGTTATTCCACTAAGAGGGCTGGGAGTGTAGAGTTGTGGCCATGAAGGATATTGGTGGTGGGAGCCCCAGGACTCAGGCTCATTGCTGCCCATGGTTTTCTGGTTTGGCTTTGGGTCAAGGTAGGATTGTTCTGCATCTGCAGTTTTTTTTACTTTGAGTGTTGTGGATTTGATCCTTAAAAATTCGAGAAAGTGGATGAGAAGCTAGATAAGCTGGGAAGACATTTTCTGGAGAAAGTGTTTTGATTGTCATTTGCCATCCACCTATTCACCCATCTACTCATCCATCCATCCATCCATCCATCCATCCATGATCCATCCATCATCCATCTATTCATCCATCCATCCACCCACCCATTCACTCATTTACTCAACAAACCACTAGTTTATAAGTTATTTATGGGCAGAAACCATGACTTTATTTATCTTGACATTCCAGGGCCACTGTGCTTGCCATATAGTAGCCGTTTAACAAATGTTAATTGAACAATGTTTACTGAGTGCCTAGTTTGTACTGGGCAATGGGGACCCATTATACAAAGAAGAATTAGACTCTATTTTCAAGGAACTTTTAATACAGATGATAATGTCTAGATAAAAACATGCACATAAAGAACTTGGTAACCAGATAAACAGATGAATGCCTTTGGAAGTTACAAATGAAGGACATGACAGTCCAGAGGGTAGTAAAATTACTTCTAGTCTAGAGCGAGAGGTTGACAATCACAGGAGGCTTCATGCAGGAGGCGGTATTGAAGTGGGGTCTTGAGGGAGAAGCAGGCCCTAGATGCTAGAGATGGGGCAGGTGCTCTCCTTACAGAGGGCAGGATTCTGATACCTAAGAGGAGTCCTTTCGTCTAGAAGTCTTCTAGGAGTGGCTCCACCCCTTTGGAATATCCTGCTGTTCTGTCTCCCTTAGGCCTCCTCATACTGGATTTTGGTCGCACTCCTTTTTCTGTGTAGTGTCCTGTGAAGCTGCAGCATTTCTCCCATCGGGCTGGGAGCTCCTTCTCCTGTGAATCCACCACCCAAGAGCATGGCAGGGGCAGTTGCTTCAGCTCGAGAAGCATTGTTGAGCACCTACATTGTGTCAGACTCTGTGTAGGGCTGTGAGGATATAAAGCTTATTGCAGCACGGTCCTCACCCTTGAGAAGGGCAGAGTTTAATGTGAAAATGGTGCGTAAGCGTGGGGAGTGTAGAACACATTAAATACACATTTTCCATACTTTCAGGAAAATGTTAAAAGCAATGGTGTATGCAAGCACTGAGACTCTGGAAGCCTAAGGGAGAATCATTTGGTTTTGCCAGGGATTCAAGGAAGTCTCTCTGGAGGAGGTGACACCTGTGAAGCCAGCCACGTAAAAGGGGTGTGGACCTGGAGCTTGCAAGACGGGTGCAGGGGAGCAGGGTATTCTAGGCAGCAAGAATTGCAGAGTAAAGACAGGGAAGTGTGGCTCAGTGCAGTACCAAACCAAAAGCAGCTTAGCATCACTCAAGACAGGGCAGGGAGTGGTGGGAGAGGATGCTGGAGAGAAAGGTTGAGGCCAGGATGTGGAGGACATGGGTTGGCCCATTGTCCAATTTGTTTGGGGTTTGGGCTTTATGTTCCAAGACTAAACAAGCTCAGAACAAGGCGTGTCTGAGAGATTAAGCTCAGAAACGGATGAGGAGGTAGCTCTGGGCCACCTGCCCTCAGGGTGTGGCCTGGAGGCCCATGATGTGCTTTCAGTTGCAGTCTTGGAACCACCACTCTGCACCTCCCTCCCCTGCCACGCAGCTGTAACACTAAGCCTTGCCACGACTCTGCCTCCTTTCCCACTCTTGTTTCCTATGAGGGTATGTTTCCAGGAATGAAGAGGTTTGCTGTCATTCCTTTGTTTCTTGGCAGAATTGTCTCTCACCCCAGATGCTGGCATCCATTCCTTTGATATTTATTGAGCATCTTTCATATGCTAGGGGCTATAAATTGCTATTTTAAAAATCCCCTTAGATTATTTACAGCGTCCCCTTGTCCCCTTATTTCCACCATGATTGTACCCTTTGCTTTATGTCCAACTGGATCCCCTCAAATTCCTCAGTGGAGAGAGATCCATGCTTTTCAAATCATTGTATTGAGAAATAAATGTATTTTTCCTCTTAAATGCCTCTTTCCCAGGTTAAATGACCACTTAATGATTTTTTTTCATGTCCCCTTTTATCTTTTTTTTTTTTTTTTTGAGACAGACTCTCGCACTGTCACCCAGGCTGGAGTGCAGTGGCATGATCTTGGCTGACTGCTGTCTCTGCCTCCTGGGTTCAGCCATTCTCCTGCCTCAGCCTCTGGAATAGCTGAGACTACAGCCGCCCGCCACCACACCTGGCTAATTTTTTGTATTTTTAGTAGAGAGGGGGTTTCATCGTGTTAGCCAGAATGGTCTCAATCTCCTGACCTCGTGATCCGCCCGCCTCGGCCTCCCAAAGTGCTGGGATTACAGGTCTGAGCCACCACGCCTGGCCTATCTTTTGTTTTAAGACAACTGTTTAATAACTTCCTAAGATCTCTTGGGAATTCTCCAGCTAGGACAAGGTTGTGATTTCTGCTGTGTACAAGCCTCTGGTTTGAGCAGGCATGCCAGCCAGACATGATTCAGCACAAATATAAATGGACAGCTCTTATCCATGCAGAGGAATCTTATGTAAATAGAGGCTTATTCAGGGCAAACCTTTTTTTTTTTCTTTCATTTTTACTGTTACGTTTCTTTTCTCTGTAAGTGCTTTGTGAATGCTGTCCCTTCAGTTTATTCTTACAGCAGGACGAGGAAGTGAGTTATTTAAAACTAGGAAGCTGGCTGGCATGGTGGGCCATGTTTATAATCCCAGCACTTTGGGAGGCTGAAATGGGCAGATTGCTTGAGCCTAGGAGTTCAAGACCAACCTGGGTTACATAGAGAGACCCTCTCTCTACAAAATAAATAAAAAAAAAATTAGCTGGGCATGGTGGTGCATGCCCATGTCCCAGCTGCTAGGGAGGCTGAGGTGGGAGGATGGCTTGAGCCTGAGAGGTTGAGGTTGCAGTGAGCTGAGATTGTGCCACAGCACTCCAGCCTGGGCAACAGAGTGAGATGCTCTCTTTCTCTCAAAACAAAAACAAAAACAACCCCCCCCCCCAACACCAACAAACCCATGCCTTACCATTCCTCCTCCCCAGGCAGGATTGATGGAAATCAAGAGCTAAAGAATCTTAGCTTGCATTGAAAGAAGCATGGTGCCCCCATCACAGACAGGAAGGGGCTTCTTATTAGTTCTGGTGCTCATGAAGCCACCTTTGAGTATCCTATCTTAGCAAGGCACTGTAGTTTTAAGAGGTCCATTAACATATTAAAGTGGGTGCAGAGAAGAGTCCTGGAAACCATGTGTACTGAGGACTGGGAGAAACAACTGGGTCTATCTAACTGGGAGGTTGGTGCCTGTGAATTCCACAGTATTTTCTAATATTGGAAGAGTTGTGATACAGAAGCCAGGGGAGTTTGTGTGTTTTACTCTGGAAGGCCAGGCAAGAGCAAATTCATCTCAACTCAGTTCCCATCTGCTGAAGGCCTGCCAGGGCCACAGGCTGATGGACACAAAGGCAGGGAAGACAGGTGGTAACAGTGCTCAGTGGGGAATCTCAGCTGGGGGCAGGTGTCCAGTGGTGGAAGGGGCAGGAGCTTGAGACTTGAGGCTGAGAGGCCCCAGTTAGGGTTGCTGTTGTGTCAAGACTGTAAGGATTCTGAGAATGCACATGGATGCAAGTGTCTCTCGATTGAGTGAATAGTGTGTCTTTTTATGTATATGTATTACCACTTTCAAATGTGTATGATTATGAACTGCAATTTTATTTAAAAGTGTTGCTAAATTCATAGTAAAAAATGTATGTTCTCAAAGGATACTGGAAGTATGAGTTCTGACATGTGTGAAGGTCAATGTAATTTTGTGTGTGTTAAAAAGGGGCCTTCACACCCAGAGAGGTATGGGTATCATGCCATGACAGTCAGGTGACTGGGGCTCCTGCTGCTGACCACAACTTCACTGATCCTATAAGAGGAGTTAGGCTCCCATGAAATGGAGTGGAAGGCATGAAAGCTAGATCCATGAAGACCTTCCTTGGGTGAGGGTGGGGTCTTGCTGGCCTGGGCAAGTTAGGAGATTTGATGAATCGCCTTCCATGGGGATCTTGAAAAGTAGGAGTGGCCAGGTGGATTCTGCCTCAAGGTAGAGGAGTGGACTGGAGAGCCTCCTGGCCGTAGCACCCTATGAGTCTCTGATTTCACACATTTCAATCCAGTGACTCACTCTTTCCAGGGAGAAAGCACTTAGGGCGCTTAGTTAATAAACTTCAGATAATTCAAGTGTTGGGGGTGACTGTAAACCAACTCTGTTTTCTCAAAGTGTTTATTAGGCCCTCCAAGTTTAGAGGGCTGGGCCCAACCAATAAGAATTTCAACTCACTGATTATCTCCTCCCCTTCTACCACTTCCTTCACTCACAACTCTGATTAGAATTGACATTCTAGTCCCACGAATGTATTCCCCAATCTTTGTTTTGCTCCCTGTCCTCTCAAAGGCCAAGCCGTGTCTTCTCTGCTATCTCAACCCCAAGAGTAAGTATAGATTATGGCATTCTTCCTTTTCCTTCCACCATCTGTTGGGGAGGTCCCAGACCCAGGACTAGCTGATGACAGCAGTGGTTGTGATGTTCCTTCTCAAAGATTCTTCTCTAAGATAATTCCCTCTAAAGGAATAACAAGCATGGTTCAGAATCAGTGGGCTCTGGCAATGGCTGAGATCTCCCCTCATTGGGGGCACTAAGTACCCTGAATCACTATGGGTTTAAGAATTCCTAGAGACTCATTGCCCTGGACTCTAGGCCCCACATCTGACCAAGCAGCAGCCTCATTTCTGTCTGGCATAAAGGCGGGTCCTCCATCCTGCTCTCTTAGATATTATAAGAAAAAATATGGCCTAATTTTTGTGATATGTTTCCTTTTTTCTTTTTTTTTTTTTTTTGTTGAGAAGGGTCTTGTTCTGTTGTCCAGGCTGGAGTGCCATAGTGCAATCATAGCTCACTGCAGCCTTGACCTCCCAGGCTCAAGCGATCCTCCAACCTCAGCCTTCCAGGCACCTGGGTCTACAGGCACATGACACCACACCCGGCTAATCTTTGTATTTTTTTGTAGAGATGGTGTTTTGCCATGTTTCCAAGGTTGGTCTGAAACTCCTGGCCTCGAGAAATCTGCCCACCTCAGCCTTGCAAAGTGCTGGGGTTACAGGCGTGAGTCACCACATTTGGCCTTGTGATATGTTTCTTAAAACACTGGCAGATATTTCATTCATCTAGCTATGTTCCTGTGAGATCTAGAGGGTCAGAGATGATTGATCATCTTTTATGGTTAATGATGCTGAAATGCAGAGAATTTAAACAGCCTTGGTCATGCTTAGTCATGGGGAGGATCTGGTCTAGCCCTGGGTATGGTTCATTGCCTCTGAGGGAGCAAAGAGGAGAGGATCCTGTGTGGCCACCCTCTGGGCCTGGCTAACTTCACAGTCCATGGGCAGAACTTGCAGAAAATTAGGGATATAAGTCAGAGATGCTGGAGAGGGGATCCCAGCAATGAACAGGGCAGACATTTGTGTGATCTCAAATGTCCAGTCAACTTCAACTTGATTCTCTAATTGATTGATTCTTGATTGATTGGTTCTTTTTTTCCCCTGAGGAGGTGACACTTATTTTGCATGTACATTTTTCTAAATCTGAACACCAAATTTGAGAAGTCTGGATCCCTCACATTGAAATAATCTCAATTAGCTTGTGCTACCTCATGCAATGGGAGTTGAACGAGCTTTCAGCCAGTTTTATCTGGTTGTAATCCAGTATAAGGGCTTAACCATTAGTTCATTAATAATTAATTGATGGGCTCATTCATTTTTTCGACAAACTAAACTTTATGGCACTTACTATTGGCAAAGCACCGTGCTTTGGTCCAAGGGACCCAGTATATTAACAAGACTGGAAACTCCTGGAGAGCTTATGGTTTTATCCTGGGGAGGAGCTAGGATGTTGCACAGCCTGGCAGGTAACACATGGGAGAGATAAGGATAAAATGGAAGAACCAGGCCACTGAAGAAAATTTTACTTCCTTTGCACTTGGGCCACTCCCAGCCCTACCTAGTAGGTGTTGAAGAAGTCTCTATCCTTTCCCCCAAATCTAAGGAGGCTCCTGCCAGGGCCATACAGACCACACCCTTAGAAGGGCCCAATATGCTGCAGACAGAACAAAAAAAGGCCTGTCCTGGAGAGATAAGCAGCTAACTTGGCCAGCTCCAGAGTGTGCAGGATGGCTTTCCTCTTGGACAAACCAAGCCCAGTCATAAGCCTCTGAACAACCCCAGACAGGTAGAGTTTCAGGCTTTTGGAGTCACACATGTTCCATAGTGCTGCCGGCTCTACCAGATCTGGCTTCTTGGGGTTTGGGGGGTCGTGGGCGACTCTCAGGAGCACATCTCTCAACCAGAAAATGGTCCCACAGGGGCCCTGTGTGTCTTGTCCATGACTGGGTCTCCAGGGTTTTGCACAGGGCCCGGCACACATTCGGCAGTCTGTAAATATTTGCTGAATTTGTTGTTGACGTTTGAGTTTCTTGTTCCCTAGGCTTTAAGCTAAAACCAGAGAAATACCAAAATGTAGGGAGCAAGAAAGGAAGCCATAGAGAAACCCCAAGATGTGTAATAGTGTAAAACTTCTCTGGGAAGTTTTAAAGAGAAACAAACATTAGGCATGTTGGATTTTGCCAGTGTATGGTCAACATGCATAGGTGTTAACTTGACTTTTTCTCTGAAGATAGTCATAAACCAAAAGGTCACTACCTCCTGAACTAAAGTTTGGAGTACAGGGAGAACCCAGGAGGCAGATTATGATAGTTCTGGGCTTTTTTCCAGGAAGGGAGAAGGAGAGGTCAGTGCTTCATCCCAAAGCCCAGCACAGAGCTGGGCACATACTGTGCACTCAATCATCGTGGAGAGACCTGCATCACTCCTTCCATTAAGACACTTTCCCAGAGCTGTGAGTGGGCTCCACTGTCTCCACTACTCAGAGAAGCAGAACCTCCCCATGCCCCCTCCACTCTGTCCTCTCCAGAGCTGGGCACAGCTCTGCAGGGCCCAGGTGCAGCTAACAAGCAGAGGGACAGCTGCTGAGCACCTGATGCTGGTGAGCGTGCTTCCTGGGTCCCGTCAGACAAAGCCAGGAGGAGGCCATGCCCAAACAGGGGGCAACACCAAGCACCACCCCCTTGCCAGGTAAGCCTGCCACCTTAGCACTCTTACCATTTCAGATTATTTTCAAGGTGTGTTTGGTAGCCTGGAACAAACTTATTGCCTTGGAGGCAAACCCAACCCATGAATATTTGGGATTAATTATCTCTCCTTCATTTGAGCCCAACAACCTCCTCAAATGTATATAAAGGGATTTATTTTGCACAGATCTTCATTTCCCATCCCTCTTCCTCTGACTCTCAGTGTCCCTGCTTAACTTACACTCTTCTCTTCGCCAGGCTCCTCACCATGAGCAGACAAGCCAGCAAGACATCTGGTGGCGGGAGCCAGGGTTTCTCTGGCCGCTCTGCTGTGGTCTCTGGCAGCAGCAGGATGAGCTATGTGGCCCGCTCTGGGGGAGCTGGTGGAGGGGCCTATGGCTTCCGGAGTGGAGCAGGTGGCTTTGGCAGTCGCAGCCTCTACAACCTGGGCGGAAACAAGAGCATCTCCATCAGCGCGGCAGCTGGCGGCTCCCGGGCTGGAGGCTTTGGGGGAGGGCGGAGCAGCTGTGGCTTTGCAGGTGGCTATGGAGGTGGCTTTGGGGGCGGCTATGGAGGTGGCTTTGGTGGTGGCTTTGGTGGTGGCAGAGGAATGGGAGGTGGCTTTGGTGGAGCTGGTGGCTTTGGAGGAGCTGGTGGCTTTGGAGGGGCTGGTGGCTTTGGTGGTCCTGGTGGCTTTGGTGGGCCTGGCAGCTTTGGCAGTCCTGGTGGCTTTGGCCCTGGGGGCTTTCCTGGGGGAATTCAGGAAGTGACTATCAACCAGAGTCTCCTGCAGCCCCTCAATGTGGAGATCGACCCCCAGATTGGGCAAGTAAAGGCCCAGGAGCGGGAACAGATCAAGACCCTCAACAACAAGTTTGCCTCCTTCATCGACAAGGTGATGAAGCTCTGACTGGCCATCCCTTCCTGGGCTGGGGACTTTGAATTGACCTTTGGGACACAGTGTTTAAATGTGTCTTGGATGGACCAGACTGGAGGGTGAGGAGTTAGGTGGAACTCTAGGGTCTGGGAAGATATTCAGGGTTAAGGAGTTTGTCCACATGGTCAAGGGAGGGGAGGTGTGGAAAGAAAACAGTCCCCTATTTGGCCCTGAGCACCACACATCCTGTTTGTCCGAACCTCTGCTGAAGTTTCCAGTCATTGCCTCATTGAGGCCCAGGCTGGCAGGGCAGGCAGCCCAAGGTAAGGGCCATGGCCACCATCAGGGAAGGGTCCACCGAGAATGGGAGGCTTTTCAAATACAAGCTGCCCTCTGAGGCTTTCCAGGAAGCCCTTTCCCCCTCATATTGCTGTGCCAGGGAGAGGAGGCTGATTACCTGGAGCAGGGATTAGGAGCATAAGAACCTTAGTCCCAAGGGAGTGCAGAGAAATGAGTGACTTTGCACTCCTACTCAGCCTAGTCAGGAAGACAAGAGTGCTCGGTGAGCTTCTCCAGACCTGGACAGCTCTCATGGGGCTGCCTCCCTTCCAGGCTCAAGAGAGGTGTTATGCTAACTACGGCATGCCAGCCAGTGTCGCTTCCCAGCATCACTTCACTGTTTTTGCAGAGCTAGCATGTCAGTAGAGTCGTGGGTGGAAACGGTGCTGCTGAGGTTTATGTGCATTTTTGCAGAGTGTACTGTAGTTTTGGAAGTTGAGATAGGGTCGTAAAGTTCCCAGGAACATCAAGGGGTCAACCTTATAATTCTATTGCTTTCAGGTAGGAGCTACTTCTGGTTTCCCCTTCCTTTGTAACTTTCCGAACCACGCTGCAAGTGTAGTGTCCTGACTGATCACCCATCTGACCATAATCTCTCTGACTACAGTAGGAGCCTATCTTTGCATCCTTTCTAGGCTTTTGTGCTGGGGGCCCAGGAGATAGACACCTAGCCCTACCTGAGTGAAGTCCCCTCTGCTCCTCTGCTACAAGTGTTGCCTGATGTTGCTTTCTGCAACCATTGCAGGTGCGGTTCCTGGAGCAACAGAACAAAGTCCTGGAGACCAAGTGGAACCTACTCCAGCAGCAGGGCACAAGTTCCATCTCAGGCACCAACAACCTTGAGCCTCTTTTTGAGAATCATATCAACTACCTGCGGAGCTATCTGGACAACATCCTCAGGGAGAGAGGGCGCCTGGACTCTGAGCTGAAGAACATGCAGGACCTGGTGGAGGACTTCAAGAAGAAGTGAGTGACAGGGCAGGAGTGGGAAGATGCCATGGCCCACCCTGTCTCAGAGTCTTGGCCCCTTCTGCATGCCCCCTGACTGCTGGGCAGTGGTGCCACCTGGCCTGTTTCCCTCTCCTTACCTTCATGAAGGACAGCTTGGTTCATTCAGTTCCCCCTCACCTTCCTTCTCCAAGCACAATGCTTTGCAAATAAAATTGTGGCAAGAGGATGAGTTCAGGCTAGGCATGGTGGCTCATGCCTGTAATCCCAGCACTCTGGGAGGCCGAGGTGGGCAGATCATTTGAGGTCAGGAGTTCAAGACCAGCCTGGTCAACATGGCGACATCTCGTCTCTACTAAAAATACAAAAATTAGCTGGGTGTGGTGGCACACACCTGCAATCCCAGGTACTTGGGTGGCTGAGGAAACAGATTTGTTTGAACCCTGGAGATGGAGGTTGTAGTGAGCCAAGATTGCACCACTGCACTCCAGCCTGGGTGACAGAGTGAGAGTACATCTAAACAACAACAACAAGAACAACAACAACAAACGGATGAGTTTAGAGTTGGGGAAGCATTTCCTCATGAGCCAGGTTGGGGAAGATCCTGGTTCTGGCATCTGAAAGATTCTGGGACAACTCATGGTATGGTGATCAACCATCCAGAGGTTTGCCTGGGACTGAGGGGTTTCCTGGGATGCAGAACTTTTAGTGCTAAAACCAGACAGTTTGCCTGGAAAAATTGACATGGTTGGTCCCCCTAACTAACAGGGAGATAGTAAAGAGGATGTGCTCATCTGAGAGGGGCGGGATAGGGATGGAGGGAGGGAAGAGATGAACTTTCAGAGTTCCAGGGAACAATGGTGTTTATGATGATCTCAAAACAAAATTCAGCTGTTTCTTTTTTACTCACACAGATATGAGGATGAAATCAATAAACGTACAGCTGCTGAGAATGAATTTGTGACTCTGAAGAAGGTAAGGGCTGTGTGTGAGGTTTCTGAGGCTTGTAGCTGCAGGTTTCTGGCTGGGTTGGGGGAATCTCCTCACTCCACTGCCACAGAGCTGCCAAGTTCAGGCCTTTGGAGCAATAAACAGAAGTCAGGTGCACCTTAATCTGGAAGATCCCTAAAAGAGTTAGTTCATCAGTGTTTAGTTTTTTAGTATTATTAAACTTAGACCATCCTAATGGGATACAAATTGCCCATTCAAGTGGAGACTGGTCTTAGACAAGGACCATCACTGCACCAGTCCCCTCCGCTCTTTCTTGCTGCAGTTGTAGTTTGCTGTTTGTTCATTGGGGGAATAAGGCCTTTATCCTCCTCTTTTCTCAGGATGTGGACAGTGCCTATATGAACAAGGTGGAGCTTCAGGCCAAAGTGGATGCCTTGATAGATGAGATCGACTTCTTAAGGACCCTCTACGATGCTGTGAGGATGTTACCTACTAAGAAGGGGCAGAGGGACAGTGAGATGTTTCCAGATTTGAGGCTGGTGCATTTTGGTATATAGGCCCCAGAAGACATCTAGGATGAGCCTGGAGATAAGGACCCTTGGAAGGGATTCCACAGGATAAGCTGCAGACATGGGGTTCTCTGAGTGGCTGGGGACAGGGTGTGGCTGATACACATGTGGAGCAAGGAATCAGTGAATGAGACTGTTGATCAGGAGTCTTTCAGGGTCCTGTGTGCTTGTTACAGGGAACCCAAAAGTGAACAAGCTCCCTCTGTGTTGACAGGAGCTGTCTCAGATGCAGAGCCACATCAGTGACACATCTGTGGTGCTGTCCATGGACAATAATCGCTCCCTGGACCTGGACAGCATCATTGCTGAAGTTCGTGCACAGTATGAGGATATCGCTCAGAGAAGCAAGGCCGAAGCTGAGGCCCTGTACCAGACCAAGGTGGGTGCTAGGCATCTCTTACAGGATCCACTGGAGGTTTCAGAGAGGCCAGGGCCTATTGGACAGCTGGGTAGCGAGTTCCCAGTGGTCACTGGGTGAATGCCTTTTGGTTTTACCCTCTGAAGTCATCCTTCTAATGGTGGTTCAGTTGCAGAAAGTCTTGCCCCTGGGGGAGGTGGTTGCCTGCTATGTGGGACTGACTCCAACTTGCTCAGAAACTACAGGGTAGGAAAATCTTCTACCACAACAACCCAGATGTTATCTTTCCTGCTGCCTGGGGGGTTTCCCTGCTGAAACACAATGCAGTATCATTTTAGCAAATGCCTTACTGAGCTTCTCAAGTTTTGGTGGGTGATGTTGGAGGTGTAGAAACAAGTCAAGCAAAGCTGCAGGAATACCCCATCTTCCCTTCTGTTCTGTAGTTGGGGGAGCTGCAGACCACGGCTGGCAGGCATGGGGATGACCTAAGAAATACCAAGAGCGAGATCATAGAGCTCAACAGAATGATCCAGAGGCTGCGGGCAGAGATCGAGAGTGTCAAGAAGCAGGTGGGATGGTCATGGATGCTGGCACCTGGGATGACTGCTGAGGGGCGAGGGCTAGGATCTCAGGACTCCTCCCCTGGAATAGACGTCTGGAGGTCATCTCAGGCTGGCTGACCCACAGGGCATTATCTCCACAAATGGAGACAAGATGGAGGCACCAGGGGAGGAGGAATGTTCCCTGACTTTAAGATGGGATAATCCATTGCATGTCAGGAAGGGCCTGCGGCCCTCTTACTGAGCTCATTCCTCCCACCTCCCTTGCCCCAGAATGCCAACCTGCAGACGGCCATTGCCGAGGCCGAGCAGCATGGGGAGATGGCTCTCAAGGATGCCAATGCCAAGCTCCAAGAGCTGCAGGCTGCTCTACAGCAGGCGAAGGATGACCTGGCGCGGCTGCTACGTGACTACCAGGAGCTGATGAATGTCAAGCTGGCCCTGGACGTGGAGATCGCCACCTACTGCAAGCTGTTGGAAGGCGAGGAGTACAGGTGAGCCTCCAGTCCTGTCTTCCCACACCCCCTGGCTCAAGTCATAGGCCAAGGGCCAGATAAGTGACCAAGTAACTGGGGATGGAGCCCTGCTGTATAAAGAGAGGCCTTGCGGTAAAGCATTTGCCTCTGCCAACCCACTCCCTCCCAGGCGGCCAAAGCACGTATGCAACCAGTGCCCACAGGCTCTCCTTGCTACGGCCCAAAGAGGGGTGGAGAAAGCTTACCTGATTTGCCAGGCTTCTCTGTTCAGCTCTGGTTGCTATTCATGCCCTTGGTCCATGGACTTGTTGGTGATGTGCTTTGTGACGGGGCCCACTTTCTCTTGCTTTCTCAAACAGGATGTCTGGAGAGTGTCCGAGTGCTGTCAGCATCTGTAAGTACCGAAAGTAGCTAAGAAAATGAGAGTTAATTCTGAAATATCTGCACTAATCCAGGGTGGTAGCAACTAATTTAAACATATTTTTATGGAAGTTGGAGGGGTTTTCTGGGAGAGGAGAGGGAAGCGATTGGCTTTTGTAATTGTTCTGGGTTCAGGGCACTTTTAACAGGCTTCCAC